>NC_068297.1:5346119-7746119 GCF_025860055.1 Xyrauchen texanus
TCGCTTCACCTGTGAGTGGTCATATTGTTTTGGCTCATCCTTGTATATTTCTGCATTATTTCAGACATCAGCTACACTAGTCTTTAAATATCGGTATCAGCCATTGAAAAAAACATATTGGTCAATCTCTAGACAAAACCCCTTGTAGATTTGTTGATGTCTTGGTTATTACTTGGGTTGTAAATTTGAATCTAAAACATCTAAAACTGTGTGTCCTTCAGGGTTAAGGTTCACCAAAAGCCCTTCCAACCTCACAGTAACTCAGGGTAACATGGCCCGTCTGGGTTGTGCCTTTGAGGGCTTGAGTGAACCAGAGATCGTCTGGATGAAGGATGGAGAGAAGCTCTACAGCACTGATCAGATGTACATTACAATAGATACACATCACTGGGAGACCTACCACAGGTAGGACAGTCTGATGGAGTTCAAGTTTCCTGTTGGAGCTTCCTGTTATTCAGTGTTGACATTTTCAGTGGTCAGAACTGAAATGTAACTGGTTGAAACTGGTTCCAGTTGAGAACTGAAACACCAGACAGTGTTGGAAGTAAATACAAGGGATACGTTAAGGAGAATGTTGAAACTGAAATTACATCGCCATCTGATTGATGCCATCAGATTTCACATTATGAAACGATTAACTATGTTTGGAATAGTGTACAGTATACTGTTATTATACCACTCTGACTTCTTCAAAAATAGATCTTTTGTAGACTGTGGACAGAATACAAATGTGTTTTGTATGCATCGAATAACCGAATGGCCTGCATTTGTTAACATGCTAAAAAGAGCACACAACATGACATACTGTATTGCACAGTGAACAGCACATTCCATTTCGCCCTGACCTCTCGTTTAGTATCAACAAATGAGCCAAAAGCGATACCAACTGTAATTGTTTACTCCATCTCGATTCAATATTTAATTGTAATTCCAACGGTTAATGAAACTTTTAAAAAATAATAACAGTAATAATAATTCTGGATGTCACGTGCATAATTAAATACAAATGAGGTCATGTGACTAGAATGTCTTAAACTAATGTTTGAAATGTTTATTGTTGCATAATGCGTACTGTTTCACAAACTATTTCTAAGGTGCCATTTACACAACAATGTTTTTAACAAAAAACTGAACGTTTTTGAAAACTATGCCGTTATCGTCTCCGTGTAAACATACAAAAACGCGCAATTTTTTGAAAACAATGACGTCATGCGCACGCATATTACGTGTTCAGTCTATAGACATGCGCACGAGTACTTCAAAACATTGCACGAGTATCACGTTTATGTGTCTTGTTCTTGTTGCGAGTCCATCCGATTGCCATACAATCGTGGCTCAGTATCTGTAGTTTATTTTTATTATCTCAGCGTGGGCAATGAGACATAACACTATTTTATTATGTACCATAGTAACTCCAGGATCATGTGGTCATGTTCACACAGTCATTTATATTGAGACACCTGGAGAGATGAACACAAGGAGTCAAGGACTTTGTTTTTTTCAGCAAGTCTGAGACATTTATTTGTTACTGTTGCCAGCCTCTGACCCACAGAGATATACAAGGCTAGATTTGACCTTGTATAACCTGATTCTTAAGCACAGTATTAAAGTGTTTCTTGGAGAAATTCTAGTGTTTGGTGGCCTGTAGTGTTTTGGCATGTGTTAATTAACAAACAAACTGTGGATTATTTAAATCAAGGAATGTATTTCAATCCCTATGTATCCCACTCAGATATATACAGGCAAAGTAATAGGAGAGAAGGCATTTGGAGTTGGTTAATCAGATTTGAGCTGCTATTTCTCTGAGCTGAGCATGTAAATAACAGCATTAGTGCAGAGATTCATTAATATACCTCTCTCAGATGTTTATTCTTCATCAGAATAGTTCAGCCATATTTTAAATCTAGATTTCAAGAACTGCAAAACAACAAAATCAAAATACATTTAATAAAAATGTACTTGTCCAATTTAGACCAAGGGATTTTTGTGAGTGCGCAAAGCACAGCACTATGTGCAACAACCATGCGCTATGTCTCATCCAATTCTAAGCACGCATCTTCTAGTTCTAAGCGCAATTTTTGTGCCAGCGGAAAGCTAAAGTGGGCATGGGTGGGGGTGTTTGCACTATCTATGGGTGAATGTGCACAAACTGTGGGTTTATTGGATGTTAATAAAGTAGCGCAAAGTACAATTTGCTATTTTCCTGAGAAATAGGTCATTGAGATAAGACCATTTAGAGAACCATTTTTTTCAGCGCAGTTTGGAGATCCCACTAGCTGGTTGTAATAAAGTTCATGTCCAAACTCAGCAAATATAGTGGAACATCATATAAGTCCCTGACAATCAGTGTTGTAGCCATTTTTTTAAACAAAAAGTATTAGATTTGTTTTCAACTATTTATAGGTCATGGTTTATTTTTCAATTATTATTATTATGTTTATATTTACAATTGTATTCATTATATCATTTGCATTGTTATTTTTCCACCTGTTGTCATAGAGTGATTTTTAAGTCACTGCAAAATGGTGGAAGAAGTTGGAAAGGGTAAAATCTTTTTTTTTTTGACCACTTCATTATTTTGATAATATTTTAATTTAGTTTGAAGTGTCATTTGATTTTAGAAATATTTTTTCAATAAATTAATTAAAGTTTTAAAAATCGACCAGTAGAAGGGAAGTGCATGCCGATACAATCGCTGTTAATGCTAACCATGATTTGTATGTCAGTAGATGACAATTATTTATAATACTTACATTCTCTTTCATTTAACGGAGCCTACATCCAAATCCTGACGAGAATCACATTTTCCATGCGTATTAATGGAGTGACACTGTCATAGAAATATGTCTGATATTCAACAGGGATGCAGTTAATGCACAAAAGTGCACATATTTCTATTCTTCAAATTCATTGCATTAGCTGGTGCTTGAGGGAATGGACTATTATAATAGAATGCAGATGGTGCAATAACCGGTAAAGAACCTCAGAATAAAATTGCACTTGACCCAGACCCATTAGCGCTTTGTGTGCAAAACTTCACCAAACCAACTTGTGCCTAGACTTACAGTGCATGTTCAATGGCACCTGTTGAGCTAAGCAAGCATTTTTAAATCATTCCAATAAGAATCAACCTCACGAGCTTGCTGCTCCACTCCTATTGGAATGAATTGAAACGCCCGCTCAGCTTCGCTCACCATGCGCCAGTGGACAGTGGTCAGTGCATGCTTGCATGAAAAAAACTACTTCCATGCCCATCGATTTTGCGCTTATGACTTAAAGCATAGTGTTTCACTTAGCTCTAACACTCTTATAATAGGGCCCAAAAGCTCAAAACCCTTGTGTTGCACACGCTAGCAATGCTAAAGAGATGAAAAGGTTTTGCAGACAAATCACAGTGAATTTTCTGGGGACTTTCTCTGTATGTACGTACAATAAGCCACATCTGATTGGATTTTTGGCAGATTAATAAAAACGATGGTTGTATAATGGCTTTTTGTACATGGTACCATAATAATAATGGGCATGATATATGGTAATGCAATGTTTTTTGGACGGGTTCTATGGTAATGCCATGTTTTTAGGCATGAACCATGGCAATACTGGCGGACGAAATCCAATCCTACGATCCACCTTGTGAGCATGACGCTCGGCTTTCATAGGAATTCATTGAAAACGCTCTCAGTTTCACTCACAACGCACCAGTGGTAACGTAGGGTCAGACTGGATGAATGTGCTAATGCTAGCTGCCTTGCTAACAATTAGGTTACGTCAGACACCGGATTGATTCCATCTGCACCGCAAGACTTCATGACAACGGTTGCGCCCTCTCATCGTCTCTAGTGAAGAGCGCGACAGAACAACAGTGATGTGGACAACAGCTCTGATCTTTCTGTGCTGTAATCTTGAATATTGTTCTCTAGTACCAAACATGCATAATGGCTGCCCTGTCCCGCTCCGCACGCGTTTCCTCTTTTCCCTGCATGTGTGCAGACATGAAGCGCCGCATGAGTTAAAGTGGTTTGAAAGCACCTTTTAGACCAAAATGTTTTTCCCTTCTAAATGTATCTTTATTAATCAGCATGTTACGAGCCTTTAAAAATAAACAAATCGATTTCTGTTCTAATTTTGTGAAAATTAATTAGATGTCTGGAATGGATAAGGAAAGACTAAAATTACTAGTTGGTAGACTAGTCTCTTACTTTAATGAAAATATACAAATGTTTTTTAAACTGTCTCTCGGGACACCCCTGAACCCACTCAGCATCATTGCACAGTCACAAGGGCTTCTATACCCCATACATGGGTATCTGAATCTAAGGAAATATAAAGAATATGTAATCAAAGTATATATCCATTCAAATATATCAAAGTATCTTGCTATTACCATCTGATACCATCATTGTGGCAAGATATCTCTACAAAACTTTTTGCGGTACTTTTATAACAATACAGTACCAACAAGCAAATCATGAGCAGTTGACACAGTCCAGTTGCCTGTTTTTCAGATGCTGATTTAGCCTTGTCTTGAACTAAAAGCAGTTTGAGTGAAAATTTGCTTTTGAAAGTTTTGCCCGCTGTAAGATTAGGCTAAAGAGGCTTATAGACTGGCCTACAGAATGATAGACGTCACGTTTTCATGTTGAATACCATGCTGCCAGTGTAATCTATATGTGTTTTCACTACTTTCTCTTGGTGGCAGTCATAGCTGGCTGAAAACAAATATATGCGTCATGCTCATGCCTTTCTTTTATGTGAATGCATTTCATGCTGTTCAGTTGTTTGCGCAACTGACCTTTGTCTACATAAACCTCAATTCTAAGCACTCTTAGACTTACTGGTACTACTTTGGCTGTAAAACTTTGAGACTTCTAATCATATGTGAAATTATTCCATGATCAAGATACAAAGTTTAGACATTTTGCTAAATTTCCATGAATTAGTTTTTGTGTTATAAAAATGTAAAGTAAAAATTCTGTAAATTTAGTACTAACCCTAATGTCATTCCAAACACATATGACTTTCTTTCAAAACAACAAAAGTATACAGTGACCAGGGGCTTTCAAGCTCCAAAAAGGCTCGCAAAACTCATCTGTGTTTGTGCATATTCAAACTTGGCGCATCAAGATTCGCACCAAGTTTGACATGCATGACACCAAGTTTCATTGTTTACAAGCTATGCAAAAATCAGTCATGATGCACCATGTTTGAATATTCACAAGTGCAAATGAGAGTTGAAAGCTTCAGCAGAGGGGAAAACCTTTACGGTGCTTTATTGTCCTGTTTGGACCTGTTTGACTGCCTCTGGTCTGTGTATAAATTCATTGTTTGGGAAAAAAAAACAGCACAAACATTATTTTAAGTTCTTCTAACATTCTTCTTTTGTGTTTCACTGAAGAAAGAAAGTTATATGTCATATTTGTTTTCTGTTGAACTATGCCTTTCCATTCTGAGTGGGGTTTGTTTTGTCTTTAGTGTTAAATCCATACAGCAGCAGGATGCTGGGAAGTATTGGTGTGAGGTAGAATATCAAGGCACAGTCATCTCCTCTGAGCCTGCTTGGATTACTGTAGCAGGTATATCGATTACAACTTTCATTATCATCAAATAGTGAATTCTTCAGAGCATATCTTGTTTCTTCTGTTCAATAGTACTACAATGTTTCATCTGTCACTTGCCGATGGTCACAGAACAGTGTAAATGTAAAATTGTTACAATAACAAGATTAAGTCATAAAGTTTATGTACGTAGTGTTATGTAATGATAGCTGAATCTATGTCTCATATACTTTTGTTGCATCTTACTGAATATATTTTCAGGTGTGCCTCATTTTGTGGTGGAACCCCAGGATGTGGCAGCATTTGCAGGGGAGCCTTTTAACCTGACGTGTGCTGCATCGGGCCCTCCAGAACCTGTGGAGGTGCTGTGGTGGCTGGGGGGTGAACAGAATGGTGATTTCATGTTATCACCTTCAGTTCTTGTTGTTAAAGGTGAGACACACCAAAGCCATTTCGAAGCAAGTCAGTCCACACAGTTAGGATTCGTGCCATTCATGAACTACCAAAACTGTTTGCCAAGCTTACGTTTCATTAACGTATTAGGCACAATCACTATTTTACTCTGGCAAAGACTTTTAAGAAATTTGCTTCTTAAGCTTCTTGAATCAGTCTAAAAGCTGCATTTTTACAAAAATTACACACATCATAATTAAAGATTCCTTAAAAGGGTTTGTCTTCTCATTAGAGTTGGGTATTGATACAGATTTCCTGATTGATTCCGATTCACAAGCTCTCGATTCGAATCAGAATTAAATTCACTGTCCATTAATTTGGGTAAATTTCATTTATACTGTCATAATGTCATTATAACATTGGGCTTATGTTTGAAGAAATTGTTTCTCAGCTAATTATGATAATTACACAGGGGACCTTCTAACTTGGTACATTATGAAAATATTAATTGTACAAATTTTATTTGACCATTCGTTTTTCATAATTTTGGTCGCATTTTAGCTTTTTAGAAATGTACAAAATTTATATATTCCATCAATAAATATGAAAATAAATATTAAAATTGGATATATTATATTGCATATATTTTTTGTTACATATTTGTTTAAGTGATGGTAGCCAGCTGGTACGTGATCGCTGTGCAGTGTCTTAATCTTACTCTCCTGGACTTAAGAGACACACTTACGACTAATGCTAAAGGCTGTAGCCTCCTCATTATCGCACCTGCCTCCAATGCCATCTGACACCGGTTAGAATCCCTCTTACATTGGTGCTGTGACCCGGATGGGAGTGAGGTTTAGGGGGGTGAGTGTAACGGTAGTCATCTGGAACTTGATAGCTGTGCAGTGTGTAAACCTTACTCTCCTGGCATTAGGAGACGCACTGGCGATCAAGGCTAGGGGCCATGGCTCTATAGCCTCCTTGTTAGCACATCTGACTCCTATGCCAGGGATCACCAGTTCAAATCCCGCTCAGGGTGGGTCAAGTAGGACCAGTGACATTTACATGCATAATTTGTTTCATTTACATGTATTTGCACTGGTATGTAGAACAAGTGATAAAACGGTACTGTCTCTTTAAGAGACATATTAAAGCCAGTGGAGTCAAATAGATTCCCTGCCATATCTCTGCTATGTGTACAATTAAATATTCTATATTTGATGTTTTTGATTTACAACTGACTGTAAAGAACCGAAGATGCTATTCAATGACAAATGGATTGCATGGATCTCTTGTTTGGACACAGATTACATTAAACGTGTTAAATCAAACTTTTACTATCAACACACAGTGAAAAGTATCTTGGTAAACTTACTTGGTACTTAAAAGTTACAAAATGTTTCTTCACCACTATACTACCGGTACTCAAATCACTGATGAGTGAAATCTGAAAATGTAGGGCCAGTGGCGAATAACAGACATTTTTAGTTGCATAACACAAAATGTTGTCCCATTGTAGAAGGTAGAGTAAAATAATCAATCTTGATCGAGTAGATGAAGATCGCGATTCATCAGAAAATCTATATCTTTAGCCAGCCAAGTATTCAAGAATCACACTATGAAACATAATGTGAAACATCTACCGGTAAGTTTCCTTTTTCAGATGTTCTTTGAGATGAAACATTGGGCAGCTAGATTGTAGAACTGAGTCAGTGGTTGTTTTTAGTGGGTGGGGTGACTTTCAAGGGTTTGGCTTGGAAGTTGAACAGTGAAATGACGCGGTTTGTCAATGGAGTGCTTTTATATTTACCTGTAAATACAGTCTAATAAGTTGAACGGGCTGTACGAGATATTATCTAGCCACAAATGTGACATTGTGAATATCTGTGCTGACATATACAATACTATTAAAGGAGCATTGTTATTTGTTTGAAAAACAAAGAGTCTCTGCTATATTGTAACTTTATTGAAAGTACATTTGATATGAAGGGGGGGAGTGAAATGTATTTTTACATTTCCAATCATGTCCTAATGGAGTAAAAGCCTTCTGTAACTGTATACGGTCAAGGCCAGCACAACGCCCTGCATTGAAATTTTGTAACTGGATCTCTTGAATCTTACGGCCTTGATCGGGAATGCAATATAGTAATCAATGCAGTAAAGTAAACTTTCCATTTTAGCAGCTGATGTAGAGAAACCATTGAGACATTACGTTTATGTAAGTCTGTGGTTCTTTGGATAATATTGTCAGACACAAGCACCTTTGGCATGCATTACTTTTAAGAGTTTGTTTCATTCAGTGTTGGAAACTAGTGAATTGTTGTTTGTTACACACAGTGTACTAAACATCAGATACGCAGCTCTGTCATTATTTGAAACAAAACAGCACAGCTATCATTGCCTTATTCCTGTTGCAAGTTGAGACAGGAGACAAGGATGGTTTAAAAATATTTTAAAGTATAGTCTCTTTAAAAACCACACAGTGCTGTTTCCTGATTGACATCTGTAGATGCCCAATGGATTGCCCAACTTTAACCAGTCCTGTATTAAATCAAATATATTATTATACAGCTGATGTCAGACATTTACATACACTTCGGTTGAAGTCCTTAAAACTCATTTTTTAACTACTCCACAGATTTAATATTAGCAAACTATAGTTTTGTCAAGTCGTTTAGGCATCTACTTTGTGCATGACATGATTAATTTTTCATTTCATTTCATTTTTGAGTTAATTGTGCCTTTAAGCAGCTTGGAAAATTCCAGAAAATGATGCCTTTAGACAATTAGCCAATTGGCTTCTGAATTAGCAGTCTAACTGGAGTTAATTGGAGGTGTACCTGTGAATGTATTTTAAGGCCTACCTTCAAATGAAGTGCCTCTTTGATTGACATAATGGGAAAATCAAAAGAAATCAGCCTTGAACTTGTGGACCTCCACAAGTCTGGTTCATCCTTGGGAGCAATTTCCAAATGCCTGAAGGTACCACATTCATCTGTACAAACAATAGTATGCAAGTATAAACACCATGGGACTATGCAGCCATCATACCAATCATGAAGGAGACGCATTCGCATCCGCAGACACCACTGCTTTGGCCATCTCTGGACCCCCTGTGCAGTTTTGTAGAGTCTATTTTGACTGTTTAGAATACATTTTTTTTTCTTTTCTTCCGTCAACTTTGAAATAAAAAAAAGAAAGTGCAATGTGTAAATGTTGCACTTTTTGTCAGAAGCTTGTGGAAATCCACCCAAAATGTTTGGCCCAAGTTAAACAATTTAAAGTTTGCTGCCAATGTTGCCAAATACTAACAAAGTGTATGTAAACCTCTGACCCACTGGGAATGTGATGAAAGAAATAAAAGATTAAAGAAATAATTCACTCTACTATAATTCTGACATTTCACATTCTTAAAATAAAGTAGTGATCCTAACTGACTTACGACAGTGAAAGTTTTCTATGATTAAATGTCAGGAATTGTGAAAAACATAAGTTGACATGTATTTGGCTAAGGTGTATGTAAACTTCCGACTTCAACTGTATATTATTAATTGTTATATATATTCAAAAATTGTTGGAATGGTCAGCACTATTAATACTGTAATGAGAATCATCCTGTGTGAACACATTTATCTTAAGTGAGTATAATTGAAAGGCAGTAAAAACAATAAACCTATTATTTATAAACACTGTACATATATCATTTATATATGATAAATTGGGTTTTTTTCCACATTCAAATAAAAAGCTATTTTGCATTGAAGTAATGAGAATTGTTGGAGAAAATTAGCTTAATTGCCATGAAAATCACATCACAATGCATACATTTGTAATGGTACAAAATTGGTTTCTTTTTCTTTATGCAAAATACAATATCTATTTTTATGCAGACCACTGCAATTATGTTTTTTCATTTGCTCAACCAGGTGTGAATGACAGTATAAAGTTTTACTGTGAGGCCAAGAACGCCCGTGGCATCTCTGTGTCACGCACAGGCACTTTACACATTAAAGGTGAGACATAGGGCAACTTTATATTGCTGTAGTTTAATTAAATGTATCTTAAGTGCAAATGTTGATATTAAACTCTTAACCACACAAATACAACCACAAAAAGCCCTAAGCTTACAAGACTAGCAGGGTTGCATAGAGATGAGAACTGTAGTTTGTTATCATTGTTTTTTATTTATTTTAAAATGTTTAATGCAACCTTTTGTACAGTCCGACCAGATTCGCCGCTGAATGTTGAAGTGCATCAGGTGTCTGATAATAACATAACCCTAACCTGGAGTCCAGGTTTCAATGGACACTCACACCTTTCTTGCTGCACTATACAGGTGGAGTATTCCTATATGTTATAGTTTGACATTATTACAAACCTTTTGCTGTCCATGTTCTTGTGTTTTCGCCATGGCCTTACAGACTCGTGCTTGGCTTTTAAAGGAATAGTTAATCTGAAAATTACAATTATTTCATAATTTACTCAACCGCATGTCATTCCAAACATTAATGATTTTCTTTCTTCGTGTGAACGCATGGCAGACTGTTTAGGTAGAATTTTTACAAATGTTTTATTTGTACAATGAAAGTGAATTGGGATGGTTTCTGTCATGCTCCAAGAAGGACAATAAAAGCACCATAAATGTAATCTATACCACTCGTATAAATCTTGCCCTCTACCGTGGCTTTCAAATCAGATTTTGGGGGGGGGTGTTCTTACCTTTTTGGAGCTTGACAGCAGCCATCCCCATTTACTTTTTTGTATGGAAAATACCAGTGTATATACAGTGTAGGGTTTGGGTTACAGGCATTTTACAACTTTTTTTTAGCTTTTTGGCTCTGGAGAGGAGCAAGACATCTGTAAAAACAAACTCATCTCTCTGCTCTCTTGAGGAAACGTTTTGCATATAAACATTTTAAGGACTGCAGTCTTTAAATAGGTAATTAGCAGATGTCTGTTGTCTGTTGTGATGGATGTCCTGCATTTAAATCTATAAGCATTCACAAATGATAATAGTATTTTAGAGCTGAAATTAAACGTTTTATTTTTTTTTTTTTTTAATATATAAATATATGTCTCTCATACAATTTTAGATGTCAAAGGGACCTGGAAGGAAGGTGAAACTTCCTGATCTGTATGTGGCAGTTCCTCCTTTCCAGCACACGTTTGGTTCACTCAGCAGTTATTCAAACTACAGTGTGAGAATCCGGTGTGATAATGAGGTGGGCTCTTCCCCGTTCTCTACATGGGTGGACTTTCACACTCCAGAGGCAGGTTTGTTAAACGTTAGATAAGATAATTACATCATGTATTGTTTTTTTCTTAAAGGTGCTGAGTCAAATTAGTATAAATGGCTTTTTTAGCTGAATTGAATTGCTGTTGATAAAGTTTGGTTGGTAAAGATCTAGATTGAATCACACGAAAAATATGCAAACACATTTCATCCCAAAATGAAAATACAAAAAATAAGAAATTAGATTTTGCATAAAGAAAATTAAACCTATTTTCAGGACCAGTAAAAACATTTAGCATCATGACATTAATTTATTACAGTTAAAGAAATGACTGTAATGCAATATATATATGCACGCACACACACACACACACACACACACACACACACACACACACACACAAACACTGGTGGCCAAAAGCTTGGAATTAAATGCAGATTTTGCCGTTTCGGAAGGAAACTGGTACTTTAATTCACCAAAGTGGATTTCAACTGATCACAAAGTATAGTCAGGACATTACTGATGTATTTGAAAAAAGTAATTTTTGATCAAATCTAGACAGGCCCCATTTCCAGCAGCCATCACTCCAACACTCTTTACTCCTTGCTATTTCTTGCCATTATTACAGCCATTACTCCTTGAGCAATCATGCTAAATTGATAATTTGGTACTGAAAATCACTTGCCATTATAACAAACACAGTTGAAAGCTATTTGGTTTGTTTAGTGAAGCTTAACATTGTCTTTGTGTTTGTTTTTGTGTTGCCAAAGTATGCAATAGACTGGCAAGTCTTAAGGCCAATATTAGGTCAAAAATGCAAATAGAAACAGCTTGTGTGTGTGTGTGTGTGTGTGTGTGTGTGTGTGTGTGTGTGTGTGTGTGTGTGTGTGTGTGTGTGAGCGTGTATTTATCACTTTGTGGGTACCAAATGTCCCCATAAGGATAGTAAAACCTGAAATTTTTGACCTTGTGGGGACATTTTGTCGGTCCCCATGAGGAAAACAGCTTATAAATCATACTAAATTATGTTTTTTGAAAATGTAAAATTGCAGAATGTTTTCTGTGAGGGTTAGGTTTAGGGGTAGGGTTAGATTTAGGGGATAGAATATAAAGTTTGTACAGTATAAAAACCATTATGTCTATGGAAAGTCCCCATAAAACATGGAAACACAACATGTGTGTGTTTGTGTGTGTGAGAGAGAGAGAGAGAGAGAGAGAGAGTGAGAGAGAGTGAGAGAGAGTGTGAGTGTGTGAGTGTGTGAGTGTGTGAGTGAGTGAGTGAGTGAGTGAGTGAGTGAGTGAGTGAGTGAGTGAGTGAGTGAGTGTGTGAGTGAGTGAATTTTGGGCATTACAATTAAGACGGTTAAGTGTGAAGTTTGCTTAATTGGCATGCAAAAAAACGTTATAGTCTTAAAAAAGGCTTAATTTTTTTTTATAGTTCTTTCTTTTGATTTTGGGGTGAAATATAATACAGACATGTTCTTAACAGCTTTCAGGAGTTAACATTGTGTCTGTAAGAAAGGTGTTACACTGCAAAAAAACAATTTTAAGTAAAAATTTTGAAATATTCTTAAACAAGATGCATTTACTTGAGAGGCAAAATGACTCGTTTTCAGAAAAATTCAAGCACAATACAAAAACACAATTAAGAAATGTTTACGCTTAAAACAAGACAAAACAAAAATGCTTTGCCAATGGGATGAGAAGGAAAAAAAAGACTAGAAAACAAGTTTATTTTCTTACTGTATTGGTAAATATGTTTTTTTCTTGTTTTATGCATACATCCCACGAAATACTGAGTTCTCTAAAAACAAGACTTCAAAATTGCATATCTTGTGTAATTCTGCTTCTTATGTATTATTTTTATTTTTTTTAAGGCTGTTTAGATATTTCTACCAGAGCATAAGGCAAAAGTACTCATTATGAAATTGAGTGCTTGTCATTTTTGCAGTGCATGTTACAAAGATGAGAGGAAGGAAATTTAAAGTGAATTTAAAGTGATTTTAGGACTTAAATCCATCTCAGAATACACTCACAGCTTTCTACAATGTGACGTGTTACATACATCACTAAATTACTATTTATATCGATAAGAGCTCATTAGTGCTGACAAATTTAATCCCAAACTGTATGTAGTCACATTTAGAAAAGTTCAAGCTTCTGAAACATTTTAACATTCCATCGGGATTAAAACCATTAACCATTTGGAAGTAAACAAACATCCCAGGGAGCTGGTTCTGGTCAGATACCCTGGGTCAGGGGGGTTTGAAGGGGTGGAGCTGGGCGAGTGGGTTTGGGGAGCAGAGAGATTTTCTGAAGTTGACCCTGTTTTCATGTTTGTAAACTGTTAGAACTGGTCCCAGTCCAGTAGATTCCAGGCTGAGTGGTACAATGCACCATTGTGTGTGTCCCCAATACATACCAATGCACTACTGCATTAACAAAGTATAATGTGCTGCCATCTATTGGTCAAAGCGGTCTTCCAGCTATTTTATTTGGATTTTACTTGCACTTAATTTGACTTTGCATCCTACATTTTAAATAAAAACAAGCTTCAAACTTAATTTATTGTTATGCAGAGGTGTGCAGTAGCAATTGATCATGCGCACTCTCCCTTTTTACTGTGTTTATATCTTCCACACGCAGTGCCATTGGTAGCTCCAAAGAACTTGACCTTTGAACTCACCGAGCAGCAGCTGGCTCTGTCTTGGGCACCACTGGTAGAGGAGGAGCTACAAGGAAGATTACTGGCATATAAAGTACAGTGGAACCAGGGAGGAGAGAGTCAGGTATGCAATATTCAGTGATTAAAAAAAAGATTTACACATATACAGAGAAGATATATTCAAGAAAATAAAGATGATGTTTTTAGAATGATAATATTCTGAGCTAATGACTGGCTTGCAGTATACTTTTTCCCTTAAGGCCCTTTCACACTAAATGCGGCACAAATAAGCAAAACGAATTGCTGACGAATGGCCCTTTCACACTAAAAGCGATGCAAGTATTGTCATCAACAAATCCATGCTGGCACAATAGGTGGTGCAATGCAAAAGGCAGACTGCCAACCCGACTGCAAGTTCAAGACTAGAATAGCAGTCACAGCATTAACTGAAGAAACCCTGTTTTGGTACAAAAAGCCCCAGTGTCTGATACTTTATGATTATCCTCTTTTTTTTTTTTTTTTAAGCAAAATTTGAGTTACAGTGGGAATTTAAAAAATGCATTTGACTACAAGGGTCACTTTTCTCCCCAATTTGGAATGACCCACTAATTAGTGGGTCCTCGTGGTGGCACGGTTACTCACCTCAATCCGCGTGGCGGTGGACATGTCTCAGTTGCCTCCGCTTCTGAGACAGTCAATCAGCGCATCTTATCACGTGGCTCGTTGTGCATGACACCTCGGAGACTCAGCACGTGGAGGCTCATGTTACTCTCCGCAATCCATGCACAACTTACCACGTGCCCCATTAAGAGCAAGAACCACTAATCATGACTATGAGGAGGTTTCCCCCTGTGACTCTACCCTCCCTAGCAACTGGGCCAGTTTGGTTGCTTAGGAGACCTGGCTGGAGTCACTCAGCATACTCTGGATTTGAATTATTTTTATGTGGTAAAGAGTGATATGCCATTTTAAACTTTCTGCTCTGTTCCTTTAAGGATGCCTTACTGTTCAAGGAAAACTATGCTCGCCTCTCGGGTGCAGGGCGATTCTTTAACGCCACCTTCCAGGTTGCAGCATGCACCATCGCAGGATGTGGCCCATGGAGCCAGCCTATTCTCGTGATGCCTGCACCAGGTCTGTCTGCTCTCATTGCCATCCTGCCTTTGAAAGGGGATCTGAGGTTCTGCAGACAATGCAGTTTTCTTTTGTGACAGTATTTCACAATGCAATGAGAGCCAGTGTGTAATCATTTGTTTGTGTGGTTCATTACACAGGAAAGGTGTCATTTCAAGCATGCCATATAAGCTTCAGGCATTTTTGTAATGCTCTTATTATCTGCTTTCAGCCACACGAGCTCAATCCCAGAGGGGCCATGTGTGGGTGGGGCTGCTTTTCGGACTTCTTGTTGTCACCATGGTGGGACTTTTGCTGACCCTACTGGTACGCAGAAGGGACAAAGAGACACAGTTTGGGTATGTTTTTACAAAATAAAAATACAAAATACCTAAGCTGTTCAAATTCATGATATATTTAATTAAAGGGGTCTTGAAATGCTATTTTTGTTATAATTTTTATATCTTCCTTGAGGTCCACTGATAATGTCAGTAATGTTTTTTGCACCAAAACTGTCATAGTTTAATTAGAAATGATAATTTCCCACCCTGTTTTGGCCCTCTGTGTGAAATGCTCAGTTTTGGCCTCAGCGTCTCCTTTAAACTTCAATGTAAACGGCCACTATTGGCTAACATTGTACAGCCAATCAGCTCAATCAGAAGAGAATAAACAACATTATAAAACTACATTTCAGGGTTTACACATGGCTCTCATCCAAATATATTAAACTTCACTCAAGCACAACTGTAACACTCAGCACCTTAGACCATCAAACAATCATGACATGAAATATTCACAAATTAATCTGTTTACTCATGATTTTGCAGTCAAGTCCAAGTGTTTTTAATGGCCCCATTCTTCTTCTTCAATAACAGTTCAGTTGCAGTGCTTGAATCGTGAGACGCAGAGCAGCTGAATGAAACTGAATGGCATCTCCGTTTCTGAATTGTAGCTTGAAGCGCGTCTTCTAAAAGTGGCACGATAAACATGGCAACAGTCAGAGATGTCTGTATAATGCATGTTATATGCACAAATGTTTTTTAAATAGTCCAGATTGGTCCCCTTTTTGGTGTTCAGGAAACGTTGGTCACACTAGGCCTGTCTCTCTCCCTCTCTGTTTATGATTTGAGCTGAATGCGCGTGGGTGGGGCCAAGGGTACGATACATGTTGTGGGATGTGTAAATACAACTGAGCAATGTCTTGTGACATCACGAACACAGTTTATAAAACAGAAAATTTCAATAGAGTGGGAACAATAAATGCTCTTTTTAGACTGCTCCTTTAAGCCAACTATCCAAATGTATGAATATCATTACATTTGATAACACAATTTCAAACCAAGTGCAAACAAATGATGTAAGAACCTTTCTCAATACGAACAACAATTTTCTTAGCCATTTTTGCCTTTTCTTTTAACCAAATGGTGCCAAGGTTATTTATAGGTATTTCAAGTTCAAGTAAGCTATGTTTACATG
Organism: Xyrauchen texanus; assembly: GCF_025860055.1. Classification (NCBI taxonomy): domain Eukaryota; kingdom Metazoa; phylum Chordata; class Actinopteri; order Cypriniformes; family Catostomidae; genus Xyrauchen; species Xyrauchen texanus. The sequence goes on from NC_068297.1 coordinate 5,362,556, forward strand.
CAACCTAATCATCTGTTTATACTAAATTTTGCCCTAGCAAAGATTTGAAAGTGTGTCTGAGTGTCCAAATACTTTTGGGCCCACTATATTTCCAAAGTTTCCTCTCTATTTGAAAGAAAGCCAAAGATACTATACGTGGGTAAATTAGTCTTCTCTTGGTTTGTTTGGCAGGTCTGCATTCACAACTTCAGGTACAGAGGTACTGGTTTCCTTTACAGCTGCAAGGTCCTTCAACAGGCAGTTTCCTGAGCTCCCAGAATCCACATGTAAGTGCACACGTTACTGCCACACATGAAGGCACCAATATTGTTGTCCTGCATGCTTTAGTGGAAATGTGAAAGTGTGACTCTACCTCTCTCTAGTGGACAGTATAGGAATCAGCAGTGAATTGATGGCCAAGCTACAGGATGTTCTCATCTCCGAAAGGCTCTTAACTCTGGGATGTGTGCTTGGCAAAGGTAGGTTATGGTTCAAGTTCATTTAAGTCACATTTTGTCGGCAGGTGGTAGCATTTCCTCACTGAGCAGGTTCAGTGATTTAGTAAATAAGTATATACTGGGTATATTCCTGTTCCATTTTAAGAGGATTACTTAAACACAGTTTTGTTTGTTTTTACTCACTTACAACACTCAAGTTGTATTTAACGTTGAATAGCCCTTTAAACCTGATGAATAACCAGCATGAACACTTAAAATAGTACACATTTCATAGTGCTTCTGTACATCTGAAGAAGCCCTTTGCTTTTTTACTCTTCAAGTAAAAATGAAACCACAATTAACAATAATGTTTTGTTGTGACAACAGGCTTAGCTTGTATGGCTTTCATTTGCAATCATTACTTGCAAATTAACAGCACACGGTTGGAAGATTTTAACAACACTGGGATTTCATTTTCTAGGTGAGTTTGGCTCAGTAAGAGAAGCCTTTCTTAAAACGGAGAACAATTCGGGGAAAAAGGTTGCTGTGAAAGTCCTTAAAAGTAAGTAAACATTTAATAAAATGGAAATTAAAAGCAGTGTGGCATCTTTTGATCATACATGTTGGTCATTGTTGTTTTTGTGCAATTATGCTCTTCCCTGCTCTTAAAGGTGATATCAACTCTTCCAGTGACATTGAGCAATGTCTAAAAGAGGCTGCCTACATGAAGGACTTCCATCATCCAAATGTCATTCAGCTCATAGGTTAGTGGACAGACTCTACTTTTGCATTAGTTCAGAGTATGACTGCTTTAAAGCACTGGGCAAAAATAGACATCAAAGCTGATCTTGGCTACAGACTTTTTTCATAATTGTCATTTAAAGTGTTAGTTCACCCTAAAAGGAAAATTCCATCATCATTTACTTACCCTCATGCCCTCCCAGATATGAAGGACTTTCTTTCCTCTGCAGAACACAAAGATTTTTAGAAAAATATCTTATCTCTGTAGGTCCATACAATGAAAGTGAATGGTTTCCAGAACTTTGAAGCTTAAAAAGCATTTAAAGGCAGCATAAAAGTGGTTAATTCCATATCTTCAGAAGTGATATGATAGACGTGGGTGAGAAACAAATTGATTTTCAGTCCTATTCACTATAATTGTTTAATTCCAGTCTCTCTCCATTGCGTGTCCATGAGGGGAATCAGTTCACACTGCCTCTCTCTTGACTTAAGTGTGTTAGCATGTTCACGCAAGTACTGACGCGATACAACCGGAAGTGGAGCTTGATTTGTTTACAAGATTACGCTGTTCACAAGCTTAATTGGTTTTGCTTTCATTTGAACATGCATTCTAGCATGTTAATTTATGTCACAGGAGAGGCAACGTGAACCGATTCCCCCATGGACATGCATTGGAGAGCGACCAGAAGTAAACCATTATAGTGAAACTGACTTAAATATTGATCTGTTTCTCACCCAAAACAATCATATCGCTTTAGAAGACATTACTTTAACCACTGAAGTCATATGGATTACTTAAACTACTATTGTCTGTGCTTTTTGAAGCTTTAAAGGTCTGATCACCATCCACTTGCATTGCATGGTCCTACAGAGCTGTTCTTTTTGTATTTAGAATATTCTTCTAAAATCTTTGTTTGTGTTCTTCAGAAGAAAGAAAGTCAAACACATTTGGGATAGCATGAGGGTGAGTAAATGAGAGAATTTTTTTTTTGGGTGAACTGTCCCTTTAAATGTTCCTTTATCCGAGTGGGCTTCTTTTAAGAATGTTTTTCCAACATGTTTATTAATTTGCTGCCTGCAGGAGTCAGTCTGCAGAGGCGAGCTCAGCAGCAGCTGCCAGTTCCAATGTTGATCCTGCCATTTATGAAACATGGAGATCTACACACTTTCCTTCTCATGTCTCGCCTCAAAGACAAGCCCTTTGTACGTTTGCGATGTCACCTCTTAACACGCACATACACACAATGCATCCTATTAGGGCTGTTGATTTAACACTGTAATTCAGTGTGATTAATTATTTAAAAAAACTAATCACGTGTTAAATAATTCACACAATTATTCATTTCCTGGACCATTCTGAAATTTTCTTACCATTGGAGCAATTCAGGGTTGAAGTACCACCTGTTTTCAGCAGGGGGCAGTAAGAAAAACTCCAGCTGTATAGGCAATGCCAATTTCTAGGCATAGGCGAACTAGGTGGTCACCTAGGATGCCACCTGCTAGGAGGGCACCAAAGAGGAGGCCTCTGCCAAACACCCCCCACCTCCCACCGATGGGGGCGCCATTAGGGACCTCACCTAGGGCACCAGAATGGTCCGAAATGCTACTGGACACAAGCAACAGGCTTCAAACACAGCTGGACTGAGCGCAGTTCCGAATGCAGATCTCAAGACGTGTTTTTCTACGTTTCAAACTACATTTAACTTGACACAGAGACCTAAAAACATTGCGTATATGATGCAACGCCACCAAAGTGATACAGTCCAAAAGTGTCCATCTGATGCATGCGTACATTGATGCGTTCTTAGAAAAGGCCTTATATTAAATCTGTCTCTTGCAGATTGACAAATTCTATTGCAAAATGGATTGCATTTGACTGTAGGCCAATGCTCAATAATATTTAAAAAAACAATAAGTCTTATCAATGCTTTACTCATCTGCCACAATAATGTAACGTCTTGTAATTATCTGAATTATGTGTATAATATAAATTATATTTATAGTTATTTAAATATGACCTTTTATAATTAATCATTATATTTAATTATTGTTATTTGAGGGCCTTTCCCAACAAGTATTTATAATTTCAATTAGTTTGATTAATTAATCGGCATAATCATGCAAGTAATTTTAATTGTTTGACAGCCCTATATCAAATATATTCTATATGCTTTTGTTTCCTCAACATTTTGTCCTTGAAAACAACTTTCTGGTTGTATAACAATGTAGAACATTGAATCAGTTGTTAAAGAACGCGACATACAGTTGAAGCTTACATACACTTAGTTTGAAGTCATTAAAACTCATTTATCCACTCCACAGATTTAATATTAGCAAACTATCTACTTTGTGCAGCATGAGTAATTTTTCCAGCAATGGTTTCACTTTGTATTGACTACATTACAATTTTAGACAATAAGCTTTTGATAGGAGATTTACCTAATTGTATCTGTGGATGTATTTTAAGGCCTACCATCAAACTCTGTGCCTCTTAAAAGGCAGCTAAAGAGGTATCCCCTCCTGTCCCAGTGCTGTCACAAAGATCACTCAAATCAATCAAAAATCATATTTAAGCTCACACATGAAAAAGAAGCTTCAGGAGGGGAACTAAGGATTCTCTACGAGTATCAATATCTTAAAATGTGAAACAAAGAATTAACATTTACCAACGTTACTTCAATTAGCAACAGGTTGTACAACAACAACAACAACAACAACAACAACAACAACAACAACAACAACAACAACAACAACAACAACAACAACAACAACAACAACAACACTAATTGTCTGGGGCAGGAGAAAACCGTCTCAGCAGCCTGGAGACAAAAGGCCTCTTCTAAGTGAGTGAACTCTTCAGCTTTATCCTCAAACTCTTCATCCAGCAACCAATCAGAGTAAGCCAGCAATCAAAGGTAACCATTGTTATCTGGTGTCAATTAACCTTTGCAATGAGGAGAGCGTGTGAGAAGGAAAGAGAGAGAGAGCAAAACACTGCCACAATACAGACAACCCGTACACAGTAAGCAGTACAATCACTGTACAAAATGATCACTGTCCATGTATCATACAAATAACAATAATAATAACGCCCAGGGATGTAACACAGGTAGACAAGTATCTATATCCACAGTAAAACGAGTCCTATATCGGCATAACCTGAAAGGCTCTTCAGCAAGGAAGAAGCCACTGCTCCAAAACCGCCACAAAAAAAATCCAGAATACACATGTGGACAAAGATCTTACTTTATGGAGAAATGTCCTCTGGTCTAATGAAATAGAATTTTAACTGTTTTTCCATAACGACCATCGTTATGTTTGGAGGAAATAAGATGAGGCTTGCAAGCCAAAGAACATCATCCCAACTGTGAAGCATGGGAGTGGCAGCATCATGTTGTAGGGGTGCTTTGCTGAAGGAGGGACTGGTGCACTTCACAAAATAGATGGCATCATGATGAAGGAAAACTATGTGGATATATTGAAGCAACATCTCAAGACATCAGCCATGAAGTTAAAGCTCAGACGAAAATAGGTCTTCCAAATGGACAATCACCCCAAGCATACCTACGAAGTTGTGGCAAAATGGCTTAAGGACAACAAAGTCAAGGTATTGGAGTGGCCATCACAAAGCCCTGACCTCAATCCGATAGAAAATTTGTGGGCAGAATTGAAAAAGCTTGTGCGAGCAAGGAGGCCTACAAACCTGACACAGTTACACCAGTTCTGTCCGGAGGAATGGACAAAAATTCTAGCAACTTATTGTGAGCAGCTTGTGGAAGGCTACCCAAAACGTTTGACCCAAGTTAAACAATTTAAAGACAATGCTACCAAATACTAACAAAGTGTTTGTAAACTTCTGACCCACTGGGAATGTGATGAAAGAAATAAAGCATTCACTCTACTATTGTTCTGATATTTCACATTCTTAAAATAAAGAAGTGATCCTAACTGACCTAAGACAGTGAAAGTTTTCTACGATCAAATGACAGGAATTGTGAAAAACTCAGTTTAAATGTTATTTGGCTAAGGTGTATGTAAACTTCTGACTTCAACTGTATTATATTGTATACATAAGTTTTGAATCATTGATTCATTGATTTTCATGTCTTTTGTGGTGATTTGTAGATGTTCTGATGTTGGCTCTTGTTTTTGTAGACCATCTCTCTGCAAATTCTTATCCAGTTCATGCTGGATATCGCTCATGGGATGGAGTATCTTAGCAGCAAAAACATCATCCACCGGGATTTGGCTGCTCGCAACTGCATGTGAGTTATTTCTATAGTGTTTATGTACAGAAGAGCTAATCGTGTTTAAAAGACATGTTCTAAATCATGTGAAAAGCTACAGTGATAATACAACAAATTTTCCTGTTTAGTCTTTGTAAAATATTTTCCCATATTGTGCATCTTCAATTTTAGGTTGAACGAAAACATGACAGTGTGTGTAGCAGACTTTGGCCTCTCTAAGAAAATCTACAGTGGTGACTACTACAGACAAGGGTCTGTCTCGAAGTTACCTGTGAAGTGGATCGCTTTGGAGAGCTTGGCAGACAATGTCTACACAACGCAGAGTGATGTGGTAATGAATACTAATACCTGTGAAAAACACATCTATATATGTTGTCTTTACTACTTGCTTTGTAAAGATTTTGAAACAGATAAAATAGCTGACAACGTACATACTAAATACCTATCTAAATAATTTTGCCACCAACTTGATAAGAAAGATTCAGAAGCAGTTCAGTATAATAAAAATGCTTTGTTGATTTGGTGTGAAGTGTTTTATTTTTTAAGGAATAGTTCACCCAAAAATGAAAGTTCTCTCATCATTTACTCCTGAGTATTCATCCCAGATGTGTATTTCTTCTGGAGAACTCAAAGATTTTAGAAGAATATTTCAGCTCTGTAGGTCCATACAATGCAAGTGAATTGTTACCAAAAATGTGAAGCTCCAAAAAGCAAATAAAGGCAGCATAAAAGTAATCCATAAGACTCCAGTGGTTTAATCCATATCTTCTGAAGATATCTAATCAGTTTTGGTAATAACAGACCAAAATGTATCTCCTTTTTCACTGTTCTTTGCAGTCTCAAGGCATGATCATGATTTCAAGCTCAATTACTCTTCCTGGTGCTTGATACTTGCATAGAGTACTAGGTGATGTTGTAGGAAGTGTAATCAAGCTTTAAATCATGATCACCATGGCGACTACTGATGAAGATTTATAGTGAAAAAGGATTAACATTTTGGTCAGTTTCTCACCCAAAACTGATAGGATCGCTTCAGAATGCATGGATTAAACATAATAACATGCAAATGTTTACTTCAAACTATTCCTTTAAGCTTGTAAATCTGTTGTTATTTTTATTTATTTTTTTCCTCTTTAGTGGGCATTTGGTGTGACCATGTGGGAAATCATGACTAGAGGCCAGACGCCTTACCCAGGGGTGGAGAACTCTGAAATCTATGAGTATCTTATCAAAGGAGAAAGACTCAAACAACCTCCAGACTGCCCTGCTGACATGTATGTTTCAGTTGATTGGATTGGAAATACTATATAGATGAAACCATCTTGACATCCTGATATTTTTAATTGATTAAACAAATGTGGCTCTGAAAAGTGGAAGTTCTAGCACCATAAGTTTGCAGATGTCATTTTGTTATCTATATTTTGTAATCTGTGCAGTGCAATTCATACATTTAGTGTAGCGATAGGCCAAAACATAGTCTATGCAAGTAAGTGATGGCAGATGCTTCTAGTAACTCAAGCTTGATTCCGAGTTGTTGCATTCTAAAACATGTCAAACCTCAATTCATAGAACAATGCAAGTACACGTTGCATTCTCAATATTGCCACAAGGGGGCCCTATAGCAGACATTAATGTGCCCACTTACACGGTGACTACTATCATGGCAGAGCAACAGTTTGAAACTAATATTTTTGAAGTTAACTCTATCGCCCCCTTGATTACAGAGGTTTGTAACCGCCACAGTAATGCAAGAATGCGTTGGTCATGTGCTCACATCTGCATTCGTATACTTTTTCGTTAAGTATGTTTCTGACCCTAAATGCCCAAACACTTTTGGGGCCACTTTAAATCCCCCAGATGAACAAAAAAACAAGAATTCGTCATGTTGCTTATAACACAATCGTTTCTTAGATTAGTCGATTTATTCTGCTATAGGAATAACTGTTCCATTCACTCTGATTTCAGCTATGAGATCATGCACAGCTGCTGGTCTCCTGTCCCAAAGTGCCGCCCTAGTTTCCAGCACCTGATAGACCAGTTGGAGCTCTTGTGGGCGAAGCTTAGTCCAGCTCCTGTGAAAGAGCTGTTGCTCTATGTGAATCTGGAGGAAGAGGATGAGGAAAAGGCTACTGGGGCAGAGCTTGATGCAGTGACTTGTAGAAGTGATGAGCCCTCGTGGGGAGTACCCTGGCAGTGTGAGGGTATGGAGGAAGATGAGAAGAACTGGCTAACGGTGTCATCTGGGGCAGCTCTTGCTATTGGTGGAGACTACCGGTACATTATCGGTCCACACGGTAGCGGTGTTGATGAAGAGAGCAGAGTTTCTGACGATGGCCTGTCGGAGGATAGCAGGGACGAGGAAGATGATGTCATCATTAATGTGTGATTTTTTTTTTAAAAATGTCCCTATGCATCAGTTCTTTGGGGATGGTAATGGTCGCACAAGCGGAGAAGGATTTTGTAAAAGAACAACGAGTGCGTAAAAATGCTAAGCATTCGTAAGAAGTTGTACTGGGGAAATTCCTGGAATAATGCTTAATGCAAAGCACTGTTTTTTCTGGTAAATCTAGAGGCTTCGAAGTCCTTTTGGACATACAATCAGCTGCTAATGCTTTTTAGAAAAATTATATGTTGACAAATTTTTGTGGCAATTGATATTCACTTACCAATGACTGTAGCAATGCCAGTGTTTCACCTGATTTAACATTTAGCGTAAAATCTGTCATTTATGATGTGTAAAATACGTTTGTATGTACTTACAAAAACGTGTACAAACAAGTTTTGTATTTGTTGGTACCCTGCCAGCATTACTGTATTATTATTGTTTGTTTTATACTTGTCAAGTCTCAGTCACCATAGGGTTCACGCATGTGGCCCCTCTGACTGAGAATTGTTTCAATGAACTGCATACAAAATGAGTTACATTGCATGAAGATATTCCTTTGGAATTCAAAACACATACATACTATGAGATGAGCTCAATCAGACTGTCATTGAAATGCTTGTAATTCAAAGAATGTTCTGGGTTAAATACAAATTAATCTTTATTGAAAGCATCTCAGGTATGCTGTCATTTACCACAAATTTATTTTAAGCACAACGAATACCAAATTATAGTACTGTATTATAACATGCCATACCAATAAATACCACCAAATAAACAGGCTTACAATGAATACCCATTGCAAGGACACAAAACAGTGTGAACACCACTTTTTTCTTTTTTTTACAAGCTGGGAAGTCGAAAATTATTTTATGGTAATCTTATTTAACCTGGAACATTCCTCTAAACTGTACAGAAGACCCTTATCTGAGTATTCTGAGAATGGGATATCAAGGGACATTAGGTTTAATTTATGCACATTTTATTTTGTCTTCTGCTGTTTCCAGTGATTGTTCCAGACACCAAGCATCTGTCACTTTACTAACTGTTTTGAACCTATAGTGGGTTCTTGAAGAGATGTGTACATAATCTGTGATGTCTCAGTTTACTTTTGTATTAAGCCAGTTTCTAAAAATCTGATTCACAGTATCTTTTGTATTTTTGTTAATCCCTGTACAGCTGAAAGTCAAACTCAGTTTTACAGTGTTAGATCATGTTACACTTCTTTCAGTGTTATTAACTCTTATAACAGAAGGCTGCCTGCTTATCTTAAAATAATGAAATGTTCAATAAAGGTTATGTTTTTATTATATTAAATATCTATCATGAAAACATCATAACTTGTCATGCCAACAAAGAGATTGTTGACATTGTTTTATGGTTAGAGCCATACAGAGAACAGACATTTGAGTCCAGAAAAAACAAATCCCAAGCAAAAAGTTTGTTTGCCAATTGAAGTTTTGCAAATAACAAAGAGTATTGCGCAGAAAAGGTAATGTTTCTGATCTGTATGTGCAGTGTTTGAGTGGTGTTTACAACAGTGAACTTGTACATGTAGAATTGTCTTGCAGTTTGTTTTAGAAACTGAATAATACATAATAGAACTAAAATGTAAAAATCATTAATTTTATTGGAGGGAGTTGCGTCAGAGGACAAAATGAAAATAAAGGTTTTGTGTTGTACATGATCAAGCAGAATTTGTAGATGTTTTTTAGTCATCCAATATTTTTTATGTCCTAAAATTAAAATAATAAATGACACTTTTATTAGATTATACTTAGAATGTTATACTATGTCCCACATGCTACTTACTATTTGCAATTACTCTTTATTTCTGTAATGCACCAAGTTCTATTTCCTTTGGACCAACAACATCCTTAAAGGGATAGTTCACCATAAAATGAGCATTCTCTTATTTACTCATGCCTATGACTTTCTTCTGCTGAACACAAACGAAGATTTTTAGAAGACCATCTCAGCTCTGTTGGTCCATTCTATTCAAGTGATGGTGTGAAACAGATAAATATTTAATCTTATCTATCTATACATACTATGAATCTACTTTCAAACAGCCCTCATGTTCAGATGAGTTCTTCCTATTTGTTTTTTATTTTATTTGCTGATTTGCATTCTTCGTGCATAATGGCACGAATGGTATAAAGCTGTATAAAGCCCCTAGATCACATCTGATTTTCCACAACTCATGTTGTCTGGAGTTCTTTGTATGCTGAATATTTTAGGACAGATATCTGATCAATGTTTTGTCCACGGCACGACCCAAAATCACTTTCGGTATAGCCCATTGAAGAGACTGCAAGTCTATCCTTCACAGCCTCGTTGCCATTCCCATTAAAAAGCAAAGATGGCGCTATAGGTCTATAGGAGGGCTGGTGAAAGTGTAGATTTAATGTAAAAATGAACTTATAAAATGTTTCTCACCCACTCATTTCAAGCTATGGATTTAACCACTGGAGTCTTAAAGGAGCAATATGTAACATTGACATCAAGCGTTTAAAATGGGTACAGCAGTCCAAATTCAAAATATTGGAGGGAGTTGTCTCCCCCGCCCTCTCAGACTCGAAGCTCACACGGGTTGCCAGGTTGAGGACGCGCAACGGGAACAAACACACTGACAATGGCAAGCAACCAGCCATACACCCTCAGTTGATTAGCTAATGTAAACGTCTGCAATGTTTTTATTGTTTGCAAATTATAAACCACCTTATGTGGATTTTTATAACTGTCAATGTTAGCTAGATAACTTTCATGGCTGCAGCGCGCTGTTTTCCCGCAAACTTGTTTCAAATCTGGCAACCAGAGGTGTTGAAATACTATTGGGAAATGGGCAGTGGGCGGGATCATACAGCCCACAATACAAACAGAAATTCCATCCAGGAATGGACATTTCACTGTAGAATATTCTGGCTGTATCATAATTTTCGGAGAAGCCAGTATTTCAATTTAGTGTGTTTCCTTCATCTCTGATAACATATTATGACAATTTTATACTTTAGTACAGTAAATATATTACACATTGCACCTTTAAGGATTACTTTTATACTGCCTTCATTTGCTTTTTTGAGCTTCAAAGTTCTGGTCACCATTCACATGCAGTGTATGAACCTAAAGAGCTGAAATATTCTTCGAAAAATATTTTTGTTCTCTGCAGCAGAAAGAAAGTCATACACATCTGGGATTGCATGAGTGAGTAAATAAGATAATTGTAATTTTTGGGCGATCTTTTCCTTTAAGATTGGTTATTAAATACATAGCTCAGTCAAGCTTAATAATATCTTGTGTGTTGTTTGCTTTCTCCTCTCTGTTGAAAAACTACCATTCCTCCGAGAATGACGACAAAGCATCGCCAAAACAAATAATCAAATTTCCCTCAAACACTGCTTGTAATAAACATTATATCATTCTAAAAGAGCAATGTCGTAATTCAGGGAGAATTACTGTATTTGTACGTTTAGCACAGAAGTCCCATTATAAGTAAATGAAGCAACAAAGCAACGACAAAAGACAGAATTTCTCTGAAGCCTCGGCAGCCATTAACATCGTCTACAAGCAAAATAACGATTAACATCGTTAAATAATTAAGCCACTTTCCCCTTTTCGTTATAACGCTGCGATTGCTTTTACATCATGGGCTTTTCAATTTGTATGTTTACAATATTTATGACCAATGTCTTCCACAGTCTCAGTACATTAAGTAATATTAAACTGTCCTTATAAGGGACTTCTATAGAGGTGAAGTAAAAAAATATTGTTATTCTCTAATCATGGTGTCGTTGCTTTGGCAGTTGATAGTGTTTATAACAATAAACAACGTGTCCACGCGCATAACACTGAAGGATGAGTTTGACAGCCTCCGTTTGTCTTCAAATCCAAAATGAACCTGAAGCTCGCTTTCTTGTCCGTTTCCTTAAAATCAAAAGGAAAAGAACTGATGATTTCCCCAACCATATTTATACTTCGAAGAAAAATCGACGAGCTAGGTACGGGTCGCATCGAGTCAACAATGACGTAAACAAAGGCGTTAAGTTAACGCATGCGCCGTACAACCGATACGAGTGTCCGTTCAAAGGTTGCGCCTGCGCACAGGAGCCACACAGGCACGTGCTTGTGCTGTTTTGAACGGCGGCGTCATGACGTCACGGCATGCACGGAAACCTTCGAGGGTGAGACGCACGGTGGAATGAGATGATGGGAGAAAGAGAAAAAACAACATACACGAAGACAGGAGAGGCAGTATGCATGTTATGCATTTCATTTTGACAAAAGGTAACGGTCAAATCCGGCTACAGTGGTATCTTTGGAAGAAGTCGGCGAAAAGTTGACCGAACAAGGTGTTTTTGTTCTTATTACTTCGAGGCTAGAGCAGATCATCCTCAACATGCTCTTCTCAGATTCGCCCGCCATTCGACATGGTACAACGTGCACGCGACATCCGCGCCAACTTTTAGTTCACGGGCCTATTTGAGACGCGCACCATCGACGAAAAACTCGACGCCCGTTACACTAAAAGGTGATTGAAACTCAATTTCTTGACTGAATGGTTAAATAATGTCTATTTACGTCGGTAGCTGCCGATATTGCCACAATAACACACCTGGCAATTAAGGTATAATGGGCTGGAATGCAATGATGAGATCGTGGGTCACCAAGCTGTGGGCCCTCTCATTTTTCACGCCTACGTCGTGTTATATATGCGTTATATAGACAAGTCAAGATTTAGTTTTGGTTATTATCACGGGGTGTGCGTAAAGAATGTCACTTGGGTCTTGTGCCATTTCAAAAGCCAAATTCTTGCTGAGGTGCTTTCATTGCGTTGAAATGCATACCAATTTTGTTTTGCGCATATAATAAATATTGTGACATATATTATCTCCCTAAATTATGAATAAAACGTTTGAGTGTGTCCCTACCACAACACAACATTTATTTATTTCACTTTATTGTGGAAACGTGTTTATATGGTTTACATGATTCTCATCAATGCCTTAAGATGCAAATTCTGTTTTTATCCATTACATACTCGTATACATTATACAGCATTAACCTTAGCTTTTTCAATCATGCGAGTGGCCATTTCAATTGTAATGAGCAGCTTTTACTCAAAGTGGCACATTTGAAATGTAGTCCATTTGATCATATTGATGATGTTAAACATGGGCGCCTGCAGGATTTATTCTGAGGGTGCGCACAGAACTCTGATCAACTTTATAGTTAGGAGGGTCTGGGGGCATGCTCCCACATGAGATTTTTGCAACAACAACAACAAAAAAAAACATTTCTGGTGAGTTTGTGATAAGCATTTGTTTTATTTTCTTGAATAGCATTCATGTAGCTATTGGCTAAAGCATTCCTTCCAGGTTCCATTCAGACAGACGCGTTTTAGAGCTAAATAAGCAAATGCACCACAATGAATAAAGCAGAACGCAGGTGTCTCGAGATGTGTTTTTTATCAGTTGAAGTTCATTTGAACTTGACACAGCGTCTAAAAATGCAGCGCTCCCATGAGAGATGCTAAAAACACAGTGAACCAACCACAGTTGTCAAAAACATCCACCTAGTGGAAAACTTACATGGAAAACGGTTGAAAAACAGCGCGAGTGGATTCAAAAACAAGTTCAGTTTGAACAGCTCGTTGTTCAGATGACTGCACTAGCTGAAGTTTCTCAAAGTTACATCTCAAAAAGGCAGCGTTTTGTTTCAGCTGACTGTAAATTTACACTGTATCCAGCGCTATATTCGTAATACCAGAAAATTTATCTGGATACTGGTTTTATTGTGTGAGAAATTATTCCGTGAGGGAGTGCTCTGAGCGAATTGTACTGAATCACAAATCAATTCAGACTGTTTTCCAAGCCTGTTAGGCCAATTCATCGAAAAGAACTGATTCAAAATAATTATTAATTCACAAATTGGGCATTGCTAGTTCTTTTAAGCAGCCAACAGAAATACGGGACCCACATCATGATTGATGAATAATTCTGAGGGTAAATATTTCTCAGGTCAGTCACACAGTGCGTATGGCCGTACAGTTGCAGGCAACATTGGTGTTAAATATACCATAGTCATTGTTCCCTACATTGCAATTTTACACTCTTATCTACTGACTGGGGGGAAGAAAATATTTAAATGGAATGAATGACTGCTGTATGCAAACATTGGGAAAAGTGTTAGTGCTAGCATAACTAGCAGATAAGAAAAGCAAAGTCTAAGTAATTACACAACTCAAAGAGTAAAATATTGGTTATTACAGTTTTGTACATGTTCAGTATACTAGGTAAATTGTTTGTAATATGAATTAGCTTTTTTCTAAGTCTATATTTACAGGTTTATGCTGTATCATCATTACTGTTACACATAACATATATTTGGGACGTTTATTTAGGATGTTTTAGAAATTAAATCAGTGATTCATACAGTCATAATTCTGATTTTTTTTATAGAAGTTCTCCATCACATTTTTTTATTGAAAGGATAGTTCACCCAAAACTGAAAATTCTCTCATAATTTACTCATGCTCATGCCATCTTCTGCAGAACACACTTTTTTTTTTAGAAGAAGAATATGTCTGCTCTTTTGGTGAGCCAGCCCTTTGATGCTCCTAAAAGAAGATAAAGTCAGCATTAAGGTAATCCATAAGACTCCATTGGTTTAATCATTGTCTTTGAAGTGATCCAGTTGGTTTTGGGTGAGAACAAACCAAAATATTACTCCTTTTTCACTATTCATCTTGCCATTTTAGTCTCTAGGCTCAGTCAAGTTTTCAATCTCGATTAGTGCTTGACGCACAGCCTGAGTGCTAGATAGCACTGTAGGAAGTGTAATCAAGTTTAAAAACATGAAAGCCAAGGAGACTGCTGTCAAGATGTACAGTGAAAAGGATTTACATTTTGGTCTGTTCTCACCCAAACTCAACTGGATCACTTCAGAAGACATTGATTTATCCACTGGAGTTTGATCGATTATGTTTATGTGACTTGCTCTGCTTAGTGAGCTTAAAAGGCTTGACAATCATTAGTTTGCTTTGTATGGACCGACAGAGCTGATTCTTTTAAAATGCTTTTGCAGAATAAAGTCATACACATTTGGGATTGCATGAAGGTGAGTAAATGATGAGAGAATTATATTTTTTGTAAGTGCTATTAGAAGAAATGGTGATTGGTGTTACAGAGTGGTTAACACTCAACCACCCCTACTTTTTTGGAGCATGCTGCAATCATCTAATTTGAATAATTACAAGGTAAAACATAAATTAATATGTTTTTGTAGTGCTTTTAATAAAATACAGGGTGAACTGAATTGACAAATCACTTTTGTTTTTATTAGCATTTTCCATACTGTCCCAACTGTATTGAAATTGGGGTATGTTGGTAATCCATAACTAGAACATGTAACATGTAAAATTATTTTAATAATTAAAAGCAAATGGTATGCAATTCTACACAACTATTTGGCCATAAGTTAAACAATAAAAATTAGTCAGGGTAGATGTCACATTTATTTTTTAGTGTTTACAAACAAGGATGTGGGGGGAATAGACATAAACTCAGTTGATTTTACTGATTAAGACCTTTGCGTTGATCATTCAGCTGGTAAAAAATGATAAAATAACAGAACTTGGGTTGTTAAAATGAGTCATGCTCTAGAACATATAGGTTAGAAAATACTACCCATTGATCTGAGAAGCACAATTTCTAATACCAGTGTTGTCAGATTTTTACTGTTGATTAAAAATATGTTCTATAATTGTAATGTTCACCCACAGTTTTGGAGATTTTGGTCTTTCCCCATTCAAGTAGATAAAAGCTGTACTATTATGCCATGTGGATCCATAGAAAATAGTTGCCTGGGAATGTTCCCAAGATGGCAGCAGAGTGGACTGACTTGCCTTAAAAGGCAATAACTCATAATTAAACCAAACATAGGTGCAAAAATATTATTTGTTTCCAAACATGTTTTCCTGTTTAGCCCAGTTCTTCCATCCCGCTCACCTTTACCACTCCCCCACTCAAACATTTTCAATTAAATGTACATACACCACCAGAAGTTAAACTTTGAGTTTCATTTATTTTTTTGCTGCTCACTAGTAAGAGCTTACTTGTGTACCAATCATTGAACTGTAGATAAAAATATTAGCAATTCTTAAAAGGCTTATGTTAGCAAAATTGGTGACTTAGCCAGGCTTACACTGCGAGTCTGTGAAGAATCCAAGAAATTCAGGTTAGTGTGTTGCATTCTCTGTCTTCTGTACTTTGGAAAGCCTTCTGATTTTGGTCTTTGGTAATTAGTGATAGCAAAAGGACGTTCCTTTTGTTCTTTAAATTAACTGCCATTGCTTAAAGTAGTCAGTTTCTTGCTACCAACTCATTACAGGTAATTCCACCACCAACTAATGCCAATGATTGAGCTAGAGGTTCATGTGTAACCATTTAAAAAGAACAGCCATGTTTACACCTTTTGACAAATTAAATTGAACAAGAAAGCAATGGTTTGTCTCTGCACAGTATAACGTATTTCACGGTATCAAAATGTAATCCTTAACCTTTATAATTATATTATTTTATGCAGCTTTATAATTGAGCGTGTGCACTCTGCTAGAATGCCCTTGCTCTGAAGTAGTGTTGAAGTACTGACCAAACAGTGCTGAACTCAGCCTGGACTAGATTTGTTTCAGTCATGAATTACTTTTGTGTTGTTCATCTAAAGCAATAGATTAAAAACTTAATGATCATAAAGTTGGAGTTAGCTACTCAATGTACTGGTCACCGTGTAATGATTTGTCATACAGCCAAACATCATTCAAGGTATCATGGCAGTATCATGTACATTTTTCCATCCATTAGACAACAAATCCTCAGTAGATGCTTCTTAGGATCAGTTTCCATTTATTTATTTTTATTTATTCATTCACTTGACTAGAATACGACAAAACAATTTTGATTTAAAGTTTGCAATTTACAGTGCTACAGACAATTGAAGACTGTCTAGGACAGGGGTACTCAATATTTTTCCAGGATGACACCTACCTGCAAAGTTCAAACTCTTGAGTTGCCACCCTGTACCTACCTGTATTTTTCATGTGCCCTGAAGACCTTAGATCGTATGCCCTGAAGATTAGCTAAACTGAGTCTTATTAAGATTGGAGCTAAACTCTGCTGGAAGGTTGTCTTCTAGGGGCAGGTTTGAATACCCTTGTCCAATTTGTATTAAAACAAAGTCTAGGGCATTCTTTAATGTTTTGTTACAAAAGTGCATGGCATGAGAACAATTTGTTGTGTTGGCCTTATTCATTATGTGCAACAACAAATATGTGGCAAAGTTGTTCAGAAACTGAATTTGTGTTGTCTGCTTCAATTTGTTGTGTTGACCCCCACCTCCAATGTACCACTGACCAACTGTAAAAAGCCTGAAATTGCCCTAGGTACCTTAATCTTGAAAGAACCTAGAGAGCTATGGTGGGAAAACCACTTTTGACTTATATAGTACACAAAGCACTTTACACACCTGATGGTTCAGACACCTTCCAAGTTGACCTCAAACCAGGTGATACATCTCTGGAATGAACTTGTTCTCTTCAGTAGATCTTTGCATGGAGGCCAAGCATTGCTGCTACTTGCAGTTTTTTGGTCAATGATTACATAAAAACTGCTTAAAATTGGTTTTTATAATGTTAGGCCTTCCAGTCACTAGTAATCAAACATGCTTTGACCATACTGTGTCATGTATGTCTTGTTTTCTTAAGGATGTAGACCTGAAATACCCTGTGGTGAGAGGGTCAGAAGCTAACCAGATGACCTCTTAATTCCCATGGCTGATATAGAGAAGCAGGGTGCAATGGTACTTCATGAAGAGGGTATGACTGCCCCTACACTTGTACCTCCCACTACCTCTGCACCTTCCCTCTTTGTTGTCCTCAAACAGTTGCATCCTGGGGAAGGTACAAATGACAAGAGCAGTCTGTTGGCAATTGATGCAAAAAATATGGTGAAATCTAACATCAGCTCGGCTGTAATGGGCATCCATGCAACATCATCCACATCACATTTAGACGCCAACAGCACCACATTGCCAGATAACTTTCCAGCAGATACTACATGTAAGGGCATCACAGTTACACTGGACAACAATAGTATGTGGAATGAGTTTTATAGTTGCCAGACTGAGATGATTCTGACCAAGCAAGGTCGCAGAATGTTCCCCTGTTGTCGCTTTCGTCTCTCTGGGATGGAACCCTTCCAGAGTTACTTGCTGGCAATGGATATTGTTCCAGTTGATAACCACAGGTACAAATGGAGTGAGAAAGGATGGGAAACCAAAGAGAAGTGTGACACTCATGTTTCACGTTTGTTTGTACACCCAGAATCCCCTGCTACCGGCCTACACTGGATGCAGTTCCCGGTTTCATTTTATAGACTAACGGTTTGCAATAACACCTTGGACCAAGATGGCCATATTATTTTGCATTCAATGCACCGGTACCTTCCTCGACTTCATGTCATACCTGCAGACAAAGCCTCTGAAGATATTAAAATTGACAGACCTGATGTTATAACTCTTAGTTTTCCTCAGACAGAGTTCTTTGCAGTCACCGCCTACCAAAACCTAAGGATCACTCAACTCAAAATTGACTACAACCCTTTTGCCAAAGGTTTCAGGGAGGATGCCGTCAGTGCCCAATCTTCTAAGGCTAAGAATGGACTATCCAAAAAGGAATCAGAGAACAACCTCAAGTCAAGTAGGGAGACAACAACTTTGAATAATTTGAAAACTCTGTTCGTGAAGAGAAATGCTGCTGTAAAGGTCAAGGATCACAATGTTCCCAGCCTGACAAATGTGGAAACGAAAGATGTTAACAGTGATTCTCCCATTGTAAACCGAGATGTTAAAAGTTTGTGGTAAGCCTAGTTTTATCTACATTCATATACATTTAAGTAAATATTGAATAGAAAAAAGGGTGATTGCTTTAATTTTTATCAGTTCAGGCGAGAAAAATTCTCTGCATAGGCACATGAATGCTTGACCAAACCGTTGCAAGTGAACGGCCCTGTTGTAAATTTTGCTTGCATTTTTTTGTTACTGTGTTTATAACAAACCTCAGTACTCTGCAGAGCAATAGAGTTACCTTCAAAATTATTAAACTGGGTTATTATTAAGGTAGCAGTAAACATGTTGACAGTTTAATTAATCAGTTCTCTTCAAACTGTTTTTCTACCATGACAGTAGACCATAGTTAAATGGGAAAAATTAACATAGAAGACACTTATTGCCACTAGAGTGCCCCTTGCGGCAACACTGAGAATGTACATGCATTTCATTATGAGGTGTGACACATTTCAGAATGTAACAACATGTGAATTAAAACTTGCATAGATGGTAGTGATCATGTACTTGCAGAGTATTTTTTGCACCTAGTTTGCATTTAAAAATATTTTCGAACATAGTATATATTTTTCACTAGATTTTTTTTTTCCTTCCTTTCTCTCAATGCAGTGGTAAGAAGCGCCCATTGCCAGTGACATTTTCAGACTTCATTAAACATGCTCATGTGAAAATCAAAAGGTTATCGCTAGAAAATATCCAGCAAAATGGTGGTATCCTGCACTCAGCCACATCTTGCACATGTGGTAAAAAGGAGGTGGTGGAGATCTCATCCAAATCAGACAATTTATTACAAGTTGCTCATAAAGAGGAAACTGTGATAGATGACAGTACTAGATCTAAAAGATCTGACAGACCGGATGAAAATAAACCTGTAATAAATGAGTCCAAAAGTGTTGAGTTTACATTGCTATCCAGTCCCCACGAAGCACCAAAACTGAATGAAAATGGAAAGGAGACAATTTCTTTTCTGGGTATTAAGGCCGAGCCTGAAGCAAAACCCAAGAAAACCTTGCCCCTACCACTCCTTGCACAATTTCTCAAAAAAAGGAAGTCTAGAACAAGACCTGCCACCCCAAAACCTGAAGGTTTTAGCTTTTCTTCAGACTCTGAAAAGTCCTCTAAACCTGTCTCAACCCCTGAAAGCCCATCTCACTTGATGTCTTCCACCTCTTCTTATGCTACTATATTAGATTCACAAAAAGTACTTACATCATTATCTCAGACTGTTACATTATCAATAACAGAAGCAAATGAAATGGCATCTCTGTCCACTGTTCTCTTATCACCCTCCTTATCAGCTGTAGTCCCCGCTATACCAATTGAAACACAAATACCAGAAAGATTTTCACCACCTCCATCTGCCAATGATCCATTTCGTGCCCCCAACACTACCTCTCTACCCAAACATAACTCTGACCCATCACCTGACAGTATCTCTGATGTGTTCTATAATGTTGATACTATTTCTGAGCAAGGTATTGACAACACACTTGGGTCTCAGTCAGACATTTTATCTTCCCTCACATGTAACACATTACATGACACTTATTCACACACTACACCTGAAGTTTACACTGACTTTATCACACCGGAAACCTCCTCCATCACCACATCTTACTCTGTTTTTGAAGTTCAATCTATTACCAATAATGAAGTTAGTCCTGAAGTTTTTAATAACCAGGAACATGCCTTAATGCCTCAAGTTGTTGAGAATGAGTCTGTTTCTGATTGCCTCCTGGACAGTCCCATGGGCTCTTGTC
This sequence comes from Xyrauchen texanus, assembly GCF_025860055.1. Taxonomy (NCBI): domain Eukaryota; kingdom Metazoa; phylum Chordata; class Actinopteri; order Cypriniformes; family Catostomidae; genus Xyrauchen; species Xyrauchen texanus. The sequence continues at coordinate 5,382,999 of NC_068297.1, forward strand.
CTGAGCTTTTCCCCCTGGAAGTTCCTCCAGACACTATATCCACACATGAGGAATCCCTTTCCCTGCCATTGGATGACCCATGTTCCACAGCCTTGTCCTTACCCATCCCAGCTCCTTCATCTCCTGACCCTTTTCCACCAGATCTATTCTGTGACAGACCAGTACCTCCTAGAAAGACCCTTGATTCATTCCCAGAACGACTATTGGATTGCACAGGTCATGCTTGTACTGACCTTTTCCAGCTAGGTCTATTTTGTGACCGGCCCGTACCTCCTACAAAGTCCCTTGATTCTGAGCCAACTAAACAATCCTCTTATGGAAAGACTTTCATGAAATCCAAGACAAAACAGAAAAAAGTTGGAAAGATGAAGCTAATTGAAGATGATGTGTTTAAAGGACCTGTACCTGTCCTAATGCAGCCTAGCCTGGAGGATGTAGAAGGCCAATTATTTGCCTCCTTCATGTCAAAGGTAACCCAAATAACATGTTTCTTGACTGAAATGTAGAAAATAAACCTTAAAAGGAATAGGTCACCCAAAAATAAATACTCACCCTTATGTTATTTCAAACCCATTTTATGGTCTTGCCCAGGAGGGATCTGTAATTGGCTGGTTAGCATGTCCCTCTTAGCCCCTGTTGGTAGATGCTGGAATTACATTCTATGATGGCAAAAAATGTTTCTCCATTAAGTCCTTTAAAAATAGCCGTGTTTTTTAAATTGCGATTATTTCATTACAGGATATCGCTTCCAAGTGACAGATTGTTTTGTTAAGGCTCTTAAAAGTGTGAAATGGACTAAAGGCCAGTTTATATACTTTTTGTCGAGTGTACTCTGTAGGCTCCGTGTAGTGGCATTTATAGTTCTGCATTGTAGTGTCTGCGTCGTTATGAGTCCACAAACTAGTGCTAGTATATTGAGAGAAAATGCCTTAATTTCTTAATGTGTATTTTAAGCAGCAGGTGCAGTTATGGCGTTCTGTGTTCTGTTGCGTGTACGTGACTTCTTGATGTCATAACCATAATTTCTAAAGCATTTCTTCTTTGCCATAGTGACAGTCAATCGTACGTGACGTTTTAGGAAAGTAAATGTTAGAATGTTTTACAAGAGATTATGCAAAATGAATCACCTATAAAAAATGAACTATAAATCCTTCTCAAAACACATATTCAATTACACACATTTATAGGCCTTGAATCAAAAATGTAAAACATATCAGTAGCATATTAAAAAAATAATATCTAGGTTTTAGATGTAGGTTATTTATATCGTACAAGTGTAAAACTCTTCTTCTGACAGTTATTTAACATGGCAAGCATCCCTTCTCTTGCTGTTTCAAATAGCCTACCTTTTTTCTTGAATGATTAAATGTTCTGTTCCAATGTCATTATTGCTTAGTGATTTTTGTGTAGCATCCTATCTGCAGCTGTTGCTTAAAATCCCTATTAATTTGTTTCCATTCCACATTTGTAAACTCCTTTTAAATACAACTCTCACACACCTGACTTTACTTTGTAATCGCATCCAGAGATGTCTGTGGTTAAATTGGAGGAGGAATGAGCATGTGGAAATTACATGGTAAAGTCAGACTATAGGTATTAGACGCTTCTTCTAATTCTTCGTTTGCCGAGTAGAGTGAGTAACAGAATAAGAGCTTTTATGGCACTGAAGTTTGGTTCAGAATACATATAATGCATATTTGTATCGGATTGCAAAGTTTAGGGGACATATAAGCAGTACATTCAGAATCTGCAATCAGATTGAATTTATTCGAATTGATGAATATTAGTGCATGTAAACGTAATTCTTGGATTCAAAAGTATTTATTAAATTATTGTTGCATTAAAAAAAAAGTTTATCAAAGTACATGAACATGTTGAGATTTAAGTACATATTATTGATTATTACATATTATTCTGCTCAATACAATTGTACAGAGTGGTTATCTGAGTTACCGTAGCCTTTCTGTCAGCTCAAACCAGTCTGGCTATTCTTCATTGACCTCTCTCTTTAACAACTGCTCAACTGGATATTTTCTGTTTTTGACACCATTCTGAGTAAACTCTAGACTGTTGTGCATGAGAATCCCAGCAGTTACAGAAATACTCAAACCAGCCTGTCTGGCACCAACAATCATGCCACAGTCATCTACAAATCTGCATGATTTTATGCATTGTGCTGCCACACTATTGGCTGATTAGATAATTGCATTAAAGAGTTGTTATACAGGCATACATAATAAAGTGGAAGGTGAGTATTTAAGTAAAACAATATTTTCTGTATTCCACTTAAGATCTTTCCAATTTCTATAATGTTTTAACACTCACATGCATGGTTGCCAAATTGTGCAAAATAATTGTTAAATTAGATGGAATATTTCCAATTTGTGCAAGTATAAATCTCAAGTTGGGGGGGTGTTGCGTCTCTTATATGGAAAACCTGAGCATTTTCAATGCTTGTGGAGGAGTGTTGGGTTGCAATGCAAGATAACTGAAATATTCAATGGGAAAAAAAATGCTTTTAGGATAAATGAGCCACATTAAACCATGTGGAGGGTATGGATATTTATTTTTATTTTTTTGGTCACCCTTGGAGACAGTCTCTGGTGACAAAGCAGACCAATCACAGCTGTATGCATTCATGCGATCCGTGGTTACATTTTTGGAGAGGTGCACATTAGAACTTTTGGGTGAACTAGACCCAGACTAGTCTAGGAATATGTCCCATGTTAGGATCGTTAGATACTATGAACTATTGTCAATGTTAATTATCCATTAAGATTAGTAAGTCTCATACTTGAAACTTGTGATGCCATATTTCCTACTTGCTACCTTACTCTCAATGTTTTAAATAATTGACATGGAGTGTTACATCTACAGTGCATTTTATGTGTAGTTATGACCTTTTTTGTTGTGGTTGTTTTGACATCCATACACATAATTACCTTGAAATAGGAAGCTCTTGTGATTCACCTTGGATATGATGCCAAAACGGAGGTGACACAAACAACATCAGAGAATACAGTTGGTAAGAATTAAATATCTGACTATGGTTATTATGAAGGAACCAATTTTAAATGACATCCAGTGTTGTGATTTATTTTTTGCTTTTCTTTAAAAAGGCGAAAGCAGTAAAAATATTGAGGATAAGATTGTGAAGCTAGAGAAGGCCCTTTTACATGATCTGAAAATCATGAAGTACAGACAGGTCATTCATCCAGTGCTGCAAGAAGGTTTGGGGTTCTCTTTGTATCTCAGAATGATGTTGCTTAATGCAATACAGTTCTAATCTTAATTTTATACTAATAGTTGGATTGAAGTTGAATCTGCTTGACCACTCCCTGGAAATTGACCTGCAATATTTGGGTGTGCAGTTACCCATACCCCCACCTGTTCTCTTACCTGAAGGAAGTTCAGCATCATCTCAGGGTAAAATAGTTTTTAGTAATAACTTCTTAAACAAGCAGCAAATATGTTGTGCTAAATGAAGATTCAGGTTTTCATTGTCAATTAAATGTACACCTTTTTTCACTAGACCTTCTAGTCCAATTTGTTTCAAGGACAGGGAAGACCACTGACTTAACCAAAATTAAAGGTTGGAGAGATAAGTTTGCTGGCTCAGTATCCCTGCATGAAGGTATGCATAATAATAATAATACATTGGCTCTTAATTACAATTTTGTCAGTGATTTATTACAGATATTTAAATATTCTCTTTGACATGATACTAATGGTAACTTGAAAAGTTTAAATGATACTGCTTCCAAAATAATGTGATTTTGTATAACTCTTTATTTGCAGTGGCACCGAGCATGGATGCAGAGCAGAAGAATCATTCTGCATTCTGTAGTGACATGTTGGATGAGTACCTGGCCAGTGAGGGCAAGCTGATTGATGAACGAGCTGCCAACTTGTCCCAGACTGTCACCACACCTGTAGCGTACCAGCTACCCACTAAGAGCACTAGCTATGTCCGTACCCTGGATAGTGTACTTAAGAAACAAGTCCCTTCCTCTTCATCCTCCACATCTAAACTATCTCCAATATCTGATGAATTCAAGCCAGCATCCAAGCCCAAAGCCCAGGCTAAACAATCTAAAAGATCTTTGAGATCTGGTATAGGAAATCAAACTCAAACAAAACCAGTCAGCAGTGTTAACAAACCTGCTTTGAGTGTGAAAAACCAGCTACAAAGCAAGAGATCTATAAATATGGTAAAATCCAAGAGTTTGAGTCCTAAAAGGTGTGTTGCACAAATGACTGCAATCATAACTTCTGATGAGACTTCCATGGATGAGGTCTCTGGCATCACAGCTGCAAGCTCCTCAGGTGGACACAGTCCAGGCTTGCCCAAGACTCTGGTAAAGCTGATGGATGTGGAAGATGGAGCAGTGTGGGAAGGCAAGCATTGGACCTTTATCACAGAAGAGAGAGCGGCCATCGCATTAGCCACTCTTGTCACTGACGAGGTAGAAGTCAAACTGAACCCCATCTTGATTTGTAGTTTGTGAGAACTAATTTTGGGATTTTCATGTGATTGCCATCAACAACACAATTTAAATATGAGATAATGTTCTTAACGACACTTTACTCAAATCTTGAGTAAATCATTATTTCTTGTTCTCTTTTATGGTTTACTTTTATAACGCTGTCTTTTTCTCTTTTATTTTAAGAGTGAAACAAAAGGAAACCCTGATGCCATCAGAATTATAAAACGACGTGCACCACCTTGCCTCAATGTCTTCTGCAGGCTTGGCTGTGTCTGTGCCAGTCTGGTTCACATAAGGCGCCATCATCACTGCGGCAAACCACAATGTATGTTGAGCTGTAGCTGTCTGCGACGCAAAGTTATCGCACTAAAGACCCCCAAACAGGAAGAAATTGCAACAGAGGAGCCTGAACTTAAGGGAGGATCGGATAAGTGGAAGAAAAATATAAAGAGAAAAACATATGGTGAGTGTAAGGCTTCATACCAGTCATGAAGTACTTATTGCATCAGCTGTTCAATTATTATAACAGTTGGCAAGTATTATAATTGTACTGTTATATTCCACATCATCTTCAGTTCTGACAGATCTTGAGGCAGCACCTGAGCCCACAAAGCTTGTGAAGACATTATGGGATAATAAAAGCAAAGACTCTGATTCAGAAGTTCTTTTCTCCCCTCCTCCTCCTAGATCCCCTTCTCCTGCACTCTTTTCTCGAGAGGTGCAACACGATCTCGAAAGCTTTTTCAGTCCCTTAAAACAGAAAAGGGTAAGATATCCAGACCCTTGGTTTTAAAACACTTCGAAACCATCCATTGTTAGGCATTTTTGATATGTTGTTAACTATGCTTTTTTATGTGGAATTGTCATTTTTCATTTGCATAATATTGTCAATTCATTGCCTTGTACACGTGACATCTTAAAAATGTCCTACTCTGCATTCAGGTGGGAGAAAGAAATCTGAATATGACAAATGACCATATCTATAGCAGTCCAACTTGTGCTCGTGTGCGACCGTTTCTTTGGAGGTGTGAGGGTAAACACAAAGCGGTAAGACTCTTACATAAGTAGGATGGAATATTTTCTGGTAAAGATGGTGTGAAAATACAACTAAAATTATTTTTTGGCAGGTTGACCAACACTACATCTCACAGGTCTCTACACAAAGTAAGTTTTGCACTTACTGAAAATAATTTCATAGCTAGTGTAATTATGGTTTATGCCAAACAGCAAACTGTCATGATTGGAGGGCTTATAAATGTCTTCAAAATCTGGTCCTTCAAGACCATTGAAGTCCAATTTATCTTTTTTTTTTTTTTTTTTTTTTTTTTTTAAATCTTCCCTCTAGATATTGAGGAGGGTGAGCTTGTACCTCATAATTTGTCTGGCCCTTCCAAGCAGCTTGAGATCGTATCCGAGTGCAGTTGGGCAAGTAAAGACAGTAGAAATGATGTTATGCGGATAGTGTGTGAGCATATGGCTCAGGATAATTTAAAGCACCCTTTCTGGATTGGCAAGTACTATATCCAGCCAATCTCCAAGACCTTAGAAGAGGAGGGTTCTGCCTACATATACAAAGTCAACATCTCTCAACCTGTGGAGAAGAAAAAGGAAGATGAGAAAGTTGCCCAAAATAAAGCAGAGTTGAAAAAGCCTGTTGAGAAGAATGAGGTGAAAGGTCTGCCCTTCCTTTCCAGGTGTTCTCCTGCAGGCTTGCTCAAAGCGGAGACAAAAGCACCTGATGCCCCAGGCCAGATTATGGTATGCATGCATTATCCATTCAGAAGTAATTAAGAATACACAATATCAGAACGTAACTAATTAAATTGTATCGTATTTATTGTCTTCTTGCACGTTCCTGATCTTCTGTTTGCACGATGCATCAGTGCAAATAATTAAAATTCTAATTTTTCTTACAACCGAATGGCTGTTTAGAACTAGAATTAAGAATTTGAAACTGGTAAATGCTACAGCAATAATAGCAAACAATAATGGATTTAAAAAAAATCTTTGCTTGGTGTTGCTAGTCTCTGTACTATGAAGTCGTCAGAGGGCGTTACTACTGCTGTTGCTATAACGTTATTGGTGGACTGCACAACTGGCCATAGCTTTAAAAAAAAAAAAATATGATCACAAATGAGATGTACTGCCGGTAAAATTAAGTTATTATAAGTTGAGAAAATATAATCCGTTCTATTGCCTCTAAAACTGAACATTCTACACAGGAGTGTTTTTATATAACCTGCAGCAGTGCACAATGCATCATATCATTAACAAGATGAATGATCTATCAATACATGAATCAAACTCACTCAGAATTCTGACACCGTTTTCCACGCATAATTTTTATTAGCCTATATTCATGTAGACTATGTGGTTACAGACAATTGATATAGTACAGCGAATTTGCTCACAGAAATGTAACTACTCTGTCTTGCCTACATTGCCCTGTCTTGTCTACATCTTCTCTCTCATTGATTGCCATTTCCGAATGTCACTCGTCATTTGCGTAGCTAAACATTTCTTGACTTTGTTGTGTCGCTTGCCATGCCCATATTTTTTTTCAACAGTCTCTGTCACTATTGATGCCGGAGGTTGCTGTGGGAATGAATGGGATCATGCTGCTTTGTCGCTCCGTGTCACTGGTGGTGTGAACGGGGCTTTAGCACTGGGATATATACAGTGCATTTAGAAAGTGTTCAGACCCCTCATTTTTTTCACATGTTATATTGCAGCCTTATGCTAAAATGCTTTAAATGATTTTATTTTATTTCACATCAATCTACACTCCATACCCTATAATGACAAAGCAAAAAAAAAATTATTGAGAAAAAAATGAAATCACATTGACATAAGTATTCAGACCCATAACTCAGTACTTAGTTGAAGCACCCTTGGCAGCGATTACAGCCTCAAGTCTTTAAATATGATTCAAGAAGCTTTGCACACTGGAATTTGATGATTTTCTGCCATTCTTCTCTGAAGATCCTCAAGCTCGGTCAGGTTGGACGGGGACCATAAGTGGACAGACATTTTCAGGTCTCTCCAGAGATGTTCGATTGGGTTCAAGTCAGAGCTCTTTCTGGGCCACTAAAGGACATTCAATAGTTGTCCCTAAGCCACTCTTGCGTTGTCTTGGCTCTGTGTCCTTTTGGAAGGTGAACCTTCGGCCAAGTCTGAGGTCCTGAGCACTCTGGACCAAGTTTTCATTAAGGATATCTGTATTTTGCTGTGTTCAGCTTTCCTTCAACCCTGATCAGTCCCCCAGTCCCTGCAGCTGAAAAATATCCCCACCATATGATGCTACCACCACCATGCTTTACCGTTAGGATGGTATTGCGCAGATGATAAGCGGTGCCTGGTTTCCTCCAGATATTATGCTTGGAAATTAGGCCAAACAGTTCAATCTTCATTTAATCAGACCAGAGAGTCTTGTTTCTAATAGTTTGAGTCCTTTAGGTGCTTTTTTGCAAATTCCAAGTGGGCTTTCATGTGTCTTGCACTGAGGAGAGGCTTCCGTCTGGCCACTCTGCCATAAAGCCCAAATCGGTGGAGTGTTGCAGTGATGGATGTCCTTCTGCAAGTTTCTCCCATCTCCACACATGATCTCTGGTGTGTGCTTTTCCAAATCATGTCCAATCATTTGAATTTGCCACAGGTGGACTCCAATCAAAGTGTAGAAACATCTCAAAGATGATCCAGAGGAATGGGTTTGAATACTTTCTGAATGCACTGTATATAGATTCCAGTCCTAGACTTGGTTCTCTTTGTATTTTACATACTAATAACTTTAATATTTTTTTAACCATCAATTGTTTTTGCAGGTCAATGGAAAGCCATACCCACAAGCCAAGCTAGAGCTTGGTCAGATGGGGGCTTTGCACCCTGCCAATAGACTGGCAGCTTACATCACAGGAAGAATATGTCCTTTCAGTCAGTCTGGATCTAAAATAGTAACCACAGCGACCACTACAAATACCTCTACCACATCAGTTCCGGTCACTAGTGTTGCTACAGCAACCACTGTTACTGGCACATTATCTTCTACAACCACATCATCTATCGAGCCTGTAGGTAAGTCAAGGAAAGAACGTGTGTGCTGATCACAGTACACAGAATAGTATCTTTTCCACTTAATCCAATTTTGTATACATCCAGATTGAGCATACAATCCTTTGACCCAAATGGGTATTTGAACAATACAGTAGATGCCCAGAGTGTATACTGAGCAATGCAGAACACTATATTAGGTTGCATTACTTGTTAATTGGCAGACATAACCCGCTCCTTAATTTGTTTTTGTACAGTGACCAAGCCCCCAGTGGGAAAGATCTTCACCCAGTTTGTGGTCAACTCTCAAAATGTGCCCAGCAATAGCACTCCTCATTTAAAGCCTTCTGTTTCAAATATCGTCATCCCCTCCAATCTATTGATGGTTGGCAGAGAGGCAGGAGCATCTGGGGTGGCTCTTCTTCCTCCAAAAGCAGGCTTGGCTATTCACGTGCCTGAACCATCAAACATCACCAGTAGCACCGGGTTTCCTACTGAATCAAATGTCCAATCCCCTGCCATCACCATCCTCTCTAAATCGTCCAGCCTGCCTCTGGGTAAGCCTGATTTCCTTGGTTTGCCATCCTGTGTCTGTGCTTCCCTTATGCCATGTCCTGAGAGAATGTAACATACTTTGCTTCATGGGCCTGTTATTGTGATATTGAGCATATCTATGCTTCTTAGGCCCTGTCCCAAATGGTGCACATGATGTGGACTTGCAGGCTTGTGATTGCCATTGCGTGTGTCAAGTCCACAAGGCTGTAGGGTGTCACAAAGTAATTTAAGGTTTCCTGAAGTGTGCTCACAAACACTAAGTTTTGCCACCGTTATGTGCCCCTGATATGCCCATCAGCATTGATGCAAGCTCCAGGGTGAACTTTTACCCGACAGTCTATGTGGCTTTGTGTCACCAAAATGTGGATGTGCCATTTGAGAAAGGGCTTGTAATTACTTTTATCTTTCTGTCTTTGATTACCCTTCCTATGATCCTCTGTTGCTGTGGCTTTTAGTGTATTGGTTGTAAATCATTTATGTGCTTTATTTGATGAAGAAATTCAGAACATCACCATCATTGATTTTGACATGCATCGAACCTTAATGTCAGATCTTTTCTGCTGATTGTAATTTGTTGGTCAAATTGGTGATGGCAGGGTTCAGCTTACAGCAAATGCACAGTGATGTTATTAGGCGACTACCAATGGGAATACAGACAGTAAAGATCATGTGATCCGCTTCCTGATACAGTTGGATTCTGCAGTTGAGAAGGAACAACCTCCTAAAGATTTAATTACTTTAAGGAGTGAATAGAAAGTGTCTATGCTGCTTCTCAGATCTCTTTATTTAATCATATATGTTGGGCTGATCTTTGTGTTCTACTTGGAGGCAAAACCACACCAAAAATTAAAGATTGCTTAAAATGTTACTTAGTATACGTGTGTATTTTGTATTTATTGGAGTTTTCACACTCCGTCTTCTCTGAATCTGAGCATGGTTGAACCAAACTGGTCTGTCACACAGGCAAATCATTGTTATAGAGACCCAATTTCAGTCAATTTCAATTTGGACAAAAAGTGTATTTAAGTTTATTTATTTTTTATTTTTTTGCCTTTGCACAGCAGAAAGCAGACTTGCTATTGTGAATGTAATGTCTCACCGTCAACATTCTTTTTTTTAATTGTCAGCCCAAAGTGGGCTAGTTTAATGCTCCGTTTCTGCTAGATTTGTGTGCTTCACTATGTCCTTGAATGATTTTACCAAAATAAATAAATTAAGTTGGCCTAATGAATCCTTTCACTGTTACCAGGTGGGTCAAGTTTAACCCCTACAACTGTCTCTTCCTCTGGATCTGACACTTCTGGGAAAAAGACATTCACAGTCATGTCCCATAATACAGCGCTCCCCAACAATGGTCCGCAGCCTCCAAGGCCCATCACACAGATTCACCCGCCACTGACACCAGGCCAAAAGATGCTGCTTCAGGTTGTGAAGACAGCAGATGGCAAAATATTGTACCGTAATACCAATGGTCAACTCATTCAGTTGGTGCCTCTAAGTCAGATCAAATCCATCAAGCCCAACCTCCTTTCTCAAAGCCCAAGTAAGTACTTCTGTAATACAAAATAAATAGATTCAGGAAAGCATCAAAAATAGCTGCTAAGAGTTATAAAGAGGCTAAGCATTCTTGTTACTAAGCTGAGTGTGTAGGGGATGTTGGGCATGACATACGATTGGAGTCCCATTTCAAATGGATTGCCCACAATGCATCTTCATACAAGGTGTAACAGGGTTTGTAAAAGGTGCTTGAAGTACTTGAATTTGGCTTTTTCAAATTTAAGTCCTGGAAAACCCTTGAAAATAGCTATTTTTACCAAGACGGGCTTAAAGTTCGGGCTTAAATTTATTTATTTTTTTAAATGTTGCATAAATCATTTAATAATTGAAATGTATTTATTTATTTTCGGAAAAACATGACTACAGACCACTAGAACACTGCAGAAGCAGGCAGCGCATAGACGGCGCCGTCGCATGGCACCTGTTACTTTTGGCAGTGCTGTTCAGAATGGTCCAATCACAATCAATTGTTACTGGAGATTTTAAAATATATATATTTTATAGATACTGCTGTGGTGAATTTAACAAGTATAAATCCTTGCAACTATCAGTTTTAATAACAATTTTCTCCAGAGTGAAAACATTTTATGAGATGTAAAACTTTTTGAATGATTTGAATGCAGATCAATGGAGTATTCAGTTTTGTGAGCCATCTACGCCGCTTTGGGTTAATATTAAAATATGTTGACAAACATGTCCCTTGACTGTTTTAGTCATGAAAATGCTTTCAAATAGCAAAAAAACAATGTATAATTTTATAACCTAACCTTTAATTATATGAAATAGCTTGGCTCGGTTTTGCAAATTCTTTAGAAAATATATTTGAAATTGTTAATTGCCTGAAAAAAATAATAATTGTACCCTTCAGCTGGTACACCACATTTATGTAAAGTTATTTGTACTTATTTTTAATAAAAGCATTAGTGCAAGGTCGAACAAGTTTGCAGAAAAGCAAAACAATATAATTATTAATTAAAAAAGTGTTTGATTTCATTGCATTGGTGTTATCAATGTTAACTTTTTACAAAAAGTTGTGGAAAATAATAAAGGTCAAAGTTCAGAGGCTGGTAAAATATGCATTTAGTGATTTTTTTCCTAGCATGTTAAAAAGTTATTAATTCACATTTGAACTAATATTCTCACTCAAAAATACTTGGTTGTACCCCATTTTACCCTCAAAATGTGGTGTTGTAACCCATTTAACCCTCTTTAGTGTTAACTTGCTTTGTTTGTTAAACAACCTTTAAATAATAAAAGGACTACAGGCAAGTTGTCCTTTTATGAATAAGAAATGTCAATATCTCAGCGTTTATAGGCAAAAACTGAATGGAAAATTTCAATATTTTGTAAGTTGGAAAGTCAGTTTGTTGAGTGACCCATTTGCAATTTCTGTCAGTTCCTCACATAAATCTGTTGTGTGACTTTAGAAAACATGAAACACCGCAGATGAGTCAAATGGACTATTGTTTACGAACCCAGTTATTCACTTTTGTTGGGAAGCAAAGTGCGTTTTTATGAGAGCACACTACAACTGCACATCAATTTAGTCTCAAATGAACCAAGAATTGTTACTGCGAGAATATGTAGTTAAAGATGCTCATTGTTGTACTTATAATAAGTGGTGTTTTATAAAAATAAATGGAACTGTATGGTTAAAAACATTTTTATTTAAAATTAGCAAAGTTGTTTTAATGACATCTCGAGCATAGACAAAAAATAAAAATACTAATGTCCTTGAAAAGTCCTTGAATTTAACGAACCCTGATGTAAACGCATTTAAGTTTAATTTAATTACACAAGTGTTGCTGCAATTCCTATTAGGTTGTTTTACCTCCAAAAAAAACGCTTCGGCAAATTGTGTTGAGTTGCACAAATGTATTCAGTGTATGCTAATTTTTGTGCATTGTTTGAAGATGGTGTTACTCAAATTTATTCCAAGATTGTATTAAATGTTTTAGGAGTGATGTAACCATTATGGGCAATTTATACTTCTATGTCAAATAGGTGTTTAACGGTTCAAATTTTCACGATTCGGTTTGTATCTTGGTTTTGGGGTCATGTTTCAGAACGGTTCGGTATTTGCAGTGTTTACAAAAGAATATATTGCTGCCAAATCCAAAGCTAGAATACATGTGGTAAACACTTCCAACATGTTTGCCCTTTAATAAAAGTCATGGTTTTACTACAGTAACAATTGATTTATCATGGTATTTATAGTAAAATCATTGTAACCACAAAATCAACATAGTTACTGTCATGGTTACTACATTGAAACTACAGTATTACTGTTGTAAAACCATAGTTAATTGTATCAAAGCCATGATTTCTGCTAAGACAACCATGGTGACAGCAGTCGTAGTTATTACAGTCATGGGTACTACAATAGTAATGTAGTAAATCCATAGTTGCCATTTCGTTTGGGACCTTAACTTAATAAAATATATATTTTATTAAATCAATGTTTATCTTAATACCTGCACTGTTACAAGTTATTGTTTCATGTCTGAATTAGCATAGTTATAGTTCAGGTGGTTGCCCTTACCGCCTCTCCCCAGATGGGCGCTCAACCACGCCCTCACCTCCGCAATGAGAAATTAACACTGAACTTCTACCTTATCTCCAGAAGTTGTTGGCTCGTTATTCGATTGAGATTTATTTCGTTCACCTGTGCTCTCTGGTGCTGACAATTTTACAGTTATATTATTTGCACAATTTGGTGATATGTGACTATCATACAGGCATAAAATACTGAACTCAAATGGTCAACAGTTGTTGTAGCTGGAGAATTGACTAAAAATGTTCCGATGGGCTTTCAGCACTTGTAAGGGACCATCTGAATATTCCACCCACAGCACAAACATTTGTCATTAGTAGTCATTCAATATTTACTTCAATTAAAGTGTAAGTTGTGCATACAAATCTTTTTTTTTTTTTTTTTTAAGTGTTTAAGACTTATGCAAGGCAGTTGCATTGAACACTTGAAGACCAGTGACGTTTTAGCACAGTGTTTGGACTTTTCAGACAATCTCTAATGAACCATAAGCGAATATTTAATCTGTATTGAACTTAAATTACATTTTACTCCACTAAATATTATTATGCAGTCATAATGCATTGATATTTTGTTTATAATTTGTTTGGTCTATCTATTATGATGTGGGGTCACTGAACTCCTAGTGGGATGGAAAATGAGAATACCACTCCAGTTTAGGGGGGCCAGGCCTATTGACACAGGGCCCCCCTAGAACTGCCCCTGAGTATATGACACTCGCATCGAGCAATGTCTGCAAACAGTGGCTGTTTTTTAAAAGTTTTTTGACCATTGCTGTTTTTATTGACAGGAAAAGGTAAATGTTCCAGACAGGAGATTTAAATAACGCAGGGGACTTCTTGTCTCTCTTCTCTTATCGTTTTCTCAACTGACGCTTGCTATTTTCAACTACACACAACACGTGCAGAACTGTGATGTTATCAAGTTGACCAAAGTGAAACCATTTATAGATCAATTCAGGTGCATTAGTGGGGGTTGTAACGCTATTGAACTCTTAGTTTTCTTCACCAAACATTTTGCTCCAGGTGCGTTATTATACTTGAGGTGAACCGCTGTGCCAATACTTACTGAACCGTGGGTTATTTTAGATCTGCATGGCAAGCAACATGTGTAAGATATGTACCATAATCCAACATACTTTGATGTAGAGGTTTGCACAGGACTGGTTTTTCCATCCTGCACCTGCAAGTTTTTATCCTGCACCCAAATGCTCCCACTGAATTTTACTCCATGTTCACCCGATCTCTGCCTGCTGTGATTTCATTCTCGACCACTCTTGTTAAAATTATTTAATGCTCAAGCTGTGCACATTTATTTTACGTTTATATATATATATATATATATATCTATCTATATATATCTTTTTTTTGTGGAATTTTATTGCATTCATTAATAATAATAAAAAAATTAAATCCACATAAAATCTTTCAGGCTATTCTCTTACCGCCAGCTCCTGTCCACATCTCATGGAATTACTATCTGCTCCTGCCTTCATCTCAGAAATTAATTCTGCACCATAAGAAATCTAATCGAGTCCTGTGGGAGTTCCGCAGGAATGCAAACCTCTACTTAGATTAACTAATTTTTTATGCTACAATAATTGAGTAAATACATTTGAATCCACAATTTACAGGGCTTTTGTCTATTTATGAAATGTATAATTTCAGAAATTAATCATTGTTTTGTCAATACACTAGCATTCTTCAGCATTCACTAGTACTCACAGAATGATGCAAACCACCCTGTTAGCCACTATGCAGAGCTTTCATTGCAGGTTCAACGCAAAAGTGTAAATCGGGCTTTAGACTGCTCTCGGCATCCTAGTGAATAATATGTAAATGTATAGGTTACATTTAAATATTTTTTAGGTCAGTACAAAATGTATTGAACGATTATTTTGTATAATGGTTAGCATACCATAATTGTGCTGTTTTTTTTGTTGTTGTTTTTTTTCTTCAGCAACCCTTTTCCGTTTGCTTGGGCGTAATGTAGTCCCTCTAAATAGTCCTCAGGCTGGCAGCACAACCATAGTCACGTCATCCAGCCCAACAACTCAAACTCCGACAAAGACTACTGTCACTGTGCCAGTCTCTACATCTTTTTCTATGACTGGCAAGCCAGTCACTATTACTGCATCCAAGTCAGTCTCATTCAGCAGCCTTCCTTCTGCCCTTAAAGTTTCCCCAAGTTTTCTGGGACAGCCTGGCACTTGTACATTAAGAATTCTCCCACTGCCAAAAACTGTCAAAGACACCATCACTCCAATTTCTTCCCCTAGCTCACAGAGTGGCTTCACATTGCTTACAAGTTCAACGGCACAGAACCAAGACTCCAAAAAGTCTGAGACCACAATTTCTGTGAGCTTGGTTTCAACGAAGGGACCAATCAGTCAGGTTGAAGGATCACTTGACTCAAAAAAGCAACCTAAGATGATTCCTGATCAAAAGAATCGCTTTGACCATTCCAACATATCTGAATGGATTGCAGAAAAAAATGTGACTCAGCCTCCATCTTCTGCAGCCTCTTCTCAAAAACCCAGACAGTTTTCTGGAGATGGTTCCAACCCTGCACATATGGAGCAGGCTGAAGCTCTTAAAAGAGCTAATCCCAAAGTGAAGGAGATTGAGTTTGATACCACACCAGATCACGAAGGGAAAAGTGTAACTTCAGAAGAAACAGAAATAACTGACGACTCTGACTTGTACAGTGAAGATGACCATGACAGCAGTGCAACTAGTTTAAGTGTAAGAGCTTACATTGATGCAACATGTTGGCTTTTTCTGCTTTTCTAACTGTTTCTGTGATTTGAAAAACTGTCATATTGTTTTATTAAGGCTAGTTTTATTTCTACTGTTCTTCAGGATTCTAATCAAGCAGATGAAACTGAGGATAAGGATGGTTTGGACTCTGAGATTAAAGATTTTGTTGAGGTGGAGGTTGATATTGAGACAACTGAAGAGTCTGTCAAGAAAAACAATATCGCACGACTGAGGCGAAATCAATTTCAAAGGTAATGCAAATGTGTTCGTCTAGATTATCTGGAAATTTAGTGTTATTTTGACATTTATTTTGACAAGAACTGTACCTACACAATGAAAATAGACATTACTTTAGACCCCTTTTAATTGCCTTGTGTTAAGAAAATTCATTCCATCTACAACATAACCTTTGATTTGTTATGCTTTATTCTTGCAGTCGCCAGAAACACATTCTTAATGTCAAGCAACAAAAGGTTAGTTTTAACCTCCAATTCTACAAATATGGACTTGTTTACGATTGGCCCAACCCTTTTTCTTTTTTCTCATATACACAAAATGTTATTTAATAAAATTATATAATACAACTCATTTGTACTTTTCAGCTATTGGCGCACATGGAACAAGAGAGAATGAGGCGCTTCTCAATTGCAGAATTATTTTTTAAGCTTCAGGCAACAATCAAAAAGCCTTTTTTAACAAAGAATGTTAAACCCTCTAAGAAGAGCATCCTCACCCTGGTTTGTTGATGGTTTTATTGCTCTTTGTGCTTCTAATTACTTAGAAAATATTGTTTATATAGTTTTGTAACATGTTTTTCTTCTTCCAAGGCTAAAAAAGAGATTGAGTCACTAGTTAAGCAGGAAGACAAGTTAGTGAAAAGAAGAGGGAAGCTGAGAATTAAGAGAGAGCGTTACATACAGACCCTATCCCTATTGTCTGGTAAGAGAATCCTTTAGATTTTTTTTTTGTCTCGCACCCTAGCTTTTATAACAGACTGCTACATCAATTACTTTAATGTGTGAACATAATCTTTTGCTAACTAATGTTGCATTTGCTTTTGTCCACAGACAAGAGTACAGCGTTCATCAATCAAAGGCTTAATGAAATTATGGCTAAACAAAAAGCTCTGGAGGCCCAAGATAAAGCAAAAGAGATGGAGTCCCAAATTAAGCAAACAACTCACAAACCTGCACCCAAACCTAAACTAGCTGATCTCAGTAGTAAATGGAGAAGTTTAACGGTCCAGAACCAAGTGAAACCCACCCAGTCTCCCACCAAACCAATAGACTTAAATGTTAAGAAGCAAAAAAGCCTAGAAAAGTCTGAAAGTATAAAAGGGGATGTTTCCAAGTCTGCACCATCAGCCTTGAAACCTGTAGACCTTGATAGTTGCAAAAGCACAGCTAAAACTCAGGATAAAGAGCAAGTTATGGTGTCTAAACCTTCTCAGCCAACCTTTAATCCCACTCCACCAAAGAAACATGTTCCTGTCCCGAGTCCTATACAACATTATTTAAGTCCTAAAGAGAAAACGCGGCCAAACATCCTGTCTCGCTCTTCATCCAAGACAATACCAGTATTGCCTGTCCAAGAGCCTCTTGTAACAAATGGTTAGTCCTAGAAGAAAAAAACCCAAATGCAATTTTCAAATTGACATGACTGGGTTAATGGTACAGTTTAAAATTTATAAAAAATACTATAAGATTAATTTACAAGTTATGACGCTGTAAAGGAAATTGTTTTGGAAATTCAGTATTTTTTTTTATATATCTGGTTTTGGATGTTCATGCTTTTCAATGTTTCTTGTGTTTTGTTCAGTGTGTATTCCCCAAGCAATGCCTTTGATGAATACAATGGTTCAAAGCAATCAAGCCACAACCATAAACAACACCATTCAACCCATTGTAATCACATCATTAGAGGGACAGCAAACACTCACACCAGGTTAGTCTTTGGACATCTCAATGATGCTTTTGAAAACTTTTAATTGAGTGATTTTATGACAAACATTCACACTTGTTGTTTGTTTCATCAAGGTGTAGTATCTGTGTCCATATCAGTTCCTGCAATATCTCACCCAATTAGAATGGAAAATCCCCTTCCAGTTTTGCAGCCTCAGCTTTTTAAAGTTACAAACAGCCCTGTTAAGATAAACATGCAATGTAAGTAGATCAAATTGTTGTATCCCATTATTTTTTTCAAATGGTATTATTAAATACCCACATTCTTAAATTATACTATTATGGAATATTTTTATAACACCTTAATTTCAGTGGAATCTGCCAACTTTCCAAAGATTGCCAATGTTATTTCTCTGGTCCCACCAGTGGAGAATTTGGTAATACCACAGCAAGGTGTGACTGAAAAGGAAAACGCTACACCTGTTGTCCAGGAACATCCTATTTCTATCCCTACACTTGTAGAGAATCAGCAGAAACTCTCAGATGATCAAATTCCAGTTTTGGAGGAAAGTGAAATTGTGGATGAGCCTCAAAATCAGGATGTACACAAGCTGCCTGTAAGAGGAGATGAGGTCCATACACCCATTGCCTTATCTAATCGAAATGAATTGGATGGTGAAGATAATGATGACAGCAATGATATAGAGGATGAAAATCTCATGTCTTTATTAGATGATCTTTTTATCCTCAGTCAGCAGCTATGTGAAGATCCCACTGAACCACTGAATGAAAATCCTAGAATTATAGTTCCAGGTGAGCTTCGCTCACATACTGACAATGAAGATCTGAGAACTATGATTCCAGGCAAGGTTGGCACATGTACTAACAAGCTGGCAGATATAGACAAGGATGATGATTGTGCCCTTAGTCCCTTGTTCATAATGGTGGATGAAGATCTGATGTCTCTGGATAACTCTAAAGATGAAATTGGTATCCCACCCAAAGTGAATGACTTGGCCAACGTTATCTTTGGGTCAGAATTGCCTTCTGTTTCATCAGAATCTGGGACTGCAACATCAACAAGTGTTCAAAATGCTCAAAGTCCACATGTCCCTAAGAAAAGTGATGCTCCTACTCCGCCCCCTCTGTTACACATGAAGGCTACATGTGGGGCTGCATCGAGTTACTCTGTCAATGAAGGGGCCAATGTGGCATGGCGGCCTATGCCTATACTGGTTCCTCTAGGTTTAAAGACTCAAGATCCTGTTCTGAATAAAGCGATTGGCTCCTCTGTTCTCAACCCAGACTCAAAGGTGCAAGGTGTTCATAGCCCACATATGTGGTCTACCAATCAATGAGTCAGGTATAGCTGCTGCTCACTTTAACGTTTACGTACAAAATAGGAGGTTTTTATGTATTTATTTTTTTGATTGCATTCCAAAAGTCCTGCTGCAGCAGGCACCACCTTTTGTGCCTCTGGTATATCCAAAGAAGTTTTTTATTATTATTTTATTACTGAAGCAACCTACTTGACCAGCAAGATATTCCAGTTTGATTTTGCTGTTGAGTTTGTATAGCCATTTAGAGAAGGGCTGTTTGAACACAGACTTTTATTCTTTGTGGCAATTGTTGTTAACACTGGAAGAAGCTGTGAACTCTTCCTAACCTCCATATTGGAGCATGTTGTCTCTTTCCTCATCTGAGATAATATAAAGAAGAGGGGCTACTTGATATTTAAATGTAAGATTTGTTTCTCCGTCAGCGCATAGTGGAACAAAACTATGTGAGGGAGAAGCTGTTCCTAATTGTTTATGCTGTGGATTGTGTGGGATCATTTGTCTGGGTGACCTTTTCAGGAATAATTGAATTTGCCCAATGACTTTTAACAGTTGAGTTAATCCGTGAACCCTTGATCTGCTAATGATATTATGCAGATGTCTTTGCCTTTGCGTCTAGCAGAAACTTGGACCAATATTATACCAATTACTTTAATGCATGTTTTAACACTGTTAAGGCAATAATAGTTGTAAGTCTATGTTCTTGTTACAGGAAAGCTGGCTTATAAACATAACACTTATATCATACGTTGAGTACTTTGGTCTTTCTATATGCTTTTTAGAATGTAGAAAACTTGTGTATTATGCTAAATACTAAAATGTAACTAACAGCATAGGAATAGAAGGATAATAGTGCATCCTCTTTGATTTTACTAAGTTTTACTTTTGTCATACTGCAGTTTTGTTTTTTGTTTTCAAAATGGTCCGTGCAGTTTGATTTTTGTCAGAATATGACGTTTGAAAATGTTCAGCTCAATTGTGGAATGCCTACTATAGTTTCCTTGTTTGTTACAAACAACTGCAACATCTGTTTTTGCTTTATATATTAAACTGATATTTGAAGTGCATGGATTTTTAAGCATTAGATCTTATTCGCAGCAGTGATATCTTTGATTTTTTTTTTTTATGGGAATGACAATGAGGCTGTGAGGGATAGATAAACAGTCTCCAATGGGCTATACTGCAGTTTAAGAGTTAAGTGGATCGTTCTGTGGGCAAAACTTTGGAAAATATCTTTCTACCAATAACTCTTTATACCATGCATACCATTGAACAGAAGGCAGGCCAAGCCCTCTGATCCTTATTTTCACTCTCATTAAAAATCAAAGATGGTGCTTCTGTGAAATAAGGTCTATTGTACCACACTTCCTTATAGTGTCTGATGAGGTTGCTATCAGCAGGGGATCCCACAGTTTGACTTGAAGAAATGTAGTAATCACTATGCAATTGCACGTTGGATTTAGAATTGACAATTCGCGTTGCACGTTGGATTTAGAAGTACACAAACACTTAATAGGAAAATCACAAGGCTTTATAACTCAAAATGCAATGTGCCATTGTTCCTGTGTGGTGTATCTATTTTATGCTAGACTGGATTATTGTGTAAATAAGTTTTTTGTTAAATGTCTGTTTACCGGTCAATGTGTGACATATTTCTTGGATATTGTAAATATGTAAAAATGTACTTCAATTTGCAGACTTCCAAACTGTCTGTTTAAAAACATATTTTATATGCTATAAATCAGTGCTCTCTCACCTTCATTGTGAAAGAGATAAGACATTCCCATTGAAGTCAATAAAAATGTGCTCAAGTCTCAAGGTAAAGTTTTTCTTTTTTTATATTTCCATTCACGATAATGACATAAAATTCAAAGAATGTGTATATTAGTTCAATTACAGATTTCCCAGCCTCATATTTTCTTTATTAGAATTGTATCTTATTGGTTTGCTGTCCTGTTCATTTTTCCAGAGTTGAAATTATGTTCTTCAAGATATGCAGTAGGGGTTTGAATTGACAATTGATACAGACTCTAGAGAATTATAGAAGTGTGTAAATATAAACTGATGGTCACTAAACCATACTTCCTGACACTTGAAGCACACTCCCAAAAGTAAAACAAGAAAGGTATTTCCAGGAAGGATCAGAACTTCATATATAATTCACACTTTATTCCTCTTGTCTTTTACATAATGTCATTTCTTGGAACAACTGGAAATCTCTGGAGCCTGTGGGGTTGGAGTATTGGATCTATAGGTGTTTTTAACCTGGCTCTGACCTTGCCTCTCCATGGGACCCTGGGCATTCTACATACTCTGACTACCACTGGAAAATGGGCTGTTCGCTCTGCATCGTGGTGAAAATTCTGTACTTTGTTGGGTTGACGTCAAGTACCGTGTTCATCTGCGCCATCAGCACTGACCGCTTTATTGCAATTGTGTTCCTTCTTGAGTCCAGAATTATCTGCACTCCACCAAACAGTGTGTTGGTTTCGCTTCTACTCTGGGCCATCATCACACTCATTTATTTCAGTTATCCTAACATTCTGTTCTGGGTCAGGAAGGATGGCATCCATGTATGTGGGTCTATGGTGAACTCCAGGTTAATGACCACTGATGCAACCTACAATCTAATGTCTAACTACTCCATTCGGGTTTCTGTCCCACTGCTCCTAATAATTCCCTCTTTATCTGAAGATTATTGCCCAGATGAAGCAACCATGACTGCAGTGGGGCCCAGCCCAGGTAACCTGCAAGGCTGAGACAAGACCATCTGGCTGATTGCGGTTTTCACTGCCAACTTCCTGGTGTTTTGGGTGCCAGGGCAGCTGCTGCACATCATCGCCTGTATTATTTCCTTCAATTTGGATGACTGCAAAAACACTTGCTGGGTCCCCAGCATGTATAGCCTTCCAACTGCTATATTGTGTCAGTGTCTGGATCCTTTTAATTTTCCACATCCAGAAGGTTCATGGAGAGCTGCATTGTAAGTGTTGGCAAGTTGGTGTACAAAGTTATTACAGTTAGGTAAAAAATGTGTCTTGGGAGAGCCCTCGGTGGAACCTGTTGGTGTGGTCCAACTTGGAAGTTTGGGAAAAAATAAAAACAGGATACAATTAAAATAGAAAATCAAGAAAATATATATTTTAAATGGTGGCCTACAATTGGCTAGTTTGTCTTTTTCAGAATTTTAAATTGATCACTTCACTGTCCTCATATCCTTGTGTTGTTTTGCAACAGGATTAGTTAGGATTGATAACTTGAAATTATTAATGTATTGTTTTATTTTTATCTAGTTTTTGTAATAAATGAAAGGGTTCTTTGTGACCAGACAAATCTTTGCATGTTTCACATGGTTTCTAAAGCTGTTCAAATAAATATTCCCATTTTTAGACATGTAAATGCTTTTACTTTGCTAGTTTGATTCCCTGCTATCCAGGAAATACAATCCAGGGTACATAGTGCAATCACTAGATGGCAGAATTGGCTTTAAAACAATCCGAACAACGCGTGTACACACACACACACACACACACACACAAGCCATAGTCTGCCCAATAAATAAATGTAAACTCCCTAACAAATAACCTTTAAAAGAGTGAACAATTGAACATTTCGAACTACAACGAGACTGTGCATGGAATTATAAACCAGTTTAACCTAAAAAAGTTGATTTTGTCATTCAAATACTGCGGTTTTTAATCTGAATAGCAAAACTGGTTCAATTTGCCTTTTGTTCACCATCATAAATCTAAATTTGCCAGCCATAAATACCCCACATCCGAACACAAAGCCATAATTTAAAAGAAAACACTTTTGCAAGACTTGCCATAATTGGAGTCTAATGTTTGTTTAGATGCATGTAGCCTAAGGCGCATCCATGCAAATATATATTTTTAGTTATTATACATTTTTCACTAAGTTACAATAGCAGTGTAATGTATTATAATGACCCTGTTACAGGTAAAGTAATTTGCATTATAGTCAATGTTGTAAAATGGAGATGGCACAATTATAATTGGATGTGACCGGTTAAGCCATCTTATTAATAATTTCCTGTTCTAATTCTTGTAGGCCCTACTATTATTTGTCAACATCAAAAAATAAACACTTTGCCTTGCATTCTCAGGAACGAATTGTCTACACTTAAACACTGCAGCATATCACAACCGACCATCTGTGAGTACAAATCCATCCTCGCAGTGATGCGTTTTGTGTGTTGTTAGCATTATACTATGGCGAAGGCCTATCTTATGAATATTACCTTTTTGTGAGATCTTACTGGCGCGTCCAGTCACATGACCTAATTAATATTAATAAGCAAAGACTCTCAGGGTTCTTTGCTCATTTATGTCTGTTGTGCGTATTATTATTTTTTATTATTATTGTAAATTGAAAAATGTTGTTACAATTTCTTGTACCTTAATTTGTATTGTTAGGCCTACTTGTTGTTTTATTATTATTATTTATTTTCTTAACTTTTGTTGTATGCTTTGGCAATACTGTACAATTATGCCAATGATGTACACTGGAAAAAAACTGCTTCGCCTCAGCCCAGATAGGACATCCTTCCAAAGTGCTTCGCCTAGCATCTGTACTTCGACCAATCACATAAGAGTTCCAGAACATACGTCACGGCAGTTTGTTAATATTCATAAGAGAAGCCGTGGCAATAGTAGTTTTTGTAAATACACATACGGTACCGGTGAAAGTATTACGGTTGGAGGTGATTCGCGGAGATCCGAGACCGACTCACCGTCAAACTGCTCACTCGAAACATGAAACATGGTCCATTGTAACAAATGTACGTTAGTGTGGCGCGCGACGTCCACAGATATGTCAGACGACAGCACTACCGAACGGGATTTAAAGCTCCTTTTATAGTGGACAGCGATGACGGTTCCGGTGCTTTGGCTTATTATTTAAAAATAAAAGGCTGTTAATAATGTCTTATTATAAACGTGTATTGCTGAATTGATTGTCGACTGCTTGAACAGCGAAGGGCAACAATTCCGCCACCGTTCGTTGTTTGCTGGGACTGGAAACATCGATGCAAACATTGATTCATCAGCACACCAAATCAAGATGACAGTGGAAAATACAACTATTAAAAGCCGGATTAAGAGTCTGCTCCGATCGCCTTCCATCAAATTAAGAAGAAGTAATCCTGGGAACAACAAGGAGAATCTCAGTAATAAGGTACAGTAATAAGACATGAATGATATGTGATCTGTCAGCTACAGTTGCATGTGAATGTATTACTGTGATTTTCTGCACTTTAATGCCAAGTGACAATGAATTGGCACTAATTTGTCAGATTCTTTTCAGGGTTTTGTTATGTAGGGTCTTGAGATAAACATTGGAGCCCTCAATGAACTGCAACAATAACAAGGCTGAGTGTGAGATGCACTGACCTATATTTGCCACAAGTCACGAATCATTTCAAGTATTAGTTTTAAGCCATGGTAAAGAGCATAATGGGGGGGAAAGAATGCACAGTATAATGCATTATGTGAAAATATAGAATATTTGCTATATGTCAAAATATTTCAAGCATGCTGTGAAAATGCAATGCACAATAAGTACAAAAATGCAGTAGGATTTACAGATTTGCACAGATGTGATGCACAAAAACCATAAGCACAAACAAGACACTTGTTTACATGCATATCAGTCATATGATTTGCATGTCTTGTTTTTTAAGTCTAGTCTGAATTGAAGCCGTAAGGAAGGAAGTTTGTGCCTTCGCGAGCAATGCGTTTCTGTGTAAATCTCAGCGTTCAGTGTGAAAATGCACTATTGGTCTTGTGACAAACTATTATTGTATGTGTGTAGTCAGCTCTGACTGTTGTATTCCTTTCTAAATGTCTGCTTACTGCTCTGCGCTCAGTTGCGGTTTTAACCACGATCACGCAGACCATGCAAATGCGTGGGGCCCCGAACTTCGGGGGCCCTTCGCCCCGGTAGCCCCGCAAAAAACGCTTGAGGGGTGACATGTTGTTCTGGGTATCACGAAGCCACCGGATTCGGGTCAGTAGGTGTTTGGGTTTGTAATTTATTAAATAAAAATATACAGATCTTCCGAATTGTTTCGCCCATGCGCTCTCGCTCACACACGCGCGCGCGCGCGAACGGATGAGGGGCCGTTCACACTGAACGTATTTTTGCGTGCGTATACTCTGTTTTTCCGGTGTTTTTCTATGTAAACGCGCTGGACGAACGCCCTTGACTGCGGCATCTCGCTGTTTCTTCAGTGTCACGCAGGACTGGAACATTTTTAGTCACTGTGTCAATTTAAAAAGAACTTCAGGTCTCAAAAACGCATGTCGAGACACCTGCGTTCTGTTTCATTCGTTGCGCTGCGTCTAGATTTTTTTATTGCGCAGGTGTCACAAAGATTTAATGTTCTGAACAAGTTCAGGCTGCAAAGAGGCGACTGTTACAACATTCAACCCTATTCCAGATTATTCTGCAACATGCAAAGTGGGTTGCTTGGGGCCTCAGAAATCATAAACCCGCCCCTGTCTGCAATCTGGGTGACTGTACTTCCCTTTCACACACACGAGTCTGTGACTTTACTATTGTTCTGACTGTTCTGCAACACAGATGAACTCCTGGAATAACTCAGCTGCATATAATTTGTTGGTCATAAATTACACATTGTTGTTGGGACTAGTATGTTTTCAATAACCAAATCCATGCTGTCCTACAAATCCAAAATGCAGTAACTAAGGCAACAGTGAAACTGAGAAAAATGGCGTCAAAGTTTTTTGATTGTGCAGGCATAACTAAATTTTAACTCAAAGTTACTGCTTTTTGAATGTTCAGGGATATGAAGTCCTGAACCTTTGGTTATCTAATCAGCCAATCGTGTGGCAGCAGTGCAATGTGTACAATCATACAGATACGGGTCAGGAGCTTCAGTTAATTCCACATCAGTCATCAGAATGGGGAAAAATATGATCTCTGTGACTTTGACCGTGGCATGATTGTTGGTGCCAGACGGGCTGGTTTGAGTATATCTGTAACTCCCTGTCTACACTGGGCATGTCCGTTGATGAGACGCTATCTGGAGGCTTTCTACACTGGAAGCATGTGCATTGCAAAATGGAATGGGACACCCGATTACTGTCGCACGATGGATGCATCCAGTGTAGACAGCATCATTGATTATAATGGAGTTCTATTATTTTTGGCGTGACACGGCGCAACACTTGCGTCTGGTGTAGACAGGGTGTAACTGCTGATCTCTTGGGATCTTTTCGCACAACATCAATTGTTTACTCAGAATGGTGCCAAAAATAATTAACAGCTAGTGAGCGGCAGTTCTGCAGACAGAAACTTGTTGATGAGAGAGGTCAACAGAGAATGGCCAGATTAGTTTGCGCTGACAGAAAGGCTGCGGTAACTCAGATAACCCCTCTGTACAATTGTAGTGAGCAGAATAGCATCTCAGAATGCACAACATGTCAAACCTTGATGCGTAAGGGCTACAACAGCAGAAGACCACACTGGGCACTTTATTAGGACCATAGTGTTCCAAAGAAGTGCTTGGTGAGAGTAAATGATACAGGATTGTTGAGATCAGACTTACAATTTTCATCTACCTTGTGATAAAACAGGCAAAAAGTTTTAAAGAATTGCATGAAAACAAAATATTGCATGAACCGAGCCATATGTATGGCAATTAATATCATAAAGACTTGGTGGTGGGCTCTTGACTTGTGCCTAAGCAACCACCCTAGCAACCGCATGCATAATATTGCACTAAATCACAGAATACCTTAGCAACCGTATAGCAATGCCCTGGCAACCTCCTACAACATTCTTGTGTTGTGACTGCAGGTTTTGCACAGGAATGCATCACTCATATTATCCTTTGAAAGTGTAATATGCAGTTAAAATGTATATTTTCTTTTTATTTCCGACCGAAAATTAAAACCAATTTTACATTCATTGTTTAATAAATTTAGTGAATGTGTTTACAGCACTATAATATTTTAAAGGCTCATTGCATTGACCCGAGATGTCAACAGCTGCAAATCAATGACCCTTTCATACATTAAACATGTAATTCAACTTAAATGCCATTTAAAATAAAACAGAGTGTGTGATGATCACTGCTCCACAGACAATTAAATAAACACTACAATTTATGCGCTTCACTGTAAAAATAATCCTGTTTTTTTAACAAAACAAAAAACTGTCAGCTGTGGTTGCCAGAATAATTATGTTAAAAAAATACAGTAAAAATGTAAACAACTTTACAGAAAAACCTGTAAATTGTACAGTTTAAAACTGTTGTTTTTATAATATATTTAATGGCGCAGTACCATTGTTTATATTATTAAATTAAAACTTAATATATTGAACTTTTGAAACTGTAAAAATCTGCTTTTCACTTTATAATGAAGGGCTCATGATGACATGAAGTTCATCAATAGTGGCCTTTTCAGAAGCAATGACCAATAAACATGACCGTTACAGTATTTTACAGTGTATGCAAAAGACTGTCAAGGTGCCTTTGTTCTGTTCAAAAGAACACATCTCTTTCTGTCTTTCCCCTTGCCTAAAGCAGTTAAGGAGTCTTTGTTGTATGCAACCAGACAAAGGAATATTAGCTTTTTGTTAGACTACATACAGTATATCCGTTCACTATACTTAGACTGGGGTTACTGCTTTCCAAGGTTTACATGCTGTGTTGCATCGCATCAAAGCAATTCCTCCAGGTGCTGCATAGTTCATTTACTTCTGGCTCAAGGTCTTTGCATTCTTCTGGGGATACTACATGCATGGATTGTAAAAAGCCTTTGGCTCAGAGATTCCCATCAGAGATGCTGAATGAGTAAAAATAGCTTACATTTGAAATTGGGCATCTTTTTTTCCCAATGTTCCAGAACTCTTGGGCACATGTGGATATTAACAGAGGCGAAAATTTAATCAAAATGTTGGGGGACAATAAACATAACAATTCTCAAGAGCAATTTTTGAAGGGGACACCGAGGTTTTTTTGTTGTTGCCCCGTTTGCATTTGTATTATTTTATTTCTTAAACAATTATTTTAAGAATATATCATTATATTATTTACAATACACATATTTTAATGATATTTTAGGGGGGGACAACCCTCAGATAGCCCCAACCCGCGCGATTTTCGCAAATGGATATTAGAACGTCTGTCAAAACATATGCGGAACAATTATAATGTTTTTTGCCTGTATTGTGGCTACTGTCAACTTTCATTTGAGAAAGAAGTTAATTGTTTAAAATCTTGCAACTTGAGTTTCCTTAATGCTGAAGTCTATGGATTTCATGAAACTTCTACATTGTGACAGATAAATTATTGCAATGGGTGGAAAAACTATCAACAGTGAATATCTGAATTTCATTGCATTATATCCGTAAAATATCAAAAACAATGGTATATGCAAACAAATAGTGCTAAACCTTTTCTCGGACCCAACTTAACTTTCAATTCTTGAAAATTGCATTTAAGCAGTTGACCTGAAGATTATGTTTTGTGTATATTTTTAGTGTTATATAATGGGTCCTTGTCTTTATACAGTATAAACCAATAGAACTGCCTGAGATGGCTAAATTGGACTCACCGGGAAATCAATTTTATAAACCAAGCGTTCTCCATTAGCCCATATTTAAAGTGACTGTGATTGATGAGAGAGAGCATTCTTTACTTGGATGTGGCCACTGGCCATGCTTGGCAGACTTTAGGGCTTGAATGCATATAATAAAGATGTCAGATGTTGAACAGACAATTGCAGATGTTTAGTAAGCTGGTTTGGATGCTGTTGCACTTAAAATGTTCAAAAGATGAAGATGATACATGTGGATTTCTCATTGTTTGGGGCAGCCTAACATTTTTACGTTTCCATCATACATATACATCATACGCAATTGTGGTAAATATTGTGATAAACTATTGTGATAGCAAGCACAATGTTTAATTATAGGCTGTTAATAGCTGCATAAAAAGTATGTTATTCATTATACTTTAGTGTTTAAACTGCAACATGGATATTGTAATGGAGAATGTGACTGGCTATTATAATATTACCATTTACTCAGTCCTTTCAGCCATTCCTGAAATGTTACGACTGCCTGTTTGTTGTAATAGTAGATTTGTGTGTTCCATATTCGAGCTTGTGCTTGCAACTTGGCTTGTTTCCTGAGTTTGTGTGGTCCTTCTTATCAAAGGTTCTTGAAAAAATGTCTAATTCATAATTTCTATTTAAGACGGCAACACATTTTGGAGCTTCACAGTTAACAGAGGATTCATTCTTTTCTACAGACATTTAAAATGTATCTCTCAGGTCCTTTTAAATAAAGTCTTGCACAATAAACAATATTTTAGGTAGGTGTCATAAGTGTACGTAAATTTGCAGCATGTTGGCTATGATTAGCTCCTCTGCTAGAGTAATTTTCTCTCAATTCTCTCATTGGCAAAACAGACAAAATGTTTATTGGATAATCACATAATTTATTTACAGTCACATTCTCCAAACTTTGTTCTAAATTAAAGTATTTACAGAACAGTAAATTAATTCAAGTGGCTGAAATTTTGCTCAAACCAGCATTGACTTTTTCCAGGTTGTGTTGGAATTTTTGGCATCAAATTTTCATTTGGCCACATCAATATTAGAAGATCTTTGTATTAGGACTAGCGTTTGCTGCAGCTAGATTATAACGTGATGGCTCGCGGCGTAGTGCATCATAATATATGTCACCTTCACTGTGTATCTTATATTATGATTCACACATATTGGCGATATGCAGCTCTATTAAGAAGAGTACGTTTGTTTTGTAGTCAGAGATGGATCGAAGTGAACATAAAGGTGAGAGAGTGTAGTCTTAGCCCATTATAAACTGGAACAAAATACGTTTTTGATTAGACTTTTTTGGCTTGTTTTCAAAAATATCTAAAACTCCTTTAAAACAATGCGCATTTACTTTAGGAGCTATACTGCAGAAGTTAAAATTGTTATCGGAGAATGTTGAATACAATATTTAATCAGGGTTAACATTAACACTGGTCTAGGAAAAGTGGATTTTTTAAGGGACAAGTCAAAGAGTATTTGACTTGCCCGACTGAACAAGCAGACTGATTAAAATGTCAATAACGAAAAAAATAACCAGATATATTTGTGATAGGCTTGGCCTGTGTCACTTATTAGAAAGTTCACATTCTTATTCTGTTGTTTTTGAAAAAGTCCAGAGCATCTAATTGTATCACTGTTTGATTGACAGGCAGTGTATGTGGTGGCTCAGCGGTTAAGGCTCTGGGTTATTGACCAGAAGGTCAGCGGATCAAGCCCCAACAGCCCCACTATCTGCTCCAGGGGTGCTGTATCATGGCTGACCCTGCATTTTGACCCCAGCTTAGCTGGGATATGTGAAAAAATAATTTCACTGTATATATATACATGCAAAAAATGTATGTATAAAGTGTGACAATAGATCCATTTGTTTTATTATTATTTTTAATCTGTTTCTATTCATTGCTGTTTTTTTATTGTTATTTTATTACTGATTTTGTAGGCTATTAGTCTTGAATAATTACTTAAGTACTTGAAACCTCTACCCACTGACATTTTTGTGATAATGTATAGCCTTGATAGTACATGGTAGATCTGCAATAACATGGAAAAAGTTAATCTTATTCCACAGAACTATGAGCATCCCTGCTGTAAATGATGGTGATGGAGGCTTTTCTTTATTTGACTATCATATGTAACATAAAATAATGACAATAACCTCCTCCGCTACCCAGTGCATTTCCTTGAATTTCAAGTTCAAGGAAATCCACTGTTAAAAAGTTCAATAAATGCATTTTCCAAAGTCAATGAGCAATCGTGTTAAATAATCGTGATCTCAATATTGACCAAAATAATCGTGATTATGATTTTTGCCATAATCGAGCAGCCCTACACTGTATGTGAATGATGTGAAATATTTGAAAGCACAATTTTGTGTACTTTGTGGAAAATGCAAAACTTTTACATGCACTAAAATATTCCATACTGAATTGAGTCATATTCCTAATCTGATTTGGCCAATATCTGGTTTCAAAAAATGAGAATAAGACATGGCATGTATCAGTTGAAATATAACTTTTAAGAGTAAAGGCTTAACCGGAATATTGTGCTTAATCTGAAAATTTTGTAAACATGGTCAGTTGGTCATGTGGATAATGCCTGTGGTCATATGGGAATATTTTTACATAGAGTGACTTTGTTTTTAATTACTAATTTTGTGGAACTTAAACCTGCAGTGCACATCATAATTGTTTTTTACTACTTTTGTTTCTTGTAATTGCATAGGTAACGTTGGAGAAAGTTCTGGGAATCACTTCCGCTGGGAATCGTGCTTTAGCGTGTGACCCACACTCAGGACTTGTTGGCTACCCAGCCGGGTGAGTAGCTCGGTATCACATGATGGACTTTTTAGCGGTTTGATGAGACAAATGCATGAAGAAATTTTGTGGATCATTGTGATCTATGATGGTGAGTCAGTTCATGCCTTGGAGGATGTTTTTCATCCAGCAGAACTTAATTGCACTGCCAAAACCCTGTTGTATCAGGTGGTTAGTTTTGCAGCTACAATATCACTACAGTAAAACTGGACTGAGGCGTGATTAAAGTCTGAATTTAATTTATTGTGAATGCACGCATATCCTCGGGTACAGCAGAAATTGTCTTATTGGAGAAAATGAGAGAGACCACAGAGAGGAAACAAGATAGAAAGAGATAAATGTCTGATAATAGATGAGTGATCTCAGAGGGAAATTAGCTGTGGTACAAACAGGAAGTTCAAGGAAGTAGTTTCAGAGGGATTTTTAACATTTATACAAGGGTGTGCTTTAAACACGGCCTACAGACTCCTTTCTTGTGCTCATTATACTAAGGGTTAATCTGCCATGTTACAGAAGCAGTTTAGCTTTCGAAACATCCTGTGGGTGCATTGTGTCTTCCCAGAGCACATGTAGCTTATTTGAGATATTTTTGTCATCCAAATGAATTGAATTAGGCCAAAGGACTGCACTGGCTTGAATATGTGAAAATTTGCACCTGGACTCATCTATGATCTATAGCTGTGCCCATCTTATCATCCTCTACTCACAAAAATAACATGGGTAATGCCATGATTTTTTTTTAAATCATGGGTTTAAGTATTGATTTTATTTTTTTGTATGTGGATCCTGTTAGTGCCATGGTACCTTCTGATGTACTGTACTTTGGAGTGCCATGTAAATACTATGGTATATGATATATTGCTGGTAAAAATGTTCACGGAACTTTCAGAAAGCCACTTACTTTTTCCCTTTTCAGAGAATAACATGGGATTGATTAATGATCCAAAGTGTAACTGTACCAAGCAGTTGTCAATTGTTGTGTAGTGATGCTGTTTATGCACATGCAGGGCGGGGGGGATCCTTGCTTTCCTCAGCATGGTGCTTGTAATCTGATTAACCATTTAAGCTATTCTGCTCAGAGTGTTCAAAACATTCCTAACTCCCTCTTGCCATAATATGGCATAAAATGGAATTTCTGCAATCACAGCATATACATAATTCTGATATTTATTAACTTGTGGGGCATAGTGATCAATAAGTAGTGAGTTATTCACTTTGTTACTGTAAGTCCACAATCAACTGCTTTTCATTTGGTACCATTTTAGTGGTCTGTCTTAGATTAATTACTGAAAACTTGCTTTGCCCTGTGTCTACCCTCAGAATAAAGGTACAATTATTGTTTTTTAAGTGTCTTAACTAAATCAAGTTGACAAAAAAAGGGGCCAGTGGTGGCTCAGCGGTTAAGGCTCTGGGTTACTGACTGAAAGGTCGGGGGTTCAAGCCCCTGCACTGCCAAGATACCACTGTTGGGCCCTTGAGCAAGGCCCTTGACCCTGTCTGCTCCAGGGGTGCTGTTTCATGGCTGACCCTGCGCTCTGACCCCAACTTAGTTGGGATATGCAAAAACAACTGCATTTCATTGGCTCTGTACCTGTACTCTGCACAATGACAATAAAGTTGAATCTTAATGTTATACTGTTGATCGTTGAGCCCACAAAACAGGGTAATTATGGTTTTCTCTAAATCTTCAGTGACTTTTTAATGTAATTTGGGATTACATCTATTATGTAAAAAGTATGCATGACAGAGGACTTTAAAGGAATATTCCGGGTTCAATACAAATAAAGCTCGATCAACAGCATTGGCATAATGTTGATTACCACTTAAAAATACATTCGACTTGTCAACGCCTTTTCTTTAAAAAAGAAAAAAAATCGAGGTTACGGTGAGGGACTTACAATGGAAGTGAATGGGGCCCAATTTTTGAGGATTTAAAGACAGAAATGTGAAGCTTCTAATTTTATAAACACACTAATATTAATTCTTCTGTTAAAACTCATGTATTATTTGAGCTGTAACGTTGTTTAAATCATAATTTTAATGGATGTTTTAGGGTTTTAGGGTTTATGTTATGTTGTCATGGCAACAAAGTTGTAAAATTAGATTTATCTCTACACAGTAAAAGTTAGTAAGTAATTTTATCGCACTAAAATCATGTTAACACAGATATTGTTTACGTCTTGTGGCTGTACTTTTGAAACTGTGAGTATTTTTTGGCCCCATTCACTTCCACTGTAAGTGCTTCACTGTAACACAGACATTTCTTGTCATGCAAGAAATGCTTTCAATTGAGCTTAGCTTGAATTGAACCCGGATTGTTAATTGACCACACCAGACGTGCATCATTTGTTCATAATACATGTTATCCAGAGATTTTTTACAACTTAAACTTGGAGAAAAACGTATTTACCATGTTTCATGGACTGAACGATCAACAGTATAACATGTTAAACAATATAACAAGCAAGTTGCTGTAATATTTATTGTACATGCACATAGTTCCATAGGCCTGTAGAATCAGAAAGTAGTATGCTATTCTTACTGTAAACAGAGCTTCCATAATGTGAGTGTTTGGTGCAGATGTCTTGGCTTGCTTTAGGTAGGAAAATTAGCACAGGCTTACCCAGCTGTCACGAGGGCCATGAGATAGTTTTCAATACTTTTTCTTAAAGACTGTACAAATGTGAGGTTATCTGAGGTGCTGTAGTTTATGGTGCTGTAGTTCAAGTGAGTACATACTGATGTATTTATATAATGCAGGTGCTGTAATGGAAAGTATGGATGTCTGCATTTTTGTTGTCCCATCCTCCTAAGCAGTGGACAGATTGTCTGCAGCAGATGTTCCTCAGCACACAGTGTCCTGTAGTTTTAAATTATTTATTATATTTGACCTCAATTGTCTTTATTGTCATTTTACCTGAAGAATTGATGCAAGGTCAAATTCATTCAGAGCTCCAACAAAGACCAGATCAAATCCTGTATGCCTGTAAATGTGTTACTTAATGGGAAAACTCAGTGCATTATCTCTGGTCTAAAAGAGGAGTTATCCATATAGACCCATTTATATTAATTAAAGATGAAGCATACTGCAGGGAGCTATCCTATATTCATGGATTTAACCTAAATACGTAAATGTGTGCAAGAACTTAGGGACCATTCTCAGTGTAATTGTTTTGCTTGCTCCTCGTGTAACAGGCTTTTATGTGTTTTCAAATCTTGTTTGATTTTATAAAGCGTCTATGTCATCAAGATTATCAATACTTTGCTGAAAAACATGTTGTAAGCAAAATAGCAGATGTTTACTGCCTCCTGGTGAAAGTTCCCATGCTCTTCTCATAGTAGAAGACCATTTTGAAAATGGATGCATACGTACTGTGATTGAGTAAACTGTAATGTTTTTGTTACTGTCTGAAAACTTCAAATTGAGTATTTGCTGAATTGCTGCAACTTGTACTTGGTTATTATTTTGTACATTTTTATAGAAAAATCATGTTGAAACACTTTGGCCTTTGAGGTATATCTCTCAGTTATCTTTACATTCCATTCATATCCACTAGGGCTGAACAATAGGACGATGTCATCGGATATGACGATATCTGAAAAATATCGAAATTCCTATTGCGACGCTCATTGTCAGACGATGATCGTCAACATCTGGAAATTACAAAAACACAGAGCTGGGAAGTCACCAGATATATTAAATCACTGCAGAAGGTATGAAATTAGCACTCGTCAAATGCGGGTAGCCTATATCATGTGCATTGCATTTTGCAGTGGCGGGCTAACTTTAAAACGTCACTGAATGACAAATGAAATGAAAGAAATTCTGTTAGACACAAAGACAGGCGCTTTATGAAACACACTTTATCGTATATAATTTTGTTGTTGTTGTTATTAACAGTTTTTATAGATTCCAGACGTAAATCATACAAACATAACATAAAATATGGAATCAATTATTTACATGAAACCGCTCCCCCCGAACATTTGCCCACACCTCCCACCCAACACAAGCACGGACTACAGTGGCCACCAACAATTAGAACATAAAAAATAAGCATAAAAAAAAGATATACTTTCAAACAACATAATCTATTCTAGAATAAATCTTATGGATTGAGGAAAAGAATGTATTGTCCCTCCCAGATTGGTTCAAAAGTCTTTTTACACTTTCTGTGAAGCGTCAATGTTGCTCTTGGGGGCTTACACACTTTTGCTTCACTATGATCAAGGACTGAGTCATCAAAAGATTAAAGTCTCCTCCCAATATTATATCATGAGGGGTGCCAGCGACTTACAACATCCCTTCAAGTTCTATATAGAAGCCCTGACATCAACTTTAGGTGCACAAATATTAGCCAAAATAAGACTTTGCGCCTGAATTTCTGCTAAAACAATAATCACTCTCCCTAATTTATCATTAATATGTTTGAGATATTTTAATTGTTTACTTATCAATGTAATGACTCCTCTGCTCTTACTTGAGCCAGCTCTAAAGCACCCAACAGTCTATGTATGCCTACGAGAGCCCCCTTTTGACAAGGATTGCTCAAGTCCGGTGCATCTATATAAATTTTGTGAGACAGAATTACAAACAGAAAATATTCTATAAAACAAACGCCAACCAATAAGCGGAAAACACACACACACACAACAACAACCGCCATTCACCCCTAAGTGGTGGTGACGTCACCACGACGCTTGTGCCAGGCTATGTGCACGTTTAGGCCATGTGAAGTGTCGAACGCCCGCTGGCAGGAGGTCACAGGACAGATCCAACAGGTGACATGAGTCGACTGACTGAGATGTCTGGCTGATGCGCCACCTGTGCCCCCTACTGTGCCAAATTGCTGTGCTTTAGCCACACGGCACTCTGCTCGTTGTTGTGAGTGTCGCTCCTCTGCCCTCCTTTGTTGTTGGAAGGTGAATGCCTCCAACTGGCCAGTAGCGTCACACACACACACACACACACACACACACACACAAACAAACAAAGAAAAACAAAAAAGGGGGCCATTCAGTTCCTCAGGCAGTCAAACGAATGTTCAGTGAGCCAGTCCATTTGGTCGTTACACGAGTGCAACACATGCCCTAATCACTCCAATGTCCTGCAAGAAATATTCCACATAACAAATTCCAGCCGCTAGGCTGAACCAACACAAAAAGAAACTAAAAAAGCACCCATTTTCCTCGGACAGTCAAGTGTATGTTCAGTGAGTAAGGCCCACTAGGAAGCAACATGAAAATCATTAAATGGCTTACTCACTTGATTGTCTTTATGAAGGACATTGCTTGCTGTGGGCATGTAAATATTTTGCAGCCATCCTTAGCATCTATTCTCAATTTGGCCGGGCTTTGGTAACCCGCTCAACGAGCCACGTGATAAGATGCGTGGATTGACGTCTCAGACGTGGAGGCAACTGAGTTTCATCCTCCGCCACCCGGATTTAAGTGAGTCACTACGCTACCACGAGGACTTAGAGTGCATTGGGAATTGGGCATTCCAAATTGGGGAGGAAAAAAAAAACACTATTTGAAGAGGCAGAATCGCACAATAGCAAATTAAGTCTGTGTCTCACACGTGGCTTAAACAATGGATCTGGATTCTTTTCCAGAATCAAATCTTGTACCCCTCAGTGAATCCTTCTCATATTTGATCCGTTATCATAACTTTGATCCAGACAATTCAAAAGGTCAATCCTTAGGTTTTCCAGTGTGGCAATCAAATTCAGCAGCAATATATTTTGCATCTTTGACTTGTTTAATGATTTTATTTAACACGCAATCTGCGATTGATTTTAAGAATTCATTTTTGTACACCAACTTAAATATGAAGTTCACTTTTTTCTGTCAATATTTTTTGCACATGTTGAGCCATGATAGTGTCATAATGAGCTAAAAATTAGATTAATCCAAGGAAGTTTCCATTTCTTGGATTTCCAATCATAGCATTTTTACCTCGCAAAGGTAAGTTCCTCTCTACAAGGAACAAAATGCAGCCCATCACCCTAGTCAGCACTTGCTTCCATATCAACCTTTCTTCTTCAATCGCGTTGTGTAGTTGATTGTCAATGGATTGTCTTAACCTAGTTTTAAGTTCTTTCCATGTAAGGTAAGCATCAATTTGGTTGTGCCCTGTTTCGTGTTGCTGTAATCTACTTGACAGTTTCCATTTCCTTTCACAAAGCAGCTGTTGTGTGCTTTTTCTCCACCAAAATTTGTTTTACACAAAGCAGTAAACTTTGTTTGCTTTATGGAAAAACATCAACTAGTCCCATTCCACCATTCATTAATCATCTATACATTTACATTTATGCATTTGGCAGATGCTTTTATCCAAAGCGATTTACAGTGCACTTAGTACAGGGACAATCCCCCCGGAGAAACCTGCAGTTAAGTACCTTTCTCAAGGACACAATGGTGGTGGTTGTGGCGATTGAACCAGCAACCTTCTGATTAACAGTTATGTGCTTTAGCCCACTACGCCACCACCACTCTCTCCACTGTCTATAGCAGAAGGCTTTTCAAAAATATGTATTACTTTCCTGTGATCTTAGGAATGGACCATAGCATTTCGGTGGACCATTCTCAGTCAACATCATATGGAATGAATCAGTGACTTTACTTGGGCAAGTTTCAGGGATCTGGGTCATGATCAAGCAACACCTCGACATTTACATTCTCTGTTTCTTTACTTTGTTGTTCCTCTCTATCTTCAGTGACACTGGTGGTGGGTGTTCTTGGTCTACTGATGGGCTGTCCTGCTTCATTCTCACTGACAGTTGGTATACCTTGCATATTAGTGCCTTCAGTGTCAAAGACTGTGGCCTTCCTCCCGCTAGCCTGTAGTCCTGTCACCCTGAGTCATCATCGCTGGTGCTGCCGGTGACTTGAATGCTGTTCTGACGTACTGTTTTGTCGCTGCAAATTGTTGCTTTTTTATTGCTAATCTGCTGTCCTGTCTCGCTGCTTGCATCCTCACAGACACTGTCACCATTAGTATCGCTACTCTTTCCTGGTCTGTTACTGGAATTATCACAAGCAATATTTAGTTAATTCTGATTTTGAATGAACCAATTTGTAAGGGAATTTTTCATTCTTCATGACTTTTTTTTGCACCCGACATGTGCCTCTTTCCATCCATCGTGTTCTTCTTTGCGTCATTAAGGTCATGCGCGCTGTATTTAAGTAGACTATTAATGGTTAAAATGTGTTAGTGTATATAAGACTAAATAATAATAATAATAATAATAATTAAAAAATAATTCCAAAGTGGTGGTTTGGGGCCCCCTAGCGTCCTGGTGGGCCCATATGCTGGCATCTTCTGCACCCCGATAATGGCACCTCTGTTGACAATAGTGTTAATAGTGAAAGCCCTAAAACATACAATCACCATAATCACAAGTATTTGTTTGACAAATAATCATCAACCAAATTTCATAATTGTGACAGCCCTACAGCCCAACGGTTTTACTCTTTGTTTTGAGGAGAATTACTGTAAAACTCCATATTAGGCATTGTTGTACTGTACAATATTATGTATAGTCAGTTCTATTTAGGGGGGTGAATAGTTCAGTATGCTTAAGGACAGAGTCTTCCACTAAACCAGATAAAACAGGAATAACCAGATGCAGGTACTACAAGCTGAGTGACACATGTCTGATGTTTGAATTTTCTACATTTTCCTCTTTGACCCAAAGGATGTTATGGGATACACTTACATTGCAAGGAAAATATGAGGATAATCGCTCAGTAGCTTTCATTATTTTATTTTTACAACCAAAACAGTACATAACATAATTCAAACTCAAGGTTAGTACAGCATACATGCATAAGGATTATGCTTCTGCACAGCACATACAGTATGTGTACTTAAAAACCCCATGAAATTCTATTGAAACCGGAAGTTGGGTTTGGACATATCAAGGGCCATTCTAATTCTAGCGAGAATTTTATTAAACCAAAATTTGTATATGCTCATAAGTGCAAAATGAGTGATCAATATTTTGGTAATTGTTTCAGAAAAGAAAGACTATAAATTTTAAATATATAGGAGTCTGCTAAAACTTTGTCAACATTTAGGAGTACATTGGCATATACGTATATGATCTCAGAGCTTACAGACATTGTCTGAAAGTTATAAAACTCTAAGAAAACATTTAAATTTATAAAATATTCTACAGTGTCATTTAATAAGGCTATCCTCATATAGTTCTGGCGTACTTTACTAATTTATAAATGTTTGTGTTCAGTAGCATCAATGAACTGTAAATGAGTGTTTGAATGATGAATGAGTTCTGGTGTAATGCAGCGGTCACTGTAGAAATCATCACTCTGTGTTAATCATAGATGCATAAAAATGTGTCTATCTCTCGGCCCTGTGTGCTGCAGTAATGTGGGTCACTAGAGCTGAATGGGTCATTGCGGTGAAGGAGAGAGAGAGAGAAAGTATGATAGATTAATGGAAGGAAGGATGACACGAGGAGAGTGAAAAAATAGGACAAACAGAGGATGGCAGAAAGAGAGAGAGAGGTTGATTTAGCAGTGTTGCTGTGGTGTAAGCGGTCTTCCTCTCTGCTGCATTGCAGTATGCAGCGCTTGTGAGGCTCCATGGCTCCACACACTCCCTAATGACTTCTCACATGCACACACACTCGAAGAGAGGAGAGCCGCAATCTAAATCTGCCTGCGGGAATGCAACATCCCCAGAACCCACTCATACAGTATTTGAGGTTATTTTAGGGTAGATAATATTTTAAATATCAATATTTTGAAAATCATGTTGCCTAGTTGTCTTGTCCATGGTCTTGGCTACTTCGAGAAGTGTAAAGATGAATTTGAGTGATTTCAAGTTTGAGCATGTTTTCATGTTTATAGCATAACGATCATATATTTACACACAAATACAAATAATACAGTAAAAACACACAGAGTCATTGCATTTCCTCAGCAAATTCCAAATTTATCAGTTTTATGCCCTTGAATGGCACTGTGGAAAGGGAACACTATTTGCTGAGTCGTTCTGAATGAAAGTGAGCAGTGGTTTAATTTCTCAAAGGTCACTTCAGGCAGTTGGGTCGATTATGTGATGCCCATTTTTTTTGTCCGTATCTGTATTCAAAATGCAATTCACACAAAACAATAAATTGAATACACCACCTTTATGATGAACATGTTTTCAGTTACTGAGTCCAAAGTCATTTTGAAATATATTTTTTCTGGTGCTTAAAGTAAAAACATTTTTTTTTTAAATGTCATGTGGTATGTTCAAGTAAAAAAATTAACATTTTCTTTAAAAGCTAGAATTCTTGAAAACAACATTTTGACAAGAATATCGCAGAATAATATGAATTCTTCACTGTATTACGTACTGAACGGCTGAAAACGTGTCTCTTCACAACCTGCTTTTGGCACCCCTCCATGGTCATTTTACCCAGAAAATGAGAGAAGGGTACAGCTGCAGACAGAGCTCCAAAAAGTTGCGGGACCTCCAAATCGTCAGCAAAGACCTAACCTAACCCTAACTGTCTGTGGAGGTGTCGCTCCATTTTGGAGTTGGTGCAACCCCCTTTTGGAGAAGCCACGCCCTTTCTGGAGTAACCATGCTCTATTTTGGAGATTCCGCCCCCATTTTGAGATCTCTGGTTTGCAGCTATACCTACTTGGAAAAGTAAGCTCACACATGCTCATACGCCCAACAACACTTACCGCTTTGGCCACCGGGGGCATTGTTTCTCATTTCGGTAAGCACAGACCGATTGTAGCTAAAGAAAATTCAACCTACTGTTTCCGATTCCACAGTGAGATCAGTCTTGGTTAGTGATCATGCGATTTGATTATTACCAAACCTTTATTTACTTCACAGCGGGATATATTCTTTACATATTTGCATGCTTTTTAAAAAACAAATACCAAGCGGAGAATCAATAAGAATCTGAATTAAACAAAACACTAAGAGGCCATTTAAAAAAACAAACAAACATTTGAATGTAAATGTTATGAACAAGTATTTTGCTGTTACTTCATCAAAGTAACATTCCAATTTAAGATAAAGTAGTGCATAGTGATGTTCACTTTTGTATGGAGTGTGCTATTAGTAACTAACTCCATAAGCATAATTCCCTAAGCATAACCCCAGGTGATCTCGTCAGTGTACAATCCCCAGTCATCTGAGAAATGTGTTGACTGCTGGGCTCAAGCTTCTTGGATTAGGGAGATCTGCCCAAGCTAAGGAGAGAACAGGCCTGGATCAAAGCAGTAGTCCTGTTATAGCCAGACTTACGGCTGGGCTCACGGTTGGAAAGCAGTACTCCTGGAGGTCTTCGAGTCTGACAGGGAGTCAAATTGTGTGTGTTAGAGCAAGAGAGAAACAGGCCTGACCACCTGTCTCTGGTTTATCCCACTCACCAGATGAACCAGGGCTGCAACTGTCCTTATTTATTGGCCACAACATTTGATCTGGCTTCTCTTGAACTCTTATAGATATACAAAACAGTCTACACCCAGAACAGTTGTGAAATCTGAGACCAATACACAAGCTGTTTAGGATCCAGTTATCTATAGCCTCTGTTCTACAATAGCTTATTTTACTTATCTTCTAGAAGGCATGGACTCTGTCTCATATGGCCTTTGATTAATTTACAGTAAAGCTCTTTAATTATATAATTAGATCTCTATTCTAAGCACCAATTTACCACTTAAAGCAGGGGTGGGGCCATTAAGGGCCATTTGAGTATTTACGAAAGTATTCGCAGGCCATATAAGGACCCCCTTGAAAACGAGATGTACATCTCAAGGGGTTATTCCTAATAAAAGAATTTCCAACATATTATACTGTCTATAATACAATATTATGTGTTGTTCAGTGATGAGCCGTGCATTAAAAGTCTAGGTCTTCAGTATGATTCATGCCATTAAGAAAACACAGTTTCACAATGAATAAGACACCCTATGCTTTTGGGCATCATATATTATGTCACAGCTAAATAATAATACCAATTGACATTTTAAAAACACGTCCACGCACAAAAGCTAGAACTTGAAACAACACTTAATGCTCAAGCAAGCCTAATTTTATCTGCAGCATGAACATCTCTGGAACAGACATTCAAAAATCATAATTTTTCATATGAATCTACCAAGGAGGTCTATAATACCTGGAAAAATCTATCTATAAATTTCGTTTCGTCAGGATACACGGTTATGCTGCATTCCATGCAAGTCGGATGTGGGATATTCCTACTTGATATCTCTGACCATAAATACATTCTATTCCCTGATATTCGGAAGATGACATTTAAGGAAACAAAACTGCAATGCTCCTGTTAGCTTAGCCGGGGTTTGATGCCTAGCAACCCAACTGATAAACAATAATGCAGTGCTAGCATCTGTACTTCAGGTGTACGATTATCAAATAAGATTATATTATATATAACAAGTTGTATACACCCGTTTCTGCTAAACAAGCTTTAATATCATGTAATGTGGAAACAAACTCATTTATCGATATTACTTTTGAGTGTCGACATGTTTATGTGACTTCATGCCCCTGCATCTCTGCGAAATCGGAGTTGAGAATTTCTGCACGAGCCTACAAGTTGTAATTCTGACTTCAAGATGCATTCCATTGCACTTCTCCTAGTTGGAAGTTGTAAAATCCGACTCTCCGTGTTGAACGGAACGCAGCACTACTTTTCAAAACAGCCTAATTTACACTGAGAAAACTCTTGATGTTACTTTAACAATGCAAAAAAGCATTTACCAATTTACTTGAAGTGAAATTCAGTCTTCCTTTCCTGTTTAATAAATGAAGCAATCACACGGTCATGCAGAACATCTAGTTTTTATATCCATAAGGATCTCTTTCTCAATGGTGATAGCGACAGTGATGACAATCTTGCACTCTTCGCTTTCAAATTGCATCACTTAAAGCGTGATTGCGTAACTCAATGCCAGCTAGAAGGCCATGACCGGGACATATCCTAAAGATCACACCCACCAAGAACAAATTAATCAATCTGATTGGCTGATGAATCTGACAATCTGACTTTAGATGCTCATTCATTTGCACTGTTGAGGGATTCTGTGGAAATTTTGAAGGCCTGATGGGGAGCTCAGACTCATGCGCTGCTTTGGGCATGTAATTTAGTTGTCACATTTCTCTTGTAAGCATCAAGGAATGAATTCTAACATTTTAGTTTTTCTCTATTTGTTTGTAGATTAATTAAGTGTGGAAAGTGATTAAAAATACATGCAATGCAAAAAGTTGATTGAGAATGAGAGGATGAAAAATATTTATTTATTTGGCATTTTAGGCCAGCAGAGAAGGCTTTGCTAGCCCCGAGAATTCGCCACTGGTGTTGTTATCAATTAAAATTATTTTTAAACATTATTATTTGAAAGTAATTTTTTTTCAGGATAATTGAATCGAGGCCATTTTTTACTTTTCAATAATTTCTCAAATGGTCTCACGGGCCTTATACGGTCCTGAGGCCTGTCGTTCCCCACCCCTGTCTTAAAGGAATTTTCCAGGGTTCAATCCAAGTTAAGCTCAATTGACAGCATTCTTAATGCTGATTACCACAAAAAAATATTTTTGACTCGTCTCTCATTTATTTAAAAAAAATTTAAAATAATCACAGTTAAAGTAAGGCACTTACAATTGCAGTGAATGGGGCCAGTCAATAAACATTAACATACACATTGTATCAAATGTACAGCCTCAAGATGTAAACATTATACATGTTAACATGATTTCAGTGTGACAATGTCTTACTAACCTCATCAGTGTAAAGTTGTATTCAAAATTATAACTTTGTTGTCCTGACATCATAATGCCGCTGAACACTGTAATCTCATTAACACCATAATGCTGAAAATCCCTGATTTTTTCACACTATTTTGATCTTTATGGTGATTAAGGATTTGCCTCTTCATTGGACTGTTTGGGGGGTGTTAGAAGCCCCCTCTTAGACCCAGTCGTGACAATGTCAAAAGTTTTCTGCTCAACATCATTGTATTTGGAACCTTGTATTTAACTGGAAAGCTATTTTTAGCAACAACTTAGTAACCACCCAGAACACCCTAGCAACCGTATAGTAACGCCCAAGCAACCTTCTAGAACATTCTATCATTGTGGTGAACTTCTATGTGAACTTCTGCAGTTAATCCAGGATGGACTTCAAATACATTAGTCATTAATCTTACAGTTCATTCAAAATCTTTGTTTATAATC
This sequence comes from Xyrauchen texanus, assembly GCF_025860055.1. Classification (NCBI taxonomy): domain Eukaryota; kingdom Metazoa; phylum Chordata; class Actinopteri; order Cypriniformes; family Catostomidae; genus Xyrauchen; species Xyrauchen texanus. The sequence continues at coordinate 5,427,851 of NC_068297.1, forward strand.
TGATCCTTAACACTTACTAAGTGACTTGCACTATACATGAGTAATATTGGCATTACATTCATGGTGTTAATCAGAGGGTAACTGGCCCACACAATGAGTCTGGTTTCTCCCAAAGTTATTTTTCTCCATTAACCAACATCTTATGGTGTTTTGTGTTCCTTGTCACAGTCCCCTTCGGCTTGCTCACTGGGGTTATAAATACAATTAATATTTTATTATTTTTATAATTATATTATATAGATATTTTAGAGAGTTTCATTTTCTGTTAAATCATGGTTTTCTCTAAAGCTGCTTTGAAACCGTGTGTTGTGAAAAGCGCATACAAATAAATATGACTTCATTTTGTGATGAGATTTGCATGGGCTAATCTCTTTCAATTACATATATGTGGCGTGTTTTTATAGTACTCCAACTTTTAAATATTGGTTGATCATTATGGATGCAGTTTCTTAGATGTGCCTTGAACTTTTATCAAAACGTTTCTGTATTAGTTTATTATAGCTTGGTTATTAAATATGATATTGGGAACAGTATTGAGGGTTCGGGTGATCTGATATTATTGGAGCGTGCAGTAATATGTTCAAAACATTCACTGCCACACTTGACTTAACTTATTTGATTTCCTGCTAGGTGAGATAATGAGCTGGCTCAGCTCTTGCCTGGCAGGATGGAACACATGATGACACATGTGGGCCTGCTGAGATATAGAAAAATGGCCAATAAATGCAGACATAAGTCCCATGGTGATTACTTGTTTTCACACTGTATCATATATTTAAACTTCCTCATTGCTGTGCTTTTAATAATGAAGTTTGAAGAGTATGTATACAATTTATGAAATGCTAAAATGACAGACATTTGATATCAATCTTGCAAGCATTTGACTCCTACGAGAATGGCTGCAAGGAATTTGTCCCTGTAGAATTACACAGTAAGCTCAGCACAAAACTCAACAATGCAAGAAAACCATGTTTACGAGATTTCAAAATTGTTGAGAACTCTGGTTAATGTATTTACATGTAGAAGAAGTCTAGGTGTGCCGATCGGTATTACTTAAACCATTTATGACCTAAATCTGATTAAAGTATCTGTTTAAAGGAATATTCGGGGTTAAATAAAGGTTAAAAAGTTAAGCTCAATCGACAGCATTTGTGGCATCATTTAGGTTACCACAAAAATAATTTCGACTAGTCCCTCGTTTTCAAATCTGGGTTACAGTGAGGCACTTACAGTACAATGGAAGTAAATTGGGCCAATTTTTGCTGGTATTTAAGGCAGAAATGTGAAGCTTATATTTTTATAAAAGCACTTACATTAATTATTGTTTAAAAACTGTGCATTATTTTCACTGTAAAGTTGTTAAAATAAATTTTCATCATGCAACAAAGTTGTGAAATTGGATATAGCTTTACATAGAAAAGGTTAGTGTGCGATTTTATCACAATAAAACCAAGTTATTTTGCATATTCTATACATCCTGTGGCTATACTTTTGAAGCCGTGAGTATTTTAAGGTTAATGGACTGACCCATTCACTTCCATTGTAAGTGCGGCACTGTAACCCAGATTTAGTTTTTTAAGAAAAGGAGGGACAAGTAAAAAAAAGAATGATAATCAGCTGATAATTACACCACAAATGATGTCGATTGAACTTAACTTGAATTGAATCTTTAAAATTATATTAAGCCGTTTAAATGTCTGTATACGTTGATGGCTTATTAAGCATAACTGGTGTAAGATTGTGCATGTAAACCCACTCTTTTTCTGAAAATTGTTGGCTCTGTGCGGTCAATCTTTAATCATGAGTGAGAAGATCTCTGAGAGTCCAGGCATTCTGCCCTAATTTCTCCTCCAGCTCTGCTCACTGAATCGAAACGGCATTATTATGCTTGTACAATTCCATAATGATCCCCCCAAAGCAGAGATTTTACTACTGTACTGAAAGGACGGACTCTGTTAAGAGATCTGGAGGAAACAAACAGAATCAGTAGTGACATGTGTGTCAGGGTTAATGTCACGAGTACGAGAAATTGTGAGTAACTCAAAATCTGTTTACCAAAATAAGAGAAGAGTTGTTGGTAGCTTTGACATGATGCTAAGCAAGTTCACCACTTTCAAACACAACTAATTTCACTCAATTTGAAAAGTAGTGATGAAAAATAGTTCTGTGATTTAGTTTAATTTATTATTTTCCTCAATATTTATGTGTGCTATGTATTGTTATGCTTACTAGATTATCGATTACATTATTAGCTTAGCAACATTGTCTTTCCAGCCCAATAATTGCTCGAATCTCAGCCTGTTTGGCAGACATCTCGGCCTGGATGAAGGAGCATCACCAGCAACTTAACCCAGCGAAGATGGAGCTCCTCATCAATCCAGCCAACCCTGCGGTTGTACACAACATCACCATTCAGCTGGGTTCAACTACAGTAACGCCTTCCAAAACGCTCAGAAATCTAGGGATGTCAACTCAGTTTCACAGACCACATCTCAAAGACCACAAGATCATGTAGATTTACACACTACAATATCAGGAAAATAAGACCTGAACTCTGAACATGCCACACAACTACTTGTTCAGTCACTTGTCATAACTAGACTGGACTACTGTAACGCTCTCATTGCAGGCCTCCCTGCATGTGCAATTAGACCTCTGCAAATGATCCAGAATGCAGCACGTTTGATCTTTAATGAACCAAAGAGAGCACATGTTACACCACTCTTTGTCTCTCTTCACTGGCTGCCGGTTGATGCACATATCAAATTCAAGACTCTGATACTGGCATACAGAACAGTCACTGGGTCCACATACCTAAAATAATTTCTGCAGAGCTACATTCCCACCAGAAGCCTGTGGTCGGCTAATGAGTGGCGCCTTGTTGTACCAACACAAAGAGGCACCAAAACACTTTCCCGGACTTTTGGTTTCACTGTACCACATTGATGGAATGACCTTACCAGCTCCATCCATGAAGCAGTCTCACTCTCTGTCTTAAAAAAGGGCTAAAACACATCTTTTCCATGAGCACTTAACCATGCTCTCATAAAAAATCTATATATATATATATATATATATATATATATATATATATATATATATATATATATATATATATATATATATATTCTTGTTGCACTCTAGTCTTGGATACTAATTTGCACTTTTTATACTACTGTCTCCTTAAGATGAATCACTTATGATGTATTATTCCTCTTTTGTAAGTCGCTTTGGATAAAAGCCTCTGCCAAATTAATATATGTAAACATGCTAATGTCAAAGTCTCCTTCAATCTGTTGCTAGCTCTGTTTTATGTAGAACATTCAAAATCACTCACTCATGAGGTTGCATGATGGTTTAAATGTTGCCCTAGAAGGCAGCTGCCTACATAGGCAGCAAGGTAGCTCATTTGGTTTTGGAACACAGCTTATGTATATGGTTTGTATATCATGTAACATCAAATTAAGGGAAAAAAGCTACACTGAGTTGTTTTTGCTGTTGGATGTTTACTATTATTTAAATGGCTAAGTGGCTAATCATGAGTTGCCAGACATTCCCCACAACAGTTCTCTGTCCCGAGTACAGTAACAAATCATTGAGCAGTTTGTAATCATACTGTACTGATCCATGCTCAAGTGAAAATGGTACTGGAACCGTTACTTATTGTGCTGTAAACATTTGGCCCGATGTTGGAAAAGCGCTTATTGTTGCACTATTGCTATCCTTGCTGCCCTTTGATGTAAGTTATGTTGTTCTATGCAGCTGAATCACTTTGCATCTTATTTTGGCCTAGAACAGTGCCTCGAACTACATTCAAATTTCATAAAGCCAATCACATTGTATCTTGACATTTCTTGCCATTTTGTGTGCATTATGCATTAGACAGTCCATGTACAATTCGTGGGCATTCTGTCTGAGGTTGAGACTATACTTAAATTGACTTGTGTCTATGAAAATACAAGGTCAGGCATATTTGCTGACTGTATACTGATTCTCATCAGCCTATCCTTGTAATGAGATGAGCTGTAGGCATGTCATGCATAGTCATTGATCCAAGCCCTGTCAGTCCTATCAGGAGCTCGGCTTATATTTAGTGCAGGAAATCCATTAATGGTATTACTTGCCAACAATAAAGCTCCACTTCTGTCCTCGTTTCCCTGTCTCTGGCATCAGCAGTGTCTTGTGGAAGACCTGTCTTGCTGATTGGCTAATGGAGACATGAGTAATGTGCTATTGAAACATGAGGTCATCTTTTCTGTCCCTCTCGTCTCCTCGCTTCATTTACACACTCGTAAAGCACGGAGCTGGATGGCTGCGAGGATTTGACTCAACATATTCCAAATGGATTCTTCCTGTGGTTTGGGGAGACAGACCGCTTTTGAGTCTTTGTCTCAAACATCTCTGGAACTGACACCAGAACAAAGAGTCCACCAGACACCCAGTGCATTGCTCGCTCTTTGTGTGCGTGTGTGTGTGTGTTGTGTACAAATTGACCTATAGAGTTGGCAATCAGCCAATGGAAGGGACCTTTACACTAAAGATATAGTTCGCCGAGCTAGATTTTGGACTATCGGCAAAAGTCTGGTCACTTTGCAGCTTTTTCTGGGAAAGATCTTCCTGCTTATTTTGGAAGGGGCCATCATTGAAACAGTTCACTTGGTTTGCATAACATATAGCGACGGGAAAATCTGAAAATGATGATACCACAATTTTAGAACGGCAAGCCCCAGTGGTAACTCATTCAAATATTAGCACGTAAGTTTTCGTCCTGACAACAAGTTTGCAAGTGGTACAGTGGTAGATATTAAGATTTTTTTCTGCATATTGGGGAATGTCAGTTTGATTTCTGTCTGTATGAATGAACAACCGAAGTCACAACCATATTATAACAGCTGTAACCATTGTGACAGTGACTAAAAGATGACAACGTCCATAACACTGGCATATCTTATCACAATTGACACCGCGTTATTTAATAATTAAGTCCAATCGTGGCACAAGTTCATCCATCAGATCAAAATGAACAGAAAGCGGCTTTGAATGCTTTTTAACCACATGCGTGTCACGCGGTTCATGTCTATGAGTAGCTGGTGGAAAACAGTGGCTGAACCTTCGGTTGACACTCAGCTCATTTCTACGTGATTGTGAGTTAACTAAACCCCACATGAAACACGCAAGACACAAGCGTCTTGCGTGTACAGTGCAGCGTGTCTCTCACTGTACATGACGTAACTAACAACTAGTTGTCCAGTATAGTTCTGTTCACACAGAACAGGTTTGCCGAGAATGTGGTTGTGAGACCTGAAAATTTGCAGGTGTCAGTTTGGTTAAAGAATGCGGTTGTTACACCCGTAAATAACCATCCTGTGTGTGAAAGTAATCGTATTTAGCACTCCAAACTGGACTGACAACCGTATTCTGCTGCTGTGTGAACATGGCCACAGAATGTCAATACAATACAATAAAGGTATCACATTTTAGCTAGCCTCCAATCCAGTAATTGAATTTAAGAAAGGATATGTCAGGGAACAAATTTGGTTATTTATTCTATTCACAATTCAACGACTGGTGTATGTCATTAACCTGTAATAATCTTCCCTCGTCTTGTTCCAAACCCTGATGGTAGTAAACAAGTCATTTCCCATTAAAAACATGGTTAGGTTTGGGGTTTGGATGAGGGGTTAGACTTCATGAGCAGGTTTGGGGTTTGGATTAGGGGTTAGACTTCATGAGCAGGTTTGGGGTTTGGATTAGGGGTTAGACTTCATGAGCAGGTTTGGGGTTTGGATTGGGGGTTAGACTTCATGAGCAGGTTTGAGGTTTGGATTAGAGGTTAGACTTCATGAGCAGGTTTGGGGTTTGGATTAGGGGTTAGACTTCATGAGCAGGTTTGGGGTTTGGATGAGGGGTTAGACTTCATGAGCAGGTTTGGGGTTTGGATTAGAGGTTAGACTTCATGAGCAGGTTTAGGTTTGGGGTTTGGATTAGGGGTTAGACTTCATGGGCAGGTTTAGGTTTGGGGTTTGGATTAGGGGTTAGACTTCATGAGCAGGTTTGAGGTTTGGATTAGGGGTTAGACTTCATGGGCAGGTTTAGGTTTGGGGTTTGGATTAGGGGTTAGACTTCATGTGCAGGTGGAGGTTTGGGGTTTGGATTAGGGGTTAGTCTTCATGAGCAGGTTTAGGTTTGGGGTTTGGATTAGGGGTTAGACTTCATGAGCAGGTTTAGGTTTGGGGTTTGGATTAGGGGTTAGTCTTCATGAGCAGGTTTAGGTTTGGGGTTTGGATGAGGGGTTAGACTTCATGAGCAGGTTTAGGTTTGGGGTTTGGATTAGGGGTTAGACTTCATGAGCAGGTTTGAGGTTTGGATTAGGGGTTAGACTTCATGGGCAGGTTTAGGTTTGGGGTTTGGATTAGGGGTTAGTCTTCATGAGCAGGTTTGGGGTTTGGATGAGGGGTTAGACTTCATGAGCAGGTTTAGGTTTGGGGTTTGGATTAGGGGTTAAATGGTAATGGCATTGTTTGTTGGTTGATTTCTTTTTCTCTGTGGACTAAAAGTAGTACGTATTTGTATGAGCCAAATCGTTCTATTTCTTGTGATTTCGTCCACACTAATACATTTTCATTTGAAAATAATTCAAAATGCTCTCTTGTACCATATACATTGGAAAATGTTGAGGTTAGGAAACTGAAAACTGAGTTTCCAAATGGAAGTGGATTTGAACGGATGTAGCTCAGACAAATCTCTGGAATATCTTTCTAAGATTTGATGCTCATACTTAACACATTTTGGTAAATCCAGTGACTTCTTAGCAGTTTTTTCCCCCAGCGAGACGATTTAAAAACTGTGCACCTCGGCTCCTGGAAGATCAATCAAATCGATCCTTGGAAAGCTATTGCCATTTTTTGTATGTTTGTAAATGGACCTGACCTGATCTTTTCAAAAGCACATTTAAAAAAATATATCTAAAAAGTGTATTGACTTACTTTACTCATCATCAGACAGAATACGACTCATCTCCTTTGGGTGTTTTAGGAAATGCATTGCATGATGTTTTTGTTTTTCTAAAAAAAAATGGTTCAAGCACTAACTGTCTCTGTATCAGCATTTTACCTTTAGCAAATCTGCATTGTGCTCCTTTTTTTGAACCTACTACAGAAAAAGGCTAGCATAGATTTTGTTGTTGGAAGGGTTTTTATACCAACGATACTAAGGATTTTTCAGAGGTCATTGACGTATTTCCTCTGTATTCTGTTTGTCTCACTACCTTCCTTTTCTTTCTGCAATACAGCAGGCTGTTTGGCCCTCTGATATTGTCTCAAACAATCTTTATAAGAGCTCCATGCTTCCATTTACAGGATATAAAAGCCTTGTGTTTGTTCTTGGTTCTTTGAAAAGGTTTGAGGTTGTTCCTGTATTTGAAGATGAAAGACGCAGAGGTTGTGGTCATGTACTGCACTCTTACAACACAAAATCTATAAAAGCAAACAACCAATCTGCTGCTCCGACAAGCCAACAAACCAAGGATATGATGCATTTTTGAAATCTCATTTTTGAATGTATTTATTCGTTTACTTGTTGGAGTATTTTAAATCTTTCTCTTTGTCATTTTATAGGTGTGTGGTGGTGCTACTGAACCCGAAGAAAAACAAACAACATCATATTCTCAATAGCTCCAGGTGAGACCTTCATGAACATGAACAAATGTCACATTGTATGGCTCATTGGCTGCAATAATGTACTGTGCATCCCAGAGTGCATTTCTAAACACTCTTAATCTCTTTCTGCTTGCTTGCCTTTAGGTGATTGTTTTGTATTTGTTTTTACATCAGTCTATTTTAATCATCTGTACATGTAAATGTATACCACCGTATGTACAGGTATATGTATATTTATAAGCATGTACCCCACTGACTGCAATGTGGTTTAATGAAACCATTGTTATAATTGTGATGAGTAATATGTAGCCAGACCGACAGGAAATCTCTCAAGCTGGCAGGATGTAGACACTTCAGCACTACCTCAAATACTTCCGTCTACTCTATCCCTTCTCAGGAAAACCATCACTACGCTCGCCTTCTCTCCCGATGGCAAATATGTGGTCACGGGCGAGGTGAGTACTCGCATTTTCAACATCTCAAAAAATGCTTACGCCATGCAGCCACATGGTGCAATCCAGATGGAAGTCAGTATCTCACATTTAGATAAAGCTGATGTAGCTAGAGTGTATGAAAATAAACTTCTTGCAGTTTCCTTCCCTTTGCACTAACATTTGCATTGGAAGGGATTTATTACTTAAAATGCTATATACAACTCATACAAAAGCATGCAAGTTATGTACTTTGTCCAGCTTGGAAAAAAAAAACCCCTCACTGACACAAAAGTATTACAAACTCCAGAATAAAACCAAATGATTGAAAAAATGTACATGAAATAGAGTATAAAAATAAGCCCATGTCCACACTAATACATTTCCTCTCATCCATACCAGAATGGTGTTTTCATCCCTCTAAATCTTTCGAAGAGGCTTTCGTAAACGGTTTTCATAAGTGCATACGATGATGTTAGGAAACCAAAAACGAATGTGGCTTAAGGATTCTGGTTTTTGGTTTAAATTCAACATGTAACGGCATTCACAACCCGTTTTATTTCCGTAATGTGAAGTGTTTCCAAGTGAAACCAAATATTTAATAGGAAACAATGTCGAGTGGGACTTGATTGTGGTACAATGGATTGATATAATGTTAGTGTTGTTTACTAGTGAAAAACTAGCCTAGGGTGTTGTGGATGGTTGTCGGGGCATGTCATGTTAAGAGTGGTTTTTAGTGTGTTGCTGTGTGGTTGCTAGGGTGTTCTGGATGGTTTCTACTAGGTGGTTTCTGTCAGGCCCAAGTAAAAGAACCCACCCCCAAGTCTCTTGGCCCCTATATAGCTCAGGTTCTTCTTTCATTGCAAGTCTGTGGGATATTTTTCGTCCGTTTTATCGTCTGCCAGGTCTGACCACTTAGAAAGTAATAGGACAGCTCTCCTCAACCGGCCACAATACTTCAGGTTAGGGGTTTTAAATTCCACAGTAAAAGTCCCTTAGCATGCACCTCTAAATAAAATACAATGTTTAGTTTTGAGGAATCATGCACAATAAGGATCGATTTTGCTTTCACGTTGTCTTTTAAAGTGCACAATTGATGTGAAACTATTGAATGGAAGCAGTTATGAATGGAAACAGTAGTGTGATATATCCACTCAGGACAGTTTTCAGATCTGTTTGGACTTTGTTTACAAGCCTGAACACAAAAACAGATACTGTGTTTGCGTCTTTAATCCACTGAATCATGTGGATGGCTGATTTTTGTGTGTATGTGTGTGTGTGCAAAAGTAATCCTTTCCATTCTGGAGCAGTTTCTTACTCCAGCATGTGAAAGTGATGTGCGTTTGTGCTTACCGGCTGCCATGGCAACAGGCGGCGACTTGCCAGCCTGCACACAGACTGTGTCTACTGTAATAAAAAGGTGAAAGGAAAGGCAGAGCCAAGAAAGGGCAAGCAAGAGAGCATGTAGGGAGGAAATGAGAAGAAAGTGTGCCTGGAGGAATAGACAAGAACAGTCTGGAGTCTGCATGTGTCTGCTCAATGCTGTTTGACCTCTGACCTCCACATTCTCACTATGAAACTCCCACAGCTATGAATGCTAATCAGTTGTTGTCTGCAAATGCTCGTATTAAAGGAATAATTAACCCAAAAATGAAAATTCTGTGATTAGTTATTCACCCTCATGTTGTTCCAAACCTGTATGGCTTTCTTGCTTATATGGAACACAAAAGGAGATGTTAGGCAGAGAATGTGTATGCAGTTTTTTTTTTTTCTCCATACAATGAAAGTAAATGGAGACCAGGAACAGCCATGGTCACCATTCACTTTCATTATATGGAAAAGAGCAGCTTGGACATTCTGCCATAAGAGATAAAAACCCATACAGGATTGAAATGACATAAGGGTGAATAAATAATGACAGATTTATTTATTTATTTTTGATGAACTATTCCTATCAAGCAGTATGTTTTGTGCAATTAATCAGAATCACTTTTTGTAAATCCTCTTGAGTCATTGTTAGGGTTCCTGATCTGACTTAATTTGAGTTGCATAATATGGAATTGACCTGATCTGTCTAGACTTCCCTGTTTACGAGTTGTTAAAATGTTGTGCACGCATGTGGCACAAATCGAATGGTCCACCTTGAAGGCATGTTTGCTGTACTAACATCAAACTTCAAGGTTCCCATTGTCATGGAAAACTTGAGAGAATTTTGAAATGGTCATGGAAATACATTTTCCTAAATCAATACAAATTATATAAAACATTTGGTAACATGCAATAAGGTTCCATTTGTTAACATTAGTTAACATGAACTAAGAATGAACAATACTTTCACAGCATTTATTAATATTAGTTAATGTTAATTTCAAAATATACTAATACATTATTAAAATCAAAAGTTCTATTTGTTAACATTAGTTAATGCAATATGATCTAACATGAACTAAAAATGAACAATTGTATTTTTATTAACTAACATTAATAAAGATTAATAAAAGCTGAAAAAATAATATTGTTCATTGTATGTTCATGATACCTAAAGTTAACGAATGGAACATTATTGTAAAGTTTTACCATCATTTTTTTTAGTAACCCTGTGCTCTGAAATAATTTACCAGCTATATAGTATTTATTATATATAATATTATAAATAACATTTGCTAGATTTGGTTTCCTGCTAACCCAGTCAGGCCAGTAGTTTTAGATTTTTTATTTTTTATTTAATTTATCATTTTATTTCTAATTAAAATCCTACATCCTAGTAATTTTGTATTTTTTGCTATAATTACAAATAAAGCTGTCCTAATTATAAATAGCCAAAATGTAACTTGATGGCAGCTACAGTATGAACTCATAAATACACTTCTGCTGGAACATGATCGCAAACCATGTTTTTCTTAACAAATCTTATCCGAACAGGTTTAAGTCAACTAAATTTGCAACACCGATACATTCACAGAAAACTTTGGTGTCCGTAAGGTACAGTCAGCTGGCCTGAATCAATCTGACACTAACCCAGAGCCAGCGGGCCATCATTATTGTTAGCCCTGGAGTGATTCATTAGTATATCGGTCTGACTCAAAAAGATGTTTGTAAATACATTTTTACAAGACTGTGAAAATATATTGGTGAAAAGGTGAGGGTGAACCCTAAAAATCTCTATACTTCTATCTCTATAGAGTGGTCATATGCCGGCGGTGCGTGTCTGGGATGTGGCAGAGAGGACACAGGTGGCAGAGTTGCATGAACACAAGTACGGCGTGGCGTGTGTGGCTTTCTCCCCCAACAGCAAATATATCATCAGCGTGGGTTACCAGCACGACATGATCGTCAACGTCTGGGCCTGGAAGGTGACTAGCGATATCTGTACAGCTATAAATCACTCAACATAGCTGCTTTATTTTGTTATTATGTGAGAAGAAAGAGAATACTTAGTGATACGGGAGGCATAAAACTAGCACTGCTATGTTAGACAATTGATTGCCAGGGAAAACAGTCAATTAAACAAGTTAAACTGTCAAAAGTCGGATTTTCCATCTTGGTATTTGCACTTTGACAGACAAAAATCCTAAATCAAGACTGTAACAAACAGACACATGACTCAGAGTAAAAGTAATAGAAGATTTGAACAAATAATTGCTTTGTCTATATATTCAATATGTCTATAATTGTTTCTTTTTCAGAAAAACGTAGTGGTTGCCGCCAACAAAGTGTCCAGTAAAGTGTCAGCTGTGTCTTTCTCGGATGACAGCTCTTATTTTGTTACAGCTGGAAACAGACACGTGAAGTTCTGGTATCTTGACCACACCAAGTCTTCCAAGGTACACGATGCAAACGTGGAAGACTGCAGCCAACCCTCTTATCTCCACCAAATATAGCTCAGATTCGATCTCTCTGGCCAACTCTTTGTCTCTTACTCTCAATTAGTTATTACCACAGGCACAGACAGCAAAGGCTTCAGCTCAAAATGTCTGACACTACATAAACTTGCAGTTTGTCAACACTGTACTAAAGATGAACCTGGTCCTAGATGAATGTCTCATCCATCTCTCAGGTGAATGCCACAGTCCCATTACTGGGACGCTCTGGTCTTCTCGGAGAGCTGCGGAATAACTTCTTCAGCGACGTGGCCTGTGGAAAGGGCCGGAAGGTGAGCAGCACCTTCTGCATCACTTCCTCTGGGCTGCTCTGTGAGTTCAACGACAGAAGAATGCTGGACAAGTGGGTGGAGCTTAGGGTGAGTGACTAGGATGCTGATTGGTCCGTTTTGAATTCACAAGTCACAAATATGCATGCATGTGAAATAGAGTTTAGCAATTTATAGAGCTTGATAACAATATCGCCAACTGTAGAACACAGACAAGTGGAGTGATACATTTTTCTGTTCTTTTTAAACTAATATTTCACCCAAAAATTTAAATTCTGTCATAATTTTCTTGCCCAAATTTTCTCCCTTCTGCAAAACAATTAATTTAACAAATGTCCCGTTGGCTGAATTCAGTACAATGCAAGTGTCGTCTGACTCACATTAGAACTGAATTACTGTAAGCACCCAAAAGTATCACAAAAGTAGTCCATGTGACCCGTGCGTCATATTCCAAGACTTCTGAAGTCATAGACCATTAATTTATTCCCTCTAAAATAAAATAAAATCATTAATAAAGTCCATAAACAGCACTTAAATTAATATGGCAGCTATGTCAATTAAGATCAAAACTCGTTGATTCTTAAGACACAATGTCATGATGTTTGGTCACGCAAGAACCAGACAGGATTTTTGTTTAGCGTTTGTGAAACTTCAGGCCCCGGCGAAGTGCTTCTTCATTCTTTGCTCAGAGCCAAAAAGAAGTTTGAAACACATGAGCAGCGATATACTGTTTGCAAACATTCAGACATCCCCACGTCGCTGGGGGAGGCGTTTAGAGGTACATTTAAATATAAGGACGCTCAAAACTACAAACTAACCTTAACTAATGTGACATTGAAATGTGTTACCAATAACTGAGATGGTAGGTGTTTTAACTACTCGACGATCATTTAAAGTAATATATATGCAGTAAATAATGTGTCATTTGTAAAGTTTACCTTTTGCAATCTTGGCGCTAATGCTCTAACATGCTATATGCAGCCATAATATGCGCCGATTACGCTCTGTTATTGTAAATTATGATGAGTTTATGATGACACTGATACTATTGCAAAGATGGGTGTATGATTGTTAATGGGTAGCATACTTAATACATTTAGTCATCTCATTTTCAAGCTCATTATTTGCAATTGAACTTTGTTGGTGTTATTCCTCCCTCTCTCTTTTTTTTTTTTATATTAAAGCCCTTGTGCTCATAGGGTGTTTCTAAACTGTCTGTTGTGTAAAACAAGTGTGGAATGTGTGTCTGTGCTAATTAATACCAATGCTGCTGATGTTGTCTAATATTAGTCTGTTCTGCCTCTCCTCTTACACTGCACAGAGAAATGACAGTTTCACAGTAAGTCTCATATCTGGGCCGTGGCTTTCATGCCTCATTGTAAAGCGCATTGAATGATCAGTCACCATTCTCATCTGTTTGACCCACCTCACTGTGGTGACATCACTTAGATTTATACTGTAATAGTTTTCACTCTAATATCAGAAAGAATTTCACATTACTTATGGCACATTTACATCTGCCTTGTGTCTAATACATACATTAAAGTCCTAACTAGTGGTTAGACCGATACTTATTGGCCGAGCTGATTATTTGACTGATCTGTGGCCATTTTGAGTGCAATGGCATTAGTTGATCACCAAGCCTGCTTGGCTGAAGTTTTAGCTAAAAACAAACAAAACAAAAAACATGTAAATGGCTAATATTTTTCTGTTTTCAAGTATTTGTGTGTGAACCTTTAGTTCATATAGTGTAAAAATATATATATATATATATATATATTTTTTTTTGTCATATAATTGTAATTGTAATGTGACATAATATTTGTATTATATTCATATATTGGCATTATATAGGCCACCCTGCTGTCTAGATAGCTGGATCGGTTATTGAAAACCAATATCGGTCCACCACTACTCCTAATTTAAACCACCCAATATACTCATTCACCAGTGCTTTATTTCATTTTTATTACATATTACATTATTTTTCATGTATTCAGAGGGAAAAATATTAGAAATGTAGTAAAGTTTATTGAATAAAGATCTTCTGTATCTCTATAAGGAGGACACAACTGAATTTCTGGAACATTCTTGTCTTTTCAGAAGACAGTTAAATCTTCGCAATTGTGTTGTGAACCTGAAAGGAAAAGTTCACCCAAAAATGAAAATTCTCTCATCATTTACTCACACTCACGCCATCCTAGTTTTATATGACTTTCTTTCTTCTGCAGAACACATAATAAGATTTTTTGAAGAATATCTCAGCTCTGTTGGACCATATAATACAAGTGGATGGTGACCAAAACTTTGAAGCTCCAAAAAACACATAAAGGCAGATAAAAGAAATCCATATGACTCCAGTGGTTTAATCCATGTCTTCAGAAGCGATCTGATCGGTTTTGGGTGTGAAAAGACCAAAATGTAACTCCTTTTTCACTATAAATCTTAAAATCAGTAGTCTCCTTTGAGATCACGATTTCAAGCTTACACTTCCTATAGCACCATCTAGCGCTCTGCACATGTCAAGCAATAGGAAGTGTAATCAAGCTTGAAATCGTGATCTCCAAGGAGACTGCTGATTTTAAGATTTATAGTGAAATATTTGTTATTTTTTGGTCTTGCGACAGGGCGGAGGGCGGGGCCGGGTCGTGATTTTACATACCCGGCCCCTTATCAGGCTAATCAAGCCTCCGAGAGGGATAAAGGCTGAATGTGGACGGTGGTGTGACAGAGAGAGAACATTTATGGACAGCTGTCCTTCCTATGTGTGTGTTTGTGTCTTTTGGTTTCCGTTTTACATAAAAATATTATTTATATTGTCAAGCCGGTTCTCTCCTCCTCCTTTCCGTTGTTCCCTTTACAGGTCTGTTCTCTCCCAAAACTGATTGGATCACTTCAGAAGACATGAATTATCCTCTGGAGTCATATGGGTAACTATTGTGCTGGATTTATGTGCTTTTTGGAGCTTCAACATTTTGATCACCATTTGCTTGCATTGTATGGGCCAACAGAGCTGAGATATTCTTCTAAAAATCTTAATTTGTGTTCTGCAGAAGAATGAAATTCATTCATATCTGGGATGGCATGATGGTTAGTAAATGATGAGAGAATTTTCACTTTTGGGCGAACTATTCCTTGAAGCGCATGATTCAAAGATCTTGATCTGGCTCCTTCTCACAAACTGCCAAAGTGGGTCATGGTCAGAGCAGGAGGGTGCTTGCACAATTCTGCTTTTGTGGTGGGCCCTATGCCCACTGCAATGAGAACTTACAGAGGAAGAGAAAGAAAGGGATACAGAGAGAATGAGACGGGGGCACAAAAGCATCTCTGTCTAACAGTTTATCAACTTCAAGAATACCACTGACGTGCGGTCTGGGTAGGCAAACTAGGCACTGCCTACCCTGCCAAAATTCAAAAATAAAATGTTTATTAAATAATAAACTTGTATTTGTATTTTTACTTTTTATTCTTGTGATTTATATATGCAATATGTGTGTTATTCCAATTGTTTAGACGTTATGATGACAAATGTAGCAGTTACGCATAATCAACTAAAAACAAATGGTAGAATAAGCAGTGCTTTTACGGTCCATTCATTGCAGACGACAAGCGGAAAACCCATGTTGCGCATGCGACTTCGATCCTGTATTCTTTAACATGTACGGCAAAAAGCACAAATCTGCTGTGCCTTTTGACGTAAATATGTTATGCCCGTAATCATCTCCGTTACGTATCAGACATGGACCAATTAAAATCGAAATATTCCTGGACATTTGCGTAGCTAACGCCATTACACCACAGCTAGCGCGTATCATTCAAAATCAAAATGACAGCACCGGCCGTAATCACGAATTAAGAATTTTTTCCAAGCTCGATTTTAATTCCAAATATGAGTTAATTGCAAGAGGGAGGTCTACGCCAGCCTTAGATGGACTAGTACAGCAAAAGGGCCCAAAAATTATCCGATCATTTCAAACTGATTGGTATATAAGAAAAGATTGGCTATGTGGCTATGCTAACAATCAGCGGCTGTACTGCTATCCCTGCCTGCTTTTTCAAACAGTCAGACTGTTTGGACTTCAGCGGGATATTGTGATTTGAACAACCTGCCCGCAGCTTTAACCAAGCATGAAAAGTCGTCAGCTCACATCCAGTGTCAAATTACACTGAAAATCTTTGGAAAATCTCGGATCGACCTTGCACTTGACGAGCAAAGGAAGCTGTATATAACCTACCACAATGAAAAGGTAAAGGATTGTTGTATTGTATCTTCTGTTATAAAGATGAAGATTGCACATAAAAAAATAAGCACATAATGTTGTAAAAAATAAACAACTTATGTTCTGTTATATGTTCTGTGTTTTGACTACTGAATTTTGTATAATAATATCTAATGAAGATATATTAACAAAATCGTATATATTATATATAAAACATATATAAAATACATATACATTTCTTGATATGCCGCGCTTGTGCGTAACGTTCACTGTTATTACGTATTATTAGCTTAAACAATAAATCAGGTAATCTGGCTTTCATAACTCAGTGCCTAGCCTCTTTTTATCACCGCACGTCACTGAAGAATACTGTGGGTCAATGTTTATGTTCTTTCAACATAAAGCTTATTTACATAGCTAAATATCTCCCTGTTTGTGCCTCACCTCTCGAAATAAAATGAGATATTTGTGAAAGAGACATAAGATATCTCATCTAATGCGTTTAAATGAAAAATCACATGGATAACCCACGTATTCTCTCTTACACACAAACAGATATACAGTACATTGCTTCCATGCTTCCTTACTTTTGGTTCAATCTCATCAGTTGTTATTTACAGGCTGCATATAATATTTTCATAACATTGTCAGAGGAATTTCATGAGATGGTATATCTCACAGACATAGCTCTCATTTTGTCTGTTGTTAAAATTCATCCGTCTTCTGTAATATTACCTCAGATAGCACTCCCAAACTTTGATCTACGGAGTTCCTTGTTAATATGTTCTGTTTATTTCCAACTCCATTTCTCTCTCTCTATCTCTCTTTTAGACTAGCATGGCCACGTCTCTGTCGGTCACTGAGGATCTGATCTTCTGTGGTTGTGCTGATGGTACCGTGAGAGCATTCAGTCCTATTGATCTGCACTTCATTTGCACGCTGCCTCACCCTCACAGTCTGGGCACAGACATCGCTACTGTTACTGAGGCCAGG
Organism: Xyrauchen texanus; assembly: GCF_025860055.1. Taxonomy (NCBI): domain Eukaryota; kingdom Metazoa; phylum Chordata; class Actinopteri; order Cypriniformes; family Catostomidae; genus Xyrauchen; species Xyrauchen texanus. The sequence continues at coordinate 5,445,303 of NC_068297.1, forward strand.
TAAGATGAAGCCAGGTGTGTTACGGTATACGGAGGTTAGCCTATCATAACAGATGACATTTGCTTGAAAAAATCTTAAAGGTACAGTACAGAAGCAAAAACAGCCTGTTTAATACGAAAGGTCAGGGTAGGTGAAAATTTGTACCAAAAATTATTTAGATTAACATGTCAAGCGGTGTACCATCAAGTAAAAGGTTTTAAAATACTTTCCTTGCACCTTGAATATATATATATATATATAAATGTACACGTTGCATCAGGGGTCTTCAACTATTTTCGGACCAAGGACCCCCTGGTGGGTGACAGACAGACAGACAAACAGACCCTGTGCATGCAGAATATTTTTTTTTATAAGATTACTAATATGGAGTCTTCATCTCATGTGAGTGATCATGCATATCGCTGCTCCCTTAAGCTACGTTCACACTGCCAGCTACTTTGTCGCTGCATGTCGTTAGTGGCTGGTGGTTAGGTCGCCAGTGGTCTGTATGGAGAGTCTAAACAGCGCTGTTTCTTTACAATTCATATTTGGCATTTTAATTCCAATCACATTATTGTGCCTATATAAGGGAATTTGTATGCGAATATACTGTTTAAATGCCACGAACGCCGCATTCGTGTGTCATTCAGTTGAACTCCGAGTCTGAGCATCACTGAGCCGCACCGCTGACCTCAACCAACTCCTGTCCCGAAGAGCGTGTGAAGAATCAGAAACACAAGCGGGAGTTTGGCGCGAGCCTCTGCTGACAAGCGGGAGCATTGGCTCGTGCAAAACTCCCACGAAAATATAAATGAACAACAAGTATAATCTGTGATAGTGAACGCAAAGTGCTCCGGTTTCATTTTAAACGATCGTGTAACGGCAAATGTTCCTGTTTCATACACGCTGTGTTAATGACACGCAGTGACACAGAGGAGGAGACGCACACTTACTCTATTTCTGTGAAGTGATTACATGATGAAAATAATGTCAAAGGTTTTGTTTCTTGAGAAACAAGGACTTGTGGGTTTAATCAGAGCATTCAAATAATGTGTCAAAGTGAAGAAAATAGGACAGAAATATTTTACTATAGCATAACAAAAATATAATTAAAAAAAAATAATATATATATATATATATATCCTGAAATCTCTGTCTGTTTGAAGATTCAGCCTGGATTCATGTAGTATAGGTGAAAAAGCTTAGCCTGTGACATCTGTTTAGCGTTCTCTGCTTTCCCTCCAAATTGTCAGAAACACACAAGACCTCTTAGTCTGACTCTGCTGGAAGGCTCAGATGAAACTCTTGACCTCTATTATAGATTACATTCAGTGAGACTTTGAGGCCATACTTAAAAAACTTAGTTTTAACTAGTGAATGGTGCATTTCAATTGACTGCAAAAAAGCTACAGTTCAAACAGTGATTCTTTTTGCAGTTCTGTTTGGTGATGATAGTGACACAGTCATCCTGTCCGTCTCATTATTATTGCAACCTAGTCTCATAATGAGCATTACTATAACTACATTTTTGCAAACTGACTTTAACGTGCCACATTCTACGATTTGCCGCAGTTTTCTGGTGAAATTAACACTAATCATGAGTATGACGGCTAATTATGACTATAAACACTGACTCATTATAAAGCTAGTATTACAGATCCACCTACATTTAAACACTTAGTCACCAACGTGATTAGCTTGCATGGTTGCGCACTTGATAAAGTGTTGGACTTTGGATTTGGACCCTACAAAACACGCAAACTGACACAACACAAAAATGACATGGCTGCTTCAGAAAATTAGATTTTCATGTCACATTTGCTTTTAGGACACTATCGGTTAGGTTTAGGTGTTGGTTTAGGGTAAGGATGTCTGTTTTGTTCACCTCTCATTTGCTTTTTGGGGTCTATTGTTTAGGTTTAGGTTAAAGTTTTTGGTTAGCGAGGTACGTTTTACGCATTAAAACTCAAAAAAAAAAAAATCTTGTCTGATTACTACACCATTTCACTAGTTTTTGGCTTGCCCCGCTGGACACGGTCATGTAATGTTCATGAGATCAGGCTGAATAATTTTCGGTAAACAGCAGTCGTTTAAGTTTGGGTTCTGCTGGGACACATTCTCATATGACACTTTGGGGTGACCTTTTGTGACCCCACAGACCACCTGTCTTTACTGCCGTTCCATTAAAATGTCTCTCTTCACAGCCACCTCTTTGCATACAAGGATAATGTGCGCTATCCTGATGCTGTAGCTGTGTCCTACGACCCTGTGAACCGCTGGCTGTCCTGTGTGTATAACGACCACAGTCTGTACGTGTGGGACGTCCGTGATCTTCGTAAAGTGGGGAAGGTTTACTCCGCTCTCTACCATTCATCCTGTGTGTGGAGTGTAGAGGTGAGAATCAAGAGGTTTTGACAAACATTTAATGCAAACTAAATTAAAGTCAACATGAAATTCTTAATGTCGACAAATGTGATGCATTTAGATGGATTTTTGACCACATATGTGTTTTTTATGATCCAATCACAAAATGTCTTAAGACCCCGTTTAGACCTTGTATTGGGTAAAGTCTCTGCTTAAGGGAAAGGAGGAAGCAGGAACTGGCTGAGCAGTCAACATAAACTTTTAATGTTATCAAGAAACTGAAACATAACATAAAATACACGCACACACACACACAGCGGCCACGTGCGTCTCTCTCGCTCTGGCATCCCCGGCTCTTCCATTATCCCTCTCCCGCTGATTAGGCAACTCCGTACCGGGCGTGCATCCTCATGACCTGGCCACACCCTCCTCCTCGTCACACTCCTCCACCGCCCGATTCAGGCCGGGGTGCCATCCAGACTGGCATACTCCCCCCATCTCTGGAGGGGAGATGCTGCCCTTCCGGCCATTCCGCCAACTGATGATCCTACCAAACTCCTGAGAATCTGTGAGAGAGACGAGGGGAGGGGGAGTGGATAGGAAAGAGTGAGCAGGAGAGACCAAGAGAGGAGAGAGATAAGAAAATGTCTCGCCGGTCCCGAAAACTCTGTCGACTGGTCCTCAGCCAGCTGTGCAGCGGCCCTCCGCTACGCCGGGCGATGGCAATGGACCTCACCCCCTGGCGGACGGCAGCAGGTTCCTATGCCTCCCAGCAGATCTCAGTGGCTCCTCCGCCCTCTGGTGGCCGGCAGCAGCTCCTCCGTCTCCTGGCGGACAGCAGCGGGCTCCTCTGCGTTCTGGAGAACTGCCCCAGTACCACCAGACCATACCTCCTCGGCGTCGCGACCCTCCATTAGTGGCGAGGGCTCTCCAACAGCGCAGCCCTCCTCCATCACGGGTTTCGGCACCAACGTAATGGGTAAAGTCTCTGCATAAGGGAAAGGAGCTGGCGGGAGCCGGCTAAGCAGTCACTGTAAACTTTTAATGGTATAAAGAAACGGAAACAACATAAAACACACAGACACGCACGCACACACACAGCAGCCACATGCGTCTCTCTCTCTCTCTCTGGTGTCCCCGGCTCTTCCTTTATCCCTCTCCTGCTGATTAGGCAACTCAGCACCGGGCGTGCTTCTTCACGGCCTGACCATGTCCTCCTCCTCATCACAGACCTGTATTTAGCGCTTACCACATGTGATCCGATCACCAAAAGAACATCTTAATATCAGGTGGAAACAGGGTTTCAAGGATCTACTAGCTTTATATTAGCAAGGTATTGGTGTCAGGAATGCCTCCTAAATTGTGTTTTTCTTCATTGCTTGGTAATTGATTCACTTTTTAACGCAGTAGCTGTTTCAGAAATGCAGTTTAACTGGTTTCACAAAAAAGTTCTGTGGTAGTTCTCTGGTACAGTGATGGTATCAGATGGTAATACCATGGTACTTGAAACAATACAACTGCTTTACACTCATACTGTTTTGTAAAGAAAACTGTCAATATTGTGTCACATTTATGCCTGTGTAGGATGGGTGATTAATGCCTAGTGCTTTTAGACATTAGTAACAAGGTGTTGAAAAATGTGTTTGAGTAAATGCACCTGTATTTGTGTTTGTGATGTGATGCTGTATTGTATTGTGGGATTTAATTATCTCATCTTCCCTTGTCTTGAAGGTGTACCCAGAGTCGAGTGATGGTGAACAGCCCCGTTTGTCTCCAGGATGTTTCCTCAGCTGTTCATCTGACAACACTATCCGTTTATGGAACACAGATGCTCAAAACACCACACTCAGCCGAAATGTAATCAGCAATGTGCGTCACATGACCTCAGTTCACAAATCGAATGTTCTGTCTTATCAAGTTCAGCACTATTTTACAAAAGTGACTTGCCTTGCCATGCCAAAAGATTTTTTGTATTTATTTGTTACATTTTTTAGAAATGTTTTATTTTAATAAAGTAATTTATTTTTACAAAAAGCAAATATCATACTTGGGTGAATCCATGTCCAGGTCATATTATACCTTAAAATTAAAATAATGAAGATAAATAAAAGAAAATTGCATAATGACAATAAACCTATTTTCGAGATCGTAAATTTTTTCGATAGTTTAATTTGTAATTCATATTGTTCTCAATTCTAAGTGTTGATTCTTATATGACTCTCATTATTGTAATGCATACATTTGTAACTGTATTATTGTAAAAACAAATGTCCAAAAAATAGAATACAGTCAGAAGTTTACATACACCTAAGCCAAATACATTTAAATTCAGTTTTTCACAATTTCTGACATTAAATAATAGAAAGCATTCACTGTCTTAGGTCAGCTACAATCACTACTTTATTTTAAGAATGTGAAATGTTAATAATAGTAGAGAGAATTATTTATTTCAGCTTTTATATTTCATCACATTCCCAGTGGGTCAGAAGTTTACATACACTTTGTTAGTATTTAGCAGCATTGCCTTTAAATTGTTTAACTTGGGTCAAACATTTTGGGTTGCCTTCCACAAGCTTCTCACAATAAGTTGCTGGAATTCCTCCAGACAGAACTGGTGAGACTGACAGAGTCAGGTTTGTAGGCCTCCTTGCTCACACAAGCTTTTTCAGTTCTGCCCACAAATATTCAGATTGTGGTCAGGGCTTTGTGATGGCCACTCCAATACCTTGACTTTGTTGTCATTAAGCCATTTTGCCACAACTTTAGAGGTATGTCTTGGGGTCATTGTCCATTTGCAAGACCCATTTGTGACCGAGATTTAACTTCATGGCTGATGTCTTGTGATTTTGCTTCAATATATCCACATAATTTTCCTTCCTCATGATGCCATCTATTTTGTGAAGTGCACCAGTCCCTCCTGCAGCAAAGCACCCCCACAACATGATGCTGCCACCACCATGCTTAAAGTTTGGGATGGTGTTCTTCAGCTTGCAAGCCTCACCCTTTTTCCTCCAAACATAACGATGGTCGTTATGGTTAAAAAATAATTTTTTAGCAGACCAGTGGAAATTTCTCCAAAAAGTAAGATCTTTGTCCCCATGTGAACTTACAAACTGTAGCCTGGCTTTTTTATGGTGGTTTTGGAGCAGTGGCTTCTTCCTTGCTGAGCAGCCTTTCAGGTTATGTCGATATAGGACTCGTTTTACTGTGGGTATAGATACTTCTCAACCTGTTTCCTCCAGCATCTTCACAAGGTCCTTTGCTGTTGTTCTGGGATTGATTTACACTTTTCGCACCAAAATACGTTCATCTCTTGGAGACAGAATGCGTCTCCTTCCTGAGTGGTATGATGGCCGTGTGGTTCCATGGTGTTTATACTTGCATACTATTGTTTGTACAGATGAACGTCGTAACTCAGGCAATTGGAAATTGCTCTCAAGGATGAACCAAACTGAGGTCTTGTGTGGTCTTGGCTAATTTTTTTTATTTTCCCCTGATGTCAAGCAAAGAGGCACTGAGTTTGAATGTAGGCCTTAAAATACATCCTCAGGTACACCTCCAATTCAGTACACCTCCTAGCAGAAGCTAAATGGCTAATCGTCTAAAGGCTTGACATAATTTTCTGGAATTTTCCAAGCTGCTTAAAGGCACAGTTAACTTGGTGTATGTAAACTTCTGACCTGCTGGAATTGTGATATAGTCAATTAAAAGTGAAACAATCTGTCTGTAAACAATTGTTGGAGAAATTACTCATTTCATGCACAAAGTAGATGTCCTAAACGACTTGGCAAAACTCTAGTTTGCTAATATGAATTTATTTTAATGACTTCAACCTAAGTGTATGTAAACTTCTGACTTAAACTGTATGTATATATATATATATATATATATATATATATGTATTTACTATAAATAAATAATGTCTAAATATTCATATTGAACATAATATTAATAAAATAAATTTAGAAATATAAAATAGTATTTATATAAATATTTGTGGTAACAGTTACGAGAATTTGGCGGGGGAAATGTGCTTAATTATGCAAATACTAGCAGAATGCAAACCTGGTCATAAAAACAATTTTAATTTTCTTTAAGCAAAACATTATTATCTATTGATTTCTTTTGATATTGTTTTAAAATATAATCTAAATATTAATATTTAACATAATATTTTTAATAGAATATTATAAATATAAAATGGTATTAATATACATATTTATATTTGACATTTATTTATACTTTACAATTTAGATCATATTTTTTTCCACATTATTATTATTGGGGTTTTTTACATTATGGTCACAGTAATGAGAATTTGGCATGAGAAAATGTGCTTAAATTGTCATGTAAATAATATTACAATGCAAAAACTCTTAATGTCCTAAAAAATAGGCTTCATTTTCTTTAAGCAAAATATAATTTACTATTGATTCCCTTTAATTTTGTTGTGAAATATAACCTGGACATAACCCTTGGCATCAACTCCAACTTCTTCTTTAAACCATTCAACTTCCTTTGATGTTTTCAGTAGCTATACACTCAATTGAACAAATAACAAACAGTTTATGTTTTTGATTCTTCTCGCCACAGGACCTTCAGAAGGTCATTTATATGGACAACAACACCTCCACCCTGCTAGACACGGACTGCACCATCTCCAATAGCTCAGAGAAGGCTGACCCGCAGACCTCTGAGAACCGCACGGGCATTAGGACCATGTGTGTGAGTCCAGATGGGCTGCACCTGGCATCAGGGGACCGCAACGGCACACTGAGGTCTGGCCCCACTGCTTAACACTTCTACACTAATTGATTTGAGTAAATTGATCCTCAGAGGTTTAAATGAAAAGGACAATGTGTTTGTGATGCACTTGGTTCCTGTGAGGAATGAAATCACATGGGTATGTAGGTACACTGGGATAAAGGATATTATTGGATACCAGCAATAAAAAATGGGCTACATTGTCCAAATGGCCAAGCCTTAAATAGACTCATTCGCTGCTGTTTAGTTGCAACTTTGCCATTTTTAGTAGAGAGTGCACAATTCACTTGTCAGGGTTTGTGAAGGGAAGAGGCAGTAGAATGAGGATCCAAACTCAGAACATTAATTATAAACAACAGAAGAGGACACAACGATGAAGGTAACATTTGAAAAAGGTAATACAAACTCTACAACAGTATGCTGGCTAACAACGCACGACATACAAACAAGAACCAAGCCAGGAACAAGGAACAAGTGGATACACCGATCAGCCACAACATTAAAACCACTGACAGGTTAAGTGAATAACATTTATTATCTCGTTACAATGGCACCTGTCAAGGGGTGGGATATATTAGGCAGCATGTAAACAGTCAGTTCTTGAATTTCGTGTGTAGAAAGCAGGAAAAATGGGCAAGGGTAAAGATTTTGATGGCTAGACGACTGGGTCAGAACATCTCCAATACGGCAGGTCTTGTGAGGTGTTCCCGGGATACAGTTGTTTGTGCCTACAGATATTTGGTCTAAGGATGGACAACCGTTGAACAGGGTCATGGGCACAAATTGCTAAAAAAAAACGTAATGCTGGCCATGATGGTAAGGTGTCAAACACAGTCCATTGCAGCTTGCTGCATATGGGGCTACGTAGCCGAAGACCGGTCAGAGTGCCCATGCTGACCCTTGTCCACTGCCCACTGCCAAAAGCGCCTAAAATGGGCACGTGCGTGTCAGAACTGGACCATGGAAGGAGGACTGGTCTGATTAATCCAGTTTTCTTTTAGATCATGTTGATGGCCTTGTGTGTCATTTACCTGGGGAAGAGATGGCAGCAGGTTGCACCATGGGAAGAAGGCAGGCTTTTCTGAGCCATCCTTGTTATGAATTTTAAGTAACTGGTGTCAAAGTGTTTTTTATTTAATATATGTAAGTCCGTTCCCCTCGAGTTCACACAGGTGTCCTAGCAGAGTGTCCACAGGTTGAGTTTATCCCAACTATTGACATGTTATACTAACATGGACTTGATATTTTCTTATATAATGCAAAAACATTCATAGATTTTTGTCTGGCCACAGAGAAACTGCCACAAAGTGTGAATTCACTAAAGTGCCCCTCACTAAACTGCTGTTAATGTGATTGTAGAATCCACGATTTGGAGAGCATGGAAGATATTCTGGATGTTCAGGCCCATGACTCTGAGATCTTGTGTCTGGAGTACTCTAAACCAGAGACTGGTAAGTTCTGAGAGGTTCCTCAAACATCTCTATATTATTAAATCCTGCACTGAGAAGCTGTTTAATGCCCCAGTGAAGAGGAAATAATGGTCCAGCTCAGATGTTCAGCAGATGCTTTATAAGCCTGGAGTCACCACTTCTATGCCATCACCAGAGTTTACAACCAGTGTTTACAGTTTAAATGATTAAAAAATTGCATAGTCCTAAAATATCATTAGATCTTACTTTGTGTTTATGTTTTCGGTAATACCTTACTATAAGGTTCCATTTGTTAATATCAGGGGACCTAACATATTATTACAGCCTTTATTAGGCTAATCTTTGTTAATGTTAATTTACAAAATACAATTGTTCCTTTTTTAGTTCATGTTAGCGACGTATGTGTTGAAATTAACATTAACTAATATTAATAAATGCTGTAAAAGTATTGTTCATTGTTAGTTCATGTTTACTTACTGTATGAAGTTAACTAATGTTTACAAATGGAACCTTATTGTTGTTACCATGTTTTCTATAAAGGAATATTCAGAGTTGTTTACAACATCTGTGGCATGCTTTGGATTACTACAGAAAATATATTGGCAATACATTTGGCTTTAAAAACATTCTACTTTGAATATATTTATTTTCTGTGGAAGCATTTTGATTAGATTCTGCGTTGCTCACTAAAGAACATCACATTATCATGTGTGTGTGTTTTTTCAGAGGATGGAGCCTTAGACATCTATTGAGTAGAGTGTATGTTGACGTGACTTAGATAGAGGAAATTGACATACCAGTCATAGTTGACTTCTATAAGACCATGCAAACAAGATTATATACTTTGTAAACAGCAAGCTCTTACAAAAAAGATCTTTGTACAGTACTATGGTACTGTGATGGTATCAGTTAGTCATACCATGATACTTTGATATTCATCATTGTACTGCATGATTACTGTTTTCAAATGCCATCGTTTTTACATGGTACTCCAAAGCACTGTACTTAAAAGAATACCATGGTATTGCCATCAGGGTCAGGGGAAATGCCTTTGTAATGAATTATTCTGTGTTTTATTTGTAACATCTGATATAGTTCCTAATATAGTCCTAGTAATACGTATTATGGCATAAAATATGAATAGAAGTTGATTTAATTTGTATAGTAAAAGGTAATCAATTCTTAAATAAATTCTTAATAAAGCATTTGACACAGTTTCATATTTGAAATGGTTTTAAAATGTCCTCATAAAGGTAATAATTGCTCCCAAAAATGTATTCCAAGTGGCAAAAATTGCATGGTTGCATCCTAAAAAAATATATATATTTTAAAAACATTTGTAAAATATATATATATTTTTTTTTAACTTCCTGAAACTTCAAACGATTGGAGAAAGGTGTCCCGAGTCGTTCCTGGCAGGCTATTCAGGCTCTGATCAGGGTGGGGGCGAAGTTAGGGCATCTTCTGCATGCTAGGAACAAACCCAGGCACATTACATTGGGGAAAACTTCACTATTGTTTTCCCCCACATTCTATAGCTAAAATTGGCATATATCATTTTTTGAGGAGGTACACACTCGACTTGACTGCACATCCTACCACAAAAACTGATTGTGTGAAGCAGTGCAAGCTTATTCATTAGCGCGACACATGTCCCAGGCATAATAAACATGGCGGATTTACCGTACGGATAATGGAGACTTCACCCACAAGCAGTAAAAGATCTCTTACACTTAAATTTAGGTTGCCAGTAAAGTTTGATATGAATTGAATCTGCCCAGTTAATAAATTATTAAAAAAGTCCTCTTGAAAACACTATAAGATTTTGCACAAATTGTAATTACAACATGTCCACTGATTTTATGACATGTAGCCTATACAGTACATAAATTTGTATCAAAAATACCTGTAAAATGTGTCTAATTAATTCTCCACAATTATCTTTTTTTAAATAATTAAAATAAATGATGTCTAACAACATTCATATTTCAGAACACTTGTGAAACTGCCTACTCTGCATTCCAGATACAGTATCTGTCCATCAGACTGTCTGTCTCTTATTCAGAACCCTTTAGCTGTCACTATACATTTTCTCTTTCGGGTACTATATCTTTTCAACATGCACATCAGAAAACAACTGCAGTAATGAGCTAATGAGATCTGTTCGTTCTAAATTGTCCATGAGGATCTTAAAGCCTTGTGGGGAAGCATTTTGATTAGATTCTGCGTTGCTCACTAAAGAACATCACATTATCGTGTGTGTCAGCTCTAAAGATATTAGAATATGATGAGAGCTTTCATTTTGGGAATATCTCTATTGAGATGAATGCTTGTATGAACATGCTCTGGGCTGTTCGCGTTTCACGTACTGTTGCAGAAACATCTCGTGTTCTGTTCTCACACTGTGAGAAGCATTTGCATTCTTCCCTCACTGTGAAGTCACACATGAGTGTTAGAGGATCAGCATGTGGTGTGTAAAGTATGAGAATGAGAACAGCACAGGAACACTTGACACGTTTCACCGGATATTGAACTTTTTACACAGTTAGCTATTTCAGAAATGCAGTTTAGCTAGTATGTCCTGCCAAAAAAATTACTAGGAAGTACCATAGTACAATGATTGTGTCAGATGATAATATCACAGAACTTAAATGTATGATTATTCATGTACCATGGTATTTTCTCTGTACTCTAATTTACTTCAAAGTATATCATGGTATTAACATTGTGGTTGTGTACAAAAAACATGTCTAAAAGATCATGGAATTTATATGGTAGGCTACTAATTAAAAAACATTATATTACTGTAATATCTTGCAATTATCATTGTAATACCATGACAGGATGTCCAAAAACATATTAGCATGGTGCCCTGTCCAAATTCATGGTATTATAAATGTACTTTGTCCAAAAGCATGATATTACCTTGGCACTGTTCCCAAAATGTTTTAAATAAAATTACCATAGTACCTTTTCAGAAAAATCATGGTAATACTATGAGAGGATTTCCAAAATAAAATACGGTACTATATCCAAACAACATTGTGTTATCATGGTACCATGTCTGAAAAATCATTGTAATACTATGGTAGGATTTCCAAAATGATATGGTACTGTGTCTACCAAACATGGTATCACTGTGTTACTATGTCCAAAAACATGGTGTTATCATGGTACTATGTCCAAAAACGTGGTTTAATCAAGGTATTATGTCCAAAAACATGGTGTTATCATGGTATTATGTCCAAAAACATGGTGTTATCATGGTATTATGTCCAAAAACATGGTGTTATCATGGTATTATGTCCAAAAACATGGTGTTATCATGGTACTATGTCCAAAAACGTGGTTTAATCAAGGTATTATGTCCAAAAACATGGTGTTATCATGGTATTATGTCCAAAAACATGGTGTTATCATGGTACTATGTCCAAAAACATGGTGTTAATCATGGTATTATGTCCAAAAACATGGTGTTATTGGGGTACACAAAAATCATGGTAATACTATGATTCCCAACTAAAATAAATAGTTCCATATAAAAAAAAAAAAAAAAAAAAAATAAAAAATGGCATTATCATGGTACTATGTCCAAAACAGTATTACTGGGGTACTTTGTCCAAAAAAGAAATATGGTATTACTATGTTACCATGTTTTAAAAATCATGTTTATACCATGATAGAATGTTCAGAAAACATTACTATGGAACAAATGTCACAAAAAAATACATAGTGTTAACATGGTAACGAGTCCAAACACCATGGTAATATTAAAATAAGGGATACGTAGGAGGTAATGCCAGCATTCATTTAGGTGAACAATATAATTTAGAGGGAGTTACATTTTTTGTGCATAGGGCGGATAGTACTAATGTACGTGTGTGTGTGTGTGTGTGTGCGTGTGTGTCTGCTTGTGCTTGTGTCTGCAGGGCTGAAGCTGTTAGCCACCGCTAGTAGAGACAGACTGATCCATGTGCTGGATGTGGAGCAGGAATATGGTCTGCTACAAACACTGGATGAACACTCGTCCTCTATCACTGCTGTCCGATTTGCTGGTGAGACTCTGTCAGACAGATAACCTATCCTGTAGGAGCTTCACATTTGTTACTTCTGCTCAAATGTTCATATATGGCACCTTTGTTTTTGTTTAGCTAATGATGGCAAAGTCCGAATGATCAGTTGTGGTGCTGATAAAAGTATCTACTTCCGCACAGCACAGAAGGTGAGACTTAAAACTGCAATTCAGTAGTTGAAAGTACTTCAGTGTCATCTATGCTTGTTTCCTTCATTTGAAAAAAAAAAATAACAAAAAAAAACAATGCCACTGTGGATTGGAACAGCGGCTTCATTCAGAGCTTTTAAATTCGTTAGGCCTCAAGAAATGTTGTGACTCAGAATTCCAGAGCCAGTGCTTCAAGGAACAGCTGATATAAATAGCCACAAAAACACTTAACACCCTCTTCCAAATCAGCCACAAGTTGACAGCGATTAAGTGGGAAACAAACAAGCAGCAGTTGTTTTTAACTCTTATATATACTTAGGATTTAAAAACAAGAATCCTGAGAAACAAGCTTAGAATAGCCTATATACACACTGGCGGCCAAAAGTTTGGAATAATGAACAGATTTTGCTGTTTCAGAAGGAAATTGGTACTTTAATTCACCAAAGTGGCATTCAACTGATCAAAGTATAGTCAGGACATTACTATAACAGCACCATCACTATTTGAAAAAAGTCATTTTTTATCAAATCTAGACAGGCCCCATTTCCAGCAGACATCACTCCAACACCTTGAGTAATCATGCTAAATTGCTAATTTGGTACTAGAAAATCACTTGCCATTATATCAAACACAGCTGAAAGATATTTGGTTCATTAAATGAAGCTTAACATTGTCTTTGTGTTTGTTTTTTAGTTGCCACAGTATGCAATAGACTGGCATGTCTTAAAGTCAATATTAGGCCAAAAATTTAAAAAAATAAACAACTTTCTCTAGAGACTCGTCAGTGAATCGTTTTGAGGAATGAAGGCTATACAGTGCTTGAAATTGCCAAAGAAGATTTCATACAAAGGTGTACACTACAGTCTTCAAAGACAGAAGGCTCTAACAAGGACAGAAAGAGATGTATAAGGCCAGTGGCAAAAGAAACACAGACATTGGACAACAGATAATTGGAAAAGAGTGTTATGGATCTTAACCCCATTGAGCTTTTGTGGGATCAGTTAGACTGTAAGGTGTGTGAGAAGTGCCCGACAAGACAGCCACATCTATGGCAAGTACTACAGGAAGTGTGGGGTGAAATGTCACCTGAGTATCTGGACAAACTGACAGCTAGAATGCCAAAGATCTGCAAAGCTGCCATTGCTGCACGTGGAGGATTTTTGATGAGAACTCTTTGATGTAGTTTAAGAAGTTCTGAAATAGTAATGTTTCACATTATTAATGTCCTGACTACATTGTGATCAGTTGAATGCCACTTTGATGAATAAAAATACCAATTTCTTTCCATAAGAGCAAAATATGTACATTATTCCAAACTTTTGGCCACCAGAGTGTGTGTGTATATATATATATATATGTAACACATATATATGTGATGTTATAGTTTCTGAAGGGGAACAGTCAACAATAGAAATATAGAGACAGGGAACAATAGAAAATAATTGTTCAGTGTATGTGCTGCAACACATACATCTGTGGCACGTATACGGGCAGCATAGGTTCAAATCCAGCTTTCAATATTCTCTCCTTTTCTCTCAGTAATTTTTCATTACTAAAGAGTTGCCTTTTTTCAATATCCCAAAAAAAATAAACTTGATTTTGTCACTCTACAATATGATCATAGAACAGTTTTTAATCCAAAACATACAAACAGATTAGAGTGATTAAATTGATGTAATACTGGAAAAACTGATGGATATAATCATGATCAGGCAAGGCATTCTAAAGTGTGTAACTGTGATATAAGCCACTCAAAATCACCAGCACTATTTGGTTTAATATGTTTGTAAAGATCTTGTATTTCTGACCTTGAAGTGTGAAACTGGATCAAGGCTCATTAACAAACAGCTTGTAAATCCATAATCTCATGCTAAAATATCTATTTTGTTCTTATTGAGGAAGGAAAACAAGGTAAAGGAAAAAAGATTTGAACTCCATATTGAACTCAGCAGTAATATTTCTCATCTTTTAATTTTGTTCCACATTATACTCACCTGAATGTATTTGTAAGAATACAGAATCAAATGGTTAAATCAAAGAATTCTTTGCACATAACTAATTACTAAATATCCCAAAACAGACAGAGGAAGGCACACAGTTCACACGTACTCATCACATAGTGAGGAAGACCACTCTGTACGACATGGATATCGACCCCACACGAAAGTACTCTGTAATAGGCTGTCAGGATCGCAGCATCAGGTTTGAATTCTTCTTACAATATTAATCCCTGTAATAATCTGTGTATTGTTATTATTTTTTCCCCTCCTTGTGTGCATCTGCTAGTCGAGTCTGTCTACAGTGATAGATAGATTTGCTTATCTATTTGTCTCTCTGTGTACTTGCATTTTTATATTAATGGTAAATGTTCTGCACTTATATAGCGCCTTTTTTAACCTAAGCGGTTACCAAAGTGCTTTACACTGTGTCCCATTCACCCATTCACACACACACTCATACACCAATGATGGCAGAGCTGCCATGCACGGCGCTAGCCTGCCATTAGGAGCAACTTGGGGTTCAGTGTCTTGTCCAAGGACACTTCTGCATGTGGAGTCGTGTGGGCCAACCGTGCGATTAGTGGCCGTCCCTCTCTATCACCTGATCCACAGCCACCCCTATATTAATATATGCATTGATTTGTATGAATTATGTATAAATTAAATATTTTCCCTTTTTGTGTATGGATTTAACTGTTTCAACAAATGTTTGGATATATCTGGGGCTGTGAGGTCATGTGGCAGGGTGTTACAGTTGTCTGTCGTGTGGCTTGTGGTGTTATCAGATTATCGCTGTTTTTATAGTTGGATGGGATTAGAGGCTAGACTGATTAATCTAGTCATATTAAAACATGTTGTAGACCATGTGCACACACTTGCATGCAAACACACACATTAAGTCAGTCTGTACTGTAACTCACCTGTCTGAATTTGTCACACCAACCAGATTGTCTCATTGTGTGAATCGCACAAAATCATGTCCAGGTCAAATTTCAGACCATAGGAGACATTTTTCGTAATTTTTATGATGTTTTGCTTAAGAAATGTTTTTGGCCTATGACACTATTTTCATGACAATTAAGCAAATTTCCCCTCAAAATTCTCATTACTGTAATACGTCTTCTTACTTTGACAGTTCTTTTGAAGTTTTTTATTTGTAATTCTCATTATCTTATTTTACTAAATGGGTTTTAGTAAAACAGTTATGGTACTACATTATTTTTGTTTACACTGATACATGAATACAGTTTAGCAAAATCAGCAAAAAGTTAAAGACAATATAACAAATATAAACAACAAATACTAATGTGATACATGTACAACGCTACAGTTACAATTGAAATCATTGGTAATTGGAATACAGTTACATTCAAAAAGTAATTTGATTACTGAAGAGATTACTTTACATTTTATTGTCATTTGTTTCATTTAATATTTTGTCCGTTTAGTTGAAAAACATTTAAACATATAAATGATGCGATCCAAGGTGCATTTGAACATTGAACAATTTTTTTTAATTAAAATTAGCATAAATGAAAGGCAGCACAACAGTTAATAACACACTAATATATATATATATGTGTGTGTGTGTGTGTATTTATTATAAATAATAATATATAAAAATTCTATACAGTACTATAAATGCAAAATAATAATATTTTACAATTTGCATAATACATTTTTACTTTACAGTCCTGGAAATGATTTTTTTTCCCCATTACAGTAATGAGAATTTAAGGGGAAAATGTGCTGAATAGTTTTGAAATCAATGTCACGTAAAAACTAGTAATGGCCCCTTTATTTTTCGGTAAGCAAAATATATATTATTATTTATTTCTTTAGATTTTGGGGGTGAAATATGTCCTGGACATGTTCATCAAAGGTGTTGTTAAATTCACCCTTCTGCTTAATTTATCATCTTTCATGTTGAGTTTCCTCAATATTCCACAGGATTGGCACCCTTTACCTCATTGTGTTTTCTGTGAGTTTGTGCAGTCCTACACAAAAGGGCAACATTACGAAGCAACAAACACAGTGCATGACTTGCAACGGGTTTCCTTTGTTTATTCAAACAACGGCCTCAAATTTATTCTGCTCTGTGGGCAAGAAAAATGTCAGGAATGTCGGATATAATACAGCCGGACATTTACTGTTTCTGTCTCTTTTGCCTTTTGTCTCATCCTTAGTGTAAGCAACGTCCTTTCTACAATGTTTGGTGCAGTGGTTATGAATCAGCTTTAAAGAAAAAGGCCTGTTTAGTCTGTAGTCAGTGCAGTTAGCCTCTGTATTGGAGGACGTTCTGGGATTTAAATGTCTCTAATAGGCACGGGCTGGTTTTGTTCCCTGTGTAAGTCATGTGAAGCCTGAGGGGTTCATTGGTTGTGCTCCTCCCAAAGCTGACAGTGCGGTAGTTTGATCTGCCTTAAGAGGAGGCAGTTGAAGGCATGACAACATAGCGCCCCTCAGTGGCTGAAGGAGAAAGGGGCAAAATAAAATTCTGCAGCACTTTTGCCAAGTCAAACATTTAAAGGGGCCATATTGTACACTTTGAGATTTATTTAGTTTTTTGTTTACAGGATCTTTAACATCTGCAATGGCAAACAGAAGAAAGTCTACAAGGGTTCTCAGGGCGAAGATGGGACACTTATCAAGGTAGGCAGAACCTGAATTAAAACAAATCAATGGGATTTTACTCATACTCTTAGTTCAGATGTTGCGTTTCATCTCAAACATACAAGTATTAAGCAGTGCACGATGAATGTGAATGTGTTTATTAGGTCCAGACGGATCCCTCTGGTCTGTATGTGGCCACAAGCTGCTCAGACAAAAACATCAGTATCTATGACTTCTACACTGGAGAATGTGTGGCCACCATGTTTGGCCATTCTGGTAAGATGCTTCAAAAGCGTGTGTGATTATGCAACTATTTGTGTGGATCAGAATCAAAACTCTTTGCATCTATATATATATATCTTAAGGTTAAAGCATTGTTATCTTTGTGTCTGATGTTCTCTATTAGAGATTGTAACAGGGATGAAGTTTACTAATGACTGTAGGCATCTGATATCTGTGTCCGGAGACAGGTAGGGTCAAGGAATGTTCTGAAATCCTGTTTTCATTCAGAATATTACATTGCATGTTTTGATGGAATTATGATATTATGTTTATCTGCTGTTGTATTCCTGTGCATTCAGTTGTATATTTGTGTGGCGACTGTGTCCTGAGTTGACCATCAATATGAGACAGCGGCTCTCAGACCTGAAACAAAACACCAAACCAGTTCAGAAGACCCCTCCGAACAAACATCATACACTTAGGTAAGAAAAACACGCACACATATACAACCACATTCAAATGGATAGGTTAAAGGGTGCACATCAAAATGTTAAGAGCTTTCACAATGATGGCAAAGACCACATCGGGTTCCACTTCTGTCAGCCACGAAGAGAAAGCTGAGGTTGCATTGTGCGTTCTGAGATGCTATTCTGCTCATTACAATCGTACAGAGGAGTTAGCTGAGTTACCGAAGCCTTTTTGTGAGCTCGAACCAGTCTGGCCATTCTCTGTTGACCTCTCTCATCAACAAGGCATTTCTGTCCGCAGAACTGCCATTCACTGGATTGTTGTCACCATTCTGAGTAAACTCTAGAGACTGTTGTGCATGGAAATCCCAGGAGATCAGCAGTTACAGAAATACTCAAACCAGCCCATCTAGCACCAAAAATCATGCTACGGTCGAAATCACTGAGATCACATTTTTCCCCATTCTAATGGTTAATGTGAACATTTATCTTATTTTTGCTGTTCACTTAAGTAGTCCTTCTATGTAACAAAAAATGCATTTTTAAAAGCACAAATATTCATTTTAGTCTCTCAATTAAAAGTGAATGTAAAAATCACACAAGTAGAAAAAGTTTAGATAAGTTTAGAAGAGGTGTAGCATGTCACACTGAACAACTGTCACTGCTGGAAATTTCATGTCAGTTACCCATTTATTGCACAAAATCCTAAAAAAGCGTTTTAAAAATGTTTTTGTGTTCTTGGTTTCTGCCAGCACAAGGAGAGAAATCCACAGCGCTCCAGTCATTGCTAACATGTCATCTGACAGTGACAAAGACATGGAGGAAGAGGAGTGTATTGAGGAAGAAGATGAAATGTTTCCACACCTGTCATCAGGCAGCAGTGCCAGCGAGGAGACTGGTAATTCATCTGACATTATTTAGCAGTCACCGTAATCTGGTTAGGCTAGTTCTGCTGTACATACCACATCCGGCTCTTTTGGGTTGGGTTGTTCTGTGAGATTTGATTGGTTTATACGTCTTGCAAATATTTATTTTGAGCTTCTTGAGCTTGCAATATTAGCATTTTGTTTCTGCTTCAAGGATCGTCAGAGGAGAAGCACAATACTCTTAATTCCAAGATGAGGAAGGTGAGGAAGTCTGTGATGACAACTCAGCTTTTATTCTCATTTTGTTTCTTTTTTAACACACATACGCTCTCATTTTCTCAGCAATCCAACAGCAGTACTGAATGCGAGGGTACAGGTTTGCGGCCGAGGCGCCGCTGGTCCAGACGTTTAGGCAGTATGGATCTGAAAGTGAAGTCCATGCTGGATCTGAGGCAACTGGAGTCTTTCGCCATGCCCCTTTTTCCCAGCAAAAACCCTGATGTTCATAAAGAACCTCCATCGGCCAAGAACCAGGAACTGGGCAGCACCATCAGCTTGCAGACCCTAGCTGCATGGGTGAGGAGACAGAAGTCTTCAAACCATGCTATGTCTTTGTATAAAAATTGTGCATACATCTTTAATAAGCAATATTATTTTAATATTCAATGTAGTCTTGCATGGTCAGACTTTTGACTATTAACACTTTTGATGAACAATGTTTACACCAGATACGAGCGTCTTGTCTTCTTATCACGCCGGCAGTAAAAAGATGCCCCGTTCTATTTTGCGCTGCATGCGCTGGCTCTTAACGTTCACTTGAACGCGTCCAGTGTGGGGGAATCTGAATTCAGTGATGCCAAAATAATTTATTAATAATTAGTTTCAGCAAAATGTTGTTATTAGAATCCCATTTAGATTCAACTACCCATCGTAGCAGCCTGGTAACTTGTAAACCAAACTTTATTTCTCGCCGGACTGATGGAAATATGTGCACCCCTGTGGTACGTATCCTCTCTTTAGGTACCGGAAAAGAGTGGACCAGGTGGACAAACTCGTCCTCATTACATCCAGCTGTTGCCTCAAACCCCAGACACAGAGGTGCTGTATCCTGAAGGATGTGATGACCAGATCAGTCTTGCCGACAGGTCAGTCATTTTTAGATGGAAGTCGTATCTTTAAGGTCACTGCACATTGGTTTGTTTTCATATTGGAAATCTTCTCACAGAGTTGTTTATCAAAACTACAGCAACACACTCTTTTTGTTGTTGTTGTTCCTGTAGTATAATTAAAAGGCTATTGCTTTTTAATGTGCTGTGCATAAGATATTTCTCTCTTTGTGTAAAGTGAGTATCAGGTGAAGAGGTTACCTCATGGAGCAAGATATGCTAAAGTGAACTCTTGTCCTGAAAAGCAGAGTCCAGATAGTGCCTGCTCCATGGAGTACTCTAGTAGTCACCTGTCCAGCCCTGAGCACCCTGGTGAAGGTAAATATTACAGCTATAACACACTCACAAACTCCTCAGTAAAGCTGTTATACTCAGTCAGGAGTCAAATCCATTGCGTCTTCGTATAATGGAAATTCTTAAAGAGCAACATGCAGGTTGGACACCCCTATATAGCATAGTGTATGTTGATGATAAAACAACTAGATTTTCTGAACTGGAGTAATATATATTTAGCCATTAACGATATTTTGAGATACATTTTGATAAAATAACTTCCGCGTCTATAAAGCACTAACCGGAAGTGACGATGGCCGAGGGAGTCTGGTCAAGCTCAAGCTCAGGTTACAATGGATGCGAATGAAGAAACCGAGTTCTCCGGTGTGGACGAACATTACCAATTGGATCAGTAATAAATCAGTAAATAAAAAAAGAGATATAAAACCAAAGCAAAAATCTAGGGGATTTCTACATATTGAGTAATACATTTGGACCTTGCAATTTACTGGAGAGTATAACGTTAGCCTACGGGGATACAAAATCAGACGGGAGGGCGGCGCGAGAACAGTTTGAATTGAAATGCGGGGGAAACGGGAGAGTTGGGCTAGCTTCCTGCCAAAAGCTATAGCATTGTGCAAACTACTAAATTAATTTCAGAAGGCAGACAATTACATTATGCCAACCTGTCCTAAAGCTCAGTCTCTCTCCCTCTCTCTGTATTATTATACTAAATAAATATTAAATATTTAATATTATAAAACATATATTATATAAAAATATTATACTATTATCATTACGAAATTACACAAATTAAGAGTTAAAATAATTAAAAGTAAGACTTACTCTGCTAAGTGCTCGTTTTCGTTGCACAGAATGTCTGCTAACGTTAGCACTTGGTCCTCCAGTCCCGCCAGCACCAAAATCCGGTGTAAACTTTGACGGTGGACTTGATTCCATCGAGTGCACCGAGGGAACAGCATCAGTAATCAGCCTCACGTGGTCCTTACTCCGAAATCCCATCCGAGACTCCAACAAATCTCCAGGTCGATAATTCTCCGGAGTGAAATGTGCGCCACAAACGACCGAGTGTGTGGTAACAGACGCGGCAGTGAAGTATGCTCTCTTCACCTGCACAAAACGCACCCAAGACCGAAAAGCCTGGTTTTTCCTAGAAGGAAAATGATGGACACGATGTCCTGACAGGCTGGAATTCGTGCAACCAGCACAAACACAATAATTTACCATTATGGCTTCTCTAAAACTCGATCTAAAACTTTCTGTCTCTCACTACTGCTCTAACTACATCAACACCCAACAATGAGAGAGCTGACCGCGAGGTCTTTTATTTGCCTCACCCTACGTCATATGACGCGTTGCTATAGCGGGAAAGGCGTATTCCAGAGCCTAGCACATTTTCATCAAAATCTCTACATCAAATGAGATTTCATTAGTAATTTCTACATATGTGTTTTTAAAAGACCTCTGCAGACAATATAAAGTATTAATTCAGTTATAAATTCAACCTGCATGTTGCTCTTTAACAGTATTTGATTCATTTGCAGAATAATAACTTAATAATAAAATAAGACTTTCAGGAATGGATATTTTTTTGTCCATACACTTTAGATTCTGAGCCCACTGAACCACTGAGTGTAGATGGAAACTCATCAGAACTGGATATGGAAGATCTTGATGAGGAAGAAGAGGAGAGCTTGAGGAAGAATGAAGTTCAGACTCCTGTGCCTCAGACCCCAGACCAGGGGGCTTTCCTCAAAAAGCACTTTGCAAACCTATCAGACCTCAACAATCCTGGTAGGGTCTTTATATGTTAAAGGAATTCTAAGGTAATTGCTATTAATTGCAACTTTAATGTAGGGATAATTTGTTCTCTTTTTGTGCTTGTCTCTCCAGCAAGTCCAACCAGAGTAGCTTCAAACATTTCTGACAGCATGTCATCAAAGTTCCTCTCTCAAAACTCTCCCAGCAGGTAAGACACAGTGACTCTGAGAGTAAAACTCATCCAGCCATAACTTTGACCCCCAATAACTGGGCAAAAACTTGACTATTGTCTTTCGTTTCTGTTCAAGACATGCATTCCCTTTCCATTCAAACAAAAGCAGTGATGGTAAAACTGCCAGTGGATTTGTGCGTCCCTTGATCTCAGAAGTGCGCCCTCTCATGGAGAATAAGAGCCAAGGCAAACAGCAAGAGTCCCAAGGCTCTGAGAAGACAACAGGTCAGCGTCTAATCCAGAAGAAACGCACACCAACAGTAGACTCCCGCAGACTGTTCGGCCCAGTTGCTAAAGCTGCTGCAAGTCATGCTAGTTCTGCAGGAATGAGAAAAGCCCAATCTATACACAACATCTCCTCAGAAGGTAAAAATCAATAATGCTGCTGAAATTGTGATTTGGAAAATTTGCTAAATGCAAAACTTGTCAATACAAACACAGTCTGCACACTCAGTCACTGTACATGTGCAGTTATAATCAAGCTACAGTAGGTTGTTTAATAAGTTACAGTCTTCATCTGTCTGTCCAAGTAAACATGACACAATGTTTAATGTATGTACGCAAATATGTCACCTGAGGAAGTGTTAAATACACGCTGCGCATCATCACTGTCTTTTAGAGCATGTGCACATCAGTGAGGCCAAATGTGGTTTGATTCAAATGTATACATGTTGAACAAAGCTGTGCTACTACTGCATTATTTAGTTCTTTTAATGAAACTTAGCAAAAATTGGACTGATATGATTTTGGTCGGACTATTGTGTTTAGATGCCATTTTAAAAAGAAAAATTACTATTTTAGTCCGACTGAAATTGAACTTTTAAAGTGCATGTAAACGTACTGATGGTTTATAATATTGTGTGGTATTTGAACAAAGCTTTTGTGTGTAAACTAGAAATAATCTCTAATCCAGATTATGCACATGAATAAAATATAACTGATTGGAGATCCCTTTAGAGGCACTATTTCAACATCACCTTTTAAAAAGGTGGTGGTGGGGCATAGTGGCTCAAGGGATACCAAAAGGAAGGCTGCTGGTTTGAGACCCACAAGGTACGAGCCATGAATTGTCACCATTGTGCCCTTGAGGCAAGATGCTTAAAAGGATAATTGACCCAAAAATGAACAATTCTGTCATCATTGACTCACCCGCATGCTATTTTAAACCCATATGAATTTCTTAGGTCCTTGGAACACATAAGGAGCTGTTAAGCAGAATTATTGCCTCCATTATTGTCACCATTAAATTTCATTGTATGGAAATAAAGATGCAATAAATGTAATGCGTCCTTGTGCTTAAAGAGCTAGATGCAGCGCCATGAATAGAACAGAACGCAGATGACTGAAGGCCTTTTTAACATTTTAAGTTCTTTTCATATTGACAAGACATATATAAAAAACGCAGCGCTTTTGTGCTAGAAAAGAAGGCAATATATCAGTGTATTCCATCTTTATATAAAAAATAATGGAAGTACAGTGCAGACGGATGAAAAAATGCATTCGGTGTTAATGGCGTCTTACGGTTAGGGCCTCAAAGAGCATTCCTATAAACTAACTGGTGTCCTCTGATGATAGGGGCTGTTGAGATCGACAGGCCATCTAAACAACACGGCAGTCCTGTGCAAGACACTGAAAAAAATTGGGGGAAGTTCAGTGCAATGGTCAAAGACATCCATCTAGCAAATGTTTATGTACAAAAACATTTAAAAAACTGCATGAATGGGCGCAAAAATATGTTCAGTGTAATCTCCTTTTGTGTTTCACGGAAGAAAGTCATATGGGTTTGGAACAACATTGTAAGTAAACGAAAATGAAACCGTGAACTATCATGTTAAAATCACATCTCCCTCCTTCCCTCTCAACAGCCGACACTGTCCAAGCATTCACTCGTCCCTCTCAGGAAGTCTACCCTCAGCCCCTGACCCCTGAAAGAGGTGTCTCCTCTACACCACGCCGTTCCCTTCCCACCGTCCCGCTTACCAGTCCCACGACCACCCTGCCAAGAGACATCACCACGCCCACCAAGCTTAAAGCTCGCTCTTATATGAGCCCCACCACCAGCTCCATGGCCAAGATGTCCCGCTCAGTGTCCATGGGGGACAGCCTGAACGTGGTAGAACTTGGAGAAGACACTGTATCCTCTGGATATGACTCATCCAAACCTCGGAGCACCTCCCAGAGCAAGCCCACCACTCCTGTCACCTTCATCTCCTCCCCTGCATCCCCATTTCCAGGCCCCTACATGCCCCATGCAGCTGTCATACCTACATTCAGCGCTGGATCAACTGGAAGCTCAGCTTCTAAAGGTCTCCAGTCCAAACTGACTGGCAGTGCTCGCCCCCTACTCCATATAGACATTCCCAATACTCTTCCAGACAAACTCTCCATATCCACCCTCTCACCAAGCAACAAGAGCCCCAGGCTTGTACAAAATGACAAGGAGTCCTCAAGCAGAACACCAACAACTCTTTCAACAAAATCTCATCAACAAAGCTTTCAGCTGCCCAGCAGCATCGTACAGCCGGTCTTAGCTGTACATTTAACCCCATCTGAAATCACAGACTCAGACCAGATTGAGCTTAATGTGGGACTCAATCCAGACCAAACTAAAGACTTAATGGAAGCTAACCTAAAGTCACATTTGGAACCAGGAGAAGAGGAAACTGAGAGGGACATGGGCCAGGCCAGTCTTGGTCTTCTTCAGCCTCAGGATTCAGGTTTGCTTGGACATTCGTCTTCCCTCGTACCGTCTTGCACAATGCTTCGGCTGGGGCTATCTAAACACTTCCTTACCAAAGGGCTCTGGTCTTTCTCCACCTCTTCCACATCTTCCATCACCTCTCTCATCTCGTCTTCACCCTGTCCATCCATTAATCATTACTACCTGCAGGGTGAGACATGCCCTTACTAACACTTTCTGTAACATCCTCAATCTAAACCAGTGGTACTCAACTTTAAAGTGAAAGTTCGTCCATTACTTTGGGACTTCTTCCATGGAACACAAAATGGGAAATTGGTTTGAATGTTAGCCTCAGTCATCATTCACTTTCATTGCACTTTTTTCCTCACAGTGAAAGTGATTGGTCACTGAAGCTAACATTCTGCCTAACATCTCCTTTTGTGTTCCACAGAAGTACCTTTAACAATTTCAGGAGCCAAGTTGACACATTTTTTGTTTGCAAATAGAGGCCTGGATGAACATTCCGATAAACCAATGATTGTCTCCTGAATTTATAGGCTTAGAGTCTGGAACAACGATTCAGTAAATAAATCATTGTCTATTGATTTTAGGGTTAGGACTTGTAATATCATTCCTATAAATCAATCGTTGTCCTCTAAATTTAGGGGCTTTTCAGGCCGAACATGTTTTTGCGCTAAACAAAAGTTAGACGCAGTACAACAAATATAATAGAACACAGGAGTCTTGAAACATGTTTACATATGTTGAAGTTCTTTTAACTTGACACAGTGCCTAAAAAATGACTGTAAAAATAGAGAGATATGACGCAACGATCAAAAAACATTTGAATGCAAAAATTTATTCGGTGAGAACCCCTGTTAGGGTTAGGGCCTGGAACAACATTCTGATAATTGATTAATCTGATTACGTCTTTCATTTGTTGATCCAGGTACAACAAAATAAGTTGACATATGTTGTACATGCGTATATCACATTGTGCTGAGTACCACTGCTCTAAACCATCTGTTCCTTACAGTCCTCATACTTCTAGCATGCTTTGTCACAACTGTCATACAAATGTATCGATTTGTTATTCAGCTCATTTTAGAACATTGCTCTGTTTCTCCTCTACAGACACATCTCTCAGTGTTGATTCTTGTAGGCTGGTTGCTAATGAATTGCAGACCAGTTTTAAAAGAGCCTCTCACCTCTACAAAATGGTAGGATATCATTTGAACGCATTCACATGTAATTGTAGTGTAGGACGCTCTCCAGCCCACACGTCTGTCTAAACTGCTCAGTGCCAGTGACTTGAATCTAACTTTGCTTATATGTGTGCTCTCCTGTAGCTAAGCAACTCCAACGACTCCAGCGACGAGCAGCAGAAGATGGCACGTGTGCTTAGCGAAGCTTTTGAGTCGATGCGAGCTGAGCTGATCTCCCTGCCGCCCTGTGCACCTTCAAAATCAACAAGTGCTGGCACCGTGCGCATGATAGCTAACAGTGATGCAACTCTGGGTGACAATAGGACGCTAGAGCTTCTAGAGCAGTATTCCAAACTGCTCCTTACTGCGGTGGAGAAAAGAATGGACAGCAAAATCTGACTTTTCCAATCAGATATCAAGCCATAACGCTACATAGATAGCAAAGAATTTGTAATAAATATATTGAACTGAAATGCCGCTATCCTACCTCCATGTTTAGCATACTGTTACAGTGGCATGTGTTATTCCTCGTATGTTTTTGTTGGCTGCATGGTACAGCTTGTTCGAAACAAAAAGGATTCCATGGTTACCATTTTAAAGACAAAGATGCATAAGAAGCATTAGGATACAATATTCTGTCAAATTCTGAAGTTCAACACTGTTACTGTGAAAACAAACTTGTTGGGAGGCCTCTCCAGCAAGCATCATGTTTTGAACTTGAACTTATAAGTGATATTTAAAGATTTCCTAAAATTCCTTAAAATTCAGACGAACTGGTGTCCCTGGAAGTCTTAACCAGGCAGATTTGTCTCATTTTTACCTTTTATTATGGAATGGTTTTATACTGTATGTTGTGTTTGTGCTGATACTCTCAAGTTGAACTGGGATGTCGGGATGTATATTTAATCTGATATATAGGTGATAGGTCAGTGAGGCTCTTCAGAGCATGTTTGTTGTACAGTTTCTATTTTACAAGACCCAAAAGGGTCGGTTTGGTGCCATAAGAAAGCTCGGTGTCACCAGAAATGTGGAATTTGGAGGAACGTTTTGTGTGGAGAAGTTTTTATTAACCTAACTAAATTTTGAAGAATGATTTTGTATCATTTTATTTGCAGAAGTTTTGTACTTGAAATAGTAATTGTCTCAAGGATACGGGTGCCTTAATCTTGACCAGCAATTTGTTGTTGAGGAATAATCCGGCATTTGTAATTCAAAGGTTATATGATGAAACGAACAGTACTATATAGATACTGTCCTCTTATAAATGATTCATTTCAGGTAACAAAACAGAAACAAAACTGCCATAAAACAACTGGATTGAATTGATTGTTCTGGTGACACTGGTGATGATATCTTAGTAGGATATCTTAGATATCATAGTAGAGTGCTTCTCAACTGGTTTTGATTTTCTATTAGATGTAAAGTGGCAGATTTTGATTGGATGCACACAGACCAGGTACACCCCTTCATAGCAATGGTATTCCCTGATGGCATTGGCCTCTTTCAGTGGGATAATGCGCCCTGCCACACTGCTCACATTGTTTGGGAATGGTTTGAGGAACATGATGAAGAGTTCAAGGTGTTGCCCTCGGCTCAAATTCCTCAGATCTCAATCCGATTGAGCATCATTGGGATGTGCTGGACCAACACGTCAGATCCACGGTGGCTCCACATCTCAACTTATAGGACTTGAAGGATCTGCTGCAAATGTCTTGGTGCCGGATACCACAGGACACCTTCAGGGGTCTTGTAATGTCCAACAGCATATTAGGCAGGTGGTCATGCTGTAATGTTTTGGCCAATCAGTGTAAGAATTTTTGCCACCATTTTTAAAATGGATAAACCTATTTATTTAGCTATTGTAACTATGCACAAGGATATGGTTAGTTGTATTTAGGATTGCATTTTCCCCACTGTCTGTGTGATCCTCCAGTTGGGAATCACTGTCCTAATAGATACCAAGACAATGAAGGGCACATTTTGTGAAATATCTTCTTTTCTGATCAAATTATAAGAAAAGTTTACCAATTTTTCAGTACTTGGGTTTACCTTTGTCCAATACCGTTGTCCTGAACAGAAAAGCATTTTTAACTGGAGAACTTTGCTTGTTTCAGTTTTTTTCCCAAGGATTACTTCTTAAATGTACATTTTATTATCATAAACGTGCTATTAATCATTTATCCAAGAGCAGAACTTTTATTCAGCCATTCTATCCTGACTTCTTGAAAATAAAATTAAAATCCTTATTTGTATTACCAACAATCCCTTGCTAACTAGGTTGAGGTGTAGACCTATCTTTTCCATAATATTGATAATGTACAGTAAAGCACTTTTAACTAAATAACTAAGCTAACATTAATTCAAATAATGGCGTTATGTTAAGTGTACTGTAATTTCTAATCTATATGGATTTTGCACATATTTTGTACAATCCAGATGCTTGTACTGTTTCAAAGAGATGTTTGCAACTATGTTAGCAACTAGCTCAGAATAGCTGCAACTTGCTCGATGGCTGAGATGCATCAATTACATTTATTTAAATGTTATATCTAGAGAGCAGTTCCACCTGGATCACATTCTCTCAGGCTCTATTGGTAAAAATGTTTAGTGAAACGTGAAATGTGCAATTGCTGTACTATTGATCAAGGACAATACCAAAAACCAAAACCGTGTTTGCATGCACACCAATTTGCTCATTACTAACAAAAATCTGCATATTCAAACATTTCAACAGCGCAAGAAAAATGAGATTTGAAATCATCTGATTATTCTCATCAAAATGTAAATAGGCATTCATGCAACATTTGTGAACACTGGAAGCTAAACCGGTAAAGGTGTTTACATGCACGTCAATCTGTGATGATCAGTTTTAGCTTAAACTGTTTATGACTTTACACCGCTAAAAGAAAGCTGTTTAATGCGTTTACATAAACGAGCATGATTTCATGCACGTTCATTATGCTTATGATAATGCTATGGTTTTTGAAAGTTATCAGTGTAATGGTGTGCATATAAATGCACTCGTTGTCCACTAATTAAGCGCAATCAGTGCAAGATCGTGCATGCAAATGCTCTCAGTGATGCTGTTTCAATGGGGACTGCATTTGCATACATGTGGTAAACAATTCTGCCCTAGAAAGGCAAAACGCAGTAACTAAGCCAACAGTGAAACTGAGAAAATTGGCTTTGAAAATTTTGAATTGTCCAAGCAAATGTGGATCATACATTTTCAGAATTCAGAGAAACTTCTGTCACAGGAAACATCATAGTGTTTTACAGAACTGTATACTGATATTAAAATGATTAATACAGATATCCATTATTTTCAGCACATTTTAGTATGCAAAAAAGCTTACATTCCCGCTGTCATGAAAAGTGCTATGGCTTTAATCAAGACTTTGAAATGCATGAGATAAAATAATATAATGTGAACTCGAACAGACTTGGTTTAGCTAGCTAGTGGGCATCAGTGATGTAAAAGATTGAAAAATGATTACAGTACAACTGCTTAGGTAATAAAGTAAATATAATAAGAGAATCACTCTATTCTTAGCATGAATACACTACTTATGCATGGAAAACGGTGGGCTTTAGGGTTGACTTACACCCTAAACTAGAATGCACGGCTGAACGCTTGATTTGCTCCTCAAACCTTCAGCTTTCAATGCTATCTTTGTGGTGATCTAGCTTTGCTCTCATCTAATGTATGGCTTACTGAACAAGATGTAGAAATACAGATGGACCAGTGGTTTCTAGACTGTTTGTTTCTTTTTGGAAACTTGTTACTTTTGTCTTATCTTTCGCTCCTAACCGAAGTCAAGTGTTTCTATCCTGAATGTTCATACAATCTATCATCCAAAATCTTTTTCTCAGAGAAGTCAAACAAATAAAACTGTTTATTACATGGTAAATTGCATTGTTTTCTGCCATATGTCATACAAACACATACACATATACTTGCACACCTCTCATTACACGCATGATGTTTCTGGTTGTCAACATTAAAGCTGTTGGCTTAATTTTATTTTATCAAGCAGATCAGATCATTTTTGTGATAACAACCTCATATAGATCCCACAGCATTTGCCAGGGACTCAACCAGCTGGAAGTAACTGTGTTTGATATCCTATTCCATATTGTACAAGAAATTCACTGCAGAGAGAAAACCAGGTTAAACGTAACATTCATACATGATTAGTTAAAATACATTGTTAGTTACATAATGTTTTTTTAGTGATCGACTGATGTGGAGTTTTCAGTTATTGATGATGATGTCAATACATCTGATATATAGCCTAATACAATTAAATATATAGCAATGATTACACTGTACACTTTGCTAAAATTATTATTTATTTTTTTACACCATATTTATCAAAATTTTAGGGATGCACCGATGCAAACTTTGTACAGATATGACACAGTTACTGATAACCAATTATTCAGAAAAACATCTGCCAATACAGATAATTTGGTGGTACTGCATTTTTTTTGCTACCTTGTTTCAAATCACTGATATTTAGTTACACAACTTTGAAAGAAATTTAGACAGAGAGAAAAGTTATCTCTACATATTTTCCATGTTTCAGAGTAAGTAGTCTCCACTAAAAACAGAGCACTTAAACTTAACTCAAATTAACTAAATTCTGAATAGCTTGCTGCCATACTTACTTTAAAGGTGTACTACACTACTCTAAAGAAATTAATTGTAATTTTGAAACATATGTATAAAATCTCTACAATTATGCTAATCTTAATTATCCTACTTCCCACGTTTGAACTTGAAATTATGAGAACATCATGTTCAAGTGCTTTGGAAGCATGGAGGATGCAGGTTCATTCATGTATATTTCTTGGGGAACTCTTATTTTGACACTGTAATACATGCTAGCCAACTGGCTGAAGATAATGGAATTTTGTGCAAATACATGCTACATTCTCTTTGTAAAAATGTACAATAAGCATTAAATAGTTACTGATATACGTAAATGAACATGACTAAAAAAAGGCAAGCAATAAAATGGTTGCTGCATTTTGAAAAATGAATAAGCTCTTCCGCCAAGGTAAAAGTTTACGTCTCCTCCCAACTCGGAAACTCATGTACAATTGTGGTGAGCAGAATATCATCTCAGAATGCTTTTCTAAGATGTAGGTTGGCGCTGTTTTGGCAGCACGAGGGGGACCTATACATTATTAGACATATAGTTATAATGTTGTGGCTGATTGGTGTGTATATATATATGTATAAACAGTTGTGGCCCAAAATATTGGCACCCTTGGTAAATATAAGAAGTTCTTGAAAAGAAATCTGCATTGTTTAACATTTTGTTCTTTCGTTCAAAAAAAATAAAATGTAATAAAAAAAAATTACATTTTTCATTATTAAATAAATATTTTTCTCCAAATGCACTGGCCATAATTATTGACACCCTTTTATTTCACTACTTTATGCAACATCCCTTTGCCAAGATAACAGTTCGAATTCTTCTCTAATGCCTAATGAGGTTGGTGAACACATGGCTAAGGATCTGAGACCATTCATGTAACAACTCGCATTCCGTTCCGCTCATGCGCAGTGGTGACAGAGTTAGAACGTTGTTTTTGTCTCCCTCTACTGGCCGAACTGCGCTATTTTAGATTTTTTTTGTATTTCCTTGTGTTATTCATTTATTTAACAGCAAACGGTCAACGAAACAGTATTTTTGTTGTTTGGCTTTCAGTCAAATAATAAATTTGAGCATTACAGAGAGGACTAGCTCCTTAGTTTTGATGAAATTGTTTGTCACGCCTCTAAGAACAACTTCACACTTGTTGCCAATTAGTGTCATGCGTCCTCTGGGATCATCACACAATTCTGATGAGATTTGGGAACGTTTTCCATCCTCGTTTTCTGTAAATCATATTATTCTCATGGACCTTATGGGATATGGATGAGGAGGCGTCCCTCGAAAGTTACTTTGACCAGACTATTGCTGTAAGTTGAATTCATAGAGTAAACTGGCAAATTAAATGCTTTTTTTTTTTTTTTTTTTTTGCATCACAAAGCAATTCCTGTTTACAGCATCTGCATATCCGTTTGTAGTGACAGCAACACTGATGTCTTTGGTGCCTATTTTCTCTCTGCAAAAAACAAACAACAACAGAAAAACAAGTGTTCAGAAGATTTAAAAAATATATATGAGATAGAAATATACGAAGACTGCTAGTCTAACAAGTACATTTATTTTATTTATTTTTTGTGGAAAGCTCAATCAAAATATTACTGAGATCTGTGATTACTCAAAGTCTGTTATGAAGCCCTTTTTTACTGTTGAATTTATCATTTTACATCTAAGCAGCCTCCACAAGCAGGGGTGTAGATTCCAGGATGGATGGTTTAAAACACACACGCACGCACCCCCCATGTTCAAAGCCAAATGTATGCCCTTGTACACAGGTATGGAGCAAGAAATTAATACTGAAATAATCAAATTCATAGTGAAACGTATAGACATAAATGCATAAATAAATATATAAGAATAAATAAATGTAATGTATTCCTGCCAACAGATTAATAATAGGATCAATAAAATAAAATAATTCCATAAAATTGAAATGTCAAAATTGATTTTAATTGATTTCAAAATGATGATTTTACTAACTTCTAACATGCAAATACCATACTCGGGGTTAAATTTAGTCAAGATTATATTGTTCATTAAATTATATAATTTTTTGCAAGTAAATTAATACAATACAATAAAATATTAGAATAACATTTAAATATAAAATCAAAATTTACGAAAATTGTACAATGCAGGTGTTATATTCAGGGTTAAATTTAGCATTTATTATTTATTTTTGCAAATAAAATATATGAGTAAATAAATACAATAAATTATAAAACATAATATATATTATATAATAAAATAATTATATAATATATAATTAATACATCAAAATCTGCTTAGTAACATATACAAATTTTATTAAAATGTATTTCACAATTACTTAATTTGGAAATAGATAATCTCATACTGTTAATTATTTATTTAATTATTTTATTTTATCACCTTTTCTCCCTATATGGAATGCCCAATTCCCACTACTTAGTAAATTCTCATTGTGGCGCGGTTACTCATCTCAATCAGGGTGGCGGAGCCAATCCGCGCATCTTATCACGTGGCTCGTTGTGCATGACACCGTGGAGACTTGCAGCACGGGAGGCTCATGCAACTCTCCGGGATCCACGCACAACTTACCACACGCCTCATTGAGAGCGAGAACCCCTAATTGCGGAGGTTACCCCACGTGACTGTATCCTCCCTAGCAACTGGGCCAATTTGGTTGCTTAGGAGACCTGGCTGGAGTCACTCAGCACACCCTGGATTCAAACTCGTGACTCCAGGGGTGGTAGCAAGCGTCAATACTCACTGAGCTACCCAGGCCCCCCTGTTATTTATTTATTAACCATTTTTGCATGTTTGTTCCTCCATAAGAATGTGTCTGTGCATTTTCTATCATGGTATTATGGATTTAATTCAAGTCTTTTGATGTACTGCTCACCCAGCATTTTTTATTCTCCTAAGGGTTCCTCTGATTACATTTTTGATGGGGATCATGATCTAAAGGGTCCAGGTCCACAGCTTCAGGATGCCTCTTTCCTCTCCTCCTCAATAAATTCTCAGGAGAAAGATCTCACAGATGATCTGGACCTGAGCTTCTTACCTGATGAACTAAGCACCCAGGACGAGCCATCGCAGGTTGCAGGTGTCAGCAGGAATGAGGACAGTGGCATTTACACCGACTGTCCACCGAGAGATTCAACAGAGGCAGAAACTGACACCAGTAATGCTGCCCAGAACACATCACAGTTCTGCTCTCTCCCCATGACCCCCATGACCCCTATGACCCCCATGACCCCAGTGGCAGAGAGTTCAGGCATCATCCCACAACTCCAGTAATTTACACATTTACTCAGAAAATGTGGTGTGTGAAAACATATATGAGAATTGTTTTTAAATTATGAATGGAAGCATAAAAATTAGCCCTGAGGTCTGTTTATTGTGTAGCTCCAAGACTGTAAAATATTTTGACTCCATATTTTAAAGGAATGTTCCAGGTTCAATCCAAGTTAAGCTCGGTTAACAGCATTTGTAGCATAATGTTGATTTCCACCAAAAATAATTAAGACATATCCCTTTGTTTGTTTTAAAAAAGCAAAAATGCAGTTGCATTTGCAATGGAGGTAAATGGGGCCAGGTCAGTAAACATTAAAATACAAAGTGTTTCATAAGTATACCCAAAAGACAAAAACATTACATATGTTAACATTATTTTTCGCTCAAAGGACAGGGCGACGGGTCTGAAGTCGTTAAGTCCTGTGGTCCTTGACTTCTTGGGAACAGGGATGATAGTTGAGGACTTGAAGCAGGCTGGCATGTGACATGTCTCCAGTGAGGTGTTGAAAATGTCTGTGAACACTGGAGACAGCTGATCAGCGCAGTGCTTCAAGCTGGATGGGGAGACAGCATCCGGTCCAGCAGCATTCCGGGGGTTCTGTCTCCTGAAGAGTTTGTTGACATCCCTCTAATGGATGGAAAGAGTCATCACTGAGGTGGGTGGAGGAGGATACCTTTAAGTTGGGCATTGGTGGGGGTGCCCAGGCCCCTGCTGAGGTGGGGGAGGTGGAGGTGATGCACTGCAGCTGGAACTGTTGGAAGGTGTCGTGGGGGATGGTTTCAGGACTGTCCCTTTGTTGGAAGGTGTCGTGGGGGATGGTTTCAGGACTGTCCCTTTGTTGGAAGGTGTCGTGGGGGATGGTTTCAGGACTGTCCCTTTGTTGGGAGGTGTCGTGGTGGAACGGTTACAGGACTGTCCCTTTGTCTTTCAAAGTGGCAGTAGAACTCGTTCAGGTCGTTGGCAAGGCGTCGGTCGTTCATGGCCTGGGGGGCTTTAGGCTTGTAGTCGGTGATCTGCCTGAGCCCTTTCTAGACAGACGCAGAGTCGTTGGCTGAGAGCTGGTGTTGCAGCTTCTCAGGGTACCGTCATTTAGCCTCTTTCACCGCCTTGCTAAACTTGTACTTCGCCTCTTTAAATCTGTCTTTGTCCCTAATCCTGAAAGCCTCTTCCTTATCAAACCTTAACCTTCTGAGTTTGGCTATAAACCAGGGTTTGTGATTGTTGTAACTCACCCTGGTGCGTGATGGAACACAGCAGTCCTCACAGAAGCTGATATATGACGTCACAGCCTCTGTGTACTCATCCAGACTGTTTGTAGCAGTCCTGAACACGTCCCAGTCAGTAGAGTCAAAACACATCTGGAGATCCTCCACAGCCTCACTGGTCCACTTCCTTGATGTCCTCACTACAGGTTTGCAGAGCTTTAGTTTCTGCCTGTACGCAGGAATCAGGTGGACCATGACGTGGTCAGAGTGTCCCAGTGCAGCATGGAGGACAGCATGATAAGCATTCCTGACTGTGGTGTAACGGTGATCCTGTGTGGAGTGTTCTCCTCTCTGGTCGGGCATTTAATAAACTGTCTGAATTTAGGGAGTTCATGACTGAGGTTATCTTTGTTAAAGTCACCAAGGACAATAACTAAAGAGTCCGGGTTGGTCCACTCAACACACAGTATCTGGTCGGCGAGCTTGCGCTGTGCGACCTGCACGTTGGCCCGCGGCGGGATGTAAACACTGACCAGAATGAATGAAGCAAACTCACGGGGTGAATAAAAAGGCTTACAGTTTATGAAGAAAGATTCCAGGTCAGGAGAACAGTGCTGCTGGATCACTGTCACATCGTTGCACCAACCGCTGTTGATGTAAAAACAGATTCCTCCACCTTTAGTTTTGCCGGAAAGTTCCGTGTCTCTGTCCACTCTGTAAATTTGGAATCCTGCCAGCTGCAGCTCAGAGTCCGGTATTAATCCACAAAGCCACGTCTCCGTGAAGCACAAAACAGTAGATGAAGAAAAGTCCCTGTTTTCCCCAACAGCAGTTGTAATTCCTCCAGTTTGTTGGGCAGTGAACGCACGTTAGAGAGAAATATTAATATTAGTAATTGATTATATCTTGCTAAAGACATTTTAACATGTATAATGTTTGTCTTTTGGCTATACTTTTGAAACGGTGAGTATTTTAATGTTTATGGACTGACCCATTCATAATTGCCTCACTAAAACTGTGATTTTTGCTTTAAAAAAAATAAAATAAACGTATGATGAGTCTAAATAGTTTTTTGTGGTAATAAGAATTATGCTACAAATGCTGCTAATGTCAAACTTATATTGAACCTGGAACATTCCTTAAAGCCAAATTTTGTACAGTTATTAAGTTACCGTTTGCTTCTAATTTCTATATAGTGTGTGTGTGTGTGTGTGTGTGTATGTATACAGTATGTACTGTTTACTATGTACTGTTTACTAATACTCAAACCAGCCCATCTGGCACCAAAAATCATGCCACGGTCTAAATCACTGAGATCAAAATTTTTCCCCATTCTAATGGTTGATGAGAACATGAATTGAAGCTCCTGACCCGTATGTGAATGATTTTATGCATTGATCTGCTGCCACAAGATTGGCTGATTAGATAATCAAATGAATAAATAGGTGTAAAGGTGTACCTAATAAAGTGGTCGGTGAGTGTACATATATATATTTACACTAGGTATTTCCAAACCTGTT
The DNA here is from genome assembly GCF_025860055.1 of Xyrauchen texanus. Lineage (NCBI taxonomy): Eukaryota > Metazoa > Chordata > Actinopteri > Cypriniformes > Catostomidae > Xyrauchen > Xyrauchen texanus. The sequence continues at coordinate 5,482,234 of NC_068297.1, forward strand.
TTTGATTATCCCCAGGAATATTGTGTCAACAGTGAATCTTGCTTGCCCTCTGGACTTAAAATCCATTGCACTTCAAGCTCGAAATGCTGAATACAATCCAAAGGTACATTTTTCTAGTTTATACTGTGCAGTTGGGTCCAAAAGTCTCAGACCACTAGTAAAAATGTGTGTATTTTGCATTTTTTCTCATTTAAAATGGTGACATTTTCAGAATTTTTTAGAATACGGCATGCTCCTCTTTTGCTTTAATGATAACATGCATTCAAGCTGGCATGGATTCCACAAGTTAGTGCAAAACTTGATTATCCATGTTATCCATCATGATTTGAGTTTTTGCCAAAGAGCATCTTGTTTGCTTTGGTGGAAGAAAGTAAATATGGCTTTTTGTACAAAAAAGTTTTACATTTGTTTGGTGACCTAGAAATATGTCAGAGTCTTAAATATTTCATGTTCATTTTTAATATCATAACGTTTCTATGTTTGTTTGTTATTTCAAAATTCCCAAGCTTTGTTTATTGCCTGGCTTTAGTTGAATTTAATTTCATTTGAATCCCAGATTTTCAATGTGGTCTCAGAATTTTAGAGCCCAATGTAACAAACAAAACTGAACAAAATTGTATTACATCGTATTAGAGAACAGACTCCGATGCATGTACCTTTGGTATAATGCAAAGTGTCACAAAATATGTATGTACAGTATGCAACATGGCAAACAATCTTTAAGCTCTGCAACTTTGCTTTTGTTAGCGTTTTGCTGCTGTCATAATGCGGATCCGTGAACCAAGAACTACTGCTCTCATATTCAGCTCTGGAAAAATGGTCTGCACTGGTGCCAAGAGGTATACGTAATGTTCAGACTTTTAAGTATGATGCACTAACATGACTGTAAGATTGATCAGCTTAGCACAGTATAGTCTCAGATGGGTCTGTTAACCTGTTTTTGTCTTTTCCATTGTTTATCTTTCCAAGCAGTGAGGAGCAATCTCGGCTTGCTGCACGGAAATACGCTCGGGTGGTACAGAAGCTTGGCTTTCCTGCCAAATTCCTTGACTTCAAAATCCAAAACATGGTTGGAAGCTGTGACGTCTGTTTTCCTATACGCTTAGAAGGCCTGGTACTCACTCACCAGCAGTTCAGCAGGTCTGTCCAGGCAACTGTATATCTTACAGGCCCATAGTAGTTACCCGACTGCCCAATAACATCATCTATCTGTCAACCATTTTGTCTCTCAAGCTATGAGCCAGAGTTGTTTCCTGGTTTGATATATCGCATGGTGAAGCCACGTATTGTTTTGCTGATCTTTGTATCTGGAAAAGTTGTGCTCACAGGTACTGTCACTTAATGGGTGAATCTCTTGAAAATGGTCAAGAACATTTCCAGGTCATATTTCACCCCAAAATCAAAAGAAAGGAATAAGAAATAATAAATTACTTAAAGACAATTAAGCATATTTTAAGTACCATTGAGAAGTAAAAAAAAATCTATCTATTACAGTGGAAAAAAAGTTTTTATTGCAATATGATTATTTATGAAATTTGCTTAAATTATGAAAATTATGTCAATGATGTGAAAAATCTTAATGGTCCTAAATGTATACTTTATACCTTTTATATACAATATTACAAAGAATCTAATTATAGGAATTAAATAAAATTGTAAAGAATAAAATGTACTGTAAATAATATCTATTTTTGGGTGATCTTTTTGAGAGATTTTTATATATATATATATATATATATATATATATATATATATATATATATATATATATAATTATTTATTTATTTATTTTCTCTTCTTTTTTCCTGGGACTTATTCTAATGTAACACGGTCCAATCTGAAATATGTTGTAACCATAAAATTAAGTTGTTTTGTAACTAGTGTTCTTATTTTATTCTAGGTGCGAAAGAGCGGTCAGAGATCTATGAAGCCTTTGAAAATATCTACCCGATCCTGAAAGGGTTCAGAAAACAGTAGAAACAATCCACTTACACCTGAAACACGTGAATACCTGTTTAAAAAGATTTACCTCTAATAATCCATGTCTTCATTATACTTGAAAATAAATGCCATATTAATTTAATAATTAAATCAAATCTTTTGTTATAAATATGTAACTTGCATTGTGTAATGTCTTTAAGTTTACTGTGTTGTCTATGACAACATGAGATAACATGAGTACACTGTGGAAAGTAAATATTTTGTTAAAATATTCAGCTCCATATTATGTGGGTTTTTACATGTTGTACAATTTGGTGATGCAAAAAAATAAACAATGAGCAATGAGTGACATGAAATGCAAGTTTTATTGTATTTTTTTCTGAACCACTGTCACAAATTGCAAATTTGTGACATTGACCATACTAAGTCCTTTGTACAAAAGAAACATTTTGAGTCCATCATGAGTGCATGCTGTCATTAAATCAGGACATTATAAATACAAAGATACATTTTCTTCAGGAATTTTTCCAATTCTGAAATTTATTATAAAAAAAAAAAATTTATAATAATGTTATGCTGATAATATAATTGTATTTTTATTTTCTCAATTGTTTCAGACCTTTGGACTCCACAGAATTCATACATTTTGAAAGAAGTTTATGTCCATGCTATTAGTCATGCTTTGGATATAAATAATTCATGATACTACTCTACATTTTACAAACACCCTCAACCACTCAACCCCCAACCACATTTGCCCCATCCACCTATATCTCAACACCACCACCACCACACACATCACATAGGACAGCCAGCCATAGCAGAGTGTTGGGGACTTAGATCCAGAATATATTTTTTTATATTTTCAACCACAGACCATGTAAAGCTCACATAGACCGTTTCTTATGGGCTTATAGTATTGCTAAGATCCTGTATCATCATGGCTAGTCCCCTGGAAGGCGAACCCCGTGTTGTGGGGCCTGCTGAAAAGTATCCAGGGTCTGGATCAGAGGCCCGGGCGCCCGTGCGACCGCAGCCGCCTCAGCAGCACCTTCACGCGGCGTGTATGAGCGCTGCTGCCGCGGCCATGGTGGAGGCGCTGGATGATGCGGAGGGGCTCTTTGTAGCCGTGGAGAGATGCCCGTTGTGCAACACGGCCAGACGGAGACTCACTTGCGCCCGGTGCATCCAGACCGGTGATTTCGTGTATTTTGACGGGAGAAATCCGGAGAGGTGTGTATAGTTTTATTTCCCTTTTTTATGTATATGTGTATTTTGATTGTTTACCCTGTGTGCTAATACAAATTAGCTTAAGCATGCTAAGCTAAATCAGTTTGTTTACAAAAGGAGTTTTCAGTTTTATCGATTTGTTTAATCTCAGTTCTAATTGTATTTTCTTAGATGTTTTTCCACTGTGATTTAAAGAAAATAATATTTTACTTTTGAGACTTAATCTGGAATCTTTAACATGCGAATCTGCTAACTGCTACGTTTTGTAAACAAACAGTCAGACAACAAAGATTTCAATTTCAATAATCTGTTTTAACTCGCAATAAATTTTCATGTCATTTTTTATTAAATGAAAAAGGTTTAAAGTGTTTAAATGGCTTATATATGCTTTGAAAATAAACGTATTCATATTTGACATGCTAATGTATTCATTTAGTCATTTTGACAAATGTGACTTGATCATATATGATCATACTGATAACGTAATGATGTTACAAATGGCTTTGTAAATGCATATCAATGAGTTCAATTTCTTCCATTTCAAGTCTCATTATATTACCATAATGAAGTAGTATAAAGTGCTATAATGTCGTATGTGGCTCAGAAAAGGATATTAAGCAGTTAAAAAGTTAATTATTGAGTATTTTATTTGTTATCTCCCTAATTTGGTATGATTGCATTTCTGGTCACATAATAGGACTGTTAAACAGTTTTGTAAATATCAGTTTTATCCTGATATACTGTAAATCGGGAGTGTATCTATGTTCCCAGGGTCCTAAGTTCCCCATTTCAGTATTCTGTTAACACACATTAACCCTCCTATTGTGTTCAGGTCAAATTTGCCCCTTTTCAAGTTAAAATGTTTCATAAATATTATCCATATTTCATATATATATATATATATATATATATATATATATATATATATATATATTCTCCCCAATTTGGAATGCCCAATTCCCAATATGCTCTAGGTCCTCGTGTTGGTGTAGTGACTCGCCTCAATCCGGGTGATGGAGGATGAATCTCATTTGCCCCGCGTCTGAGACCATCAGTCCGTGCATCTTATCACGTGGCTTGCTGAGCGTATTACCGTGGAGACATAGTGCGTGTGAAGGCTTCACGCTGTTCACGAGGCATCCACGCACAACTAGCCACATGTCCCACTGAGAGTGAGAACCACATTATAATGACCACGAGGAGGTTACCCCTCCTGTGACCCTACCCTCCTTACCTTCCGGGCCAATTTGGTTGTTTAGGAGACCTGGCTAGTAGTCAGGGTCAATACTCGCTCAGCTACCCAGGCCCCCTTATATTTCACAAATATGAATCATAACCCCTAACCCTATAAATCTTGGGAACATAGGACTCTTTGTCATTTGTTCATTGTGTGCCATATAAATTTGAGGAACATAGGAACCTGGGAACATATGAATGACCCCCTGTAAATTGCGACTATTTTTGCAGAAATGAATGGATATATTCTGTCTACAGGTACTCGGAAAAGCTTGAAACACTTCAGAGGCTGAAAAATGAAAAGGAGAATCTTCAACAGAGGTATAATATCAATGCATCCTGTGATGCACAATTCAAAGTACAATTTATGTTGATTTGAAGCCACAGTCTGGATTTTCCTTCATTTCAGTGTCATCAAAGCCATGGACAAGAAAGTTCAGGCTGACCAGCTTGTAAGTCTTTTTGTGGTTGAAGTATTGTGGTTTTGCTTTAAGTGCTTTTGGAAATTAAGAGAAGACCATTTTTAAGACATTTCACTTTTATGTTTGTGTATTTTGTTTCACCACAGAGGTGGAAAATTATGTCATGCAGGAATAAAATCCAGCAACTCAAAGAGGCCATTTGCACTAGCAATGAAGAAGTGACGAATTGTGAGTCTTTAGTTTCCTAAACCAATATGTATTCCATGAAGAAAGCATGCATTGTGTAGGGCTTGGTGTTGATACAGATTTTTCATATTGATTCCGATTCACAAGCTCTCGATTAGATTCCGATTTAGATTTAATTCCGATTCATATGCGTATATTTCAGTTAAAAGATCAGTTTTGCATACGCATGAAAGAAATTCTCTTTCAGCTAATGCTGTTAATCATACAGGGGACCTAACTAGGTACATTATGAAAATTTTTCCCAAAACATTTTATCAATAATTTTTCTTCATTTTGGTCACATTTTTGCTTTTTCAAATCCATGCATTCATTTATAAATATGTCTTGAAATTTCATATATTATGTTGCATATACTGTTGCATGTTTACATGCATAATTTGTACTATTTACAAGTATTTACATTGATATGTAGAACAAGTGTGAAAACAGTACTGTCTCTTTAAGAATAGCAGCAGTTCAACAAGCAGCTCAAAAAAGTGTTTCGGTTGAGCGCATATTAAAGCTACAGTCTTATTCGCATCCGTTTTGTGTGTGAGTAGAATGAAATGTTTATTTTTTTGATAACAACTGTTTGTAAAAAAACTGAAATGGTATTAAAATAGACATTATTCAATACAAATGGGTTGCATGGATTTGTCTTTGGACACATGCTACACGGAACGAGTCAAATCAAACTTTTGCTCTCAACATCCAGTGAAAGGATCTCGGTGCTGAACACTTTAGCCATATTACAACACAATCATGGTGAGGGAAATCTGAAAATGTACTAGTCAGTGGCTTATCACAGAATTTTTTAGTCGCATGGCACAAAGTGCTACTGATTCAGCGGGTCGCGCATACAATAAAAGAACAATCTTTGGATTTAAGAATCGATATTGAGAATTTGAGATCATTCAAATGAAAATCGGGATGCATTGGAATATCTGTATTTTTACCCAGCCGTTGTATTTTGTACAAGTGTTAACATCATATGCATATTTAAATTCTCTATATGATGGTTCAACAACAGAACATTTAAGAAAATCATTGCTGTTTTCCCCCTTTAGGCAGGGAGCTGTTGCAGCGTTCACAGGAGGAGGGCCAGAGACTGCAGTGCAGGGCCAGTCGGCACCAGGAAAAGAAGGACAAAATTAAGCGTCATAACCAGCGTCTGGGTGAGCTGCTGGAGAAGAGATCCAAAGAGTTGCAGGGGAGGCTGGAAGCCCTGGCTGATGTTCGGAGGGAGCACATCCTGGAGCTCAACACACACATCTTCCCCATACAGGAGGAGAAACAAGGCAGCAGGTCAGAGCCAATCAGAGTCTCAGGAATTTACTTTATCTTTTTTTTTTTTTTCATCGAATTGGTCATAATTCATAATTCAACAGCCTCATCTGTGTACTGTTGGTATTATTGGTCTGATCATTATCCTATATTATAGGCTGGTGTTAATATGGGTGTGGTTATATAAGACTGGGTACGTTGTGATTTTGTTGCACACTGAAGAAGGCACACGCCAAAACGCATCTGTGCAAAATAAACAATATATGCATAGTGCGGCCACTTTTCCCATTTCATAATTCATAACCACATGTATTCATGGTGAATGCTGTCTTGCTCTATTATGGATTTGCCCTTGATAAAGGCACTTAACACCCAGTTGCTCCAGGGAGACTGTCCATGCACTTAGCTTATTATCACTCGTCATTGACAAATGTTAATTAACTAAGCTTGTTCGGCTCCAGGAACAAACCAGTTTTTGAATGTAAAGTGTTTGACCCGAAACAATACATCATCCTAACAGTGTTTCTACCTTGAAGGGACCCTGTTGATCCGGTCATGGCAGAGTATGACCTTGCTCTGACCTCTAGTACCGTCAGTGAACTCGCAGAGGCCAGACGAACCACATACCACTCAGGCCGCTGGATCTGGGATGATCAGAATGGAGAGACGAGCATCAGTATCACTGGGCCACATGTCACACTGCCCAGCAATGGAGACTGCTCAGCCTATTACAGCTGGGTGGAGGAGAAGAGTGGAAACCAGGGGCCCGGTACAGAATTCAGTTTCACCTTTCAGTAGGGCTGGGAATCAATACAAATCAGATCCTGATTTGATTCACAAACTCACGATTACATTTTATTGGACTACGATTTGATTGGAGTCTGATTCATTTGGGTTTGCAGTATTTCAGTTATAGTGTCCATTTTACAAGGAACTAGGGCTAGGCAAAAAAATAGATTTTTCAATTAATTTTCTTTTTTTTTTTGGTCGATTCGATATTGATTCTCAGAAGTCATGGATCGATCTATTTCTCTATGTGCAACCCTCCACTACAATGAGAGGAAATCACTCGCATTTGCAACCATATTTTGCGCTTTGTGACTAAAAGTTGATATATTTGGCAACTGGCTGGTAAATCTTTAGATTTCACTCACCAGCAATTGTGTATAATTACCCATGAGATAATGCCATTCGAGTCTCTTGTTAACATGCGCTCATTTAAGGACACTGTTTACAGAAATGCCAGATTTCCTTAAAGAGACAGTAGCACTTGTTCATCAAATCAATTTAAATACCTTTAACTAGTACAAATTATGCAATGAATCAATACAAATGTAATAAAATATAATATATGCAATATAATATCATATTTGTTTATTAAAGACATTGATTTGTTCATTTTTAAAAAGCTGGAATGTGACCTAAATGATGAAAAACGAATAAAATATATTAGTAAAATGTATATTTTCATATTTTACCTAGTCAGAAGGTCCTCTGTATTATTCACAGCATTAGCTGGGAGAGAATATATTTCTTATGTAAGCAAAAGACTCATTATAAATTAAAAATATCAAAATCTAAATCGAATCATGAGCTTGTGAATCGAATCGGGAATTCTGTATTGATACCCAGCCCTACAGGGAACCTTCTAACATGGAATATTATGAAAAATATTTATTTACAAAATTAACAACAGCGCCCAAATGATGCTGTTCAATTGCTATTTATTTAACATAAATAATAATAATCAGCAAAACCAAAACTGAAAGTAAACTTGAAAATAAAAGATTGATGTTGGGATTTTAAAAATCAAAATCAGGATCTTTCAAATGAAGACTACAAATATTTGGATTCACTTGGAAATACATCACATTGTGAAACTTAAAGGAACGTTCTGGGTTTATTACAAGTTAAGCTCAATCGACAGCATTTGTGTCATAATCTTGATTAATACCAAAAAATAATTTCTACTTGTCATCCGATTATTTATACATAGCAAAAATCGTGGTTACAGTAGAAGGGAATAGAGCCAATCCATCAACATTAATATACACACTGTTTCAAAATTATAGCCACAAGATGTAAACGTGATAGGTGTTAACATGATGTAGTGTGATAAAATCACTTACTAACCTTATCAGTGTAAAGATATATCCAATTTTACACCTTTGTTGCCAGGATGCTGCAATGCTGTAAATCCTGAAAGCTAAATCACACTATAATCATGTAGAACATGTACTGTATGTTTACATGTTACTGGCTATATTCACTTCATTGTAAATGTCTTACTTTAACTGCAATTTTTGCTTCTTTCTTTCTTAATAAAAGAGGAACAAGTATTTTTTGTGGTAATCAACATTATGCTACAAATGCTGTTAACTGAGGTTAACTTGTATTAAACCCAGAACATTCCTTTAAATGTGTTGCAAATGTGCAAATGTTGTACTTGATTAAACGTTTTGAATTTGTAAAATAGTAGGGTGGAATTTTGCTGTTCTCTTGAAAATGTTGTGTGTGTGTGTGTGTGTGTGTGTGTGTGTGTGTGTGTGTGTGTGTTTGTAGAACTGGACCACATCAATCCAGCACACACCATCAGTGCGGCCCTCTGCTATGCTACACAGCTGGTCAACATCTTGTCTCATATTCTGGATGTCAACCTACCGAAAAAATTGTGCAACAGGTTACAAGAGCATATTTATTGTCAACACTACACTTGAGCTCTCTTTCATGATACATCTGTATTTATTTTATTATTATGTTTTTTTTTTGCAATTTTCAAGGAGAGTAAAAACTTTTTTTTTTCATAGTTAAGTGAAGCTTGCCTTTTCCTGACTTCTGGATTCCCTGTTTTCTTGTCTCTCTTTATTCTCTACAGTGAATTCTGTGGTGATAATATGACCCGATACAGATTCACCCGTGTTGTAAACAAACTCAACACCAACATCCTGCACCTGTGCTTATCGCAGGTAACTCTTCCAGTCACATCTCTAAACTGAGACTACTTTCTTATATGGAGGTTGATGCTGAACCTACTAACATCCCTTGTATATGTTAAATGTATGATCACTCCATAGCATGTTGACAGCGAGCTGCTTCATCCTCACCACGCTTTGAGGAATATCATGTTTTTAGTGTCTCCTGCAAACAAGAACCTTGGCAGGTGAGAGAATCACTCCATAGTAAAAGCATACTTTAGTTTGAAAGGAATGTTCCAGTATCAGGGGGGTATTCCAGAAAGCTTGTTAAATGACTTTCCAGTGTAAGTTAACTTCGAGTAAGCGGATAACCTCAGCTTTTGGTTTAAAAATCTGAGGTTACTTTCAGGGTATGATAGTGGCCATAGCAACTTACTCTCTGAACGTAACCTGTTCCGGAGCAGGTATTGTTCCAGAGTTTATGCCAGAAGGCAGCAAGTGAAACTTCAGCGGTGTGGCAACGTGCAGTTTATACAGGGAACAAAAAACACCTTCAGCAGCAGCACAACACAAACATGCGTTACGTTCTTGCGTTCAAAACACTTGATGGGGCGCAAATTCAAACTAAGGGATCTCAAGATGTGTTATAAATATTCAACTATATTTAACTTGACACAGTGACCTAAAAAATTTATGTTAATGACACAGCGCACCCGAGACGCTACACAAGCATGTCTGACATAGGTGTAAATTGACGGGTCCTTAAACAAGCCCTCATAATAAATCTCCAACTGATTGGCAAATTCACTTGTGAAATGGATTGATGTGAACTGTATGCCAATGACTTCTGATCAATAATATGGTAGTAAACAATACATTGTATTCTAAAGCCGCTTTTTGTATTGTCTTATCAATGATGAACTCTTCTGCTACAAGAATGTAATGCATTTTAATTATCTGAATATGTTTTATTATATATATTAAGTAATCTGGACACCATGTAATTAATTCGATTAAAATAATTAATCGATTGACAGCCCTAATTAGAATGTTTTAGAGGTTGTCAGCACATCGCACTTGGAAGTTCAGATTATATTCAATATTATACTTTTAAAGCATTATTATGGTAAACTGCAATCTTTAGTTTACTTCAGAAATCTTCTTTAATCTGGCTTTTACAGTTTCACACACTTGCATATAACACATATAACACATTGGAAAGGCCTTCACACTCTTCACTGCAGGGCTTTATGTATTTCTGTTTAGCCCTTCTAATTAATACATTTTATTCTATACGTTTCATAGAATAAAATTATTATAGCACCCACATTCTATTTACAGTTCCTTCAGTCAATTAATATTAATGTTCTTTATAAAATGACATTCCATACTATCAGTATGCAGGTAATATCTGCCAATTAAAAGCTTACGCAATTATGATAAGAAAAATAAAAGTACATTTTTAGAAACTCCAATGTTAAACTGGGTACATCAAATGCTATTCGAAACAAAAGTAGTACATACAATTAGCATGCACAATACTAGTAAAATTAACCTTGAAATAAAAATATAGTTAACCCATAGCTATATAGCTCTAAAACCTATATTATTATAATACTACTACTAATAGAATATGAATGTTAAATACCTATTATGAAGTTCAATGCAAACAAATAACATAACGGTCAACCTATTAAACAATAATGTAGACTATAGAGGTCTAATGTTTAAGGAATAGTTCACCCAAAAATTTGAAAATGTTCTCATTTACTCACACTTGTGATATCCCAGGCGTGTATTTCTTTCTTTACCAGAACACATTTGAAGAAAAATTGAAATAATTTTCAGCTCAGTAGGTTCTTATAATAGAATGGGGATCTGATTTTTGAAGCCCCAAAATTCACAGGCAGTTAGCACAAACGTCAGCCAACTGTTAAATAATGATCCCTTTTGTTACAAAAAATTAACTCCTTTTTTAAACTCCAATAAGCTTAAAAAATCGGATCACCATTCACTTGCATTTTAAGGACCTACTAAGCAAAGATATTTTTCTATTTTTCTTCAAATGTGCTCTGGTGAAGAAAGAAAGTGGAAAAAAAAAAGAGTCCTGAAATCGACACTCCATTGACAATGCCTTTTTGTACTCACCGTCTGTGCACGTTAACTCTGGGTTACCAATAGGAGGTTGATTAGTTCTAGAACCGGAATACCGCGACTCGCGAGTAGGCAATGTTTGGGTTAATCAACCTAGAGTTCAGGGTTTATGTCTTGGTAGTTTAACCTTGCTTTCTGGAATACCCGTTGGTACAAGTTAAGGTCAATCAACCACATTTGTGGCATAATGTTGATTACCACATTACAAAAATTATTTTAATTACGAAAGCAAAAATGGTGGTTACAGTTATGCACTTTCAATTGAAGTGAAATAGTTCAGAAACATTAAAATGCTTAAAAAAATACAGCCACTGTAAGCAGTTTTACCACATTAAAATTGTAGAACAGACATTTAATCGCACTAACAACACTAAAATTTTAAAGGAATAGTTCACCCAAAAATGAAAACTCATAATTTACTCACCCTTTTGCTATCCCAGATGTGTATGACTTACTTTCTTCTGCTGATCACAAATGAAGATTTTTTTTGAATATTTCAGCTCTGTAGGTCCATACAATGCAAGTAAACAGGGTCCAAAACTTTGAAGCTCAAAAAGCATATTAAGGCAGCATAAAAGTAATCCATAATACTCCAGTGGTTAAATCCAAGTCTTCAGAAGCAATATAATAGCTGTTGGTGACAGATTAATATTCAAGTAACTATAAATCTTCACTTTTAAACATCTCTCCTGAGAGTTTTTCTTTTTTTTTTTGGTGATTCATATTCTTCATGCATATCGCTGGGCAGTGAGGAGAATTTACAGTAAAAAAGGACTTAAAAATGTATCTGTTCTCATCCACACTTATATCGGTTCTGAAGACATGAATTAAACAACTGGAGATATATGGATAACTTTTATGCTGTCTTTATGTGCTTTTTTGTTTTGGCTTCAAAGTTTTGTACCCTGTTGACTTGCATTTTATGAAGGATTAAATTATAGCAGGATTGAAATATTAAGACCCATCTTCCATTATTTCCTTCTGAAGCTAAGGGTAATTCATTTTTTCCAGTGTTCAAATACTTTCTCCCAATGTTCTATTTAAAAAAAAAAAAGTAAAATTATTCCTGGAAGTGTATCCAAAACTAAGTATGTCTCCCTTCTGCATCTCATGTTCTACAGAACTGGACCTTTTGAGGTGACTGCAGACTTGGAAGACTCTATGGAGTTTGTGGAACCTGAGGCAGCCGGACCTGCAGACGAGAGCGGAGATGAGGCTGTGACGGATGAAGAAACAGACCTGGGCAATGACTGGGAGACCGTTCCAAGCCCGCGCTTTTGCGATATCCCCTCCCAGCCTATGGATCTTTCCCAGAGTGGCATGCAGGCATCCCAGCCATTGGGCAATGCTGGCGGCATGATCTCCTCTGCAGCGGCCTCTGTCTCTTCCTGGTTCCGGGCCTACACCGGGCAGCGCTGATGTCAAGGGTGGTTAGTCAGGGCTGTACCTATGCAAACACCCTATTATAATCACCTTTACCTTTGTCAACTTGGCTTTAGGGGAAAAAAAAGGGAAGTTTTCAGTCATCTGACTGCTCATACATAGACAAATAGATGTGTGGTTAAAACCAGAGAGAAGCATGTGATCTCCAAAAACATCTCCTGTGTGGTAGTAATGCAGACTGGGATTGTTTAAAGCAGAAATGAGATGGTAGAGAACTACTCACTTTTACATTTCTGATCCTCTGTAGCTCACATTTTACTGTAGAGACACCACAGAACATTATCCAATGTACATTGCCAAATATCCTTTGTTATGTTCATTGGTGCAGAGATTGTACATTTAATGCACTGTTGGACAGACTTGAGTGTGCCATCAATGTTCGATTGATGGTTCTGACGAAAAATGAAATTGCACCTTCACCAGCTCATTTTCAAAATACCTTACTGTATATGTTGCTGGACATTTCTGAGAGAATGAAAAATATTATTGGTGTGTGTTTTTTGAGATTATACATTTTTAAGAGGGATTGTATTTTATAAAGATTGTGAGCTAGTATTATTGCTGGTTTTGTTCACTTTAAATTTCATCACTACAAGCTGTACCGGCTGGGCATAAACATTTTCCAGTGGAGGCCAGAGTTTTTTTTTTTCCTTTTCTTCCACCACAATCTTTAGTTGTTGAGAGTAAAAATGTATCTGCTTAATTTTAGTTTTTTTTTAATTATTTTATTTGTATTAGCAGACCTCGTGAATTATTAAACTGAATACCTCTGAGATGCAATAGCATGAAGCCTTATTTTTGTTTATGCAGACATGGGAAAACTCTTTATCAGATCATTAATTCAGCAACATAAGTGGAGGAACTTTGTAATAGTCATGTTTCAACTTGTACTTAAGAGACTGGTATAGCAAAACCTAACCCCTAGTATCAGACTTGCAGAATAAATGGTTGACAAAAATACCAGTGAATAGGGTTCCCCCAGTGTTTGTATATGACATTGTATAGTCATCCCCTAAATTTAGGGGAACATATATACAGATCTCTGACCCCATTATATCTAGGTCTAAAAAGTGCACAGAGGCCCCACTTAAGATAAAAAAAATAATATTTTTTAAGTTATCAAAGCACACTATACAAGGTTTTTTGTGGATACAAACATGGATAAGAGCACAGAACAGTCTAACAAATACTCCAAGATATACTTTATTGAAGTAAAATGCCTTAACAGGCAGAACACAGCAATGCCATTAACAATCTTTTTGAAAAATCTGAAACACACTTTGGAAAACATTTCTATTGCAATGAAATTCGTCTTTTTTTCAGATGGTGTTCAGTTAATCAAGATGGAGAAATTCTCTCTTCCCACATTCAAATGTTTCCCATAGAGAAACAAAACGTCACACAAGGGAGATAAACACTTAATTTTACAGGGGTTTAGCATGGAATCCCACTGCAGAACAGGAGCAACCATTTCACATAGTACATGTATATACACAAGTATATACACATGTACACAATACACTATACAAAAATTAGCGTAAAAAGAACAAGGCATTTTTTGCAATATTAAGAATAAATGCATTTCACGTCACACTCATGCCATTATTCATCACCCTGTTATGATATATAGGATTCTGTGCTATGTACAAATGTAAACATCTGGGTTCAGAACAATCTCAAAACCAATAGGTCACAGAGCCATTGCGCACCCTAACATCCCATAAATTGTTAGCAGTAATAGCAATGGTAACAGGAAAAGGAGAAATTATTTCAACTCATTTTGCCCTCGCTACAAGTTTTCCCATTGCCAAATGAGTATGCTGGGAGATAAATATAACTGTAATGCTTATCAAACATTATATGTTGCAGCACAAGTCAACATCAGTGCAGTGACATTTGTAGAGGTGTTCAGAAAATAAGTTAGTCTCATGAAGATTAATGCTTATTCAAAGTAAAATTGTCAAGCAGTACCCAGATAGAACCATTCAATCTTTAAAGGTTAAAGTGCAGAACAACATTAAGGACCTCAGGAGGGTATCCAATAGGGGTGTTAGTGATTGGTTGGCAGAGTAGAAGTACATATATCCAGCATTTTCATATTAGTTAAAGCAACCTGGTTTTAAGCACTATACATTTAAAAAAGCGCACATGCTCATTGGCAACACACAGGCACAGGAAACAGCTCATTCACACATTACTCTCAACAGAAAATAAAATGCACACTAAGAGTCCTCATCATTGTTCCTGCTTTTCTTGTAAATAGGCATATTGATGCTATAATGGGCAGGAACCCAGCGGTTGTCGTGGAGTCCCACGTTGCAACCAGGTGTGTCTTTATGGGCCCCCCGGCAACACATCCAGTAGCCCGGGCCGTAGGGCAGAGCCTGGCAGTAGGGCTTATGATGCCAACGGCAGAGTGAAACATCGCCACGGTCATAGCGCTTCTTGCACTGCTTACAGGGGTCATCTTTGTAGCGTAAATCACTTACCCAACGAGAGTCAGCCGGCCTCACGCCGTAACTCTCGATGATAAACTTAAAGTAATGGCAGGTGCACTTGAGGGCAGCAAGGCTTTCGGTAGGCAGCAAGCAGAAGATCTTTATGATGATGTGGTGGGGCAGGAAAGCCATGTACTGCTGAGGCCCCAGAAGCAGCTGGATCTTGAAGCGAGTTTCAAGAAATTCATGAGACACAAGGCGGCGTAAAGGACAAGGCACAGACTCTCGGCTAACAATGCTATTCTCTCCCATGGTTTCCTCAATGTTTTGATGATTTTGGTCACCCCCAAGTCCATCCCTGCTGTCCTGTCTGATAGACACTGAAGTGTCCACAGAAGGGTCACTGTCCTGGACAAGTGGAGAAGGCTCTTTGTTCAGAAGTCTGCTCTCTGAGGTGGGCTGGTGCTGCTCCTTTAGAGTCTGATGTAGAGATTGGGCAAAGAACAACATGCCTGGTTGTGGTTCTGCATTGCATTTACTAGCCTCAGAGCTGGCATACTTTGGCGAGGACTGCAAGTTTATTACCATATCAACAGCTGTGCAAGTTTCCTGTTTTGCTATACAAGAACCTTCATCCTGCTTGATGGTGCAGCAGAAAAGACCACAATGCGAGGTCTCTGTCTTTGCCAACTCCGGAGTCTTGAACGGGGAACTCAATTTGTCCAAATCACAACCCAGTTCCTGGGGAACACTTTCGACTTTCTCCTGTGGGATAGTAGGTGATACTGGATGTAAGGGCAGTGAATGAGGATCTGACCCTGCCAGAAGCACTCGTCCCACCTTTCTCCTCAAGCTGTTGTTTCGAGAAAGGTCTCCATTTTCCTGAATGCTCTGTCCGCTCAGGGACTGTGACTCCAACTTGGCCACCATATCCAGAACCCGCACAGATTCCCCCTCTTCCTCTTGGACCTCTTGCTTTTCTGAGCCTTCAGACTGCTGTTCTTCAGGCTGTGGGATGGATACAACTTTCGACAAAGTAATAGTGCTGGTACTGCGCAAGGATGGGGGTTTGGAGCTCACCTGCTGATCGCTGGCTCTTTGCTCCAAGTATGCCACCATCTCAACCACAGAGAGCATATTTCCACCTTCCTCTCCCTCTGTCCTGACTGCAACCTCTGCCATTCCTTGGCAAGGGTTAACATTCTCATTGAGGGCCATGGATACTTTGTGATTATCAGATTTTGGTAGTGGAGATTCCATACTTCTCTGTTTGTCTGGGGTACCGGACCTTCTCCTGCGCTTGGCCACAGACCAGTCACTGTCCCAACAGCCTTTGTTTTTCACCGAGACAGTTCGCAACTCTAGGGCCATGCCTTCTTTTTCAGGACTGTTATCATTTCTATTTCCACAAGCATTGCCACACTTTTGAGCTGCAAAAATGGCAATTTTTTCTTTTGTGTTCCCAGGTTTAATGACAGCCCATATGTCCAAAGTTCCCTCTCCATCTTCTTCTTGGTAGATTCTTAGAGTGCCTTCATTCCCCAAACAAGTTGAAGATGAGAGCAGAACTAAAGAACTAGTAAATGTGACCGAGGGTGCTTTGCCCTTGCGGGCCCCACATACTCTAGTCTGTGCATTGCTTGCACGGTTGGCATTATGGTTATTGCTACATCGGAGGGTGTTGGTGGAGATGACACTGAGGGGGCACCGGTTGGTTGTGCCGTTGCCAGATGAGCCCATTAGGCCACATGCCTGGCGAATGCCCCACTCTGTCCTGAGCACTCCCTGCTGGTTGGCACGGAGGCCTCGTGTTCCATCATGCACAGACTCCCGATGTATTTCTTTATTTTGTGGTTTGGGGTATGGCTTGAGGTGCATGGTCGTAAACCTGCACAAAAGGAAAAAATTAATAAAAAGTCCAAAGTGTCATTGAACTAAAACGGCAAAATCACATTATTATAAAATCTTGAGTAACAAAAATGATCTAAAGGGAAAATGAGCAGTATGATTCAGCAAATTCATAAATGGCAATAATGGAAAGTTCATTCAGGCTCAAAACGACGAGCCTGAGCAAATTATGAGAACATTTTAATTTTATGGTGAACTAACCCCTTGTTAGAAAGTCAATGAAATGTAATTTCCATACACGTTCTTTGCATTGTAAAGTGGCAGTGCAAGTATTGCAATAATACTTTTAATTTAGGAGCATGTTAGCTGCAACATGCCAAACTAATGACACAATCTACAAATTTTCATGAGATGGAAATAGTAAAAAAAAAAAAAAGCTGCTGATGACAGCTGTCAGTACAGCTTCTTTGGAATGCGTTTCAGTTAGGTGACAGTGTTTGTTGGACAGTGTGTGCAGAATTGCAAAGAAATCCCCAGGCAGTAGTCGTTTCACTGTGAGCACAAGAGCTATAGCCGTTCTCTCTGGCCCTTAGGCTGACATAATGGGATCAGAGCCACTCTGGTCCAGACACAGCTGGGCTCTTACACAAGCACTCAGATGACAGGGACCCAGCTGCCTTGCAAACATGACAGCAGCACCACAAACAGCATTATCTATGTGTGGGCAGTCTGGAATCTTACAGACACCAGTGCATATAAGGCATTCTTCCACTGCAGATCAGACCTGATCAAGTTTTACGGGGGATTCACACGTGACTTAACTTGGGATGGCATTTGGTGAGTGTGGACAGTTATTTCGGAGCTGATCCATGAGTAGGAGGTGACCGGCTTGCTCAAAAAGGGGGTAAGTATGTGGGCTGCAGCCATTCATTGGATGGCAAACATGGAAACCAGCATGTCCATTTGGAATTGTGAAAACCATTTGGCGTGTTCTTGCCAAGCTTGCCTAGCCCTGCAACTCTCTTTCTGGGCCAACGCTCTTTAGTGGGAAACAGCGGGAGAGGCCCGCTGTAAGGTCAGAATCATTTGTTGAGCTGGTGACTTGGACAAAAACTGAGAGAACATAAAAGGCAAGTCAACAGTGGCTTTGATATCCATGGATACAGGTACACTCACATTTCCTGGCACAACCCTACCTTTAACTTTTTGTTCTTGCCAAAGTTGTGTGTTAGCAAAGCTTAACATAAAAGATTCTTTCAACAGGCAAATAAATTCAACAGATTTCAATTTGTAAATCATTTTGAAAGACACAAAAAGTCTGATTGAATATGTCATCATTGAAATAAAAAAAAAAGCTATGGATTTAGTTGCTAACTGCTGCTTCGCTTTCTTGTTCCCTTTTATTCATGAAAAGATAAATAAAAAAGGTTAAACATCCAATTTGCCCAATATGCCAATTATGTATTGACTCATGAAAGAAAATACCACATAAAAGAAACCTTAGCACTGTACTGATTAATACATAATGTCTCAGGAACCTCATAGTTTACTGAGGAACAGATTGCTGGGTTGAAGTATGATTACCCTGGAGGCAAGCCATCTCCCATCTGATGCTCAAATACTGATTTTTACCCATTACACAACCTGGCAAAAACAAAAAGCCCCCTCCCAGACCTCGCCCTCAGTGCACCCAACCAACTCAGTTTCCTCAATACCGTGAGCCAAAACACATGTGTGAGCTAATGATAATTTGAGGTTGAAAAAGCACAACAGCATTATGTAAAAGAAAACAAATACCCAGAAGTGAAAAGCAAAACATGGCATATGAGTAATGTCAAAGGATGAGGTGAGCTCATACTGAGATCAGCACACTGCTTCAGTTAACATGAGATTTGTTTGCTCTCCCCTTCTTGTAAACGCTCATGACTTCCTACATAACGGGCTTGCCAGAGAATCTGTCCAACTCATGGGGTGGGAAAAAACTTCAAGGATGAGGTCACAATTATGAAGTGTACTTTGCTCCAATTATGTCGTAACACGGTCTTCTTTCTGAAGCACAGGCTGAGCATCTGGCTCTATACACGTCTCCACATGTGTTGCCACTACCTATAGCTCAATTCATGTAGTCATAGCTTAGAAACAGACAAGACAAAGGAGGGGTAATTAAAGGCAAGATGGAAACAGAACCTCAGTTTTTGGGAAGCTAAACACACAGAGAACAGCTTGGGTATGCCTGGAATACCGTGCTTATCTTACCATGCCGATAGTTGCTTTTTAGAACTCTTTATTGGCAAAAATCTATGGCAATACTGTAGTTGCTGATAGTTTTCATAATTTCAAATAAAGTGTCCCCGGCGTATTTCGGGCTTGTTTATACTTATAAGTCCCACATTATGCACCAACGTTTTTTTTTTTATGGTTATTTGGGGGATTATGGTTGAACAAAAAAAAAACGGTTTTATTCATCTAGGACTCTTTGTCTATGCCCGTCAGAGTAAGGAAATAATAATATATATTTTTTTACATTATATAAATCTATTTTAAAACCGGCTGATTAATCGGTTATAGGCCTTTAATACCACCTTAGTTTACAGTAAATCCACTGTCGGTTAAACTCTACCTACTAAATTTGCCAAAATTAGCAGTGTACAACAGAGTTTCCAGAGAGTGGATAGTGCCTCACTTCACAGCTTAAAAAGGACACAAAAGTATAATTAATGTAGTCCATGAAACTAATCATATTCCAAGTCTTCTGAAGGTATTCAATACGTTTTGGTGAGAATAACCCATAGGCCTCATTGAGGTAATTTTTCTGTGCAAATCTTGACATCCATTGTGTGTTCATGAGCCCTACCAGAGAAGCTCGTTCCCAATGGATTTTGTGTTTACACGATAACTTGCATTGGGTGGGAGTGGTGGTGGTGGCGTAGTGGGCTAAAGTGTATAACTGTTAATCAGAAGGTCCCTGGTTTGATCCCCACAGCCACCACCATTGTGTCCTTGAGAAAGGCACTTAACTCCAGGTTGCTTTGGGAGGACTGTCCCTGTAATAATGGTTCTGTAAGTCGCTTTGGATAAAAGCGTCTGCCAAATGCATAAATGTAAATGTAAATGCATTGTTGAGTGCTTACAACAATGCAAGTTCTCACATGAACATGCATGCCACTGTGAATGAGCTTTTTTCATGCTGCAATGCTAAAAGAGACCATTGAAAAGTTTTTACACAAATTTGATTGAACATGCAAAACAAACATGTTTATTTTTATATATCATGTCTCCTACTTGCTGAATGAAATGTATGGTGAAGTCATGTGTCAAACACAGTGAGCTCATGTGATATGTACATTAATAATGAATGTTTATTGTGCAATTACACCACTTACTATTTTTAAACATATAGCAGGCAGCATACAGTACGAATTTTTATACTGCTTTTCCTCATCACCCACTTATTGGGTAGCTAGTGTATTTTAGCCACTTTTATGGATAGACCAAGTAGACCATGGACAAGATATGATGCGTATAATTAGTGGGAACAGGTGGTATTCATTGTTAGATCTGTGCCGTTTGTTTATGGTCTTGAACTTGCGTCGCTTAAACGCGTGTTGTGTGTGCGCGCTATATTGTTTTGACTTGTCATAGTATTCGCTGCTAGATATAGAGTTCACTATCAAGTGTGTGTAAAACTACCATTGTTTTAGTGTCTGTAAACAGTGCTTCACTAGTTTGAGATAATTATTTATTGCTAAATTTCATTTATTTGCGGTGTACGGAAGGTTGCTGTTCCCACGCTTGGCACCTCACACAACCCTTAGATTCGGATGACCACGTGACTAGCTTTGTTGTGCTAAGTAGCATTTAGGCATGGCCTGCTGTTTTTCCATTGAATGGCTCATTAAAATATGGTGTATATGGTTGACTGAATGCGGAAGCGGAAGTGGTAGCCCTCACGTAAAGCCCTCCTCATGTGAAGACATTTTTGTGTAAAGACCAGCGAGTCTTCCTGTGCGAGTGCACTGAGCAAGGACACCGACAAGGCACCACTCACCATAGCACTTAAGTATCTTTTCATTTTATATTTTCACTTCTTTTTTTCCTTCAACATACGAACATATTGCAAGATCAATGCAACCCGCACAACCTACGGCCACTTGGCACCTGCTCCGCTCTCATTCTCAGTGGGACTCTGGAACTGCCAGTCTGTTATGAACGAAGCTGACTTATTTCCAGCATTTGCCACACAGTCCACCCTCACCATCCTGGCACTGACAGAGACATGGATATGTCCAGAGAATACAGCAACACCTGCTGCTTTCTCCAACAACTTCTCCTTCTCTCACACCCCTAAACATACCGGTAGGGGTGGGGGAACAGTTTTGCTCATTCATAACAACTGGACTTTTTCACCACAGGCTTCACTATGTAACAATATATCTTTTGAATTCCATGCCATTACTACAATGCAACCCACAAAAATACTTGTCATCTATCACCCTCCAGGTCAGCTGACAAAATTTGAGTAGATGGATGTACTGCTGTCCTCACTGCGAGAGGATGGAAGGCCACTTTTTCAGATAACGTTAAAGCTGCAAAAACCTCCTTTTACCAGACAAAGATCAACAACACCACAGACACTCGTTGCTTGTTTAGAACATTCAACACACTTCTCTGCCCTCCCCCTCCACCAACTGACACATCACTGACAGCAAATAACTTGGCCACATTATTTACTAATAAGGTTACAACCATCAGCAATACATTCACAGCACCACACCCTGTCAAACACCTGTCTCCTGTATGCAACTCTTCTTTTTCTATGTTGTCTCATCTGACTGACACTGAGGTCTCTAAACTTCCACTGCAACCACCCCGCCACTTGTTTCCTTGACCCCATTCCTTCTCACCTTCCCCAGGCCATCTCTCAGTCTATCTTACCTGGACTCACACACATAATTAACATGTCTCTACTTACAGGCACTTTTCCCACAACATGTAAGCAGGCTCGAGTAACCCTGCTGCTGAAAAAACCTGCACTTAAGCCCATACAGATAGAACACTACAGACCAGTTTCTCTCATCCCAAACATGGCAAAAACACTTGAAAAGGGCAGTTTTCAATCAAATCTCTCACAGAACAAGCTGTTGGATGACAATCAGTCAGGCTTCAAAAGTGGACACTCCACCGAGACTGCCCTGCTGTCTGTCAGAGTCACTGAGACAGGCGAAAGCTGAATCCAGATCATCCCTTCTGATTCTACTGGACCTTTCTGCAGCCTTTGACACGGTCAACCATCAGATCCTACTCTCCAACCTCTCCTCAGGGCATCACAGGAACTGTGCTTGAGTGGTTTAACTCCTCTCTCTCAGGTAGGTCCTTCAAGGCAGCTTTGAGAGGTGAGGTGTCCAAGCCACATCAGTTACTTACTGGGGTGCCTCAGGGATCAGTGCTTGGGCCACTTCTCTTTTCTATACACACAACATTACTGGGACCCAGTAATCATCACATGGTTTCTCTTACCACTGCTATGCTGATGACACGCTGATGATACGCAACTCTATTTGTCTTTCCAGCCCAATGACACCACAGTGACTGCTCGAGTTGCTGCCTGCCTGGCAGACATCTCGGCCTGGATGAAGAAACACCACCTGCAACTAAACCCAGCCAAGACCGAACTCCTTGTCTTTCCAGCCAATCCTGCTGTTGAACACAACATAATCATTCAGCTGGGTATAACTACAGTATCACCTTCCAAAACGGTCAGAAATCTAGGGGTAACCATCGATAACAAGATCCATTTCACAGACCACATCTCAAAAACAGCAAGATCATGTAGATTTAGACTCCATAATATCAGGAAGATAAGACCCTTCCTCTTTGAACATGCCACACAACTACTTGTTCAGTCACTTGTCATAACTAGACTTGACTACTGTAACTCTCTCATTGCAGGCCTCCCTGCATGTGCAATTAGACCTCTGCAAATGATCCAGAATGCAGCAGCACGTCTGGTCTTTAATGAACCAAAGAGAGCACATGTTACACCACTCTTTGTCTCTCTCCACTGGCTGCCCGTTGATGCACATATTAAATTCAAGGCTCTGATGCTGGCATACAAAACAGTCACTGGATCTGCTCAAACATACCTAAAATCATTTCTGCAGAATTACACACCCACCAGAAGCCTGCGGTCGGCTAAGGAACATCGCCTTGTCGTACCAACACAAAGAGGCACCAAAAAACTTTCCCGGACTTTCAGTTTCATCATACCAAGTTGGCAGAATGACCTTCCCAACTCCATCCGTGCAGGGGCAAAAATTTTATCAAAATGTTGGGGGGGACAATAAACATAACAATTCTCAAGCACAATTTTTGAAGGGGACACCAAGGTTTTTTTTGTTGTTGCCCCGTTTGCATTTTTATTTTATTTCTTAAACAATTATTTTAAGAGTAAGGTCCTGACCCCCCCCGACATTTCCGCCTATGCATCCGTGAAGCTGACTCAATCTCTGTCTTCAAAAAAAATGACTTAAAACACCATGAGTACTCAAACAGTCAAAAAAAATTTAAAAAAATAAATAAATAAATAACTTGAATCAGTTTTGAATACTATTCTAATGCTAGTGAAACATTGTAGTTTGGCACTTTTCGTACCCCCGTCTCCTTATGATTCGCTTAAGTTTTCCTCTTTTGTAAGTCGCTTTGGATAAAAGCGTCTGCCAAATGAATAAATGTAAATTATACTAGCCAGACTCAAACTTGCATTGCCTGCATGTGTACCATAGGTCAATTTGCTTGAGCACTTGTGCCAACCAATAGTCCAAAACTCCTTTCACTGAGTGTTGATGTTGACTTCCACATTAAAAGAAAATTATAAAATGATGAATACCTGAACGAGGCCCGGTGTTGTTGTTTTTTTTTTTTTTTTATAAATTAAGAGAATTCAATCTAACTAAAACTTATTTGAGTGATTAACCATTATCAAATTATCCTCAAATTGCGCAATGTCATGTACAGATTTGGCAAAGAAAGTACCTCCAGACTGATGCCAGATTGGAGGCTCGTAACCGTGGATCCCTGTAAGGCGTGGGGTTGCAGTAACTGATAGTTTTACATTTCTGAGGCATTAGGCTCCTCCCTCCAGTCCGAGTGATGTCTCCACAGAAGAGCTCAGGACTGCAGTGTCACTGTAAAACAAAAACATTCATGGAAAAAATTAAGTATAGTTTACCTTTCCAACCTATACAGGCATGAGTAGAGACCGTTTTGAAACATAGGAGCTATACTCTACAGTATAATGTTACTATTTATTCTTCTTTATCCACCATTTTCCTGGGGTCTTACTGGGGAAACTTATGTGGGTGGGACTTCCACCAGAAGTTGTTCTATAGCGTTCCCTAACTCTGGCTTCAGTCATTTTATAGCGTTTATAGCTTTTAATAAGGCGCATTTCGGATGATGTGATTGCAAAGGTCAGCGCTAAATAGTTGCGAAAAACACATACAGTGGTAAAATCACAATTGAGGTTTAAAACGGCGTCCTGATGCGTCCCGGATAGCAGCACAGCACCAGCTCTCACCATTCAATCGCCCACCGAACAAATGTTTAAACTTGCGTGCGGATTTAAAAGGAAATAACAGTCCGATCAGAAAACTTGAAAAAGCCATTAGATACCCAAGGAAAAGAACTTCACGGCTCTTCCTCAATGTGTTTGTCTGATTTGAATATGCAGGGTGACCAGATGACAAGCACACACATCTGAAGCAGAACTAACACAGGTACTCCACTGAAACAACCAATACTTTTTCTCGAAATGTTGCGTTTGTGCTTAGATTAAATCTCATCTGCATCTGGGAGAAAAAGCGTGCTGGTTTTGTTCTCGCGTTCTTGGTCTGATTTTTTTGCAGTTTATTATCGTTCAGTAACACACCGTTATAGTGATTGATGTATGTCCATATGAAATCATACATGCTCTCCTCAACATCCCAGCACCACAATGAAAGAATGAATAGACGTACACCACAACAACAGCTGTTAACTTGACAATGGAAGTAATGCCCATATATATCGCTAAGCATCACGGGACGTAGGAAAAAGGTGGATAGCACAGTTAGATTTACTGAAAATAGTTTTCCTTGGTGTGTACTATTGGGATGAAACTCCATTTCACCATTTTCTGCACATTGGTTAAAAATGTACAACATCTTATGCATGTATAACCAAAGCAAGTCTGCACTTCTATTTCCACCACTAGTATTATGGTTACGGTAAAGTTTTCTTGTGAAGATTTTAACCACTTGGTGCAAACACGACAAATTCTCTGAGCCTCCATAATTTTTAGAATCATTAAATTTATGCTAAATTAAGATGTCTTAAGAGATGGACTGGTTATGGTTTTGCTGCATTATAACTTGAAAAATATGCAGTGTAGTGTTTGACATGAAATATGAAGGAATATTCCAGGTTCAATACAAGTTAAGCTCAAGTATGTGTCAATAATGTTGATTACCACACAAATATTTTGACTTGTCCCTCTTTTTCTGAAAGAAAAAAATATAATAAAATAAAATGCTGTTACAAGACACTTATAATGGAAGTGAATTACGTTGCCATGACAACGTAATGCTGGAAACCCTAAAACATCTATAAAAATGGCAATTTAAACAACTTTACAGCTCAAATAATACACATTTAAGTGAATTTATAAAATTACAATGTTCACATTTCTGCCTTTAAACCCTCCAAAAATTGGCCCCATTCACTTCCATTGTAAGTGCCTCACTGTCACCTCAATATTAGCTTCTTTTTTTTTTTAAGAGAATGGCGAGTTTTTACACACATTTTTAGTAGTAATCAACATCATGCCACAAATGCTGCAATTTGATCTTAACTTGTATTGAACCGAGAACATTCCACTTAATTCTAACAAATCAACAAAATGGCATACAAAATACGTGAGTGGGCTAAAGCAAAACAGAACATAAGGCCCTGAATCTCTTATGCCCTCCAGGGGAACGAAAAGCAGCCGAATGGTTTGTTTTTACAGAGGTACATCACCCATGAAGACCAGATAAGCCTGAAAAGATTTTGGAACTGTTTTTGGAACAGGATCCGCATGTCCCATCAATAAGTCCTCACAGAAACACTGACTAATAAAACGGACCCTGGCTGAGTTCACCAGTAAGGACAAGATAACACTGTCTGAACAGAGGGACCAAAACAAAGTAGAGATAACTTAATTTCCTCTTTGCACTGCCCATCTAGACTCATTCTATACATGCACTCCCAAGTTCTTGCATGTTCATGTAGCTCCACAATCAAGCAACCAAATACACAAAAAAGCTAAAAACATATGGTCAAAAATTATCCAATAATCCAACATTTTAGATGTTACTTCAGACAATGTCTTCACTTTCCCTCACTTGAAAATTAACAACACGTGACCATAACTGATTCTTATATATTTGTCTGAAGTTTACTCACATGCAACCAACACGTTTTGCACAAGAAATCATTCCATTGTAAATACCTTTGTGTTGACATTTGCGCAGTATTTCATTTTAGAAGCTAGTATGTACACAGTCCTCTTTCCAGTACAGCACGTGAGTTTATTGGTCTGACTGACACCCTCCAGAATTTCACCTAAGCAGCTGTGATTGGCTGAGACAAGAGGGGCTCCGCTTACAAGCCAGTGTGAGCCTGCCAGAGCAAATTAATGCAGGTCTGATAAGGAGCCAATGGGCTATTCAAGATCCCTGCATGCCTATAAATGGCAAAGATAATCAATACTTTTGGACCGCCACTGAAGAAAGGGGAAGGAAGAAAGGGGAAGGAGCCCAGAAGTCACACAGGAGTAGACAGATCAATCCTAACCAGCACATGTTTTTGTACACACAGTGCAAACTTTACCTCCCATGTTGCAATAAAAACAGATTTGTAACAATTGGTGTCACAACTTCACATAAACATCCACATAGTCACTAGCAACACCAAATGGAATTGCAAAAATAATCACTTCTCTTTCAAACATCCACACCCCACTGTATTCCTTTGGTTGTGCAAACAGATTGTCCTGCCCCAAACTCGCATTATTGGTTGAGCTAATGTTTTTGCGTCAGGCTGGACGGGTTGCTTAAAGAATGTTTTGACAGCACTACAGAGTTCTATGTGAAATCAATCAACAAATGGATTAATAATAGACAATAGTTAACTCTGGATATAAAGCTGGGATATGAGAAAGAATTTTAAGATTGAAAAAAAAAATTACACACATCAGCTTTAAAGGTCTTTTCATATCACACTTCCTATCCCTGAACTTGCTCAAGCTTTTCCAAAAACAATGGCACTCATTCAAAAGGAGAGGTGGGGCAGCAGCTGAGCTTACACAATGTCATTTCCAGACCATCTAAAACAGACCAGCTGCTACAACAGCTTTTATCAAACTTTCCAGATCTCAGAACCTGTAAAAACGCAAGACCATAAATCGACAAACCATACACCTCTCACGGTACATTTTAAAGTGATGAATTAAAAGATGCAACTTGCACTATAGGCGAGTAAACTTGGATAAGTTGTGTCTTAAATCGTTCTCATTATTTAAAGCATTGCTTCTGTACAAATTCACTGCATTCAACAATAAATGTGAATTTTAGTCATTATCG
The DNA here is from genome assembly GCF_025860055.1 of Xyrauchen texanus. Taxonomy (NCBI): domain Eukaryota; kingdom Metazoa; phylum Chordata; class Actinopteri; order Cypriniformes; family Catostomidae; genus Xyrauchen; species Xyrauchen texanus. Next base: position 5,510,028 of record NC_068297.1, read on the forward strand.
CACTTTAAATTGCCTGCTGTAAGCAATGCTCTCATTAATATAGTCCAAAGGTTTATTTGAGATGTTGTGGACAGGACTTTTTATAGTCTGTTGCCGATTCATTGTTGGGGTGTCTGACAGACAACAGATTGCTTTAATAAACTGTTGCAGAAGAAAAAGAGGTTGGATGCTGTGAACTACGTTGCACACCCATAATCTTAGTTAGGCACTCGGGGTACACTGAAGCACATCACTGAGCTTGGGATGCGCATAAGCGGTGTCATGCCCTAGATTGGAGCATTTCTTATATATAGTTGAAGTCAGAAGTTTACATACACCTTCGCCAAATACATTTAAACTCAGTTTTTCACAATTCCTGACATTTAATCGTAGAAAATGTCCCTGTTAGGTCAGTGAAATGTCAGAATAATAGTAGAGAGTATGATTTATTTCAGCTTTTATTTATTTAATCACATTTCAAGTGGGTCAGAAATGTACATACACTGTTAATATTTGGTACTATTGCAATTGTTTAACTTGGGTCAAAAATGTTGTATAGTCCAAAGGTTTGTTTGTGAGATGTCGTGGACAGGATTTTTTATAGTCTGTTGCAGGGTCTCTGACAGCCAATGGATTGCTTTAATAAACTGTAAATCATCATCAACACCCTTACTAACATTTATCACATTAAACTGTAACAGAATTTTTGGATACAACTGTGGAAGTTGTAGCCAAGAAAAAAAACACGGATAGCGCATACTCTCCTGTCGTGGGTAAGTAAATATTTTGGATTGAAAAATTTGCTTGACTGTTGTAGAGATGACAAATTGACACTGTAGTGTTTACCTCATTCCACAAGGGAGCTGTCATCAAACGATTGATCACATGTATGTGACTATTGTTTTATTATTTATTTTTCTGTATTATTTTTTTTTGTTGATGTCCTAATGTGGATACTGGATTTGAACTTATAATATTAATACATTTGTGAGATAATAAATGCCCCAGAATCGAAATCATGGCAGACTTTGAGGTATCGGCAAACATCGGATTGCTGGCTAAGGGAATCGATACAAGATCGTATCATGATGAAACTTGCGATTTACACCCCTATCAGTACGCATCTGAACATAACCAAAGTCTCAAAAATGACAAATAGCCTATATGGACAAAATACCATTAAGTCCAAAGACTAAAAACAAAAACTGGTGTTAAGATGTTCTAGATTCTAGCCCTCAGAAGAACATTGCAACAGAAATTCACTTCCCACTTCTCTTCTTCAGAAACATTTCAACTATTGTGGTTTTCTATTTCATATCCAGTAAAGGGAGTCAGTGCATTTTTTTAACACTTGGGGAGTTTTTTCTTTCCCCTAATAAGTGAGCTGTAGTGGAGTCATGCAGCTATTGTGCAATAAGTTGCCCTCTTCTCAAATCCCCTTTCTGCACCTTCCTGGGTCTAAAACAACCCTGTGATTATCTTTGCCCTCTCTCTACACTGTTGTTTTGATTGCTGGACCAGATACAGAAATTATATATACAGAGACGGGTAGTAATGTGCTACATTTACTTGAGTAACTTTTTGAAATAATTACTTTGAGAATATTTCATGGTGGGCACTTTTCACTCATTTCATGTTCTTCCAACCCTGTGAAACTTTCTGTATTCTGTGGACCCAAAAGATGTTAGATAGAATATTAGAGATTGACAGTCACCCTTACCTTCAAAATATGGAGGGGGAAAAGCATGCAGTGAAAGTAAATGATGAGTAAGGATAGCATTCTGTCTAACATCATTTACTCACCCTCATGCCATCCCAGATGTTTTTTATTAAAGATGTTTAGAAGAATATCTCAGCTCTGTTGCAAGTGAATGGGTACCAAAACTTTGAAGCTTAGAAAGCACATAAAAGGCAGCATTAAAGGAATTCAAATGACACTGGTTCAATCCATGTCTTCAGAAAATATCTGATAAGTGTGGGTAAGAAACAGATCAATATTTAAATCCTTTTTTACTAATAAATCTCCACAACCACAATCTTCTTGGGTTTTTGGTGATTCAGTTCTTTGTGCAAATTACAACCTACTGGGCAGGGAGGAGAATAAATTGTTAAAAAAAGGGAAAATAAAGGACTTTATATATTATACATTTATATATATTTATCCGTTTCTCACCCACAACTATCACATTGCTTCTAAAAATCACTGGAATCAAATGAATAACTTTTATGCTGCCATAATGTGCTTTTTGGAGCATCAGAGTTCTGGTCATTATTCACTTGCATTGTATGGACCAACAGAGCAGAGATATTCTTGTGAAATGTGAAGCGAGTGCAAGTACAGCACATACAGAGTATATAACAGACATGACCAAGTAGAATATACAGCTCTGCTCATAGATATCCACTTTACTTTCTGCTATGTGCCTCAAACCAAATGCTGAATATCTTTAAACAGTTGATGTGACTAACCTGCAAACATGGGCAAATTATGAAGCACTCAATGTATCAACACCTTATGGACTCAACTTGTGCTTCCACCTGGACCAGTGCAAACTAAGCTCTCAGAAATCCTGTAGACGTCAGCCGGTCGGACTGGACTGAGAAAGAGTACACGATTTTGATGTGCTATTAGCGTCAGACGGTTAAGTACACAGACTGTGGACGTGCCATCTGAGGTTGAGTCTAAGGTTATAACAAAAGAGTTTGCATATGGAATTACACAAGACCTTATCTTAAGGCATAAGAACCAAGCAGAATTTAATCACTCAGCAGATTAAACTCCTTTGAAAGAAGTCAACAGTAGTTCAATAAGCTAACAGCATAAACAAATCAATTTGCTTCAAAGTCTCTAATAGAGGAATCCTTTAACCAAAAGTCCTTTAACCTTTAACCAACTTCTCAAACCACCTGTAGAAGTTGAGGACCTCTGGTTAGCCAACACTCTGGGTCTGAATTCAACATCTCTACAGAAGTTCACACCTGCTCTTTAATTGCTTTTAAGGCACTTTGAAGTAAAGGTCGACCGATATATTGGTTTTGCTGATTAATTGGCACCAATAACAGATTTCTGGACCTATCGGTTATCTGCAAAAATCCACACCAATTGTTTTCCCCCCGTTTTATACAGATCAAAATCACATTTTTGTGCTAAAAAAGGCTAGACAAAGCTCAACAAATACAACTGAACAAAGCAGGTGTCTCAATATGCTTTTAACGTTTTTTGACACATCATCTAAAAAACAGTGCTCCTGCACAAGACGCTAAATAAACAAAAATAAAGGGAAACAAAGACGTTCATCTAGTGTGCGTTTACATAGAAAAACAAATAGATGGTTACAAAAGTGTGTGAACAGCCCCTTACAGTAGGTGGAGGTCTTTGGCCATTGCATCTTGCTCTCTTATAAATGTTACTCAGATTAAGCAATGAGTTGTTTAAATGCTTTGTCAGGAAAGATGTTCAACTTGGTAATGTGTGTCTCGAGATCCTTGCGTTCGGTTCCAGTCTGTTGAGTTCCATCTGTTTGAACAGCCCCTGGCCTGGACTCATATTCTGAGCCGCTTCACCACAGAGTTCAGCCGAATACCACTTTCTGAGAATATTTCTACTGTACATATAACTGTACTGAATAAAAAAATATGGTATTTTGCTGTTATTATGAAGCTCCAGTCTGGAGTAGTAGGAATCAGTGCAAGTGTAACACCATGTGAACTGTCTATTGAAGCGTTTCCCCCTCATTTTACTTTTTAATTAACATTTGAAAATATGGAGACACTAAAAATTTTATTTATTTATTTTATGCACATTAGTTGAAAATTAATGGCTCTTTTTTTAACAGCCAGGATATAAATGTTCTATACAAAAATATAATGGTCCTGAATTAAACATTTTAATATTAGTTCATATACACTGCGGCCAAAAGTTTGGAATAATGAACAGATTTTGCGGTTACGGAAGGAAATTGGTACTTTAATTCACCAAAGTGGCATTCAACTGATCAAAGTATAGTCAGGACATTACTATAACAGCACCATCACTATTTGAAAAAAGTTTTTTTTGTTTTTTTATCAAATCTAGACAGGCCCCACAGAAGCCATCGTTCCAACACCTTGAGTAATCATGCTAAATTGCTAATTTGGTTCTAGAAAATCACTTGACATTATATCAAAACATTGCTGAAAGCCATTTGGATTTCATACAAAAAAGGTATACATTACAGTCTTCAAAGACAAAAGACAACTGGCTCTTACAAGCACAGAAAGAGATGTGGAAGGCCAGATGTACAACTAAACAAGAGTACATCAGAGTCTCTAGTATAAGATATAGACGCCTCATGTCCTCCGCTGACAGCTTCATTGAATTCTACTTGCTCAACACCAGTTTCATGTACAACAGTAAAGAGAAGACTCAGGGGTGCAGCACTTATGGGAAGAATGGCAAAGAAATAGACACTTTTGAAACAGAAAAACAAAAAGAAAAGGTTCAAGTGGGCAAAGAAACACAGACATTGGACAACAGATAATTGGAAAAGAGTGTTATGGATCTTAACCTCATTGAGCTTTTGTGGGATCAGCTAGACTGTAAGGTGCGTGAGAAGTGCCCTCAAGACAGTCACATCTATGGAAGTGTGAGGTGAAATTTCACCGGAGTATCTAGAATACCAAGGATCTGAAAAGCTGTAATTGCTGCACGTGGAAGATTTTTTGATGAGAACTCTTTGTAGTTTAAGAAGTTCTGAACATTTTTTTCAAATTGTAATTTTTCACGTTATTAATGTCTTGAATACACATTGTGATCAGTTGAATGCCACTCTTATGGAAAGAAATTGGTACTTTTATTCACTGTACATTATTTCAAACTTCTGACTACCAGTGTATATACACGTTTAAATATTTATTTCATTTAAAAAATTGCAATACATTTTCATGGTTCAGTTAGTACTGTCTATTTTTGTAATAAAGATCAACACTATTTTACTTTTGAGAGTTATTTTTTCATTCAGAATCAATTTGAAAAACTATCGGTTGATTATTCGGTTACCAGAAGGTACTGCCCAACTTAGTTATTGGTATCAGTAAAATCCACAATCGGTTCAGCATCATAGCTTGTTGCGCGACAGGTGTGTGTGCATATCTTTGCACAATCTGTTGCCAAATACTACGCTGCAACGTTCACACCATATTAGGAATAGTTAGGTCAGGTCAAAAGCCCAACCCCATCCAACTGAAGAGCCCTGGACAAGAAGCATAAAAAGACAGTCCCAATATACATGTTCCATGGCATGACCTTAAACACAATGAGGACTATTTAAACTCTCTTTCCCCACTGAAACTTGATACTTAAACACCTTGTACATTTTGCTTTCCAGGAGAAATTCTTTGCGGTTATATTGATCTTCAACCGTCTCGACAGTTCAGTTGCCCAGTGTCAAAGTCTGTAGTGAGCTGACATGTGAATACAGCCATATAATCTTATTAAGAGAAGGTGACCCAGTGAGGGTGTTTCTTCAACTTTGGCACTTTTAGCTCGGGATGGGCATTTTCAAGTAATTGTAGAGTACTCTAACAATTAAAATGCAAGTTAAAAATGTCGTTTTAACCAGAAATGTTACCAAGAACTGATTCAAAATAAGACAACTTCAATAGAGCTGTCACGATTACTCGATTTAATTTGATTACTTGATAAAAAAAGTCCTTGATTACAAAACTGCCAAATCGACAATAAAGACGAGGATGCGAACACATGACAAGAGGTGTCAGCTGTGTGACAGTGCTTCACTTAATATTTGCAAAATAATGCAGGACCTAAAAACATCACTTGAAAAGATGACATCCAGTTTTCACAAACCTGCGAGAGACACACACACACACACCGGTAAGCTAATCTGAACGTGATTGCGGTGCTGCGTGTCCAGATGCGCGACGCAAGTTGAGCCCTTTAACGGCGCGTGGGATATGCTGAACCAAGCAAAAATACATTGGAATGCACTCTAAACCCATTTATCTACACAATCATTTTGCAATTTAGGCTTTAATGAAGCAACATAAAATACTGTCACGAAAAAGATGTCAATCGGGCAACACATGCAGTTATGGATGCACAAACACATTCTGTACAATAAATCTGCCCGAATCCAGATGACCTAAGAAGGTGATTTTCAGCAAGTTATCATTTGAGTTGTGTTATGTGTAAATTTATTACCATTTGAATGTAAATGCAATCTTTCTCCTAAAGTAGATTATATTTCATGATGATTATGGTTAAATAAATAGAATGCAATGCCCCACTTCCAATAAATATTTTATAGTTTATGGCCATTATTACAGGTAAAACTCAATGTGGGGATCCAGAGAACTACAGAGAAGTAAATACAGAAGCACTCTCATTGTGGAATATGTGGAGCTGGAGCGTCCTTGTGCGTTGAGCGTCTTTAAAGGAAACACACGGTGATGCATCTTAAATGCAGTTATATTTAATGCGTTATAGCTTTATTAAAGTTCAAATAATACAGAAGCAGATCATGTAAATAACTACAAACTCTGAAACTGGCATTACTCTGTGTAGTCAGCGTCTCTTCCATGAGTTTGGCGTATGTCCCGATCAAAGGAGGAGAGACTGAAACTGCACCCGGCTGAGGCACACTCTGTCATGGGGACACATGTAAAAATCCTTTTAAAAAAGATGCATTCACCTGAGAAGCAGCATATAATACATTTATACTTGGTTTTAGAGAATAGATCTACACTCACCTAAAGGATTATTAGGAACACCCGTTCAATTTCTCATTAATTGCAATTAATCTAATCAACCAATCACATGGCAGTTGCTTCAATGCATTTAGGGGTGTGGTCCTGGTCAAGACAATCTCCTGAACTCCAAACTGAATGTCAGAATGGGAAAGAAAGGTGATTTAAGCAATTTTGAGCGTGGCATGGTTGTTGGTGCCAGACGGGCCGGTCTGAGTATTTCACAATCTGCTCAGTTACTGGGATTTTCACGCTACAACCATTTCTAGGGTATACAAAGAATGGTGTGAAAAGGAAAAAACATCCAGTATCGCGGCAGTCCTGTGGGCTGAAAATGCCTTGTTGATGCTAGAGGTCAGAGGAGAATGGGCCGACTGAGTCAAGCTGATAGAAGAGCAACTTTGCCTGAAATAACCACTCGTTACAACCGAGGTATGCAGCAAAGCATTTGTGAAGCCACAACACGCACAACCTTGAGGCGGATGGGCTACAACAGCAGAAGACCCCACCGGGTACCACTCATCTCCACTACAAATAGGAAAAAGAGGCTACAATTTGCAAGAGCTCACCAAAATTGGACAGTTGAAGACTGGAAAAATGTTGCCTGGTCTGATGAGTCTCGATTTCTGTTGAGACATTCAGATGGTAGATGTCAGAATTTGACGTAAACAGAATGAGAACATGGATCCATCATGCCTTGTTACCACTGTGCAGGCTGGTGGTGGTGGTGTAATGGTGTGGGGGATGTTTTCTTGGCACACTTTAGGCCCCTTAGTGCCAATTGGGCATCGTTTAAATGCCACGGCCTACCTGAGCATTGTTTCTGACCATGTCCATCCCTTTATGGCCACCATGTACCCATCCTCTGATGGCTACTTCCAGCAGGATAATGCACCTTGTCATAAAGCTCGAATCATTTCAAATTGGTTTCTTGAACATGACAATGAGTTCACTGTACTAAAATGGCCCCCACAGTCACCAGATCTCTACCCAATAGAGCATCTTTGGGATGTGGTGGAACGGGAGCTTCGTGCCCTGGGTGTGCATCCCACAAATCTCCAAAAACTGCAAGATGCTATCCTATCAATATGGGCCAACATTTCTAAAGAATGCTTGCAGCACCTTGTTGAATCAATGCCACGTAGAATTAAGGCAGTTCTGAAGGCGAAAGGGGGTCAAACACAGTATTAGTATGGTGTTCCTAATAATCCTTTAGGTGAGTGTAGAATACAAGTATATTTTGTCTTTATTGCACTCGCAGAATTATAACCAATTAAAAAAAAAAATACACTTCTATACAAAATACACTTATATTTAAGATACATTCTATTCAAGCACATATAAACATCTTATATGTTGCTCCTCAAATAAATATATCTTGTTTTAAGGATTTTTAGACAATTTTAAAATCGAAGACAAGATAAAAACACTTGATAACTATAGGATGTTTTTGCAGCAAAATTCTTTACTGAATTAATAAAAAGTGTTAATTCAGTGAATGTCATTTATAGGTATTTTTAAAAGATAGTTTTGTCCTCTTTATTGTCAGTAAGCACGTTTAATGCAACCTTTCAGGTGGAGCACAAGCAGAATAATCGGTTAAGAGCTAATGATTAATCGTTGCAATAAGCACAGAATAGTCTTTAATGCTTTAGGGCATTTTACACAGTATGTGGCAATCGACAAGCTTTTGTGATCTGCAGTATGTAGCACAAGTGCAACAATGCCCGCAACTGCTGTAGCTCAACGCAAGTGTGAAAACAATTTCTCACATGATTACTGAGAATACTGTATTCTGTTCTGCATGCAAGGGAAAGTTAAAAACAAAAATAAAATGGCTTTTATATCTCTATATTAACCACATATAAGCTTTAGATATTGTTTGCACAATTGTTTTGTCATTTTATTCAATCATAAAATACATAAAAACTGAGGTTAATGAATGCATTTTAGCCAAACGTGACTTCACCTTGACATCTTTATGCAATCGGAGTTATTAAATCACTTTTACGATTAGTACTTGATTAATCGTCAGAGTAATTGTTAGATTACTCGATTACCAGAATAATCGATAGTGACAGCCCTAAACTTCAAACTATGCTTTCCTTTTGGGGATAAAATTAAATTAACAAGATGCATTAATAAAAATGGGGAAAAATTATATTTAAAAAAAAATAACAGTAAAAAACATTTGCAATCACCAGAGCTTACATAGAAACCAATACTGACGGCATTAGGAAAATTGACGTATGTAAATCTAGTTTGCATAACGGCAATCACGTTTTTATTATTTCACATGTTATTATTCAGAAAAAGAAGTGGTGAAAATTGGCTTTTTACAAAATGTGCTCTGTCAGTGTTCAGAGATTTCACGCACAAACAAATACAGGTCTGATTAGCTTCCAAGTTTCTCGCACCACTTAGCATTTTTTTCCACCATAAAAGCAGATCCTCATCAGTTTGTTTGCATGACTCAAATAAGAATGGATTACCAATGCAGCAGAATTAAATGAAATACAAAATATTACAATATGGGAGTGGTGGTGGCGTAGTGGCTAAAACACAGGGCTGTTAATCAGAAGGTTGCTGGTTCGAACCCCACGGCCACCACCACTGTGTCCTTGAGCAAGGCACTTAACTCCAGGTTGCTCCGGGGGGGGATTGCCCCCGTAATAATTGCACTGTAAGTCGCTTTGGATAAAAGCGTCTGCCAAATGCATAAATGTAAATGTAAATTACAAGTATTTCCCCATTTTGCTTTGCTTTCAAAAGACCCCATTTCCTCCTATCCAGCATCTCGACAAGTCACACATTCACAGCGCCTGCCCATTGGACTCAATTGTAACTGCAAGATTTGGTGAACGATTCAATGGGAAAGTAGTGTACTTCAGTGTTGCTCATGGCAGAAAGATGGGGAAATGAAAATCAATTTGCAATACTCAAGTAGCATTTTTTTTATATTCGATATAAAAATATATATCTAGATGGTGCAGAACGATTACTTGTTTAGTCGAGTACTCGTGCACATGCCTACTTTTAGCACTGTGAACTTCAAGAAATGGTGTCTTGTTAAAACATGGCAAAATCCTTTGTCTTACTATGGCTAATTTCTTAACTGACATTTCATGTATACTAAATACACACAATAAAAAAATATCTTCATGTTTTTTGCATGATTGGCAAAATTACAGCTTGATTGGAAATGATGCCCAATACAAATATTCTGCTCACAAGTGATGTTTACTTTGATTTTTCTTTGGTTTCTTCAAACAACACTTGTCTCATATTTTATCTCAAGCAGGCTCTTCACTGACACTTTTGTCAGCTTGGTTAAAAAGTATACAAACTTTTGAAAATACTTTTTTAGGGGGCAAAATTTTTATGTGTGGTGGAAATAACACCACAATTGGAAAATTGCATGGATTAAGTCTGCATTCTTAATTGTGGAAAAAACATTCTCTACGTTTCATGCGCTGCCTGAAAAATGCTGAGTATGGCAAGCACACCACAAAACTGTGCCAACCAACTACTTCAAAGCTTTTCAATATTTATGAAAGATTCTGAATGGGCACAGAAGCAATCAAAACAAAGCACAGCAAACATGCCTATGTACAAAACAAAAGCTTTCCACGACACGCTGGATCATTCTTTCCCACCACAGTTTGTATAAAAGCTCCCAGTGGTTTGTAGAGTGAGGCAAGTTACACCTCTCTGCACACTTCCCTTTAACCCTGCCACATGACTCCAGGCAGAGTGGCCAAACAGGTTCTTCAATTTGTGCAAGCAGTCCAGTTGTCAGATTTCCCTAGCAAGAGCCGGTGGGCTGATTGCATTCAAACAGGTGGTCTGGCTGAACTGTTGTATGAAGTGTTCATTTAAATTATATTCACTCCACAAAATAAGGCAGACAGAACAGTACCATCAAAGTAGTATTGGTGCAATTCTACTTGTTTCAACATGACAGCTTTTGCTTAAAAGGAGTAGTTCACTGGGCTCCATATGGGCTATACAAAAAGCACCATAAAAGTAATCCATAGGCTATGATTTGTGCGCATTATTGCAAGTCTTCTGAAGCCATAAGTAAGCTATGTCAGTAACAAAAAGCCAGAAATGAAAGTCCTTTTCATTCCATCCCAGCTATCCTTTATTCAAATAATGTGTGAAGATACATCATGCCTGGTTCTCTTTTTTTACACATAGCATATTACAATTCAGCCAGTTTGAATTTATGAAATTGCGAATGAGAGATGGCAGCAATGGCAGAAGTTTGACTACTGGTATTTCTATGGAGCTTTTGATCTTTTTGGAGCTTGACAGCCCAGGTCACTTTATGATTGTATTGCATGGAAAAGAGTAATAAACATTCTGCGAAATATCTTTTGAGATCCACAGAAGAAAAAAAATTAGGGTTGTAACAACATGAGGGTGAGTAAATGACTATTTTAATTTTGGGGTGAACCATCCCTTTAACACTAAAAATTTCTGCAAAAATAAATCAACCTCTTTATTGGTATATTAAGGGTGTATCTGTTCTCTCCAAAAAACTGAACCATACTGTTCGCCACCCACGGTTCACCAAGTTTAATGACGCATATGGACCATAAGGTTTTGCAAAGAAAAAGCGTAAAATAGACATGCACCGTTACAACCTCCGTTAATGCACCTGAATGGATCTGTAGATGGAACGCTCCATCTGTGTTTCACGTTGGTCAACTTGATGACATCACTGTTCTGCAAGCATTGCGTGTAGTTGAAAATGGCAAGTGGAGAAAACGAGCCACTGATAGAGAAGTCCCCTGCATTATTCAGGTCTCCTGTCTGGAAACATTTTATTTTTGCAGTCAATTACAACAAAGATGGTCAAAAAACATTTACAAAACAGGCACTGTCTGCAGACATCAATCGACATGAGTGCTTTATCCTGGTAATTGCGCAGAAATCACTGGGGAAATGCAGAGCTGTAGATGAGCGAAACTGCACACACTCCTTTTAGTTTTAAGTAGGCACTCAGTGCAAATTCGGACAGGCATAAAACAATAACTATAGCGATTGTGGTATTCGTTGCCAACGATATGTTTCCCTACTCCACTGACGAAGATGTGTGATTTCCGCATACAATTAAAACACTCGAGCCATGTCACAACATCCCTTGTATCCATTTTAATAGCAAAGTTCTTTCTATAGTGATGTACAGCTTCCGAATATCGAATACTCACCAGCCAAAACATTAAAACCACCTGCCTAATATTGTGTAGCTCCCCATCGTGCCGCCATGACAGCGCCATCCCCATTCTTCTCACCACAATTGCACAGAGCGTTTATCTGAGTTACCGTAGACTTTGTCAGTTCGAACCAGTCTCTGTTGACCTCTCTCTCATCAACAAAGCAGTGCAGAGCAAAAAAAATCATCCAGATACGGGTCAGGAGCTTCAGTTAATGTTCACATCAACCACCAGAATGGGGAAATAATTTGATCTCAGTAATTTGGACCATGATTGTTGGTGTCAGATGGACTGGTTTGAGTATTTCTGTAACTGCTAATCTCCTGGGATTTTCAAGCACAACAGTCTCTAGAATTTACTCAGAATGGTGGCAAAAACAAAAAACATCCAGTGAGTGGCAGTTTTGCAGATGGAAACGACTTGATGGGAGGTCAACAGAGAATGGCCAGATTGGTTTGAACTGACAATGTCTATGGTAACTCAGTTAATGGATGCGGGTTGGTGCTGTTTTGGCGGCACTAAGGGAACCTACCCAATATTAGGCATGTGGTTTTAATGATGTTGCTGATTGGTTTGTGCAATAGAGTTTGAAATGCATTTTATGACGATGTATGAAGCGTAATAGTGCAGGTATTAAGTTAAAATATTGATTTAGTAATTAGAGAGGAGATATTTTTAGTTATAGGCTCTAACGAACATTAACCATGGTTTTACTATAGTAATATTGTAGTAGCCATGACTGCGGAAACCATGGTTTTCTATGCAAATATCATAGTTTTGATACAATTAACCATGGTTTTACAACTATAATACTGTAGTTCCCATATAGTAATCGTGATAATACTATATATTGTTAACATGACAGAAACCATGTTGATTTTGTGGTTACTATCGCAACTTAATTAAACTATGGTTAATTAAACTATGGTTACTGGTTAATTAAACTATGGTTACTGTAAAACAATGATTTTTATTATTGACAAACCTGTTGAAGTGTGTTACCAAATAGAGTTTTATTTATTTTTTTAACATTCCAAATACTGAACCGTACTGAATACCTGTGATACAAACCCTAAACCTGTGATACAAACCGAACCATGAGAAATTTGAACCGTTACACCCCTTGATTATTTTGTATTTCTGTGGCTCAACTAAAATCTGAAAGTCTAAACTCTCAAACGTGATTTACATGACATCACAGTAAAATTATGGTATGCCTCTGCATTAAACTACCCATCAAAATTATTTACTGGTTAGGTTGGTGTTGGACCCTTTCTGAGTCATGTATTGCAAAATGTATGTTTGCATTACAGGCAACTTTACAGATGTTGTTCTGCAACTCCCTCTCCGGTTGTTCACAAAGATATGAGAGCAATCTAAATAGATTTAAAGTCAAATTTTGGGCTCAATAGTTATCATGTTGATTACCACAAAAATCAATTTTGACTTGTTGCCCCTTTTCTTTAAAAAAAAAATTCAAATTAAAAAAAGCAAATACCTGGGTTACAGTGAGGCAAATGGAAATGAATGGGGCTAATCTGCAAACTTAAAAAAACTTGCGTTTCAAAAGTATAGCTGCGGGACAAACAATATACAAGTTTCCATGATTTTAGTGTGATAAATCACTTACTAGCCTTTTCTGTGTAAAGTTATATCAAATTTGTTAATGCCGTAAACCCTAAAATGACCATAAAGATTTAAAGAAATCTATAACTCTGATAAAACACGTTAACAAATGAAGGTATGTAAGTGCTTTTATAAAATTATAAGCATCACATTTCTGCCTTTAAACCCTCCCAAAAATTGGCCACATTCAATTTCATTGTAAGTGCCTCACTGCAACCCTGATTTCTGCTTTTTTAAAGAAAGAATCCAATCAAAATTATGCCACAAATTCTGCTGATTGAGCTAAACTTGTATTGAACCAACATGATCACACAGGAAGCTGGCATTTTATTTCAGAGTTCTGGTTTCCTAGGATCTGCCACATTATGCTGATTCTCCTGCAAGCTTTTTTTTTTAAAGATTTTCTTAAAGCAAATCTAAATATCTTCCGTTGCTTCTCAAGAAAATGTATCTTGTTTTAAGGATTTTTAGACTATTTTAAAATGGAAAACAAGACAAAAACACTTGCTAACAGTGAATTTCTTAACTGAAATAAACTTAAATATTTTTTTACCTTTAATTCAGTGAATGTCATCTAGAGGTATTTTAAAAGATGATTTTTGTCCTCTTTATTGTTAGTAAGCACATTTAATACAACCTTTTAAGTCAGGGCACAAGCTGAATAATCTGTTAAGAGCTAATGATTAATCGTTACAATAATCACCGAATAGTCGAATAATCGTTATAATAATCGACTATCAAAATAATCGTTAGTTGCAGCCCTAATCTCCACACTATAAGAGTTGTTTTCTCGTGATCACGGCTCAAGTGTAAATCACAGCAGAATCATTCCAGAGACGTCATTCAGTATTGCAATGTCAGAGGAGAAAGAGCGTCACATATCTCATTAAACAAGGCTTGATGGCAGCTTAAATAGATTTTTGCCAATGAAGTACTGTATCAGAGCTTCAATGATTTTGGGAAAAAAACGGGATCTGTGACTGGTTCGTTCATCTGAAAATCACTCCAATTAATTTACTCTGACAGTATTTAATTTTTAACAGAACACAGTAGCTTCTTAACTCATCCTGTATATGAAGCCTTTGAGCCTTCACTTGGTGTTAACATATTTTTTTTAATAAAAACTTCAGTTAAAACAAGACGAAAATGTCATAATAGCGTTACATTGTATTGCTAGTTGTGCCTAATTTGTTGACCACCAGATGGCAGTAAACTGAACCTTACACAGAAGCTTTGATAACGTACACAATTTCAATACGTTTTTAATGAAAGCCCTGTTACTCCATAGATAACGGATTATGACAGAGATGCAGGTCAGCAGACCTGTGAGTCACAAGATAAAACTGAGATAAAATCCATCTCCTTGATATAGAGAAGCCTACTGTTGGGATAAAGAGAAGATGAAGATGCTTTGCCTGTGATGATGATGATGATGACCTGCTCCAGGCACCAAAAGGCGTTTTCTCACGGGAACTTTAAGTGGAAATCATGAGAACAAGAGAGAAAATGAAGTCGTGACTTTTGTTATGTTGAGATCACGAGAAAACAAGACAGAAAAATGGTCTTCTGTACACACATGCACATACCACTTCCAACACTTTGGGCTACCACTTTGCCCACTGGGGGCAGTCTTTGCATTTCGGTAAGCACAGACCAATTTTAGCTAAAGAAAAGTCAACCTACTTTTTCTGTTTTCAATGTGAGATCAGTCTTATTGAACCTGGAATATTACTTATACAGCCTACCCATAGCAAAATGTGCTTACACCTTGGAACTGTCTACTGTGACTTTACATTGCCCCAGCTAAAATAAAACAACCTAAAAAGTGATTGTGCAAATGGAATAAACCTGAATAAACTCAGCCAGACAAATAACAAAAGGAAAGTTTAACTAGACCTAAATCCAACCGCAAAAGAAACTACCCTTCTACCACATCATCTGACAAACAACCGTGAGTAAGTTCATCATGTCTATAATGGGATGTATGGCTTGGTTTTGACATAACAGCAGACAGTTGACCAGAGAAAGATAAAAGCCACTCATTGCACTCCTGATATGCAATTACGAAAAACTGCACCGCTTCAAAATGCTCATTTCCCCTCCCCCATTACAGAAAAACAAGGCCTTTGGATCAGCCCACTGTTGGCAACAACTGACCTGTAAAATAAGAGCCAGGCTTCAGCTAAAAATCGGACTACAAGCTTGTCTTCAAGAAAGCGAACTTGCACAAACGTGTTCCAAAATGCTTAACTAACTGAAGGCTTAACTGCACAAACTATTTTTTTGGAATTTACTATGAACTTTTCCCACTTTAAATGATATTCTCCACATTTTATTACAGATCATTTTGCATTTAGCCAAACTGAGGAATTTGGATCACTGCCTCACAAACTGGCAAAGTTCAGATGTGAAGTAGTTAAACATTTATATTTATTAGTGCTGTCGAAGTTAGTGCATTATTGCTAAATTATTTTAACGCCACAAATTTTATTTTTTTATGCCGTTAACGTGAAATATGACCCTTTGAATAAAACATAGTTCATGACAGGCGAGTAAATTCGCGCCCGTCAGGAAAACAGATGGTGGGAGATAATATGCTGACACCTGCACAAAGAATTTGATCAATGTAGCACAGCAGTCTTGCTGTGCTACATTGGGCGCGGTACGAAAGTTGCAAGGCACAGTGCGAGAGCGAAGCAATAGTGCAAGCGTGAGGTGATCGTCTGTATTCCGTGACTGCTATGGGTCCTTGAATAATGTACAACGTGCCAGTAAAGGCAGCCGGTGGAGTTTCTGGTGCCCCCCTAGGGAGTTGGTGCCTTACGCGGACTGCGTAATATGCATGTAGGGAGTGGCGGTACTGATTAACGACTAGCACAAACCCTGCTGCTGACTACAAGTGTCTCTGTTTGATAGTGCACTAGCCAATGCAGAAGTTGGAGACATTGCTGGAATCCTACAGGTAATCTACACTGTCATATTTAATCCCAACGGTTACAATTGTGACCAGGGTCTAAAGGGAGTTTTTGATGTATTTTGCACAGAGTTGTCAATTGTAAATGACAGTGCAGATACACTTGCAACAACCATATTTTGTACATCATTTGAATTAAGTTGTGCTGTGCTCATTTTCTTTTGTTCAACTCTGTTGGTAGGGTAGGTTTTGTGTGAATGACCGAAAAATACATCTGGATGAAGCATATTTTGTCCACTCATATTTATAAAGTTATTCGGATTAATCACGATTAACTACAATAAATTATGCGATTATATATTTTAATCGGTTGACAGCCCTAATATTTATATTTTCTTTGCTTCTTAAGCATCACATTCACCTAGTCCTTTAATAGCTTGCCATGTTCTTCCAGGTTGTATAGTACACATGCAAAAGGATATCAAGTTGTTTGTTTGTTTGAAGTTAAATGACTATGACAGAAGAGATGTTCAGTCAAAAAACTGGAGTAGGCTACATTATCTTATATCCTCAAGTTGGTTCTATGATTGCCTAATTTAGTATGTTTGACCAAAGTCTCTTTATATCACAAATATGAAAGACTTTAAATGTCAGTAGGACCATTTTAATATGGACTTCGAATAAAAAAAAAACCACATTTGTCCAAATACCCTTTAACTCTGTATATAAATTAGCATTAGCCTAAAACCTCTAGTGTCAGATGAACTTACAAGCGACCAAAGCTAAAACTGAAATTTGAATGAAAATAAATAAAACGCACACAAAACAGATCCACCCAAACTGAGGACAGGCCCCTTGCACCAAAAGAGTCGACAAAAGTTATTTATCGGCGACCAGAAGTCCGACATATGCCATATCATCTCAATAACACCTTAATAAAAAGATGGCGTTGCAAAATGTAAAGAATATACCTGGAAACTATCAAAATAACACAAAATACCTCCAGTAATATATGTGACATTGCTGCGTCCATCCTCATTAGCACTGAAGCTAACTGACAGAAACGCCATCACACAGATCTGCCTTTTAAAAGAGTTAATGATACACTTATATGGACCTAAATCCACATGTGTCAATAAATCATTAACAACATAAATTCATACAGAGTTGTAAAGTCTATATTCAAGTTGTGTGGGCTGTTTAAATGCTGGTTCCGCACAGCATATGCCAAAACGAACCCAATAAGACAAACACAGCACAAATGATATATTTTTACCATTTCAAATGCACAATATAGCCATTGAATCTCAGTAAAAGACTCAGAAAGTAATATATATGACTGACACGAATGAGTAACAAACCAAACATGAGGAAAAGGCAGATTAAAACTGACCTGAGCAAAGAAAATTGAACAAAAGTCGAGAACGAAGGGGTGAATTAACTTGCTGAGGGAGGAACTCTTCGACACGTTGTCTTCTATCTTTACTCTGGTGAGTTTATCTCATGTTGTCATCATTTTAAGTCTTGTGTCTCACAGGACTCAACGCTTCTTGCTTTGGTGTGTTTAGCTCTAATAAGGTGAGCGAGCGCGCAGCGGTCACAGCCTCATATAATGTGAGCACGCGCACACAGATGCGCGAGCGCGCACGCACGCAACCGCCTACACTCAAACAAATAAATTTAAGATTTACGCGTTTCAATTTAAAAACTAAATTCCATCAAACTGAATTACCTACATATTTTAAGTTTTATTAGTTTACTATTGCTAAAGAATACACAATACCATTTTTTAATGATCTTTGTTTTGAAAATGTAAATGCATAAATTAAAATCTTAAAAATAGCAAAATATATATATTTTTGAGTTTAGCAGGGGATAGTAAAGCAGTGTTTATGGGCTGGCAAAGTTATTATAAATTGTTAATAGCTTTGAGGGACTTTAAAAACTGACATTTTGTCCTACAAAAATGCACCATGGCATTTTGTTTAAAATTATGGTTAGCATTTTGTTAGGAACATCGGTTTTATAATTTATAGTATTACTTTATAATAATGTAAACACATTTTCAAAATTGGGGGATCAAATGTAATAATCAATCTGTGAATTACACATATTAGTTTTGCACTAATGTAAGTATTAAAGTGGTCTTGATATGAGTAGCCTAATTAAAATGTTCTTAATCTTTTGACATGTAAGATTTCATCATAGGCTGCTATAAAAACATACTGTATGTTTCAGAACTCAAAACTTAAAAAGAGCAACTCATTCTCTATTTCCTCCACATTGTGATGTCACAGTGTGGTATATATTTGCATCTGACCGCCTCCACAACACATCAATGCCTACTTTACCTTAATACTTCAGCAGCCCCGCCCAGTAGTTGTCAGAAGGCGTGGACTGTGCTCATGACGACATTTGCATCCTCAAACTGTGCGTGGAACGTCGATGAGCAACATGGACAACCAAAGTATACAGTACTGGGGACTTTACAGTCAAGTCTTAAATGAGTAGCCACACCAAAACCAAGCTTCTCTGACAGAGTCAGAATGAGGGTGGGGAATTATCGTGTTTTACAAATATGATGTTTTTAAGAAAATTAAAAACTTTACTAATATGATAAGTACACCTTAAGGAACATATTCAAATAATAAAAAAGGCATGGTCTATGATGGTTAAGGTCCAACTTATAAAATTCATTATTCACATAGTTATACATGTCATATTAAATTTGTAATGCTAAATATTCCTGTAGGGTATGGGCATATTTTAATGCACACAACTACAGATCTGTTGAGCATTATATAATTTTTGAGTTATTAAAGTTATTTTGTTAACACTTTTGAGTCAGTGAAAAAACGGTCTAAAGAAATATAACTGTACTGTATGTTTACATGTAAATGCATATATCCATGAGTTGCAAATGTATGTAAAGAATCAAGCAGTATGTGCATGGATAAACATGCTTGACATATGTGCACTCAGCCATACAATGCTGGAGGCTTTATATCTGGGTTGCAACAGGGTTCATCTCTCAAGAGTCAACAGGTGCTCCAGGCTCTTTATAAAGGGACCTCTGAATAGTTAAGGTCAGTTCTTTTAGATTTCTGCCATGGCAACAGTCTCTGACCAAATGTTTCCATGATTAAAAATGCAACACTGCCCTGACATCAGTTTACAGTGGTGTTATTTTATTTATATTGCTGGAAGTAAATGTGTTCCAATCAGATCTCACACATGACTGTAATTACAGACACCCTACTCATGGTTTACATTTGTTGTGGTTTCTTTAATCCTTTGGAATCATTCAGAATCATGCAATCTTTGGTACTGGTTGCACTTGAAGCTAAAATACATTCATATAGTTCTTATTATTCCTAGTTCCACATGAATTATGCACTCGACTATGATTGGCATCAATCAAATTCATAATATCCACAATAATATATATTTAGCAATCATAATATCATAATCATCTTTATACCTCTCAGAAATGTAGCATAGAATACACACTACATTCTGTAAAATATTATCTTTTCTGAATTTCCTTTCACGGCGTCCTTAAAAGTTTATTTAAACCCAAACCCTCCCTGGCAGTGTAACAGACCCACTATCGAGGTTGCAAAGATACCTACATCACACCATTCTAGCAAGCACAAATGTGAAAAACAGGACCTAACATGATATACATGAAGATTTATACCACTTTAACATCTATAGTCAATATAAACTTTTATCGAAATGCATGGTTTTTAAAAAAGTTGGTTATTAGAGGTAAAAGAACCAGCACATATGGTTGAATTTTGGTAGTATATTGGGTAGTTCATATATAGGTGTCATATAACTTGGAAATATCACAGAATTATGATCTTATTGCAGTGTCTCCACATTGACAGATTTGAGGGTGACATCATTGTAGATACTAAGACCTTTGATTTGGTCCAGCTCACGGATCCGATGTTTGAACTCTAGAAGGTGAGACTTGTTCACTGCCACTTTGAATTCAGAGCTTGTGCACAAAATCTTCATCTGAAAAAAAAAATAAATATATTTTTTAATAATAATATATATATTTTTAATTAGTTCCAACTGAACAACCATGGAATAAAACCTGTAAACCACCGGTCAAAACTTTTGAAACACTTGACTGAAATGTTTCTCATGATCTTAAAAATCTTTTGATCTGAAGGCGTGTGCTTAAATGCTTGAAATTAGTTTTGTAGACAAAAATATAATTGTGCCACCATATTAATTTATTTCATTATAAAACTAAAATTAATAAATAAATACAAAAAAAGGTTTTTGAAATTGATGTCTTGGACCAAATAATAAAGAAAAGCATCCAATAAGTGCCCAACATAGATGGGAACTCCTTCAATACCTTCATCACAGTGTGATACCTCAAGAAGCTGGTTGTGAAAAATGTCAAGAGTTCATGTCTGCAAATTCTAGGCATAGTTCCATTTATGTTATTATGTTATTCCATAGTTTTGATGGCTTTACTATTATTCTAAATTCTAAAATGTGAAAAAAAAGAAAGAAAAAAAAATTATATTATTTATATATATATATATAATAAAGAATGAGTAAATTTTTCAAAACTTTTGACTGGAAGTGTAGTTTTGGACCAGAAATAGAAATGAGACAAACTTTTATTTGTCATTGTATTTCTAGTGATGATTATTTCTCCAATGTTCAATTGAAATCAAACTTTTTCGTATCTTTGTCATTCACTAACTTGTCTTTAACAGCCTACAACAAATGTTTATGACTTTCGAACAAAACTATTAAGATGAGAAAAAAAAAACCCTAAAACATTATGGTGTAATGCTGCGCTCACCTCAAAAGGCTTTCCTGCGACAAAAGGGAAGGATGAGGTCTCTCTCTCTTCTCTGCCCCACTGGTTTCCAATCATACTGTTTCTCACAATAATTTGCTTTCCGGCTTCATTGAAGCGGGGGTTTAAATGAAGTGCAATGTCTTTGCCTTTACTTAGATTTAAAGTGATACTAATTAAAGGGAGAAAACATAACATTATAAAAGGATTACTACATGAGATCACAAATCACTCACACAGGACAGATTTAAAGTGATTATCACAATCATTAGATGATTATCTAAAATTAAAGTCAACCTGAAATCAAAATGGACCTATTCATCCTAACACACTTTCCTGGTCTTATTGTGAACGATTCATCTGTGCATTATTTAAAGGAGAAAAAAATAATTGCTCCACTTATGAAACCACTTTCCTTATGAAACCACCAATCCCTCTTACTTCTACAACCCGTCCCCTCCAAGTACAAGTCATTTAGAAATAATTTTTCACAGTCCAATCAATTCCTGATGGATCAACCCAGGATTAGATTAATTTGGAAATATGTGACATTACAGCAGTAAAATGGGCTGTGAATGCAGTTTCATGTTGAATTCAAGCAACAATTTCACATGGGTCTGCTGCAAAAAACAATTGTGAGCACATGAATTCAGCTCTTAAAGCACTGATTTTCTAAAAAGTAAAAAAAAAAAAACTTTCTAGTTTTTCCTCAATCAAAGGCTGTCTGTAAATTAAGAATAGAGGAGATTTATTCGTAATTTACAAATGGACAAAAAGGTGATCACAACAATTTATTAAGTACATTAAATTGTATTATTATTACATATAAAGGCTTCTGTGTGTTAAATGTCTGTTGTGTGTCTGTGTTTGTCCTTACAGTTTAGCATTGGGCTTGACCTCTCCATTGATGGTGATGAGCATCTTGTTGTAAATTCCATTGTGAAGAGGGAGGTCAAATGGCACAGTCTTGCAAAGAGACAAAAAGGGTCAACACATAATACAGAAAAAAAGTGGTTAATTTATGTTTTCTTAAAGAAATACTCAGGGGTTCAAAACAAACTATGCTCTTTTGACAGCATCTGTGTCATGTTAATTACAACAAAAACATTTTTACAATTTACACTTAGAATGGAAGTCTATGGGGCAAGACATATTGTAACGTTTCAAAGCAGAAATGTGAAGCTTATATTTTTGTATTGCTAGCACTTAGAAATTAATTAAAATTACATTCTTCTGTACAAATATGTGTTATTTGAGCTGTGTAGTTGCCTTTTCTCCCCAATTTTGGAATGCCCAATTCCCCATGCGATCTAAGTCCTCGTGGTGGCGTAGTGACTCGCCTCAATCCGGGTGTCGGAGGATGAATCTCAGTTGCCTCCGCGTACGAGACGTCAATCTGCGCATCTTATCACTTGGCTTGTTGAGCGTGTTACCAAGGCGATGAAGCGCGTGTGGAGGCCCACAAACCTCACCAACCCACCATGCGGCCCACCAAGAGCGAGAACCACTTTATAGCAACCACGAGGAGTTTACCCTATGTGACTCTACCCTCCCTTAACCTGGCTGGAGTCACTCAGCACACCCTGGATTCGAACTCACGACTCCAGGAGTGGTTGTCAGCATCAATACTCGCTGAGCTACCCGGGTCCCTGTAGCTGTGCAGTTGTCTAAATTGTTCTTTTAACAGTGGAACTACTTTTCTAGACCTATTTAAAATGTAAAAACATTAGTAACTTTGTAGACTTGTATAGTGTTTACATAGACATGTATAATGTTTACATCCCATTGCAATGTCTTGCCCCATAGACATTCATTGTAAGTGCATTACTGTAATGTACGCATGATTGTTGTTCACTTTTACAAACTGAGTTATTAATCAAATTTTATCAGTATAGCTTATCTTGTATTTAACCCTCACATTCCTTAAGCATGATCCAGATATTTGAATATTCACTACCCCTCTGTATTTAAATGGCATTCTAAGGAAAATGAAACCACCAAAACAAACACTTTAATTGCTGTTGTACAAATCCAAGAAAAGTCTCACTAATGGTTTTGGAGCTTGTTCAGGAGCACCGTAAGGGCCAGTTTGTGGGGCCGGTCCAGGCCACCCCGGAGCAGTGGGTTGTCCAGGCTGACCAGGCCAGGTCGGCTGAGGTGGTTGCCCTGGCCAGGCAGGTTGGTTTGGCTGCCCAGGCCAAGTTGGGTTAGCGGGCTGCCCAGGCCAGGTAGGGTTAGTGGGCTGTCCAGGCCAGGTAGGGTTAACGGGCTGCCCAGGCCAGGTCGGGTTAGCGGGCTGCCCAGGCCAGGTCGGGTTAGCGGGCTGCCCAGGCCAGGTCGGGTTAGCGGGCTGCCCAGGCAAGGCAGGGTCAGCGGGCTGCCCAGGCCAGGTAGGGTTGGCAGGTTGGCCGGGCCATACAGGGCCTCCTGACTGTTGGCTGTTTTGTTGTGGAAAGTCACCAAGGGCATCCGAAAGCTGAAATGCAACACAAAATAAATTATAACATTATATTTGTTGTTTTAAAGTAGATAAAGTAATTAGGACTAAGAGGTACTTACATCCATGATTTCTGAAAACCAAACAGAGAGAAAGGTTAGTACCATGTCTTGTCATGAATCATACTAAATAATATATTTAAATATGTAAAATATAGCTACTTATTCAGGATCTGTTTTTTAAATGAATCAGGAGCAGTAAATTAATACTAATACAACAAACTGGAAAGTTTGAAATGTATTTGTTGCAATACATTTGTATGTGTGTTGAAACCTGGCATGCACAGGTGATACCGGGAAAGTGCCGTTTAGAGCGGTTTTGTACTGAAAAGCCGCTATGTGTATGAGTATAAATGTCAACATCATTATACACTATATGTCTAATGGATTGAAGTCTGTCATGCAAAACATGGGCTCTTTAATGTAATCCAATTGGTCTGCCTTTTTATTGCAACCATCAGGGCAGTTTCTGGGCATATGGGGTGCCCTAAGCAAAATCCTACATGGAGACCCCCTCTCTTTTCCCTCTCGAGCCACAAGGGGGCTCCTATAACTGTCTAATTGAGCCATTACTGCTACTTGCTTTGCGAGGCCCCCTGTTGGCTCGGGGGCCCCAAGTGGCCGCTTATACCACTTACAGCAAGAAACGGCCCTGCCAACCATTACTCTTAGTTAGAGGCTTTCGAAAATATTTAAAATAGAAATGGAGTCACATTTAAACTAACTTTAAATGGTGCAACGCTCAAAAATTTTCTTGTAAGTTGTAACTCAATGCCCATTTATGACAAAATTAAGAGAAAATTTAATTTACACCCAGGTTTTTTGCCTTGTAGCTGTTACTATAGTGTGTATTTTAGATCGGCTGTAATGCTGTATTGACCAATCAACACATGGAACTGTCCATTATATGTTTTTATAGGTTAGTGCATGGTATGTTCTCTTTTATTCTGTAGGAAGCAGATTCTCCTTGAATACTCCATTAAATTCTGTAGATATTTGTTATAACAGCTTTCATAATTTATGAAATTCCTGGAAATGCATTAGATGCTCCCATGATGCTCTTTGTTGACAGTCCAATCACAGTAGAAATTAAGGGAAGATAAATTGTTGATGACTCACATCCATGAAACCACCAACCACACTTCTTGTCACAATGTGAATTATGAGCAGGAGGGGATGTGTGATGTTTACAATAGACATTTGATAACATTATACAATTTTGGCCTTTTTAACTGAATGCACACTCTGCATAATGGTGCAGCGTATTTTAAACAATTAAATGTACTTAAGTTTGATTTGGGTACAGAACTTTTAACATTTTTAAAGGATAGCTTCCCCAAAATAAAAAGATTCCATCATCATTTACTCAGCCTCACATTGTTCCAAATCCATATGTCTTTTTCTTTAATGGAGCACAAAAGGAGAAGTTAGGCAATATGTTAAGTCAACACTCACTTTAATCCATACAATGAAAGTGAATGGTGACTGTGTAAAATATGTTCTGGACTTTAGTTTTGTATGGACTCTTATTTTTAAATCATGTTTTAGTTCTTGTCTATGTTCTTTTCCCCCCTCTGATTGTTTCCCAGGTGTTTCTTATTTTCCTGGTTAGTCCCTGTGTATATTCTGCCCTCCTGTTCTCACTTGCTGTGTCTGAAAACGTTCATGTACATTGAATGTACACTTGAAATCAGATTGCATTGTGGGCAATAATGAGTGAAAAGTAGGGAAGGAGTGGCTCACTCAGAATTCAGACACTCTTGAATAATGGCAGATACCCAAGGGGGTGATTTCAGACTGTCTTTGTCAGTTAATTTCCTTTGTAGGCTGTGGTGTTTGTTGCTTCTTGAGTTTCCTGTATTTATTGACATATTGGGTTTGTTTTGAGGGGTCCTAGATCTGCCTCTCTTACCTTGGCATAAATTACAGACCGAGGCTGTCCTTCTGATCATTTTTGAGGGGACTACTTTTTAACATTTCTATTGTTTTTCCCTTTTGGAACAAACTGCAATACGTTTAAAAAAATTTTAAATTATTCACATTGCAAAGTTGCACACGAATGAGTACAGCTAAACTGCAATACAAGTTATCCCACAGTCAACCGTAGGCTATACTAAGTGTCATTCGTGAACACTGCAAGTTTAGACTTGATAAACTCTTCGAAAGCCTGTGGACTTTTCTGGGCCTCCCACAGCAGGCCTATCACTTATTATTTTAAAGCAAGCAAAAGTACAAGTAAAATCTAGCATTGTGTTTAGAAAGTGTCCAATTATATTATCAACTTCTGTAACACGTAGTTGATATTCATTTATAAGGCTAATCCACCTACCTTCGTTTGCTTTACTCATCAGCCACATACATATACACATCTTTGAATATCAATTTGCAAACAAAGTCCAAATTCAAATATATTAACCTGAAAATGTGATGGCACAGTTTTAGAAAAGATAATACAGACAACATAGAAAGCATATACCTGTTTGCTTTAGTGAATAACGCACAGATGATGTTCTTGAAAATTCTGAGAGTAGAAAAGTGAACTGCAATTCCGGGTGGAGATCATAAATCCACTCTCATGCTCCTAAAACCCTCCCTACCACGTTTGAATATAGGCCGCACCCACCCACACATACACAAACAAACACACCCCGAGATTTATGAGGAAATGTACGACAAATGCCACTTAATAAAAATAATAAGGTTTCAATAATAAATCCGTAATATTTTAAGAAGAAAGCCAAAATAAAGTCGTAGCATTATGAGAGCTAAGTGATGTGGCGAACATCTGTGGAGCATCTGAGTCTTTGGATACAGTAAACACCACTAACCAGGAAGTTAACATTGGCTATGCTACTTTGTTGTCAAGTTAGCTAAGCTAAATTTGTGGGAAGTTTTTGCGAGCCCTAGCTCTGTTCGTGGGGCTTTTAGCCACACCAATATGGACAAGATGGCATATTGTGGATCTCATTGAAAAAGGTGATGCTATGAGCTGTTATGAGGTGTACTATATACATGCCCAAAACGCCCTTCCTCAAATGCCTCACTGCATTAATGCCATAATGCATTCAACTTGAAATGTAGGCCTACTTGTTTTTTTTTATCAGACACAGTGGACAGTCCTTAAGAAAATATATAAGGCAAAAATGGTAATACTTTCCGCTTTTGTCTTTAAAAACAAAAAACATTTTATACCAAACAAATATAAAGTTGATAACAAGGTGTTTTATTAGGATGATCTAATACATACACTTTTGTGAACATAAAAACAGTCAGTGGTGTGCAAATCAGTGGTGTGCAAAACCTCAGCAGGGACAGGGGCGGAAGGATACAAAAGGGCACTTTATGAAAGAATAGTACTTAGTATTTAGAGTAAATATTAATTCCTTTATTATATACAGTACATATCCTAAAGTTTCCTTAAACAGAAAATAGAAACCTATTCTGTTATATTTATCACAAAAAGCTCCATGATTTTATAGTTTTTTAGACAGCATTGGTATTTTGTTTAAGTAACTTGGAGTACCATTACAATTTCATAAAATATGAATACAATAATCATTCAGTACCATAGTATTACCCTGGTAAAACCACTGTGCTTCAAAGTCTTCAAATCTTTTCCTCGTCTCATCACTCTTCTCTTCACTTTCTCTCATCTCTGCTCCATCACTTCATCCTGTCATCTTTGCTGCTTCCTCTCCGACCTCATCATCCTCTTTATTCAACTGACATTTTTCTTAATTTCCTTTCATATGATATTTAAAAAAAATTCTGGCATTAATATTAAGGACCTTACACCATTAGGCGATGGGATGGCGATTTTTAACACTCTCAAAAATGTGATGAGACACACACAGCTTTCTCTCCCCTCTGCTGATGACACTGCTCCTTTTATCCCCGTCGCAGCTCACTGCAATACAAAGCAGCTGTTAGTCAATTCCCGCACAGGTGTGAATCCTTTTCCACTCACCTCTCCCTGCTTCGCTTTCCAGAAATTTTGAGAGAGGAAATCAGTCACAGGAACTGTCTTAACTCCTTTTTGTTCTTGGGCCTTGGGCAGGCAGCAATCGCTGCTGTTTTATCAATTTGGGGGCGTACCTGTTCATGTCCCAAGTGGAAGCCCAGATACTTTACTTCCCCCTGTCCAATTGCACACTTTTTCGAGTTTGGTGTGAGAGCCGTCAGTCTCAGCAATCACAGGACAGCCCTCATATTTTGATCTGCCACTGCCAATTATTGCTACAAATAATAATATCGCCTAGATAGGCAGTGGCATATGCAGCGTGCGGGCAGAGGACTTTGTCCATGAGTCGCTGGAATGTAGCCGGGACCCAAAACAAACCTAAAGGAATGGTTACAAATTGGTGTGAGCCAAACTTAGAGATGGGAGTCAAGGGGATCTGCCTGTATTCCTTTGTCAAGTCCAGTGTTGAATAAAAGCACGCTGCACCTAACCAATCAAGCAGTTCGTCAATGCAAGGCATTGGGGCAGCTGTGGCTCAGGTGGTAGAGCAGGTTGTCTACTGATTGCAGGGTTGGTGGTTCAATTCCCGGCCCACACGACTCCACATGCTGAAGTGTCCTTGGGTAAGACACTGAACCCCAAGTTGCTCCCAATGCCTTGCATGGCAGCTTTGCTGTCATTGGTGTGTGAATGTGTGTGTGAATGGGTGAATGTGACAGTGTAAAGCGCTTTGAAAACCACTAATGTTAAAAAGGCGCTATATAAGTTCAGACCATTTCAGACCATACTCATCAAATTCAGAAACTGCATTGACATTTCTATAGTCCACGCAGAACCAAATCGAGTCATCAGCTTTCGGGACCAAGTCCACCAGACTGGACCAGTCACCATGGGATTCCTCAATTACCCCCATATCGAGCATGGCCGTAATTTCTTCTCAGACCACTTGTTTTTTGAGCTCTGGTAGTCGATAGGGGTGGAACAGTACCACTACCCCTGTCATCTGTTCTAATGGCCTGATGAGGTCCATGCAAATTCTTTCGAAGGGGACATCGATCGACGGAAAAATACACAATGGCTCTTTTGGAGTGGCCGGTGGATTCACCAACTGACATTTGTGACATTTAGCACATCACCTGCGTACATTTCCTGCGAATGCCCGGCCAATAAAACCGGGCCATTAGACAGTTCAGTGTCTTGTCTTGCCCCAAATGCCCCGCCATCGGATTAGAATGAGCTGCCTGGAATGACATTTCCTGGCGGCTTTTCTGAATTAACAACTGGGTTGTATCTGTTTTTGTTTGAGCGTCCTGTGTCACTCGATACAACCTATCTTCAATAATTGAGAAGAAGGGATAGGACAGCACAACACCGGGTTGAAGTTTTTTAACATAAATTATTCTAACCTGGTCTCTTGTCTGCTCTAGAGAGAAATCCCCCGTGGGGATTTCCCAGAGGACCAGAGGGTTGGAGCCCTCCCTTCCCGCTGGGTTTCCCTGACGTGGAGCTGAGGTTGGCGGCTCCGCCTCCCTTGCCATCACACCCCACACCAAACATTCCTATCGCAGGACCCATCCATACACATTCCCCTCAACAATGTTTGAAATGGTGGCCAATTTTTCCCAGAATCAGTGAATAGGTGAGGTGAGGACTAACCACCACAGAATACGCCTTCAAATGGTCCTCAGCCAGCGATGCCAGATGGTGGCACTGGACCCATTCTGCTGTCCCCTTTGGCAGCCTGTTGATGAACTTAGCATAGTTGACTATGTTGTCGGCATCACTCCTCCCCACCACCAACCACCTCCGACAGGCATCACAGAGCTGTTGGGCGAAGGCAAATGCCCACCCAAATGACACAGCCCGAAAACGCTGATGGTGCTGCTTGGGGTTTCGGCCGACCTGTTGCAGGATGGCTAGTTTAAGACCGGAGTACTCCAGCAGGTTCGCTACAGGAAGCTGTTGCGCTGTGAGCTGGGCTTCCCCCGACAACAGCCGCAGCAACCGGACTGCCCATTGCATGTTGGGCCAGCCCACCCTTCAGCCTTGTGCTCAAACAGTTCGAGGAATGCCTCAGTATCATCCTGGGGTCCCATTTTAGGCAGGGCGATATGGGGTGTGGCCATGGTCTGGAATGGGGTCGCTGCTAGAATACCCCATATGGAATATTTGAACAGCGGTGAAACATTTTCTTATGATGTGTTGCATTCATACGAGCAGACAGAGAAGTACGTTTGAGGCAGAAGAAATCGAAATATACCTTGTGTAAATTGTCAGCTTTACACTAAGCTAAATGCTATTTCTAGCCATTTTACATGCACATTTTACCAGACATGATCATATTTTCTTTACCAAGAAAATTCATGTTAGATCATAATTTCTTTTTTCTGGTAAGACCTTTGATATTAGGGCAAAAATCATATTCTTGATAATAATTTTTGTATTGTTTTCCTGCAAAAATATCAAAAAATCCTTAAAACAAGATCAATTTGATTTATCTTGTTTTAGAAACAACAGTGCATAAGATATTTAGGTTTTCAGAGAATGTATTTTTAACTTGTGTATTTTGTCTTACTGTACTCGCAGAGTTTTTATAGTCAAAACAAGTGAAAAAATCACCTGTTTTTTGAAGTAATCCAAAGTATTAGAATACGTTACTGGCCTTGAGTAATCTAACAGAATACATTAAAATGTTAATTTTACAGCATGTATTCTGTAATCTGTAGTGGAATACATTTCAAAAGTAACCCTCCCAACCCTGGCCACAGTTAAACTCTGGATACTATGCACGAACAACGGTAATTTGTCATAAAGGCAACTACAAAGCAGAATTTAACAATAGAGCTTTAAAGCCTGGACACTCATGAATTAAGTCTGCAGATATTACTTTTTCTCTGCTGTAAATATGTTCAGTTCTAATGAACTTTAATAGAAAGAAAAGTGAATTAAATAACTAAGAGTATGGAGAAAGGAAAACAATTGATATGTTATTAATAATATCATATTTAATAGAGTTAACATAGCCCTAGATAAATTAGTTGTTAATAAACGTTTTTGCCGATTTTACTGTAGTTAATATGATTACATTTTGCAGCCCAACTCAAAATCAATGCTTTACTGTGAAATGTGCATTTCTATGCAACAAAAATGCAATAGTAATATTGTTAACTCACTATTGTTATTGGTTTGTGTTCTTTGAAATGTATATTTAATTTTTATGTATTGAATAGACTATGTTTGCAGGTGTAATATTGGTAAAAGTCTTGGAAGTCCCACCGTAGACCTCACTTAATTTCAAACCCTGGTTATGGCCCTGGTGGCACTAAATTGCTGTCAAACAAAATGTGATCAGTGAAAAAGGCAAGGGCCGTTGCATAATCTTCTAACAACTATGTTAAAACATTCTTATCTAAGTCAATATTGGTACTTCAGTATGGTTTATTGGGGCTTTCAGTTTATTTGAGGTGTGTAACATTTGTCAGCATTACAAATGTGTTTTAAGGATAGATACAGTATATCGATGTTGAAAGAATGGGGCAGTCCTTGGGAGTTTCTTTGCTTTGTTTGGACAATTAAAGACCAGGGCCTAGTTGCAAGGCACTCCTTAAAGGGATAGTTCACCCCAAAATAAGTAATTCATTTACATACTCTCATGCCATCCCAGATGTGTATTACTTTCTTTCTTCTGCAGAACACAAAGAAGACTTTTAGAAGAATATTTCAGCTCTGTTGGTCCTCACAATGCAAGTTAATACCAAAACTTTGAAGCTCCAAAAAGCATATAAAAGCATCATAAAATTAATCCATAAGACTAAGTTTATATCTTCAGAAGCAATCTGTAATATATAAGAAAGGACTTAAATATTGATCTAATTCTCACCCACAACTATCCTATCGCTTCTGAAGAAATACATTTAACCACTGGGGTGTTATGGATTAGTTTTTATGCTGCCTATATATGCTTTTGAAGCTTCAAAATGTAATATCCTGTTGATTTGCATCGAAAGGACCTACAGAGCTGAGACATTCTTCTAAAAATCTTTGTTTGTGTTCTGCAATTGAAAGAAAGTCAAAGGCCTATACATATGCGATGGCATGAAGGTGAGTAAATGATGAGATATCTTTCATTTTTGGGTGAACTATTCCTTCAAGTTAAGAAAACCCTTAGTTATAAGTGTAATAAGATTGTTCCTCAGGGTTTTCTTACCTTTCTTAGTGATGCGTTGGATAGTAACTGTCCTTACGAGACTTTTTTTGGTATACATTACCAGTCAAGATGCACCTATACTCAATCTGTTTTAGGCCTATTATTGCTTTAAACATTTTAGAAGGTTACAACTATTTTATGTTTTAGCTTCTTTAAAGTCTGCACACTTTGTCTAGATTACATCTCTGCACACTCTGGACATTTTCTCAACCGACTTCTATTAGATCAAATGGTTTCATGATAAACTCAAGTATGACCATTCAGTATGGCTTTTGGGTACCGATAGCCGAACGAAGCCCCTGGTGGTTTGGAGGCCCTAGCAACTGCTACTGCCTACAGCTAAAGAAACTAGATAGGCAAAGTTTATCAAGACAAACTTTGATATTGGCTTGACAAAGACTTGTCTGAAAGTTTCAACCATCACATATATATATATATATATATATATACAGAGAGAGAGAGAGAAACTTAAAGCAGATTAAATGCCTTGTTTGTTTACATGTGAATTTTTGAGTTTGAATTAACGAGCATTCCATTGGCCCATTAGAAGTTTCTGTCAATGTAAGATTTTAAATTTTTGTATTTTCTACTATGTGAAAACTGCAAATCTGCTCATTTAGAAAAGACACACTATTCCAGAACAGTCTAAAGGTCTGTGCTGGGTTTGGTGGATGTACCTTGTAGGAGTTACAGTCAGAAACTTTAGACTTAGTTTAGGGATTTTGAAAAAGTTAATGTTTGTAGAATAACAGTATGATGCCTTTATCAGACCAACATAACAAGCAGCACTTTTACAGATCATTTTGCCAGGGTGTAGTCACAAATTCTTCACGAGTTATATACCTAAATATTAAATATTAACTGATGACCATTAGTAGGAGCAGGTTGTTGTTTTGTGCAATACTGTAATATGTTACTAGATCAAATATTACACAATAACCTGACCCTGCATTCTTCTGATGTATCTTTTTACCACATTCATAGAGCAATTAAATCAGTTTATTACATTACAAATGTTACCACAAGTAAAATCATTGCTGCATAGGACAATGATAAGAGGGTTAGATAATGTGAATTCTTACTGTGATATAAAAAACAGATTGATATTATATATAATTTTTTCAATATGATGTTGAACCTTGAATCATTTGTAGTACATTTAAGACCATATATTTCTGTTGGTCAAGGCAAGATGTATTACTGATGTCTTTTATAAATCACTTTGGTCTGCCACAGCTCTACAGGCTTGAAAATATTTTAAGATGATGGAAATTAGATTTTTTTTTTTTAACACAGAATCAGATTTCTCCACAGCCTTAGGTTATAGTCAAGGATAGTTTTACAACTTCATATCAGGAACAGCTTGAGACCAGGTTCATCAGGACAGTCGAATTGATTTGATAGAGCGTCGCTCATAATGACCACTAGATGTCGTACCTGCTCCTTGTAAATGAGTGCCAGTGACGTCACACATGAGATTATATTAATGTAGATTTTTTTTAAGCCTTTGTTCAGATATGGACCTCCATTTTCCAATACAGCCTTAAAAGAATTCATTTGACTTAGTACAAATCAAACAAAGACTAATGTTCATGAACAACACTCCAGCTTCTTTTGTTTTAAAAGACTAAAAATTAACTACCGATATATTTGTCCTAATGTATTGTATATTTAAACAAGATGTTAACAGGACATCTGAGAGATCTAAACAATGATTCATGGACATCTAACACCAATATGCCTGGCAGACAGTTGGGAAATGTTTATGTGGAGATTGAAACCCCTTTTATTAACACTAGGGGTCAATCAAAGACTGTCTGACTGAAGCTGCAGTAGGGTGATGATTCTGTATGTTTCAGAGACCATAGATGTGGCAGTTCAGATGTGTGTTGACCACTATTGATGTTTGAGCAAGCTTGATAATATAATAAGTCTGGGCTCTTAATAAACACAAGTGCAATCCCAATTATAACTCATAATATTGTTATTTATCTGTATTCCGTTGTTCTGAGAGTAACCTGTTTAGCAGAAAACCTCTGTAGACTGATCAATGATGGATTTCTCATATATTTTTCATATAAACCAATGATTTTTTATTTTATTTTACTTCTTGTACTTTGCTGACTATATTGCAATATGTTGAAATCAAATGTATTTATTTGCAGAAAATTACCTCTTAAAAATTAACTTATCTTGATCGGCGGCATCTGCTTTTATCTGAATTAGGGAGGGAATTTCACACTGTTGCGAAAGTCAGTGCAACTGGATCTGGTAAGGTCTGGTAGAGCCGTTACAAAAACTGTCTGCAAAAGTGATTAATGTAGTATAGGAATGTTTTACTGTATATATTTTGGATACTATCACTGCTGTTGTCCAAACAAAAAATGTGCTGACAGAACGTCTTCAGCACATCTTTTTCACATGGAAAAGATGTAGCCCTCTAATGTGTATGGGTTTCTATCACAGTCCAGGTATATTCATTTACTGTTTTGTTTTTTGTTTAGGATCTGCTTGTTGGCAGGCTTGTTTTGAACACTGCAAGATTTTTTTTTTTTTGTCCTGTTTTATGATTAAAGAAAAAATTTGTAAACACTACTAAAAAGATACATTTATTTATTTTTTCTTTAGTCATAAATATAACATTTTAGTTTTTAGATTTGCGCTGAATGTTAGGTTTGTGCTTAACACAAGAACACATTTATATTTGCCAATGGCTTAAGAATATATATATAGATATATATTATTTAATAAGTTTTAGTATCTGAGAAGGATTACAAAAATGTGTCTTGTGTAATGGATGTTTATATATATACTGATATAGTTACTGATTTAGGAAATTATTTTGTGCAAACAGAACAGAACAGAGCAGAACAGAACACATCAGATCAGAACTGAAATGAACACATCAGTGCAGAACAGAAAAGAGCAGAACTGAACACATCAGAACTGAACTGAACACATCAGTGCAGAACAGAAAAGAACAGAACTAAACAGAGCAGAACTGAACAAATCAGATCAGAACTGAAATGAACACATCAATGCAGAACAGAAAAGAGCAGAACTGAACACATCAGAACTGAACTGAACACATCAGTGCAGAACAGAAAAGAGCAGAACTGAACGCATCAGTGCAGAACAGAAAAGAGCAGAACTGAACGCATCAGTGCAGAACAGAAAAGAACAGAACTGAACAGAGCAGAATTGAACACATCAGAACTGAACTGAACACATCAGTGCAGAACAGAAAAAAAATGAACTGAACAGAGCAAAACTGAACACATTAGAACAGAACTGAACTGAACACATCAGTGCAGAACAGAAAAGAGCAGAACTGAACACATCAGAACTGAACTGAACACATCAGTGCAGTACAGAAAAGAACAGAACTAAACACATCAGTGCAGAACAGAAAAGAGCAGAACTGAACACATCAGAACTGAACTGAACACATCAGTGCAGTACAGAAAGAACAGAACTGAACTGAACTGAACACATCAGTGCAGTACAGAAAGAACAGAACTGAACTGAACACATCAGTGCAGTACAGAAAGAACAGAACAGAACTGAACACATCAGTGCAGAACAGAAGAGCAGAACTGAACACATCAGTGCAGAACAGAAAAGAACAGAACTGAACTGAACACATCAGTGCAGAACAGAAAAGAACAGAACTGAACTGTACACATCAGTGCAGTACAGAAAAGAACAGAACTGAACACATCAGTGCAGAACAGAAGAGCAGAACTGAACACATCAGTGCAGAACAGAAAAGAACAGAACTGAACTGAACACATCAGTGCAGAACAGAAAAGAACAGAACTGAACTGAACACATCAGTGCAGAACAGAAGAGCAGAACTGAACACATCAGAACTGAACTGAACACATCAGTGCAGAACAGAAAAGAACAGAACAGAATGGACAGAACTGAACTGAAATGAACAGAACCCTAATGTTATTGGAATTTCCTGTTTGCTTCTTCCTGAACACTGGCGTAAAGACTGATGTTTGTTTAGGCTTGTTTGATTATCTGAGCCATTTCACCATGTCCAAACATAAAAAGCCTAACAAGCATTGTCTAATTATTTTGTGAGAAAGCTCTCTTATCTTTCCTGGAAGAATCCAAACAAAACACTTTTTTTTTTTTTTTTCCTTTCTGGATCTCATATCTGCACTATGAACGTCTTCAGCTTTGCTCTGTCCCCACCTCAAACTCTGGTGCTACACAACAATGTCCTTGTATACATGGATCTGCCATTGTAAATGTAGCACTCACTCTCTCTTTTCTTTTGTCTCTCTGTCTCTCTCTTTTTGCAGCACCCTGGAATTCCTCTCTGTTTTGCTGGAAGGTTATTCAAGGTAGACAAGTATCCTTGCACTCGCCCAGAGTGCTATCACATTCTGTCTGAAGAAGAATATCACTCTGTCACTTCTATCTCAAAACAGAGGCCTAAAACTCATCACCTACTAAACTAGAATGACGTGTTTTGAGGTTCAATTCCATTTATAATAAGTTTGGATAAAAATAATAACAGGTTATAGCTTGAGTACTAGACTATTTTTTTCCAAGACAGAATTATTGTTTCTTTCTCCTTCAAAGATGGTTGGAGGGGTTAACTAAACACAACATTCAGTCTAATGCTTGGCAACTCTGTGTTCCTGTTGGCAGCCTGATATTTAATGACAGAAGCAGACGGAACGCCTCTGCGGCACAAGGGGGAACCCACACGATAAAATCAAATGATCGCTGCAGCTGAGAAATCAAACCGAAGGCGACCAAATTCAAAGGCACAGACGGTACATTCATCAGTGATGGCAATCAGACATTCCACAGTCTGGAACTCATTGTGCATTATTCATTTGCAGAGCATTCACCTAAAACCGCCATGACGCACAATTTATTTACTGGTCAGTGGAGGCCCAGACTCAGCAATCTATGAAGCTTTTGAAGTGAAGAGTGGAAGGATATTGACCAATAATACAGCATCATACTTAGATGTTCAGTTGTACAAGAGTGTTTCCATTAAGACTCCCTTTGACTGGTCAGCTAATGAATATCTTTTTTAGTTTGGTGGGTGAGGTACTGAACAGAGTGCTGAGAAAAAAAGACACTATGGATGATTAAATGAAGGTTACCGAGTGTAATGTTGACAGCATCTATTGAAAGCTTTTGATAACCAAAGACATTAATATAAACTTGTTTCTCAGTTTGTAAAACAAGCATAAATCATGTTACATTAATGGACTTGTATGGGGCAAGATGCTGAGATAAACACTTTTTTTAAAGAATAGCCACAAGACTTAAATATTACAATAAATTAACATGAGACTAGAGTGATTAAGTCACTGTTTTTAACCTTTATAATCTTATATTTCAACTCCTGTCATGAACATGTCAGTCGGGTGCTGCTGGTCTTATAGAATCACATTGCTATGCCTACATAGTTGCAAACTGATTTTTACGTATCGTGGCAGTCTCATGGCGAAATGAACAATAGGTGCTACAACAATGACTGTTATTCCCTTTCACACAAATCATGAGTAAAATGGCAGATTATCCGTTTATAACCACTTACTGGCTCAATGCTATTTTATGGCATCAAAACATTTTTTACTATAGTACATGGTTTGTAAGACGATACATTTGAACATTTGCATTACATAACCAACTACATTTACAAGCTTGTTTCATTTGTGAACAAATTGCGCAGTAGCTCAACTGATGCAAAGGACCGGGTCCGTGAAAGTGTCAAATAAGCTTCACAAAATGATGCAGTTGCTTCAGCAATTGCGTTTTTCATCTCACATTTGCTTTTTACAAACTGAAGGAAAAAACTGAATGTATTTTCTGTGCTGTTGCAGAACATACAAAGATGCTGATAAGAGTCTGAGAATTGAGTATTGGGTTGAGCAATGAGAGAGAGGGTGAGAATATACATTTTTATGATGTTACATGTTGACTGTCATTTTGAGGAGAGATGCACTTGACTTTGACAGCAAGGGCACCAATGACAAACTGCCTTTACTCCTGCAGAAGCTCTTGAAATAAAATGTCATCAAAATCATGTGCTAGCACTTATTCCTGCATCATGTGAGGGCATTTTTGTCCGCTGCTTCATAATGGGATTCTTTATTCCTCAATGTTTTGTGCCTGACCTGTATTTAAGGGGCTATAGACGTGTGCTTGCAAAATAATTTCAGTAGGACTAAACTGGAAGTATTTGCTGAAACTAACTATTCACATTGATTACATCTGGAATAGAAGATATGCATTCAGGAAAATGTTAATTGCAAGAATTCTTTAAAAGAAAAGTTTACGCAAAAATAAAAATGGTCTTGTTATTTACTCATGCCAAACCTGTATACTGTCATTTACATTAATTTACATTTATGCATTTGGCAGACGCTTTTATCCAAAGTGACTTACAGTGCACTTATTACAGGGACAATCCCCCCAGAGCAACCTGGAGTTAAGTGCCTTGCTCAAGAACACAATGGTGGTGGCCGTGGGGATCAAACCAGCAACCTTCTGAACAGTTCTGATTAACAGTTATGCGCTTTAGCCCACTAAGCCACCACCACTCCATTTAATACAGAGGAAGGCAAGATGTGTATTATGTTGCTTCAGAACACTTAGAATACTCTCATAATATATATTACAAAACAAAAAAGCGGTTTTGGAAGGACATGATGGTGAGAGAATAATAAGAGATTTTTCATTTTTGGGTGAACTATTACTTTAAATCTTTTTATATGACTTTTTATTCTTTTTCTTTGTATTTGATTATACTCCAACTTGGTATTCATTAAGACTGCATAAAAATAGCTCGCCCTCATTAACCACATACAGTAAATTTGACACTTGATTGCACATTAAATACTGTAATCAACATAGTTCTTGGTTGGAAACTACAGCAAAGACAAACTCTAGCTAATGAGCTTTACTGCTATGCTTGTGAAAGGCAAATACTCATGCATCAATAGACAAAAACAAACCTAACGAGCTGTCAGACAAAAACAATAGAGACAATCAAGGCCGGCAACAGCGTCTACATTAACAAGGGGCTGCAGCATGGATTAAAACTGCAAGATTAAATTAATGTAAACAAGGGAATTATTACTAGCACAAAAACCAGACAACAAAGAGAAGCTCTATTAAAGGGCTAGTTCGCCCAAAAATAAAATTCTGTCATCTTTTACTCACCATCACGTTCTTCAAAATCTGTTTGACTTTGTTTCTTGTGTGTAACACAAAATAGGCAGAATGTTAGCTTCAGTCACCATTCAATTTCATTGTATCTTTTATCCATACAAGGAAAGTGAATGGTGACTGAGCCTAACATTTTGCCTAACATCTCTTTTTGTGTTCCGTGAAAGACAGAAAAATGGATTTGGAACATGAACATGATGTTCCATCATTTGCATTTTTGTGTGAACTATCTCTTTAAGGACACCCTGCATACCTGTGCTGCAATTCTAATCATTGTTACATACTTCGAGCATTGGAACGGCCAATTACAAGCAAGATGACGCTGCATTTATTATGCTGTGTTCTCACGCGAGGCAGAGCATCTGCAACAGGGTTCACCAGAGCAAAACATTAGCTGAGTAGCACAAATCCAACCTGCCAAAGGGTAGAAGACAATAGCCTGCATATATAATGTACCCTTGTACACTGTCTCCGCCTCAAACAACCGGTTTTTCCTCACACACACACATACGTGTATGCTCATACACACTCAGAGATAGAGAGCAAGTGGTCAATCAACCTGTCCTATACACAGATGTCTTTCACAGATAAACCAAGAAGGCAGAGTCACATCACTGATGTTGAATGGGATGTCAGTCAAAGTACTGAGACACTGATATACAGTAGCCCATTATTTGTCTTTTACAACAAGAAATCTAGACTACATTGCCTGGCCATTTCTTTGTAATGCTACACTAAGGAAAGACACAGGGTGGTTAGAGGTTGATGAGCAATTATAGTTAAAAATGTTAGACACTAATGCTCATTTCGTTGTTAGTTTAAACATATGTACTCACAAAAAGATGGAAAGGGGATTAGATTATGGCAATAGTTGGCTAAGCAAGCATCACTAGCCTTATTGCACATTCTAAGTGTTAGGGATTTAAACAAACTATTCGAAGCGATCTCATAAGCAATCACAGTACTTTTATAAGCAAAGAAATACCATAACTTACACTGAAGTAGGGACCAGAGCCATAGAGTATACCTTGCGCAGATAGAAGCATCCGCGTTCTGCGACCTTAATGGTGGGCTATATTGACTTGGGCTAGTAAGCAACTAGCAACCGTCTAGTTATAACCTAGCAACCGCCATTTATACCCTAGTCTCATGGCGGCGAGTTGTGCATGGGAAATCACCACTCACATTTTCCACAGAAAATAAAAAACAAGCTAAATCTGCAATACATTATTAGTTGCATCACTGGCTCTTTCAGACAAATTAGTCACTGATTTCCACATATTCTTTGCTTTACACAGTTATATATCATTAAACTCCATTATGACCTCAGCCAACATATTCCATCAATGCTGCTTGTCAATACAATGGAATTAGCGAGGGTACATGAGCTGCATCATCTGGGGTTGGGACACATTGACAAGGTCTCTACTCAACCCCCTTTTGTCTCGGGAAATTGTATGTTTTGATTGAAATGGTGTCCCAGAAATGAACTCTAATCCCTAAACTGAAAAGGCACCCAAATGTTCAGCCATCAGACCTCGCCTGAGTGCTCTGATCCATCCGATTAAGTCACACGGCGCAAATCCAGTGAGCTACGACCACAAGGTGACAAAGAGAAGTCCCCATGCTGCGGTGACAGGTTCCTGCTCTGGGGAGTATGTGTTTGCGTTTGTGTGTGTGTGCACCATGTGTATCAGTGCCAACTCCTTTTAATCCCCTGAGGCGACGCACACGTGGATGGAACATTCACCCTGGCCTGGAACTAAAGATTCATATGTAGTTATTAATATTGTAATGAAATTGTCTCCCTTGAGGACGAGTGCTGGGTCATATGTATGTGCCTTGCTGTTTGCATGAGACATGCAAAGAAAGAAGAAAGAATACAGAACAAAAGAAATAGTTTGATTATACTGTATATTAATATCAGAAACAATATAAAAATATCAAACTCCCTCAAAAATGGATCAACTCTAAAATCTGATTGGAGGAGTCACGTTTAGCAACTGTAAACAGTTAGGCTGAAGAAATATTACTTGCCGAAGAATTGTTCTGATTATAGTAATTATTTTGATAATTACTAATATTAAATGTAACTATTTTCTGAACATGTCTGTAATTATATTTCTAATGCTATAATCACATTGTGGCTAAGAACGTCACAAAATCACAGTAGTGCATGGCCTCAAATGGCATTTTGCTCTGTTACACTAATTAATGGGTACTAATCAATGTTGGGTGAAATCTTATTACAAAGTAATTAATTACTGTAATCTAATTGATTTATTAGTACAAAGCAGTGTTACGAATATAGCAATGTAATCAGACTGAGTTTTCAGTTCTTGTAATCAGACTGAATTACTTTTAATTACATTACTTGGATTACATCTATTTAGAATTAATATAAAACATTAGTTAAATTAAAGGTCACTCAGTAATTTTTTTGCTCATACATTTTTTTTTACTCCTAAATAAATTAAATGTAATTGTAAAACATACTATACGTATAAAATCAAGACCTAGTCATATCAGTAACCTTATAAAAGCTGTTTTATTTTACATGGAGAGGGTCCCCTCATGGGGACTGCCATGTTAGGAACACATGACCAGCCGAATACTACTTGCTTAATCTCCTTAATTGCCTTGTAAATGGATACATTAACTCACAGGTTACATTAATCCTATCTTATAGTAAATAGTGAATTTATACAATGACATCTGCAATTGAGAACTACTGTGTTTGAATTATGCTGCATCCAGGCCCCTAGGTGTCAGTGTCAGTCCAAGATCACATATAAAATAAAAAAATACTGAGTGCACCTTTAATATGTAAATCTGTTTGTGTTTCCGTGACAGCTGAAGGGCATGAGCCCCCAAAGAGTCAATAAACAGTGAGGAAATATTTACAATATTTTGTATTAGTTCACCTGAGAAACAAAAGCTTTTCTGTGAAGCGTTTTAAAAAGTAACTTTCTAGTAATAAGTAATGTGATAACTTTTTTTTAGATAAAGTAATCCATAAAGTTAGTAATCTGATTACAATTATATATAAGTAATTTAGTAATTTGTGATTAATTACTTTTTTTAGTACCTTATCCAACACTGTTATTAATACTCTACATAAGAAGAGACTCAATGAAAGTGCTTTTAGAAGATAACTGCGACTCCATCCATTGACTGACTGCAGGCCTGAAATTTATCAGTGTAAACACCAGACTTATAATATAATACTTCACAACCTTTTCCTGAATGCTGCCAGAAAGCACTACTGCATTGCCATAGCAACCCCAATAGACATGGTCAATAGAGAGCCAACAGACAGAGAGAGAAGAAACTGGAATTGTGAAGGGCTCTCGGCACAGATTATGATTCCACAAGACATCGTTTCTCACTTGCGAACAGCACAACACATAAACCATGACCTTGCGGTCCCCAAGGTCAGCATGATTGCGTAGGTTGTGTGCCAAACCAAGCCGTGAGCACAGTGACTCAGTAACACCTTGTATCCACAGAGACCATTAACACATGTAATTAAACACTGAAGATTTGCTTCATGGATTTGCATCATTGAATTTTGAGCAAGGAAGTGTGTGAATACTCTGCTTTATAGTGCAACAAATGCTAATTGAACACTAGAGAGTGGGCGGTAATTGGTTCAGGAAGATTATGCATTCGCTTAATACCAACAATGGTATAAAAATAGGAGTCCTTTGTTAGTATTTTCCTATGATGACATTATAGTGAATGTGGATTTGAAGAGTAGAACAAGCTTCTGTGGTCAAATGAATGGATAAATCAATTGACCAATGCAGGGTTCCCACCCACTTTGTCCAATTCATTTCTATGACCTGTCCACCACCTTTTCAGACAATTTTCTCAAATAATTTTATTCAGATTTCTAAATTAATCATAGTGCACTCCCGACTCAAAGTTCCAAAATTAGGTTAGTTAGGATGCTGCCTTAGTGGCCGTTCACACAGCACACATATTTAACATCCATCTGTGCTTTTTGGACATGTTTAATATGTAAATATGCTTTAGGCTGAAGTCTTTGGCCATTGTGACATGTCTTGCTGTATTTTTAGTGTCTTGTGCCATGAGTGTCAGGTTTTTAAGACATTCAATTTAAAAAGGCCTACTTCAACTTTTAAAAGTATGTCTTGTAACATCTGCATTCAGTTCCATTTGTTGTGCTGCATCTAGCATATATAAACGCAAGAACATTTTCCATGTGAACGACCCCTTCGACAGCAAGGTAGTTCAATAGGTTTTGGAATACTTTGTGAATTCAGCAACAGTAGGTCACAAGTTTTGTTTACCGAAATTCAAATACCTTCCCCCAGTGTCCAAAGCTGGAAGTGTTGTTGAATGAATGGGCACATTGGAGCTCCAGGTGAAATGTACATACACAGAGTGGCACCAAAACTATTTGTATTTTTAGTTTTTAATAATTTAATGCAGTCAAAAGGAATGCATATTTTATTAAATCTACACCATAATTTACAATAACATTAAACATGAAATAAATTATAGCAATAACACGTTAATACACTTATAAAATTGTAAGCCAATTAAGTCCCCAGACCATAATAAGGAATATTAATACCATTGGAGCAATTCAAGCTTGAAGTAACACCTGTTTTCTGCAGGGGGCAGTAAACAGAGCTGTTAGGAGCACAGGGATCTCGAGATGTGTTTTCTAAGTTTCAAACTATGTTTAACTTGACACAGTGACCAAAAAAGGCTGTGTTTATGCCGCAACGCAACCTAAAATGAGACGTTACAAAAGAGTCCATCTGATGCATGTGTACTTTAGCCGGTGGGTTGAAAATAATCACCACAAGATACAAAAATATATTTTGGGGTTATATTCTGATGGTGGTCGATGGGACGGTATAATATATATAAATACCAAAAATTAAATACAAAAACGAAACACGATAATGAAATACAAAACAAAATTGAATACGGAAATGAAATAAGGTACGAGGAAATACAGTAGAGGCTAATGTCAAATGAAAATACAAACAGGGCATTAGCCTACCCATATGC
This sequence comes from Xyrauchen texanus, assembly GCF_025860055.1. Lineage (NCBI taxonomy): Eukaryota > Metazoa > Chordata > Actinopteri > Cypriniformes > Catostomidae > Xyrauchen > Xyrauchen texanus. The sequence continues at coordinate 5,554,269 of NC_068297.1, forward strand.
TTCAGCATATACCACCTTAACACATGCTTATATCATTCACAGCATTTTATGCATGTAAGTACTTGCTTAAATCACTCAAATCTTTTTATGCATTTAACACATGCTTGAATCACTCAAAAGATTTTATGCATTTTTAACCAGGCTTTAAGGACATGTATAACAGTTTGAAACAATACAAATTCTCACTATGTGTGAAATCGGATATTTACCCAAAGAACACGATGAACAAAACCAGATGCTCTCTTGCCCAACGTATGCTCTTTTTTTATAATACGAGAGTGCCGGAAAGCAGGTGTCGCAAAACTCCGGTTCTTAAAGGGGCTACATCCAATTTACGAGTTAAATTACATGAAATTTCTCCACTTGGCTACAGTACATTGACACATCCTTAGAAAACCCCTTAAAATAAATCTACCTCAGGCAGATTGACAATTTCAATTGAAAAATGGATTGCTGTGGACCGCGTTCCAATGATTTTGTTCAATAATATAGTAATAAATATATAGCCTTGATAATAAATATATTGCCTTCTGAAGCCACTTTTTGTCTTATCAATGCTTTTCTCGTCTGTAACAATAATAAATTGCATATTATTAATTGGAATTATTACATTTCTAATAAATATTTACAATTAATAAAATATAAATTATTTAATCATTATATATTGAATTATGTTTATTTCAGGGAATTTCTCAGCAAATATGTATGTAAGTGACATATTGCGGTTAATTAATCTGCATTTAATTTAATCAATTAAAATTTTCAATCGATTGACAGTCCTTCTAAAGAGTTATATTATATTATATAAATGCAGTTACTTCCTGGTTCCCAAGAGACCAGCATCTGTGTCTCAGTGTTTGCTCGCGCAACATGTTATCAATTGTACTAGAGGGAATTGTATTCACACCTGACATGAACTAAAGTGGATGGCGCTTGTCCGTAATTCGGCTGAATGGGGTCGATTTCAGGGTACAAGCATCATGTAAATTTCCTGTGTGATCATGTTGTTTGGAACAGCATATTTGCTTACCAATCAGCTCTATGTTATCAGCCAATGAACTGATGTGTCTACCATGATGTAAAAGCCAACAGCCACATAAAAAAATACATTTAGGTTGCATCACAGGAAGTTGCATTAGATTGTATATTAAAACTTCAAGCCCATGCATATTGTGCCTAGGTAAGCTACTATTTGGAGATTATATGATGTTGTCCTCCTCTGTTGGGTAAACTAACATTAGGATAGAGCTTTATCAGCTTAGTTGATGCATCTAGTATGATCTTAGGATAGTCTGCCACAGCATTCCTCCATACCAGTCCAATCTGAGATAAAATTAGGATGACAGAGGCATTATGGATTACTCCTTAACCTTATCAGATGGCTTCTTTTTCTAAGGTGGATCTGAAAGCCATTAGCCAAATTAAAAATCCTCAAGATGAGTCACACCTAAGGATTTGCCTGGCTGAAAGAAAACTCCATAGCTCACTTAGTGGTAAATGCATTATGGATCCCATAAGCAAAGTATTCAAATGATTAGTTCAATTAAAACAAATTTAAATGGTCATGATTTACTCTAATATCCCTTATTTAATTACCCTTATATCAAACAAGTATGACGTACTTTCCTCTTTCATCAATCTCCAAAAAGCATGAAATCATCAAAGCACAAGCATCATGAAGTAGCCAAGTCAAGTCTTCTGAAACCATTTGATAGATTTGTGTGAAGAACAAACAAAATTCAAAGTCATTATTTAATTATAGAGTACATATAAACTATTCAATTGCATATTTAAACTTGCCTCTTCAAGACAATATTAAACTTTATTGGTTGTGTTAAACTCGACGAGCCAAGTTTGAATATGTGGAAACGTGAATTAGATCTGAGGAAGAATAGTGTGAATAAAATTATCCTTTTGTATTTTACATATAGAGCTGAAATTAGCGGCACTAAATCTGTTGAGCACAACAGAGGATTGTTTGATGAATCTGAACTCAATATAAATACTAACCACCTAGTAGTGTTAATGACAGTACTATCGCCCAGTCTGGGTCACTTTCATTGCCTAGCACAACCTTCAGTGAAGATCAGTGGAAAGAGAAGTTGTAGGGCAACTGAAACAATTTAGTGTTGCTAAATGGCTATAAGTCAGGCACTGTTCTCTTTGGGGTCAGCCAATGATGACAGCTCTGACTTTATAATGGAGATTAACAGCAACTTTGCCACTGAACTGCACACCATAAAGTATTCTGAATTCTGTGGTTAACAAAGAAAACTATAGCAGCTGGGGACACAAAGCGACTGGCTGGTCAGTCGATTTTCTCACAGTCGATCACGAGAGAACATTATGAAAACACACAGTGGCCAGGGGTGGAAGCTGGGATGAAGGTTGTCTGCTTCTAACTCCTTTCATTTCATGCTGCCTTCATTTCCTCTCTGGGAGAACAGTGCTGAGTTTCTTTTCAGCGGTGTCAGCTGAACCCTATAATATTTTATGAGTACGGATGAGTACTGACTCAATTAGTGCTGTACGAAGGCCTCTTTCATGGAGCAAAGCAGTGGTTATCTCGGTAAAATGACATTCCATATACTAAATATTGCAGTATAGTTAATATAAATTGGGGTGCTTCATAAGTGCTGGCACCATCACTAAACACAGATGATGGAACACAGACCTCTGGTCTATAAAAAGGTTTGAATAAATATATGGTATGTTGTGTCTTCAGTTGTGTTGGAAAAGCTACTTCGCTTTTGGAAACTGTTGTTTGCCAAGCTACAAGCTACTAATAATTCAAAGTAGTATAACTAAAGTCAAGCTAACCTTGTGAAGTTAGTCACAAGTCATGAGTAAAACTACAGATTTAACTGCAGATATCAGTTCATAAACATGCACTTTTCACCCTGTTCCTCACACAATGCTATTTATTTTACATGCATGTAAGGCGATACATTTTTACATTTGCATTATATAGCCAACTACATTTACAAGCTTGTTCAAAAACAAACAAATTGTGCAGTAGCTCAACTGATAGAGTGTTGTGCTTGTGATGCAAAGGACCTGGGTATGAGTCCTGAAGAGTATGCAAGTTGGCATATGAACCAAAAGTGTCATAAAAGAACCACAAAATGACCTGACTGCTTCAGCAATTGTGTTTTTCATCTCGTATTTGCATTTTATTCAACTATCTGTTAGGCCTGCGATGGACTGGCGACCTGTCCAGGGTGTCCCCCGCCTTTCGCCCAATGTTAGCTGGGATAGGCTCCAGCCCCCCGCGACCCTGTACACAGGATAAGCGGTTGACGATGGATGGATGGATGGATATCTGTTAGGCTTAGGTTTACGTTTTTGAGGCATCGATATAATAACATTAGTCAATATTTAAATTGGAAGCCTAATTTTTGTGCTTTCCATTTCATAGTCATTTGGTCTTCCGTTTTATGTAGTCTGGCGTAATTGCTTTGGGAGGCCACAAGACAACCCAGTAGAGAAGACTGAATACACACACACACATTAATATACACAATTTAACGTGAATACTTTTTTACTTTCACTCAAATATGTTTTTGGCTAGATCCAGTACTTGGACTTTTTATTCTTTTTATTTTTATTATATCTTCACTCAGTATCTGAGTAGTACCATGGTATTACCTTTTGATACCATAACTGTATCATGTTACTGACACAGTATTTAAGCTTTTTCTATTGTTGTTTAAAGACTTTCTTTATTTGGGACCATTTTAGTCCATTATCAGACCACTGTATTTCAGGCTTACTCAAATAGTGTGTCTCATTGCCCTAAAAGGCAAAAAGTATTGTGTGAAAGGAGCTGACAACATGTTGATAAGTCTGTTTCTGAAAAGGAACAGCCGCCCTACAGTTTATTCAGGACAAAGTCATCAGTGATGTGTAATGGGCAACCCATCTGAGCCATCCAGTACTGTTAACATCCATATGTGAATGACCTCAAATTAGAGCAAATAGGTCACCAATCTGCACAATGGATTTAGGTTAACTAATATATTTAGTGGTGATTTACTTTTTTTCTGATACTTTTTATTCACACAAACATAACTTTAGATGTGATTCATTAAGTTTAAATATATTTACCCAATGAATGGCCAAGAACTGTTTTTGTTTACATGGCAATGGCCTCTTTCGTCTTTGTCCCTTTCAAACCCCCACTTGCGTCGCCCCTTAAATATCAACAGGTCTTATTCCCAGTGTTAACAATGCATTAAAAGTCTCAGACAGGCTTGAAAAACACTCCGGATGGGGTCTGCGTCTGTCAATCAGTTGTACAGCCGAGCAATACACAACACGTGAGGAGAAAATAAACATCTTGTAGTAGCTTGTTCATTCTGTAAAAGATTCAGGGTAATTGGTAAATATTACATTAAACCAAGCAAATTCCAAAGCAAATCCACTCTTGAATCAAGCCCAGACATTTGGCATAATTACATTTTATAATGACCATCTGGTTGCCATCTCTTCAAATTAATATTAAACTCGACCCACTAGTTAAAAGTCAAGTGACTGACATGCACATTGAATTTGCGTCTCTTTCACGCTGACAATAGCTTGTAGCCAGACACAATATCTCATTCATTTAAAGTTCAATGCCTGAAGCAATTCCAGCCGAAGTCTTGTTTGTGAGTGAAAGAGGGGGGCAACTCTTGCTGTTTTACTAGCATCACAAAGGTCTGCTGTGACAAAGTGGATGTCACTTCTTTCAAACTCTTCAGCTGTTTTCACAAAACAGCAGCGCTGGTTATTGTGGCTTTGACAGTTGGGAGCAACAGCTAAAAAAGAAACTAAAATGAATTTGGGAAATAGATGAAAGATTTTCCGGCCATGGGGGGAATTTTGACAGCAAAAAAAAGAAAAGAAAAGGAAACTGTCTCAAGACAGAGCATATTAGTCTTTTATCTAGACTTATTTAAAAAATAGAGGAGAATGGGGCTAGATGTAACACTTTTTACTCCAGTTAATATTTCTTGGGGTAGATTTATTTACTTTTCTTTTAAAAATTCAATTTCCACATAGATATAACCCTTGTGACAACTTCCTCATGGCAACTTTTTTATAATGTATGAATTAATAATAATTGCTCTGTTGGAGTTCCAGACCATTTATTATTTTACTCCGTATCGAGTCATTGTGGGAAAGGGAAAGCTGCTTGTTTTAACAAATTGGGCTTGTCAGAATCCTGTCATCAGTGTAGTCTTGTTTTTAACTTTTTGGCACGATCCTGACACTCTTGTTTTGTAAGCCTCTCTCTTTATATTTCCCTCGTGTGCTCTGTCCTGTGCTGGATTCTTCCTCTGTTCCATCCTTCCATGTTTGGCCCTAGTTGGTTTTGTATTTCAGTTTATTGACAGTTCTCTTTTTTGTTTGTGTTTTCGTTTACTTTTAGTTTTGCCCTCTCAAGGGTAGTTTTTGTTTAATAAAGTATTTTTGAAGAACTGACTGCAATTGGGTTCTTCCCAACACAAACCGTGACAGGGCTGCTTTAATGCATCCTTCATTTGTGGTGAATTTCTGCAGCTGCTGTTGATGTTAAAGTAAACAGTTGTGCTGATAAGATCATCATAGATGAATTTGCAGGCAGGGCTTTCTCGACCAGCTGGAAAATATAAGGGCGGAGAGGAATGCTAGCATGCTATTTACTGCCATCCCTCTTTGTGTGGCAAAGAATGGGCAGAGGAACAGATGTTATAAAGAGAGCGTGTAGAGAAATAGTACTTGTGATGAGGAGGAGGGAATGGCCGGGCAGTGAGGATGCACGCCCGGCGCCGAGTTGCCCAATCAGCGGGAGATGGATAAATAAGGAGCCGGGGACACCAGAGAGAGAGGAGATAGACACACATGGCCGCTCTGAGTGTGTGTTTTTGTTGCTGTGTTTTCAGTTTTATGTTCTGTCTAATTAAAGTTTTGTTCCTGTATCCTCCTTTTCCAAACTGTTACACTGGTGTCAAAACCGGGGGCTGGAGGAAGATGCGCCGTCAGAGAGCCCTTGCCGCTGACGGAGGATCGTGATGCCGAGGAGAGGTTGGTTTGATGGTACTCGAGCAGTCCGCCAAGAGATGGAGGAGTCGCTGCCATCTGCCAGGAAGCGGAGGAGATGTTGCCAGCTGGCTGAGGACCGAATGGTGGCGTGGTCGGGAACCAGATGTTATAAAGATGTTTTTTCTCTCTCTCTCTTTCTCTCTCTCTTTCTCACTCTCTCTCTCTCCTGCTGGTGAGATTGTATGACCGGTATTCTATTGTCCTCGCCATAGACAGTGGGACAGGACAGTAGCATATAGAGGAATAAAAACAGAGTGGACGGGCGATTAGATGGATCGCCATTTCCAGCTCACTTGGCCACATATTGCAATTCTGCACCTCTCTAGTTCTATTTGACTTCAAGGTTAACAACCTGTCTGGAGCCATTCTGTCTGCTGTCCACTACCTGAAGCTCTATAAAAAGCATTTCTCTGAAAGATAGAAACTGGATAAGGGCGTCACTCTAATGACCAAACAGCAACCCTCATATGAAACACAATCACTCACATTTGTGTCTCGCCAAATAAATGGTTTGGCATATTACCTAGAAATAGGATTAATCAAAAGGTGTTTGATATCCAAGGTGTTTTAGTAAACACAACCCATGATATTCTCACAACTGCTTGTACAATTTAGTGTCTCGTTCCTTTTTCTTTCTTTTTTTAAAGCATTAGAGGCTCAATTCTCATGATTTTCCTTTTTGTTGCGCAGTTGGGAGAACAGTTATGTACACTAAATGGCCAAAAGTTTGTGGACGCCATATGTGCATGATGAACATTTGATTTCAAAACCTTAGGCATCAATTTCCCCCTTTGCTGTAATAACAGCTTCCACTCTTTTGGGAAGGCTTTCCACTACTGTATGTAGTAACATGGCTGCAGGGATTTGCTCTCATTCAGACACAAGGCTCTTAAAGAGAATGTGTCCAGGTACAAAAGCTTGAATACATCTATGTTCCTATGTTTTATTGATGCATCACAGGCATTTGATAGGATTAATCATGAACGGTTGTTTGTAAAATTGTTAGACAGAGGTGCCCCTAAATTTTTAGTGAGAATTTTAATGTTTTGGTATGCCCACCAAACGTTTCTGGTTAAATGGGACAATGTTGTATCCACTCCTTTTCATGTTAGTAATGGTGTGCAACAAGGAGGTATCATGTCTCCTTTTTTATTTAATTTTTATATGGATGAATTATCAAACCAGTTAAATAGGTTGAAAACTGGCTGTCTTGTGGGCAACACTATTGTTAATCATCTTATGTATGCTGACGATCTGGTCCTGCTTTGTCCATTTAGTGCTGGGCTGCAGGAAATGCTGAATGTGTGCTCTCAGTATGGCCTTGATCATGACATAAAATATAATGCTAAGAAAAGCCACATAATGATAGTTAGAAGCGATGAGGACAGGAAATAAATTTTCCCAACATTTTATTTGGCAGATAGTCCTCTTGCTGTGTGTGAGGAAATTAAATATTTAGGTCATGTCATATCCAATGACTGGACAGATGACAAAGACCTATATCGTCAGCGATGTAAAATCTACTCTCAAGCTAACATGCTTATAAGGAGGTTTTCTTTGTGTTCTGACTTTGTGAAGTGCTCTCTGTTTAGAACCTACATCACACCACTATACACTGCTCAATTGTGGTCTAACTATAAGAAAAAGAGTATGCAGAGACTCAAGGTTGCATACAATGATGCAATGAGGTTGCTGCTTCGTGTCCCTAGGTGGCATAGTGCCAGTCATTTGTTTGTGGCTACTAGAGTGCCATCTTGTGAGGCACTTTTAAGACAACTGATGTTTAGTTTTATGTGTCGCCTGGACAGGTCAGTGAACCATATAACTGAAGCCCTAGTCGGTCTGCTGAAAAGCTGTTATAGATACACCTCTAGGTTAAGATGACACTGGTGCAATAGCCTGTATATCCTATAGGCTAATATGGAAATTTGTATGTATTTATGTATGTATGTATGTGTTATATGGACCTGTGTCTGCAATAAAGCTTTAATGTATCAGTGAGGTCAGGAACTGATGTTGGTCGATGAGGCCTGACTTAGAGTTGCTGTTCCAGTTCACCCCAAAAGTGACCAGTGGGGCTTTGTGCAGGCCAGTCAATTTCTTCCACGCCATACACAGTAAACCATTTCTTTATGGACCTCACTTTGTTCAGAGGGGCATTGTCTTGCCGGAACAGAAAAGGTCTATCCCCAAACAGTTGCAACAAATTTGAAAGTGCACAAAGCCCAAGCCATTACATAAAGAAACATTAAAAATGTTCTTTACTGGATTTAATGGAGTAACTAAATTCGTTAATTAGAAGGGAGTGTCCACATACTTTTGGCCATATAGTGTAAATGAGATAAACTATATAAATATTAACCTAGCATGAAAAAATAGCTACATGTCTTTTGACTGCATTCGTCAAACGTAACCATTCATTTTTGCTAAATTTGCAACTCTGTTTTGACCGTCACCATTATAATGTTGTTTTTAAACGTACTTAGACATGTCGCAATATTAGGCTAGTAATATTGGTTTTAGGTCCTACTTTTGTACCCTTTTTGTGGAAAGAGGCAATGTCATTTGAGAGCTCTGGGTCTTGAATTTACATTTGGCTGCTCTTTGACTCCTTGAAATCAAACAAACCTCAAGAATGTTTGACAGATATGATATTAATGAGGATTGAAGGAACTTTGATATCTCTGTCCAACCCACTTCTTGTTGTGGCAGATGGCACAGCTGTCATGACGATGAAACAACAGAAAGAAACTGAAGCTCAAATGTTGTGCCAGAGACTTGATATTTCAGTTAAATTTGAGCTGAGTCATCTAGCAAGTCAGTCCACTGTCGGCCATCTTTGGAATGCTGCTCCTATCTACTTGAATGGAGAAAGACCAAAAACTCAAAAAAGGTTTGTCAAGAAAATGATCGAACATATTTCAAATCAGCAATCAAATCTGACAATACTGGAATTATAAATTGTGATTCTTTACATTAGATTACCAAAAATCCATGCAATTTTCCCAGCTTGTACAGCTAATCCGCATGCGTGGTCTAGAGTTGATTGACAGGTGATGTCTGTATCTAAAAGGTGATTGGCTCTTTTAACTGTAAGGCAGGACTTCCTTTCTACATCTGTTGACCATTGGGTGCTCAGAGCTCCTTGGTTGAGTGTTCCAGTATATCCCATTCATTTAAACAGAAGTGACCAATCTCTGCTAATTAATCTCTAGTATTAGTCAAAGATTGTAATCCACTATAAATTACTAATTAGCCTACTTCTCAAAAATTATAATCATATCCTTTACTGATCCCTTAATCGAAAAAAATTTATCAAATTATTTCTAATTACGTAATTGAATCTGGACCGTTGAATTGTTTAAAAATAATGCACACCCGAGGTGGTAATGCCGTCACGACATGCAGCGGACAATTCAATGGTCCGGAGTTAATTATTCCACTTATACCGCGGTTACCACACCTTAAGACATCGTTCAGGAATTTATCTCATGACATTTTCTGGTTTTCGTTCCTAAAACGCTCTTATGAAAGGAACTATTTTCTGCTTTAATACAATCCGAGCCTTCGTTGCTGAAAACATCACGTAAGAACTAGCAACGGAGGATTGTGGGGCTTGACCTGTTCTACTGGAGCACTTACTGGAGTAACAAGTTAGTGCATGTGTGTGTGTGTGTGTGTGTGTGTAAATGCGGGGCAGTAGAGGGAGCACGAGGGCTCTTTTTAAGCAAAATTGAAATAAATGTACGATATTTTTCGATAGTTTTGACATTACCTGATTATTAACCGATATACTTTAACCAACGACTTTGTTATTTTGTGGTGGTAGTCTGTAGGGCTCTTTGAAATAACTGAAATAATTTGGCGAAGTGATATGGAACGTTATGCGGTCAAGACCTGGAACTACTTCATAGTCGTGTGTTTACTTGAAAAAGAATTGCACACCTTAGAACGTCCGTGAACCAATCAGAATCAAGCATTCAACAGACCTATGGTTTAATTTACTTGTATGTTACATTCTAACAGAAAAAAGGTTTTGTTCTTCAGCTCGACGTATTTATATATGAATTTATTTATATAAATATATATATTTCCTCCTTGTTCAAAGTTGCATTTGTCCCTTGCAATGAATTGTTAAATTAGGCACCCCTTTCAGCTGTCACAGAAATGCAAACAGAAGCACTTAATACATGTTTTAAATGTATTCAACATAAATAATATTATTTTAGAAAAATGAGTATCCCAGGTTATAAACTTAATTGAAAGTAAGTAACTGTAATCTTATTACACAAATAAAACATGTAACATGTTACATTATTTTGTTTCCTTAAAAATAATTAGATTACAGCAACTCATTTGAAGTCATATTGCACCCATCACAGATCTGGCTTATCATGTGACTAAAAATCGAGCACGATTTGCTTTCTTTCAAGGATGTATTGTGTGTTGTTGAGCTTGAATGAGTTTTGGTGCAAAAATGCTCTAGGTGTGAATGGGCCTTTAAGAATGCACAGTGTTTTAGTTATATTTATTCTTGTGAAAATTACTTATTGCTTCACTTGCAAGAATTATTGATTATTGAGACACTCCGCACAATGTGGCAAAGAGAACATGTGTGAGAAGATTGATATAGGCAATATGTTGTACCATTGTCTCTCCTCTGACCTGAATACAAGCCATGAAAGCATTTTAGAGCATCTCAAGTCTGCACATGAACTTTACGATAGCTATCAGATGTGGCTTTAGATATGACCCCACACAATAAGGGAGTGGGAATGAAAAGAACAGGAATGCGAGTGGGAAGGATCCTGCTCAGAACCAGATGACGTGACCACCAAAATCCTCTGAACTGCAAAATTTCTTAGTGACCTCTCAAATTCAGCCTGCGTTTAATCCGGCTCCGACAATGCAACCTCCTTAGTAATCAGATAAAGAAACAGCAGCATCCACAGTCTGGAAGACTGGGTCAAGTTGCTGGATAACCTGACCTGATTCTGTTTGACCTGATATCAGGACTTCTTATCAGAGTTCTCTATCATGAGAGAACTCAAACCTGTTATCATAAGCTCTGTTTGAAATCACAAACAAACTACAGGAGGAGGCCAAAGACAACATACAGAAAGAGGAGAGATGAAACAAGGAATCTCCTAGAGATAAAAACCAACTGCATGAGGTCCAATGTCCTCCAAGGGTCAGGGCCAAAGTTCAAAACCCTATGTGAATGTAAGGATTCAAGAAAGAGGATCCACTGTGAATTCCATTGACAAAAATGCAATGAATCCAGAAAAGAATTACACAAGGATCCAAACGACTTCAAGCAAAACAAGTTCAAGCTCCAATATTTCTTTAGAAACCAAGAAGCAGCAAAATACAGTAACTATATTTGCATTGCATGAAGAAAATCGAAGTATTTACAAGACAGCAAAAGAACAATGTTATAATTTTAGAAAAGAATACTGTTGGAAAATGTTAGAAAGCCAAATATAGATAGAGAATGGTTTTATGCAATATCGACATGTAAACAGGGTTTGGAGGGTTACTTTTGAAATTTATTCCACAGCAGATTACATGCTGTAAAATGTAATTTGTAACATATTCTGTTAGATTACTCGAGGTCAGTAACGTATTCTAAATACTTTGGATTACTTCTACAGCACTGGTAGATTTTTTTCACTTGTTTTGACTATAAAAACTGCCAGTACAGTAAGACAAAATACACATGTTAAAAATACATTCCCTGAAAAACTGAAATATCTTATGCAGTGTTGTTTCTAAGACAAGATCAATCTAATAGGATTTTTTTAATATTTTTACAGGAAAACAATAAAACATTATTATCCAGAAAATGATCAAAGTTCTTTCTAGAAAAAAAAAAGAAATTATTCAGTTTGATTATTCAGTAATCAAATTACTTTTTGAATGTAACTGTATTCTAAATACCAATGATCTAAATTGTAACTGTAGTGGAATACAGTTACTTATAGTTTGTATTTTTAATACGTAATCCCGTTACATGTTTTCCGTTACTCCCCAACCCTGCATATAAACAGATGTAAGAAAGAAGATCAGTCACAATTGAGAATGCAAATATTATGAGGATGCTATTGCTGTCAGTTAGATTCACTCGATTAATAATTTAATTTAAGTCAAGGGGAAATTTTTACTGCAAAACAATATTTTTTTAATGAGCATTTTTGTCTTGTTTTCCAGTAAAAATATCTCAACATACTTAAAAACAAAATGGCCTAATATATTAAGCCTTGTTTTAAGAGAAATCAAACTCATCTACTGTAACTCATGATACATACACATGTAACCAGGGCCGTAGCAAGGTAATCTGGGCCCCCGATTGTATATTGCTGTGGGCCCCTTTCCTATTAAAACATACAGTTTAGAATATGTTGTGGGTGCCCCTGGACCTTTGGTCCCCTAGAATCGTTAAAATATTTCACCTCACTAGCTACGGCCCTGCATGTAACGTTCATGCTTTAGTAACATTAATGTTTAAAAAAAGAACTATTTGCCATTGGGGTAAGAAAAAAAAAACTTGATTCAAATGGAAATTATATAATTATAATAATAATAAAAAAAAAAATAGATAGCTAAAAAAAGGCTGAAATTACCATCAAAAAGTTTTAATGGTTTGAGGCTGCATTAGTTGCAGAAGTTTAGTACTAATGCAGAGTTTACACTACATCATTTTACGCCAGATTTTCGCTCGCTGACAGTTTTGTGGAGATCACAGACAAATTGGAGCTTGCTCCCGTGTGCGACGATCGCAATGTATGAACTATCAAAGATGCGATTTGAGAAAAGCACTGACGCATCACCGATGTCAGCGAGATATCTAGGATGTTAAAAATATCTGGACCTGTCTGCGACTCCAAATCGTGAAACATTGGCAGGAGCACAACCGGGTGGAGAAAGAGAAGAGTTGGAGAGAATTGTTCTTTTGGACAGTCAGGTGAACAAATAGGTAGATTTTTCAGTAGGAGGTACTTTTTCATATCATAAACATCATATTCTGAAATGCATAACATATGATCATGCATTTGTTTTCGAATCTCATATCACTTCTCGCATGTACTCTGTTGTGAAACGCAATTTGGAGTCCAGCCAGAGTCGTCGGGATTCATTAATAGTGAAATATTTGTAATGTGTTCACCCATGTCGCCGATTCCTCATGTAATTTGAAAATGCTACAACTTCATGACAAGACAGACAGTTGTGTAATATGAACGGTACCACGATCCGACATCTTTGAGAGTCGTGTAATGTGTAGGAGGCATTACCCAATTAAGGACGTTTAAAGGGTTAGTTCACCCCAAAATTTTAATTATCTCTTGATTTACTCACCCTCCTGGCAACCCAGATGTGTATGACATTCTTTCTTCTGCAGAACACAAATGAAGATTTTTAGAAGAATATCTCAGCTCTGTTGGTCCTCATGTGAATGGGTGCCAAAATTTTGAAGCTCCAAAATCACCATAAAGGGATAAAAGTATTCCAGCATAAAAGTAATCAATATGACTCCAGAGGTTAAATCCATGTGTTCAGACATGATATGATTGGTGTGGGTGAAACATTTCAATGTTTAAGTCATTTTTTGTCATAAATTCTCCTCCCTGCCCAGTAGGGGGCGATATGCAAGAAAAATGTAAATCACCAAAACAGAAGAAGGAAAAAGTGAAAGTGAAGGAAAAAGGACTTAAATATTAATCTGTTTCTCACTCAGAGTATACGGATTTAACCACTGGACTCGCATGGATTACTTTTATGTTGCCCTTATATGGATTTTGGACCTTCAAAATTTTGGCGCACATTCACTTTTTGGATCTACAGAGCTGAGATATTCTTCTAAAAAATGTTTGTTTGTGTTCTGCTGAAGAAAGAAAGCCATATACATCTGGGATGGCATGAGGGTGAGCAAATGATGAGAGAATTTTCATTTGTGGGTAAATAACCCTTTAATGGATACCAATATGGTGCTGTAATTAGGAATGGGTGATCCCACTTATTTTCTTTTCGATCCGATACCAAGTAATTTTAGGTCAATATCACCGATATCGATACCGATACTGATACCTCTATTAAATTATTACTTACATTTATTTATATATATGTATAGGCCTAAACAGAATATTATTTGGCTGCTTTCTTTGCTCTTTAAAAATATAAAAGTATAAGCCACATATAAAACATCAAAATTAACCATAGACATTATTATATGGTTACTATTACTAAAACCAAGTTACCATATGGATACTACAGTAATGTTGTAGTAAACCCATGGTTAATTGTATTAAAACCTTGCTTTCTGCCAAAAGAGAAAGAAAAAAGCAAGGTCACTACAGTCATGGTTAATACAATATTACTACAGTAAATCTATGGTAAGTTTTGTAACAAAAATTTCCTGTGAATGTCCAACTATTCGCTAATATAATTATTTTTTCCACTTAGCTTATGAGATGCATTAATATTCATGTTATCTAAATAATAAGATCACTAGTTAAAAAACAAACCTTCAGAATTGATATTTTATGTGAGGATCAGTAGTATTGATCTGCCCATCCCTAGGTGTAATAAAATGTTAACATTAAAATCATGATCCCCAAAGTAGCTGAAGCTATTAGAAATTAGAATAATAAAAACAATGAATCATTTAAAACATTGCTGAAGATCATGAAAAATGGGTTTCTCATGAGATCTAACAATATGGAATATTTGCTAACCTTTAACCTTTCATTCAGTATGAAGCACAGCATTACACAAAGACAGGAGGTAAGCTGCATTGAATACAAATCATTCACTCATATTGCTGTTCACAGTTAGGGTCAAAGGTCACGCTCTCGTCCCAGGCGTTTTACATACACAAGCTTTTATAGCATCCTTGTTAATGGCAAGACGAGACAAACAAACAGAATGACGAGCTGTGGCAGAGATATGCTTGTGCAACCTGAGAATAAACACACATATACTCACTTTGGGAAAGGTCAGTGAGCTGTGAGCTGTGTGTGTGTGTGTTGGCTGTGTTTCTCTTGAAATGTCGACTCTTTCTCCACTGCTGCAGTCATTTATCACCCTGCCACCCTGTCCACATTTATGCACTGGTCAGCAGCCACTGACCAAACGCAAGAAATATATAAATGACCCTTCAGCTCCTTGGCTCACCATCACATCATAATTTAGTAGTGCTTACACAGCACATCCTGAATCATTTGTGATGAATCTGACCTCAAATCATTTGACTTTTTGAGGAGAGGCCTGTTATTATATTTCTAGGCCATCGGACATATATTTGTTTGCTTAGTGGATAAAAAAACAGGTGAAAAAACAAAAAACATACACTTACATCTAAAATAAATCTAGTTGTATTTGTTACAGCGATACAAATTTGCTCTTTTTTTGATGGTTGTATAAGTATTAATAACAAAATAATTGTAATGGAATGTCATTTTTGTGTTATTGTTTAATTATAATGTTAGAAGAAAAATTCTTATTATATGATTGTTTGAAAATCCTTTAAAGGAATGTAACAGGTTAAAAACAAGTTAAGCACAACAACAGCATTTGTGGCATAATGTTGCGTACCACAAAAATGTATTTCTCATTTACATTTGGTTACCCTTTAGATACATTAAAGGATTAGTTCACCCCAGAATGAATATTCTGTCATCATTTACACACCCTCATGCCATCCCAGATGTGAATGACTTTCTTTCTTCTGCTGAACAAAAACAAACATTTTTAGAAGAATTTCTCAGCTCTGTAGGTCCATACAACGCAAGTGAATGGATGCCAAAATTTTTAAGCTCCAAAGTCAACATAAGAGCAACATAAAAGTACTCCAGACGACTCTGGTGGTAAATCCATATCTTCTGAAGTGATATGACAGGTGTGGGTGAGAAACAGATTCATATTTAAGTCCTTTTTCCTTCACTATCACTTTCAATTTCTCCTTCTTCTGTTTTTGGTGATTCACAATCTTCATGCATATCGCCCCCTACTGGGCAGGGAGGAGAATTTATGATAACAAATGACTTAAATATCAATCTGTTTCTAACCCCACACCTATCATATCATGTCTGAACACATGGATTAAATCACTGGAGTCATATGGATTACCTTTATGCTCCCTTAATGGTGATTTTGGAGCTTCAAAGTTTTGGCACCCATTCAATTGCACCGTATGGACCTGCAGAGCTGTGATATTGTTCTAAAAATCTTAATTTGT
Organism: Xyrauchen texanus; assembly: GCF_025860055.1. NCBI lineage: Eukaryota > Metazoa > Chordata > Actinopteri > Cypriniformes > Catostomidae > Xyrauchen > Xyrauchen texanus. The sequence goes on from NC_068297.1 coordinate 5,570,569, forward strand.
GTTCTGAAGTAGAAAGCAAGTCATTCACATCTAAGATGCCAGGAGGGTGAGTAAATCATGAGATAATATTCATTTTTGGTTGAACAATCCTTTGAAAGCACTGACAATGAAAGTGAATAAGGGTTTGTGCATAAACATTAAAATAAACACCGATTCAAAACTATAGCCATGAGTCCTAAACTATACATATCTTCACATATTTTTGTGATAAAATTAGAAATGTTAACACATATAATGTTGACGTGTTATGACTATACTTGTTATAGTACTTGTTATGACTACATGCATTTTAGTGGTTATGGACTGCCCCCAATTTTCTTATATTGCTTTTCTTTAAATAAATGAGGGTCAAAAAAGTTTTTGGTGGTAATCAGCATTATAACACAAATGCTGTTGATTGAGCATATCTTGAATTGGGTCAGGAACATTCCTTAAGACAATATTTTTTTTAATTTGATTGCAATATTTTGAGTGCTACATCCGTTTTCAAGTTTCTACAACATATATGTATATATATATATATTTATACAATATATTTATTTCCAACGTTCAAATAGTGTGGACGGTATAACCTTGATGAGCAGCATTGTATATACATTCAGTAACATAACTCATTATTGAACATTACATACTGTATCAGAATAGATGGTATATAGATAGAATGTTTTCAGGCATGACTTCCAAGATATTAAATAATTTTCTACTCACATTACAACTGGACATTTGAATATACCTGTAAAGAAATGGAATGTTTGGAAAACTTTTTAGAACATAAATATGTTCGCTGGGATGCCAAAATCTTGCAATGCTTTGGTTAACTATACAGCTTATAGAAATGCAATTGCAGTCGACTGATAAAAACGGTTCACATGTATTATCACGTAAATGCAATGCAATGGAATGAGAAACATTCATCAGTGTGACAGCACAATAGAATAAAAGCTGTACCATGAGTCAACTGCTGATAATCAAGTGCTAAGATCTTTTTGTGGGTATGGTTTATGTTTATGACCAGAGCTTTTGACAGATATACTGCTATGACAATAATGAAAGAGCTTTCTTTTAAGTACATTCAATCAATGAATTGATACATTCCAGAAAACACTGTTGTTCATGGCTGTTTGGAGGAGAGCTATAAAGATGAGTAAATGAAAAGGCTTTTGGTTGATTTATGAACCCTGCCAAACTTAAAAAAAGATACTGAGATCTGGCTTTCATTCCATTCGAGATACATCAGCAAGGACACATATCATGCAGTAGTTTCTTTGGACCATATGTCCTTCAGTACCTGAGTATATGACATGTAACATATGATGCACTGCATATTTAAATTAATATTTGGCTTTTTTTTTTTTTTATGTCGTTTTGCCTTTTTGTTGATACAGATAATCGAGAGTTGACAGGACATGATGGGGGGAACTGGATTGTGAAATTTTGATCGCCCACATGAGCACTATATCTTATTATGTTGAAGCATGTGCATTGATGGCTAAGCCATGATTCCAAAAAGAGAAAGAAAAGATTTTTAGTGATTTTTATGTGTTTACACATTATGTATTGCATCAAAATCACTAGCTAAATTGTCTAATTGTCACTAAACTTTATTTAAGGCAGATGTATAGGTTTATGAGAATATAAAATCAGGGTCAGAATGCAGAAATTGGGAGGTAATGGGAGAAAGAGCGCTACTATGACCATTGACCTTTTTGTTTATGGGCCAATCAAGTGACCATTTTTTGTTTGGATCTACTAATTTATTCAAAATTACATAGAAAATGCAATTCTCATGAATAATTACTTCCTGACTCTACTATGGTGAATTTTAAGACCAAGACTTTTTGATATTTTTTCTGAGGCTTTAAGCATCACCCATCCAGAGACAGTCAAATAAAATAAAAAATAAAATAAAAGTGTCATTGAAAGTTGTTATTCTTGAAAAAAAAAATGTTGGCATTGTAAAATATAATAAATAATCAAAATAAAAATGTCTAATATTAATAATATTTTAAAACAAAATCGTTTCACTCGATATTATTAATATTTGAAAAACTCTCGTGTTACCAACATGCATGTAGCCATTCTGTGCCATTCACATTACTTTATATATCTATTATATATTCATTTGATATATTATTTACTTTAAAATTATTTATATGTTTAAAAAGAAAGAAAGAAATCACATGTAAGTATTCAATTAAGTATTCAAAAACCTTCTAGTTGATGGCTACACCACAATTTTAAAGTCATTAATTTATTTATTTTTTCCTAATAAATAAATGTTTTTTTAATGTATTAAAAATATTTTTTGTCATTGACCCCTATATAGTACAATGATTTATTTAGTAGTAGATTATTTTACTTGTATATTTATTTTTTCTAGCACTTTGAATTTAATTGGTTTGAAACTGAAAGGGAAACACAAAAACTCACAAGAGACATTCAGCAGAATAACTGCAGTACTTCTCAAATTCTCTAAAGAGCTGCTGGAATTCAGGGTCATGATAAGCAGACAGACGTGCCCTTAGATAAGCTGACTTCCTCCAAGATTCAAACTCATTTGCTCCTAGATATCCTTATGACATTGATTAAGGATAACAAGACACAAGTTTTTTTGTTTTGTTTGATAATGTGTATTTTCAGACATGTTTGAGTGCAATTGATGCGGTTGTTTATTTTACGGTATCCAAGATGGATAAGTGTGGTCAAGGCATTGGACTTAAGATCCAATGGACTCATGTCCTCATGGGTTTGAACCCCACTCCTAAGTTTTAAATAGAAAATACTTGTTGATGGGTAAAAGTGGTTGCATTGGTGGTTCAGTGGTAGAATTCTCGCCTGCCACGCGGGAGGCCCGGGTTCGATTCCCGGCCAATGCAGCAACATCTTAGGGCAGTGGTGGCTCAGTGGTTGAGGCTCAGGGTTACTGACCAGAAGGTTGGGGGTTCAAGCCCCAGCACCACCAAGATGCCACTGTTGGGCCCTTGAGCAAGGCCCTTAACCCTATCTGCTCCAGGGGCGCCGTATCATGGCTGACCCTGCACTCTGACCCCAGCTTAGCTGGGATATGTGAAAACTAATACATTTCACTGTATATATGCAAAAAAACTGTGTGTATAATGTGTGACCAAAATAAAGGATTCTTGAGGATTCTTCTTGAATCATCAACAAAGAAACAACATGGTAATCAATTCAGTTTGGACTGTACTGTAGTTTGGACTGTACTGTAGTTCTGACATGCTTTGTCTAAATGTTTAATTGCACAGGCCGAAGCAAAATAGTGTTAATTACAGTAATGATTCAGAAATCTACCCTAAAGAGTAAATCAGATGTTATATAGCCTTAAAGAATCACCCAAAAAAATAATCACAATTTACTCACCCTTATGTTGTTCCAAACCTGTTACACAGGAACACAGAAGGAGATTGTGACAGTGGAGGCGGGGCCGGGTGGTGATAATACACACCCGGTCCCTTATCAGGCTAATCAAGCCTCCGAGAGGGATAAAGGCCGACTGCGGAGGATGGTGCGGGAGAGAGAGATAGTTTACGGACATGTCCGTTATGTGTGTGTTTGTCTTCTGTATAAGTTTTATATTAAACTATTATTTATATTGAAAAGCCGGTTCTCGCCTCCTCCTTTCCATTGACTTCTTTACAGAGATGCTATGCAGTAAGACACCGTTCACTTTCATTGTATAGATACAAGATGCAATGAAAGTGAATGGTGACTGAGACTAACATTCCCTTAAAATCTCCCTTTGTGTTCGATGACAGAAAGTTACACAGGTTTGGAAAAACAGGAGGATGTGTAAATGATGACATAATTTCCTTTTCAAGGTGATATATCCCTTTTAGATACTTATTTTTCCATCTACCCTGTCAGCATCTTCTAGTTGAAATTGTTGTGTTGGAGAAACAGGCCCTGTAAAAGCAGCTGCAGCTTTTCCTTGTTGGAAATGAAGGAAAACACATGCAGGCTTGTGGGTCTGGCAGGGTCATAACCCAGCACCTGAGCTAATCATGGACATTATCAAAACAGTATGCTCCCTGTGGTCTGTTTGTTTATGCAATCCAGGGTGGCCCCTCGCTCTCCCCTCTCTGCCCGGCCCGGGCCCTCGTAACAGCACCTGGAGCAGGCAGTAAACACTTCTGCCCCACTGCAGGAGGAATGGGGTGCTAAAACTGAACAGGACAGAGGAAGAAACCTGTCGATTAAGCTGTAAATCAGGCAGTACACAATGAGCAAATCATTCGAATTTAAACATCAGAACATCTGTGGCCTGCTCAATCATTTTCAGTCACTTTTATCCAAGAACACATTTTGAGTTTAAGCAGTAAAGTAAAGTTGGCTTAGACTTTAAAGGAAAGTCTACGCTAACATCTAAATTATTGAACTATTTAGAAACAGTAATTACATCATTAGAAAGCTTTTTAACTTTAGTCTGTTAAACTAATAATGTGTTTCTAAGTCAGAGTGACTTGAAATAATGGAGGCTGAGTGGTCAAGGCATTGGAATTAAGATCCAACAGACACATGACCGTGTTGGTTCAAACCCCAGTCCTGGAAAGAATAATGTAAGCTTTTAGTGGGATAATACAAAACAGGGATCTCTATTCTACCAAAAACTCTTCTCCAGTTGATTTAACTTTTCAAAGGTAGAGAAGGCAAGCTAATTTGCACAGGATGTGGTGTGATTAGAAAAGTCACAATTGTCTCTAACTGACCAGGACAGCTGAGTGGTTAAGGTGTTGAATTTTACATGCAATGGATAAATATCCACATGGGTTTGAACCCCACCCTGTTAAAGCTCTGTTGAGTTAAAAGGCTTCCTCAATACACATTCGTTAATGTGTTTGTCAGTACTTACTACACAGTACTTTGATTTTACATATCTCTTTTTAAAATCAACATCTAATGAGACCATAAATCTTTATATTTGATTAAGGAGTGAACTAATATACTGTACATGAGCCACCCCATTGCAGAAAGTAGCACCGTTCCAGTTCCATTGGCTTGTTCTTCTAAAGGGAAGGTTTACTATACTGTTATGCATACTGCAGAGAGAGAGAGAGAGAGAGAGAGAGAGAGAGAACTGGTTTAAAATGGCCAGTGATTTTATGTTGTGTTCATGGGGCCAGCTGTGTAAATCTCTTCCTGTCCTTCTCAGGGGGATTATCTACTTCTGTACATTCATTTTTAGAAACACTGGTATTCCGGTCACATAATACTCTTCAGTCACGTACATTACCAGTCAAAAGTTTGGATGCACTTGACTGATTTTATGTTTATGCTTAAATTAATATTCTGCATTTAATACAAGCTCAATCCGTGCTGAGTGACTCCATCCAGGTCTCCTAAGCAACCAAATTGGCCTTGTTGCTAGGGAGGGTAGAGTCACATGGGGTAACCTCCTTGGGGTCGCGATTAGCATAATTAGATAATGCATTCCTTATGCATTAACTAATGTTAATGAATGGAAACTTATTGTAAAGTGTAACCGATATGACTTTAAATAGATGAGGTTTGTAGGCATTCATTTATTTATTCTTCTAAATAATTTTTGTGGAAATCAACATTAAGCCACAAACGCTGTCGATTGAGCTTAACTTGAATTGAAACAGTAATATTCCTTTAAAAACCTTTTGATCTGAAGATTAATGCTTAAATGCTTGACATAAGTTTTGTAGACAAATATAAATTCCTATACGCCTATTAGTGTTCCTTACAACAAACAAAAAAACAGCTTAAACCAGCCTAAACTGGTTTGCTGATCTTAGCTGGTTTACCTGCCTGGAAAATCAGGTTTATTTGCTGATTTTGGATGGGTTTTGGTACTGGTACTCTGGTCAAGCTGGGAGACCAGCTAACCCAGCCTAAACCAATTAAGACCAGTAAAACTGGCTTTAGTTGGTTTTATTGTTCAGCAGTGTTAGTTCATAGATTTGATGACTTTACAAATATTCTAAAATGTGGAAAATAGTAATAATAAAGAATGAGTATATGTATCTAAAGTAGTATCTGTAGAGAAACAAAGAGATTTTCATAATGGGCTAAAATAGATAAAGAGGTTGTGAAAGAAACGAGGTAGCTACAATATATAAATAGCTTGTGCTATTGAGAAAAAATCTAAACTCTAATAAGGTCTGTTCCCTCTGCTCCATCTAACTCATGTTCCTCTAACGGTTAGAGGAACATGAGTTAGATGGAGCAGAGTCTAACCCCATGTCAATTATCGAATGAGAACCAGTGTGTTATATTGATTTGAAACACCCATACGGTGAGCAATCCCTTCCCCCATGACCTGTCTAGTATGACAGACAAAAGAAACTAAATAAATAAATAAATAAATAACCGATATAAAATAAGCACAAGCTGGGAATCACTCGTCAAAAATATCAATTCATTTGTCAGTACAGCACCAAAATGCCTTTACACAAGAGCCCTCAGAGAAGACAATGAGTGTGAGCATTAGTGTACTCTTCAAAGGCAACTCTCTAGCCCCTCTTCACTGTGATCAATCAGGGTTTTTTTAGGAGATGGACAGGGTGAAGACCCCAACCAAGACTAGTGGCCCTACTGATGGAGAAGCCATGTAAAAGCAGGAACAATTGAACAGTCATTACCATGGCAAAGGTCTGCTCATGACAAGGGATCATTAGAGGTGCTCTCAGATGAATAGGCCTCTGCTTGGATTCCACATTAGGAGGTGTCCACTATTTTTAGAGAAGAGAACAGAAAGGGAGTCAGGATAAGAAACAGAGGATAAGCCCCAAATCCAACCTGCCTCACCAACTCCCCATCCTTACTTTCGCAAGTTTTTGACATGCCTGACAATGTTGAAAAAATAAACCATGAAATATATATATATATATATTTTTTTGCATTCTCAAATAAAATAAATACTGTCATTTATGATATAAAAATATATATGGTCTACCTGGCAGATAATAATACAGGCTAAAAAATCCCATTGACTTGCATTCGAGAGACCTGATACCTATCTAGTCACCACAATATAATTGTTAACGGCGGGCTCTTTTTGGGCAAGCAACCATCACAAAACCCTTGAAACCATTTAGCAATGCCCTGCTAACCAACATTCTAGCATCATGCTTTTGAGTTTTGCACCAAACACATTTTCTAAAATGTGGGGGAAAAAATCTTGTTAGTTGTTATTCTCTAGCATACTGTAATTGCAGCAAACAGCACAGATCATTATGTGACATATTAGCCAGTAACATACAGTACATTTGCCAGTCCCTCTTTGTCCCATCATTGGTGAAGCACCACCTGTCACAAAATGTACAGAGCCACTGTGATTTGGTTCCTCATATTACATTTGTTTTGGGGCTCGACACCAGCAATAAGTTGACATATGGATTTTTAGTTACAATTATAAAAAACACTTCCCAGATAACACACATATATCTTCAAGATCTGTTTAAGAGTGTTTTGTCTGGAAAGCACTTTACTCTTTTACTCAGCATGCTGTGAAAGGATCTAGCTGCTGAATACTTCATGAATATACTACACAATTACTGGTGAGTGAATTGTAAAAATTTACCAGCCAGTTGCCAAATATATTCACTTTAGTTGCAGAGTGAAATTTGGTTGCAAATGTGTGATTTCCTCTCATTGTAGTGTAGTGTAGTGTAGTGTGGGCTGCGCATTGAGTGAAAGATCAATCTTGGGATTTAAGAATCGATTCCAAGATCGTTCAAATGAAGTTTGCGATGGCTCGAATAAACAATATTTTTTCTCACTCCTACATCTGAGTGTCAGGTGGCTTGCTCACAAGGGACATTATGGCACTATTTTCTGTAAAGGTGATATACAAATAAACATACAAATTAAACTGACTTGACTTACTGGCAGAATGGCAAAGCCAATTTTTTACTTTCATATAGGCCTTGGCAAGAGTTCCACCAAAACACCGCAGTGACCTCCTTCCCCCAGAGCTGCAAAGTCATTATCAGCTGTCCAGGTCTTACTTATGAGCTCCACGCTCCCAGGAGACACTGGAATAAGTGTAATGGTGAGTGGGGGAGGTGAGGGCCGGTGGGGTCCTGCTCTTAAATGAGGAGCTGAGGAGGAACAGAAAGATTCAGAATGATGAAGGAGTCTTTGAAGAGCTGGAGATGGAGGGCTGATGGTTCTCTGAGGTCTGCATGTGCACTGAAGGGCTTTTGTCAAAACTTCCAGCAAGAACAGTTCACATTACTGCAGGACAATGGGCGGTTAAACTCTGCACTGAAAGAGGTTAATCTACAAAGAAAAGGCCGGAGGCCAGTGAAGCTAGTGACACAAGGCCTGCATAAAAGCATTAGTCAATAAAGCACTAATTAAAGCATTTGCTTTGTGAGCCACATAGAAGGCGATCAAAGTCGAACGCAGTCGTGTCACAAATGGCACAGATGCTTAAGGGGGCGCGTTCACTTGGCATTAAGTCCAGATAAGAACACACACACAGAGAACTGCGCAACCTGTTATTAGTAACTGACCAGGAGGCAAACGAGAGTTTTCAATAATAATAAAAAAATACACCTCCATTCATGTTGGGAACAGGACGGTTGAGTGGTGAGGTGTTACACTTGAAGAGTTTGTTTATCCAAAACTGTCAATGCTCCTAACATTTACTCTCCCTCATGCCATCTAAGATGTGTACAGCTTTCTTTCTTCTGCTGAACACAAATTAAGATTTTTAGAAGAATCTCAACTCTGTAGGTCCATACAATGCAAGTGAAAGGTGGCCAGACTTTTGAAGTTCCAAAAAGCAGCTCAAATCAGCATAAACATACAAACATATATCAAACTCCAGTCGTTAAATTAATGTCTTCTGAAGTGATCCAGTTGGTTTTAGGATAGAACAAACTAAAATGTAACTGCTTTATCATTGTACATCTTGACAGCAGTCTCCTTAGCGATCATAATTTCAAGCTCGATTACACTTCCTATTGCGCCACCTAGTGCTCTATGTATACGTCCATGTGAAATAGTTCAAGGACGGGACGGAAACAAACGTCAACTTAAGGGGTAAGTTTTTAATTCTTGAGTTTTTATCACACATCAGACAGTCTTCCTTGGTTCTCTCTCCCCATGCTCCGTCGCTCCTCCCTTTTATGCCGCTCTCCTCACGTTACTGAAATTAGACACAGGTGTTAGTTATCATTTAGCTCAGGTGTGAGCGCCCTTACCGCTTTTCTCTCCCCGGACGGGCGCTTGACCACGCCCCCCGCTGCCACATACCCCCACCGCCCGACTCAGGCCGGGGCATCATCCGGCCTGCCTACCACTCCCCCGCCATTCCTGGAGAGGAAGTCAGCGGCAGCCATCTGCACCCCCGGTCTGTGGACCACCTTGAACTTAAAAGGCTGGAGGGCCAGATACCAACGGGTGATCCGGGCGTTAGTGTCTTTCATGCGGTGGAGCCACTGCAGTGGGGCATGATCCGAGCAGAGGGTGAAGGCCCGCCCCAGCAGATAGTATCGGAGGGTGAGAACCGCCCACTTGATGGCCAGACACTCCTTCTCCACGGTGCTGTACTTAGTCTCCCTCAAGGAGAGCTTCCGGCTAATGTACAGCACCGGCGCTCCTCTCCCTCCACCACCTGCGAGAGTACGGCCCCCAGCCCTCTGTCTGAAGCGTCCGTCTGCAAAACAAAAGGAGAGAGAAGTCAGGTGCATGTAAAAGCGGCCCCCACAAAGTGCAGCTTTAATGTCTGTAAACGCCTGTTGGCACTGCTCCGACCACTGGACCGGATCCGGAGCTCCCTTTTAGTAAGGTCAGTCAGCGGGCTGGTGACATCCGAATAATTAGGAACAAACCGTCTATAATAGCCAGCCAGCCCCAGGAACTGCCTCACCCCCTTTTTGGTCTTGGGTCTAGGGCAAGTCGCAATCGCCGCGGTCTTGTCAATTTGGGGTCGCACCTGGCCATGACCCAAGTGGAACCCCAGATACCGTACCTCCACACGCCCAACCGCGCACTTTTTCGGGTTTGCCGTGAGCCCCGCCCGTCTCAGCGATCTCAGGACGGCCCTCAGATGTTGCAAGTGTCGCTGCCAATCATTGCTATAAATGATGATATCATCTAGATATGCAGCGGCGTAAGCAGTATGCGGTCTGAGGATCCTATCCATGAGGCGCTGAAACGTGGCTGGTGCCCCGAACAAACCGAAAGGAAGCGTCACGAATTGGTGTAATCCGAACGGCGTGGTGAAGGCCGTTTTTTCACGGGATATTGGTGTCAAGGGATCTGCCAATAACCCTTCGTTAGATCCAAGGTCGAATAAAACCGAGCAGAACCTAACCGATCGAGCAGTTCATCAACACGGGGCATTGGGTACGCGTCAAATTTAGACACCGCATTGACTTTTCTATAATCCACACAGAAACGGACAGACCCGTCGCTCTTGGGAACAAGGACGACCGGACTGGACCAATCGCTGTGAGATTCTTCTATTACTCCCATGTCCAGCATCGCGTCCAATTCTTCCCGAACTATTTTTTTTTTATGTTCGGGCAAGCGATAAGGGCGGCAACGTACCACTACACCCGGTTCGGTCTCGATGTGGTGTTGTATGAGGTCTGTACGGCCCGGTAGAGGAGAGAACACGTCCGCAAACTCCTTTTGCAGTTCGGAAACCTCTGCGAGTTGGCGTGGTGAGAGGTGGTCTCCACACAGAACCGGGGTGTTAGGATCGCAGGCTTTGTTTACCTCCGGTCCGAGCTCCGCCTTCTCCGGAACTACCGTTGCCAACGTCACAGAGGCCGCCTCTTCCCTCCACAATTTCAGGAGGTTGAGGTGATATATTTGACGCGCGCCCCTCTATCGGTACGTTTGACTTCATAATCGAGGTCCCCTACTTGTCGTGTGACCTCAAACGGTCCTTGCCACTTGGCGAGTAATTTTGAGCTTGATGTTGGGAGTAATACAAGCACTTTATCTCCGGTGCAAATTCCGTAGCTGAGCACCCCTGTCATACAGCCGGCGTTGGCGTTCTTGAGCCTGGAGCAAATTCTCCTGTGTTAATTGCCCCAGCGTGTGGAGTTTTGCTCGAAGATCAAGAACGTATTGAATTTCATTTTTGGCACTAGAAGGTCCCTCCTCCCAAGTTTCACGGATGACGTCGAGGACCCAGCGTGGGCGTCGTCCGTACAGTAGCTCAAATGGGGAAAACCCTGTGGAGGCTTGCGGAACCTCTCGTACTGCGAACAACAGGGGGTCCAGCCACTTATCCCAATTCCTAGCGTCTTCGTGCACGAATTTACTGAATCATATTTTTGAGTGTTTTATTAAATCGTTCCACCAGTCCATCCGTCTGAGGGTGGTACACGCTAGTGCTGAATCGATTTAATGCCCAATAATTCGTAAAGTTTGCGAAGTGTTCGTGACATAAAAGTAGTGCCTTGGTCGGTGAGGATTTCCTTCGGAACCCCCACCCGGAGATTATCTTGAAGAGTGCCCCTGCAACACTGCGTGCTGAGATGTTGCTCAGAGGCACTGCTTCCGGATACCGCGTTGCGTAATCCACCAGGACTAACACAAAGCGATGTCCGCGTGACGTCCGTTCTAATGGCCCGACGAGGTCCATTCCAATTCTCTCGAAGGGAACCTCGATCAATGGAAGGGGCGCAAAGGCGCTTTTGGGGTGGCCGGTGGGTTTACCAGCTGACATTCGCGGCACGCCGCACACCACCTGCGGACGTCGCCGCCAATGCCCGGCCAATAGAAACGGGCTATTAGACGGAAAAGTGTTTTCCGTTCCCCAGGTGACCGGCCATAGGATTATAGTGAGCCGCCTGGAAAACCATTTCCCGGCGGCTCCGTGGGATCAACAATTGTGTCACCTCCTCCTTTGTTTGAGCGTCCTGCGTCACTCTATACAACCGATCTTTAATAACTGAGAAATACGGATATGAAACGGCGACACCCGGCCGGAGTTGTTGACCATCGATTACTCTCACTTGGTCAAAGGCGTGCTTAAGGGTTTCATCCCGCGACTGCTCCAAGGGAAAATCCCCCTCAAGGAACTCCCTGAGAGGAGGGGTGTCCCCTCGCCCCTTCCCTCGTCACCTGGAGCAGCCGAGGACGGCCCGGCTCCGCCTCCCCGCCAAAGCATCGCACATCACACATCTCTTTACTTTCATGCAGGACCCATCCGCACAAACTCTCTCTAATACATTTCTAAAATTTGGCCAATCAGTACCCAAGATTAGCGGATGGGTGAGGCGGGAACTAACCGCTGCCTCCACACTATGCTTTTCTCCCCGAATTTAATTGCCAGAGTCACCATGGGATACTTGTGAATATCCCCATGCACACACCTCACCCTCACCCGTTTAGCTGTGCCCAAAGCCCGGGTTGAACCAAGCGTTGGTGGATGGTGGTCTGATTACAGCCGGTATCCATCAAAGCTTGGTATGTACCCCCTGGATCCTTACCGGGATCCGGTACGCTCCAGCCCGACCGGGGCAGCCTGCGGGACATCGGAGACCCGCACCACCGTCCCCACCTCCATCAGCGGACACTGATCCCGGAAGTGGTCCGGGTCCCCGCACCTCCAGCAGACCGGCCCAGGCGCCACGGCCGCACCCGTGCTGGCGGGCGCCACCACCTGAGGAGGAGAGCGACTGAAAGACGGGGAAGGGTTGGGCGGGTTCTCCCACGACCGGGAAGCTGGTCGACTGTATCCTCCACGCCTGCGGGGGCAGGAACGGGTCCTGGGGAGAGAGCAGAGCGAGAGGGAACAGGGGGAAACAGGGGAAGACACAGGGAAGGGAGAGAGAGAGAGAGGGGAGGGCTCATCTGCCCTCGGGATCGCCGCCAGGTGGTCCTCCGCTGAGCTGCACAGCTGCCTCCAGCGACGCCGGGCGGTGGCACTGGACCCATTCCGCCGTTCTCCTGGGCAGTCTTTGCGTAAATTGCTCCAGTACCACCTGATCGATAACTCCCTCGACGTCGCGGTCCCCCGCGAGCAGCCACCGCCGACAAGCGTCCCGGAGCCGTTGAACAAACGCAAACGGGTGGTCGGATTTTTCCAGCTTCATACTCCGGAAGAGCTGGCGATTCTCTTCCGGGCTCCGACCAACCCGCTGCAGAATGGCCCTCTTCAGGTCAGAATAAGCCAGGAGGCTCGTCGCTGGCAGTTGTTGTGCCGCGAGCTGTGCTTCCCCGGACAGAAGAGGAATTAGCCGGGCTGCCCATTGTTCAGGCGGCCAGCCCCAGATTTCAGCCGTCTTCTCAAAGAGGCCGAGGAAGGCCTCAGGATCATCTGCCACCCCCATCTTCTGTAACATGGGCGGGGGCAGCGTAGCGTGGGTGTCCGGGGTCGCGGCTGGGGCTGACGCAGCCTCCTGGCTGAGGAGGCTCCGGATAGCGAGTCGGTCCTCTGCCTGAGCCCGCATGACCTCGAAGAACCGCCGATCTTGATCCTGCCGGAGCTCAAGCAGGGTTTGTTGGTGGCCCTGATGGAGATTAGCGAGGGACTGGAGGATTTCCGCCAGCTGGGAGGACTCTATGGGGCGACTTGGTTCCATCACGTAACCAAAAACAATAAAAAAAAATAGTCCCGGGTTTCGGCACCACTGTGAAATAGTTCAAGGACGGGACGGAAACAAACGTCAACTTAAGGGGTAAGTTTTTAATTCTTGAGTTTTTATCACACATCAGACAGTCTTCCTTGGTTCTCTCTCCCCATGCTCCGTCGCTCCTCCCTTTTATGCCGCTCTCCTCACGTTACTGAAATTAGACACAGGTGTTAGTTATCATTTAGCTCAGGTGTGAGCGCCCTTACCGCTTTTCTCTCCCGGACGGGCGCTTGACCACGCCCCCGCTGCCACAGTCCAGCAATCGGAAGTGTATTCAAGCTTGAAATCATGATCATGCCGGAGACTGCAATGGAAAGGTGTACAGTGGAGTGAGTTATATTTTGGTCTGTTCTCACCGAAAACCAATTGGATCACTTCAGAAGACATTGATTGAAATACTGGAGCCTATCGGATTACCTTCATGCTGACTTTATCTCCTTTTTGGAACTTCAAAAGCCTGGCCACCATTCACTTGCATTGTATGGACCTACAGAGCTGATATATTCTTCTAAAAATCTTTGTTTGTGTTCTGCAGAAGAAAGAAATTAATTCACATCTGGGATGTCATGAGGGTGAATAAATGATGAGATAATTTAAATTTTTAGGTGAACTATCCCTATAACTTCAAAATCTACTCTACTGGTAAAGCAGTACAAAGATTAAGCGGAATTCAGCAATACAGCTCGTTGAGTAGATTTGGTTATCATCAAAAGGATTTTGAAATGTTACTGAAATATCCTGCTACAGAAACTAAAGGTTTTTGACAAAACATAGTGAACAGGGTGAATATAAAAACAATTGTTAGAATAAAGGATAATAAAAGATGTGGTTGTGTTCTCAAAAAAGAAACCAATTTGGTCCTGAAGTATCCTGAGAATGGAACAAAGGATTTTTTAGAATTGCATCGTTACCAGGATGATCGAGTGGTTAAGGCGTTGGACTCAATATCTAATGGACACATGTCCATGTGGTTTCAAACCCTGCTCTTTGTAGAGCTATGTTAATCTTTAATGGAATGAAGTAATGCCGCTCTACAGGTAGAATTGGATGTTACTGAAAACAAAAACAAAACTTGTTTCCCAAAGTGATTCCTGCTAAAGAAACAAAACAATCTTTGGCCACTATAAATTGTCAGGATAGCTAAGTGGTTAAGATGTTGAACTTAAAATTATTATATTATGTATTAGCTATATGTTTGCATGGGTTCAAATCACACTCCTGGTAGAGCTACTGTATGTGAATTTTAAATGTAATAAAATAATGCTGCTTTGCGGGCAGTACCCAATGCTCACTACATGCATATTATGCAGTATGCATAGGGCACCAAGTCCCTATAGGGGCGCCATCTTACCCTAGGGGGAGGCAGCAGAAACTCCACCGTCTACTCTTCCTTGCATGTTATACGTTATTCAAGGACCGTATAGCAATCGTAGAACACAGACGATCACCTTGCAGCTCGCACCTCTTCAGATTATTGCCTCGCACCCCCCAACCCCTGTCCGACGATCACAGAAACAAAGAAAGAGCATCAACTTGGTCAGCACTGGCCCTGTTTGTGGGTAATTTTGGGTGTATTACTGAGAAGGAGACAAACTGGTTTCTCAAAGTGATGACCAGGATGACCGAATGGTTAAGTGGAATTAAGATCAAATGGGTGCATGGGTTTGAGCCCCACTCCTGGTAGAATAGCACAAATATTAAATGGAACAATGCTTCTCTGCGAGTAGACATGGTTATTAACAAAGAAACAGATTGGTTTATAAAAGTACCCTGTTAAAGAAACAAAGGGTTATCTATAGAGTCAAGTCAAGTACTTTTCACAGGCGTTGTTTCAAAGCAGCTGTACGTGAAATTATGCTATAACAGAAAATTAAGGTATATAATGCCAGTATTAGTTATTTATGTTTAGAACTATTAGAAGTTAAAATGAGTAAACTAAGTAAGTTTTGTGGGTCAATGATTAAGCAAAATTATTTTATATTAACTGTAAGTTTTAGTGTTAAAGTCCTTGAAGTCATCCTGAATTAACTGATGATTTACACATAGATGCATTGTCCTTTGATTTTGGCCAATGAAGGCTTTTGTTAGTTGTTAATTTCTTTTCTATGTAGTTTAAGACTGTTGTCCCTCCTTTGATCAAGTTGAAATAGGTATCATTCAGTGAGTAGCATCGCAGTCTGGCTGGAAGCTTATGGCAGGCAATTTTGGTGAACTCATCCTGAGCCCATGCTTCAGGCAGTGGCTCATGAAGAATCCCATGTCTTTGAGTTTGCATTAATTCATCATCTGTGAGGTATGTCTTAGCAGACTGAAGTGAAGTCTGGCTGGCACATGCTGCAGTTGGTCATCATCACTCAGCAACACAATGGGAATCAGACATCAGGCAGGACTGGAGATGGATCTGGCAGGCTCTGGTAAACTTGGGATATAATCCCGTGGAAAGCAATACAAAAAATGGATGCCATTCAATTTAAAGCAGGCTAAAAGAGTAAGAGAAGTTTTTTCGGTTCTGGCAGACCCAACTAATGCAGAATAGCTATAAATTGAGGGATAAATTAGGTGCATGCCTGGCTGAATTAGTCTAGACTTAAACTGTCTAGACTTAAACTGAGAGAGTGTGTCTGAGTTCCGAACACTGCTAGGAAGACTATTCCTTAGTTTAAGAGCCAAATACGAAAATTATCTCCCTCCTTTTGTGGATTTTGATATTCTCAGTATAGTTAACAGTCTGGAGTTTTGCAATCATAATGAACGTGATGGATTATAGCATGACAGAAGGTCACTTAATTACTTTGGAGCTTGACCATTCAAAGATTTGTAAGTTATTAACAGATTTATAAAATTAATATGAAATTTAACAGGCAGCCAATTTTACGCAGATAAAATGGGGATGATATGATCGTATTTCTTGGTTCTAGTTAGCACTGTCGCTGCTGCATTTTGAACCAACTGAAGATTATTTATTAAACCTGCAGGACATCCACTTAGTAATGCATTTCAATAATCTACTTTTGAGGTCATGAACACATGAATTAGTGTTTTGGCATCAGAAAAAGATAGCATGTGTCGTAACTTTATTTCAATATTTCCGAGGTGGAAAAATGCAGTTCTAAAATATTGGAAATTTGTTTTTCAAAGATTACTATCAAAAATAACACCTAATTTTTTTGCTGTAGAAGCTGATACTACAACACATACATCAAGAGTCAAATTATATTTTAGCGTCTTATTTTTAAAGGTTTTGTTCCAATAATTATTTCTTCTATTTTATCGGAACAAAGTAGTAGGACATTTCTAGCCATCCACTCTTTGATATCATTTATACACTCTGTTAATGTGGAAAATTGCAAAATTTCTCCCAGTTTCAAAAAACTATAAAGTTGTGTATTGTCAGCATAACAGTGTAAACTAAGAGACCCTAAAACGGATCCCTGTGGCACTTCATACTTAACTTTAATTTGATCTGACAGTTCCTCATTTACACAGACAAAGTGGTAGCAGTCAGAGAGATAATTCCTGTCCACAATTGCCAACATAATTATCAAGCCTATTCAAGAGAATATCATGATCTGTGGTGTTGAAGGCCGCACTAAAATCTAAAAGCTCTAGAAGAAAATTGCAGTCGTGATCAGATGATAAGAGTAAGTAATTTGTAACTCTGATAAGTGTAGTCTCTGTACTATGATGGGGCCTAAATCCTGACTGAAATTCTTTATATATACCATTTCTCTGTAAAAATGAACATAACTGGGAGGACACTACCACTACTACTACTTTCAACATAAACGAGAGATTTGAAATTAGTCTATAATTAACCAGTTTTCCTGGATTAAGCTGTGGTGAATAAGCAGTATGATAACTGCCAGTTAAAAGTTTCTTGGAACATGCCCCAAGGATAATGAGGAGTTAACAATATTAAGCGGTTCTGAGATTACAAGAAACACCTCTTTTAGGAGTTGGTAGGAGTCGGAATTTGATCTAACATACATACATGTTGTTGATTTTGATGTTTTGATCATTTTTGTGAGCTTTACTTGACCTATAACAGCAAAGGATTGAAGTTGCTCATAGGGAATATTTTTAGTCTTCTGAGGTGCTGTGGCAGACTGATGCGTAATTCAAATTTTATTTCTGATCATTTCTAATTTATTAGTAAAGAAATTCATTTCTTCTGCCACAGTACTGAATTAACACCTATGATTATTGTGGTTATTTTCTATGAGTTTGCTGAAATATGCAGACCTGGCAGTTTTAGAGCCTGTCTGTAGTTAGAGTCACTATCCTTCCATGCACTGCGAAATACCTCTAATTTTGTATTCTTTCACTTACGCTCCATTTTCCGAGCTGCTCTCTTGAGAGCTTGAGAGTGATCGTTGTACCAGGGTGCAGGTGTGGCAGGGTGGAGGGCGGGGCTCAAACTCAAAAGACAAACACGCACATGATGGACATGTCCGTAAACTATCTCTCTCCCCCGCACAATCCTCCGCAGTAGACCTTTATCCCTCTCGGAGGCTTGATTAGCCTGATAAGTGACCGGGTTTGTATGATCACGACCCGGTCCCTGCCACAGCAGGATTTTTCTCTTTCTTTAATCAAAGGGGGGCGATACTATTTAGAGGGCTAAACTGTATCTATATTTTCTGTGACAACATCAAGTTCTTCTGAACTTTTTGGCATACTGAGCATTTGAGACAATTCTGGACGATTATTAGTGAAGCTATCTTTAGTAGAAGACAGAATAGTTCTACCTGAATGATAACGTTGCATAGATTGAGTTACCTTTGCTAAACACAGCGTACAAGCTACGATGTAATAATCTGAGATATCATCACTCTGCGGCAGAATTTCTATATTATCAACATCAATTCCATATGACAAAATGAGATCTAGTGTATGTTTAAGGCGATGGGTTGGACCTGTCACGTTTTGTCTAACCCCATCAGAGTTAAGAATATGGATAAATGCTAATCCCAGTGTATCATTTTCATAATCCACCTAATATGTGGATGTTGAAGTCACCGACGATTAAAGCTCCATCTACAGCAACCACTAGATTTGACAGAAAATCTGCAAATTCTCAAAGGAATTCAGAATATTGCCCTGGTGGTCTATATACTGTTTCAAGAACAAAAGACAACAAATATTTTTAATTTATATCTGATGATGTCACATTAAGCGTTCAGTCCAAAAGACTTATATACAGTCCTTTGAGTAACAATATAAATATCACTGTAATTTGTAGCAACACCTCTTCCTCAACCTTTCAGATGAGGGAGTAGACTCATTTAAACTAATATATTCTTCTGTTTTAATCCAGGTTTCAGTCAAACAGAGTGAATCCAAACAATGATCTGTAATAATTTAATTTACAGTTAATGATTTTGATGAAAGCAATCTAATGTTTAGTAGTCCTACCTTTATATGATGTTTATCTTCAGATTTTTGTTGTTGTTTTTTTCAAGTTTGACATCAATCCAATTTTTTCTAAATAACTTAATGAGGGTTTTGTGTTTGGTAGTTCGGGGAACAGACACAGTCTCTATAATATAAATATAGGTGATTCATTCTCTATGTGTTGTAGTTTATGTGACCTTTGTGAAGTCTCAAAGGCAGATAGCAGACATTCGGATTAGCTAGTTTGTCTGCTTCATGACCTAGGCCCCAATTAGTCAAAAATGATCTCTATTAATACTATGAGCTATATTACTAGAGAGGAGAATGGCACCTTCCCTGGAGGGATGGAGTCCATCTCTCTTTAACAGTTCAGGTCTTCCCCAAAACCTCTTCCAATTGTCTATGAATCCTATGCTATTCTCCGGACACGACTCAGACATCCAACCATTCAGTGACACTAATTTACTATATTTTACTATTTGACTATAAACCTCATCACCGTGATGAGCAGGGAGGGGGCCAGAGCATATTACAGTGTCTGACATCGTTTTTGCAAATTCACACACCTCTTTAACATTATCTTTATTGATCTGCAACTGGCGAAGCCGGACATCATTTGTGCAATTAGTCAGCACTTGTAAATTTGAACTGATGTCAGATGCTTTGGCACCAGAAATGAATTTAACAATAGTGGCTGGAGTCTCTTTTTCCATGTTCCTTACAACACCCTCACCCAAACACCCTGCTGAGGGGACTCTACATCCAGAACCAAAGTGTGTGCATTGCTCGCTGTACTACCACTTCTGAAACAGTATCTACCGGCTTGTCTTTTTCACTGATCTCCACTAGTGTTCAGATGCATGTCTCTAACTCATTAACCTTTTCCGTCAACCTGACTATTTCCTTACATTTATCACACTGCTTATGGAAGAAGTTATAGTAAACATGTGGCATGCAATGCACAAAGCATTGCATGCCACATGTTTTCATATTAGATGAAATATAGCCAGAATGTAGGCTAGATGGGGTTGTGTTCACAAAGAGGTCCTGAAGTACCTTGTCAAAGGAACAAAGGAGGTTTTAACTTTGCTCAAACATGAAATGATGAGTAGCAATTGCATTGGATTTAACATCCAATGGACACATGTCCTCTTGGATTCAATCCCCACTCCTGGTAGAGCCCCATGTATTTTAAAAGGGATACATTACTACAGTGCTGCTTGTTATTCATGGTGTGTCAAGTGGCAAATATTAAATTAAAAATAATCTAGATGGGGTTGTGTTAGAACAAAGGAGGTTTTAGCTTTGCATAGACCAGAACGGCCGAATGGTTTGGTGTTGGACTGAAGATCCAATGGACACATGTCTTCATGGGTTCAACCCTACTCCTGGTAAAGCTGTGAAAATGTAATATATAGTACAATTTAGTAACCAGGATGGCTAAGTGGTTAAGGCATTGCACAATAGATCAAATTGTTGTAGGTCTGTGTGGGTTTGAATCCCACTACTGGTTGATGTGTGAATTGTGAATGGAATTCAGTACATGTGTTAATAACAAAACTAGTTTCTCACATGGCCATTAAATACCCTGTAAATGAAACAAAGGGATTTTTAATATAACACAGAGAAGATTTCAACCAAGTGGTTAAAGTGTTGGCCTTAAAATCCAATGGATGCATTCCTCTTGGGTTTGAACCAGGCTCCTGGTAGAATCACGCAGAAGTATTCATAATTTGTAAACTGTGTTGGATAAAAAGTGTCCGCAAACTAAATAAAAACCACAAGTATGTAAACACAGGTGCTTTTAGCTACGCAAGCTTGATTTTATGAGTTGTTGCATTCAAAAAAGTGGTAGACCGCAATTCATAACACAATGCAAATATTGCATCAATGGGCGCAATAGCTAGATTAGTGTGAATTTTCGCTTTTATGGTGAGCTTTCTCTTTCAAGCCAACTTCAGTTTAATTGCACAAACATTTGAATGTAACGCTATCGCACCCTAGAGCATGTTCATCCAGATTGCATTGGCAATGCGGATAAGCGAAAAAAGTCAGCTTATTCAAAATCAGCAAATTCAAAAAATTGACAACACAAGAAATCTGTGTGCATATTGAAAAAGCCGGTAAGAACACCGATAAAGATGTTGACGCACAGAGCAAAAACGGCTGAATGGGCAACAATCTATGTGTGCTGATCTGTTTATGATTAAACCATTTATGACCTTACCCTGATAAAGGAATACCATTTAAGGTGTTTACACGACATTATTCAATGCTGGCATATTAAGCATAATCAATTGAGGAATGTGCATGTGAACACTTACCCTGTTTTTTCGAATAAAGGTTACATTTGGCTTGAAAAAAAAGCCTTATTGCCATTTGAATCTGTATTCTGGACACAGAAGACAGAATAATGGTAAAATATTTATTTGAAGATCAAACATGCTATGGGCTGATGCCATTTTAATAATCAGATGTTTGTTTTTCCTCAGAAACCACTTTCTCTTCTCTCCCCTGTGTATGGTGGCTCTATGTTACTGAAGAAAGCAAAGGCATGTCTCGTCTCACATGAGCACTTCTGTGTTAGTGCTAATAAGAAAGTGAGAGGCTTGGCGGGCATTAAGTGACAGGTTGTATAAACATGCTATTCACACCTTCTACTGAGCATAGAGTTAGTGTTGATCTGTCCATCATTATGGCACCCCTGGAATATTAAGCCACCGGAAACCATGGTTACGGACTTATTTGTGCTTTCAATTCCCACAAGAACAGAGCTGGTTTAATGAACACACTCATTTGGACAAATTGCTGTTGCTTAATTTTAAATATATTACACTCAAAAGCAATTTCATGTGATTTGCAAACAATAGATTATACCACATGGACATTTCTCCAAAGACCTGAACTGAAGAAATCAGTCTTAATATTTGATCTGACAGACATGTCCAATTGAGTGAGGTGTGTCATTTTTTCAGTGATAATATACTCATATCCCTGATAAATATGCAGAGACAATTACAGAATAAGTAAGCCATTCCTAGGTTGATTTACCCAAAAAACTGTAAACACTATGGTACAATGAAAAAATTACTCTGTTTGTTTAAGCACCCCAACATACTCATTCACAATTCATTATAAAGCAGATGCCACATTGTTCACTATATGGGGACAGCGGAAGTCAGCGGAAATGAGTGTATTAGGACACAGCTAAAGACAGCACTGCTTGCAGACTTGTAAAATCTGACACATTTTTGTTTTCTTTTTCTTTTTGATGTTCAGAATATAAACAACTAAATACATTCGAGTCAACAGAAGCCATACTGCATTCAGGTGCAAAATGATTGCCAGTGTTTTCCTTTCTAACAATCATACTGTAAAATCATACAGTGGTTTGTTGCCAGGTTATAGCTTTGATGGGCATGTCATTACAGCTCAAAATAGATAGTTTTGCCAGCATCCAGATAATAATCTCCAGTAAAAAATGTTTACCCATTTACTCTGCCTCACTGAAGGTGGCCATACATATTGTACTGGACAACCACTCTGAAATAACTGCGAAGAAAATGCATTTGAAAATGAAATAGGTAGATCTATATTTGCACACCTTTCATTTATCCATTCTTATTGACTATTTATGCATTTATAATTATTTTCTAATCTTAAACTGTTTACTGCTCTTTCAAAACACTTAAATATCCATCCATCCATCCATCCATCTTCAACCGCTTATCCGAAGTCGGGTCGCGGGGGCAGCTGCTCCAGCAGGGGGCCCCAAAATTTCCTATCCCGAGCCACATTAACCAGCTCTGACTGGGGGACCCCGAGGCGTTCCCAGGCCAGTGTGGAGATGTAATCTCTCCACCTAATCCTGGGTCTTCCCCGAGGCCTTAAATAATAACACTTAAATAATAAAGGCATATGTAGTTATAGCACTTTAGTTTGTGGCATTTGGCAGACACCTCTATTAGAATCAACTTACATTTAAGTTATGCATACAAATACACATTATCATTGTGTGCATTTCCAAGGAATCAAACCCACAATCTTGCTGTTGTTAGCACCATGTTCCATCAGTTGTGCTACAAATGCCACATGTTTTCATGTTATTTTCTTCAAGCACATCTGCTTCATTGCTGAGCCCCAACTCCAGGCCTTCCTTGTGTTTTAACTGTGGTATATCTTTTAATTGTGAAATCCTGATTGCGCCCTTGTTAGGGGGTCACCAATAATGGTCCACTTCCCTTTGGTTGCGTGATGATGAACAGCAGGACAAGCCAGGTTTTTCTCACCCTGCCTTCCCATCTGACAACAAGTAAACAGCCAGAGGTCTTTAATGTCCCATACAGATGACACCTCTGCTCTGATCCTTTACAAAGCCTTCAGGAAGCTTTGGGTGTAAAGACAAATATTATGGCAGTGGATCTTCATTTGGCATGTGTCTGAGGCTCAGGTCTTGCTTTCTAACATGAGCGCGAGCTGAGAAGAGAGTGTGGAGGTGAAGAACAGAGGAGCGAACCATCTGTCTGGTGAATGGACCTACATTTGTTCAAATGCTGGCCTATGTGGAACTATGAGTTTAAAGAAAAGTCATGACTCAGAAAACGTGTAAACAAAACATTCCAACATGGAGTATGCCCTCATGAATGTTATATTAATGATTATAACTGCAAGTTTTTATTGTTTTAGCTATTATTGGTATTTGCAAAGACAAGCATTGCTATGATTATACTGTCGCTAATACATAGGTGTTATCCTTAGTGTTAAATATAAGCACACATCTCATTCCTCACTGTATGTGCTAGGGACAAGAATGATACATTAAATTGTGTGGTTTGTTGAGGTGCTATTGCTTACAATATAGACTTACATTGAAGATGTATCCCAAGCCATATCTAAGGACCAGAGAGACTTATGCCACCTAGCAATGCCCTTACAACCACCTGGAATACTCTAGTGACCGCATCGCAACATGCTGAAAAACACTCAGAACACCGTAGCAACTACACAGCTCCCTAGCATCATGTGGGGCTTTCCCACTGCATGGTACAACTCGACTAAACTTAACTCTGCTCGCTTTTTGGAGGTTTTCCACTGTTGATAGTACCTGGTACATGATACTTTTTTTAGTACCACCTCGGTCGAAGTTCCAAGCAAGCCGAGTCGATACTAAGTGGTGGTGGCGTAGTGGCTAAAGCACAGGGCTGTTAATCAGATGGTCGCTGGTTCGAACCCCACCACTGTGTCCTTGAGCAAGGCACTTAACTCCAGGTTGCTCCAGGGGGATTGTCCCTGTAATAATTGCACTGTAAGTTGCTTTGGATAAAAGTGTCTGCCAAATGCATAAATGTAAATGTGACGTCAAAATCCTCCAGATCACTGATTGGTCAGGGAGAATCAACACTCGATCACTGGATTTCTGACACGCGACATCAACCTGCTAGTTTTAAAATTAGCAACAGCAATAACAGTATAATTTGTTCACGGGACTTTTGAATTGTGAAAAAAGAAATGGCTGTGTGCAAAACCATGCCGTGGTCAATAAACGAGGTGCAGACAGTCCACATTGATTTGAAGTGTTATCAAATCAATGTAAAAAACAAATTATTCACTTTTATTGCATAAAATGGATCTCATTACTAAAATAAAAAACTAAATTAGAAAGCTAATAATTGTATATAATAATTTTTGCTATGTTGCTTGGAGGCTACATGGTGCGACAATGGAATTTTATTTTTAATCAAAGACAGTTTTGTATTTATTTAAATATTTGAAGTGAAAATGACTGAATATAAGTTTTTTTTTTTTTTTTTGGGGGTATTAGACTACTAAAATATTATTTTAATTGACTGTACACTATCTGGTATATGACACAATTTAATGGAATTATCTTGTAGGTAAGGTTTCATCTAACTTAAATTGAAGTTGAATTAGTTTACTAACATAATAATATGAATTATACTTTTTGATGGGTGAAAACACAATGAGATTTTTTTTCTATGTGCAGTTCTCCAGATTAAAAACACCACCACACAATGCATGTCTGTATTCACAAAAAATGTATAACAATGAACACCAGGACATATTTTGACCAAGAAAATAATTTTGTTGTTTAATTCAAAATCATCCTTCATATTAACCAGTTTATTGCCATATTTCATGCATCATGTGTCTCCAAATTGAAGTGAAATGAGTTTGTTTCAGAGATCTGCTTCTCAATGGGTAAGAACACTACTTATATGTGGTTAAAAAAAAACATAATCTCTCATTGCTTATTGGTTTGTTTTACAACAGCTTCAAAAATGAAGCTTTTTTTTCTTCAGAACTATCCATTTCACAATAAAAGAATGTTGAGCAATATCACGTACACCCAATTCCTCAGTGATGTAATGTAGAACAAGCTATTCTTTGCTTTATCTAGCCAGCAGGTATCTTCAATCTTGATTAACACCTCAGCAAATTATGCAGATAAATTTGTGAAAACATTTGCCTCTCCACAAGGTGCTGTGAAATTAGATTACACCCAAACCAATTACAAACAAGTCCCTCAAGAACCCTAATCAGATATCAGCTCTGTGGCGCACTTAATATTCACAGGAAATGGAATTAATCTAGATGGATCTAAATGAGTCAGGCCTGGGCTGTGCCATGTGTTCCCACAGGCCGTCATCAGATTATGTGAAATTAGACCTGTAATTTAGACCAGGACTACCTTTATTAGGAGCCAGCCTGTCTAATCAGTGCAATTGAAAAAACATGCAGCGCTCAGAGGACACCAGATCTGTTCCCATTCATGCCTGCGAGATGTAGACGGGAACCGGTTGCCAGACTGCGAGCCTGGAGAGAGAGGATTAACATGTGGCGTGGTCTTTGGCCACCTCATTTCCTTCCCTGCGGCAATCACCATCTTCATCTCTTGCCTGCAGCTCTGCATGCTATCACTTGCCATGTTTATGTCTGTGTGGGTCAAGCTCTCTGTATACCACACGTCTCCACTATACCTAACGTCTAGAGTCACTTACATTTGGACTAACGCCCAGTGCTGTTTTAGGATGATTTAGAAGGCTTCGCTTCTTGTTTCTGAAAGTAAATTAAGGCACCAAGTGAACTTGATAAGACTATTAATCATAAAGTGTTGAGTAAGCCATTGGTTTTGTACCCCTTTTCCCAAAGCCAAAGAGAGACTTTGAGAGCCATGAGAGTGTCTATGTTTGAAATTGCATTTTAATTTATCAACATTGAGAATGTATTAACTCATACATTAAGAAATAAATCAATTTCAACACGTATTTTATTGTTATTCTCATTTCTTGTTTTAAATTGGTTTGAAAATTGATATTATGTATCTTGTATTTTCTTTATTATTTTATTTAAAGCACTTTGAATTACCATTGTGTATTAAATGTGCTATTTAAATAAAGTTGCCTATTTTATGCCATAATATGTTTAACTAGGAATAAAATATTTTTTTAAATTTTTTGCATATTAAATACATTTTGGGGGCATTTTTGCCCCAAGCACCCATTCATTTCTGACCCTGCTATACACTAACTATAGTACACTATGCAGAATACTGCACTTCACAATACAGTTTACTCAACCTGAGTTTCATCCATTTTTAACATCTAACACCTTCTTACCTCATTATTCATGCTGCCAAGAGCTAATACATTTTTAAGTAAAATTGGCTCAAAGTGCAAAAATAAAACATTTTATATCCACTTTCACTGATAGTGACCAAAAAGCAAACAGATAACTGGATGTCAAATCGTCAAATGGCGCAATTAAAATTGCATAAATTTTGCAATTTTAACTGCAATCTTGGGACTTTTGTTTTACATGACATGTTTCTTATTTTATGTAATTTGCTAACAATGTGTTTTTCTGTTTGTTTTTGTGAAAAGCCAAAGATAAACTTTCCACAGTAGTGGACAAAGTATCAATCGATCAATTGTTCCATAATTTGTACTGTCTGTGTCACATCCTTAGTAGGCAGTAAGCATTTTATACTACACAGTATGCTGTGTTCTTGTATCCCGTTCCAAACATAGCTGGTGTGATTTATTTACAGTAGGGTTCTGGAAATGCATATCCTTGCTCAATGAACCCTATGGCCTGAGGGAGAGGATCTCACGAAATATGAATTAGATTGATGGATTTAAAATTACAGGGATTAGGTGAAAATAAGTAACCTTACTTAGGTTGCCTTAGCTTCTTCCAAACCCTAAAGGGGGGAGAGTCTGTTAAATCACTTGAATTAGTCTAATAGTCTTTATTGAAGACCATTTGGCCTCATTCATGCTGTGGAAAATACATGCTTGACTTGCAGTGTGCAATGGAAGCCGGGAGGGTAGAATGATCTTTGCGGAAGCGGGCAGCACAAATTAGGAACTGTTTCCCCTCCAAGCCAACCCACTGACCATCCTCCCCCTTTTCTTAGCCCAACAGAGACATTTCCATGTTGGAAAACTGCACTGTCAGCTCTATAGTGAAGTTGCAATACTAACAGCTCAGTTTGTGCTGACCTGTGGCACTAAGCAGTCTGTCTCAAAGGTCTTAATCTCCATTTCTGGATGAGGCGTAAACCAGTCCCCTCGGTAACCCTCTGGCCCCAGCGCATAGTTACTTCCAACATTCCTGCTGAGCAGCTGGTTTCCAAGGCAACCGCAATATGCATGGGTGGCTACAACCATGCACTCCTCTTTTGTCCTGTTGGTAGATGAGTTCATAACGTGGCAGGTCACCTTGCCTGTGAAACACATGGGGAGTGTTTCATTAGCGACAGCATGTGCATACTTAAACACAGCTGGAAGAGGACATTTCTCACTGTCACAGACTTGGCAAAACCAGTCAGGGCCAGGCTGATGAAAAATAGCCCACTCAGACTGTCTCAATCACTTTGCCTTTGGAAGGAGATAACCTTGAGTCTTAAAGACCCCTTGAAATTGCTTAATGAGCACTGCCCTGTATTTTCAGCCCTGTATTGACATGTTCCCTTCTAAAACTGGAAGTTAGGCCAAGACATATTGAAGACGTATCCCCATTTTATAAAAAGAACCAATAGGCTTTAGCTAAATCATACTCATTGGTTGTGTAACGGGAGCCAGCTGGTAGATAGCTGTGCAGTGTGTAAACCTCACTCTCCTGACCTCAAGAGGTTCATTAGCGACTGGCGCTAGAGGCTGTAGCCTTTAGCCTCCTTGTTAGAGCACCCGCCTCCCACGCCTGAGACGTCGGTTCGAGTTCCGTTCGGAGCGGGGCGATTAGGACCGGTTACAGTTGCAGGGGCAGGGACATTCTCTTTCTAGAGAGCATTTGATTGAAAAAAGAATCTGTGAAGTGCAGCATCGAGGTCGGCACAGGCCTTAAAATTAAGCACCCAAGACCGCGTGACACAAACTGACCTAACCTGATAGGTACTGTCCAATTTCTTCTCAAAGCAACAAAATTTGTTGCAATAGGCTGCATTTTTATGTAAGCATCGTTGGTAACATTCGTAACAGTATAGTAACAGTAAACATACTCCGTTTTAATAAGGTTTGGCAGCCCCTCAGTACACCAGAGCCAGTTTAATGGCACAGACGTTTAAAGGTAACTATATCACCCCATAGACTCTATCATCTATCACCCCCTTGAGGTTTGTTCCTGCCACTGTAAATGGTCTGCCCTTATATAGTGCCTTTTTTAACCTTAGAGGTTACCAAAGCACTTTACAATGTGTCCCATTCACCCATTCACACACACATTCACACTCACATTTACACACCAATGGCATGCAAGGTACTAGCCTGCCATTGGGAGCAACTTGGGGTTCAGTCTTACCCAAGGACACTTCGGCATGTAGAGTTGTGTGGGCCAGGAAT
The DNA here is from genome assembly GCF_025860055.1 of Xyrauchen texanus. NCBI lineage: Eukaryota > Metazoa > Chordata > Actinopteri > Cypriniformes > Catostomidae > Xyrauchen > Xyrauchen texanus. The sequence goes on from NC_068297.1 coordinate 5,599,412, forward strand.
CGAACCGCCAACACTGCGATTAGCAGCCGACCCACTCTACCACCTGAGCCACAGCCGCACTGTAACGTAAAAACGTACATAAGCATGTTCAACCAGACCATGTGTTGGCAATACGGTGGCCAAGAGCTTTTATCTGCGTTCACTAGGTTGAGTATTTTGGCCTTAACAGTGTACTGTAACAGTCACATGAAGTCCTCTTTGCAGTCTAAACATCTTCTGAACATCGAAGCTAGATGCAGCACCACAATGAACGAAATGGAATGCAGATGTCATAAGATGCATTTTTTTAAATAATTGTTCTTTCTAAATTGACACTGTCGAAAAATTCAAATGATCCTGCGCAAGGGTCAAAGACCGTCCAGCAAGAGTTTAAGTAGAAAAACAATTAAAAAGACAGGTTTGGTGTGAGCTGCCCCTAACTCTTATGTTTGCGCATGTCAATGAGTAAGAGCACGTGTGAAAAAAGTAATGTAGGACTAATATTTTTTCATTAATTACAACCTGACCTGCCCAAACACATAGTTATATTTGAAATACTGACCTGACCCCCGGCTGAAACCCAATGGTTTCTCAGGCCCCACCAGTGGCGGCTGCTGGTCTTTCAAAGAGGGGAAGCTCATTTTCGGCCTACATTATAAACTTATTTACCCTATTTTTTGCACTAAATCAATCTTAGGTGTTGATCTGCCCTGCTGTTTAATTCTAATTTTTTCCTCGTAAGGAAGACTTTCAAATGGCTTCGCCAAAATCAGGTCGACAATATTAGCACCGTCTGCCATCGTGCGCAGTTTCACCCGTACAACGCTAGCCTAGCCTACTGTATGAATGAACGAACGAATGAACGAACGCTCTAAAACAAAATATATTAAACTTGGTAAAACTGAAACAAGGAATGTGGTGTATAATTGTGTGAAATGTATTATGCAAATTGACTAGCAATTTCACCAAACAAATATAAAGAAATAGGTTGCAGCAGTTTGTCTTTCGACTACACTTGAGAAATCCGCGATGGGACTGAGCGCGAAATAGCTTCAGTGACTTCTTATAGTACAGATTCGCTGTCAATCAAAAGGAGATGCAGTCTTTCGACAGATCCTCCAATCATCACGCGGAAGCCCGGAGTCCGGGCCAGCCCACTCCTCATTCACCCCCAGAGACGCTGAGCGTCCGTGGGCAGGACTTAATCGCAGCATTTATCCAATGACCGTCTATTTTCGGAGCACTGAAAAAAAATGTTCATAGCAGCCCCATTGAAGTCAATGGAGGCTCGGCTTCAACAGGGAAATGTACTGACGCTACGGGAATGTATGAGAAGTAAATCGAGTCAGCCGACCTGCTATATGTAATGTAGCTGATTCTGAACGAACTCGTCTTCGAGATGAACGTGTTCTAACGCATTTTTAGTCAATAAATTGTTTACACAATAGTACATATTTGACCATTATTTTTTTGACATTATAGGGGAAGCTGAGCTTCCCTTGCAGTCTTAAAGAAATCCCCACTGGGCCCCACATACTACCATACTACTCTTACAAACAACCATGCTTCTCTAAAATTATTAATTGCGACAAAGGTAATTAATCAGATATCAATGAGCATGTCACACTTAGTGATCAAAGACTGCCTATTTTGACTTCAAAACAAATATTTTACTATTCCTTAAAATTGGCACAGAAGGCAAAATCCTGGCAAAAATGTTAGAGTCAAGATTGGTCTCAGCTGAAATATAGAATAACAAAAATAAATGCTCATTACTCTCTGGCAATCTTAAATGTGCCCATAACCTGCTCACCCACCTGTCGTGGCTCCGTCTTCTACCACAGAGGCAGCAGACCATCACATCATTGATTTATTATTTGTGACCTTGCTCGGTTATTCATTTTGATCACTCATCAGCTCTCGGCACGCTACAAGCAACTGAAAGATGTGATGTCAATGACTCACATTTCTATTATTTTAATTTGGTGCCAAATGCAACTGATAGCCCTATTGTGCATCAGTGGCATGTCCCTGCTTGCCCCAGCTGCCAAATACAGACTTTCCTAATAAACTTCCAGGCGAGAGAACATTACATTTTCAGGGAACGTTTTACCAGCAGTACATGCAACCCAATGAGGGGTGGATAAATTGGCTGTGGGCTGCTTTACTATCACAAGCTCCTCTCAGGAGGCCTGTGGAGACAAGTAAGCCTGTATTACCATCTGGGCTCTTACAACGAGAATGAGCCTCCATTCGTATTTAGCAGCACCTTCTAATTGGGCAGCTCCCTATCAGGGTGGGCAGCAGGGAATTAGGTAGGAAAATTCAGATAGGCAGCCAAGATAATGTTTGCTACATACTAGACAAAGATATTTGAGAATTATATACATCAATTATTTTGTAGTTCAAAGACTTGAAATAGGAAATAATTATTTTATAAATGGAAATATGCATTTAAGTATCGAGAGATGTTCTAATTCAAACCAGACAGACTATTCTGTTGGATCTTTAGACTAATGCACACATACTGTAAGAATTAAGCACAATAAGACCAGATTTATTGAGCGTAAAAGGGGTTCATTTTAATTTCATGTTGTCATTAAGTTAGGGCAGTGAACAGGTAAACAGAAGCTTAGGGCCAGCTAGAGATGCCCTTTCTGTGACCCCTGAATCAGCCCTTGGGAAATCCCTCAGCAAGGGGGAGGGTGTATAGGCTCTCTTTGTGTGACATGGCATTTTGCAGACTTTATATGAAATGTAAACAAGATTTCTACCCTAAAGTAAACACATGCAAGCACATTTCTTTACACAGTAAAACACAGTATTTACTGCAGCATTTTCACATAACAAACGCTAGGTTACTCAGCAGTCAGTTATAAGATGTGTCATTGCTTGATGGAGAGGGATGGCAAATAAGTGAGTGAGTCTCAGATGGTTCTGATTGGAAGCAAGGTGAACTAATAACCTCAGAGATTAGCAATCAAAGCCCGAGGTGCATCCTCTGGGCAGCATAGCCAAAGAGCTTGGCCACATTAATAAAACTACTATTAAGAAGCTGAGCAAGTAGGGATCCATTCTTTGCACATCAAGTCCTGAACTTTTCTATCTCAGTTTTGTTAGTATGTGTCCATCTGTGTTGCTAGAGCCCTGGTGTTAGTTGCTCAGGGTCAGCTGTCGTCCCGTAAAAACAACAGGCGGAAACGATCCCTGGCTGTGTCTCAGTCCGCTCTCTAGTTCCTTGTGTCGTGAACCAGAATATCCTGAACATGAATTTAGAAAATGTGATGGCCTTTATCCCTTAAACATCAGGAAACTGATGACTCAATTGTGACATGATTGCGAGGTTGCGCATTAAAACGTAGTTCATATTTATAGACAACAACATACCACTGTCAGTTTTGGGTAAAATGTAACATTTTAACATTTTAAATCATATTAAAGCTACTGAAGTTAATTTCTTTTGAGTAAGTTACTTGAATTACACATTTCTAAATTAATATTATTTATGTAGAATACCTTTCAAATAGGGCTGTCAATAGATATATATTTAATCAAATAAATGACATGTTATGCTGATTCATTCATTTAATTCATCACAATTAATCACATATGTAATTATTTGTTGAGAAAGCCCCTCAAATATCAATTTAATATATAATGGTTAAATAATTATAAATAAAATATGTATATAAAAAATTATTCTCATAATTAAAATATATTACATTATTGTGACAGACGAGTAAAGCATTGATAAGACTGTACATAAAGTGGCATTCGAATCCCATCACTGACGTGCGGTCTGGGTAGGCAAACTAGGCACTGCCTACCCTGCCAAAATTCAAAAATAAAATGTTTATTAAATAATAAACTTGTATTTGTATTTTTACTTTTTATTCTTGTGATTTATATATGCAATATGTGTGTTATTCCAATTGTTTAGACGTTATGATGACAAATGTAGCAGTTACGCATAATCAACTAAAAACAAATGGTAGAATAAGCAGTGCTTTTACGGTCCATTCATTGCAGACGACAAGCGGAAAACCCATGTTGCGCATGCGCACTTCGATCCTGTATTCTTTAACATGTACGGCAAAAAGCACAAATCTGCTGTGCCTTTTGACGTAAATATGTTATGCCCGTAATCATCTCCGTTACGTATCAGACATGGCCCAATTAAAATCGAAATATTCCTGGACATTTGCGTAGCTAACGTAATTACACCACAGCTAGCATACATGCCTAATCCCCGCCAAATTCAAAATCAAAATGACAGCACCGGCCGTAATCACGGAATTAAGAATTTTTTCCAAGCTTGATTTTAATTCCAAATATGAGTTAATTGCAAGAGGGAGGTCTACGCCAGCCTTAGATGGACTAGTACAGCAAAAGGGCCCAAAAATTATCCGATCATTTCAAACTGATTGGTATATAAGAAAAGATTGGCTATGTGGCTATGCTAACAATCAGCGGCTGTACTGCTATCCCTGCCTGCTTTTTTCAAACAGTCAGACTGTTTGGACTTCAGCGGGATATTGTGATTTGAACAACCTGCCCGCAGCTTTAACCAAGCATGAAAAGTCGTCAGCTCACATCCAGTGTCAAATTACACTGAAAACCTTTGGAAAATCTCGGATCGACCTTGCACTTGACGAGCAAAGGAAGCTGTATATAACCTACCACAATGAAAAGGTAAAGGATTGTTGTATTGTATCTTCTGTTATAAAGATGAAGATTGCACATAAAAAAATAAGCACATAATGTTGTAAAAAATAAACAACTTATGTTCTGTTATATGTTCTGTGTTTTGACTACTGAATTTTGTATAATAATATCTAATGAAGATATATTAACAAAATCGTATATATTATAACACATATATAAAACACATACATTTCTTGATATGCCGCGCTTGTGCGTAACAGTCACTGTGTGTGTGTGTGTGTGTGTGTGTGTGTGTGTGTGTGTGTGTCTGTGATAGAGAGAGAGAGAGCGAGTACACGATATACATCCTGATTTTATTTTTTAATTTATTTTTTTTTTTTATCGACAAATAATTCATCCTGATTTTTACATTTCTTGATATGCCGCGCTTGTGCGTAACGTTCACTGTTATTACGTATTATTAGCTTAAACAATAAATCAGGTAATCTGGCTTTCATAACTCAGTGCCTAGCCTCTTTAAGACATCACCGCACGTCACTGAATCCCATATATTGTTTATTTCCAAATTATCCAATTTAAGCCAATCATTGGCCTACAGTCAACAGCAATTTTGCAATTGAATTCATCAATCAGTCCCAGATAGATTTTTTAGAAGTGCTTTTCTAAGGATGTGTCAATGTAAACATGCCTCTGACGGACGCTTTTGGAGTGTCTCATTTTGGTTGTGTCGCATCATAAACATACCGTTCTTAGCTTGCAGTGTCAAGTTAAATGTAGTTTGAAGAATCCTTGTGTTAGTATTTGCGCTCCATCGAGCTGTGTTTGAATGCAAGTAAGAGACTCATCTTGTGCTGTCTGCTGTGGGTAAGTGTGGTTTGTTCTCTGTATAAGGTGCGTTGCCTAAACAGCTGGAGTTTCGCTTACTGACCCCTGGAGAAATCAGGTGGTACTTCTAGCTTGAATTGCTCTGATGGTAGAAATATTACTTATTACGATCCAGGGACATGATTAATTGCATTAACTTTTATAACGTGTTATATTTTAAATATAATTAATTACACTGAATTAATGTGTTAAATTTACAGCCCTAATTTAAAAACATGATTTATGTTCACGTTTATGTTTGTTTGCATTACTGAAGTGCTGAAGAGTCACTAGTGAGTCATTATGAGATAGAAATGTGTGGTTCTGCTAACATAGAACAAGGGGTAAATATAGACATTATTTTGCTCAAAACAACATGAGAAAGGGCATGGCTGTCACGGATTCACCAGGCTCCCTCTCCCTGAATTACTAATCGCTCATACCTGATTCCAATCCAGCACTCAATCACATTCCCTCCATAAATACTCACCCCACCACTTCATCGAGGTCTAGTCTCCCCATGGAATACAGACTCACTTACCTGCTACTTACCTGTTCCCCAGCGAAGTCTACAAATTTCCACTCCAACAATCTGTTTTCCCTGTTTCTCCTCTCCTCGTGTCCCTGTCTGATGTTTGTGAGTGTGGCCCATCAAGGACTCCCACTGCCTATATGAATACAGACCGTTATCAGTGCACTGCTCAACATTTACTGTTCTACTTCTGATTGATACTCACCTGTTTTCATTCACTGTGTGTTAAATACCTGCCTTTGGGTTCTAACATCATCTTCGATTCGGGGATTCCGTTACAATGATGTCATTTCTGGTAAATGAAAAAGTGCACAGTCAAGGCTCACAGGTATTTTCCAGTGCATTTTGGGAATTTTTAAGGAGCGAGCGCAAGTTTCAGAGCATTGGAACGATGTTGTCAATGGGAAAGCTCTAGAAATGGTTGGCCATGCGGTAGTGCAATTACCAGGAATCGGATTGGGACACACCCCTTGACTGGATGCTGTAAATTGTGTCACTTCTGCTTGCTTTTAGCATTACGCTTGAGAAATTGGTCTTTAACATTTTATGAAATGGCATAACGTGCACAGAATGGGGGCTACAGGGGAGCAAGCCCACCCCGCCCCTTTCGTTTACAAATCTAAAGGTGCCCTTTTAAGTAGAGGTGCCTTTAAGTGTGCAGAGGTGCCTTTTAAGAGCCCTGCCCCTGCTAAGGTTTGTGCCATTCACTGGTATAACGTATTGGTCAAACTCATTCTTTTGAATCGAATCAAACAATTACTGTACTTAACAAACTTCTTTTAATTTGAGATTGTTTTACAAGCAGTTGTCCATAAGTAAAACAGGTTTTACTGGCAATACAGTATCTATGGACTTTAGTGTGCAACTGGACTCTACAGCAAAATGCTCCCATGGATCTAATTATGAAATAAAGGTGGAGGAGGTATGCTTGAGGAATTGTTGGAGTGAGTTGAAATGGTTGTTTATATACTCTTAGTATTGTGAATAGCCAGATTATATGGACGTGCTCCTCAAAACGTTCCTTTGGAACGGTTTAATTTTTTAATATGTTGTTTGAAACATACTACTATCGACAGCTCTTTCAGTGACTGGGGAGATGAAAGGACTTGAAATGAAGCTTAAAAGATTATTCCAGATCTTCATTTTTCCAGATCTCCTGGAGATTGCCAATTGTAGTAAAATCTATAAAGTTTGGGGCGCCAGGATTTGAGAAACCGCTCTTCCTTAGACTGGCCAAAATCTTTAAAGGCCACTTTAAAGCTGCTTCATATCTGCTTTCAAACTCCGTATTCATTTTCACTTCAAGCCACAACGCTGCCTTTTCATTAGAGTTAAACCCCACAGAAACCACTGCAGCAATGGCGACTTCATTTAACTGGGCCCGCTGAGCTGCTAATGCTAATAGACAAGAAACAAAGTGTACCGCGTGGAGTTGAAAGGGGAGGCACATGCATTTGGTTAGTGCTGAATGTAGTTTAAGAAGCTTCTCCAGACCTCCTCTGATTCCCATGAAGAACAGCTTGTTGGTATTTCCTTGAATCAGACCCTTTCTTCCCTATTTTCCCCCACGGACAGGCGTCCATTTCAAAGACCGGTCCAACTGAGAAGTCCCGCCTACTCTACCTCAATCACAGCAGTGTCTTCCTCTCATCCCCCACTTTCTCACCCCTTCATTCACTCTCCCGTTATTCTCAAAAGCCCATCAAAGCCAATACACCCACTTTTTGACTCTTTTACTGTATCATTTCTAACTTTGAAACAGGCCAAACCCAAAACACCACTCAAGGCGAGCATACTTGTCATATAAGTGTGAAAATTAGGGCTGTTAAAGTTAACACATTAATTTACTAAATTAATTATGTTAACAGAGATAAATTTAACAAAGGTAACACTTTAAAGAATTTGACATTAACATTACTTAAGCATAATATCTTTGCTAGCATACACACATCAGTATACTCGTTTATCAGTAAATGATGGATAAAGGCCTTCTTAATGGCAAATGTGGTACATTAATTGCAGAGGCAACACTGCAGAATCAATCTATGACTGGCTCTCCTATCCCTTATGTTTAAGAGAAAATTACAAACTGTTTTGTTTGGGTTAAATAAAGACTCGGTAGAGGACATAACATACAGCACACCACCCTTTTGAATTCAGAATTATGGTTTTTATTCCAAAATATTTTTATATCCAGATAGAAACGTCTGCCTAGCAGAAGTAAAATGAGTGAAAAATCCTATAAACTTCTATTCCAAAGAGTTCTCACAGTAGACACAAATATCTAAGAAACAGGATGTCATGGAGAGTAGGCAACCATCTTGAAACCATTTAATAATGCCCTATCAACCACCAAACAACACTCTAGTGCCCACTCAGAACACCCTGACATTGCATGAATACAAACATTATGAATATATTATGCAAATTAGCATAATATAATATTATAATATATATGAGATGTTATACTGTATAATATATGATATGATAAAATAATTAATAATAATATATCATATTTTTTTACTTCTTCGTTTATTCATTGTTGTGGAGAATTCAAAGGCATTTTGACCAAATACAATTTTTTTTTTACAAATTGTTTACTGTTTTTAACTCTTAAACTGGTCAAAAATGACCCAAACAAAACAGAAGGAATTGATAGTTATCTCTGCATATCAAGCAAGCATAGGAGAAAGTATTTTAATATATGAAAAACAAACTAAAAATAAATAAAATAAAATAAAAACTAATAAGTGATTAAATAGCATACAATAGAACGTTTTGTACATTGTATTATATTTGTGATTTAAATCTTTTGAAAGTCAACAATAAAACATCAATTACCAACAAACTCTACATACACATGCATGCTGTATAGGTCTATAGATTTGTTGTTTTGTTTTTTCTGTCAAGACTTGAAAAGAAAGACAGAAAACAGACCAAGTGTAAATTGAGTCATATTGATTTAGTCATATTGAGTTCTTGCCAAGGTAAAGACACAATGACAACTCTGCCTCATTTCAGCTGAATGGCAGTACACCGCTCGATTGGTTCTTTTAAGAGTGATGTGAATGGCTTTTTGGGGGCATGTAATCACTAGCTGAGTTGAAACATTCTTATGTTTTTTACTCAGAAGGGCAGAATTGCATCTTTAAAGGCTGGAGGCAATAAGTGTAGTGAACATGGTGTCGTCTAAGCATGGCAACAGGACACCAACATTCTCCCTTGCTGCTGGTCTTGTATCAGTTTCTCCAAGCACAAACTAGACTGTGCGATGATTTAGCATGTCATATGAGTAGCTACCGTCATCACTGCTCAAAATTCAACTGCTAATGAGACCCTTTCAGCACTGGCAGCCTGGTAAGCATTTCTGTAATGGACTAAGCATTGAGGGATCTGGATGTGACTGGATGTATGTACAAACAAAATGTCGGCATGCTACTTAAAATGTGTGTTTCACAGTTCATATCACCCGATGCACTCTAGACCCACAAGGATCATATGCTTAAGGTATAGTTCTGCCAAAACTGAAACTTCTGTAATTTTTTGTTCACGCTTTTATTGTTGTAAACCGGTATGAATTTCTTTCTTTCTTTCATGGAACGCAACAGAAGTCGATGGCATAATCTCTTGCTTTAAAGCACACAATTCAAATGATTAATCATCAATTTAGTAAATAACCACCACTCTTTCTCCTCACTTAATATACCTGTATGTTATATGTTACATTTGCACAGCAGGGGTACTTTGAACTGCTCAGCGTGGTGTAACAAGGGCTTCAATTTTCACACATTAATACAGATGGCACAGCTATAATGACTTGCTTCCATCAGGCCTCTTTGAAACATGCAAACACTTATTTCTGAGCACTGCTAATAATTCTGCCAAATGGAATGTTCCATATGTGGCTACATTCTGCAGCCAACTCTAGAGGGCCAATTTATGGGAGGGTCCCAATCAGCAGCATCTGATGGAGCACACAGTTGCTCACTGTAGTGCATTCTAGAAACAGCCAGCGACAACAAGAATGGGCTCTGTTTGGTATCAGTTTCAGATGTGCAAATGGGGGGACCGCCCACTCCTATCAATGTGACTATTTAGTCATTAGTAAAACAGAGATGCTGTTTTAGACAAAAATATCTGCAATGCATTTGATTTACTAGACGGTCGCAGAGGATGACGAAATCGTAATGCCAAAACAAGGAGCTAAAATGCACAGCAGAGACAACAAGCTTTGTATCAAATAACAGATTCATGAATCATTGTTAAAACAGACATACAAATCAAAAACGAAATTAACATATTAAAACAGAACAAATGACGAAAATAGATACAATAACTCCTGTTTGCATACAGACTCTTCACAAGAATGAAATTGGAAACAATTAAACGAATTGCACAGTGGAAATTTTTATTGCTCACGTGTTGCTTTTTTGTTGCTCAGGATGAAGTTTATGAAGTCGTGAAATTTATGCTTCAGAGGTATCAATGTTGTCAGATGTTTAAATAAAAAATAAAATACAAAATATGAAAATAAATGACGTTGGAAACACGGATAAGTTCTGCTAACTTTTCTACATTTTCTACGCGTTTTTAGGTTTGTTAGTATGCATGAGTTTGCATATCTTGATTTCCTAAAGAACTATGAATATAAAAAAAAATATATATTTTTTTTTTTACCAAAATTAGTATATATGAATGTATTTTAATTAATCACAACTCATAAGGTAATAAGTGTCTATTCAACTTATAGAATAATTGAGAAACAGCAATTAAAATGGACGGGGATAGCATAGTACATAGTCCAACCAGATTAGCTGATATAGAAGACACAACAGTGGTCATTCATTGTCATTAGGGTGCTCTGACATGGAAGAAACAGACAGAGAGATTACACATACTGAAAAATGATCCCTCAAATTTTGGACACTGCAACATGAAGCCCTTAAAACCAAAGAGTCCCCTTTATCAGCTGGCTCTGAAACACACAAACCCACTATCATCTACCAAACACCAGGTTCAGACCAGCACTGCTGAATGAAAAACCAAATCAGAATAAACCAAATCATTAAAAAAAAAAGCAAAAATGTATAATTGGACCATTGGAAAAATGAAAGTTTGGAATGTTATCGGGCCCTAAACAGAAAGTATAATCTAGCAGAATATCTGCACACTGTAAGAGATCCACAGTGACAGATCCTCACCAAATACAGACTCAGTGATCACAGTCGGCCATAGAACAAGGCAGACACAGACAAACATGGCTTCCAAAGGAAGAACGAGTCTGTTCTCACTATGACACTGGTGAGGAAGAGACAGAGACACACTTTCTCCTTCACGGTGAGAGATGAATACCTAATTATCTGGCACCTTATTTTAATAATTTTTTATTGTTATTTGTTACTGTTTTATTATTATTAATTGTCTTGTCATTATCTGCTTTGTGCATTAATGCTTTGGCAATATTGTATGTAAACACAATCATGCTAATAAAGTACTTTAAATTTAATTGAGAGAGAGAGAGAGAGAGAGAGAGAGAGAGAGAGAGAGAGAGAGAGAGAGAGAGAGAGAGAGCGAGTGAGCGAACGAGAGAGAGAGAGAGAGAGAGAGAGAGAGAGAGAGAGAGAGATAGTCATTATAGTTCTGTCTCATAATAATGAATGGCTTGTCTGACGACAGAGTAGAGGAAATATATGGTTCAACTGATCCATGTCTAAGTATTTTACATTTTTATGTAAAAGAAATCACTGAGGCCACTCACCATAAAAATCACTTCTACCCCATTATTATAATGTAATTTTTGTTACTTGTTGAACTTCCATTATTTTATTCTTATAAAGAGAGATTGAAGCACTCAGACTCCACTAATGAATCCACTCACAGACTTTATAAGGCCGGTTTATGGCTGCTGGATGTCCTCATCCCCTCTGTTGAGTCATTATGGCAGATGTCAGTGCCTGTATTTAAGGTAATTTATGCTAGCAAAAACAAGAGTGAAAGACAGAGTGCAAATGTTTCTTTACAACTGTTAGTTTTTCTTGCTGGCTTTTAAAATACAGAAAATGCAGCTCATCCACATGTGATCAGAAGATATGAAATGCTTGAACCACAAATTATTCCTTCAGGGTGGAAAGAGTTACATTTATAAGTATATCGATGTTTAAAGTAATAGTTAATCTACATATATTTTAAACTTGAATATTTTAATTTATTAGCTCTCTGAATCACTGAATCATTTTTTTGTACAGATTAATCATTTCGCTGAATTGCTGAATCGATTCAATGAAGCATGAATCCACTCAGTGAATCAAAGAATCAATTCCCCGAACCGATTAATTGTTTTGCTGAATCGATCAATCGATTCACTGAATCATTAATCGATTCACTAAATCTATGCATTAACTTATCATGGAATGATGGAAATGAATCTTGTGAACTCTATTGCAATGTTTGCTTCTGAAGTTTAAACATGAGACGCTATCTGAATGAAAACATCTCTGTCTTCATTCTTTCATACTTGCACTCGACAATGAGGGAAAATCATGAAATATCAGCTACAATTGACACAAAAGCACCATAAAATTAGTTTTCCGACTTCTGCACTACATTTCATATATTCTGAAGTCCCTCTGAAGCTTCTGGGTTTTGTGTGAGGACATTTAAGTCTGTATTCACTGACATCTTGCCCTTCACTATTGATCTCAAATCTCATTTGCTCATGTGTTTATTCAAATGTTGAACTCTGCTTAACTGAAATGATTCATAACAATGGCCCCGTTTTGCTATTTTGGATTGAACAAACTTGCCTTTGTATTTCCCCACTTTCTACATTTCAGCTGATGTATCTTACGTCAATGTGCTGTCAATTAAATCTGCTCATCTATACACACAGGTGACGCAAGACCATCGGACATTCTCTTCAAACAACACCATTACTGTTTGTTTATCCCATTTTGATCATCCAGACAACTCACATTTGAGTTTCATGCTCCACACATTTCATGCTCAACCTCATCAATTCTTGCTGCATGACTAAAATGAGCATATTAAACAAATATGGACCCGACTGCTTTGCATTATTACACAGGAAACACATTTTTTAAAGGGACAATGAAGGTTTTTAGGTTATTGCTTGTGTATTTCACTTGTATTTGTAAGTAAAAAAGTAAATTATGGCTAAACAATTTATAATTGACAATATTCAATATACTATATTTCAATATTAAGTTTAGGGATGAACATTTTCTCTGAAATGTCTGAAAGGGCATAATAAAACATGTTTTCCCACAGTTTTTCACTAAATGAACTCAGGGAAGAATCGTTTTAATAATTTTCACATATTCAGTAATAAACGGCGATATTATCCTACATATATTTTTACTAAAACAATAGAAAACATTCTGAACATTTCACATGGGAACTTCTGTGAACATTACGTAAACATGACTGCTGATGCAAATGAATCATTCAATTGATTCACTGATGAATTGATGAATAGTTTCAATCAATTGAAGAAAAATGTTGCCAAACTAAAGAATTTGTTCCCTGAAACATCAATCATCTCACTGAATCGAGGAAGTTCGATGAATCGACTCGCTAAACCAATGAAAAGAATACACGAAATCATGAATCTACTGAATCTATGCATCGATTCCCCAATTAAATGAACAATTTTGCTGAACGATGAATCGATTTACTGAAACCAAGTCAATGCTAATTTTAGCATAATCTAATACATTTTAAAAATCAAAAGTTGCGTTTGTTAACATTAGTTAATGCAATATGAACTAATATAAACTAACAATGAACAATTGCATTTTTATTAACTAACATGAACAAAGATTCATAAATACTGTAAAAGACATTATATATATATATATATATATATATATATATATATATATATATATATATATATATATATATATATATATATATATATATATTTACTAATGTTAACCAATGGGACCTTATTGTAAAGTTTTACCAGCATAGTAAAAGGTTTTGGTCACATTTTATATTTGGTGGCCTTAACTACTATGTACCAACATTAAATACATACAAGACTATAACTGTGTCACTGCATGTTGTTCTGCAAAATGCCCACATTTGCTGCTTTTGTGGTTGAGCTACGGGTAGGTTTAAGAGGAAGGGTAGAGTTAGGGTTAGGGATTAGAGTTAGGTTTTTGGGTAAGGGTTGGGTAAAGGTAACAGTGTAACTACAAATGCAAGTAAATGCAAGTACTTTAAATGTAATTACAAATCAACAACATGTAAGTACATAATGAGTACATTGTATCAAATGATTAAGTACATAGTAGTTAAGGCCATCAAATATAAAGTGGTTCCAAGGGTTCACTTTTCCAAGTCATGGATCACAACCTGACAACATAACAACTCTCTCTGGTCTTATCAAGAAAATCCTCAATGCTTTTAAAAAGCGCTGAGCTGCCCCTGCCATAAATGTCATTCTTTAGAGCAAGTCAAACCAGGTACCCTTAGACAATTATGCAACCAATATGCAAAAGAAAAAACATAGGAAAATTGACAGAGGAATAATTATGCAATCTGTTTTTGAATCTCTCTGCGGTTCTACTGCTGATTTTTATTTGTACAAATTAAATTGCCTCCCACCGGCACATTGATCGCACAAATAGCTTGGATATTCCACTCATAATGAGCTACAGTTCTAGTGTTTGCACTCACTTCATAGCAACAACCTCATTCTGCAGCGATCATTATGCAAAAACCTAATTAAGTGCATTTGAAATCCATTGAAAAGCTTTCGTCCCCTCCCCCTGTTAAAGCCAACATCAAATATAGCTCTGGTCAAAAGTGTCCCTTGACTCCCTCAAGCCTGTTTTCAGCAGCTCTGATTGCATGCAAATGAACTGTAGGGTCCTGTTGAGACCACCAAGCCCTCTCCTCTACCCTCCCCACAGGCTCCTGTGACCTCTACAAGGCCCTCTTTCTCCCCTCGGGGTGTAGACGACCCCTCCCCTGACGGCCGCAGCAGGGCAAAGCTCTGATGACTCACCGGGGAGAAACTAAGAGGGGAAAAAGATCTATTAAGGAGACAATGAATTGCACAATAATCACCTGCATGGTTGTCTTCAACCATTGTCCATTACACAAGGATCTCTCCCAGCAAAACCCTACAACGCTTTCTTAGAGTTCAGCCAAAGAGCTTGCGAGTGAGTCATGGCCTGTCAGACTGGGGCACTGCTTTTTCAGACACTGATTTGTTCTGGCTCCCAAGATTGCAGATAGCTGAAAATTACAGGATATTTATTGTTCTCTAAAGAGCATGGGGTGTTGGATGCAGGATAATAATGCTACTGCTTTCTGCCATCAGGGGCCCAGTTTAGGTATATTAACCATTTCAGGTGATCAATCACAAATGAAGAGATCTAAATACAGGTGTAAATGCGGTTCAATATTGTTTGATCTGATTGTTGAATTCTGAGGTAGACAGAGACCCTGTTTTCACCTGTGCCAACATGCATCTCAGGTGATCCAAACACAAATGGACAGCGGTAATTACAGGTGTAAACAGGATTCAAATTAAAACACAAGGGTTTTAAAATTGGCAAGTTATGTGCGATTATAAAAAGATAATAACTGTTCTATCTGAAAATTTGGAAAAGCCTGTTTGTTCAATAAAATCTTTGTAATGTGTTTCCAGATGCATGTAGACAGGCTCTACAAGGATTACGCTAAAAATGTCACGTTTACAGCGGGCCTGGGTAGATCAGCAAGTATTGACACTGACTACCACCCCTGGAATCGCGAGTTTGAATCCAGGGTGTGCTGAGTGACTCCAGCCAGGTCCCCTAAGCATACAAATTGGCCCTGTTGCTAGGGAGGGGAGTGTCACATGAGGTAACCTCCTCGTGATCGCTATAATGTGTGGTTCTCGCTCTCGGTGGGGCACGTGGTGAGTTGTGCTTGGATGTCGCGGAGAATAGCATAGGCCTCCTCATGCTCTGCGTCTCCGCGGTAACTCGCTCAACAAGCAGCGTGATAAGATGCGTGGATTGATAGTCTCAGACGCGGAGGCAACTGAGATTCATCCTCTGCCACCAAGATTGAGGCGAGTCACTATGCCACCACGTGGACTTAGAGCACTCCAAATTGGGTAGAAAAGGGGAGAAAAAATGTATTTCACATTTGTGTCAATTAAAATGTAAGTGTAATTGGAAGCAACATTGTGCTTTTTCTAAGTACTACACCCTGGGTCAGATATCCACATTGGACATGTGTGCTTTGAGCAAGTGAAGAATAAAAATCTGTTTACCTTTCATGCTTTTATGCATTGTCCAGATCTCCTTTTAACTACCCAGATGGGACATGTTGCATCACCCTAAACTCTTTTATCCACATCCAGATCTGGTTCTACAAAGAGCAGGAGGGTTATGACACAGGCGGAGATCTTGTGGTCTGTCTGGGATCAGCCCCCTTTTGATTTACACATCCAATCTCTCAATATCTGTCCTCCATTTCCTCCCATTTAAGTTTATGACTCTTGGTGACTGTTTGAAGATCAATGGGGAACGACAGACTGCTGTAGGGAGAGAAGCCAAAAGTCTCACAAACAAAAGTCTGTTCTGGGTCTCTCACAGACAAACATCATCATCACAGTGGCATCATTGAGCGTGCTGAACACACCACTTAAGCAATGTTGAACAAACAGAGGGCTGTAATTACATAGAAAGAGATGAGGAGCTCCAGGAAGTGCATTTATAAAGGGCAGATGCAGGGAGAGCCAGGATCGGTGGAAATCAAGAAGTTCAAGGAGCATACTTGAGCAGTTCTTAGAAGTTTTAAGATAGTCAAGCACTTATAATAATATAATAACGTCTTTTGCAATTAAGAGCAATTGTGATCGTAGATGACAATTCTGCTTAGTTTATGTATCTCAGTTGTTAGGGCATTGTGCTAGAAATACCAACATCATGAGTTTGATTGCAAGGGAACATGCACTGATAAAATTTTTCACCCAAAAATTACAATTTTGTCATTATTTATTAATTTATATATTGTGTGATTTGGATCATGTATATGGGAGTTTGATCATTTGATTTGAGAGTGAAGCTTAAATAGTGACAGAATTTTTATTTCTTGGTGAACTATTGCTTTAAGTTGCTTTGGGTGTAATGCAAAAATGTAAATCTGGTATCTAGGGACCTATCGAAACTCTAATGGGGTTTTGGGGATAGTTTGACTATCTATGAGAGGGGCAAGAGAAAGGGCAGTGGGTGGGGAGGGAAGGCCCTGCATTGTTACTAATTACATTTTCAGCTTAATGTGACAGTTCTTGGGTATTGGTGCCTGTTGAACAGCCTTCATGATGGCAGCTAAAAAGTGTTTAGCCGTTATTAACTCCAGAGTCAGAAGTTCAGATGAGGCCAAACATTCGGCAGACAAAGGAAAATGATGCCTTTCATGTGCAGCAGTAAATATGAAACAGAACTAGATTCATATTTCAGGGGAATAAAGGGTAAATTTACAGAAAATAGCTTGGTTGCTGTCAACCATTAATACTGGAAAGCATTAGGGTGGATAATTATAAACTGCAAGTAAATAACCTAATGTATTCACTTCAATATTTTTACCAGACGGCAAGCTACTTTAAAAGCAAAAATAAATAAATGATAACTTGTTTTGGTTGCTCTTAATCAGAGTTTATTTTTGATAGCTGTAGCCTTGTAGGTAATTATTTTCTGTAAGATGGAAAATTACCATAAAAATAGACACATTGAAAATGAGAATTGAGTGTTTGATGACACAATCCAGGTCAATTGCTTTTTAACTGCAATAATTAAATTTCATTATTGATAAACTTGAGAAAAGCAGAAAACCTTTTTTTTTTTTTTTTTTTTTTATGTATCAGACTTTTATATCAGGTTTTTGGAAATTGTGATTGAAGTTTATAAGGTTATAAATATGGATATTTGTCTTATAAAAATGCATCGCTTCGCTTCAGAAGGCCTTTATTAACCCCCTGGAGCCGTATGGATTACTTTTTTGATGGATGGATGTGCTTTTTTGCCTTAAAAATCTAAGGTACCATTCACTCCCATTATAAAGCTTGGAAGAGCAGGATATTTTTTAATATAACTCCGAATGTGTTTGGCTGAAAGAAGAAAGTCATATACAACTAGGATGGCTTGAGGGTGAGTAAATTATGGGATAATTTTCATTTTTGGGTGAACTAACCCTTTAAGAACATAAAGATGGCCTAAGAAAGTTAATTTATTGCAATTTTCAAACACATTAGGCTTAAATAATACAAAATTAAAAAAATATATATTTAAAAATGTACAGCTTGTAGAAATCATGAAAATTAAAAAGTAAAGAAAATAAACATGTTTATACAAAGTCAAATGACCTCAGTAGGAACCATCTTTTCAATAATTTTCACAGAAATTTGTCCCATTCACTCTGTGCTCCTTTCTCCAACCTCTCAAATGTTTGTATCCCTCAAGCTATACAGTCAAAGCCTTTTTAGGGTTAAGTAGTTAGCCTATTTTATCAACTGCAGACTGATAGTGTAAAAAATCTGCCATAAATATCGTATTTGTAAAACAAAACAGAATTGGGTGCTATTTGAACAAAATATTATTGGCTGAACATTAATAGCAAGTCAGATCAAAGATCATTGGTCCTTCCAGCTGTTTATTTATGACTTTTCCAACCTATTGATCCCAGTGGATGATCTCTTCAATTGATATCACACGCAACCAATAAAACTAAGCCAGAGGCTTAAGAGAGGTGAAGATTTATTTATTGGTTGTATGAAGCAAACAGCCTGCGGCACATGTGACATGCCACAACACCAAATGCCACAGACTGCTATCTGATCACCAGCACTGGTTGAAATCAAGATACTTTTGAGAACTTTTCACCTGACATTAAGTAAGAGAAGAGAGTTTCAAGGTTTCTGGTGGAGAGATTGTTTTGTCTGGGTTATCCACCCCTTAATGTATTACGTTTACCAACTTGGCCTCTCGGTGACCCGGCTGGATGAGCTGGTTCAAAGGAAGATTGATCTGTGTGCGATCTCTGACAGGCCCTAGAGAGTAGCAAGGCTAAATCAACTCTGACTACATGCTTCTCATATCCCACTGTCTTGGGCCTGTCACTCAAGGCCGAACTGACCATGGACGCCATAGTGACCATGACAGCCCTCCAGAAATGTCGAAGCCAAAATTTTTGTCAGGGTTTACCTGGGGTATTCAAGCTAGGCATCTTCTGAAAACAAAAACTGTGTTCTATAGTGAGCCTGCAAAACAACACGTAACTTTTACAAAAAAAGTACTATGGTGGTACCATGGTAAAAAAATGGTATCAGATGGAACTCTGATAAACACCATGGTACTAAACGATTACCATATTCAAATACCATGGTATTTATTTGGTACTCCAAGATACTTGAAAAAAATACAATGGTACTACCATTGTAAATGTCCAAAAACATGGTAATGCCATGGTAGCATGTCCAAATATACAATGCTAGAACCACAGTACTTTTGCTGCTAGTGAATCAGCAGAAAAGCTTTGAAACACTTTTTTTTCATATTAATTTGCTGGTTTGTTTGTTGATTAATGGGATATTACTGAAATGTAAGTGTGGCCTAATTAAAACATTTAAGTCCTCAATAAATAAGTAAATCAACAGAAATGCTTTGAAGTACTTTTTATGTATTCATTTATTTGTTGATTAATTCATTGTCATTGGAAACATTCCCATCTTATTGTTTTGCTTTTCAATGCTTGTAATGTTACAGACATGCAACACAAACACAATTATGGTCAATGCCTCAAAAATGCAGTCTGCTTTCTGTCGACATTTCTGCTGACGTCTGAACTTCTTGTGACCTTCTTAGAAAAAACAAAAGACATACTGAAACGTGATGTTCCAAAAATTACAAAGCTTTCTTCTTCATTTCCTGTGCAAATTAACCACAATTTAATTTGGAAGAATAGACCACAACTTTGACATCAAAACTGCATATTTAGGTTTACTTAAATCCAGAGGTTAACTTTAATCTTGAACTTTCATTTTCTTTGTAAGTAATGTAAAAAACTGTAATTCAACAGATTAAGCAACCACAACACGTATGCATATGAATGTTTAGAGAAAACTGACTCCATCTTAATGACTTTCCAATATTCGAATCCTTTTTCCAATGTCTTGAAGATCCATGGTGATTGTGTATGCTAAATGAACTGTCATTGAATTGACTTTGATTACGCTGGAGATTTGGTGGTCTCAGCACGGATAAAAAAAACATCTTGTAGCTGGGCAGGAAAAGCCATGTGCTCCTAAATGCCAGAAAGAAGAGAACATGGTCTAGTTTTCACACAGCTGCAGTAATCTAAACAGACGTTCTGCGCTTTAAAAAGCCAGACCTATTCCAGGCAGCCATCTCTGCTAGAGTCTGGAAACAGAAGAAGAAATCTAACCAATGTGACTGCGAGGGAAACAAGTCAATAATGAGAGAAAGGTTAGATATTCATGTACAAAACTCATGAGTGCAACAGGTTGACATGTTTGCACTGTTCACTTTTACCTTGTGTTCTAAGTTTTTCTCTAATGCAATGGTTTTCTTTAAATATATATTTAAATATACAGTACAAATACATGATTATACATGATTTTACACTAAATGAGGCATTTTCAGACATTAAACAACTCTGATATTTTTCCCTTTTTGTATTTTGTCTGCTTCTTTTTCTAGGTCATACTAGTTATAAGGATCTCTGATTCAAAGATACTAATCAAGTATAAAAGCAACACCTGATCGCCATGTAATCACTGAGTCCTTCAGCATGAAAGGAGGCTAACTGCGTTGTTGACTATCACAGCTGTGTGCTTGTTGTCCTTGAAAGATATTACAGTTGTTATGGAAGAAGAACTGTAAGTGTTTGTTTGCAAAATGCACCGCAGAGACTAAAACTAGGTGCCACATTTGACCTACTCTGGCGGGGGGAGCCAAAACATTCCCTTGACATCGGTGGGTTCTAATTTTAAGGCCATAAAAATAAGGATGAGACTCAAGTGTTGTTCAGTTTATATGACATGGTTTCTTGCCCTCAAAAGTATGTCCAAATTCAGGAAAAAATACCTAGCACCATAAAATAAAAGAACAAGTTTTAATAACGAATAAAAAGACACAAGAAATCAACATTAACATTTATTTGACAAATTTTTTTTACAGATAATAAGGTAAATGGTGAAGCTGTTGCTCATGCATATTTAATGTGCATAACAAAAGCCCTTAATGATCAGCAGGTGACTTTGCCCTGGAAACCTTGAACATTTCTCAAAAAGACTGCATCTGCGATACACTGCTTCAAGTCATACATACTTTGAGTCATACTTCCTATCCTGTTTCCATGTATGTCAAAAACTAAATATATTAAGTTATAAATATCTTATTTAGAAAAGTAAACCATGTATGAATAAAGCATTTACATAGAAGTTGCTATGTAGATGCATCACAGCAAAAGCTGAATTTATAATAAATATCAAGTTAAAAAAGGCTACAGAAAATGACATCAAGGATTTAAAGCATTTGCTAATGTGTGAAAGTGCAGGCAAAGGAGTATGTCTCTGAACGAGAGTGTGTGACAGGGAGTTTTAGGCCTTGCAGCTGAATTCTGTCTAGGCACTTGATTATATGAGGACAGCCAATTTTATTGGCTCCATTCTAACAAGTCTCTCACACTGTGGTCATGAGTTTTAATGAGCCTGATCGGAAACGCAAGATCTTCTTCTTTAAGTTATGTGAAGCCTTGATTTTGACGAAAGCTTTTGCCTGTGCTGACGTCATTCCGTGGGATCCAGAGGCTATCTGCTTAAACTGGGGCCAATTGACCCCTGCACTGCCTTCTGAGTCACTGCTAGTGCTGCTCTCAGCCACATATTCTGCCTCGCTAGCGCTCGATTCGCTGTCCCCAAAACAGTTGGTGGTACAGTTACTGCGCTCATCCTCACTTGTGTCCAAAATGGTAGAATGGAAGAGGGAGGCACATTCCGCTGAGTATTCAGAGTCACTACCAATGTAGGCATAGGGACTAGTGTAGTGTGCGTTAGAAGGCAGATTCATGGCTGACATGTGGGCCAGCATTTCTCTTTTCTGCCTCCGGTGAGCTCTCCTGAAAGCCTCCTCGTATGAGATCTCATGGAGACCCCTGGGCCGACGGTGGTAGTCATTGCGCTTGTACTTGGGCTTGGCCAGAACTGCCTCATGATGCCGGTGATGTCCATGGTGTCTCTGAGCAGATGATCGACCTGTAGAGCTTGTGTGCTTCTCTAGGATTCGTCCTTCAGGAATGGAGGCAGGGATTCTCTTGGCTTTCGTGGTGGCCTTCTTGGAGGATTTTTGCAAGTAATGGACATAATCCACTTGTCGAGACCTTGATGAGGTTGTCCGATGTTTGTCACGGCCAATATCAAAAACTTGCTCTGGAACATGAGCTCTATCTTTTGCACTGGTGGAATTTTTCACTTTGACAATCTTGATGTTCTTGGTGCCACCTTTGCGGAGATTTACATTCTGTTTTTCAGAAGTGATGTACTGGGCACTGACCAGTTGACCTCCCTCATCTTGGCTTTGTGAGGAAGAACCAAGGCTGAGCAATTCTGAAGCCAGTCGCTCTGCTTCTTTACAACAGCCTACTTGAGTAAGCGCCTTGGGGCTCCTCTTAAGAGGGCTTGCTTTCATTGCCTGGCCTGATTTACTGTCCTCCACAGTGTAATAAGACTGCTTGTTGAGTTTGGGGGAGGAAACTGCATTTGGGCTTCCCAAATCCTGGCAGTCCTTCAATGCAACACTCAATGGCTGGCCCTTACTGGCTCCAGGACCTTTCTTTTTCAAGAGGCAATTCATGTTGTTATCATTGGTGGTTGAGTAACCATTCTGTGGTTGAATTGGACCACAAGATGCTCCATTTTGTAGCGTTTCTCCTTTGAACTCAGCAGACCACTGTCTTTGGGGCGAAGCTGTACTTGGCTCAGTGCTAGTTGCTGACGCATCTTGTAAACATGTCTGCCAGTTTGGCTTGAGTTCAGAGGTCCATTGCAGGGCAGGGACAGCAGTAGGGGCCCGAGAGCTGAGACTAGCCTGCCTTAAAATGCTTTTGGAGGGGTCTGTGTTGATGCTTGTTCTGGGTTTGTTGGTCCTCAAGGGCTGTGCCCTCCTTTGAAGTAGCCCAAAGATATAACTATCCAGTCTTTTGTTTGGGAGAGATTGAGAAGCATGCCAGGATGAATTCTGAGAACCTATGGGCTGCTCAGGTTTCTGCTCATCACTCAATGCTTCACCAGGCTTAGAAAATCTAGAATCATCCTTTAGGTGAACGGTCATGGATTGGAAGAAGACGGGGTTCTGGACAGCCACCGCATGGAGAGGGCTTGGGTACCGGTAAACATCACTTCCATTTTTTGTGACAAGATCACAGTGAAACTTGGACAAGCCATCGCAGGAGCCATCTGGGGAAGGGGAGTAAGATGCAGAGAGAGACCTGCGGACTGTTCCGGAACTTGATTCTTCGCACTGGCAATCACAATCAGCACAAATGCCCAGTTCATCTGAAAATGCCAGAGGACACAAAAGAGAATGTCAGGTAAATGATAACTAAAACAGCCAATTCCAAGATATCATGGCCTGTGAGAGCAGCCTATCCTAGATTCCCAGTTCTCTAGTGCTGAGCTGGGTGGGTGGTTGATTAGTTTTGATGTGCAAATTATCCTTTTATTACTGGTTTACAGGTGTGGCTGAGAGAGTCATCAGCAGAGCTGTGAAACTGTTTCTATCTTTGTCTGTGACCAAGCTTCTCTTATCTGACCTGTGTTTACACAGTCAAGCTTAACTAATTAAAGAATGCTTTCTGTTAACGGTAATACAACACAAAAACCAATGTCAGTTGGAACTAGAAACATTCTAACAAAAGATGTCCTTTGTGATCCTAGATTTTAAGCCGGGAAGGAATCATTATTAAGTTAATGGTTCTGCTTTTGGTTAACAAAGCTAGAGAAGAAACAATGATTCAAAGCTATGCGATGGATTTGACCAGCCTGAATGACCCAGAAACCTCAAACCGTTGTAGTGGGACTCTCACCTGCAGACTTAAGTCTTCCCTCAGAGGCACAGTGTGAGGTGTCAAGGGGGGTGCACAGGCAGGTGGTGGAGCGACAACTGGACAAACATTCACTGAAGACGGAGTTAGAGGAATTGGAGAGGGAGCCTGAAGCACCGTCACTTAGCTCGTAAAAGCCTGGGAGAGAGCAAGAGACATTAATAAGTTAATTTTCTTTAGGAAGGAGGTGAATATCCAAAACTTTGTATGATAGATGTAGTGTACATGCAACAATGGGAATTAAGAAAATATGGAAAGACATTAGGCAAAAAAGTGAGAGGTTTCCCAGAACCTACTTCCAATTACAATTTGAATAATGTAGCTTCCAGGAAGGTATTTCCATTCACCAAAGGAAATAGCTCTAGCAACCAGATTTCCATTCATTACAATTGATATTAGCATTAAAATAGTGAAGTAAAGACAAAATGCTACAACCAATACAAACCCCACTAAAAATGGCTGTTTACATAAAATATAAATAAAACTTTGGGCTGAGATTCAAAAATTACCAACTTAAAGGTTGAAGCACTCTATCTTTCCATTAGAAGACCTATTTTAACAATCAAGACTTTCAGAGACGAGCATACACACGTGTAATCAATCTCCGTTTTATACAACCTTTCTCTAACAAAAGTGCAGTCAGACTGAGCACTAAAATGACATCTCGTATTTGGAATGTAAACCAATAGAACTGAGCAGGCCTCTAGCACAGGGTGCAGATTGTTCATATTACCAAATTAGTGCTTAAAAACAGCTAAGCAGTTTCCATCTCACATTAGGCTTTGCAGGTAGTACACATGCTACTACAGGCCCAAAGCACATAATGTAGTTGTTTAATTGGAACAGGACATCTGATTACCACCCTCAGGTGATTGTGGAAGAAAAAGAATTATTAGTGCTTGTGATTCAGTTTTATTCCTTTCCACCTACGCCAATAAGATTTGCAGACTATCTGCAGACAATCAATTTAGCCAACCTTTCACGTTTACAATTTGATTGAACATGCTGCAGTGCACACCTATTGAATTTAACTCAAAATCAAAAGTGATCCATCCAACATATTCCATGCTTTATGACAGAAACTAACCTGAGCTTGGCCGACTGTCTGTTTCCACGTGTTCATGTGAGGTCTCTGTGTCCAACCTCAGGTCACAAATCTGTCTGTCTAATTCCTGGAGCTGGCTGATCAAACCAGCATCTCGTCTTCTAAGACATTTCTGTAAAGACAAAAGACATATTGAAGAGGGGTTAACACCAGGATTCATGAATGTTTAGTTAGGGGACAGTTCTATATTTCAGCATTCTGCTGGTCATCAGAATGTTTCGTGGTTTTGACGCACCATAACAGGACGATTTTATCATTTCTCACAGAAAAATTTACATTTAAATTTCATTTATGCATTTGGAAAATGGTTTTATGAAAACTGACTTAAAGTGTATTCAATGTATACAATTTAATAAGTTAGCGTGTTTCCCAAGAATCAAACCCAAGACATTTGCATTAGTAGTGCCATGCTTTCCAGTTCAGCTACAGGAACAAATGGATACGCATTGCTTTTCGAACTTTCATTACATTTCATTTAAATTTTAGTAGGTTTCGCCCTGCAGCCCTGGCAGTAATCTGCATACCGGCACATTTCACAATCATGTGTCTCAATGCTGGTGGCCTCACGGCGCTGATCAGACAGATGTAATGAACTAAATTAAAGTCACGCCTCGTATGGGAATAACCATTCGGCTTCAACGCACCGCTCGAGAAGGAATTGGACACATCTGACAACACCCGTATCATGTGCTGCATTCCAAATTAAGTGTGGCGAAACGGCAGACCAAGGAAAATGAGGCCCCTTCAAAGCAGACAGACATTACTTTAAATGACCCATAATCAGAGGCATGTTATCTGTTGCACATTTTAACTGCTGTTTGCTGACAGGGGAAGTAATGCAGTGCAGATTCCAGGCTATATGGAGCGGTGGAATGGCGCTTCCTTCGTTGCAGTCCTTGATGTAAAAAAGCTTGGTCGTGACAGGCAGGCTTCGAGTGATTTATGGGCCATATACTCTCAGCATGCTGGGCTGTGCAGACCATTTTTACACAAAGTGCCATTTGCAGAGCACACCAACAGTTATTTTGAAATAGCATCAAATTAGCTCCAGAGGCTGTTGATGGTTTGGGTCTTAGTTTGGGAGAACAGCAACTACTAGAGACATGGTTTTGGTTTATATTCAATATTTTAGTGCGTAAGCTCAGCATTAAACATAGTCAAAGACCACAGAGGGTTGTATGTTTGTTCGTGGAAATGATAAGGACATTACGCATTATATAATTCACATTACCATTTACTTTAATGTAGTTCTGGGTGTGAGGGTTGCAAACAAACCGGCCTCAAGATAAACAAGTGTAATTATGGCAAACTGCAGCGGGGATAACTCAAGCCACTTATGTGCATGTCTGAGGCTTTTAAAAAGCCAGGAAACAAATCTAAACCTTGTAATTCTTTCCTGTGTACAATAAACTAACCACAATGCATAGATCCCAAAGGGCTACAATAATGGGGATGTTTGCAAATACCCCCAAGTGGAACCAGATGTCTTTAGGCCCAACTGTTAATTTTAATCTTGGTCATCCTCTAAAGACAGCAGGGGGGCTTGAGCTGGGCTTGTAAAAGTTCATTTCCATTGAAACTCAACAACTAATCTCATTCAGGCCCTTCGGACTCCCTCCTAGCATTGCATTAGAAACTCAGGGATGTCTTGCAACATCCAGGAAGTTTGATTTAAATGGCCTTCTTTTTGTTTTAATGTCATTCTAATGATTACAGGGCTTGGGTTTCTGGTCTTAAATCAAATGCACTGTAGAGACAAACCCTTGTGACTTTGGTCCATTTCATTCATCTTCCAAATGGCTTTTTCTAATTATTACAATTTCAAATGGGAGCTCCATGTCTTTTCCAATTGATTGCTTTTTAATATGATACATGTGTTGAAACAGTGTGTTGAGTCTTTGTTTCTACTCTAAATTCCAGTTTTATACCCACTGGAGAACAAACATTGGTCCTAATTTAATAGCATTTTAATTATGTTAATTATCACTTTAAATTGCACTCAATAAAGGTGAAATAATACCAACTATAAAGTCTTAAAATAGGTCAGTATGATAATAGGAAATTATCTCATTCGTGCATGACAGGATATTTTTCATATGTAAAATTACACACAAACAATACTTTTTTTTTTTTTTTCCCTGAAAATCAGATTCAAAAGTTTAGTTCATGTTTAATTATGAATACTGCCTTACAAACAGTACAGTGATGGTATCAGATAACATATATATATATATATATATATATATATATATATATATATATATATATACCATGTATATCGATGCTGCTTTGTTTTTTAGCCTACAGTGGTACTGTATGCTTATCATTTTCATTCATGGTAAAATAATATCATGATACTGCCATTAACCTTAAGAAGTAAATAAAAATTGTTTATTTTTACTCACCAGTTGTTTTCTCAGTAATAAAATATTCTCCTCCAAAAGTTTTTCCTCGCTGTTCAGATAACTGTCCTCAACAATAAGGCAGGGTTTGTCCTGTCCTGCAGTGTCCTGATAGTTATACACACTCCTGACGAGCAACTCTTGTCTCTGTCTCAGATAGTCCAGTTCAGCCAGACCCGCGACAGTCGCGTCCAGACGCTCCCGGGTTCGAACCCGCTCCAGATCAGCGTCCGCCGCCGCCGCCGCCTTCTCTCGGGAGCGCGCATCGCATTCCTTCCGATCCCGCATCATGAAAGCGCAATAATCCCTGGACACCAGCATCTCTGACAAATTACTCATGCATTTAAAAATACATCCACCACGGGCAATAAAACAGTTTGATCACACCATCAGTGGCCAATGCATCTGAAATACACTTATTACATTGTCAGACAGTATCCAATTACTGAAAGTGATACCTCTAAATCTTAGAAGAAAAAGAGATCCTCCAAAAGTGCACAATGCTATTTGTCCAAGAGTTATGGGTTGGTTAAAAGCATGTTGTCTTTACTGAAGCTCCGAATGAAAAAGTCAAAATCCAAATGTTTGTGGCAGAAGGAGAGAGAGCGCAGTGGTGATGCACCCCGTCCGGACGATACTGGGATCTGACTCTCTCCTCCAGTGATGAGCTCAATCAATACTCACGCACACTGAGGAAACCCGCACTGATGATGGAGAGAGAGGTCCTAAAGCCCGCCTGTTCAAACCCAAACTCACCCATCAATCCTCCTCCCGTCCAGTGAAAAGAGATTTTTTTTACATTAACTATTAAAAATAAATCAAGGTTTTATTTGAGTTGGTTTTACTTATCTGCATCGAACACAAAACCATATACATATGTGTACATTTTTTATATTCAACAGAGCTCTTTAATTGGGGTAAGTTGTTACAGACATTACATTATAGCCTACTAGTATAAATTTATAGGCAACACTTTACAAGGGACAATCCCCCCAGAACAACCTGGAGTTAAGTGCCTTGCTCAAGGACACAATGGTGGTGGCTGTGGGGATCAAACCAGTGACCTTCTGATTACCAGTTTACCAGTTATGTGGTTTAGACCACTACACCATATATATATTTATTATATATATATATATAAACACAATAAATACAAAGATTTTCACTTGGCAAAGTATATATATACACACACATACACTCTTTTACCTTTATACCTTGCCAAGTAAAAATCTTTTGATGTCCTGGAACAACATTGTTGTCAAAAATAGTCCACTAATCAATTACTACCCCTAAAATCAGAGGGAAATTAAAAATTGATAAGACTGCTGTTCAAACCTCAACTGAAATCCTAAACCTAACCCTAAAATCTGGTTGATTGGAATATTATTCCAGGACGGTGAGGACCAAAAAGGAGGTTGATCCTTAGGATTAGAGTTAGGAGTTATGTCATACTTGGCGAAATTACGGTAAGATATCAAACGGAGACCATGCAAAAAAAATGTATAATTTAATATTAAATTAATTTAAATTCATATTTTTAACTTCTATATGCAATGCATGACAAGTATAAACAGAGTGAAAATGGACACCTAACTTTTCAATTATTACAGTGTTTGTACACAAAAACCTTTCACAATATACAATTATCATTAGTGGTCTACAGGAAAACATTACGAGGTTAAAGAGGTACTTTTAAATAAAAAAATGGTGACCACTATTCATTTGGGGCTCATGCAATTACATGTAATAAAAGGTATAATTACCTAATAAAATACTTAATAACTTGCATTACAGATAATGATATTTAATTTGATAATGAAGATTTCTGGGTGGAACTGAAAGGTGTATTTGAGGTACAGTTGAGGCACTCAGGTGGAGTGACTGCCCTCTACTGTTGTGAAAACAGGAAATGCAGTGGTCCTACCATTCAAAACACCTCATGAACTATAATTGCTACAAAATTTAAACAATATATGTACAAATGACCCCAGACACTTCTACTAGTTATGCATTTCATTTAAATGGCAATCAATGAGCATTTTACATCTGAGCAGTATGTTGTAGAATATATATAAAAGACGGATCTGTACAGCATGTGTTCAGACATGCTTTCTGGTAATAGACTACACAGCTGCTTCTATTAAGGAGACTGAAGTCACATTTTTCAAGCAGCTCATTAGTCAGAGCCATGAAGAACTCAAAACAGACATCAGATTTATCTGAAGCAAACGGCTGTCATCTGTAAAAAGGATCAAGACTTTGCATATCAAGAATTCTAAGGGTGGAAAAATGGGATTGTTTTAGCAGATTTGGAGCTAATTAAAGTTTTTAATACATAACACAAATAAATATTTTTATACAGGTTTAGACTGATTATTTTTGCCTGATCATATTGCATGGCACTGCAAAGTAATGTTAGGATCATGCTTTGGTGAACATGCATGCAGTATATTTGGTGCATATGAGCATTTGTTTGTAGAAAATATACAGTGCATGGAAACAGCCCTTTAAAAATGAACATTCTCTTTGGTTAACATGAAAACAATAATACAGATCTACGAAGAAATGTTCAATGTAAATTTGAAATGCTGCTCGCTTCAAAAAAAAAAAAAACTCGGACTTCACTGTAATCGCAAGAAATATCTTACACCTCACCTTTAACCCAAATAACATAACTTTGTCTATTCTATAGACCCAGAGTTTTCAACCAAGGGTCAGTGGAGATTGATCAAACTATCAAAAGTTTCACATTTGAAATCACTCCCTGCAAATCGATAATAAAATACTGCCCCCAGTGTTCAAAGCTGGAATTGTTGTTGATCGTAGTAACGTGTGAGCTCCAGTTTCTGGGTGAAATGCCCACAGAATGGCTTCAAAACAACATTATCACACGAGAGGTCTGCATGTTTTTCAGATTTTTCCGGAACCCAAGGATCGGTCAGGTGTGTTAAACTTCCCCTACGTCAGCAGTGTGCAACACCTAGGTCTGGATACAACTTTGAAACCAGGAAACCAGGTACTCGCATAATTACTGACAAGCACGGTTTGGAGGTAGCATCTTTTCCCTCAAACATTGCATTTTTACATATTTTAGGTTTAGATTTTGGGTTTGGTGTAAAGTTTATTAAACAGTGTATTCCTCTTCACTGTATTAATGCCTGAACAACTGAAAACAACTAGCTTCACAACTTGCTTTTGGCACCCCTTTGTAAAATGGAGCTCATATGCTCATAATTGACCAACAATACTTACTGCTTTGGCCACTGGGGGCAGTGTTTTGCATTTCGGTAAACACAGACCGATTTTAGCAAACAAAAGGGTGTGGGGGGGGGGGGTCCATTCTGCATAACGCGGCAGCTCATTTTAGCTTATCGCGGCCCATTTGGCACGTTTAGCGGCCGACCCACCGGCCCACACGGTTCTCTCGATGGCCAGTCCACCCCCGATCGGCCCCAAAGTGCGTCGACCCACCGGTTAAATGCCGGGTATTCCAGATTACCAGTCCAGCCCTGGCAATGTGCTATCAGTAGCACTGGAGGCAAAATGGCTTCACACATGAATTGAGAAAATGCCTGATGTTGCCGGCCCGTAATGAGGCTGACAGGGGTTGATTTTAGAGTACCTGATTTTTTTGCAAGCAGTTTCTTGTGTAATTAAGTCAGTCCATGAAGGTCCTTGGAGAAGATACCATATATTAAGATGCATAACATTTAGACTTTTCTTAGATTTTCATGTCATGTTAACTATTATACATTATATATACATAGTAGTGTTAATGTTACTTAAAATATCTAGTTATTTTATTGTAGTGGTCCAAGATTCGTAAAGATCTGAGTGGGGTCCCTGGGTCTGTAAATGTTGAAAGCCATTGCTGTATGTAAAGTAATATACATCCAAATAACAATAACAAAGTCATTTCCTGGTTTAAAGGAAATGATGGTTTCACATTTCTAAATTCCAATTAAAAAGTAACATGCATTGTGTATATTCATCAGAATAAATCAGTTGCGCTTGCAGCTCTCGTGGATATGCTTATTCTGCAGGAAGGCTTTGCAGTTGCGTGTCTAATTAAAAACACTGCACCTCTGAAAGGCCTGTCCATCAAAGACAGCCAATGGCTCAGACAGTTTCGTTTGATTTGCAGCTAAGCAGGCGGTGAAGATGAGTCAAAGAGAGGAGACCCTTAGTAGATAGCAAAAAGCTTAATCTCTCTTTCTAAACATGACAGCGATTGAGGAAATGGAATCTACAGCTGCTTCTATGAGGAACAGATGTTTGCAACACAGCTGGTGACCCTTCTTAAACTTCTCTGAATGAAACATTAGCCCTGGACGGATGGTTACACAATCACACAGTTGCAAACACAGATTTACATACATATGGCCATGGATGTGGAGAGAAAGTGAGGCTTTAGGGCAAAAACTCTGACAGTAACAATAATTTGAGTCAGGATTGCTGGTTGACCCTTAGGCTAAGACTACAGGACAGGAAATGACCCGGGATATACATACATTGTAATTCAATCAAAGAAAGAAATCCTTGAGCCACCAGAATCTCGCAGACAAACAGGATAAACCCTTCCTTTATGTGCCAGAGGCATTTCTTATTTTTAGTGGATCAGAATCAATGCATTTCAAAGTACAGTTAAATGATATTATACAAAGTACATTTTATATATATATATATATATATATATATATATATATATATATATATATATATATATATATATATATACTATAAAATAAGCACAAATATAATAAGCAAATTTGTGACAATGACCATACAAACTCATATATACAAACATTTTATTAAATTAAATAAAAAAGAGCTTAGACATAGCAAATACATACATATAAAGTATAGATATTTTCATTTATTTATTTAATTTTTATGCAAGTTAAGTTGAAAATATTATTTGTAATGAGAAAAAAGATGAAATTAGAAAATGCAAAATAGATTTATTCTATAAATTAGAATTCTATAAAAATTAATTTGACCTAAAGAAATGTCCATTCATCTCCATAAAATAAATTGTACTATTTTCATAGCTGACACCCACCCAAGACAATTTCTCCCTTCTAGCGTTGCTAGTACAAAGTCACATTTGTGCTTTCACCTAATCCAATCACTCACAGTAATTACCTTATGAATTTTGTAAGGCCCATTAAACGAGAACAGGACCCCATTATATAGCACTGGCAAGAACATGGGGAATAAATGAATACATCTAAATGCATCAGAGCCTACAGCACTGCAAATGCAGAATTGTTGGGGAAAATTGAACAAACACGCCATGAGGATTTACGAGCGTGATCCCAATCATCACCTCTCACCTATATCTTATGTTACGCTGGACATAGAGCTCTTTTATAAAACACATCAGTTATATTTCTGATGTTATTACTTTGAATTTACACTCCAACGAAGATTGTGGCAAAAAGCCAAAAATCACCAGTTCTAAGTGTTTGTTTTGGTATTCCTGCTGTGGTGGAAATAAAGACCGGGAAAATGTTTTATCAAGAGGACTTTCTTTTTTATACATTCAGATTACATTTTAAAGAGATAGATTGTAATTTAAAGGAAATGTTCACCCAAAAATGAAAGTTCTGATATCATTTACTTACACTCATGTTTTTCATTTATATTTGTTATTTTTTGTCTCATAGAGTTTCACTAAAAAACAAAATACTGTATAGAGCTTAACTTAAATCCAGAACATTCTATTAACATTTTCAAAGATCTCTTTTGAAAGATGTAAAGTTTGTGATTTAATTCTGAAATTAGTGTGACTTGTTTCCCAATTCGGGTCATTCAATTTAAGTGAAAAAAAGACAAAAGTAACTCACAGCTGAATATAAATGGAAGCTCAGTCCAACCGCAAGTGACGAGTTTTTCCATGTGGCATCAGCTGAAAATAAAACCGACATATAGTGACGTTAGGCCTTCAGGAAGTTCATCTTGGTTGTCATGTTTGATAAGTCCTGCATGTGCTTCTGTGATTCTATGGCTGTTAAAACACCACACATAAGTAAATGAAACATGTATGTCACTAATAGATATCTTATACTGTACTGTAGCTCTAAACAAATACAAGAAAAGATTATTCGGCCAATATTCAACAAATAGAAAAACATGCCTTGTACCTTTTTTGATATCTGCCTAGTAGACAATTCTGAAGCAATGAACTAAGAAACAACACACAATAAAAAGATGATCCTATGAGTTAAAAAAAGATGACCTTAATTCCTCAATATTTGTCCCTGGTCCTTGTGCACTTTTTATTCCAAAGTAAAAAAAAAAAGTCTTCATATCTTTCAAGAACTTGCTCTGCCAAAAACAACTAAACTATTTGGCTGACGTCGCCAATCCCCTTTTCCTCTAACCAACCCCCAGTTTTCAATAGTGCACTGCCACTTTTGACAACACCGTCTGCTAAATGACAAATCAACACATTTTGACAACGTAGAAGCATAAAGAGAGGAGACAAATGAAAATAAAGGTCATGCAGAGTGATGATGCGTCACATGACCAAAGTCCATGCAAATCCCTAGTAGCATTTAACTCTAAAATGTTCTTGCAGAAACAAGAAAGTTGAAACAGACATTTCTGCTGAGCCAACTGAGGTCAGGACATTGTCCAAGAGCTTTTTTCCCTACTTGTTAAGATTTGCTTACTCATGCAACTTCTTATCACACCAATTCTCCATTTTCATAATTCAGACGAAATCCTGGCTATGCCGTTGTTCTGTAAACTGTGTTAGATCTAGTTCAAAGATCTTTTAAAAATCAAACAAAAGGGAACCAAAAACAGAAGAATTAACCTGAAGAAAAAGGTAATACCTCAATTATAAATAATGGCATCAACTAAAAGTGTTTTAGAGGCCCTTTTATTCTGTGGAATACACACACACACACACACACACACACACACACACACACACACACACACACACACACACACACACACACACACACACACACAATAGTGGTTGGACCAGGCTGTCTAAGCATCTCCTTACTGTCAGCCTGCGGATCATTAAGAGTATTAATGGTGGGGTAATGTGGGCCTGCACAATGCCAATTACCCCTCTTGTCACATAGACCCCTTTCAAGAGCCCCTTCACACCCCACACTCGCTATGGCGGTCTGAGTGCAGACACTCACAACATGCATAACACGGGCAGATTCATGTGAGTACATTTCCATCACAGTTACAGTACACATTGATCATGTCAACAAAGTGATCCAAGTGATGAAAGATGTGCATGCAAAAGACCACAACAGAAAGCTTAAAAAAAATCAATATAGTTTCTTTAGACAAAGAGCAGTAACAATGGGCAGGCAGAGTTTGTTTTAATTGCTTTGTGGTCTACTAAAATAGATGTGTGTAAATTAACCTTGATACTCACTGTTCAAGTTTTACATGAGATATGAAATAATTTGCACACATTGGATAAGCTGATATAGGAACACCGTTAGAGGTGTAGACATGCATCGTGGAATCGGCATAATGGGCTAAAATCTACATATCAGTTTATGCTGATACAGTTTTTGCTTAAACATTACCATAAACGTTGTCAGATTATTAAGCATAATCTATGTAAGAATGTGTATGTAAATGTGCTCAATAACTGCTGTTGTGAAACGCAGACTGTAAACTGTTGTATACTTACAGTCTTGGTGTAGTTGTGCTATGGGTTGAGTGTGTTTCTCGAATGTTCTCGATTTGTCGTTCTCT
This sequence comes from Xyrauchen texanus, assembly GCF_025860055.1. Classification (NCBI taxonomy): domain Eukaryota; kingdom Metazoa; phylum Chordata; class Actinopteri; order Cypriniformes; family Catostomidae; genus Xyrauchen; species Xyrauchen texanus. The sequence continues at coordinate 5,634,843 of NC_068297.1, forward strand.
GATGCTGTTACAGTGCAGTTCTCAGTTCTTCTGCCATGTCTCATAGTCAAGATGTGATGCTTTGTTTTGAGACATCTGAAAAGAAAGTCTTTATGAGATAAACAGCGATTCCACCAGAGCCCATTTGAGTACAAGATGACAACAGACTCCAAATGACAGATATAAAACCAAATGATGAAGCCAACTCTTTATGGCCTACTTCATAAAGAAAACTTCACAGAGCATATAAACGCATTCCCGGATGCGTTTGCTGTCTTCCAAATGTCAAACAACCCACATAATTGGCCTGGTGTCCATATGCGACAACATTTTATGTCTCATAAGTCTTACTGACAGATCAAACCTGTTTTTTCTTAACAAATATTATTGCATTCAAAGCACTGATTGAATATTTATTTTCTGGCAGCTAAAGCTGAACTTTCAAAGGGTTTTAAAAGAAACTCCCCTTCAGTCATAGAGATGAAAATTTAATCTGTAAGAAATTAGTTTTACGCAGAGGTCATTTTCTCAATTGAAAGAGATAATACCGACTGGCATTTTGGTTTTCTTTTCTAATCCCCACAGCACTCGGTTGCACCGTGAGCACAGACGGATGCTGTTGTCATGGCAACGTCTTATCAGTCACCAGTGCACTCCTGGATCTACCCCGCCCCTCCATCATTCATGCCAGTGACTTGTGCGTAATTAAAACACACTCACGGTATACCAGACACCTCACACACCCTCATTTCATAAAGGTGCTCTGGGACTATAAATCAGGTTAGACAAAATGAGGATAGTGTGTCAAACTCTAAAAATGTAATGAATTACTAACAACTAATAAAATCTTCTTTAGTGCAATTACATTACTGGACTAATTACTCTCTCTAAAAAATAATTGCATTACTTATTCCAAATGACTTTCTAAAACGCTTATCAACCTCGACCAGATGAAAAATACAAGGATAGACATGAAATTATTCTTTTAATTCTTTCAAATATATCATATAAAATCAAGTAAGTTATTCATGAACTGGCCAAAGTATTTAAGGGGGCTGCATTCAATTAGAAAACATACATTTTAACATTAGACGTTAAATGTCTGTTAAAAATTCACTATTGTTTTATATCGAATTGTTCAATAGTCTTTACTGTATTGAACACAATTACATCAGAAGTAACTGTAATTAGATTAAGAGATAAAGATTAAGAGTAATCCCTTACTTTACTTTTTTCAATGAAGTAATTTAATTACAGTAATTAATTATTTAGAAATACATTAAACCCTACACTGGTGATTGTCTACAACAGTATATTAGAGAACTACAAGTGCAAGATTTGTTATGGTGTTGTGAGTGGTTGCTAGTTGGATATTTACTGGCAAATGTCAAAACAGCCCATCTCCAAGTCCTTACAATTTTGAAATATGAGCATTAGTAATAGTGATGCTTGCCTTAGCAATCACCACAAATAACAATCACATGTCTACATGCCTGAAAAGATAAGCAAAGCAAAACCAGAATCAAAGCATCATGCTAAAAATGTATAAATACAAATGGATATAAATTTGAGTACGTATTTATCCATCTGAATATAGAGTCAAATATATGAATATATAGTTATAAATCTAAATGTACTTAAAAATTCAAAAAATATATAGTTATAAATCTGAATACTGTTTAAAGTTATAAATCAGAATAGTTATAATTCTGAATTTATAGTTATAAATCAAAATATATCGTTGTAAATGTGAATATAAAGTTATAAATCTTGAATATATAGTTATAAATCTGAATTAAAATGTATTGGAAATGTGTATTTGTGCATGGAACTACTTTCTTACGTGTCTGATCAAAATCTGCCATTGCTTGTTCAAAACAAATGATGCGTCCAAGCCTTTGTTAGTAATTAAAAAATGTTTAACAGAAATAGTATCTTGTGTTGTTTTGAACAAGTTATTGGATAAACAAGGATGGATGGATGTGTGTGTGTGTGTGTGTGTGTGTGTGTGTGTGAGAGAGAGAGAGAGAGAGAGAGAGAGAGAAAGAGAAAGAGAGAGACAGGGCATGTGTGATCACCTGTTGCCACACCCAAGCAGAGATATTGTCAGCTTTCTGAAGATCAGCTTTCTCAGTGGAAAAATAGCTGTCCAAACGGAGGTATTTCTCCCTATTTCGAGGTAGTCGGTGCACAAGAGTCATTCCCTAATGAAACCGCAATGTCCTCCACCATTTTAAACATGTATCCAATGTGGAAACTTCGGAAAGATGTAAGCACCTTGAGATCTGTAATCAATCCGTCTGTTGGGTCTCTCAGCTGTGATTAGCCTTAATGCAGAAGTTGTTCGTTTAAAGCTATTTCCTAGCTTTAGTAGTGTAGTGTAGCGCTGTTCTATGTAAACAATGACTAATGGATTCACTTCACGTCACCAACTGGCTCATATTACACACAAAAATGATCTTTTGCCACCACCTACTGGCTTACATATGTAATTAAAAAAAAGAGACGTATCCTATAGTAGCTCTTAACACATATGCACTGCTCTTAAACTTTAGTTTAGGATGATAAACACAAGTGGAGTGATACACACACAGTGAAGCGTCAGATAGCTGGTGGTGTCAGACCTTCAGTGCTCATGGAACGTCTCTCGTCCAATCAGATTTGAGGATCAGACTTATGTATATAATGTATATATACATAGATATATATTATTGTTTTTCTAATAGGGCAGTGTAGATTGACAAGAAAGCAGGAGGTAGAGATGGGGGAAGGAGATTAGGACATGACCCAGGCCGGAATCGATCCCGGGTCATCGTGAGCCAACAGCTCGCATACGTGTCCTGGACGAGTGTGCTACCGTCTGCACCGCTCGCTCCAACATATACTTCATATCTGATTATATAGTTATAAATCCAAATATACTGTAAAATCCAAATATCCAAATAAAAATCCAAATGTTTAATTGTAATTCCGAAGTATAGTATATCTTTGGGCTGAAATTACATTAGTGGATTCATACAGTATGAGGCAACTCTGGGACGTATCAACATCTCACATACTAATATCTTTGAATATGATTAATAACCCAATGCAGTTTTCAACCACATGATAATCAGGGTTAATATTTCCACAGTTCTGTATAATTACAGTACTTTTTCTTGATTGATCAAAGTGCCCATTTCAGTCTGGCACTGAGACATTAAAACAAAAAATAAACATACCCATTTTTTTCCAAGGCATAAATCAAATAATACGCAGAGCTGATTAAATCAAACATATTTGAGTGGAAACAAATGATAAAATCGCACAGTGAAAGCATAACCTTCACTATTTTTAAGGCCCCACTTTCCCTGAACTCTGTTACTTGACACGGGCAGAGAATCGCTCCCAATAAACAGAAACCCGCCAGCATTTTCATCACATACTCAATAACCCAGAGATGTGTTTACCAAGGGCAACGTTTCTCCCTCACCATCACATCGCTCACACCATCAGAGGCGTAAATCACCAGGCGACCATTTTCCTCGTCTTTGGCGGTATCCCTTAATCGCCTTAATTAAATGGCGACTGTGCCTCCAAAAATAACTTGGACTTTCCACTACTCTAAAGGCCAGATCAAACAAACATCTGCAGAGAGGTAGAGAGTGGCTGTGGTAAGGGGCGGGTATCAGCGTCGGTCATGCGAGACTTTGGCAGGCCTCTCACAGACATCAGGGAATAAAAGATGGTCTCCATTAGGGCCTAACTGGTTAAGATCTACTTCAAGTAAGAAAAACTGTGCGGCTTTCCTGCCTACCTCCCATGTCCCCACTTCAATATGGATTCTGGGTTTCTCTCAAGCTCCTGGATTAGTATCTGCTTTCTGCAGCAGTATTTTGCACTCTTATGTCTTTCTGGTGTCCATCAGGAGCAAAACATGAACCAGATTATTACCTTACTCTTCATTGCCATATGTGAATTATGCAAGATGATCTCAAAGAATACTGCTGCAATACAGACATTTTTGCAAAATGTTTTTTTACGTGGTTTAATGCTCAGATTGCAGAAGTTTTAGAACACTAGAGGTGCTACAACAACAATGACTTGTATTCACTTTTACACAAATCACAAGTAAAACAGATTATTAGTTCAGCCACTTTTCACCCTATTAACATTCTTATATTTGCACTACAAAACCAACTACTAACAAGCCTGTTCATTTGTGATCAAATTGGACGGTAGCTCAACTGATCGAGGGTTGCACTTGCGATACACATGAATGGGGTACTTAGAGAGCATGTGAGACGACACGTGAGGCGAAAGTGTCATAGAAGCACACCAAAATGATGTGGTCACTTCAGCAATTGCCTTTTCAATCTTAAATTAGCTTTTTATGACATTATTGATTATTGTAAGTCATACAAACCACAAGAAACAAAATATTTTTTTGGGACCTATATACATTAATCATTACATTTGATATGGATAGTTACTGTATTTCACCACTAGAAACATTGTTGGGAAAGTGAGTCACTGTCTGAAGTTCAATGAGAAACATGTATTTTCTACCATCAAACTGCTCTCTTAGCACCTAACGATTTCAGTGATCATAAGGACTGCATATTTCTTATGCTGTTAATATTCCAAAGGGGTCTGGTGTGGTACCACAATCTTAAAAAAAAACAGCTGTCAAAGTTTCAAGGTCTAACTAATTTTCTCTGCAACCCAAAATCTGTGGTATACATTTTCAATGTTTAGAGAGTGTTCCATAGTCGACCCATATACCATGAAAGTTTTAAAACTCTCCCTCCAGTCCTGTTTTTTTAGCCATTACTCAAATGACTGAAAATAGCACACGGAGGGAGTATTGTTCGAGAGAGGCAGAAGGGGGCGAAATGAGAGAGAAACATTTCAAGTGTTCCTAGAGACTACGTAGCATTAGATATTAACTCTATTTTGGACACAGCCTAAGGAAAGAGGATTCTACAGGAGCAGATTCTGAACTCAATCTTCACAGTACCTCTCAATCCAGGATGCATCTGGTACAGTTATGTTCATTTATGAGTCTCCTCTGGATTATTTTCATGGTGAGTATCTTTCATTCTGATACCCTGTTGAAAATGCATATAATCATTATCCATCTCGTCTCTTTCCATCACAATAAATTTTATTCTAAATGTATTCCAAAAGGTCAGATGGGAACAAATACATACAATCTTTTAGCTTTCAGGCCATCTATAGACCTTTTCAATATTGTAAACAATAAAAAAGGAATCAGTCTGGTCCTGAAGCATTTCTTGTAACAGGATTTTTAATATACAAAAATGCCAAAACAAAATGACTTTTTGAGTCTTGCAAAAACAAAACAAATAAGATACACTGATCAGCCACAACATTAAAACCACCTGCCCAATATTGTGTAGGTCCCCTACGTGCCGCCAACCCGCATCTTAGAATAGCATTCTGAGATGATATTCTTCTCACTACAATTGTACAGAGCGGTTATCTGAGTTACCGTAGACATTGTCAGTTTGAATTATTCTGGCCATTCTCTGTTTATCTCTCTCATCAACAAGGTGTTTACGTCCACAGAACTGCCACTCACTGGATGGTTTTTGTTTTTGGGAAAATTTGGAGTAAATTCTTGAGACTGTTGTGCGTGAAAATCCCAGGAGATCAGCAGTTACAGAAATACTCAAACCAGCCCGTCTGGCACCAACAATCATGCCACGCTCCAAATCACTTAGATAACATTTTTGTGATCACGAGGGGTACCTACACAATATTAGGCGTTTGGTTTTAATGTTGTGGCTGATCGGTGTATATTCAAACACTGAAAAGAAACAATGCGTTTTCACACAAAAATAAAAATTCTCTCATCATTTACTCACCTTCATGCCATCCAAGATGTGTATGACTTTCTTGCTTCAGCAGAACACAAACAAAGATTTTTAGAGGAATATTTCAGCTCTGTAGGTCCATACAATGCAAGTGAATGGTGATCTGACCTTTGTAGCTAAAAATAAAATCACATAGACAAACATAGAAGTAATCCACATGACTCCAGTGGTTAAATCCATATCTTAAGAAGCAATATAACAGGTGTGGATGAAAGAAAGATAATAATTTAAGTCCTTTTTTACTCTAAATATCCCCTTTCACTTTTACATCAGAAAGTCACATGTGATACCTGTTTTGTTTCATTTACACATCTGAAAGTTAAATATATATATAGTGGAACACAATTGTTCTTTATTGTTCTTTCAAGACATTTTGAAAAAACACTACATTTGCATTTATTGGCTCGGCTGGTTGGATGAATTAGCATCCTGCATTCGTTATGAGGGCCCTGTGGGTGCATATGGATTTAGTCAGTCTAGTTTTGGCATAGTGCCTGAGGCATAGCTTAATGATATAGTCAAGCCATTGCAAGAAAGCGGCAGACAACAGCAGATATTACGTTCAGCCTTTGAGAAGAACCATCTCCAATCCCTGTTGTCTCTAGCTAATCGTAATCTTTTTTTTTTTTTTTTTCATTTCTGCGTGGGAAGGCATAATTATAGTCCTTAACCTGCATTTGTTTTCCAGTCTCCACCTGTAAGAATCCCTTGCTGCCAACAGTTTTGAATAATTAATGCTCTCTCAGGCATAAAAGTCTTAGACAATGGGTAGGCATCTACAGCAGCTCTGATGTTATTGCAATGATTTTATTTATTACACTCATCCATTTTTCTCTCGAAGAATGACTTTGAGTAGACCATGTCAATACTGTAATATTGTGTTAATACCATGCCAACATTGTAATATTTAGTTCTCACAAGCATGTAATGGTTGCCAGCAAGATACTGACTTCACGGTACTCTCATCAGAGAATTACTTTTTATGGTGCATGAGTACCATTATTAGTGGTGCTTGCTAAGGCAAGCATGAGTACAGAGCGCAACAGCGCATGCACACATTTTCAGTCCTGATGGTTCTGGAAGTGTTTTTCCCATGAATTTTTTTCCAGAGGGATTTAAGAAAAGTGCTATATAAAAATATTTATAAAAACCAAACCAACCAGCTCCGAGGTGAATATCAACATTACAAACTTTGTTTTGAAGCAAGCATTTTTGTTCAAAATCAGACGAAAAGTCAAAGGTACAAGTCTGTGTACAAAACATCTTTCATGAGGGAATGAACTACAATCCCATGCGGCATTGCGAATGATGTAACCAAAAAAAAAACAATGGAAAAATCTAAAACTATTGATTTAAATTTGTTGATTGTAAGTACAGAATCAATATATTTAAAATATATAGCAAAATATTCAGTAGTGTGAGAGTGTAGAGAGAGTGATTCAATTACATCATTCACAGTGCGTCATGGGATTGGGCAGACGATGCAGAGCTCTTTTGGTGTGCCTTTTGCCATGACTTAAAAAAAAAAAAGTTATTGTTAATAAACAATTCTCATATGGAGTAAATTAATGGTATTTCACTTCCGGAACCAGACTGTTGCACAGAATATTGCTCATACTTGAGGTTCTAAAACCTCAGAACACCATGTATAATTTTGGCATGTAATTCAACTGATTATCATTGAATGAGAAACCCTAGCCATATCTAGGGACCAGAATATCACAGAAACTTGGGGGTAGGTTTTTTGGACTTGGGGTAGTAAGCAACCTCCTAGTAATGCACAAAAAAACACTCAGGACACCTTAGTAACCGCATAGCAACACAATGGCAACCACCCATGACACACTATGAACATGACTACTTTTGCATGGGTAAGCACCACTCATATTCTTCACAAAACATATTCTATTCTATTTGCTAAGGGGAAGGAAAAAAACCACAGTATTAATTCAGTGTAACTTGTGCTGCTTGTGCTATGGAAATTAATGATACCTCAAATCGTGAGCCATATCTCAGAATATCGCAGAGAATTTAGGGTCAGTCATACTGACGAATATATTAGTTCATTGTCAGGGTTGTAGAGATGTCAACTTCCTTTTCTCTGTACAGCTGCTGAAACAGCTGTCTGTCTTCAATATGGGGAGGGGGTGATAAAAGCTGTAGTACTTCCTGCCCGCTCAGCAAGTCTGCCATCTCTGTCTCTGAAGGTCAGTGACTGCACTCAAAGCATCTGCACACATCTGCTCCACTCTGCTTTACCTAATCCTATAACATGGATATCAGTGGCAAGGATACATGCATTTCCAAACATTAGTTTTCAATAGCAAAACTTTAGCAATTTTATATTTTTTTTTGCGTAGAAATTCCAGACTAAATGACTGAAATACGTGTCACGCCATTGAACACGGCATAAATATACAGTATAGTATACCTTTGCACATCTTACAAAGCACTTTGCCAGTAACAGAGGGCTTAAAATCAATCCTGGTTGCATATCAGCTGAGTCAAACACCCTGTTGTGTTGCAATATCATATGGAATTTATTTGGATGTCCAACCTGACTGCTTCCAAATCACTTGTGATTAGATAATTGATAATGGATCCACACCATTACTGTAAGGTCACCTGCATCAAAACAACATAGCAAAACTCTCTTCCCACTCCCTTCATTATTCCTCATTAGTGGTACATGGTAAGGTGGACCATGACACCCCATAGACTTAAATTGAAGGAAGGACCTATGCCATATCTAGAGACAGAATATCATAGAGACTTGGGCCATTAAGTAAACATCCAGAACACTCCAGCAGTGTCCTAGGAACCATCCGGACCCACCTAGCAACTGCATAACGACATGCCAGGCACTCCGGACACCTTACCAATGGCAGAGCAACCACCCAGAACACCCTAGCATCTTAGTAGTGAATTCTGCATGGGAAAGCACCACTCTAATGTAAAAGTCTATTTATTTATATACTAGTTGTTCCCTATGGCTGGAACACTGTAGCCTAGACTCAATCTGATCCAATGAAACTGTATGTCTGTCCATCATCTGACCTGGCAGTGAGCGCAACCTGATTTAAAAAAAACACATACAGACAGCCTCCATCTGTAGCCGACATTGGATTACTGTCAGGCCAAGCGAGGAACCGTTAGCAAATACACAGAGAGAAATGCAGCATTCCCGTTTGTGGCAGTGTTATTATGGTTAACCAAAAATAAAGTCAAATAAAATAATAAAATACAAATAAAAACATTTATGTCATCTGAAAAAATAAATAAAACCTAATTGGAACCAAGCTAACATTTTCATGACTAACCATCTGCATTAAACATCAAAATACCACTAGATACTGATAACACAAGGTGACCCATAGAAATTGAACACAGTTAATCATACAGAATTAAATTATATCAGTTAAAGCAGCAAATTCAGAAAACCTAAAATACAAAAGAAAATGTATATATATATATATATATATATATATATATATATATATATATATATATATATATACATATATAAAAAACATGGCTTATGGTGCGAGAGTAACCACAAACGGTAAAAAGAGAATGTTTGTCTTGAGAGAGGGATGTTTTATCTTGTTCAACATGCCAGGATATTTCACATGGAGCTCAGTGGAGAATTATTTTTGGCCAGCGTCCAGTATGCATCCTCCCCTGCAGATCTCTTATCCATTGAGGCTCCATGAAAACCCCAGAGCAAGATAATCAAACCGCTCCCAAACACCAATTAACAGGCATTCAGCCCAGCCAAGAAATCTGTTGTGTGTTTCAAAACAAACTCTCACAGTAGACTATGAGAAGTTAATAGACTCATTAAAAGATAAGCTCAATCAACAGTATTTGTGGCATAATGTTGATTACCACAAAAATGTATTTGACTTCCTTTTCTTTAAAAAAAGCAAAAAACTATGTTACAGTGAGGCACTTAAAATGAAACTGAATAGGGACAATTTTTGGAGGATTTCAAGGCAAAAATGAGAAACTCATAATTTAGAAAAGCACTTACATAAACTCTTCTGTTAAAACGTGTGTGTATTATTTGAGCTGTAAAGTTGTCTAAATCATCATTTTTGCAGGATTACAGAGTTTACGGCATTATATCAGAATAGAAACAACGTTTTAAAATTGGATTTAACTTTACACAGTAATTTTATAGTGCTAAAATCATGTCAACATGCATATTGTCTATGTCTTGTGGATATACTTTTGAAACCGTGAGTATTTTATTAATGAATATTCCTTAAAATAAGATAAGCTCAACTTCCTATCAATTCTGAGACACTTGAGCTGCACATGACAATCCATCAAATATTTCCAGCTGTGTTCTTACAAGGTTGCAAAAATGAATTTTTCTCTAGACAACTGTAAATGATTATATGTGCTCTTAGGGACATTCATACAGGGAGCGTTTTTAAATTCAAAGACAGCGAGACGCAGCTCAGGGGTTTCAAGCCGTGCATTTACATGTTTCTTAACTTGACACAACATCTTAAAAACGCAGCACTCATGGTGAGCGATGAAGAAACACAATGAGACATGTTGCAACAGTCAAAGATGTTCATCTAGCACATGTTGTTTACTGTGTGAAAAGCCCCTTAGGCTCTTTTTGGTTCAAAATAGAGTTTAATTCACTTTCACATGAACCAAACATGTCAAATGGACTAGGGTGAGCACCAAAATCTCTAGTGCGAAAGCGCCCTCACAAATGACCCGATTCGAAGAATATATGTAAAGATAGGTGGAAAAAAACTAGCTAAGTAAGTATCTCAGCAGGTGGAAACTTCAAGGTCTGACAGGAGGGAGTGATTTGTATGGCAGGTGTTCAGTACTCCGGGTCACCCGGGTGAAATCCTCACCGTCCTAAACCTTAACTGCAGTAATTCATCACTGTAGTGACACAAACAAAGCAATGGGACGCTGAACTGGCTAAAACCTCAACAAAGCCATTTATCTTGTAAACCACTCTGGTCTATGAGGGCAGAGATGTTCTTTGTGCTCCTTATCTTGACCCCATGCATCATTAATCAACATCACCTCCAGATGATCCAGGTTGAATATCTACTTTATATTAAATATGAATTTGAGGTGTATCTCACAATCAATAAGCCACCTCCCCCTCATAGAAAGAAACAAATACAGAATACACACAACCAAAGAGCTCAAAGTGGCTGTTAGTAAATTCAGTAAATCATTGATGCATGCTCATATCTGTATTCTATATTATTAGCATACCCTCATCATTTCTAAATAAATGCTTTGAAGAACCACTTTGCAGCTCTGAATCCTTAATGTGCACAAGTGAAGAGGAGTTCACACTGAAAGCGATTAGATTGCTGCCAGTCGCCAAGTGTCTGTATTGTTGGTTGCTAGTTTGTGTTCCAATACTCGACTTCGGCATCCAGCTGTATGTGGCAGCGAATCACGTATGCTTTACTGTCCCTTGTAGAGACAGTAAAGCAACAGTCTGGTTGCGGAAGTAAAAATTCTATACATTTTTGCCATAGGGGAATTTATTTTTAATGATAACATATAAAGCTTTAAAGGCAGATGTACCGTAAGTTCTGAGGTTGTTAATCAATGGTAGATGCTTCTATTGAGTCCATCAGCTCACATTATTTCAAAGGCCGACAGCGACCACTCACTTCCACTGACTGCTAATGTTGCAATTGAGTCTGTGTCCCAACAACCTAAAACTACTTATTTATTTGTATATCTCAATATTTTGCAATTCAATTAAAATATATCGCTAATTTACTTATAATAAAATGACTTTAAATCAATCGATTTACATTTTTCAATGGTTTTTAATTTCGCAGAGCCTAAATAACAGTCACTTTGTCACCGTAAATTAGAGGTCTGTGCGGGAATCATTTTTCAGACCTGTTCCCTTCCGCTCCTGTGAGATTATGTCCCGCTCCTTAAAAAATATTTGTCCCGCTGCTGCCGGAACTTTTACATTTTGTCCCACTCCCACACACAAATGCCCGCAGCTAGAGGTCTGTGAACAGAGATTGTGAACAATCAGTTCTCTCAGTCAACATGTTGAATGCAGGAGAAATGGCGGGAGTACAGACTTGAGCGACTTTTACAAGGGCCAAATTGTTATGGCCAGACGACTGGGTCAGAGCACCTCTGAAATGGCAGGGCTTGTGGGGTGCACCCGGTCAGCAGTGGTGAGCATCTACCAACAGTGGCCCGAGGAGGGACAAACCACAAACCGGCGACAGGGTGTTGGGCACCCAAGGCTCATCAATGCAAGCGGACAATGAAGGCTCTATCTGATCTGGTCCGAACCGACATAAGGTCTACTGTCTTACTAGCCACAGAAAATGTTAATGATGGTTATGGGAGGAATGTGTCACAACACAGTGCATCAAACCCTGCTGTATATGGGTCTGTGTAGCCCGGTCAGAGTGCCATGATGACCCCCGTCCACCGTTGAGAGCACCTACAATTGGCACTTGAGTGCCAGAACTGGACATTGGAGCAGTGGCATTTCGCATGGTCCAATGAATCCCGTTTTCTTTTACATCACGTGGACAGCCGTGCACATGTGCACCACTTACCTGGGGAGGAGATGGCACCAGGATGCGCTGTAGTAAGACGACAAGCCTGTGGAGGGAGTGTGATGCTCTGGGCAATGTTCTGCTGGGAAACCCTGGGTCAGGCCATTCATGTGGCCGTCAATTTGACACGTGCCACCTACCTAAACATTGTTGCAGACCAGGTACACCCCTTCATGTCATTGATGGCAGTGGACTCTTTCAGCAGGATAATGCACCCTGCCACACAGCACACATTGTCCAAGAATGGTTTGAGGAACATGATGAAGAGTTCATGGTGTTGCCCTGGCCTCCAAATTCCCCAGATCTCAATCTGATTGAGCATCTGTGGGATGTGCTAGACCAACAAATCCGATCCACGGCAGCTTCACCTTGCAACTTACAGGTCTTGAAGGATCTGCTGCTAATGTCTTGGTGCCATATACCACAGGACACTTTCGGGGCTCTTGTAGAGACCATGCCTCGGTGGGTCGGTGCTGTTTTAGTGGCACGCAGAGGACCAACAGCATATTAGGTGGTTATAATAGTTTGGCTAATCAGTGTACAGTATATACTTACAGTATATATTTAGGCCCAAGAAATAAGATATAGATCTCAAACAAATGAAATAAGAAATTAGAAAACAAACATGGATTTCTAAAACCAACTTTATAACAGAAAACAAGAGTGGTACATTCCACTGCATGGAGCACGAAGAAGAATTTGTATAAATTAGCCACCAACCCTGCACCTGAAAATAGTTTATTTTTGGTTGCTCTTGCTCACCAGAAGAATAACATTCTGTACCTTAAAAAATTACATAAATTTGAGTTACTTTTATTTTAAGCTATATTTTGTGGGAGTCCCTTGAGTCATTTCTTTTCCCTGCTCCACCGCACAAACATTAGAGTTTTCCCACTTGCATTTAGCAATCCAAACTTTTACCGAGCCACACTCTGTTGCGACGGGTCATGCGGGAGTGTAGCCTCTACTGTAAATCGCAGACAGTGTGAATCCATTTAGTTATTAGTTTTGCCTGCACTCCTCAAGCCACCTTTTCATTTCTAAGGAAAAATCTGGAAAAAGCTAAGATTTGGAGAGTTTTCCCAAAAGCATCATTCATCTAAAGTCACCATGATTAAATGTAAAAAGTGTGACCTCTATCCTCCAGAGCACCTCCACCAATCAATGCATTGACATTACAAACAACAGCCACTATGATGTGTCCCAATTCCCACAAGTTTAAAGCACCAGCCTCATATGAGAAAGGTTGTCTGATAAATGAAGAGGTGGGGGACGATTTTACATTGAGTTCTGTGGTACTTTTCAAGAGGCGAGTGGACAATGTCATGGTTAATTTCCTGCGGCTTCCTGCCCGACACATCTGGCTTTGATAAACAGCTGGCTTGGGGGTGTGGGGGGAGGGACTGATATGGGCTGACTTCAAAACTTGGACCACAAACCTAATCTTTAGAAAACACTTAACAAAAAAGTTTGAGTGATATCAGGCCAGAGGTTGGTTTTTGAGGACTTCTCCATTCTCTGCAATTCAGCGGTTCTCCTGCATATACTCATTATAATCCAATCAAACTGAGCTCTGCTTTTAGATGTGTAAGAATGAGGTTGAACACTTAAGTGTTTTGACACACACAGCTGCTTAAAAAGTTAGGTCTGCAAAAGCTACATTTCATGTGGCCGACTGAAAGGGGCACATGATTAAATGAATCATGTGAAGAGCTGTAATATGCAGTTGGCAAACTGTTGGTTACCACAGACATTAATTTCGACTCCTGAATGAAGGCCTAACAGCAATCCTGCAGCACCACAAATAAACATTTAATGCAACTATCACACTGTTTCACAAGAAGTACAACTGTAACTCTTAGTTACTCAAGACTGGTGTGGTAGAATTGCTTACCATCTATGTTTGTTCCATTTCATGGCCAGGTAAGGCCACGTCCACACTAACCGTTTAACACACTAGCTGAAATACTCAAACCAGCCCGTATGGCTCCAACAATCATCCATGTGATTATCTAATCAGCCAATCGTGTGTCAGCAGTGCAGTGCATAAAATCATGAAGATACAGGTCAGGAGCTTCAGTTAATGCTCACATCAACCATCAGAATGGGAATTTTTTTTTTTAATCTCAGTGACTTGCACCGTGGCATGATTGTTGGTGCCTGGTTTGAGTATTTCTGTAACTGCTGATCTCCTGGGATTTTCACGCACAACAGTCTCTAGAATTTACAGAGAATGGCCAGACTGGTTCAAACTGACAATGTCTACAGTAACTCAGATAATCGCTCTGTACAATTGCGGTGAGAAGAATATAATCACAGAATGCTATTCTGAGATGCGGGTTGGCACTGACTTGATAGCACGAGGGTGACCAACACAATATTAGGCAAGCGGTTTTAATGTTGTGGCTGATCGTTAATATTATGAAAAATGACGTACTTTTTGGGTTCTTTCTGGTGAGAACCTATCGCATGCCATCAAAATACTTGGAATATGACATTTAAGCCTGACTACTAGAATAGTTTTATGATTCTTTTGGGACCTTTTTTAAGCTTTCAAGTGAGGCACTAGCCATATTGTTGAAAAGACAGGTTGTGAAATTAATTTAAACACTCAGATATACAGGGTTGGAACAAATTGGCTTAAACAAAAATTTACATTTACATTTATGCATTTGGCAGATGCTTTTATCCTTATTACAGGGACAATCCCCCTGGAGCAACCTGGAGTTAAGTGCCTTGCTCAAGGACACAATGGTGGTGGCTGTGGGGCTCGAACCAGCATCCATCTGATTACCAGATTACCAGTTATGTGCTTAGACCAATACACCACCACCACTCCTATAAAGTACGTATTTCAGCTTGAAGGAATAGTTCACCAAAAATGGGAATTCTGAGCAGCATTACTGAGGTTTTGTTAGTTCTCTGGACATCTTCACATCACACTATTAGCTTCTTCACTTCCAGACCGGTTCTGGCTCTGCTCTTATCACTCCATTGACTGCCCTTATGCTGTGAAAGCCAAACATTTTCCCAGATGATCTCTTTATATATAGAAGATCCTCTTCTCATACCTACAGAAAAAGCAGAACAAAATGGATGGGGGAGGTTTCTGTGCCTTAAGTGCTCTGATATTGGACTAAAAACAACAATACTCTCTGGTTGAGTTATTATTATATACTGTGTATTGTTCTACACAGTCTGCTGAGAGTTTCTGCACCAAGATCAAGGCCCTTCCTTCATGAGGGTCTAGAAAGTTCCCATATATTTTCAGCCTGAGATGAAATGCTTGTTGCTCACGGAACATTTATGAACCGTTTGCATTCAGTGTACAGGTTGTTATCCATCTTTAGGAAGCAAAGAATTTACAAAGTACCAAGCAGCTACGATGTGGACTTTTTACAATGCAAATTCCTACAATGGCATTGGTAATTGAAAACTTCTGTGTTAGATGGACGTCTTTGACCATTACACTGCGACTCACTGATTTTTCAGAGGCTTGCACAGGAGCACTGCATTTTTTAAATTACAGCTGAGTTCACACATTCTGAACTCAGTTGCAAGTTAAAAAGAAATTTCACTTTTAAAAACTCACTTAAAGACACCTGTATTCTGTTCTAATTGTTGCACTGCATCCAGCTTTATTTAACGCAAGAACATATTTGGTGTGAACGGTCCCTAAGAGACTGATCGGCAATCAGACTTAACTCACAGTGAAATCTGAAACACTAGGTTGACTTTTCTTTAGCAAAATTGGTCTGTGCTTACCAAAATGAAAAACAATGCCCCAGTGGCCAAAGCAGTAAGTGTTGATGGGGCATACGGATGAGTAAGCTCGACTTTCTGCATGTTATGACCACAGAGGGGAGCCAAAAGCAAGTTGTGAAGTGAGTTGTTTTCAGCTGTACAGGCAGTGAGGAGGAATGCACATTTTATAAACTGTGCCCCCCAACCTAAACTCCACACCAAAACATAACCATCAGAGAAGTAAAAATGTAATGTTGGAGGTAAAATGCAACCTCTGAATCGTACTCGTCACTAAATATGCGAACATGATTACTTCCTGGTTTCAATGTGGGATCCGAACCGGGATCTCTCACATTGCTGACGTAATGTGTTCTGGTCATGCCACAAGGGAAGGTAAACACACTGGAGTGAATGCAAAAATGTCTGATGAGAGATGCCGCTGGTCGGTGAGTCGGCACAATGTAGCCGATACTAGGGAGCTGGAAGTCTCGGAAACAACATGCCAACTTCCCGTGTGATCATGTTGTGTCAATTAATGGAATGAGCAGTCATTTTCTTACAAACCAGTCTTTTTTTATGGGATCACTGATTTCAGACTGATTTTCTCATTCCTACTTTTCAAGTGAGCAGTTCTTGCCCAGAAAAAACTATGAAGTGGACCAGACTTATTGCCGATGGTCCAAAGTGTGGCTCTGCAAGGCTGCTTCCATTTAGGCTATGGTTCTCAGTCTACTCTCTCTTACTCTCCCAGGCATTATCATGTCTTGAGTGCTGAAATGGAAACAGGATGCTCATTAGACAGGCATGATCAGTGCAGGACACATCTGATAGCTGCTATCTCTCTCCATCTCTCTAATGGGAGAAACAGCAGTCTGGGATTAATGATGTGAAAACCCATTCTCATGAAGTAATGCATTCACTTCTGTTAACATGACAGAGAACAGCAAAGCTCAGATAGAGACACCCGAGAAGTGATGTGAACCTGGTATAATCGGATGAAATTAAAACTTCACATAAAGGAATAGTTCATGCAAAAATGAATACTCACCCTAATGTCATTCCAAACTTGCATGACCCTCTTTCTTCCATGGAACACAAAAGATGTCAAAATACTTTTTCCTATCCCAGTTTAATATGCAGAGACAACAATAAGTAAGCTTTTCATAGTTTGAACACTGTCAAAACATTAATCTGTTTGTTGGAGCTGCCCGAATCAGCAACTTTGGCTCAACCATGCAGTATCAGGGCAGGACTATCTCTCGGTCCAACCAATGACAGAATCCTGTTTATGAGACATGTTTGAAAACAGTCATATTTTTTGTGATTCAGTTCAGCACGGAAATGACACATTTTCCCTTTAATAAACTAATAAAATGGCATTTAATGTATAGGCCATCCAAGTGACAGATCGCTGTTTAACAGTTATTGAGAAGATTATAAAAATTATTCATCTAAAAAATTACAAATAAAGTCATCCCGCAGACAAAAGTTCTATGATATGATATTTATGATATGATAAATAGATATATTTCTATGCTTAGTTCTGTAACAGTCATACAAGAGATCAAGAAAAAGAAGTTCATTATATCTCTTGTAATCACTGTTACTCAATATTAAGCATCTATAATGTAAATAAATAATTTAAGGCCAAGAATATTTCCGTCTTCTCAGGCACTTTGCAGTTTCCAGGCGAAGAGGGACCATCGATTTAAAACACATCCTTAGCTGAAGAGTCTGTATCTCCTTCAACAGACCTGACACTGGAAGACACATGATCCTGATTGACAGACGGCAGCCTCACTGACATCACTCTGACATCACTTCCTCTCCCTTCTGTGTGTAGAAACATTTCTCCACCTGTGGTATAACAGGTAGAGCCAACATTTAAGTACAGGTAAGTGACATAAACCATTATTTTCACAAGATATTTTAAAACAGATAATGCCGGCTGAAATCTGATTGGATGAGCCATGTTTGAAGCATTTGAGAAAGATCCCATACACAGTCTGCACACATGTAACACAACATCAATTGAATTCTAAATTATTGTGCCAAGTTATTAGCAACTATAATCATAACACAATAAGTCTATCGTTAAGGAATAAAATTACTTGACGGATGAATTGTTTATTGATTATTATTACATTTAATACAACTGACCCTTTGCTAAGCCCCGCCTTAAAAGTGCTTCTGACCAATCCTGTCTTAGCAACTGTTGCCCTGCCACCATTACTCTGACATGTGTTTGCTATTTACAGCCTATGGAAGTAATGTGTGTTTGAGTAGTTTTAATTTAATTATTTATCAAAATAAAATAAAAAAAATTAAAACATGTTGTTGCCAGGTCATTTGTAATAGTGACACAAGCTACCCAGAAAGGATACCTGCAGTGCATTGTTTTTTTTTTAATCTTTAAAAAAAATCCGGAGAAGAACATGTTATGGATTAAACTGTGTCAGCTCTCATTCCCAATGAACATATAACACCTGCAATGACACCTTCATTTGCTACATTGTAAATTAAAGCTAAAAACTGGATGCTAATTCATTTCTGTATTGATTAAAGTCATAGTAAAAGCGATAGTAAATATACAGTTCACAGCATCAACATGAGTGTGTTTAAAACAGGTCTGTTCACTTACACTAATGTTATTAGATGTGTAATCGCTATTAAATGAAGTTTTTCTCTTTTCAAGTGACTGTTATAATCATTTGCCTTGATTTTGATTTACAGTCTCCACAGTTGTTTTTATCAAATTACTGTGTAATTTAACAATTTCTCTTACAAAGAAATTCAGAAAAATATGCATTACAATGTCACTCTTCATACCAGCCCCCGTTAAATTATTATCCATTCCGTTTCTAAGAATATTTAGCCAAAAACCGCACCCTTTACGGCAATCTCTTATTCATTCCATTGGGGAGTTCTGCAGAGCTTGTTAGAGTGAGCAATCGTAATTAGGAGCCGGAGCTTAGCGAAGGGCCAATTATTTATTTATTGAACGGTTTGACTGGTGTCTTTCTGTATTTCACGGATCAACACGATTGATCGCGGATGCTCTAATAAGACCCATTTGCCCCGCAGCTGCTGGTAGTGTTCAACTATTCACGAAGGAATTGCACGCTCGCAAACGGCTGTTTTTTATTTCCGAAGTACAACAGTTGAGACAATATGAGGCCAAATCAGATCAAATGACAATTTTATATGAATAAGACCACCATACAAGATCTAAAGGGATGAACAAGGCCCCATCTGCACCACCAAGTAGCTTTGATTTGATACGTGTTTGTAGATTTACAAGTGTATATTAAGCTGTAGCCTAAGTAGTATACTAAGTACTGTAGTTTAACTACTTAGCTTGTAGTTTGGAAAGCAACAGTTTTCAAGTAGCTTCCCCAAAACTGGTTGCTAGGTGGTTTCTTACTAGCGCAAGTCAACCACCCAGACCACCCATGCAACAATCTACTTTAAACCAGTCACTTTCTACAGCGCTCTACAATGACATTCCATGATAAGTACAGTAGGTCAAGTTTTTGGCTATAACACAATTCCATGTGGTCCATTTGGTATAATTTAGGCATTACAATGTAATTAAGTCACACCTGTAATGCTTGCCAAATCACTCAATGCTTTCCAGTTTATGACACATGGAAAAGGACTGTGAACTCATTATCAGCTCAAACTGACATCAGCTGCTCATTAGAACATCTTTTTTACAGTCAAACTGGCCTTGCAGTAACACACTTACACGGACAAACAAATACTCATCAGTCATTTCCTCTACATTGGAGGGACAGCAGGCAGAGACTGGGTGGGCATTTACCCAGATCAATGGGGCGTGCAAGAGAGGAAGTGTGAGTGAACAGAGAGCCTTGCGGGACCGCTGGGCATACACTGATGGAGATCAGCCCCGGCAGTACTGCAGGGGAGGGAGACTCAGCAGGGAGTTCTGATTTAAGCTCTCACACATATACAATAGAGAAAGATGCACTTTCCTGTGTGTTTTCTAAAGCTGTTAGGGAACTGTCACGGATGAGGAAAATGACGCTGGAGAGGTATGTTCAGGAACTGTGAAAACTTCCTCAGATACGTATAAGGCTTAAATAGGCCATACTATAAAGTTTTACAATAGAACTCTACAATTCATCAACACACAGTGTTCTAATTCCATTGTTTTTATTTGTTTTTGTTTACATTCTACATTTACATTTATTCATTTGGCAGATGCTTTTATCCAAAGCAAAAGAGGAAAACTCTTTTGGTACGAAAAGTGCCATACTACAAAGTTTCCCTAGCATCAGAATAGTATTCAAAACAGATTTAGTGACTTGTTAAGTGCTTATGGAAAAGATGTGTTTTAAGTCGTTTTTTGAAGACAGAGAGTGAGTCAGCTTCACGGATGTAGTTGGGAAGGTCATTCCACCAACGTGGTATGATGAAACTGAAAGTCAGGGAAAGTGTTTTGGTGCCTCTTTGTGTTGGTACGACAAAGCGATGTTCCGCAGTTCCTTAGCCGACCTGGTGGGCGTGTAGTTCTGCAGAAAAGATTTTAGGTATGTTGGAGCAGATCCAGTGACTGTTCTGGATGCCAGCATCACAGACTTGAATTTGATACGTGCATCAACCGGCAGCCAGTGGAGAGAGACAAAAAGTGGTGTAACATTTGGTTCATTAAAGACCAGACGTGCTGCTGCATTCTGGATCATTTGCAGAGGTCTAATTGCACATGCAGGGAGGCCTGCAATGAGAGAGTTACAGTAGTCCAGTCTAGTTATGACAAGTGACTGAACAAGTAGTTGTGTGGCATGTTCAGAGAGGAAGGTTCTTATCTTCCTGATTTTGTAGAGTGTAAATCTACATGATCTTGCAGACTTTGAGATGTGATCTGTGAAATTTAGCTTGTTATCGATTGTTACCCCTAGATTTCTGACCGTTTTGGAAGGCGATACTGTAGTTGTACCCAGCAGCATGGTGATGTTGTGTTCAACAGCAGGATTGGCTGGAAAGACAAGGAGTTCGGTCTTGGCTGTGTATATATTTTACTATAAAATGGGAGCAAAATGGGTTGCAAAAGCATTTCATGTTTGAGTAAGCTGTTTTTGCTGAGTCTGAAGTAACCCGACAAACAGTCAGGTTATGGGTCCATTTTTTAAAAGTATAACTTTGTGTTTGGATCGCATTTGCATTTGTGATTAATGAAAAGAATACCTGTTTCACGCACACGCTCTCACTCACAGACACGTGCAAACAGGTGAGTAAGGGGCTGTTCACACTGAATGCATATTTACGTGCATCTGCACTGTTTTTCAATAGTTTTTCTACGTAAACACGTGCTGGGCGGACATTTTTAACCATTTCACCTCAACTTGTGAAAAACCTTGATTTAAAAAAAAAATGCACCTCGAGAGACCAGCGTTTTGTTTCATTCTTTGTACTGCATATAGTGTTTTTTAGTTCAGGTTTCAAAAACATTAGACGTTCTGAAGAAGTTCAGGTTTACTGTTCCCATATGGTTACTAATCTTTCCTACAACACTTGAAAAATTATTTCTTAATCAGCTTTTTTGCAGCTTTTGTTATAAATGGTTTCATTAGACTGGAGCTTTGCATTGCGAACATTACCATATGTCTACATGTTATTATTTCAAATTATTTTATTATTTAAAGCAATGAAAATCCTGTTTTACATATGGGTTCTTAATAATTTTGTAAGAGTGTGTTTATAAGTTTGATCTAAAAGACATAATTCTGAATTGCAGTAGAACTAAAAGAGATTTTTTACAATCAGTCTCGCCCATAACTATCCTCACAAAAATATTGAGCTCCATTACTTTGGATAGAATGATCACATGGTTTTACTGGAGTGCATTCAAAGCAAACTGACATGGTCAGATTCATCCAATAGATAATTAAAAACACTATTTCACAGCCCAAGTTTGAATCAAACCCCCCCAAAAAACATCTAAAAACTTGATATTGAAAGGCTGTAATAAAAAGACTATGAGGTGACACACTTCAATATGGAAAATATGAACTAGCCTCAATTTGGACTGAGATTTGTCTTTTGTCTAACGTGAGCACTGGCAATATAACCTGAACAAGACCTAAAAAAGCTAATATACACAAACCAAGCCAGGTATATGGAAATGTTCTTATTAAGATGTTGAGGAAAAAACTACAATTCATTCATACCGGAAGTGATTTCCTTCATTTAATACTGTAAACCATGGACAAAGAGTGTAGATTAAACAAGTGATGTTATTTCTGTGACACTTTACAATAAGGTTGTACAGGTATACATAGACATTAGTCAATGCAATAGTTAACACGAACTAACAATGAACCATTTTCAGCACTCAATCCTGGTCAAATGCTATTTTCTTTTTTTACATTAAAAGATGCATATGTAAAGGAATGTTCCAGGTTAAATACAAGTTAAGCTCAATTAACAGCATTTGTGGCATAATGTTTACAACCACAAAACAAATAATAGCGACATTACCCTCGTTAAAAAAAAGAAAAGGCACTTAAAATGGAAGTGAATGAGGCCAATCCATAAACATTCAAATAAACCCGGTGTCAAACATGTATAATGATTCATCTTGGCTATAATTTTGAAAAAGTATGAATTTGAATGTTTATGGACTGACCCCATTCACTTCCTTTGTTAGGAGCTTAATGTTACCCTTATTTCTGCTTTTCTTTATTTAAATAAATGAGGGACGAGTCAAAATAATGTTTTTTGGTAATCAACATTATGCCACAATTCTGTTGACTGAGCTTAACTTGTATTGAACCAGAACATTCCTTTACATTATGAACTAACATGAACTAATGAACAATAGTATTTTCTAAATGAATATGAATCAAGATTAATAAATGCAGTAAAATTAGTAATTATTAGTTAATTACACCTAATGTATTAAGTACTGTTAATGTAAAGGAATCTTTTTGCACTTGAATTTGTTACTTCGCACACATATTAAAAGGTTAAATACCCTTGAGCACATTTGCTTGCTGTAGTGTGTGTGTTTCCGTCTGTATGCGGTGAATACGGTCTCTGTGGAGCAGATGGGCCGAGTTTGACACAGAGTCATATATCAAAACCCTGTGGCCTACAAACACTTCACTCACTACAACACCTCAGCGTGGAGGAGCGAGAGCAAATGACAAGGAAAGAAAGGAGAGGGAGAGAGATAGAAAGAGAGAGTGGGAATTTATACACCGATTAAAAAAAACTTTTTCAATTGTTTTACATTTAAGCTGCACAGAGCTAATCAAATCCAAGTGAGCATGATAGTGGGTGTTAGGAATCAGTAAACAGCATTCAAAAGACACATACATAAAAAAATTAAATAAAAAAAAAGCCTTTAAAGGGATAGTTCACCAAAACATTCTGTCATTTTTTTCTCAACGTCAGTCCAAATCTAAATGACTTTCCTTCTTCAGTGAAACACAACAGAAAATATTTGAAAGTATACAGTATTTATGCTCAATACAATAAAAAAAGGGGCTGCTAACTTGAAAAAACTATCAAAACAAACAATAAAGCAATTAAAGTATTATAAAAGCAGTCCATGCATCTTGTGCGCTATATACCAAGTCTTCTGGAGCCACATGATAGCTTTGAGCGAGAAACACGCCAACCCTCAGCAGACACATTGGAGAATGAATCGCTATTGTCTAGTACATTTTTGATTTTACTCGCCAGACTTTTGACAACGTAAGCATAATGCAACTGAAAACTAAAAAAGATAAAATAGTTGTACATATTATTTTCATATTTCGCTTTTGATCATTTTAATCACATTTTAGCTTGTGTACAAATGTATACATTTCACATTCTATCAATTTATATGATGTCATGAAATTGCATTTATAATAATATTCATACATACATACATATTTTTAACAAAATATTCACACGGTTGGAACCTAATGAAAATAGAATGAATAATTATATTATTAAAATAATAATATAAGTGTTACTGTATCAAAACTACTATGCAAAAAACAAAAACAAAATAATAATAAATTTTTACTAAACCCTTGCATAGATGCAGCACAAGCCTATTCTTTAATATTCAGTGTTTTTTTATTTATTAAAATGTTTCATAATGTATGATTGTGCATTTTAAATATTTATGAATTTACACATCTATTACACTTACTAAATTGCTACATTTTGTAACATGTTTGTTTAAATGCACTTGTGTGATTTACATTGAGTTTACAATGATATATATAACAAGCATTAAATTGGTACTGTGCCTTTAAGAGAGTGGCTGCTGCCCTGGCAAGTGTTTATGGTTGAATGCGCAAAGTGTACATTAACGAGAGAAAAGTTCCATCATTGTTTTTTCCTCATCCATGCAATGTAAAGTATGATTAGAAATAATGTTTCTTTTGATCTTACCGATCACCAACTGACAGTAAATAGCTGAAAAGGAAATGGGGTGCCTGGGTTTCGCCTTTGGATACAAAATACATGGAGCGATTCAAAAGGAAACTTTTACTTGTATAATGTGTGCGACTTGCTTGAACAGATATGTACAAACTGTACACATTCTCAAATTCAAATCTACAAGCAAATCGAGGCAAATCGAGTTTTGCAACACTTTTACTTTGTAACAGACATCCATCAGACACATTACTGGTCCATGCTTTAAAATGGAGAATGATGTGAAAACAGTCAGGAGAGCTAAATGCAATGTCAGTGCCATTTCACGGCTGAACTAGCGATGGTGACAGCATGATAACAACAGATCCGGACCCACTGCAGCCAAATAAGGTCAATTTCCTTCAGGGAGCAGGCTCACGAGACACAACATGCTGTAAAAGATGAGGCTGGATCCAGCTTCTTATCGCCCACTTCTTATTTGTAAACGTATTGTGGTGCTCTATTTCTTCTTCGTCACTACACAATTCAAGCTCTGGCGAGTAAAATCTGAATATTTAATCGCCAGTGGCTAGTAAAATACATATTTTAGACGCATTTTGGTCACACATGGGAGTGATTTACTACCGTAGAGGGCTGCACACAGAAATGTAAACAGTTATTCATTGATAATCTTTCCCTCTGGAGAGCCATAGCTCTTAAATATTCAAACTTGTCAAGTTGTGATTGTTCACGTGACGCATGAGAACCAAAGTCGTTTGGAATCACGGATGTAAAACCTGGCGTGACATGTCTTCATGAAAAATATATTTGAATATATGACCATGGAAGAAAACGGTCATTGAGGAAAGTCATATGGGTTGGAAATGCCATTAGGGAGAGTCAATTATGACAGTTTTCATAATTTGCTAAACTACTTTAAATATCAGTATGTTCTTCACACAAAGCAATAGAATGGTTTGAGAAGACATGAATATATAGTTTCTCCTGTTAGATGTGCCATACTGTATATGGTGCTTCTCTTGAAATCACAAAGATTCCCAAGCCCACTAAACATTTTAAGTTTGCACCCAAGGCACTGACTTCATTGTCTCCGTTGGGCTTAAGGAATAGTTCACTCAAAAATAAAGATTTTCTCGTAATTTCCTCACCCTTATGCCGACTGAAACTTGTACGACTTTCTTTCTTCTGCGGAACACAAACAAAGTTTTTGGAAGGCACGTTCAAGCTCAATTACACTTCCACACGCTCTGCACATGCATCATGCACAAGAAAGTGAAATGGAGCTTCGAATTAATAATATAGATTTATAGTGAATAAGTACTTGGATTAAACCACTCATTACCTTAATGCTGCCTTTATGTCCTTTTTTGGAGCTTGACAGTTTAGGAACTGATTGACCTGCATTGTATGACCAAATAAACTTTATATGTTTATCCTCGATATATATAATATTATATACATTTTATATCTTTGTTTGTGTTCCACAGAAGAAATAAAGTCATGATGTAAATGATGAGAGAATTATCATATTGGGGTGAACTATCACTTTAACAAACATTCACAGCTGCGTGAAAAAACCCTGAACTACTGTACATGGCCAAGATCATCACACTAGCAGACACTGCTATGCCACATCGACTGGCTGGAGAATACTGCAGGGATTTCAAGGGTGTATGGAATTCTTGGGTTGTTGAATTTGGAGTGTTTAAAAGAGACTCTGCAACAGGTATCAGTACAAATCTTCAAGTATAAACAATAATTTTCTTGAAAAGTACAACCTCAGGAGGATAAAAATGGCCTCTAGCATAAAATAGAAGAAATGTTCATAATTGTGCTGTGTGGTCTTGTGACTGAAATAGTTTGAAACCAAGGAAAACATAAAAATCTGTTTGCCTGAGACTTTTGTTTGCATTACCTTGAGGATTTAGGATTGAAACAAGAATCAAACCATGGCAACAAGAGGACAAATGTATCTAACTAATATTTTGTACAGTGCATTTGGTAGCTCAGATGTTTTTTTTTGTTTAACATTTTTACATTTATGCCTTTGGCAGACGCTTTTATCCAAAGCGACTTACAGTGCACTTATTACAGGGACAATCCCCCCGGAGCAACCTGGAGTTAAGTGCCTTGCTCAAGGACACAATGATGGCGGCTGTGGGGCTCGAACCAGCATCCTTCTGATTACCAGATTACCAGTTATGTGCTTAGACCACTACGCCACCACCACTCCATTTAAACTCCGTTTAAACATGGGTGTCCAAGAGATGTTAGAGGGACAAGGGTATGCTTTTTAAAGGAACATAACATCCAAAAATGAAAATACAATTGTTCGCTCCTCCTCGTGTTTTCAAAATCTGACTTTCTTTCTTCCGTGGAACACAAAGGGAGAAATTCGGCTGAATTTTCACACGGCTCTTTGTCAAACAATGAAAGTATACTGTGACCAGCGGTTGTAATGGTCCAAAAAGCACCATAAGGTTCCATTGTGTGCTATATTCCAAGACTTCTGAAGCTATAGCTACAACAGCTTTGTCTGATGGACAAGTTCAAACGCATTTAAAACATTTGAATGCGACGTGATCAGTCACATAATACATACAGTTCGGAACAATGGCGTTTGGTATCACTGATGTCAAACCTTGTGTGACTTGTCTTCATGAACATGAGTATGTGCCAGCGCAAACAGTGTTAATCTCGTCAACAAAACTACTAATTACATTTTTTAACATTGTGCCTCCCCGTAACCTCGATTTTTGCTTTGTTTTTTTTTTAATTAAGGAGGGACAAGTCAAAATGAATTTTTGTGGTATCAATATAATGCCACAAATGCTGTCAATAGAACTTCTTGTTGGGCATTTAAACAGAAAGAGCTGAACACTGGCTAACTGAACCACTTAACAAACGGGTTAATTACCTCATTCAAATGCATTTACTGTATACTTATATAAATATAACTGTATAATAAAATTACTTATGAGATTAATCACTATATCCACAACATAAAACTAATATTACAACTTATATCCGCACAGACAATGAAGCGAATGAACAGGTGAACTTGAAGAAAGTTATGTGCTAGCCACAAATCAGAATGCGTAACTTCCGTTGTGAATATGCCGTTTCTGTAAAAACCTGCTCTACACACTATGCAATATCCTGTAAGAAGTTGCAAATATTTTTGTATATTAATTTTGCGCTATTATTTAAATAGCTCAAGGGCAGTTGTATTTTGAATACATCTTTTATATATCTAAGAGATTTAATAAATGTTTATAATTTTTCTAAATGTTTGAATATTTGGTTAAAGTTTGGTATTTTACACACTGACACACGTTTTTGTCATTTTGCACATTATTATTAACTAAAATGTCATTTTCATGACTAAAATGATATGCCATCCATCTATGCCAACTAGCCAAAATAATGACTATGACGAGAAAATACTGACTAAATTTAAGGACATTTTTGTCAAAAGGCTAAAACAAAAAACTGTAAAAATGATCACGGAGCACAAATGAGATTTAAGAGCTACGGTAGATGATACGATGTAGACAGCAAATAATTACTAGCATATGGTCCGCTCCTCACACAAAGCTTTTATGTACAGTACTGTGCAAACGTTTTAGGCACTTGTGAAAACTGCTGCATAGTGAGGATGTCTTTAAAAATAATGCCATAAATAGTTTTCATTTATCACTTAATGTCATACGAAGTCCAGTAAACATACAAAAGCTAAATAAATATTCGGTGTGACTACCTTTGCCTTTAAAACAGCCCCAATTCTCCTAGATACACCTGAACACAGTTGTTCTTGGTTGTTGGAAGATAGGATGTTCCAAGCTTCTTGGAGAATTCACCACAGTTCTTTATCTATTTAGACTGTCTCAATTGCTTCTGTCTCTTCATCTCAGACTGACGGGGGGGGGGTCTCTGTGGGGGCAATGCCATCTCTTGCAGAGCTCCCAGTCCTTCTATTCTAATCTTTTCTATTTGCAAAAGTAATGTTTACGAGTCTAAAATGTATTTTTTCCTATTGACACATGTAAAGAGATCAATGGAAAGGAGGAGGCGAGAACCGGCTTGTCAATATAAATAATAGTTTAATATAAAACTTAAACAAAAGACAAACACACACACATGACGGACATATCCGTAAACTATCTCTCTCTCCCGCACGATCCTCTGCAGTCGACCTTTATCCCTCACGGAGGCTTGATTAGCCCAATACGGGACCGGGTGTGTAGGAACATGACCCGGCCCCGCCCCGCCCCGCCACAACACACTAAACCTGAAGATATAAATAACCATCTTACGACAAATGCTTTTGTGAAACATCTCATGTGCCTAAACCTTTTGCGCAGTACTGTATCTTTAAGAGTTGTATGACCTACTTTTATGGATGAGTAAATGATGACAGAAGTTTTGGGTGAAGCCATCTTGTTGAACACAGAATATATATCTAAATGAAGTATACGATCATTCTATTTTTGCACTTGTGAAACATGGAATTTGGGACACAAAAAAGTTTAAAGAGACCTTACATTTGTCTGTTCGGCTTCAGTAAGCCAACGAACTGACACAGAAGTTCCATTAAGGATTAAACTTCTGTACAGATAAGCAACACACTAAAAGCTTCTGTGTTTTTGTACTTGCACAAGTCGTTATAGCATTTCAAAATCTTGGTTCCCACAATACAGTCTCATCTATGTCCTTCCACTCATGTACAGTATTCATGAAAGTTAAGAAGGGACATGTCTTCATTAACTGAGCACTAGATGAGGGTACATATATCTGAGATGAAAGCTGACAGCTCTCTCTGACTTTCAGTCTCCCAGGCCCTCTTTATCAGGACAAGCGTCAGTCTGCTGATGAGAAAGTTTCTCAAGAGGGAACAGTTGAGGTACATGCTATAAAATTTGTTCACATGCCCTCCGTGCCACTGTGTAACTTAAGATCGCCTTTGAAGCTCCGACGTAAATGTGGCATATGCCAATGGTGCAGTTGTGTAACTATGTATAACCACATGTAAAGTGAGAGATGGTTAACTATAACTTAAATTACTGCTTTAATGCTCTAGATCTATGATGCACATTCTCAAAATATTGCTGAATGGATTATATTGATTGTTATTGTATAGTGATTGTCGAAATGATCTGATCTACACAGAACACATATAGATATATATTTAAGATATAATTAGGGGTGTTTTCCAAAGCAAGCTGATCTGTAGAAGACCATAAGGATTTGAATAACATGAGGGTGAGTAAATGATGACAGAATTTTCCTTTTGCGTGACCTTCACTGCATGTTTTATAGTCCCTTTCATTTAATTAGTTCTCAAAGCTTTTATTAAAACTGGAACCAGCACCAGACCTCTTTTTTTGGACTACAAAAAGCACAGTAAAAACAGAGAGGAGAGATTTTATCTGTGTCTTTGCAGAGAACCAGGTGGTAAGGTCAAACCTCATCCGTCATCACGACTTCAAAATATCACGCCACGGACAAAAACAACTCAGCTGAAAGAGTGGGACCACCGCATGACCTTGAGAGATGGTGAAAGTGGCCAGGTGCAGCAAAAATCCAAATTCTTCAAACACACATTCACCGAGGAACAAAACTAATGGATCGAGATGACAAAAGAGACAGAGATCGAATGCGCATTGCGCACACACCCAAAGTCTTCTAAGACACCAGAAAACACTTAACAGTGTTCTCCACCCTGTTCCAAGCTCTCAGGACTGACAGATGAGTCAAATTCTCCATTCTCTTGACCCCTTACATCTAACACTTACTTTCTCTTTCTCTCATCTGACTGCTGGGAGGGTTAGGACAGCAAAGAATGAAGTTGTCTGGCAGTGCTTCTTACAGAGGTAAGGCCTCTGGGAAGGTTTCTTTGCTGTACTGATTGAAATAGCTCTTTACGAATGCTTGAAGTTGGGAGAGGCATTATAAAATTATAAAATGCAACAAATGAAGTCACTATCAGAACAACTGTTTTTACAATGAAAAGGCAAACTTTTTACACAATACCTGCCACGTTGTCCTCGTAAAATGTGTCATTTGAAAGCCTTCTCTGCTGAGGGAAACCTGGAGAGAAAAACAAAGATGTGGAAATTCATTAGCTTGAGAGTAGCATGGACATTCTGCAAGAGGACTCCTTTA
This sequence comes from Xyrauchen texanus, assembly GCF_025860055.1. Classification (NCBI taxonomy): domain Eukaryota; kingdom Metazoa; phylum Chordata; class Actinopteri; order Cypriniformes; family Catostomidae; genus Xyrauchen; species Xyrauchen texanus. The sequence continues at coordinate 5,665,603 of NC_068297.1, forward strand.
GTGTTCCTCAGAAAAAGAAATCAAATGTAGTGAAAAAAGTTATGTCTATTGTACTAATTTGTTTCTTTCAATTTAGTTTAGTTTGTTTTCTACTGAGCCCCTCAATGGAGGACAGGAAAGGAAGTTATTTTATGAAATATTTATGCGTTCTTTCGCAAAAACCTTTGTGTACCATTAGAGTTAATTTGGGTTGCTTTGCAATAGTTTTATCCATCCCTTATGAAAAATGTAAAAAGAAATTACATTGGTTTTACTACATTAATGATATTTCAACAATGGTATTTGTTACACTAACCACAAAATTTACCATGGATTACTACAGTAACCATATTTTAACCATTATATTAGCAGTAAAACCATAGGAAAACCAAAACTATGGTAATAAATTCATCATACTGAAAAAACAAAAAACACAGTTACTTCAGTTTTAATGCATTTTGCCAAATTAACCATGCAATATTAAAACCATAGTTTTCAACATGGCTACTACATTCATGGTCACTGTGGTGAAGCCATGACTATTTTTGTGAGGGCAGTTTTCATGGTACTTGTACCACACATTTACCATGGTGTTACTATAGTAAAACTGTAGGCAGAATGATTATGATTTTATTAACATACTTTTGGTTTTCCTGTATTATTCCTGTAGAACTATCATGGTTAAAATATGGTTACAGTGGTAAAATCATGGTACATTTTATGGTTGCTGTGGATTTACTACAAACACCATTATTACAAATTTGGTTACTGTAGTACACCATGGTTGATTTAGTAAGGAATGGATGAAGTAAAACAAAATTGCAAGAAAATGCAATTTTTCAAAATTCTATATCAGCAAATAAATGCAATCCTTCCGTATTTTTCACTTAATGGTTTTTAGTTTTTGTGCATTTGTTTTGGTGTGTTTTCTAGTTTGTTTAATTTGAGATTTTATTTTCTTTTTTTTTTCATAAATCAAATCCGAATTTTAACACTAGAACAGCCATTTGCACACACACACATATATATATATATATATATATATATACACACACACACACAACAGTTTGTTCCGGTTCTCAAATCTGATTGGACGAGAGACGTTCCATGAGCACTGATGGCCTGACAGCACAAGCTGTGATACTGTTTCTGAAGTGAACTTTTTGAATTACTAACAGAGGTTTGGACGCATCATTTGTTTTCAACCAGCAATGGCAGATTCTGATCCGTAGCGTAAGAAAGTAGTTCCATGCACAAATGTGTTTTTATGACCTTACTCTGTTTTTCCAAATTTTTACAAATGTACTTGTTCATTGAACTGCTGTATATAAGCAATATCACACTCGCAATGGTGCTATATGGCCCTACATCAGCACTGCTGTAATTACCTACGGCCTGTGGCCTAGTGCCTGCAGCCGAATCACAGCAGTGCTATTGTAGGGCCATATAGCACTTACTATATATATATATATATATATATATATATATATATATATATATATATATATATATATTGTGGTCTTTTAAGTGACACAAGGGGTGAGGAGATGATGACATTGTTTCCCTTATTGGGTGAACTATCCCTCTTAACTTCCTGACATCATCAACATGCACCAAAAAAGTGCCTCCAGAAAATGTCTTAATTTAGGCTGAAATCTCTTGTGCTTCTGTGCTTTGGGGTAGAAAATTCAAAACCCACTGACTCTCCATGAGCATGAAGTGAGAAGAAATACAACAGCTGAGCACAGCTAACTAACAATTACACATATACGCCTCAAGCCAAAGTCAGACACATTTTAAAACCTGAACCATTCAAATGAAAATGACTAGACTGTAAGGTATAAAACAAGAACAGTGTGGGATTATTTTTGGGGGAAATGATTTGCGAAATGTTCTTTATCCTCAAGCATGGAACACAATGGGCTCGGTGAACAAGATCTTTGCTGTGGAAAACGGTGACTGGAACGACGACAGCCTTTGGTCATGCCTGCTTACAGTGGAAATGTACAGTTGAGCAGTACCCTACCGGACCACTATATCACCAAGAGTGATAAGCTCCAAAAAGAGACTTTGCTTATGCAATCATCACTATTCGACTATTACATGCAAAAATCTACTGAATTATTTTCCGCTCTCAATGGTACAAACCATCCTTCCTAAGCTGAGAAAACTGGTGCCAGATCGGTTAATTTCAACATACTATACAAAAACATTTTTAAAATCAAAAGTTGATTATGTTAACATCATTTAATGCAATATTAACTATCATGTATTATTATTAACTAATATTAACAAAGATAAATAAACTCTGTAAAAAAATGTTGTTCATTGTTCATACCTATTGCATTAACTAATGTTAGAAAATGTAACCTTATTATAAAGTGCTACCATTATTTCTATACTACCTGGTCTCGTAGAATTACATGAGTATACCAACATATTAGCACAATATTACGTGGCTTGTTGTTTTGTGTTGAAAAGAACATTAGATGTGCTACAACAAAGACTTTTATACTCTTTCACACAAATCACAAGTAAAAGGACAGATTACCAGTTCATAAACACTTACTTTTCACCCTTTTCCTCTTATCTAAACACTTTTACTTTAGCGCATGACTTGTATGGTGAAACATTTTAACAGTTGCATTACATAACTACATTTACAAGCTTGTTCGATGTGATCAAATTGGGCGGCAGCTCAACTGATACAGCATTGCACTTGCGATGCAAAGGACTGGGGTACGAGTTCTGAAGAGCACGCAAGTCGACATGTGAGCTGAAAGTGTTACACAAGCACCACTAATTGACGTTAATGCTTTAGCAATTGCCTTTTTCATCTCACATTTATGTGACGCTTTTATGACACTATTGGTTTAGGATTGAGGTTTAGGGTAGGGAGGTAGATTGTGTTGATTTAAAACTCAATCGTGCATTAACCTTTAAACCTCATCTGTATAGGAGAAATGTTTATTTGCTTTTAGCACCACAGAGTGGATATTTCACCTCTGACAATTTTTAAGAAAGATGTTTTTCAATGTTTTGTAATCTGAATGATTAACACCAATTTTAACAACAGTACACCCCATTACTGACAGACAGGTTTTCAATCCAATAAAAAATTAAATATGGCGGTACTTTGACTAAGGCCCATTGGTGAAGATTTGAAGCCGACAGGCTCTGTTCAGGAGCTGGGGTAATTCGGCCAGGTGGAGTTTGGGTCATCCACAGAGCATTTAAAACCCCACCAAACTCCCTATCCCCCAAAGACAGATTAAGTCAATCAAAGACATCAATGGCTCTTAACTAATCCTTTTCTTTCGGCTTGTTTACAGCAAGCTGCATGGGCTGCTCATTGAAGCATTGTTTTGCAAAGTGCCGCCCACCTCCCATCTCCCTCATTTCTATCAGTGCCGACCTCAGAAACAAGAGCAGCGCTGAATACAGAGAGTGCTAATTGAGAGTCAAGGGGTTACGACCTTTGGATAGGGGTCCATGTGACCCCACCCTGCTCCCCAGAGAAGGAACTACTGCCTGGATGAGAGGTAGAGGCTTGGGATATGCTGCCCTATAAAGCCAATACATTAACTACACCATTAAAGCTGAACTGAAGAAAAATGGCTTCAGTGTTGTTTGATTGTCCAGACAAATTATAATATGGATTATAAAATAGTCTCACAATTATGTACGGATTCAAACTAAGGTCACATGGAAAGTCCTTAGTAGATCCCACAGATAAAGTGAATGATAAGGAGAGGGGGTAGCTGTGAAGATCTAGCAACAGGGTTGGGTTTGGGGGGATTTGCCATTGGCCAGAGGCGCTTTCATCCCCCCCTTCCAAAAGAAGACTTGAGGGGGCTTGGTGAGATGGGAAGGCCTCTCAATGCTCCTTTCATCTGGATCTAGTGGAGAGGTTTGAAGACAGAGCTGGGTTTAGACAGCAGGCACGACTCCCATGTGGAGAAGCCATGCCGTAACCTCACACAGAGGGGTCAAGGAGCAGAGAGGAGTTAGGGTCAGCGAGGCCACAGCTCAGGGCCTGAGATGGACGATGAGACAGAGAGTGACGAGGTAGATAGATAGACTGAAAGAGAACAGAGGGAGATCTTATCCATCTTCATTTGGAGAGGCCCCTCCATTGGTGCTTTGAAAGCATGGACACTGTATCAGAACATCACAAATACAAGGCCAGACTTTAAGGCCACTGTAAGGCAATCGGAGTCTTTCAAATATCATGTTTCAGTACATTGCAGAACCTGTTGAAAACACGTACAGATTTCATCCCAAAATTAAAATAAGAAAAAAATTATAATTTTGCTTAAAGAAAATATGTTATCAGGACAATTAAGATTTTTGAATGACTACTCACATTTTCCAAATAAATTCTCATTACAACAATGCAATGTATTAAATAAAATATAGAGTAAATAAATAAATTATATATACTGTATATATATATATATATATAGATATATATATATATAGATATAGATATAGATATAGTAAGTAGTATAAATCCTTTACGATATATATATATTTAAAGGATTTATACTACCCTTGATTTAAGCATATTTAAACAAATCAATGTATTACAGTTTTTTATCCTGTAGTACAGTAAAAATTACTATTACAGTAATGAGAATCTACTAACAACCACTACTGAGAATAATGAGAATTTTTGTATTGTGATTTATTTGCATAATTATAAGGCACACCGTCCACCCAAATTCTCATTACCGTAATGCAATAAATAAAAATCTATATTTACCTTTTAAAAAATGTATACTACCTGTAATTAATGCTGATAAAAAACTAAGCAATTTATAAAAAAAAAATACTGTATTACAGTAATAAATTACTGTATTTACTGTAATGAGAATATAATGAGAACTATTTTTGAGAATAATGAGAATTTTTGTATTGTGACTTTACAGGAATAATAATTTAGCATATTGTCTGCCATAATTCTCATTACTACAATGCAATAAATAAATTCATAAATAATAATAATAATAATAATAATAATAAAATGCAATATTTAAATTGTAAAACATTTATTCCTTTCATTTACGCCGATTTAAATAAAAAAGTAATTGTATTCCAGTACTTTTATCCTGTATTACAGTAATAAATTACTGTATTTGTCACGTCCACTGTTGTCTTTTGTTTTTGTACTGTTATTTTGAAGTTTAGTTTAGTTCCTGTTTCCTGTTTTGGTTTTTGTAGTCCTTTGTAGTTTCTTTTATGCTGTCATGTTCCCTGTTGTCTTCTGTTTTTGTACCGTTATTTTGAAGTTTAGTTTAGTTCCTGTTTCCTGTTTGGTTTTTTGTAGTCCTCTGTAGTTTCTTTGTTTCATTGGTGTTCCCCTGATTGGTTATCTTTCCCTGATTGTTTCCTCCAGGTGTCCCTCATTCCCTTGTTTGTTCCCTCCTGTATTTAAACCTGGTTCCTTGTTCAGTCTTTTGTCGATCGTTGTTGAATGTGACGTTTCATGTTCGTTGCTGATGTCTCCTGGTATGTTTTCTGATGTTCACTCTGTTTCCTTCGTGTATTCGTTCGAGTTAACCCTGCTCTTCGTGGATGTTTTCCCAACCTGTGTGGCCCCTGAATGTTCTTCCGTGTTTTAGTTTCTTTTCCCATCGTGGACCTTTCATTTGTTCCTGTGTTTGTGTCATTATTATTTTCCTGCTAATAAAGTACCGCATTTAGACCCGAACCTCACGTCTGCCTTCTCCTACCTTCACACTATCATAACGGTATTATAGTAATGAGAATATAATGAGAACTAAATGTGTATGGACACACATTACAGTCATGTGAATTTGGGGTAAAGAGAATTTACGGTTAAGTGTGACCTGGGAATGTTTTAATGACATCCACTTCACAGTATAAAACTGGAAAAATCATTAACATCTGACCCCACGCCATTTAGCTGAGTGATATTTAGGTTTAATCAGATAATGTGAGCATCTGTTGGATGAATCATACTAGCTCAGCCTAAACAGAGGGTTTAAAGTACGGCAATATGAATCTTCTTAAATACCGTCTCACAGACTTGGACCACAGCAGGATAACCAAACTTTGCAACAGAGGGATTTCTGAGCACTACTTGTTTTGGCTACACTGTGTCACAATATATTAAAATACAAATGTTTCCATCCAGCAAGATAGTATAATAGGCAAGTCAATGCATTTCACAGATGTCACGTTGATCAGGGCTTTAAAATGCATGCTAAAATAAAGCCAAGGACTCCTATGGAGTGGACACTCCTATAGACTAATGGTTATTTTTAGATAAGTGGGTTATTTTTCCCAAGAGAATATGGGGGGGGACCTTCAGAGACCAAGCCTCAAAAAACCTCACTTGGGCCAGTTTCAAAGCAGGTCAAACAGAAAGGTAAAGTAATTGAGAAATGGTCTCCTTTCTGGAAACAAATAAATAAAAAAACTCTGCCAGGTTGGTCTTTCTCTAGCCAAAGTCTGATTTAATGAGCGTTCCTTTAACACAAAAGAAAACAGCACACGTCCTTTTTCACTCGAGAATACTAAATGAAGCCTTATTTTTACAATGCAAACAACACTTCCATTGTAGACAGAAAAAGCTATCAAGATTAATTCTACATTTTGGCAGTAGGACTAAAGAAAATAAGCAAAAATCTAATGACTAATTTGACTAAAAAAATCTGTGGACCATTTGTCTGTGCCGCAGTAATGGTATAATAATGAAGTTAAATGTATAATGATGGAATTCTGTTGGTAAAATAAAGAATCAAGCTTATGCTGTGGTCTAGTGATAAGCTTAATTCATCTTTCACCATACATTATACTTAAACTGCATTAAATACAGATCTATTTACACTTTATAAAAACACTGCAATATAGAACTCAGCAGGAGCATTTAAGGGGTCACATTTTTTTTTTACAATTAAAATGTTTTTCCCAGACAAAGTTTAATTTAGTTTTCATGACCAATTTTAGCTGCTTTGCCTTTAAAACTTCAATGTAAATGCCCTCCTTACATGTGAAATGAGTGAGGGGGAATTCACATCGATTGAGTTTATGTGTCAATCATCACTGTTTATCCGTGTAAAATAGAATATCTTTGAACATTGTGCCATGTCTCGCTGTGTTTTCGGCATCTTGCGCAGAAGTGCTGCGATTTTTAGATGCCGTGTCAGATTACAAATAATGTCAAATTTTAAAAACGCATCTCAAAACACCTGTAATCCGTTCTCTTAGGTCTTGCTATTTAAGTGCAAGAAAGTGTTCGGACTGAATGGCCCCTAAAAGTGCTGTGGATTTTCTGTCGGATCCAATACAGTTTGCACGGCACCATCCTTCCAAAACAACGTTTTTGACTCGACAGATTCATAAAACAATCTGCACTGAAACATGCCTTACAACATGTTATGGTGATAAGGGACATTCGATAAAAATGAACTTCAGCAACTCTTTCCCAGTTTTACTTTTATCATTAGTTCTTCTGGTGTTTAGGAATAATAATATCTATGCTACAGTGCTTACTACCGCATTGTGTATTAACGGGCCAAGTTACTAAACACTGAATATACATAATTGATGCACAATGTGGGCGGTCATGTATTAATGAATTTGAGTTTATGACACTAGAAATACAAGTACACTTCTTCAGAATGAATTCAAAAAGTTTTTGATGTTTCTATAGATGTTTGGTATAGACTGGTGAGTAAGTTTTGAATTTTAAAGCTTCATTTTTGCTAAACGTTATAATCTAGGTCCTTACACGTCTCAGAATTTGCTTGATCTCCACTGAGTGGTGGTAAAAGTTAGTTAAAATTTCTCCCAAACAGATGAGGTTTTTAAGGTTGAAGCTCCATCAAATCATGCACGATAATAAAAGTGTCTAGAAATCACAAGACAGCATTTTGTAAAGAACAAGGCAAAAAGTAAGTGTTTATGAACTTTTATGGTGTGGTGGTGGCGTAGTGGGCTAAAGCACATAACTGGTAATCGAGTGTGTGTGTGTGGTAATCGGGTATTCAGAAGGTCGCTGGTTCGATCCCCACAGCCACCACCATTGTGTAATTGAGCAAGGCAATTAACTCCAGGTTGCTCCTGGGGGATTGTCCCTGTAATAAGTGCACTGTAAGTCGCTTTGGATAAAAGCGTCTGCCAAATGCATAAATGTAAAATTAAATGTATATGATCTGCCCTTTAACTAGTTGTTTTAGCGCCTCTAATGTTAATTTCACCAGGAAACATGATACATGTCGTGATACATTCAATGAGCCATGTGAAAATCACTTTGTAAAAATATAGGTACACTTTGTTTTGATTTCAAAAGATTAAGGAAACTTTGATTTCTCATGGTATGATCGCTTAATATAACCAAACAGAGATTGTGGAAAACACAAAAAAAGAGGCAACAACGTTCCCATGGCTTGCACTAAAATCAGAAACAAAAAATGTGAGCGAAAATAAGTAAATAACAAATAAAAAAACAAGTAAAATCACTTGAAACTCCTTTAAAAAGAAGCACATAAGAAATCTACAAACACATTTGATGCATCCACACCCTCTCTTGACGTGTGCCAGGCAGTTCATTAATTTGCAGTTCTCATGCAGTGTCACACCTCCCAAAAACTCCCATAGACCGTGTACATCTCCCCTAGAGTGCTTTGATAGAGGCCTGGAATCAAGCAGGCTTGTGGAGGATCACATGGCATTTCACTTGAAAACTATCTACTATCTGCCACAGCCAGCAGAGCATTATATTGGCTTTGCACACCTGCAGTCTTATAGCTTGTCTAATTAAGAGGCATACCTCCAAAAAGGAAGCCGCAAGCTCCATTCATGCCATTTCAATCTGGAACGCTCCTCTGAATATGCCCTACTGAGCATATCGCAGGTATGTGGGGGCCCTGCGGGAGAGCAGGAGAAGCTGCAATCATTGAGGGGTGGAGAGGGAAGGGGTGCCAGGGTGGACCTGTGGGCGAGCAGCCCGGACTCTCAGCCATCTGTGAACAAGAAAGCATCTGTCTGAAGAGCCAAAATTATCTGGAATGAGGGGGAGCAGAAGAGGAAAGGCATCTATGTGTGTTTGAAACGTATCGCTGTCGAACACACATACATATACTGTATCTGTTACAATGCAATGTATGAATGACCGTCCGTTTTGCAGTGATTAGCTGGAGGGATAATCATCCTAGGGTAGTCATCCTATCATATCTGTTCACTCACATTGGCACTCTTCAAAAGCTGTGAGAAAGCCGCTTATGTGTTAACATGGTCACAATAAGCCGTGTTCTCCAGGAGAATCCCAGGTGTGTTAAACCACTTTCTCTTAAACCCAAGGTATGCTTCGATTTTGAGGCGAACGCTCAGCGTCTGCGTACAGTCAAACGCAAGCCTGTCAAAATATCCTCCATATGACTGGGTGAGCATACACAGGTATTTGACGCATGAATGACTTGACTGCTATGAGACACCACACTATTACTATTCAGGAGTTTATACCCATAAAGATGTCTTTATATTCCTTCAAACTGGAGTTACACAAACCCAGGGATTTTCTGACCTCTCTAGTCTCCACACAGTCACGTGCACATACACTGTTGATGTTTGTACCTTCATCTACTGTTGTTAACCACAATTACATCTTCTAGCACTTCTTCATGACAACAGTGGCTCAAATCAGTGGTTTGAAACTCAAATATGTGTATGGAATGACATAAGGGTGAGTAACTGATGACAGAATTGTCATTTTGTGCTGAAATGTTCCTTTAAGGGAGACAGTGATAGCAGTGGCAGGACTTTGGATGTGGTCCTGGGCTCTACACATTGGAACACCAGGCACATGTGACAGCACTGATAGATTCAAGATGCCGGTCTGGTTGTAGGTAGTCGGGTGTGAGCCAGGATTTTGATAGGACGCTGGGGTCTGCTCCAGTACACCCGCAGGGGGGAGACGTGAGCCAACGAAAAAGATATGGAAGAAGAACAGGAAGAGAGAGAGCTAGAGGTTGACAGGTTGGCAGTGAAAGCAGGTCTGATATGAAACAGATGAGCGGAGAGAAACTCATAGCTGTTTGAACCAAAATAGTTCTCTCTAGCCGCAAACACACTCACCTATTAAACACAACACTGAGTGTTTGTTAAACCAGCACGACTGCTGTTCAGAAAAATCATGGACAAGGCTCTGCCACTCAATCAAGTCTAGAGGAACTAGAGTAATCTATTGTGCAGCTCGTGCGGCATGTTGAGGAGTGGTGTGCTTTTACTATTCAAAGCAATTGGATGATTTCTGCCTAGTGGATATTTATGCTGAAACGGGCTTACATTAAAAGAAAGACCTAAGCCATATCTAGGGACCAGAAATTCACAGATGCCCCATTTAAACCTGGTATTAAAATGTGTTTTAGGCGATACGTTTGAAATGGGATGACGCTAAAGACAGGTGTAAACAAAGTGGTTGAATGTCTGTTGAAAATTATGAAGGGATCAGGAAATTACAAAAGTCTGATTTGAACTCACAGAGCCCATATGAGCACTAGCTCAGATTGTCAAATCATATGCTCTCTCACACCCTGTCTACACAGGGCGCAATCCTTGATGTGATGCAAAGCAATGGTTTGAGGCTACACTGGATGTGTCGACATGAACGTTCCAAACACAAATTTGTCTACTTGACAATAGTTGTACCAGCAGCACAAACTGGAACAGGACACCAATTTACTGTCGGCATGATGCAACGAATGCTTCCAGTGTAGACAGCGTCACTGATTATGATGCGTCCAGTGTAGACAGTGTGTCAGGGTATCAGCAAGTTTAAGGGAATAGAATTTGAGATATTTTTAAACCTTTTAATGGCAATACAATTATTTAATACCATTTATATAAAAACAATAAGCAAAAGCACACACGTCCAATGGCAGTGTGGTTGCTCAACCAAAAAATCAGCCTCAAAAGAACAAGTCTGCACACCACAGTTCCACAAATTGAAATTTTATATATTCCCACCTTGGTGACATTTCGAGCCACCTAGCTTGTCATCAGATCAATCTGATGAAGATATTACTTGCAAAACAAAACAACAACAAAAAAATATTCACTTTAAGTCATAATAGCGCAGTCAATTCGCAAAGTTGAATTGTATCTATGGTGATAATGGCTGTGAGAAAAAAAATAATAATTTTTTTATCAAATCTATACAGGCCCCATTTCCAGCAGCCATCATTCCAACACCTTATCCTTGAGTAATCATGATAAACTGCTAACTTGTTACTAGAAAATCCCTTGCCATAATATCAAACTCAGTTGAAAGCTATTTGGTTTGTTAAATGAAGCTCAATATTGTCTTTGTGTTTGTTTTTGAGTTACCACAATATGCAATAGACTGGCATGTCTTAAGGTCAATATTAGGTCAAAAATTGCAAAAAAGAAACTGCTTTCTCTAGAAACTCGTCAGTCAATCGTTTTGAGGAATACTATACAGGGCTATACAATGCTTGAAACTGCCAAAAAACAAAAGATTTAATACAAAGGTGTACACTACAGTCTTCAAAGACAAAGCACAACTGACAGAAAGAGATGTGGAAGGCCCAGATGTACAACTAAACAAGAAGATAAGTACATCAGAGTCTCTAGTTTGAGAAATAGACGCCTCACATGTCCTCCGCTGACAGCTTCATTGAATTCTACCCGCTCAACACCAGTTTCATGTACAACAGTAAAGAGAAGACTCAGGGATGCAGGCCTTATGGGAAGAATTGCAAAGAAAACAGAAAAACAAAAAGAAATGGTTTGAGTGGGCAAAGAAACACAGACATTGGACAACAGATAATTGGAAAAGAGTGTTATGGATCTTTACCCCATTGAGCTTTTGTGGGATCAGCTAGACTGTAAGAGAAGTGGCCGACAAGACAGTCACATCTATGGCAAGTGCTACACGATGTGTGGGGTGAAATATCACCTGAATATCTGGATAAACTGACAGCTAGAATGCCAAGGATCTGCAAAGCTGTCATTGCTGCCTGTGGAAGATTTTGAAGTACAAAAGTGCATTTTAAACCTTTGAGGACAGATATTTTCTAATATAATACAAAATGTATGCATATTGCTTCAATTTAACCAATTTATTTAAATAAATACTCTATAGGAGTTATTTAAACTTACTGTATGTTTAATCCAATAATATGTATATCTAGGCCTAGAATACAATAGTAAGAAATATATCGGCTATTACAAATAAAACAAAGAAAACATTTAGAATTTCAGGGGCATTCTTGTCCCGAGCCCCTGTTCATTTCTGACCCATCTTTACCTCAAAGCCCAGCTCGGCAGTTTGAAGCTGTCACTGCTCATCTTATCTTTACGCTAACAAATATTTACAACCTTATTTATGTTATTCAAGACTTTTTATGCCCTTAAATTTTGAAAACTGATTTTAAGATTTTTTTAATACTTTTTAAGGATCTGCTGATACCATGTTTATGCACTAGGCCATGGCTCATTCAAAAACAGGATAATTTACTTAGGAGCCTCCATCGTCCTTTAAAGTGGGTCCATATTGCCCCGTCTCAAATAGTAAGACACACATCTGACCGACTGTCCAGGCAGGAGGGCTCTAGCTTCCACTCAGCCCAACATCAAACATAAAACGGAGGCTGTAACCCCACAGAACCTCTGCGCACTGTAACAGGAGCGCTCCCATGAAAGCCCTGCTCCTCCACCTGTGAAAGCAGAGATGTGGCCTTCTGCCGCGTGGCTTAGCACTGCTGCCTGCCTTGGCTGATCAAAGCGGCCCCTCTTCCCTCTGTCTGGCAGTTGAGAAGTCAGGGGTGAAGAGGTGATGACTATTAGAGCGCACAGCCGCACTCAAACCCCGGTTCATTTTCAAGAGTCTTTCCCTCTCATCTCCACTCATCCATCTGTGTGGGGAACCTTATCTCTACGCCTGATCAAATGCTTGACAGGATGAGATGAGGCAGCAGGATACGCCTGGTGCAACATCTCACCAAAACACAGAGAGTGAGAGTTTGCTGTGTGTTGAGCAAAACTTCAAGCCTAAAAATCTCTCTCATTTTCTACATAGACGTATTGATTAGCAATTACTTATAAACCTTTATAGACACAATGAGCTCCAAGGTTGATGGTACTCTACATGTTACACGTTTGAAGCCATCAGTTGGTGTTATTTCAACTGAAATTTAAAACAAATTTGTTTTCTAGTGGAATTCCCTGTGAAAAATACTCAAGAGAATACTCCACCAATCAGAGTTGCAGCACATGGGCACTGTAGCGACCACCCACTTCCGCACTGCTTATGACTAATCGAGTTGGTCTCCACACACTCTCAAACTACTTATACAGTATATTTGTGTATATCTGAATCTTTTGCAATAAAATAAAAATATATAGTTTCTATAGTTATAATCAACAACTGAATTTTTTTTTATTTGATAAGATAATTCGCAATGCTTCATGCAAGTGTAATTTATTCCCTCATGAAAGACGTTAAAGGATTATTCCAAGTTCAATACAAATTAAGCTCAATCGACATCATGTGTGAAAATCTTAATTACCAGAAGACTTAATTTCGACTCTTCCCTCCTTTTCATAAAAAAAAGCAAAAATTGGGGGCCTGGGTAGCTCAGCGAGTATTGACACTGACTACCACCCCTGGAGTCACGAGTTTGAATGCAGGGAATGCTGAGTGACTCCAGCCAGGTCTCCTAAGCAACCAAATTGGCGCGGTTGCTAGGGAGGGAAAAGTCACATGGGGTAACCTCCTCGTGGTTGCAATTAGTGGTTCTTGCTCCCAATGGGGTGCGTGGTAAATTGTGCGTGGATCGCGGATGGTAGCATGAGCCTCCACATGCGTCGTCTCCGCGGTGTCATGCAAAGCAAGCCATGTGATAAGATGCGCAGATTGACGGTCTCAGAAGCGGAGGCAACCGGATTGAGGTAAGTAACTGTGCCATCATGTTTTGGGCATTCCAAATAGAAAGATAAATAAAAATAATTTTAATCAACCTCTAACTGTAAAGACCAAAGAGGGAGTTATAAGAGACATTATCAATGACATATGGATTATATGGATCTCATCTTTGGACACACATTACAATGCAAACCAAACTTTTACTCTCAACACACGGTGAAAGAGTGCCGAACTATTAATTATTACTGCTGAAATATTAAACGGCTAATTACAAAGATTTTAAGTCACTTATTTCAGTGATCTACTCCCATTGTGAAGTGCTGCACATTTTTTGTGGATTTTAAGAATCGATATAGATAGAATCAAATGAAGATTGTGGTTAGTCGGAAAATCTATATTTTTGCACGGCCCTGGTGTCAAGTCAAGTCATTTTTATTTTATTTGTACAACACACATTGTTTCAAAGCAGCTTTACAAAAGATAAGACATTAACAAAAGATAAAACTGTAACGTCTATAACGTCTATGAGTCATCATTGTGTAATTAGATAAAATAAGATTGTGAATTGTGTTTAAATATAAGTAATTAAATAATTATTGTATTTATAACCCCAGTGAGAAAGCCGAAGGCAACTGTGGCAAAGAACACAAAACTCCATACGTTTTAAATGGTGTTAAATGCATGAAAGGAGACCAGCGTGAGAGAAACGGGCTCAGTTTCAGTCTCTCTCGCACATTATAGAAGCGTCTCTGACTGAACTAAGGAATTTTTGATTTGCACTGAGTTTGCACTTATTTAGATGACCTCCTTTGTCTTTATTGAACTGTTGGGCATGATGTGAATGCACAAATAGTTTAATATAAACATCACGATACGTGGATCTAAACTAACGAAACAATATCATGAGGAAAAGTATTGTGACATCTCGATATTTGATAGTGTTGGCACAGCCTAAGTAAATGATGACAGAATTAAAAATTTTGGGGGGTAATTATCCCTTTAAGAACCATAAAGTGGAGTTTATTTAGTTGTGTAGTTTCATGTGGTCCTGTGTTTGTCCTTTGTTGTTTTTATGTAGCACCATGGTCCTGGAGGAACGTTGTCTCGTTTCGCTGTGTACTGTGCTAACTGTATATGGTTGAAACGACAATAAAAACCACTTGACTTGACTTGAAATCATACAGTAAAAATGGAAATCTTGACAATGTAACACAAATATAAAACTAATTTCTGTACAAAATGTATGAAGGTAAACTGCTTCTGTGAGAACACCATAGGTAGTACTGTTAAAGTGACTAAAATGAAACTGAGAATTTATGTATCCCATTTTAATTTATGTGATTTTACAGTGAAAACAATAACTGTTGGTCAATGTGGTACATTTTTGTAAGGGCTTTCAGGAAAGCACAAGAGTCAGCAATTATGACGTATTTATAGGTGGTGATAAACACTATTTTCCTGGACTTGTTATGCTGTTTTCCAGTACATACTTGGCCAGTTGGCGTCAGTCGCTGGGGACTGCAGTAACAGAGGGCCACGGCGAGGAACTTCAAACATGTGGAGTCCTGAACAGACACAATAAAATGATATGCATGGCCTGGGTAAGTGGCATGGAATGCCTGCTGGGTTACATGCTCGAAGCAGATCCCTTCTGCAGCTGTTCACAGACACAGACATGTCAGTACAGCTGGAGCAACTGACATCACATTTTCAGGTCTCCTCAAATTACTCTGAACAACTGGAAGAGGGTTTTATTCTTAACTAGACACAAACAGAACAATCAATTACCCTAAACGGCAGGTTAGATCACTGATAAACATACAAAAAGGTAACAATTTATAATGAGGTAAACACTTAAAGGGGTCATGACATGCCTTTTTTTATTATTTAAAAATGTTCCTTGAGGTTCACTTAATAGTGTTTGGTTATTAAAATGCTAATTTTCCACCCTCATTTGGTGCGGCTTCTCCTTTAAGACTTGACTGTAAACGCTCTCTGCTCTTGACTGACTCGCTCTTTCCTTGCCAGTAATAAGGTAATGTAGGTGTTGATGTGTTGTTATGGAGGCAGTCAGATGCAAATATCTACCTCAGTGACATCACAGCATGGAGGAAGTAGAGAACAAGTCGTTTTAGCAGTTTGGTTTCAACAAATGCTCTTTTTGCAAAGAGGAGGAAGTTTTGAGTTCTGAAACTTAGCATATTTTTATTGTACAAAGACCTCTAATTTGTCAAAAGATCAAGGAAAAGTTTATTCCTTATGTCATGACCCCTTTAATGCATTAGGTTTCATGAACTAACAATGGAAAATAACTTTTTTGAAGCATTTATTATTCCTGGCAAATGCCCATTTAGAAATAATCTGTTCATATTAAAGGAATAGTTCACACCAAAAATGAAAATTCTGTCACTAATTACACACCCTCATGTTATTTTTGCAATCCAATTTGGTGCTGCTTGTGGTGCAGAAGTTACACATGGCAACATTAATGCATTATAAAGGTATTCATAATTCCTTATTCTGTGTAATGCATTATACTGTATATTTTCATAAATACCAGCAAACAGTTATAATTCATTCTAACACCTATGCATAATTACTTACTTACATTTGGTCATTTTGGTCTGGTACCTATCTAAAGAGTACAATGCATTATAACATGATATAAACATGTATAGTAATGCATTACAATCTTTAGAAGGTACAAAAAGCAGCAATTAACTAAATATTGATTTGTCCCTTAATGGCTCCATTGCTGCATTCACAATAAAATGTGACAAATGTGGTGTTTTGTGACACTACAAAGCTACTCATTGGAAAATGTAGTTCATTACTGGTCATGCTACACTACTGTGAAAATAGCTGATCTACTGTCACGCTACTGAAAATGTAGTCAAGTTAGTAGCACAGCTACTTTTAGTTAACTACTTCTAAAAACTGGTGTGGCCTACATATTTTTCAGTCCATTTTTAAGCTTAAAAGTAAAGCATTATCTACTGCCAATGTATTAAAAGGACGGACCACACTATTCATTAAAGCATCTCATTTTGTGTTCCTCATAAGAAAGGAAATTATACTTTTATAGAGACATAAGGGTGAGTAAATTGAGAGTTTTTAATTTTGGGTGAACAATTCCTTTATATGATGGCACACGAGCAGAAAAAGAACATCCTCATTTTCGAGAAGATGGTAAAGTTGTCTCTTGCTGTTCAGAGCAAACCTGTTGAAAACACCAGGTATTAATATGTGATCAACATCATGTGTTTTGTCACTATTTTTTGTGGGAAACGAGAGGCTGACCGCTCGCGTAACTTCACTCTGTTGTGGATGTCCACATGCTTTCCCAAATACAAAGAAACAACAAACAGTTTCTCAATAGGCCTGTAGGAAGCACTAAGTCCAGTTAAGCCTACAATCCTCCATTGTTTTGTTTAGAGCAAAATGGTTTCTCCCGCCATTTTTACTGGTGTTGAAAGTGAGTGACCTCTGCTGAACTCTGGTTACACATGTAAGCATCAACGTGGGAGCATAACATTTAACAAAAATTACATCTCTGGACCAGACAATTCTTGCAAAAGAAGCCATGATCCAACACTTTCTGAACTAGACTTATTCTTTTAATTGTTTAAAGAGTCAAATCGCCTATCCAGTGTGATGTTTCTGGGTTACTATCTGGGAGACTAGCAGTCTTCACCATCCTCTTTTTGTCATGTTTACGTAGTGTGTTATTCTAGAGCTTTTGGACCATGAGTTTATGTCCATACTGCATGTTACCATGGAGGAATGGGTAGGTATGAGCCTGTATATGGACAAAAAGGAATGCAAATTTCTCTCTAGTTTGTTATTCTTTCATTGGGTTTGATTATTGTTCCTTTAATTCCTGCTTTAATAGAAAAACACGGCAAAAGCCTAGCATTGATTTCGAACCTTCTCGCATCCTGTTTGTGGTCTCCTGGCAGATCTTTGGGGTTTTGGACAGCATAAAAGTGCCAAAGCTGTCGACAGATTTATCCAACTGCAATGCAGAAATACTGTATGCAACTTTTTCCCCGTTGATTTTCCAAAGTTGCAATGACTATAATTTCAGAAGTATTAAAGATACCTTAACATCCTATTAGATCATGGTTAAGAATACTTTTCTTTAAGTATCTTAATTTTTAAGGTCCTATATGGCTAAAGCTCAGAGATATGGCCTGTCTCTATCCATTAATGGTCAGATTTTACAGACATTTAAGCCATTATTTATCGTTAATCACCATTACTCTTAAATCTCATTAGTGTCTAAAATAATAAAGGTTTGGAATGAAATGAGGGTGAGTAAATAATTACAAACTTTTCAATTCCTTTAAGTTTCATGTGGCATCTTCATGTGAAGTATTTTAGCAAACCTTCAGTGGGGAAACAAGGCCACTATACTATAGGCCTACAAAAAAATGCAAGCAGTCCACTGTGTTTGCTAGATTTTCATAAAAACATTACGAGGTCTTAGATATCAGCCAGCGGGGTAAGTTGCATAAACAAACACACTCAAGTTGTCGTTCTTTCACCACAAACCTGAGAGCAGACATTGAGTTTGGGCTGAGTAGATAATCTCCTCTCATCTGTGTTTAAAACAGCCTCCCCATGTGAAGGCGTGTGATGAGATGCGAAGAGCGGAGAAAGCGCCTCAGTGTGTGTACTGTTTGTTTGCGTTACACTGCTGTTTGAAGAGGAAACACGAGATCGCGCCACACTGCGAGCTCAAACTAAAATAAAAACATGAATAATGGAACGATTTATTGAGTAACTCCAGCCAAACAAGACATCATAGAAATATTGAGCGCTTTTAAGTGTAGGCAAAGATTTACTGATTCTATTAAGCATTAAAATAATAGATTTTAGCTTTAATCCATAAATAAAACACAAATAGTCTTTTACAGGACCATTTTGCACCCCCTTAGAATTAATAAGGCTGTTTTTGCAACTGTAGCTTTAAGGATTATATGTCAATGACTAGCTAACCTCTGTGTGCTTAAAATGTACTGTGAAAGTGATTGAAAATCATTGTTGTTTTAGCACCTCTAGTGTTTTTTTTCAATAGTAAACTGCTGTGATATGTACAATGAGCCACTTAAAATCATTTAGCAAAAATATAGGTATAGTACCGTGATTCTATAAGACCTGGGACCGGATTCACAAAAATTACGAAATTTCTTAGGATAAATTATAAGAAGTTTGTAAGAACGTTCCTAAGTGCAATTCTTGATTTTATTTTTTATAAGTTCTCAAATATTTTCTTAAGAGCATCTTAAGTTTGTTCTTAAGATAAAGAGGCTTTGACATGGTCTGAACAAACTAGCCTGCTCATGGAGTTGCCTTGTCTAATAGCCCACAACAAATTCAATCCTTCAACACAATTGTATTGATAAATGTATCTATTAAACAAAATATTTTTTTATGTAAAGTGTTAGTTTAATAACACTACCCATCATAGGAGAATTTACTTGCTGGTAACAATATCATAACTATTCATTTGACATGAAAGAGAAGAAAAGAAACAAATACTTCAGTAGACAAGAGGTTCTGGTTGAGGAAATTACTGCAAGGCAAAAGTTCTCCAATTGGGAAGCTTAATAATTACATTGGGTCAGAATGTAAGAGTCGGGTAAATGGGAAAGGGTGGCGGAGGCTGTTTCCACTATGGCCATATCCAGGTATGTGGATAGGGTGTGAAAAGAAAGTCTCAGCTTTCCGAATGTTATAGGCTAATTATTATGCTTCTATAAATTCTAAATATATCGGAGAGAGAGTGCTATGCACGCAGCGCATCTGTTTGAATTAGCATGACTGGTCTCCACGTTAAGAAGCTTCAAAACAACATTTATTTTTGGAATTTGGTGATAAAATTTACATGGTTTACAAGCTGAAAATAAAAATAACAAAACTCGCATTTGAAAAAACACTGTAAAATCCTAAAACATCTTGCCTTTTAGTATTTAAGACAGCAGTGAGGTTGTCCTAACTTTAAGATTTTAAGAAAAATGAAATCTGAGAATTTGAATGATTTTCCTTAAGAACAACCTTAAGAAAAAAGATAAGATCTTTCTTAAGAGGTTTTTGGGAATACAAAATATTTGTAACTTTTTTTCTTAAGTTAGAAATGAGGAAGAAAACGGTAGTTAAGAAGAATTTTCTTCTTAAGAGCGTGTCGTGAATCCGGCCCCAGGGTGGTAGTAGAAGATGTAGAAAATGTGATAAATTAAGTGTAAAAAGTCATCAAACTCATGAGAACAAGCCTTTCAATAACAGCAGAAAACACCAATGCAATCCGACATGGTGACTTCATTGAAGCGTAAGTATTCCTGCATGCTTTGCATAACAATAGGCTCAAATTGTCATCAGAAATCTGCACCACATCCGTGCAAGTCACAAGTCACTTATTTGCATAGAAGTATAATACATAAGTATGCTGTTTTATTTGGCACGCATATAGTTAGCTTAACCAAACGTAGCTGTAGGTATGTTATCATTACAGTGAAGAACTTGACAGGGCGGATGAAGACAGAGCTCACACAGAGGTGGGCTTAACACAGCTCTCCTGGAAAGCTCAACTCCTTGAAAGATGTTTTGATCCCAATAAAAACAGAACGGCCGAGCAGCTTGGAAACAGTTTATCTGAGTGGCCCTCGAGGGGCGGGATGTGTGTGAGTGTGTGGGTGTGTGATGTGTGCCCTCACCCCCTTCCTGTGCTCCACAGAGGGGCCAATATTTCACACACAAGAGCCCAGTGTTTAACGAATGGCCACTTTCAACTCGGGATAGAGACCCTTTTATGGGTTGTGCAACTTTCAGTTTCTATGTATCATCTCTTTGAATACACAACATGAAAATGGGCAAAAACACAGAATTTATAATGTTGTTTAATAATATAATAGCATTATAGATCTAATGTTAAGTATTAAATGTTGGCGAGTCGTTATACTAAATCGTTAGTGCTACAGACATGAAAAATAAAATAAATCATGCAAATTGTTGGAGAGGCGTGTGATTTCTATGTGATTGGTCTTGCAACTTTTGCCCACACTCAATAAGTAAAAAGCATATACAGTAAATATACAATTCTTCATCTGTGGCCATATCCTGAAGGACTTTCACTTGCCACCATAACAGTATATTAGCATCTTTATCTTGCTTTTCACCATTGATGTCACGGCTACAAGCTGAACTGGAACAGCCGAACAGAGCACCCATTCTCTGATCGGTAAAGAGAGAGATCAGAGAGAGCAGCTGTATAACCAAAGGACGCTGTCCAGGTCATGTCTACATCGATTTAGTCGTACAGTACCACACTACGCCTTTTATAAGACAACACAAATGACCCATCTGTACATCAAGCCGTGGCGTGGATTGCAGCCACAGAAGACCTATTTGTTCAAAGCCTTTCTTCTGGGCTAAAGCTGTGACTTAAAGGGTTTCACGTCATGTACTTACAGTATAGAATTGCGACAAAGACATTGGGCTACATTCAGTGGAGTCACCTCCTTTAAAAAAAAATCACAAATGGTTGCTTGTGTGAGCATAGATAGAGAATTTGACAGAACAGATCTAACAAGGAGGCTTTTGTGAAGATATATTGGCTGTTTATCAAAATTAGCTTCACGAACAGGACAAAAAATCAGTATAATTGAGCAAACAGTTAACTGTGATGCCTACAATAGCACTGCACGTCTGCTTAAAATGTACACCTGTCAAATTAAACCAAACATGCACTCATATGGATGCATATAAGCACACATGTATATACTATGACAAGAAATGAACCAGGGATTGTGGCAAAATGGTCTCTATATTTATAAAGCTATCAGAATGGTACCCTCAGTAACTATTCACTTACATTGCTTCAAGTTCATTTCCAACATTTACACACATGGTAGGGATGCATAATGTCAAGGCAATTTGGTAAATAATGGGAGGGACTCAAACACAGGTGCACCTCTGGTCCTTATGTTGTTCCACTGGTGTTTCATATTACACTGAGAAAGAAAAAGGAAAAATGCTCAGAGCAAATGTAATGACACAGAACAAGTTGATGTTTAAACACTAATCACGACCATTCAGCCATCAGCACACACACTGGCTTTTATCACACACTAATCACATACGACAGGCGGCTCTGCTGGAGCCCAAATACATTTAATTGAATGCATCTGGATAAGTGTATGTGACCAACATAAGTTGGGAACTGTAGATAAGTAGGACATAATAGAACATAACAGACAAGGGGGTAGGGTAATGAAAAGGTAAAAAGGAATGAAAAGAAAGAGAAGAGGGAGGCAGAACTCAAAGAAACTTTTTAATTAAAATAAAAGATTTTGTTTATATCAATAAAAATCTGAACTAAACAAAAAGTTTTAAAATGATTTAAATGAATCAAGGCCTATCATACTTTAAAATCTGTAGAGTTTTTAGAGTTTCATTAGAGTAGGTAGGATAGATAAAGAGACAGAGAGAGATAGAGAGAGACAGATAGAACAGCCAACCAGACAGACAGATAGCCTTTACATAACAGCTACATATTCATAGTGCTTTTAATCTCTTTCTTTTTTTACCACAACAAATAAATACATGAAAAAGGTACAACTACAGGTAACCAGACAGACAGACAGACAGACAGACAGACAGAACCCAAACCCCCCCGGAGGGCCGTGCTCGGTTTGTGGGCTGCCTTCTGCATCGGACCACATCACCTAAAGGAATGTACCAGGAGGTACACATCAACAAGAGGCGCACCCGAGCCCTGTTGGATACCGGCAGCTCCATTAGCCTCAAACTGGGGTGCTCTGCTCCAGAACATTAGCGCGATCATCCCAGTGACCTGCGACAAGATGTTGAAGTGGTCAAAGAGCTCCACGTTCCCTTTCTTTTGGGGCAAGACTGGCCTGGCCTGGCCTGGAGCAGCTCCTCAACACAACAAAGCAGAGAAGTGGATGACCTAAGCATCAGCCCACTCGCCTCCCTGCCTTGTTGGCTATGGAAAGTGAGAGATAAGGTGAGTCTGGGAATGCCCCTAACCTCTTATTTGATCTGTTCCAACAGATTTCGACTGGAGGATCATTTGCCCGTGAGCAGAGAGGACAGAAGACTGAAACACTGTTGGAACAAAGTCCAGGAAATCGAGGGTGTCCCCCAACAACCCATGCATCACCCGACTCCTCACTTTATTGCTGAGAACACCTGGGGGCCCAAAAAACCGCCCAACGGATCTGACACTGATATCACTGGCCAGGACTGGACAGAGAGGTAAAGAGGTTTTGCCAGTGGTGCAAAGTGTGCAAGAGGACCACCCCTCAACAACCACCTCCAAGCCCACTCATCCCGTTGCCCATCATCGAGGTGCCTTTTGAGCATGTCAGCATAGACCTAATAGGACCGCTGTCAAAATCAGCCTGGGGTCACAAATATAACCTCATCATCATGGATTATGCCACTCTGAGGCCATCCACCTGTGAAAGGCCACCTCTAAGAACATTGCCAAAGAATTGTTCCTGTTAATAAGCTGAGACGGAATTCCAAAGGAGATCCTGATGGATCAAGGCATGCCCTTCTTGTCCTGGCTGATGGCGGATCTCTGCAAGTTGCATTGTGTCTCCCACCTACTAGGGTTGGGAGGGTTACTTTTGAAATTTGTTCCACTACAGATTACAGAATACATGCTGTAAAATGTCATTTGTAACATATTCTGTTATATTACTCAAGGTCAGTAACATTCTAAATACTTTGGATTACTTCTTAAGCACTGGTAGATTTTTTTTTTGACTATAAAAAACTCTGCTAGAACAGTAAGACAAAATACACATGTTAAAAATACATTCTCTGAAAAACCTAAATATATTATGCAGTGTTGTTTCTAAAACAAGATAAATCAAATTGATCTTGTTTTAAGGATTTTTAGATATTTTACAGGAAAACAATACAAAAATTAATATCAAGAATATGATTTTTGAGCTAATATCAAAGGTCTTACTAGAAAAATGAAATGATACAGAGGTGAAACACCTTCTTATGATGTGTTACAGTCATGTAAGTTTGAAGTAAGTTTGGAGTAGAAGAAATAGAAATAAACCTTTTGTAAATTGTTAGCTTTACGCTAAGCTAAAGAGGATGCTCAGGAGGGAGGTCACTGAAGATGTACGCAATTGGGAACTCATGCTTCCCTACATAAATTTTGGGGTATGCAAAGTTCCCCAAGTCTCTACGGGCTTCACTCCTTTCGAACTGCTGTTCAGTCGTCAACCCCGTGGGGTCTTGGATGTGGCCCGAGAAGCTTGGAAGCAACAGCCTTCACCAAACCACACAGCTTTGGTACATATACAAGACATGAGGAAGAGAATTGAAGAAGTAATGCCCTTGGTAAGAGAACAGATGCAGGAAGCCCAACGCGCCCAGTAACAAATTGACAACCAAGTGGCCCATCCCCAGGAGTTCCACCCAGGAGATCAGGTACTTGTTCTCATTCCCTGTGCCAACTCCAAGTTCCTGGCAGGGCCCCTATAAAGTAGTCAAAAGCTTGGGCCCAGTTAACTACAGAGTCCACCATCCGTGCTGCCGAAGAACAGAGTAGATCTACCACGTGAACCTTCTAAAAAAGTGGATTAATCCGGGACTCCACTGCTATGGCTACAGATTTTATTGATGAGAACACCTGGGGGCCCAAAACAGTTTGTGGATGTGTTCTCTGAGACCCCAGGTCAGATTCAAGTCATCTCCCACAACATCCACACCCCCACCAATACTATCATCAGTCTATTGAGGGTGAAGTGCAGATGATGCTTCAGCTCAGCGTTATCGAAATGTCCCACAGCCCCTGGTCCAGCCCCATCGTAATGGTTCCCAAGCCCGATGGCACCTTCCAGTTTTGCAACGATTTCCGGAAGCTGAACAAAGTCTCCACGTTTCAAGAATATCCCATGCCTCGCGTGGATGAACTCATCGAGCAGCTGGGAAGGGACTGTTTCATCTCCAATCTGGACTTCTCTAAAGGCTACTGACAGGTTCCCCTCACTGCCTCTAAGGAAAAAACAGCCTTCAGCACCCCCTAGTTGGCACTGGCAGTACCGCGTCCTTCCCTTTGGCTTACATGGGGCCCCCCCTACTTTCAAGAGAATGATGGACATCATCATTCAGCCCCATCGAGACTACGCCACCACTTGGATGATTTCATCATCCATGCTGAGAGCTGGGAAGAACATCTACTCTACCTCCAGAAAGTGCTGTCTTAGCAAAGGTGGGCTGGGCTGAAAGCCAACCAAAATAAATTTCACCTCAGCCTCATGGAAGCACAGTACCTGGGCTCTCGGACTGGGAGAAGACTCGTTAAGCCTCAGGAAGATTAGGTAACTGCGGTAAGCGATTACATCCAACCAACCACCAAGACCCAGGTATGCGCATTCCTTGGGTTGGCTGGGTACTACCGCTCTTTTTTTTATCCCACTTCTACTCTCTAGCCTGTCCCCTCACAGACCTGTCCCTGAAGCAAGCCCTAAGCTCGGGATCAGTGCTGCACACTCCAGATTTCTCTCTGCCATTTCTGTTACAGACAGACGCAATGGAGCCCGGTCTCGGAGCTGTCCTTTCCCAAGATTTCCAAAAAATCTTGCAAGCAGAAACCCCGATATGCAGCCATGGAACGAGAGGCCTCAAGTGGAAAGTCCTGGAGCTGCGCTATTACCTCACTGGCTGATCCTTCAACTTGGTTACGGACCATGCACCTCTGCAATGGATGGCAAAAGCAAAGTGGGCAAATGCCAGAGTGACCCGGTGGTTCTCGCCTTCCAGGACTATCACTTCACCATAAAACACCTCTCTTGGATGTTCCACGGCGGTTGAGGTTTGGTGAGCCACCCTTATATCATTGTCACCTGCACCACTTGTACAAATACTCACTTGTAATATATTCACAGAATGGGCAAGGAGGCGGCGGGAACCGGCTGAACAATCAACATAAACTTTTAATGACATAAAGGAACTTACATAATATAAACTGCTTTCCAACATAAACAAAACAACGATGCACACACACAACACATGCGTCTCTCACTGTCACTCGAACTGGTGTCCCGGCCGCTCTTTATTTCTATCCTACTGATTTGTCAACTCAGCACCAGATGTGCGTCATCACATCACGCCATGCCTTCCTCGTCACAACACATATTGTAAGAAACGCCCCTCCAGGGACATTGAAGCATTTTCCTTTGTCTGTGACTCATTCTAAACCCTGCTACAATAGATAGACAGACAGACAACATAAAAAATTAGAAATAAATAAATGTACTGATGTACGTTCACAGATGGGTGTATTTTGGCAATTTTACAACAACTTCAACACATCCAATATTGGAAGCAGAATTATCTGTTTTATAAGAGAACATACAGCTCCAACAAAGGTGCAACACAAGAAATAGGGAAATTTGACAGTTGTTGAGATAGTGAGGTAGTTTTTTTTTTCTCCCAGCAAATTTGTATAAATTGTTTAGAATGTGTTCTGATGTTTCTGATGTTCTCTTATGTAAGATTGAATAAAAAACACTGGGGAGAAAGAACACTATGCACACGCGTCTAACCAAACATATCATTATCTGTCCAATCTGCAGTGCAGTCATGTCTCAAGGCACATGGACTCTAATGTCCAACAGAGACTGCTACTATTCTGAGTCTCGCAGTCATTGTTCTATTTAATTTTTCACTTTTGTAGCATTTCATTTAGTTCCCTAAAGTCCACCAAAGCTGGCAACATTTTCTGTGAACTTAACATTTTTGAAAATCTCCCATTGACTCCCTGAAAAAAGGTTCAGTGTCCAAAATTTAACAAACAGTAATAGTGTCATTGCGATATCTGCAAAATATTGTTCTCGTTTATTACATCTATTTTCAAACTGAATTGTGATCGTTCTTTTTATATTTAGACAGTTACAGCTGGAGTTCCTGCTAAGAAATGTTGGTGCTGGTCAATCGGTCAATCGGTCGGTCGGTCGGTATGTCTGTCTGTCTGTCTAACAGACAAATAGCCTTTCATAACAGCTACACATTTATAGTGTTTTTATTAGAATGTATTTATCTTTTATCACAATAAAGAAAATATATCAATAAAAATAGGTAAAACTACTTGCAACTATACAGCACAGACAGACAAAACAGCCAACCAGACAGAACAGACAGACAGAACAGCCAACCAGACAGACAGATAGAACCGCCAACCAGACTGACAAACAGATAGAACAGCAAACGAAATAGAACAGCAAACCAGACAGACAGACAGAACAGCCAACCAGACTGATAGAAAGACAGATGGATAGACAGACAGACAGACAGACAGACAAAATAACCAACCAACCAGACAGACAAACAGAGAAGCCAACCAGACAGTCAGATTGAACAGCCAATCAGGCAGACAGACAGATAGAACAACCAATGAAACAGAAAAGCCAACCTGACAGATAGAAAAGCAAATGAAACAGAACAGCAAACCAGACAGACAGATAGAACAGCCAACTAGACCAAACAGCCAAACAGACAGACAGAAAAACAGATAGGCAGATAGATTGACTTTCAAAGCAATTTACTGATGTGCGTTCACAGATGGTTGTATTTCGGCTATTTTACAACAACTTCAACACATCCAAATTTGGAAGCCGAATAATCTGCTTTATAAGAGAGAACGTATAGCTCCAACAAAGGTGCAACACATTATGAACACTTACGTAAGAGGGAAATTTGACAGTTGTTGAGGTAGGTGTTTTCAGATGTTCTCTTATGTAAAATTGAATAAAAAGCACTGGGGTGAAAGAACACTATGCACAGGTGTCTAACCAAACTTATTTAATTATCTGTCCAATCTGCAGTGCAGTCATGTCTCAAGGCCCATGGACTCTAATGTCCAACAGAGACCGCTACTATTCTGCAATAACTCTCACAGTCATTGTTCTGTAGAATTTTCACTTTTGTAGCATTTCATTTAGTTCCTTTAAGTCAACCAAAGCAGGCCATATTTTCTGTAAACTTTAAATGTTACGAAATTGACGATAATGTTTTTTGATTCTAGTGTGCAGTCGACTGAAAACAAGGTGTGGTGTGTGCTGAGTGTCATGACTGTAGCAATGCACCTATGATGCAGCATTTCATTTACACAGAGCCAAAGTATAAAACCTACACGTACCATAATCTGTAACACTATTCTTATACTGCCTTGCAAGCGCTGGTATTTCCATCAGAGAAAAAAAAAATCTAGTTCACAAGAATCACAGCCTTCCTCTTGGTCCACCAAGAACTTCAAATTAAAAAATACAACTGTATTTCTTGCTGTCAGGTATGTATTTGTCTTTCACACCTGAATGAAGCTTATAAAGCTGTCTCAAGCATCTCTGGAACCCTGATGTCCAAAGGCAGGACACACAGCTCAAACAGAAGTGGACAATCTGCCTTGTATATTGACTGCATTGACCTGAGGAACAAAACAAAAGAACAATCCAAACAGTGTTGCCCTATAGGCATACTGCCATCTAGAGTCCGCAAAACAAACTGCATGGAGGGTCATCAGCTGCACAAAAAAATGGAAAGGAAAATCTTGGCTGAGTTTACAGAAGCTTGTTTTAATAGGACGTTCAGTAGGAGTCATTTTCAATGAGTATCTCTCATCAGGACCGGCATGAACAGAGTTATCGTCATATTCCTCAGAGATTGTTGACCTCAGGGATAAATACAGTATTGTGGTCTAAGACCACAGTTATTCAAAGTCAAACAGCTCTGAGATGTTTACTACATTAAATGTATTTAATTAGGGGTTCAAGCCTGAAGGGCTGAAACTCTATTGTAATTGTAAGGATATTTATTATTATTATTCTGCCCTAAAACTGATCGTCCAGACCAAACCGTAAGTCGTAGAGAGCTGAAAACTTGAGGGAAGGTAGTCCCCCAGAGTACTACAGCATATCAAAGTTTCATCCTGATTGGTCTCAAGGTGGCGCTATAGTGATCATGTTTATGTTTTGGCCCATAACTCCTAAACCGTTTGTCGCACACTCAAGTGTCTAGCATAATTTGATTCCTTGGCTCAAGACGAACAAAACACATATCTCTGATTTCATTTCCGTCATGAAAATGAATGCGCTAATTTGCATAATTCTAAAAACCTGCTTTTCTGAGGATGCACGAAAAGTCGCGAAAAAATACACCTATAGGGGGCGCTACAACAAAAAAACACTCATAACTTCGCAACCGTATGATCAATGAAGTTAAAAATTGGTATGCATCCTTTAGGGACCAAAGGCTAACATATCCTACAATATCAGTTGGACAAATAAAAAAACATGGCCGCCAGCAGCCAATCAAATTTCAGCAGCTAATAACATCAACTCTGAATGGCCGACCGTTATAAAACTTGAGATATTTGTAGACAGTATCAGAATGAGGCTGTTTTATGAAAATCAGCCACAAGGTGGCGCTATAACAAGGACATTTACGCTTTTGACAATAACTCCGCAACCAAGATGAACTTTTTTCCTCTAATTCCTTGATCCAAGACCTACACAATGTGCATCTTCGTTGTTTTGCATTTTATAAAATGTTTATGCTATTATCATTTTCTAAAAAAAAAACTTTTTCAAACTCCTCCTAGACCGCATATCCGATTCTTACAAAAATTGGTGTGTGTCTACTATGAACCCTCCTGACAAAAAAATAATCAAAGGCCATTTTGACCATTTGCACATTTGAGAGTGTATGTGTACCTGGTTCAACTTTGTCTTGGTACTGCCTCACCAGAATTGGCGCAGGTCTACGCACCGTCTGTGTCGTCTCTGTGCTCTAAACACAAAAAGATGAGGAGACATGAACAATAGTAGAGAAGAGGGGCATAGGGTGGACACTGTATGCAGAGGATTTAGACAGAAACGTTTCAATGAAACGTTGTTTCAATCTCTCCCTCAATCAGGGGGGTAAATCCTTACACTTGGGCAGTCTAAAACTGGGACTCTAGTGTTAAAGAGAGTTAATGTGAAAGCAATCAAGTGTACATTAGTAACACTTCATAATAACTTTCATGAATTAATTAGTCATTAACAAACATTATTACACAACTCTCTGTAATGCTTGAAACTAATTGGTCAATCATGGTATTCTACTGTCAAATACTTTAGTATAATAGACTGCTAAACTGTATAATTGACTGTGTCCCACATAGCTGTGCTAGTGTAATGTCTATCTTATCACTCTGTGGTTTCATTTTCACTCACATATTAAAATAAATTAAACTCAAATTGATTTATGTATTTATTGGGTATGTGGCCATTAAGTGGGATACGTAAGGGATAATCTTCACCCAGTTGGTCGTTTTCACAAAATAAACCCTGACAGGGTAGTCAAGTAGAGTCATAGTGGTCTGGTATCACCCTGAAGGTGTATCTTTTACGATAGTGACTGCCAGTTGACTATATATTCAAAAATTTTTTGACATGACTACTTAACAAATAAATAAATAATTAATGGGCATTTAATAATGGTTTGAGTTGAATTTGTGAATTATGAGACCATGGAGGGTCAAACAGACCACGGAGTCTCCAGAAACAGCTAAATTCAACCTCTAGTTTGCATCAGAGATGTGTTGGTGTTAATTTTGTGAATCTGCCTGCTCATTATCTTGCTTATTACATAACTTCTTGCCAAATTTAGTAAATATGTGAGAAAAAAGAGACCGTAGAGTCTAAAGAAAAAGCTAAATTCAACCTTTGGTTTCTGTTGGTGTTTATTTAGCAAAAATGGCCATCTGACTCCTCATTATCCCACTTATTACACAATTACTTGCAAAATAAATAAATAAATGGACATGAAACAATAATTTTATTTGTTTACTTGTAGAGATTACAGAGAGATACAAGAAGTGGGAAAGATGACTCGCAATACCCGGATGCATGCTGAAAAAATTACTTCACCATTCGCTGGATGGTGCGATTGACCAATCAGAATCAAGTATTCCAATGTACAGTAAAAAAAAAAAGCAAACATAAAAGAAAAACAAACAAGACATGGTGATTTTATTGGTGATTTGGCATATGTTTTTGAAATGTAAGCTTGGCAAACCGTTTAAAAGTAGATAGGAGCTGTCCCAACATGACTATAAAATAACTAACTGGAGGTGTTACTACAATGTCTGCTGAGTGGATTTAGTTAAAGGAGTTTTTCCTCTCAAAGAAATAATGTTATGCTTTTTCACACACACTCACTGTGTCAGATTGATTAAGTAGGTACTGCTGTTGTGCAGTTTCCTCGATGCGGGGAGGAGACAGTCAGCTCATGATAAACTTTCAGCTTCAGCTATGTTGGATACAACAACATAGCATTATTTCAGACTGCATGCAAGTACCTGCCCAAACTAAAGCATGATTTGATGACTGTAAATACTCAAGTCCAACAAGGTCAATAGATTAAGCCAACATGAAAAAAAAAAAACTTACGCTTCACATTTATTCAGTACGTGCATTCCCTGTGAATCAAACCTTGATTCTGTTAATGCTCTACTAGTTAGGCTACAGGAACAGCTGTAAAAACCTCACATAAAATGAGCACACTGGTCATAATTCTATCACTGTAAACTAATCATTTTCAAGCAAACACAATCTTGCAACAATGAATACATACAGCTTGATAGACTATAACATGTTTACACAGATTCAAGAATCTCCTCGGGAGACTGAATGTGACGTTTCAAAGAACTTTGATTTGTCTCTGTGATGGGGAAACTATTGCAGTTGAGAGGAAAGCAAAACAGCTTTAAATTCATCCTCTGTCAAGGATAAACTCTTATGCATGCTGCTGAGGTGTGTTTGTGTGTGTTTTTTCTATGGCAGTGGTAGTCTCTAAGCATCACTAAGGTTTCTTTATACTGCGAGCAGAGCAGTCTTTGGCTTAAAGTAAATATTGGTTTAGGCCAACACAGGAAGGGACTTGGAATGTACACCAGCGTTCAGTTGCCCGGGACTCATAACTTAAATGTACTGTCCACACACTTTTGGAAAGCTGAACCATTAAAGTACACTAATCATACATTTTAAATGCAAACCGAGGCCACTTAAAAAAAAAGTAATATTCCAGGTTCAATACAAAATAAGCACAATCGACAGCATTTGTGGCACAATGTTAATTTACCACAAAAAATTATTTCGACTTGTCCTTCCTTTTCTTAAAAAAAAATTAAATAAAAAACTGTAAAAATTGTGGTTTCAACTGAGACTCTATACTTAAAAGTATAGCCACAAGACATAAACAATATGTGTGTTAACATAAATTTTGTGTGATAAAATCGACCTTTTCTGTGTAAAGTTATATCCAATTTTACAACTTTGTTGCCATGACAATGTAACGCAGTAAACCCTTGAACTTTATAGCTCAAATAATAAACAAGTTTTAACAGAAAAACTAATGTTAGTGCTTCTATAAAATTATAAGCTTTACATTTCTGCCTTTAAACCCTCCAAAATTGGCCCCATTCACATCCATTGTAATCACTCTAAAGTCCAACACAGATTTTATTATTTGCTAAAATGTATCTATAATTTAAGAGATAGATAATTGGTTTGGTTTATATTTTTAATCAATTTTAACTTTTGAAAACGGTCTACTTTTATGCATTTGGCAGATGATTGTATCCTAAATGACTTACAGTACATTGCTCTCTAGCTTCACATTTTATCAGTAGGTGTGCTCTCTTGAAAATTAACCAATGACCTTGATGTCCATCCAGCTGAGCTACAGAAATACATCATATTTTATTATCTGTTCATTAATATTGAATCTACTGATAACTGCTGCTATTTGGTGGGCCTCTAATATATATGTAATGTATTGTTTGCATTTATTACTTAACGTTTTGATGGCAACCATTTAGAAATCCATAGAATTTTAAGCATAACAATTACACATAGCCCAAAACATCACAACTATAATGGCATAAAATGATGTGCCTTTCTAATTTTTAGATAATCTCACATGATAGTTGTTGTGTGTAACAACATTTCACACACAAAAAGTTGCTTTTAGTAACAACTTTTTATTGTTAATTTTAAAAGTTTACATATATATTATAATTATTATTCACTATTATTGTTAATTTATTATATTCATGAAGCATATTATGATTTTAATGTTGTAGTAGAATGATTTGATTTATTAATCATTGTTCCAAAAAGCATAAATAAAACAATAATTAAAAATCAGTTCTGCATATCGTTTATCAGACATTTATTCTCAAGTAAAAAACACACTGAATTTTAAGCATAACAACGAGACATAACCCAAAACAACTTTGCATAATTATAATGGTATAAATAATAAAATAATTGTTGCTTTTAGTAATAACTATTTATTGTTAATATTAACAATTATAGTTAATTATTAATTTTATTATTATTACATCATATTATTCATAATGCTTATGTTTGTATTGTTGTAGTAAAAGGATTTTAGATTTTTAATCATCTTAAAAAGCAAAAATAAAACAATAATTGAAAAATCAGTTCTGCATTTCGGTTATCGGACACTTAACATAAAAAAAGAAATCAGTATCTGTCAAAATAATAATAATAAAAACAATATCAGTCGATCTCTACTTTAAATTCATCCGTTATTTCAGCAGGAGAATGCACCTCGTGCAGGGAATTATCAGAAAAAACATTAGCAGAGAGAGAGTGCAGCGTCTTTGCGGTTGTGTTTGGACACGTTCACAGGCTGTGTAAGAGGATGCTCAGAGTGGGAGTGGACCTGTTTCCGTTCTGTTCCCAGAGCCTGAATTCTGATGAACTATCCAGACAGCCTGGCTTCCCCTGTGTCAGGCTGAGCTCTCTCTATCACTCAGAGAATCTGATGCAAAAACAGCTCAATTCCCTGTGTCCATATAACACGGGTAGTGTGAGACATGCCCCATTGGAGACGCCCACACGCAGGACCAGTTACATTGCCAAAGGGGTATAGGAAAAGGCAAAAACAGAGATTAATGGTGATAGAAATAACAATGTACATGAGTGAAATGACGTTGAAGTTTGTAGGACGAGTGCAAAACATAGGGAGCTTTAAAACATAACATCCGCTTTGCTGCTTTGCTCATATTGCCTCAAGCCTATGATGTAGTAAAAATGTTAATAAATTCTACATGAAGTTCTTTGAGTGTGTGTGTGTACTTGTTTGGATGTATTTATACCTGTGTGTTGAGTCAGCACCTCCCCAGGTGATGTGAGTGTTGCGTGGGGTGAGTTCTCTATGTTTCTGGTCTCTGTGTATCTCTGCTGGTCTATGAGAGAGCATCCAGTCAGGACACTCTCCTCTGCTGCGGTCAGGGGCGGTCTTTGACCCTCACTGATCTCCCCACTGCTCTCCTCCTCCCACCAACTCTGAAAGAGAAAATAAATGATAACGCTCAACAATCCTGTTTGAACACGTGCTACTTGCGCCATCTTCTGGATCAGAGCAGAACTGAGATAGCAGCACTTTAGCCAAATTTTGAGAAATGTTGTAAAACATATAAACTTAAATAACGCTCTGAGCTGGAACAGCAGTAATGATTTCACTACTTTAAAATTCTACATTTAAATCGTTCACACAGGACATTTCATCAAACTCCTATAACATACAGTAAAGAAAATTGCTCTATATGCATCCACATATACAACAAGCCTAACCCTGTGAGAAAGTAGACTTGAGAAGTTTGATTCATTTTAGTGAGTTGGTTCTTTCGGGTGGTTCGCTTAAATTAACTGGTTAAAAAAAACTACAGCCGTGACCAAAAGTATTGGCAGTGACATACATTTTGTGTTTCGCAAAGTTTTCTGCTTCAGTTGTTGTGGTGTTGATTCACATTGTTTCCAGATTATTGTGCAGAGTGATCAGATGCATTTTAAATAATTGCAAAAAGCTTCATTGGCCAAAAAAATTAACTTTATCACAAAAACCCAAATTGCACTGTTATTTGGCCCTGGCACAAAATGACCAGCTAACATAATTTCACTAATGATATCAGCAGCACCTGGGAAAGTGTGAACGAGCACTAGTAGTCAGGTGAAATCACTCTATCATTCTGATTGGAATATAAGAGCAGACTGATTGCTATAAAAGGAGGGAAGAAGTGCTTCCAATCATTGTGTTCCCACATGTAGCCTCACATGCAAGGAAATTGCTGCAAAGAATATTGCACCTGAAAGAACCATTTACCGGATCATCAAAAGCTTCAAGGAGAGAGAGGTTCAACTGCAGTGAAGAAGGCTTCAGGACGTCCCAGAGTGTCCAGCAAGCACCAGGACCGTCTCCTCCTGAGGAGTCAGCTATGAAATCGTGTCACCACCAGTGCAGAGCTTGCTCAATATTGGCAGCAGGTTGGTGTGAGTGCATCTGCACGTACAGTGTGGCGAAGACTTTTGGACAATGGCCTGGTGACAAGAAGGGCAGCAAAGAAGCCACTTCTCTCCTAGAAAAACATCAAGGACAGACTGAAATTCTGCAGGATGTACAACAGTAGACTGGTGCAAAGATATTTTCTCTGATGAAGCCCCTTCTGACTGTTTGGGACATCTGGAAAATCGATTGTCCGGAGAAGAAAAGGTGAATGCTACCATGAGTCTTGTGTCATGCCAAAAGTGAAGCATCCTGAGACCATCCTTGTGTGGGGTTGCTTTTCATTCAAGGGAGTGGGCTCTCTCACAATTCTGCCCAAAAACACTGCCATAAATAATGGTATCAAAACATCCTGTAAGAGTAACTACTCCCAACGATCCAGGAGCAATTTGGTGATGATCCGTGCATTTTCCAGCATGATGGAGCACCATGTCACAAGGCAAGAGTGATAATGAAGTGGCTCGGAGATCATTACATTGAAATTTTGGGTCCGTGGCCATGCGACTCCCTGGATCTTAATCCCATAGAGAACCTGTGGTCAATCCTCAAAAGCCCACAAATCGTGATCAACTCGGAGCACAAATAAGGCAAGAATGGATCACCATCAGTCAGGATTTGGCCCAGAAGCTGATATACATCATACCAGAGCGAATTGCAGAGGTTATGAAGAATGAGGGTCAGCACTGCCAATACGTTTGGCTGTGGCTGTATATGTTTTAATCATATTCATAGGTTTCTAAAAGTCCCTTTATAGCATTTTACATGTGCTAAATTGTAGTAAAATACATGTTTAGTTAATACTGCTAATAAACAGACAGTTGCATATCAAAGAAAAATTCTTCCTTACAGTGAAATTATTAAAAAACTCTTTGCAGATCAATTTAACTGAATCTTTAAAAAGATTTGTTCACAACACAGACATCATTCGTGATAGCTGCTTCTTGTGAATTATGCAATACCTCTGGCTGCTGTGATTGGCTCACAGGGTCGCGTTCCATCCTGGCCAACAGAGACGGAACGGGGTCATGATGGGTGGGGAGGAGTGGCGCTCTGATCACATGACCCTCACTGGGTGGGTCGTAGTCCTGACAACCAGAAAATTTTGTATCAAAACAGTCCATCTAGATATGATGAATAAAACACCTGCATGAACTTGGACTGCGTGATTTTGCAGTCAAACATTCAACATGTCCTGGACCCCAAATAGGGAATTGTTCAGGCTCGTCAACAAATTAGGCAGAAGAACTCCCTCCTCTTCCAGAACTGGATGAAAAGAAAGTTGTATCATGAACAATATGCACAAGAAATGTGTTACAAGACTAGGAGCTGTTTCAAATCCTAGCGAAATGCCAATGTAAATAACATTTTTAAGCATCATAGGCAACTTTAGACATGAAGTCTGATCCAAACAGTCGGCTGTTAAATTATGCTGCTTTATAAGATTCAATTTGGCCAAAATCTAACCATGTATCCAAGGCAATCCCAATGTATTGCAATGAGCTGAACATTTTCAAACTTGTAGACAGTAGTCAGTGGTTGAGTGCATGTTTGGCTGTGTGTATAAGAGTGCAATGTCATACCTCTGACTGCTGCCATCTGGCTGTGAGTGAGCAGGAGCTCTCCTTCTGAGATGTGTCTGGCTGCTGTCTCTGTGACAGTCACACCATTACTGGAGCTGCTCTCTTCTGTTGAGGGAGATTCAGAAAAGGTAGCAGCAGGAGGGAGATGAGGTTCCTGGCTCACAGGCCCTGGAAGAGGAGGTGGAGGTGTCTCTGGTTTGGAGGGGAAAAAGGAGGATGTTAGTATGACTGATTCTTCCTCCTCATCCTCTCCAGCAATTGACATCACACTGTTTGAAAAGATGAAAAAGCACATGTCAGAGAATATTCCTTGCATGTTTATACTGACACATGAATGAGACGTAATAACCACATTATTACTCATTTCAAATTCTAAAACGTTAGCCAATAATAAAAGAGATCATTTAAATGTTTTTTTTTGTGTTAGACAACTAAACAGAGCCGTTTATAAGCTGAAGAGAACACAGGGGTCTTAAAAGTTGAACATTTAAAAAAAATGCAGTGCTGATGGCAAGAGGCTTGAATAAAATGTGAAGGTCAAGGGCATTCATGTAGACCATGTTCGCATAGATCAACAAATAAGAATGGCCCCTTAAAGGTATCGTAGCAACGATTAAAAACAGTGTAGTGGAAGGCAGGACCGCATCCTGTGTGAATGGTCACTGAAAGGGATAGTTCACCCAAAACTCACCGTCATGACATCCCAGATGTGTATGACTTTCTTTCTTCTGCAGAACACAAACACAGATATTTAGGAGAATAGTTCAGCTCTGTATGTCCATTTACATTCATACATTCACTTACATTGTATGGACCTAAAGAGCTGAGATATTCTTCTAAAAATCTTTGTGTTCTGCTGAAGAAAGAAAGTCATAAACATCTGGGATGGCATGAGGATGAGTAAACGATAAGAGAATTTTCATTTTTGGGTGAACTATCCCTTTAAAGGCACATTAACAGAAATAGTCTGTTTAATTCTAAGGGCCAGAGAAAGGATGTAAATAGTCATGTAATAATAAATTATGTAATCACATTTTTTTTTGTACATTACAAAACCTTGACTTACATTATGTGGACTTTTGAGAGAGAGAGAGAGAGAGAAAAAAGCTACAAAAGTGTACAATAAGACCCCTTTAAAGAAAAGTTGCACTGTTGTTTAAAAAAATAGACAGAAAATATATCACATGAAGCTCAATTCATTTTATTTATGACCATGTTATTCCTCCTATTTATCCCTATATCAGGATGCATTTGCTGTTGTTAACAACAGGGGGCACTGTGGGTCTATATAGTTCCTATTCAATGAACACATCACTAAGCCCATTTTTAGAGGTAAGCACAACCAATTTTTGCTACTATCAACTGTTTCACTACTGGCAACAACACTTCAAAAACTTTATATGGGCCATTGAAATTAAAGGGATAGTTCACCCAAAAATGGAAATTCTGCCATTCCAAACCCATCTCTTTCTTACTTCCATGGAACTTAAAAGGAGATGTTTTTCTGAATGCCTCAGTCACCATTCACTTTTATTCTATGAAAAAAAAAAAAGATGGAATGGAAGTGAATAGTGACTGAGGTTATCATTCTGCATTACATCTCCTTTTGTGTTCCACAGAGGAACAAAAGTAATACGGGTTTGGAACAACACGAGAGTGAATAAATGATGATAGAGTTTTCATATCTGGGTGTGTTGTTCTTTTGGCTTTACATCAACACATTATGTAACTAACAAAGGGGACGACAATGAACAATACGCACACTGACGGTGGCTGCTGCTGCTCCTCTCTTTCACTATGTGGCTCTTCCTCGTTTAGGGGGAGCTCTGTTCCAGCCCAGGGGTGGTTCTGCAGAATGGCTGACTCTGGGCTCTTTTTGGCTGTAGAAAGCGAGGGTGTGGTCACTCTGGTGGGAGATGGGATAGGTGTAGTAGCTAGTGTGTCTAAAGGAATTCTATCTGGACCTGAAACAAAAGTTATGTGTGAACAACTGTGCTAATGCCTATATACATTTTTGCCATGTATGCTTTCAACCACCAGGGTCCAAAATGAACACTCAGCAAGCACAGACTGCAAGGAAAAATTGCCTTTGGTGAGTAAATTAAATTGTATTTTACAAAGAAAAGTCACATTCTATTAATATGAATTAATAGAACAACAGTCTGAACTGATGTGAGTGATGTAATCGATTCTAATAAAAGACAAGCAATTCATGTATTAATGAAAAGTTGATTGAGACAGTGGAAAATGTATCTTCAGAAGTCAGCGTTCCCACTCTTTTCAATGCACAATTTTCCAGAACATTTTATGTGTCACGTGGTTGTAATATTTAATCAAAAATACAAGAGAGGTCATTCAAATTGTGGTTATTGGAGGGTTATTTATTTATTTATTTCAAAATTCTGTATTCAGCCGTTTAATTAAATTGCATCATTAAAATGGTGTCTAATCAAATTAAATTAAAATTAATTAATTACATTTTTCAACATAATACTGCATTATTTTTAACAAATGAAGTGCTTTTATACAAAATCTTCCTAGCACAATCCAAAACAACACTGGAGATATTTTTTGTCAAATGAAGTGCTGCACAAGAAAAATCACATATGTGAGATGTTGCTTTAATACATTATTATTATTATTATTTAGTCACATTAAAAATGATATTTTTTCCCCATTTCATGCATGCAATTAAAGCAAGCTTTTATTTTGGTGTTTCTGTGTGTTTTTGATAAGCAGTTTACTACATTGCCAGGTGTGATTATTAAACCCCCAAAAGCTGTGACAAAGATCATGCATGATACTCAAGATAAGGAGTTTTCAGCATACGAGCGTTTAGCATTCAGTGTTGACTAATTTTGTATTCAAACATTCATTTTCATCAATTCCTTGATGTTATGTATCGTATAGCTAATGCAATTTTCATAATTGGATTCAGTAAATCCATTCATGTTTTCGGATTGCGGAAATAGTAGTGCCCTACACCTGGAATAAGCGGACTCTGATTGTTGAATAATTGAAAAATATCTGTGGTCTGACCATCGTTATTGTCTTAAGTTTACTACTCAAATGCTTTTTTTCCAAATTCTTTTTCTCGTTTTCCATGACTAGAATGGAGTGATGGTGGTGTAATGGTCTAATGCACATCACTGGTATGGTACCACCACCATTGTGTCCTTGAGCAAGACACTTAACTCCAGGTTGCTCCGGGGGGATTGTCCCTGTAATAAGTGCACTGTAAGTCGCTTTGGATAAAAGCGTCTGCCAAATGCATAAATGTAAACGTAAATGTAGAAACCTGCATTGCAAAATTCCAGGTTATCCAGGAGTTCCAAGACACGTAGGAACCCTAGAAATGTTTCAGGTATGCCTAAATTTTTTTCTCGAGATGTCAATGTGGCGACAGATATGTGGAATATTCCTGGCATTAAGCCACCAAAAAATAAACATTTGTGAGGAATACAAACACGGCATGACATATGGTACATTTTTACCATAGCATGGCTTATGTACAGTAAATGTATTTGTTCTGGAACAGTAAAGATGCTTTAAAATGGTGTGTATGGTTGAAAGCGCTATACAACAGTACTTTACATAATGTGTGTATGTGTATATATATATATATATATATATATATATATATATATATATATATATAATAATGTAAAGTACTGTTTCATGGCCAGTACATTTTCTCAATTTACCTTCCATATGCCGATGTGGTAAACTCAATTTTCAACCCTGTTGGCTGTGTGTAGACAGATTCAGTATGGCAAAAAAAAAAAAAAAAATATATATATATATATATATATATATATATATATATATATATATATATATATATATATACACATATTTCCTATTATCTACCTTGTGAAGCAGATTCCTCATGTTGGGTTTCTTTGGGAGACAGAACCACAGAAAGATGCTCAGAGATATCAGGGGTTCTGACAGGAGACAGTGGCTCTTTTAATCTGGGCTCAGGAGTGGGTACTGGTGTCGGTACCATAGTTAACTGCTGCAATTTTAGCACAATGTTAATGCAATGGCACCCCAAAATTCATCTTTTTGATGTCATTACAAAATGAAAGGTTTTAACATCATGATGAACAAATGAGTTTAAAATACAATGTGCCATGTATGTGTGCATGCAAGCACCTCCTGAGTGGGATTTTCTTGTGTTTAGGCAGGGAAAGTGGGTGCTCTCTGTGTCTCTCTCTGTCCCAGAATGACAGCAATAGTTTCAGCCAGTACCTCATTCACACACTGTCTTAAGAGCTCAGAGTCCACTGGTACCCCTGCATCCACAAACAACTGCAGACCACCTCCACCTGCGGTCTCCACTGTTACACAAAACAACACAGAGAAAAATATACATGAGGCATGGCTGTTAGCATCATATGCCATTGTTAACTTGATTACAATTGCCATATGTAGGGTGATTTCCCCTAAAAATAAACAGTGTCTCTGTGGCACTTTTAAAACATTGCTCTGTTTGTTTGAGCATCGCGACCAGTCCGATATAACAACATTGGCTCAA
This sequence comes from Xyrauchen texanus, assembly GCF_025860055.1. Classification (NCBI taxonomy): domain Eukaryota; kingdom Metazoa; phylum Chordata; class Actinopteri; order Cypriniformes; family Catostomidae; genus Xyrauchen; species Xyrauchen texanus. The sequence continues at coordinate 5,707,025 of NC_068297.1, forward strand.
CCAATGGCGTGAGTTCAGAGCGGGAGTATCTGTTTTTGCGACCAATGGAAGACTGCTTCGGGAACCTGTTTGAAAACAGTCATTATGTTGGCTTAACAAAGCAAATTTAAACATTGCAAATCCCTCAAGAGCTTTCAAGTTACATGCACCGAACGGCAGAGACCTTCAAACTGATCAGGGATAGTGTGCCATTACTTTTCTAGCTAATCGGACTTACAGTTTACGCATAGTGGAAATTCAAAACTTCAAAAAAAAAATTCCATAGACTTACGTTGACAGAATGTTCAAATGGGTCAACAGAATGATCGTTAATTCAACCTCATACAGACAAAAATTCAAATGTAAACAAACACAAACAAGGCTTTTATTCTGCTTTAAGCTGCTCTCTCTCTCTCTTTATCTATCTAACAGTTTTTCTGACTATATAGACATATAACCATTTGTATACAGTCAAACTTCAAACCTTTAAAACTCTTCTAAACTTTCAGTCAAGGCAAACTTTTTTTACATGTCAAGCCAACATCAAAGTTTGTCTCGACAATTTTTTGCAATTGCATTTGGTGTTGCAGAAATGTTAAAAGTTTAGATAATTTTGAAAAAAATTAAAAATCTTAAGGCATAAAACAGTACACATCTGAAATTCAGTTAGATATTTCTCTGTGAAGCATTTCAAGCTGTGTTTGCAAGCGAAGTAATGACAAAGCACCAATCTGAGACCCATGTAGCCTCTCATCGAGCCTATTCTAAATTCTTGCACCTGCAAGTGTTTTGGACTGGCGTTATTAAAAAGCTAATGTACAGAACTGACACTCTTGGCAGGGGTCCCAGATTCCTTTTTTCTAGGGCAAGGCTGTGTTCGAACGCAAATACAGTTCCTCTACAGGAGGAAGAGTCCAGTCAGACTGTGAATATGCTGACAACAGTTTGCTGATGGTAGACTTGTAGCTTCCTCTGCAAATTTGATACATCATTGATCTTTCTATTAAACAAAAGTGAGAATTAATAAGGTAAGACCTCCGTTGCGGCTGAGCAGAAGTGACGTGGTATAGACGCATGGACGGAACAGAGGAGTAGAGGCTGATGACGTGCAATCACGCCGTAATGAGGAAACACAATCTTGCAGGCATGCTTGACAAATGCACAGCTCGCTAATCATAATGATGAGCTTGAATATGGAAAATTGGAGCAGGTCTACCATTCTTGCTGGTTTATGTGAGGCTTTATTTTCATTATGTTGTTGATTTTTAACATTGACTAGACACTTGGTATATTGGTGATTATGTATGATAGTTGAACTGGAGACTGAGGCCATGTCTAGACTAATAATCTTTCGTTTGAAAACGTTCACGTCCTCACGTTCACATGGAAATGGTTTTTCCTCCAAAACGGAGCATTTCGAAAATGCTCTCCATCACTACATAATTTGGAATACGATTACATTAAGAAACTGAAAAGGTAGTTTTAAAACGAAATGAAAACAGATTTGTGTGGATGTGGCCTGACAAACTTCATCACTTCTTAAAGGTACACTACACCCCTTTGGGCTCTTTATCGCCATCTGTGGTTGAAACTTAAAATTGTAAGTTACTCACGGAAGAACATTGTTTTGTTTAATTGTGTCATCAGTGTTTGGGTATCCTCATGGCTGCCTGTGATCAACAGTCTGAGAAAGTAATTAGCATATCTGCCCAAAGACCTTCTTTTCTTTGTTAAAACACATGACCTCAACAACCAAGGACGAATAATGGAGGCCTAATATTTAAAATTGTATGTGGCAAATCGAAATTGCAAAATTGTAAAATCATTTTTGTAATCTTACCGTAATGGCTCGTGGTAAGGCAAGAATGTGGTTTTCAGACATGCTAAAACAAATGATATTGTAACAGCTATGATGAGAAACCGATGTTTGATGTTACACTTTCCTCCGGCTCTGATTGGCTGGCTGGGTCAGCCTGGGCAGGCTGAGGAAACATTCCAGTGATCATTCTGGCCATGAGCTGTTGCTCCACCCTATAAGAGAAAAGATAAATACTCTGCTTAAAGGGATAGTTCACACAAAAATGAAAATTCAGCTTATTTGGGGGAAATATATATTAACTTAATACAAAATTATTAAATCCTGACAGATAAATTCAACTCTCGCCATACACTATTTCCTCTTAATGTACCATTTACCTCTTGTTACTGAAGATAAATGTGTTGGGAATACCAATTTTTGTATTGTCTGTACGACGATTTAACTGTAATAGACTGGATCATCCAGTTAAAGTTTATTGGTCTCATAAACCTACATATTAAGGCCTAATCTACAGCCTTTTTATAAACCAGAGACAGTTTTTTGAGTACAGGCCTGAACAACAAATGTGAAGCAGATGATATCTGTAAATATGGTGGGATCTCACCAATCCACCAGCCTGTTCTCCAGGGTCTCTCTCTGCTGGATGGTGTTCAGGATGGCCTCTGTTAGTGGTGCGGACTGGGAAGGCTGTCGAGGAAATGCTGGACCATGATACAGAGCAGCTGGAGGGGAGGGCGCTGCCCGTTCAGCTCAATAGGAGAGTCTGGAACTCCAACGTGTGTTTCCTGAATCCAAACACAGCATTGAGGTAACTCAGCAGTTTTATTATATATATCTGCCAACAGACTGCTTTCTAAAGAGATGGATTCCTTGACAATTTGGTGCTGCAAAAAGATATCCTTGATGGCTCATTGGATTGGACACTTTACTTTCATGATGGCAAATAACAAATGTGAAGCACACCGCGTACTGCGAGGTAATGGCAAACATGTGTTAGTCTGAGTGCAATTTCACAGTCGTCATTACAGTCTTGACAGAACAAGAGGTTGAAGAGAAGGAGGACATTTGTTGTGCATAATTCCATCGCTGTATCTGCGAGCCAGCTTTCAACATTTTGGTCACTGGTTTGGATAATGTTCAGATTCCTTTGGCCCAAACTCAAGGTGGTCTGTGTAAGGAGTGATTAGCTCATTTCCAGTGGCCAGGCGCCAGAGAAAGAGAGAGTAATACATTTTGCCAGGCGGGCGCTGGGCCCGTTTGAAGTTTATGGCTCCATCTGAAAAGGCCCGGCCAAAGCTGAGGCACTGGAGACTTAGAGGAATGACATTTTAGGAGCTGGCAACGATGCGTGCCTGGAGTCCAAAGAGAGAGTGAGTTTGTTCAGACCACAGTCTGGTTTTAAGTAGCTGTGTCCTTTATTTGGTCATTGGGAAAACTCGAGTGGGTGGAAAACATGCCAGTCCTCATTGAACAGTTGCAAAAGCTTGATTGCATGCAATTGCTGTGAAAAACACTTGAATTTTTATTGTTTGGAAAGTGTTTGTATATCTGGACTCATACCTGTGATTTTAATTACCATGCACACAATTAGAGAGCCACAATAGCACAAGAGGTTAAAAAGTCAAGAGAATATTTTAATTGTAATCACACTGTTGCCAACAAAGAATGCTTTCCATTTGTACATTTTCAGCAAAAACAATCTCAGTGTGATACTCACCGTCATAATGCTAGGGTGTTCAGAGTGGTTGCCAGGATGTTGCTATGTGGTTGCTAGGGTGTTTTATGTGGTTGCTAGTTGGTTCTTTCTGACACTCTGGTTCTAAGATATAGCTTAGGTACCTCCTTTAATGTAAGTCTAAGTTTGTTTTGTTTTTTGTGGCAGTTTTATAGTCTTTTATATGGCTTGCAATATATGAGTGTTTCTTCATCTTCGGGCATTTTCATGTCCCAGGATATGATTTTCTTCAAAACTTTTTATACTGTACAAAACTTTTTACAAGGCCTTCAATTATTAAACTAAGAAAATCCATTATATAAATACTATTTATTACATGTTTAATACTATGATATTCAAAGAGTGAAATGAACATGAAATTGTGTGAAAAATTACAACTGTTTTTCAAAGGATAGTGTACTTGTTAACCAAGTCGACAAAAGTGTTAGTAAAGAGTATGCTTAAGATGAAATATGAAGCACGTGAGGTTTGAACAAAACAAAGGAAAATCAAGCTAAATATTGCTTGTGAGCATTTTTTTAGGGTGTAATTTCCAACCAAGGTGTAATTTTGTCAAATTACACAAAAAAGTGTGAAAATGAATTACCACCACTGAATTATATTAAACACAATACAGATGTGAGATTTGGTGGATATGACACTGTGGTGGGAATTTTCAAGACTTTCAGGATAAAAAATGAAATGGAAAGATTAAATAAATCTCCTGTGATGCATGTACATACACTATTGGAAATATTATATTATTGATAGTGTGAAAAATGCTCTAACAAGAATTTACTTTCCAGAAATCCAAAGTGCCAAAAATGCCAGATGTTTAAGAAACACCTACAGTATTATCTGCTTGCTTATAGTGATAAACTTCAAGCATTTTCCAGAGAGACGGGCATCTCTTGGGTAAACCTTTCAAAATCCAAGCATACATTATTTAGTTTTATTCGAATACCAAATGTCTCAAAACAATTAACACCTTCTCCTCAATGAGAGAAAACAATTTCCTTTACCAAGATCATTTATTCTTCATGCCAATTCTTCATCTATGGGTACAGGTACTAAAAACCAAAAGGGGGCACTGTGGAACAGCTCAAGTTATTAGTGTGCACCCCCCCAAAGAAAGATTCTTTATTTTTGTTATAAACACTCTTTTTCTCCAGTACTTTCCACAAAAGGCTGTGACACCAACACTGATTTGCCTTCTTTCATCTTCCCTCCACCTTCCGACTAATGAGTACTGTGCGATTTTGGTGTTAACTGACACCTTGCCCTTGTACGACTGAGCGGTAGAATCGTCCTAAATACCCAAAACAGCGAGCGTCCTGTGCAGCTTGTTAAAATAGGGACTTATGGCTCCGTGCAAGGTTGAGTGAGCTGTGATGCGAGCGGAATTCCTGAACAGCTATCTAGCGTTGCAGTCGAACTGAACAAGACGATTATTGGCAATATTAGCCATACCCATCCAATATCAATCCATCAAAAGGCCAATTTAGAGCCCATTCTAATAAGATTTCACAGTTCTTGGCAGAATAATATTTTTAACTCTCATTCATTCTCTGGTCTTTGTTAATTAAAGAAAACGATGTACTCCCATACCCTTTGGCTCAGAAAATCTCATTATCGAAGCACTGAGCCATTGATGAGGCCAATATTTCAGAGTAGGAGGGAGACAGAGAATGTGGGTATTTGGAGTTTGGTCAAAATGCTAATTGGAAAAAGTAGGAAACGTTCCTTTAATGTTAGGTTGGATGATAGGGGATGGTACCTGTGGAGTGGACACCAGGCTGTGATATAACCTTTATGTTGAAGTGTGTGTGTGTGGGTTGCGGGCCCACCGAAATGTGCTTTTAATTAAATGTACCTGGCTGATGTTGGTTAGTGTCAAGAAATTGGTTCCAGGAAAGCCATTTTCATCCTGATCTTCATAAGCATGTGGATCCTCAGCGGCCTGGCAGGCAAGAACATGGAAACAGAGGTCAAGAAGATTCATGATGTCCAAAAAAAAAAAAGCATTTACTGATGTGGAGATGTGTTACTTGTGTACATAAAACGTATGCATAAAGAAGTATAATGATGTTAGGCCATCATTAAAACAATCAAATTGTTTTGAGGTGATCTATCCCTTCAATTGTCAGCTATTCATCTTTTCCAAACAAGGCATACTGTAAATTAATCCTAAAAATTACCATTGTTGAAGACATGATGTTGACACACACACACACACACACACACACACACACAACAAAGTAGCTCATCATCCAATGTCACAGCTTCTAAACACATTACAGGAGGGACGAGGCCGTGTCCTTAACAGGGAGTCCCTACAAGGACTCATTGAATCAATCTGTCTCATGAAAGAGATCATAAACTGTTACAGTATTAGATTTAAAGTGAGTGTTAGAGTGTGTATGTGTGTGAGGGGGGGGATATCATGCAGCAGTTTTCAGTTCTTTGTCTCACGCAGAAAGCCTTGTTTCTATGGCAACTGAGAGAACCGGTCTGCTCATGTGAATGAGCGGTACGGATGTGCTGAGTACGGGAGTCAGATAGTGTTATATGCTCTCCTGATATACATTGTCCTGCTAAAGCACTAATCAAACAGCTTTTAAAGCTCTATAGTGACCAACGTTTTTCATAAATTAGATTTGTTGTTTTTCATACTGGATAGTGTAAATTGGAGATGTGAGCACAACAAAAAGGATGAAATAAAATGCATGCTGCATCCCATTATTACACGGCTCTCAGGAATACTTGTTCTGATTGGTCAGTCGCTGCACTCTGCAGTCAAATATGGTTGTATAATGACCGCTAAACTGTAAAAATGACTATTGTCCCAGGCAAATGGTTTCTTACATAGCTGTGCTAGTTTCATTCTGTGGTCTCTCTCTTCTAACATAATAATAAAAAAACATTATCAATATTTCACATCCATTGATTTATTTATTTTGAGAATAGCTATTTAAAAAGAGGGATAATGTACCGTCAGCTAGACATTATTGCAAAATAAAAATGACTATTCACCCTGTTAAGAGTTTATTGCTACATGCTACACAATATTACTTACTATTCTGCTCACACGCAGTTGCGCAATCTCACCTGCATACATTTCATATATACACGAGCACACGCTCTGAGGTTCAAGGCACATGCAAAGAGATGAAAAGGGGCAAATGGTTATTTTGACTTTTAATGGCAAGGACAAAAATAAAAAGGTCTATTACACAACACTGCCCACAATTCACAACACCAGGGCTGCGTCCACATGTACTGCATTTGATGAAGAACTTCCTTCTCGACTGTTAATAAATGCAGGTGTGTGTTAAGATTACATTTTCAGACATGCGTCATCTGGGAATGTGGGCATTATCCTGTGGGCAATATATGATGTAGCTACAACAACCTTGAAAATTATTTACTCTGGTTTTGTTAAACAAGTACAAAAAGTACAAAAATGTTCTTGGTATCTGTATGTTCTTTGGTAAGTTTTGGTGTCCATTAGATGCACACTTCAGAATTTCAGCAGATGCAGAGGGTCTTCCATGTATTTTTTGCATACTGTTTTATGAATGCACCAGGAGAGTGAAGTGTACGATTTAAAACCTCTTATTAGGATTTGTTTATACTGTGTGTGTGTGTGTGTGTGTGTGTGTGTGTGTGTATGTATATACACTCACCTAAAGGATTATTAGGAACACCATACTAATACTGTGTTTGACCCCCTTTCGCCTTCAGAACTGCCTTAATTCTACGTGGCATTGATTCAACAAGGTGCTGAAAGCATTCTTTAGAAATGTTGGCCCATATTGATAGGATAGCATCTTGCAGTTGATGGAGATTTGTGGGATGCACATCCAGGGCACGAAGCTCCCGTTCCACCACATCCAAAAGATACTCTATTGGGTAGAGATCTGGTGACTGTGGGGGCCATTTTAGTACAGTGAACTCATTGTCATGTTCAAGAAACCAATTTGAAATGATTCGAGCTTTGTGACATGGTGCATTATCCTGCTGGAAGTAGCCATCAGAGGATGGGTACATGGTGGCCATAAAGGGATGGACATGGTCAGAAACAATGCTCAGGTAGGCCGTGGCATTTAAACGATGCCCAATTGGCACTAAGGGGCCTAAGGTGTGCCAAGAAAACATCCCCCACACCATTACACCACCACCACCAGCCTGCACAGTGGTAACAAGGCATGATGGATCCATGTTCTCATTCTGTTTACGCCAAATTCTGACTCTACCATCTGAATGTCTCAACAGAAATCGAGACTCATCAGACCAGGCAACATTTTTCCAGTCTTCAACTGTCCAATTTTGGTGAGCTCTTGCAAATTGTAGCCTCTTTTTCCTATTTGTAGTGGAGATGAGTGGTACCCGGTGGGGTCTTCTGCTGTTGTAGCCCATCCGCCTCAAGGTTGTGTGTGTTGTGGCTTCACAAATGCTTTGCTGCATACCTCGGTTGTAACGAGTGGTTATTTCAGGCAAAGTTGCTCTTCTATCAGCTTGAATCAGTCAGCCCATTCTCCTCTGACCTCTAGCATCAACAAGGCATTTTCAGCCCACAGGACTGCCACATACTGGATGTTTTTCCTTTTCACACCATTCTTTGTATACCCTAGAAATGGTTGTGTGTGAAAATCCCAGTAACTGAGCAGATTGTGAAATATTCAGACCGGCCCGTCTGGCACCAACAACCATGCCACGCTCAAAATTGCTTAAATCACCTTTCTTTCCCATTCTGACATTCAGTTTGGAGTTCAGGAGATTGTCTTGACCAGGACCACACCCCTAAATGCATTGAAGCAACTGCCATGTGATTGGTTGATTAGATAATTGCATTAATGAGAAATTGAACAGGTGTTCCTAATAATCCTTTAGGTGAGTGTATATATATATATAATATATATTTATATATACTACTGGTCAAAAGTTTTACATTTACATTTATTCATTTGACAGACGCTTTTATCCAAAGCGACTTAAAAAAGAGGAAAACATAAGCGAATCATCTTAAGGAGACAGTGGTACAAAAAGTGCCATACTACAAAGTTTCACTATCATCAGAATAGTATACAAAACAGATTTAAGTGCAACAAGAATTGTAAATATTTTTTTTATTTTTTTAGTGACCGGTTAAGTGCTTTTGGAAAAGATGTGTTTTTAGCTGTTTTTTGAAGACAGAGAGTGAATCAGCTTCACGGATTGAGTTGGAAAGGTCATTCCACCAACGTGGTATGATGAAACTGAAAGTCCGGGAAAGTGTTTTGGTGCCTCTTTGTCTTGGTAGGACAAGGTGATGTTCCTTAGCTGACCGCAGGCTTCTGGTGGGAACGTAGCGCTGCTTAAATGTTTTTAGGTATGCTAGAGCATACCTAAAAATGAAACACTTACTCATTCTTTATTATAATTTTTTTTTCTTCACATTTTAGAATAATAGTAAAAACTATGGAATAACATAAATGGAACTATGGGAATTATGTTGTGACTAAACAAAATCAAAATAAATCAAAACTGTGTTATATTTTAGCATCTTCAAAGTAGTCACCCTTTGCCTAGAATTTGCAGACATGTACTCTCAACCAACTACTTGATGTATTGCCCTGAGATGATATATATATATATAAACTGTAGAGTGCATCTGGGTGTACTGTGTTTGTCCTTGCCCATGTCACATGTGTTTTTGTGTGTGGGTGATGGCTGGGATCAGCCAGTCTGATGAGTCATGGGCATTAATCGGGCACAAACAGAGTGATGAATGCAGCCATGCTGTAATAGTGCCCTGAGCTGGCAAACCAGAACACTTCCACTGAACTGCATAAAGCAATGAATCTTTCTCTCTCTCTCTCTCTCTCTCTCTCTCTCTCTCTCTCTCAAACACACACACACACACACACACGGACAGAGACACACATTCTTGTTCTTAATAATCGACACAACACAGAGTGTCTAAAACTCCCTTAAAGCTGGTAAAAATCTGTATAACGCACAGCCTCAAATGCACGGCTCGACATTTTATCTGCTGGTCCGGTCAGGCCAGAACTTCAGAATTGTACTCGCTCTACTGTCATTTTCCCTAGCATAAAATGATCATTTTCATTTTTAGCAGTGTATTTTTGTATATATTTGTGCCAGAAATTATATTTTGATTTTTCATTACATGTTATGTTGTCTTTGCAGAAAGAAATATATCATGGTATACGAAGCAAAACATTACTGATTGGTTTTAAATTTTCAACTCATCCTCACTAATGTCTCCTAGACTATCACAAATCATTCTCACAATATCAACAAAAACTATGTTAGCCAGCTAAATAAGGTTACCCATGTCTCACACAACTTTAAATCAGCAAAATCCAGAACAACAATGTTCAGTACATCACATATACATTTTTATACAGAATTCAATCCATGCACAGTTAATCTTGGTAAAAGTTCAACTACAGCAGATAACGTAGATTCAAGATCTTATTATCTCACAGTGGACTGTCATATATGATATTCTCTCTTAACAACACTCTGGCAACTGACTATCAACCGACAGCCTGAATGTCTTAATTGTATGTGTATTCTATATTATATGCATGTGTATTCTATATTGTGTGTATTGTTTAATGTACATTGTATATTATTATTGTGTTGTGTAATTATGTGTATATTAGATATGTGAATTGTGTTGTGAAATCTGATGTTTATTGTAAATTGGTATATCTCCTCACTGTCATGACTGCTATGTTGCTCGGACCTGCACCCAAGACTTTCACCCACTGTTGCACTTGTGCATATGGTTGTGTGACAGTCAAAGTGATTTGATTTTGATTTGTTCAAAATGTTCACAAAAGATTAAGTGAATCTGGCCTTCAAATTTGTAATCAAATTGTTTGTTTAGCTAGCTTCTATGGCTGTTTTTATGGTGAAAACAGGGTTAAAAATATAATAATAGGTAACAACAACAATACAATAACATTTTTTTTTTATCAATTTCTAATTGGAATAAAAACTAAAACTTACTTGTTAAATACATTTTAAAGGGTGTACAATTTTTTTTTACTAAATGTATTAAAAACACATCACAAAAATCTAATATCTACTATATATATATATATATATATATATATATATATATAAAAGGTGAATCTGCCTTTTAAATTTGCACTGAAAAATTTGTTTGTTTAATTTTAATGCCATCTCAATGGCTATTTTAATGGCAAAAACTGGGTTAAAGTTTAATATTAGGTAAAAACAAAAAAAAAACTACATCTAAGATGTTTAAGATATATATAAATATATATATACACCAATCAGCCACAACATTAAAACAACCTGCCTAATATTGTGTAGGCCCCCCCTCATGCTGCCAAAAGAGATTATATACTTCTCACCACATTTGAACAGAGTGGTTATCTGAGTTACAGTAGACTTTGTCAGTTCAAACTAGTTTAGCCATTCTCTGTTGACCTCTCTCATCAACAAGGCATTTCCATCAGCAGAACTGCTTCTCACTGGATGCTTTTTGCTTTTGGCACCATTTGGAGTAAATTCTAGAAACGCTTGCGCGTGAAAATCCCAGGAGATCAGCAGTTACAGAAAAACTCAAACCAGCCCATATGGCACCAACAATCATGCGTGCGATTATCTAATCAGCCAATCATATGGCAGCAGTGCATAAAATCATGCAGATACGGGTCAGGATCTTCAGTTAATGTTCACATTAACCATAAAAAAATGCAATCTCAGTGATTTTGTGCCAGATTGGCTGGTTTGAGTATTTGAGTAAGGTTGAGTTAGGTTGAGTAACTGCTGATCTCCTAGGGATTTTCAGGCTCAACAGTCTACATACATATACAATATATAAAAAACTCAAACTGATTCTGGGCTGACTTTGTTACAAACTTGTTCATGGTTGTACGAAAATTTTTACAAATTGTAAAATATCCATCCATCCATCCATCCATCGTCAACCGCTTATCCTGTGTACAGGGTCGCGGGGGGCTGGAGCCTATCCCAGCTAACATTGGGCGAAAGGCGGGGGACACCCTGGACAGGTCAATTGTAAAATATAATAAATAATAATTTGTCAACCTCGACGCAAAGTCAGAAGAATGTCCACAAATTATCGCAAAAAGCAATTGATCGCAATACATGCAGTTTCTAATTTTATTTCCAGAGAGCTGTAATGGTTACTATAATACTAACAGCAGCAGGCAGACCACAGAACTGCTTTGTCCTCCCAGACGCTTGTTCAGAATCCACTAGCGAACAGACAGAACGGCAATGAAGCTACATCTGTTGCCTAGCAACCAGATGTGAATAGCTGAGATCTGGATTTGAGGAGTGAGAGCAGAAAACGCTGGCAGCAAAGTCCCCCTTAAACATTATGCATTCAGCTCCACACACACACACACCTCATCCATCTTCATCTGCTTGAGCAGGTTCTGAGAGCACACATGCGTGCAAGCACACACAGCTTGGCAAAAATCAATGGCAGTCCGATGAGAAATGCAAACCTGGAACAAAACCAGTGCTTATAGCAGTACAGCAAACTGGAGTACAGCCAAAATATAATGGCATAATATCTATCCATACTCTGAAATGGATCCAAGACCAGCTTGTGTATGAATACCATTAGAGGTCTTCAAGCCACGTAAACGTTAATGTTAGAGCACATTCTGGAAGTACGATCAATCGGAGAGCCTGCAGAAATACAGTACAAGCGGTTACATTGCAACAAAACGGAAACTGAGTGAGGCAGTTTTCACCCTTTCATACAGAAAGGGCAAAAAAGATGAATATTGAAAATTGGTTAGGCCACTCAATTAATGGCAAGCAAACTAGTTACTGACACTCATTGCTGTCTAGAGTATTCAATAAAGAGGCATTTTGTGATATTGGTAACGAAACCAATGATGCAATGTTCCATACTTTTACAAAGTCTAATTTGTGTTCTTTGTGATTTGAGAGGTCTTACATGAATCATGGGAGGAGTAAGGATGGTATCATCCGGAATCAATGGTGGTGACAAAGCACGTTGGCTGCATAGATCACTCTCAGCGTTTACACCCGGCTGGACCTGCAAATGAGACACAAATCCATTATAACACAATTTAATATGAGTCTATATTGAATCACTGCAAGTTCAAATTGAAATAAGAAGTGGCCCAATAAGGTGCGATACAAAGTTTTCATGCACAATTTTTGGGATCTCACTCAAAGCAAAGGCACAAAATCACAGCAAATAAATGCAAATGTTAATTAGTGAGCCTTTAAAATACTAATTTGCAGCAGAATTTGCTGTACTACTTCTACTGTAAAAACATCAAAAATGCCACAAGACTATGATACTGAGATACTAATATTCCAGCTCTCACCAGTATTTCAAGCTGTGGGGTCCATGTCTTTGGTTCTGACTGGACCTCCAGTAATATGGTGTTGGGCTTCCGAGTTGCAGGAGAAGTTTTGGGTTCAGGGACGGTGAAAGGAGGGAAGGAGGTTGTTACAGTTGGGGCTTTGTTGCCAATGATGAACGATGAAGGCAAGAGGGCCTGGCTGTCCACTCTGGGCTTGCCTTGAGAGAGAAACACAATGTAGCATAGAGGTTCATGATATTGGATTGCAACAGATAATGTAGGTTTAAATCCTTCAAAAAGCAATCCATGAGTTATCACTATAGAGCCCTTGGGAAAAATACACTTCACCCCAGGTTGCTCCAGCTTTGGGTCTGTTGAGACACATCATCGTGTGAAATGTTAGAAATAATAATCTGCTGTTTCAGGCACTGGGGATACACAGATATGTCTGCAGAGTTAAACATTGCCAAGACAACAAGAGGCTATACTGAACACAAAGTTAAATCTCTCTATCCTCTTTTTCCACATGATCCTTAAGTGGATAAGGAATACACTCCTGCAGCACAAACATGCCTCTGCCAAACCTCTAAAGTCTGCACATCCATCGCTTTTGCGCAGCAGAGATAACATCAGCTCACTGTTTACAGCCAAGGGCGCAATGAGACCCCAATACTCATGCAAGAGGGATATTAAAGACTGACACAAATCCACAAAAACCTACTTAATAATTCACCTTTCAACACACTTTAGAGTGATTCTAAAGGACATCCTTTGTACTTTCAAAGCCAGTGTGGTAGTCCAAAACACATTCACACACATCTGGCAGTACAGGGAGGCCAATCTGGCAACATGATTGGCATCTGTTCGGTAACGGGACTGGGAGACAAAGAGGTTCAGCCAGAGTATGCTAGTGTTGCTCGCTCCGGTTTGTGTCGTCCCTTTTCGCAGGAAGGTAAGTTCCGGATGTACATGCCCCATTAAATAGAGATGATAGTCTGGACTCGGCACATTAACGGCGAACGCGGAGGCTTGCATTAGCGTAAATCTGCTGCGAGCACTGCAATCTGTTTTTCCTAGCCTTGCATACAAAGCGGGGGAAACAAGCTTTATGATTTCCATAAATTGGCTGAAGGGCACCCAAACAGTGGCTGTGGAGCAAGAAGCACTGACTCATTTGGAATGCACAAATACTTCTGATAGCAAACATGTGGGCTCCACTCTAGGACTGCCAACGTAGGAGCATTTGAATGGACGCATTTGTATTCCAGATCCTCAAGAGAGCTCATGTTCCGAAATTCGAAACTAGATCGGACAGATCTGCAGAATGATGGACAGTAAGATGAGAGGAAGAAATGCTATTATGGGCTATTCGTGAAATCAGAAAGGCCGAAAAGCATGCAAGGAAACAAAGCCCAAAATGAGGGGATAGAATTCACTGCTCCATGTAGGATCAGCCACAAAAGCTCTTGCATGGGAACACGCCCAAGAGCATTTAACTCACTGACTTTACTGGACCCGCAGGCCACTACAGTACAGGACAGGGAAAGAGGACGAACTTGGCAATGTTGAGATGGTGGATGAAACAAAAATTCAGTTAAAAAACATTACTGTGTAAAAATCTGGAAGGCCGAAACATATTCTACGCAAGCATGTGATCGCAGATGCTACAAGCTATGCATGCTCCATTCTGCACATCGCTGGGTTCCAAAATGAGTCAGAATGCAATTCATAACACAATAAAAGCACAATAAAGGGGTGCTATGGCAGACATTAGTGTGAAAAGTCTGCTTCTTTGGTGAGTTTTCTCTTTCAAGCAAACTACTTCATGGCGGATCAATAAAGATCGATTTTCGCTTTTAGTGTGAAATTACTTGTTGTTTTAAACCTGGTTAAAGCAATTTTTCAGGTTCAATACAAGATAAGCTCAATCGACAACATTTGTGGTACAATGTTGATTACCACAAACATTTATTTTGACTTAATTTTGTATTTTAGCGTTAAAAAAATTGGCCCCCGTTCACTTCCATTGTAGGTGCCTCACTGTAACCCAGATTTTTTTTTTTTTTTTAAAGTATAGGAGGGGCTAGTGAAAATATATATATTTGTTCTTTGTGGTAATCAATATTAAGCCACAAATGCTGTCGATTGGGCTTAACTTGTATTGAACATTCCTTTAAGACATGCCTAATGGTGCATTCTCACAAATATCGGAATTACTACAATTACAAGACTCAATTACTTTAAAACCACTCACGTCTTCGTAGAACTCATAATTACAAGTTGTAAATTCTGAAGAGCAACTTACCTGAATAACAATACATCCAGTTTAATGGCACTGACTTTGAAGGAAACTCTATTGCCCCCTTGAATACTGAGGTTTGTTAATGCCACAGAAACTCGAAAACACTCGTTACATGTATTCAATTGGACCTCATGTTGGCAATGCTGTTTTCGGTATAGGAAAATTACATTCCAGAGTGGATGTGAGAAAGAAACAGCAAAATCAATGCATTTTTAAACGGAAAAATGTTTTTTTTTTTTTTTAATACAATAGAACAGAACAGAATAGTCAGAATAGAACAGAAGAACAAGAGTATGTCCCACCAAAAGAACAGATCTCAACATCATTGAGCCAGTCTGGGATTACATGAAAAGAAAGAAGCAACTGAAACAGCCTAAATACAAAATACTTCTATACTAAGGCTAGTTTAGAAGCTAACCCTACTATACTAAACCTAATAACCCTAACCGTCGCAAGTTTACCAAGATGCTTAGAAATACTTACATTATGTGCCAATAACCTTGAAAAACTGTGTACAAGTATACCCCAAAGAACGGGTGTGGTTTTTAAGGCAAAGGGTCACATCAGATTTAGATTTTTGTATGTTTACTGCACTTAGTATGAAGTAAATTGAGGAATAAAACTTTTCATGGAATAATTTTTGAAAACATCACTTCATAGCATTTTTCACAATTTCCCAAAAATTCCCAAAGTACTATATGTGCACAAATGCTTCTTTCTGCAACCACATGCAATTTAAAGCAACAAAATTAAGTCACATCTTCACTGCGGGGGCTACTGCCAGAGCAATTTTGTCTAACAGTCAATAAAGTATAAGTATTCACCTCAGAGACGGCATGACAAAGTGAGCATGAGTTGCTCAAAACATCTAGTGCAGGCAAGAGCAGTAAACTGGATGTGAATTGTGAGTCTTCGCTAGGGATTGTTTCTTAATCAATAATACATTTAGCAAAGAAAAAAGATAACTTATTATATAAAGAAAGGTAGGGAGGGAAAAACAGGATCATGCAAGCACCTGATTTTAAAGCCAAACAACAATTGCTGATTCACAACTTATTTTATTTCCATAATATGACGAATTTTCTAGTGAAACTGAACAATCTTCAAGGAAAAAATTATATAAAAGGAGTTATTTGGATCATCAAAAGTGGGCATTACATACTAGAAAACAGCAAGGCCAAATGAGTTTGCAAAAACAATGGCTAAATAATAAGTTATTGCAGACAACTAGGGGTGGGTGATGTAGGCAAAAATGTATATTGCGATGTTCCTTCAAATGTCAGTCAGTAACAATGGACGTCACTGGAAGTACAAGGAAGTAAATGACAACAACATTTTAAGGGTGAACCTTCCTTTTAAAAGAAAATAGTCTTCTCTATGTTACATAGAAACATGGAAAAAAACGCAGCTCTAAACAGTGTAAATTCACAGTCTGCCAAACACAAGCAGAGTTGATTCGACTGCCACTTTCTTTCCTCTTCTGTGCAGAACTTGCTGAGCAGATTTGTGGCCTGCCTGCTGAAGTTTGCGTGTGACTGTGACTTGGAGGCCGTATGTGGATGAGCCGTACCAAACATCTGCAGATGAAAGGCTCATTCTCCGTTCCCATGGGGCACTCTGCAATTCCCACCTTCCTCCCCGGAGATTCACGGTGGAGGGGAAATTAGGCCAGCTCTAATCTACAGCCCTCCAGAGACCAAGTCTGAGCCTTGGTGAGTCAATCCAATCCAGACCGGGCCGGTCTGCACCCTCTCCTTCAGAGATACCCCCCTGCAATCCTGCTGGCTCGGAAGTTATTAATGAGTCTGGAACTTTCTGCTTGGGTTTAACACACACATTCAGTGTGACAGGAAATAGAACAAGCCACAGGGAAAAAACTGCCGGATGGTGTATGAAATGATTCAAATGCCTTGGGAATCACCTCATCTGAAATATCACCTTGGGCTGGAAAAAGACTCCTGATATGCTCCAAGTGCTGTTGGCCAATGCAGGGTATTAAAGAAGTTATCAGGAGATGCTTGGCTCCCGTTAGATGAAAGTAAGATGGGTCTGATAGCTGCGGCTTGGGGAATGAGATGGAGATGAGATGAAATGCTATAAGGAAAATGTGTCTTTAACTGACTTTGCCTTTAAAATTAGACAGAAAATAAAACAACATGTACAATTTCAACTTATAATGGTTCAAAAACCATGTCCTAACTATATGTGATGCCATTAATCAGTGATAAATTCTTCTGTGTAAATTTTAGTTTTTACTTAACTCGCCACAAGTAACAAGAACATTTTTTGCCTTCTATTTCTTTTGTAATGCTGGGTAGCCCCGCCCACAGTGAAATTGTATTGGTCTAAATTTCCCTCTACACAGAACTGTTTTAAACCTCAAATATGTTTTGATTGGCCGTTTCACTTTCAAAGCCAACAAACAAATTGCTTGTTGCTGGAAATTTAGCCAGGCACTCTATGATTAAGTGACCACTAGACATGACCACGACAAGAGCGATGATCGCCATCGCAATGTTTAGTCAAATTTGCATAATAAACATTAAATATGTTCTGATTGGCTGAGAATGTGTCGCATTGTGCCAGATATTCATTTCAGTGTGAAATTACTTGTTATTTCATACCTGGTTAAGACATGGCTAATGCATTCTCGCCATATCAGAATTACCTTAATTACAAGATTCTGACTTGTAAAAAACACTCACGTCTTCCTAGAACTTGTAATTACAAGTTGTAAACTCTGAATTATATGCAAGCTCCGACTTGACAGTCGTGGCATCATGTAAACAGAACCAATATGGCAGTGACCTCAACAGTCAAAGGTCAACATATTTCTGTTTCATATGCCATTTCATTATAGATGTGTTACCTGGAGCGCTTTCTTTATTCTTTAACATTTAGCAAAAACATTTAAAAGTGAATTATTGAATGAATGTAGAGGTGAAATATTTTGCAGTCATCAACAACAAAGCCACACAACAATCCGTTTTGGCCTTAAGAGTGTTAACATAAACAAATTATTTCTCGGTCTGAGGACGTGAACAGCTCCAAGTAGAACCTCAAAATTGTCATCTCGTAATTGCAGTAATTCCGACAATACGTGAACGCAACATCACATATTAGTGACATTGCTTCTGACCAATGAATATCCATTACTTTTCCATGACATTCTTGTTTTCAATTACTGGATGAGGATTTTAAAAAATAATTCAAATTCAGTCCAATTTGCTATTGTATCATTGCAACTAATTTGTGATTGGTTAGTTTGATGGATTCATTGAAAATAAGTCACTGCAAAGAGCAATTTGCTCTTAAATTGTACATCACCATTGATTGCTTGCAAGCAAGTTTTACTCTACAATACAACATCTACCTGAGAAATTACTATAGAGTAGAACACAACTATAAAATGTATATTTACTACAGAAATTCTCATGACTTCTAAGATTTCATTCATTGCAATTACTTTTACAGGCCAAAAAAATATGATAAATGTAAGGAAATTGGTGCTACGACCATAAAAAAGGTTAATTCTTTAAGACACTGATTAGGGCCACTGCATTGCAGATGTGATTACAGAGTCTTCACTCTTCACGTAGCTCAGATCAGAGGTCGGTCCAGCAGACGGGCAACAGCCCACACAATTACCACCTGCCATTTCAATAGTACCACTCAATTCTCCACCATTTAATTTTATTTTCAATTCCCTGAGTTGCAATTCAAGAAACAACAGTTTTAATGACGAAAAAGTGCTTCGTCACAACTATTATTTCAAGCAATACCTTTAATTACCACTTGTTAAAATAATACTGCAGAAAATAATACTAACGACTGGCAATTCAGCCATTAACAAATTAATGGGGGGGGTTGAGGGTGGAATAAATAAAAAATAATCTCAATAGAAACACTTTCATGATGTTTTCAAAATGTTTTTGATTGGCTATTTGCAATTAATGACCTAAAAAGTGGCCTTGTAAAGCATGGCGGGGTTTTGATACATATGGTTGTTCAGGCTAATAAACCAAATTACCTCCAACCGTTCAAGGTCAGACCTGAGATGAAGCTTGTGGTGATTGCGGCTGGGAAATTGGGAGTGTAATAGAACAGCATTAATGTCCCTGACAGTGAAGTGATTAAAAGAGAGCGGCGTATCAAGGCTTTTTAACAAGTAGGAGAGGCAACCGTAATTAAGAGCTAAACTTCTACTGCTGAAATATAAGTCTAATTAAGTCCATTCTTTAATGCTGCAGTGTATTTGGAGCCAGTCTGAGGAGGGACCGTTTTATGAATGCACCATGTGGAGGCTGTCGCAACCATTCAAACCTTAGTGCACGACTTTATTTTTGAATGGACAAAGGTATATGGGACACTAAAGACAAATTCATGGTTATGCGTATTTTCAATTAAAGAGAGAAGATTTGTCTCAAAACCTAGAGTCATCCATATAAAAAACTGTTTAAGATGTAGTTCCATTTCCATTATAATACTGTTTATAAGATCCATACACCCAACTGCAGTCATGGGCATTGAAGTTGAAGTGTGTATTTTTTTCTGATGTTAAAATACTCCAATCCCATCCTAATATGCAGTAATTCTGGAAGTATAGCATTCATAGGTTGAACTATATCTTTATATCTTTGGAACCTGTTTGAAAAGAGAAATTTTAGAAATTACACACTTTACCTTTAAACAGCGAGTTATCTCACTATATTTTGAGACTATTTCAATTCTTTGTTTTCCACTAAGAATTATTTAAGTTCTAGTTGTCGTACAATCAGCCTTTCTTTAGGTCCCAAGTCAAAGATTGTTGTGATTATTTAAAGATAGTCTGAAATTCAAGACTGTGTTAATGGAGGCTTATTATACCTAAAGAGATGGGAATGAGGTAGCCCCGCACTGCAGAACCAGGCTGCTGCTGTTGCTTGTCCGGGTCACTAGGGCTGAACAGGAAATGGGGCTCAGAGACTGAACACTGCAGGGCAGAAGTACCATCCACAAACTGACTAGTCTGTTAAAACTGACTTCATCTTAACCCCTATGAGAGAGAATATAGAGAAAGATTAAAGTATCAAGACATTAAAACAAGTGAAGAGTTTAATAATCCTAATTAAAAATCTTTGAAATCATAGGTGCCTATATAACTCACCTTTGACAGTCTCTATTACTTTGGGTCATTGAGTTTTGGATTTTGGCAAGGGGGAGTTGAATCGAAGGTATGGAACTTTCTTCAGTGTTCGGCGATGCCCCTCATAAAGAGCTTTTCCATACAGCTTGGCCAGATACTCCTGATCATTCTGAGATTTTAGCACCACTGGCTGAAATTAAATTGTGAAAGTTAAATACACTCAATCAACAAACTCATTCATGCATATCATGTTTTATTGTTAATCATCAAGAAAACATGCTACACTATAATAGGGCACACTCACCCGTAAAATATCATAGGGGAGACCTAGGAATAGCTGTCAAACTTTTAACACCATTAAATATTTCTTAGGTCAGAGAAATCTTTTTTAGGTCAACTCCTGCATAGCCACATACCTTGAAGTCTTGGCAAAAAAAGCTAAAGAACATTATCATCAATCTTGCCCAGGAATAAAGACAGTTCACTGAACACACATTGTCCGGTTTAGTGACAACTTGCCCCAGTAGCGTGGGATCTCATCACACTATATGGGGCACGTTGTCAAAGTGAAACTGGCTACTAAACCAGTTGTGTAGGCTTCATGTGAAAAAACAATTATGCGGCACATAACGATTCATTAAAAAACAAAAATGGACAAGGTAACATACAAAAATCAAATTTATAAAACATGTGACAACCTGCTCTGATTAAAAATTTACAACATGCCCCAACCTAACTTTCATGAAAAATATATTTTTCATATGAACACATGTAAACTCTTGTCTGAATGTATGCCAGTGTGGTTTGATTATGTTTGCATGTTTCCTCAAGAGCTATAACAAAAAATTATGATTGTGATGATTTACTTTGGAGGGTAGAACTCAAAAATCTATATAATTTAAGAAGGTTTTAAATAAGGTGTTTAAAACATGCTGAGAAAAGATACATATGCACAATTGGAATTTTAACTCCAATTTAACTGAGAAATGGTAAACTGAAGTATAAAACTCTATTTCTAATTTTAAACAGTGCATTGCACTATGACGCATTCATATCTATGGTAAACATGGTACACCATCCTAGGATACACATATATTTGCTAAACTTGGTACATTTCACAATGACACATACAAACTAGGTTGCATGCAATAAAACTGGTTACAATGCACTTCCAAAGTACAAAAATCATAGACTTGCTCATGTAAGCATGGAATAGCCAAATGGATTTAATTCATTTTCATCAAAAACTCATGGCAACCCCAGAGTGTTGCCAGCAAAATACCTCTCAACCTCTTCTAATTGTGTGCCAAATTGTCTGAATGGACTGCACATTTAATGATAAGAACAATTACAAACCCAATCCCTCCAGACATAGTAACCTCTCAGATAACCACTGGAACATGTTGCTAGGCTAAGAATCATCCACACAAACTCCAGGCAACGTGGACAGCCATTAACAGGACCAGACTTGTGCCAAACACAGATAAGGCAGGCCTGTCTCTTGTCTTCTCACTTCTTTATTATTTTTAGCAAATTAGTGTCGGGGCAATATATGAGTGCTCGAAGCAGCTTATTTAGAGAAAACACCACAAAATGTAGTGGAGTCCTGAGATAAAGAGTTTACATTAAGATTATTTTCAGAGTGTTGTGAGCTAGTTGGGTCAAGGTGACAAGTAAACAACAAATACAGGAATAGATACCATAAACAAACAGGGTAACAGATCCTAAAATTATACAGACAGATACTTTGGAGAGTAGCAAATAAGCCCATGTTATGGCTTTGAGATCATTTCTTTTGCCTGTTTTGTTCTAAAACACATTTAGCTGCTTTGCTATCTATTGCCTTCTGTGTGCAGCTGCCTTCTAAGGGTGCATCCTCACTAAATTAGAAACTCATAAGTGAAAGATTGGAACGCTTATATAGGCAGAAACTATTTGTGGCACACAAGTAGACCATCCATTAATGCACAGGAGACTCAACCCTTAATTTCAACAGAATCTGATGTTAGCATGTTGCTAAGCTAACAACGTGCTATTCTAAGCATAAAGCTTAGAATAAAACTTACTGTAGCACCAACAAACTTTAGGTAAAAATGTCTATTTTAAATAGATTTTTTTAATACTTTTCAGTAAATCGCAATTTCTCTCTGTTATGACACATTTTCACCCTATTTTAACAGCACAAATCTAATTTTATATTTTCATTTGGAAAGTCAATGAAATGCTAGTGGATTTTTTCTTTTTATGGAAATAAAGTGATATTTCACCAGCCATCTTGGTATTATCTTAACAAGTAAAGCTAGCAATACAATTATTTTAACTAAAATCAATATTTCATTTGCATATATTTAATTATTTATTTAGCAAGTAGTCATGTAATAAGTAGGATAACAAGCAGTCAAATTATAATTTTCTGTGGTCTCTTTCTTCTTACATAATAACATAATTTCAACGCAAATCAATATTTCATATCCATTAATTTATTTGGTAGGTAGTGTAATAAGTGGGATAATGTGCAGTCAGCTGGTCATAATCACAAAATAAGTCCCTTCGGGGTGATACAAGACCAGTCACTCCGGGTCATTGCAACAATGATAGGCTGACTGTATAATATCATTAACATATTTTACATCGGCATTAAAGGTGAAAAGGGTCTGTTGGGTGAAATAGTCCATTTTTAAACATTTTTTTTACATTTCTATATTTATAATCTTGTTTTTGGCTAAAATGTGGTATCTTAGAAGGCAGTACTATTTTGCTGCTTAATATTTGGAGCAGCTTTCGCATTAGGGTGTGCCTTTGATGGCTTAAAATGCTGTCTAGCTAGGCAGCTAACTAGATTAGGAACAGAGCTATTAATATATAATTATGATAGGAGTTTTGGAGAATTTTAATAGATAATATCGGAGCAATCCTGCTCACCGTCTCTTGGCTCGGTGCAAGTTTGGTTCTGACAGACAGAGTGGGTGGTTTGCCATGTGGTTGTGTATTCTCTGCCTGTGTTCTTACAGAGCCTCTCACAGAGGCTTTTCTCACTGCCGCAGAGCCATTGCCTCCCCCTCTTTCTCCTACTCCTCTTCCTCCACCTCTCGGACCAGCCCCGCTCATGCTCCCCTGGCCCTCATGCACCATTTTAGAGACTGCAGCATCCCTCCTCTCCACAATCCTCTTCTCTGAAACAGAGCTCTCCTTCGCCAGGTCATCCTGCCAAGAGGGTGGAAAGGAGAAAGAGATAGAGGGCATAGTAGTCAGGGAGGCTTAAAAGTGTGCACAAGAGATTTTGTTTAACACTCCAGCACCTGGTTTCTACTGCAAAATAATTTAAAATCGCTTTCAAATTTGAATGTCACAAATAACATAAAGAGAGATAAAGTACGTAAGAATGTATGAACAAAAAGCACAACAGATTGTGCAAGAAAATCAGATGTATTTGAGGGCTTAAAAAAAAGAAACAGAAAAAAGGGAAAATCGTGCAGTTAAGCTTACCTGCATCTCCATGCTCAGTGTATTGATCCAGGCTTCAACTGTCTTCTTTATCCTCATTTCATCAGTTACATCTCTACAGGACAAAACACATATCAGGCTGTCAACTTTCAGCAAACATCCTCAAAGATATGGCAGAAAAAAATATTAATCTGCACCCAAAAGCGACAGAGCAACTTCTCTTGCTGGTAAAACTTGATGTGTTGCTTTAGGAGTTTTAGTCCTTCAAATACTTTTAGGGTACCCTACAAAGCCTTTTATTCAATTTAGACTTTTATTTTGAAGGATATGCATAGACACAAATCTTCGATCATGAATGAAATTGCACAATAAAAGCCAAGCTAAATTAACAATTTAAATGGATTGTGATAGTGTTCAGAGGCATACTAAATGTTAGAGCAGCACAATATGTTAACAACCATGTTGGTATCGGTCAATTTTTAGCATTTTTATTAGCACTAGTAGTATTTTTTATAGAATCTATAATATTATTATTTAAAATATAATAATTATAAATACACAATTTTCTTTTTAATCATTTATGCATTTCAATTTCATA
The DNA here is from genome assembly GCF_025860055.1 of Xyrauchen texanus. Lineage (NCBI taxonomy): Eukaryota > Metazoa > Chordata > Actinopteri > Cypriniformes > Catostomidae > Xyrauchen > Xyrauchen texanus. Next base: position 5,731,365 of record NC_068297.1, read on the forward strand.
ACTAATTTCCATCAAATTGAATTGAGAACCTTTAAGAAAATTAAACAATAAAAAAAGTATTCACTTAATTTAGTTAAAAATCACACAATTAAACTTGATGGAAATTTGTTGTGACATTAAATGCTTAATTGGCTAACACACACACACACACACACATATATATGTATCTATATCTATATATATATATATATATATATATATATATATATATATATATATATATATATATATATATATATATACACACACACATATATCTATATATATATGTATATATATATATATATATATATATATATATATATATATATATATATATATATATATATATTTATACACATACATGTGTGTGTGTGTATATATTAGTGTTATAATAAATAATATAATAGTATTTATTAATAATTTATAAAAAAAAAAAAAAAAAAAAGCAAAATGGATTAGATTTATAATATCGGCCATCAAATTGATTATGTGATAATCTATAGCTCAACAGGATGAGCGACCTCATGTAGTGGGTTCGACTCCCATGGAACAAACTGGAAAATATAATGATCAATTGTTGATGATAAAAGGCAAGTTGCTTTGGAATGAAATGCACAAGTAATTATTTTAGATTACATAATAATTATTGTCTATCTGGTTTCAGTTCAGCTACTTTAAGAGATTAATTTACCTAAAAGTGTGAATTCAATTTGTTACATGGAAGGGAACACATACATACAGTGGCATGCAAATGTTTTGGCACCCCTGGTTAAAATTTCTGTTGCTGTGAATAGTTAAGTGAGTAGAACATGAACTGACCTTATCATGAACTGGAACATTCTTTTAAAAATTTTAAGCAATATTAGTGCATTATTTTTATTTTGTACAATTTTAGAGTGGAAAAAAAAGGAAAGGAGCACCATGCAAAAGTTTGGGCACAAGAGATTTGAGCTCTCAGATAACTTTTACCAAGGTCTCAGACCTTTTTTGGCTTTTTTGGGCTATGGCTTGTTGGGCTAAGGCCAGGTGATGCAAATTTCAAAGCTTTATACATACTCTGACTCCTCAGATCTTGTTGCAACAATCAGCAGTCATGGGCTCCTCTAAGCAGCTGCCTAGCACTCTGAAAATTAAAATAATTGATGCCCACAAAGCAGGAGAAGGCCGTTTCCTCAGTTCGTAATGTAATTAAGAAATGCAGATAACAGGAATGGAGGAGTTTGAGTTGAGGTCTGAAAGACCAAGAAACCTTTCAGAGAGAATTCCTTGTAGGATTGCTAGAAAGGCAAATCAACCTGTTCAGCACGGGGGTGGATCGATCATGCTTTGGGCTTGTGCTGATGCCAGTGGCACAGGGAAAATTTTCTGGTAGAAGAAAGAATGGATTCAATTAAATACCAGCAAATTCTGGAAGCAAACCTCAAGCCATCTGTAAAAAAGCTGAAGATGAAAAGAGGATTGCTTCTACAACTCAAAATCCACAATTGACTACCTCAAGAGGCTCAAGCTGAAGGTTTTCCACAGTCCCCTGACCTAAGCATCATCGAAAATCTGTGGATAGACCTGAAAAGAGCAGTGCATGCAAGACGGCCCAAGAATCTCACAGAACTAGAAGCCTTTTGCAAGGAAGAATGGGCTACAAAACATTTTTACAAGCTGGAATACTTGCCAGGGAGCGTTACCAAGTACTGACCATGCAGGGTGCCCAAACTTATTCTTCGGGCCCTTTTCCTTTTTTGTTATTTTGAAATGGCAAAAGATGGATATAAAAAAGTACAATTGCTTAAAATATTAAAGAAATGTGCAATCTTTAACTTTATGCCTTTTGGAAACCAGGCCATCTTTTGCTCGCTTAGCTATTCACAGCAACAGAATCTGAATTTTGATCAGGGCGGCCCAAACTTTTGTATGCCACTGTAGACATGAATCTTTAATCACAAGTTGAATTTATGTAAATAGAGTGCAAAACAATTCTTGCACTGAGTACATGGAAAATATATATTACCAAAAACATACAGCTGACCATTAGAAGGACGAAGATATTTTTATGTTCACATCCAGACTGTCTGAGATACCACATCCCAGTGAAAGACAACATCTGCAGCCATAGCTATTCTAAATGTGGCATACTGCTTTTAGAGGCGCAATAGTCTTCCAATGTTTCTCCACAGTACACATTATGCTAATGCCCTGCTGTCTAAAGGCCTGTTAGCCCATCTCTGCATCACTAATTGCACTTTATAAATCACAGAGATGAGGAGACGAGTGACACTCCCAGCATGCTGTCCAACTGCCGCTCTGAACTGCAAACAGCCCATATATCTAAAGCTAACTTCCATTTTCCTCTTCATCTCAGAGTTTTTGGGGTTTGGTTCGTAACACAGGAGAGTTCATGAGGGCTGGAACGGGGAGTACTTTTGTGTCTTTCTGTAAGGGTGCCTACACACTGGAGTTTAAGGCATGTCAGAGAATGTTGCATATCCGTAGATTTCAATGGGGATGGTACGTTCAGGTCAGGATGTGCAAAATTATTACTAGGTGAGTTGGACCTGGGACTGGATGCACAAAAAATTCTTAATAAAACTCTTCTAAACCGCTAACTTATTATTATTATTATTATCTATCTTAAGGAAAAAAAGTTACAAATATTTTGGATTCTTAAGAAAAGACTTCTTTAGAATGTTGTTCTTCTTCAGGAAAATTTTTATAATTTATCCAAGGAACTCATAACAATTTTGAAAGAAAATTTTCATGAATGCGTCACCTGGATTTTTCCACACCCTCAAAACCCATCTGTGGCAGGGCGGAGGGTGGGGCCGGGTCGTGATTATACACACCCGGTCCCTTATCAGGCTAATCAAGCCTCCGAGGGGGATAAAGGCCGACTGCGGAGGATTGTGCGGTAGAGAGAGATAGTTTACAAACATGTCCGTCATGAGCGTGTTTGTCTTCTGTTTTAAGTTTACCAATTAAAATATTATTTACATTGCCAAGCCGGTTCTCGCCTCCTCCTTTCCATTGACTGCTTTACACTGGTGCCGAAACCCGGGAAGGAGGAGGGATACGCCGTAGTAGAGTTCTCACCACTACCGTCCACCCCAATCGAGCAGACGCGGCCATCTGCCGGGGGACGAGGAGCCCGGCCGCCTGGAAGCAGACGACGGCTGACGACCGCGAGGGGAGAAGGGGCTCCTAACCGACTGCCTGGAGCGGTCAGGGCCGCTGACAGGGGTGGAGGAGTCACCTACCAGCCGCTGAAACGCGGCGGGGTCTGAGACCACCGACCGCTGCCAGGGGCAGGGGAGACCCCTTCTGTTCCCCAAGAATGCAGCGGGGCGTTCCGTCCACCAGGGCCTGGAGGTCTGCCTCTGATCCGCCCGGAGAGGCGGGGCTGTCGTCCGTTAGAGGGTGGAGGAGTGGCCGAGGAACAAGCTATGGCGTATCGGAGAACTGGCGAGTTCTCGCCTCCTCCTTTCCATTGACTGCTTTACACCATCTTAACCAATCCTAACCATCAAATGCTCCATTAGTGCTTTCTCTAGTGTGTGTGTGTGTGTGTGTGTGCAATTATGAATCAGCAGGGACTTGGCGATACAATACTGTTGCAATAAATTTATTACAAATAAAAAACGAATAAAATCACATGTACATAAGTATTCACAGCCTTTGCCATGACAATCAAAATTGAGCTCAGGTGCATCCTGTTTCCACTGATCATCCTTGAGATGTTTCTACAACTTGATTGGTGTCCACCTGTGGTAAATTCAGTTGATTGGACATGATTTGGAAAGGCACACATATGTCTATATAAGGTCCCACAATTAACAGTGCATGTCAGGGCACAAACCAAGCCATGACGTCCAAGGAATTGTCTGTAGACCTCCGAGACAGGATTGTACAGATCTGGGGAAGGGTACAGAAAAATGTCTGCAGCATTGAAGGTCCCAATGAGCACAGTGGCCTCCATCATCCGTAAATGGAAGAAGTTTGGAACCACCAGGACGCTTCCTAGAGCTGGCCGCCCGTCCAAACTGAGCGATTGGGGGAGAAGGGCCTTAGTCAGGGAGGTGACCAAGAACCCGATGGTCACTCTGACAGAGCGCAAGCGTTTCTCTGTGGAGAGAGCAGAACCTTCCAGAAGAACCACCATCTCTGCAGCACTCCACCAATCAGGCCTGTATGGTAGAGTGACCAGACGGAAGCCACTCCTCAGTAAAAGGCACATGACAGCCCGCCTAGAGTTTGCCAAAAGGCACCTGAAGGACTCTCAGACCATGAGAAACAAAATACTCTGGTCTGATGAAACAAAAATTGAACTCTGGCCTGAATGGCAAGCGTCATGTCTGGAGGAAACCTGGCCAATACCATCCCTACAGTGAAGCATGGTGGTGGCAGCATCATGCTGTGGGGATGATTTTCAGCGGCAGGAACTGGGAGACTAGTCCGGATCGAGGGAAAGATGAATGCAGCAGTGTACAGAGACATCCTTGATGAAAACCTGCTCCAGAGTGCTCTGGACCTCAGACTGGGGTGAAGGTTCATCTTCCAACAGGACAATGACCCTAAGCACACTGCCAAGTTAACAAAGGAGTGGCTACGGGACAACTCTGTGAATGTCCTGGAGTGGTCCAGCCAGAGCCCAGACTTGAACCTGATTGAACATCTCTGGAGAGATCTGAAAATGGCTGTGCACCGACTCTCCCCATCCAACCTCATGGAGCTTGAGAGGTCCTGCAAAGAAGGGAAGAAGAATGGGAGAAACTGCCCAAAAATAGGTATGCTAAGCTTGTAGCATCATACACATAAAGACTTGAGGCTGTAATTGGTGCCAAAGGTTCAACAAAGTATTGAGAAAAGGCTGTGAATACTTATGTACATGTGATTTTTTTTTTTTTCATTTTATATTTTTAATAAATTTGCAAAGATTTCAAACAAACTTCTTTCACGTTGTCATTATGGGGTATTGTTTGTAGAATTTTGAGGAAAATAATGAATGTAATCCATTTTGGAATAAGGCTGTAACATAACAAAATGTGGAAAAAGTGAAGCGCTGTGAATAATTTCCGGATGCACTGTACCATCGATTAACAACCTCAGAGCTCACAGTAGGTCTGTCTTTAAAGGTTTTTGAGTTATCGTTTCCCCTATGGAGAAAATTAATAAGAACACAAAGAGAATGAAGCTCTGCTGATCTTTACCCAATATCCAACGAACCTTGTCCACAAGCACAAACTTCGACTTCTACAAAAAGTTACAGAAAAATAGTGTACACAAGGACTTACAGATCCACAGCTGTCCACATATCTCACAAGCAGCTCTCGACACACAAACAGAAGCTCAGAGATAAAGGCCCAGGCTGCCCATAGCAGTCCTGTCACTAAGCGTTGAAGCATCCTGTGTCTCTGCCGAGCATCTGGCGTATGATGGATTCGCCTAATCAGATGATGCTTGAAGACACTCGTGATTCCAAATGGAGCACGATTGATACGAGCGCAGAGAATGACCTGCAATTAACCTCTTCAGACTACTCGTCATTTTCTTCATCATCCTCCAACCGAGCCCCTTTAATCTCATTATTATCCCGTAAATTCTGGCTTTCAGGAGGTAAAAAGTCGAAAATGAGCCACAAAGGCTATTTAGTACTTCCCTTTATTCATATTCCTCCACAAAACTAAGAAATTAATTAGAGAGCTGAAGGGCATGAAATGAAACAATGTAAAAACTCTTGGAGGACTCAGAAAGAGATAAAGGCTGAATCTTAATAGCTTTAAAAACGTTACCTGTAAATATCAGAATCAGCAAATGTCAGGAGTTGGGAGTGGAGATTAGTGAGGTTGAGAAATGAGTTTAACTCGACTGAAATATTTGGCCTTCCTTAAAGGAATGGTGCCCCCAAAAATGGGAAATTCTGTCATTATATACTCACCCTCATGTTGTTCCAAACCTATTTAACTTCTCCTGATGATGTTTTAATTAATGTTAACATAAACCTCATTGGAGATGAGGCCACAACATGAAGTCACAAGAAACACAAGAACCAATGAGGTTTAATATAAGTGACATGTCGCCATATTTGATTTAGGCTCCATTTGATCAATGATTTGATTTGAGAGTGAATGACGACTTCAATTTCAGTCTGTTCATAATAAAGTGAACGTACGCCTTTAAAAGACTTGATGATATGATACACAAGTCACATGGATGACTTTCATGACACATTTGGGTGCTCTTGAAGCTTTAAAGTGAGTCACTATCAACTGTGATTGAAACATTCTTTAAAATATCTATGCTCCAACAGAAGAAAGATACAAATGTAGTTCTGGAACATGAGGGGGAGTAAATAATGGCATCATTTTTATGTAATTATAATAAGTGAACTAATCCTTTAAGAGTGACTAATTGTTCTGAAAACCCATCAACTCATAAATTTTGAAAATATGTAGATTTGCATATCCATACTATCATAGATGACACAGTGGTAACAGAATACTTTATATAACATAAAACCATTGCTATTGTTCAGTTTAAGCACAGTAAGATCTAAATACAATGCAAAGGAAAAACAAAGAAATTACTTCACATCTGTGAAAGGAGTGGACAAGAATGGTGACTATGACAGCCATCAAAACCCAAACACTTGGGCTCTGAGGAATAAAAGTGCATAATCTCTGAGGTTAATAAAACATATGATTCTCAATGTGATTACCAGAATCATCAAGCGCTTTTTAAAAAGCCGTTGACACAACCACCAATTACATAACTCAATATTAAGACATCTGAACACCTTTTCATTTGAGAGTTATGATGTGAAGCTGAAATTAAACTTGAACTGAGCCTTGGCTACTAACATAACGGAGCCATAACAGTTAAAAGTGAAGACTGCATGAAGCTTCAATAAAACCAGATAGAAACAGCAAGATGAGTGATAAATCTCACCACTGTCAAACCCAAAGTCTTCGCCATCTGTTGAATTATGCAATATGCTTCATGAGCTTTTCAGCACATGGTATACTTATAATTACAAAGTCATTGAAACTTAAACTGTGAAAATATTGCCTTTACCCAAGTGTGAGGTGTAACTTTTCAGAGGAGGGTCCACAATGCATAATGAAGTAGAAAACAAAACAAGATTCTAAACTTTCACATTTGCACATGCCCTCGTTTATTTTTTTCTCCACAATTTGGAATGCCCAATTCCTACTACTTAGTAGGTCCTCGTGGTGGTGGGTTACTCACCTCAATTCGGGTGGCGAGGACAAGTCTCAGTTACCTCCGCTCCTAAGACAGTCAATCCGCGCATTTTATCACATGGCACGGAGACTGCCAGCATGTGGAGGCTCAAGCTACTCTCCGCGATCAACGCACAACTTACCACGCGCTCCATTGAGAGCGAGAACCACTAATCGTGACCACGAGGAGGTTACCCCATGTGACACTACGCTCCCTAGCATCCGGGCCAATTTGGTTGCACAGGAGACCTGACTGGAGTCACTCAGCACACCCTGGGTTCAAACTCATGACTCCAGGGGTGGTAACTAGTGTCGATACTGTACATGCCCTCATTCAGATTTCAACACAATGGATGGTGGGAATACAATCTAACTTCTGACTCGTTTTGCAGTGTCACATCCTCAAATTAATGATTTAATCAAGCCCCGAACATAAAGCGCGATGTGAAAAGCTCTCTCCATGTGGCACGGGTGGTGCAGGCTCAACCGGTGAACGGGGGAGAGCAGAACAGCATCTGGCACCTCAATCCCTGCGACCTTTCAGCAGAGGATAATATCAAAGCCATTAGAGCAGGGAGAGGCAGCCACATCAATCAGCTCGTTTGTGTTTTCATGCACACACAGACATTAGGAGACAGAGCTGATTGCGGCTGCCATTTTGGAGACAATTAACATTGGGGCTGACATTTTGCTTGAAGAGTTTGGATACTGAGACGGGTTTGAGAGGTATCGGAGAGATCCTATCTTTGTTGGGCTGTGGTGAAGCTTTTGGATTGAAACAAAGCATATGACGACGTCAAAGCAAATGACAACAATGTCATTTAACATGTTGGTTTTCAAACTGGGGTCCGGAGACCCCCAGGGAGTGCTAGTGGGTCTGCGAAAAATATCAGTGATAGTGTAAAAATGTAAAAGAAATCAAATAAAGATAAATGAAATAAATAAATGAAACATTGGACTAGTTAACACATTTACCGAATTTGACATTATAATGGTTTCATGCTTTCTGAAGACTGGTCAGAAATCATTAGATTAACTGTGATTATTTCATTTACAGCCCTAACGTTTAACAGCAAGAAACTACAAATCTATCTAGTTTAATGAAAAAAAATATTTGTTATTGATTTCTAAACGAAAATCTGAGAAAAGAACTATATAAATGAATTTAAAATGTTTCTCTCTATATTTCTACATTTAATATTACTCTAATATTGGATAGATGATACATATGTAGTCAACTTAATACAAAGTAACTATTTTACAGATAATATTTTGATAATTTCTTTTGGCTTTAGTGCAATGCGACATAAAAGACAATTGTACTAAAGCCAAAAGAAATTATCAAAATATTATCTGTAAAACAGTTTTAAAATTTAACAACATCCAAATTGAATCTAACAACTCAAAATTTTTCTTATTTTTCTCACATATTTTAAATGAGTTTTTCATTCATAAAAATACACAGCTGACTTTAAATTTCAGGAAGAGTTCGCTTGCAAGGTGATCATCATATTTGGGGGTTCTTGGCCATAAAAAGTAAAAAAAAAAAAACTGTTTTATGGTAATTTAATAAAATATATGAGACATTCCATGTAACTGTTATGCATTTAAAATAACGGTATGTATATTCTACAATATGCATTAATTGGTAGAATTGTTTTATTATAATGATAAAATATGATTTATCAGCCAGTATTTGGCCATTAAAAAAATAATGAAAAAAATAAAACAATTATAGAATAAAATAATATGTCATAACTCACAATTAAAACAGTAAAAAACATTTAAATAAAAACGATAAAACAATTATTTGCTATTAATAATTATGTTATACATTAATATTAATTAAATACTAATAGTTATAATTATTTAATTATAATTACTGTTAAGACCAACAACAATAATAATAGTTATTATTATGTTATATTAGGCTTTTACTTAAATTAGTGTAGTTTTTATAAATTACTATATAATTTATACATTAATGTACATTTTATTTTATATAATATATAATAGCAGCTTTGACAGAGTTTATTCTTGTAATGACAACATAACTTCTGGTTTTTGTGATTTTACATCTCACAATTTTGACTTTATCTTTAAATATTTGCAATAACATCTCTAATTAATTGGTCATTACATCTTGCAAATGTGACAAGAGGTGGTATCTACTAGGGCGGGCATCTCAGTCCACCCAGGACTTTTATTTGTCTTTGTATGCATCTGCTATTTAAAAACGAATGTTGCTCACCGCTAATATTTATTTTAAAATATTTGATCATCAAAAGCCACTTCCTTTGATCTCCCTCATGCCGGCATTGTATTGAGCCTTAGAAAACCAGAAAACACTGCTGTTCTTTCTGTTATCACAGCTTTAGCATCATATAACAGACAGCAGTCCTGGGGCGCCGTTCTCCATTTCGGTTTTTAAACTGCTGCTTTAGCACTCTGCCGCTGCCATGTCTCTCTCTCTCTAAAAATGTGCATGATATGGGCAGAGACTACAGCTCATGGTGTATCACAAGCCATTAGCTGCTCTGTGTCGGAGGGATGTGGGGTAATGTCACATTGAGAGCAGGCAGAATGGTAAGATTGAGTATGACCTCCTGCTATAAAAGTGTTACCCCTCTCGGAGAGACCTGTTAAAGCAGACTCTACCCCAGTGCAAAACCAACCCCCCTTTGCCTGGCTCTGAGCACTATGTCTTTAAAAGCTGCAAACACACGTGAACCCTCCATAATTCACAGTGACATAATCTCCTGGTGCTCCACCATAGACACCATGCTGAGAATGGGGTTCGGTCTAACTTTACAGTGTAATATATAAGCACAGTTTCCGTTTCACACTAACATTTAAAGACATTAAACATTACTCTCATGCCGCTCCCAATCTATATTACTTTCTTTCTTGTAAAATGATTAAAGCACATATTGTTTATGTCTTGTGGCTATAATTTTGAAACAGTGAGTATTTTATCATGTGTAGATTGGCCCCATTCACTTCTATTGTAAGTGCTTCACTGGAACGCAGATTTTTGCTTTTTTTTTTTACAGAAAAGTAAGAAGAGGTAAAAGTAAATATTTATGGTAATAAACATTATACAACACATGCTGTTGACTGAGCTTAACATTTATTGAACCTTCAAAAAATTATTTTAAGCACTCATAAACTTGCAACAGGCATCAAGACTTTCACTGAAAAAAAATTTGCGTTTTAAATTTCAGGATGTTTTGTATGCCTTCAGAAGACTTGGAATATGATGCACAGACTACTTTTGTGATACTTATGGGCCCTTTTATAAGCTTTACACTGAATCTTCAACTGCTAATGTATTGACAGACTGGGATATTCATTAACTTTTACATTTACATTTTTAAATAATTTCCATAAAAAGTATTTATAAATGTATTTTGTGCTCCTTATCAGTTTTGGAGGGTGACAGGAAGAATATTATGACAATTCTTATTTCATTTGTCATACATCATGTAGTTTCAAAGCCATACACTGTTTTTTTTCTGTGGAACACAGTAGACATTTTTGAAGAATCTTTATACAGCTCTTTCCATACAACAGCAATTCAAGTTCCAAAGAGGACAAATAAATGCTATAAAATAACTTTAAATGTAGACCATACAACTTGTGCACTACATATTTAAAGTCTTCTAAAACCATTCAATACATGTTTAAATTCAATGATAATCTTTCTCTCTGCCGAGACTCATATATTATATCCAGTGTTTACGTTCAGAATTAAAAAATGATGCTGCATTTGGTTACAACAGATGCGCAAACCGACATGTTTTGGCACCAATGCCGTTGACGCACCATTTCAAGTCTGGACGAACACAGGCTAGACAAAAGCATTGGCAGAGATTGATTAACATGCAACTAAGATTAACTAAAGTCACTATCCATCAATCCATCTTTGACCGCTTATCCGGGACCGGGTCACGGTGGCAACAGACTAAGCAAAGTAGCCCATACGTCCTTTTCCAGAGCCATATCCTCAAGCACATCCTGGGGGATCCCGAGGGGTTCACAGGCCAGGCCAGACCAGAGATGTTATCCCTTCAGCGTGTTCTGGGTCATCCCCTAGGCCTCCCACAGTTGTACATGTCTGAAACACCTCCTCAGGAAGGCGTCCAGGAGGCATCATGCTTCACACCCTATCCCTTATGGTGATCCTGACACCCTATGAAGAAAGCTTATTTCAGATGCTTATATTCACAATCTTATTCTTTCGGTCACTACCGAAAGCTCATGACCTTAGGTGAGGGTTGGAACATACACTGATGGGTATATTGAGAGCTTTGCCTTCAGGCTGAGCTGCTTCTTCACGACCACGGTTCGATACAGCAACCGCATTACTGCAGACGCTGCACCGATCTGCCTGTCGATCTCACACTCCAACTTTCCCTCACTCGTGAACAAGACCGAGTTACGTGAACTCCTCCACTTGTGCACACCAAAAAACTGCTGCGTGCGTCTTTCTCTCTGGGGTCCCCGGCTCCTCCTTTTATCTCTCTCCTGCTGATTGGAGAACTCAGCGCCAGGCGCGAATCCTCTTGGCCCGGCCACCCCATCCTCCTCACCACACAAGGTAAAACAGTTCACTCCGCTGCAATCTTTGGAAGGCTCCCGAGCAGCTCTTTTCAATGTAAAAAAGCAGCATACAGTAAAAGTGCAGCACCAATCTACTTGAATGGGGAAGACCAAAATCTCCAAATGGTTGGTCAAGTTTTAAAGGCTTTTATTGGTAAAAACACTCAATATATGCAAAGAGTCAATATTTACAGTGTTGGCCCTTGTTCTTTATAACCTCTGCAATTCGCTCTGGTATGATGGATATCAGTTTCTGGGCCAAATCCTGACTGATGGCGATCCATTCTTGCCTTATAAGTGCTCGGAGTTGATCACGATTTGTGGGCTTCTATTTGTCCCCTCACCTTTTGAGGACTGACCACAGGTTCTCTATGGGATTAAGATCCAGGGAGTCGCATGGCCACGGATCCAAAATTTCAATGTAATGATCTCCGAGCCACTTTATTATCACTCTTGCCTTGTGACATGGTGCTCCATCATGCTGGAAAATGCATGGATCATCAACAAATTGTTCCTGGGTCATTGGGAGAAGTTGCTCTTGCAAGACGTTTTGAAACCATACTTTATTCATGGCAGTGATTTTGGGCAGAATTGTGAGAGAGCCCACTCCCTTGGATGAACAGTAACCCCACACAAGGATGGTCTCAGGAAGCTTCACTGTTGGCACAACACAGGACTCATGGTAGCATTCACCTTTTCTTCTCCGGACTATCCATTTTCCAGATGTCCCAAACAGTCAGAAGGGGCTTCATCAGAGAAAATAACTTTGCACCAGTATTCTGCTGTCCAATACTTGTACTTCCTGCAGAGTTTCAGTCTGTCCTTGATGTTTTTCTTGGAGAGAAGTGGCTTCTTTGCTTCCCTTCTTGACACCAGGCCATTGTCCAAAATCTTTGCCTCACTGTGCGTGCAGATGCACTCACACCAACCTGCTGCCAATATTGAGCAAGCTCTGCACTGGTGGTGACACGCTTCCATAGCTGACTCCTCAGGAGGAGACAGTCCTGCTGCTTGCTGGACACTCTGGGACGTCCTGAAGCCTTCTTCACTGCAGTTGAACCTCTCTGCTTGAAGTTCTTGATGATCCATTAAATGGTTCTTTCAGGTGCAATATTCTTTGCAGAAATTTCCTTTCATGTGAGGCAGTTTTGATGCAATTGTTGATGGCTGCATGTCTTTCTTTAGAGGTAACCATTGCTAACAAGAACAGAATGATTGGAAGCACTTCTTCCCTCCTTTTATAGCAATCAGTCTGCTCTTACAATCCAATCAGAATGATAGAGTGATTTCACCTGACTACTAGTGTTCGTTCACACTTTCCCAAGTGCTGCTGATATCATTAGTGAAATGATGTTAGCTGATCATTTTGTCCAGGGCCAAAAAACAGTGAAATTTGGGTTTTTGTAATAAAGTTTTTTGCCAATGAATCTTTTTGCAATTATTTAAAATGCATCTGATCACTCTGCACAATAAACTTGAAACAATGTGAATCAACACCACAACAACTGAAGCAGAAAACTTTACGAAACACAAAATGTATGTCACTGCCAATACTTTTGGCCACGGCTGTACATCAGTTGGCTATTGAGCTTTCCAGTTACTCCCATTAATTTTAATACCAGTGGTCAGTTTCTATTGAACTGTTACTGGATTAACAGTGAAAACAACTTCGATTTCCCTCTGTTTCACACACAACGCTATCGTATGGCATTAGAAGTTGAAGCTGTGTAAATATTCTTTAAATAAGTTTCTACTTTAGTATTACATGGTAAAAAATAACAGCACTCAGGTGTGGAACATCATGAGGGTGAGTTACAAATGACAGAATTTGTATTTTTCAGTGAATAATTCCTAATTATATTTTTATATTATTATTTAGGACTGATTGTTGAGAAATCATGCACTTTTCCTCATGCACATGAAAAATATGGTGATGGAAAGATTAAGTATTTAAATTGAGAACCAATAAGCTAGAAATTCATGCAGCCATAAAATCTACAATTTAAAAATGTTTGTAGAACAGCATTTTGTATTTTAACCTCTCCTTTTTTTATAAAAATGTTTTTATATTCCGTGCCGAGTTTAACGTGATGCCAGAACTGTTAACCTCAGGTGGCATCTGGGTAAAGGCATCCACAGACAGATGCCAATCACAGTGATGGTTCCGTTTGGCTTAGTCCTTTCCTGTCTGGATTGTGCTCTGTGGCCAGCTGTCAATTAAATTCATATGCCGGTTCACCGCCCTAGTACAGCCAAACTTTTAAAAGAATGAAAACATTCACAAAAAATACCTAGGAGTTAAGCAGCAGGGCTCTCAGAGGTGCGAATAAATTTGCTAGAGCAGTACACTTTGCGACTAGCAACATCCTCATGATACCATTAATAATCATGAGAAATAAATGCAATCAAAGATAAGAAAACAAAGACATGCCATACAAAAAATGACTGTGGTTATTCCATAGATCAATTGTGTTATAAGATAGTAATACAATGGTCCTTTGATATTCACTATACCAGGTAATGTTCGATTACCATTTTTATATACCATGGCTTTTAAAGTCAACATGAAAGAAAGTTGACAACCCCTTTTTCTATCCATGATGTGAAATATTATTGAGGATATTCAACAAGACAAAAATGTAAGGTGGGACTTGATTTTATCCATCAGAAATTGACTGGACAATGAAAGTTGGCCTCTGCAGGTAATGACATCAGCACTCAACATAAAAAATGGTTTCAGAAGTAAAACCGCTTTGATTGCAAAGATAAGCATTTCTTTTGGAATTATGTGAATCAATGAATCGTTTAAAATAAGACAAGGAAAACGTGTATTAAAAGAGTAAACGGGGTCAATCTTGATATCACGTTGACTTTAAATGGAACTGAAATGTACTTTAAAGAATATCACGGTAGTACCATCAAGGTAGGGTCCAAAAAACATAGTTTTACAATGTTTTTCCATAGTATATTTGGATACATGATGTGGGCGGCTGGATGCTCTTTAGAATGCCCGGTCTGTTTAAAGGAACAGCTCTGACGGCAACCGCATCAACCGGCTCTGCGGGCTGTGAAACCGGAGATCAAGAGATGTTACAAGCATTTAAATGATTGTATATAGTGGGACTCAAAAGTCCACAATTTAATCATTTTTCTAATTTAATACAAATGTTTATATCACAAATTATACTACCAGCATAACAATTTGAGTGAGAATTTCAATAACAAATGTACATGAATTTCTGAACATCTTCATATTTGTTATGTTCCCATTTTGCTTTAATGACAGCATGCACTCAATCTGGAATGAACTCAACATATTTCTTCAATTCATCTGTTTCCTCTATTCATTTCCATTCTATTCAACTAATTTCATAACATTTATTAGTTTAAAACTTTTCAAACTTGTACTTCCAGGTTAAACTGAATTTTAAATGACATATTTTTAATGTGGACTTTTAGACCCCTCTGTATATTTTTAATGGAACAACAAACTCCCATGTGCGAGAGCATCTCCAGAGAATAAATGTGATAAATATGCTGCAATGAGTATTTAGTCAAAGCCATTAGGGTGTGTTGTTTTTTTTTTTAGAGGCATTTTTCTTTTTTATTATTATTGCAGAGAATGATGATCATTGCATAAAATAGCATAGGATTAATGTCTCATGTAATTTTATTACCATAATATCTCATACATTTATGTTAATTGTATATTTTGGAACAAAAACAATCAGAAAGTTCAAGATCAAATAAAGGTGCCTGCTGCACCAGCCATGTGTAAATCTCGCCCCGGATTACTGCATCTTTCCCTGTAGTATACGTGTCACGTTCTTTCTCGGCAAGCACAAAAATGGACAGTTGAGGGTCCTTGCTGTTTCTCCCTCTCATCCTCTCCTGAATATAAATGTTGGAGAGCTCCATAAATCTATTACACAGGCGGGCAAACGCTTGACGAGGGACTCTCCAACCTCAACCCTGTGCTCTTGTCAAACGTTAAGTCACATCAGAGGCACCACCATACTGTTAATCAGGTGCTTCGTTACAAACCCATATGACTTGTTTCTTTCTAAGAACACCAAAGGAGAGGTTTAGTAGGATGCATAGTGCTGCTCTCTTCCATACAGTGAAAGTGGATGGTGACCAGGGGTTCACCTCCAAAAAAGACTCCAAAAAGAAAAAATCATATAAGTAGTCCTTACACTCGTGCATTATTCCTAGTCTTCTAAAGTCATGCAACAGCATTGTGAACAATTTTAACTCTGAAATTTGAAATTTTGGTCTTTATTCACTGAAAACCTTGCTTTGAAATCTTGTTTGACAACTGTGGTCACGCTTCACTTTCATTGTATGGAAAAGAGACATTTAGGCAGTCAACTCTGAACGCATATTTTGTTTTGTTTCATAGCAGAAAGTAAGATAAACAGGTTTAGAACGACATTAGAGTGAGTAAATGACAACAGAATTTCCATTTTTGGGCGAACAGTTCCTTTAAGCAAGGCGGCAGAACTGCGAGGCGTTTATAAAATAACTGGTTAATTGGTAAACAGAGTGAGTTTGGTCTGTTAGATACGTAGTGCGGGAATTCACTTAATTCACCACCTTACACATTGATGCAAATTGAGCAATTGATGCCACTATCTGTAGTGGTGCCTGCAATTACAGACTCGGACAAAAAGGAGAAAAAAAATGTGCACATTTATTTTTCAAGCCCAGGTGTAAAATAGAGATAACAATGCTGGTCTGTGAATACCCACATAGCTGAAATAACAAGATACAAAAGGTACCTAGTGCCATTCTGTTGTTGTGGATAGAACATGCACAGAGGAGAAACCTCATAAAACCTGGCACTGCAGAGGATGGGGTTGCCATGGGAACCTACCATGGAAATGGGGGTTGTGGGAGGAGGTGGGGCCGTGGTGGAGGGGGCGAGATAGCTGCTCCTGCTGTTCAGGGTCGACTTGGCATTCCGAACAGAATACGCATCAGTGGTCTGGAAAGACAAGGACAGAGAAGCAAATCTGACTTTGTTGCCGAGAACCTGCACCATGAAGTTTGGACGGAACTGAAATCACATATATCAAACATGAAATGTGTCAACAAGTGCTTTTGCATGCCATTGCATAATAATCTATGGGTCTACTCCAAAACCTAGTGAGCTACCTCACTGTCTACTTAGTAAGAAGATGACTACTTACAAGGAAGCTAACTTCTGAGACAGCATTCTAACAGATATGGAACCTTGTCAGTGACAGATTTGGAACAAGCTAATTATGCAGCAACATGAAATTAAGCTGAAACCATGGCAGTGAGGATTTCTATATAAAAAATAATTATGGAATTCTATTTAAAATCTTGAACTCAATAGATTTCATGTTTTATTTTCGTATATTTTGTATCACCACAACGCATTCAGATTAAAAATTAGGACCATATTACAAACATTTATTTTAAATGTTTGTACCCAAGATGCAATAGTACAAAAACGTAACTGATTTGACATTCCAAAAATCACTATCTGGATAACAGAATATAATAATAATAATTATAATAATAATAACTGGTGTCCATCAAGCCATTTCTCTTTAGTGCAGCACTTTCTTTAGTGGTTCTGTGTTTCACTATTGTGAAATAAAGACTTATTTTGCCATGACGCATTAGCAAGGGAAGTTCAAACGTGGATACCTTTATGACATGTTTCCGACATTATACATTCTCATTACTGCAACTGGTGCTAAATGTATAAGATAATGGATGTAATTATCAATTTTGCCCACTGAATAAGGAATATTCTGGGTTCAATACAAGTTAAGCTCAATTAAGAAAATGCACATTTGCAAAGCTCTCATGAACAGTATTTTTACTATATAAGTAATGACGATTTGAGCAACCCACTCTTCCTCAGAATAATGTTGAATAACCTCACTACTGTTTCTAATGTATATATATATATATATATATATATATATATATATATATATATATATATATATAGCCACAGCATGTGAACATTATACACGTTACCATGATTTTCTGGTGATAAACTTAAGCTTACTAACCTTATTTGTGTAAAGTTATACCCAATACCTGGATTACAGGGTTTTGTTGTCATGACAATGAAATTGTAATATTGGACATAACTTTACACAGATAGGGTTAGTAAGTGATTTTAATCATACTAAAATTTTTAACATGCATATTGTTTACATTTTGTGGCTATAATTTTGAAACAATTTGTATTTTAGCGTTTATGGACTAGCCCCATTCACTTCCATTGTAAGTGCCTTCCTGTAACCATGATTTCATTTATTTATTTTAAATAAAGGAGGGACAAATATTTGATGTGGAAATCAACATTATACCACAAATGCTGATTATTGAGCTGAACTTGTATTGAACCTGGAATATTCCTTTAAATACTGTACATCTATAAGATGAAGCAATACAATTTTCACACTTCTAAAAAAATACCCTAATATTAGCATTTTTGTATCCGGTCATCTCATTGCTGCAATAGACCTTTTCATAACCTCAAAACTTTTATACTCATAAATATATAATGCTATTTAGGGCCCAGGGAGATTCGACTCGCAATCGATTTCAAGAAGTCTGATGTTAGCATATTGCTAAGCTAACAATTGGCCTATCAGGGCACCCTAATAAGCATAAAAATACACAGCACGCACAAACATTATGTAAAATAGTGAATTTTTAATGGGACTGAAATGTTTTTTATATATATTAATATTGAATTAAATTAATCATCTGTCATCTGCGTAATGCTTTCAGACAAATAATTTGGCAAAAACGAGATATCTTACGAGGCAGCACAATTATATTTAAATGAAAAACCTTCTAGAACAACCTTTGAGTCAGTAATACCCATGATGTGTTTAAATTAGTTTTTTAACAGAGCTTAAAGCACCAGAGGCAAATGTACCTAGAGGTCTCACTTTTCAACGTTTTACCGTTCACAAAATGGCAAAAATACAAAATCATATTGCCGCTATGGGATATTGTTGGCAGGTACATAACTGCTCACATTGCAATGTGAATGACATTCCATTAAAACATGCCAAACGGCAAGACTAGTGACAAGGCTGTCTCACTTCCAGAAAGAGAGTGAGACAGAGAGAGAGAGAGAGACAGACGGCATCAAAAGAGCATTCAAATCCTGCATCCTCAATTATATGCTAATGTGTCATTTGCTGTATGTTACATTATTCTGGGCTGATGGAATTTTTCAGCTGCAGAGGGGTGCCAGGAAACTCAATGCCTTATTGGGAGAGCGAGGGTGACATTAATGGATAGAAACATACAGTGGCACATTGAAGAAGTGCTGTAATTTATTAGCGTGGGAGGCAAAGGAAAGAAACAATTGGAAAAATGAGTGTCTGGTCAATGAGACACACATTTCTCACTTCAATGTCTTGCCATGATTTCATCAGCAGCCCCCCTTCAATTAGATTAATGCAATCCAGAGCTCGGACAGTCATCTAAGGGTCCATTCACACCTAAAGCAATTTACGGTGCATCCCAAACTGTACACTATTTTATGCCATTTTGTAATGAAAGTAGTGCAAGCAGTATTGCAACACTGAAAATGCAACAAAAAGAAGCGTACTACTTTGTCCACTCCATATGTGCCTCTTGCCGTATGTAGCATAAGGGTTAAGATTAAGGGTACTCTGCAGTTACCTGGCTGCGATGCTGTTCTGACAAAACAATGGCAAATAATGGAGAATGTGGCAACTTGCAAAACTTCAGTGAAGACGCCACCTTAAGAATGCTTCATTGGTTTATTTTACTTAGCAGCCAAAGTGAATATGTACATAATTTAAGATATAAATGCTGAACGGAGTTTGGCTAATAAAAATATGTATCTAAATATATATACTGTACATAATATATATATATATATATATATATATATATATATATATATATATATATATATATATATATATATATATATATATATATACATATTTATGACAAATGTCTTTGATGCAAAAAAGCTAATTGAATTTCACTAATTGAAAAAATTACATTAAGAGTGATTGCATTCTGGGGGGCTGCAATTTAGCAGGGTTGTAAATTAGCTCAGCGAGTAAGGACGCAGACTACCACACCTGGAGTCGTGAGTTCGAATCCAGGGCGTGCTGAGTGACTCCAGCCAGGTCTACTAAGCAACCAAATTGGCCTGGTTGCTAGGGAGGGTAGAGTCACATGGGGTAACCTCCTCGTGGTCGCTATAATGAGATTCTTGCTCTCGCGAGCACATGGTGAGTTGTGCGTGGATGTCGCAGAGAATAGCGTGAAGCCTCCACACATGCTATGTCTCCGCGACAACATGCTCAACAAGACACGTGATAAGATTGACGTTCTCTGACACAGACACAACTGAGATCCGTCCTCATGAGGCAAGTCACTACGCCACCACGAGGACTTAGAGCACATTGGGAATTGGGCATTCCACATTGTGGAGAAAAGGGTACAAACTAAATAATAATTGAAATATTATAATAAATATTCACATTGAAATAGTTCCAAAATATTCTGTTTTTTTTTTTATATTGCCTGTCAAATAATATAATGACAGTAAAAAAAATATAAAGTTTGGAACTGAACTTTGGTACATGAACATTTTATTGTTGAATTTTCAATGCTATTTTAATGTTAAATGATTTTTAATTAGAGCATTTCAAAGTGCTTTCGTTTCAAAGACATTTGTTCTTATTGTACTTCCACATTTTAAGATGCTGTGTTGAGCTAAAATAACTTTTAGAAACACATCTCAAGACACCTGCATTCTTTAACACTTGGCTTTGGAACAGAGCTAAAGTGTCAGTAAATTAACTATTAAGAAAGACACATGAGTGCATTTTGTGTCAGTATGCTGCAAAATACAATTTTTAGGGTTTGACAGCCAAATTCGAATCTATGATGCCAGTTTTTAGCCATCGACCTCTTTGAGAATAATGACAAATTGGTAGAAGACAGCAATTTAACTTTTAATTGCTATGGCCAAGACAGAGTAACTCTAATAACTAAACCTAAAGCAAGACTTCAAGAGTGTAAAAATTAGCATTGATTTCTGAAGCTTTTACCTGCATTAGACTCCTCATCTCGTCTCTGAGTCGCCCCAGATCCTGCAGCATCTCATTGGCTCTTTGTACTGCTGAGCTGGAAGATGGCGAATACATCTGTTCTTCATTGTTTTTCTTTTGGCTGTGTGGCTTCATGAATGATGGTTCTGCAGGTTCACCAATTCCAGTTTGAGTAACTGATGCATTAGGTGATGTCTGCCTGTCCCTTAAAATATGAAGGCAGCAAGGGTTTAAAATGTTAATATTTACTGTATATGGTAAGCTGTTTAGCATCTCCATTCAGCATTCTTGATCATACTGTAAATTACATTAACAAGGTTGATAATGGCATAGGGCGTTAAGAACATTGTGTAGCATTAATAAAACATGCACAAATGTGGTGACCCCTGGAGAGCGTTTTTAAAATGTACCGTTTTTAGTGAAGGAAAACAGTTCCAGTGTGGATAAGAGGTGTAAACAAAGCAAAATCAATGTATTTTCAAACAATATGATATTAGTGTGGATGTGGCCAAACATTTTTCAGTACTAGTCAACCAATATGGGTTTTCCGTGGCCAATGCCAATGCCGATAGAACAATTAAATAATGATAAATTAGATGTACACAAAATTGCTGAAACTAAATTCTTACTTTTCATAAAATAATTTTTACTGATGAATGAGTGTGTTTGTAAATCTTGGTATTTTTCACTAACACAATGTAAAAAGCTACAATTCTCTTAAATGCCGAAATGGGCTATCAGGTGTTGCTGATAATCTCAAACTGCTAAATATTGGCTGATTACTTGGCCTGGCCGATGTACAGGTCTATCACTATTATTCCTGGTACTAAATCCCCAACCAAAGATTGATGTTAGTGTTTTTTACGAAGTTCAGCTAAAAGACATTGATGTCGTCCAACAGTGATATTCATCTTCAACACAGAATGTTGAGCAAACTCTCTGAAACAGTACTGGGGGACATCCCCAATCTGCCCTCTGTATGCACTCCCCACTGTCTGTCTGAACACTGTTTATGCCACATTTCGAATGAGCGGTATCAGGCGTAAACCCAAATCAGCTTAGATTGAAGCTGAAATATGTATTTATACTGGCATGTCAGCACGCTGTAATGAGAGGACCCGGGGCCCTCAGCAGAAGGGTTCACCGGGTTCCAGCCAAGGGCTTTTCAGCCTGGACTATTTTCAAAGTATTGGGTTGCCAATCCATCTAACATTACTGTGAAGGCCATTTCTCCAACACTGCAGTACTTATGTACTGCTGTGGCAATTAATCACCCGAAGACGATTTCGCTTTGCCAAGATCAGGAAAACTGGTTTGAAACAATATAAAAGACATTTTCTAGGCAGAGAGAACTATTTTCCTTTGACATATGGGGAGCAAAAGAGGTTATTAAATATTATTTCCATGTACATTTATTGAGCTGGTACAGGGTGTTCAGCAGACCTTATGAAGTGAATTTCATGAAAACATGTCCAAGGCACCGGATGGATGGCTGGATGTATATGTGATATTGTGTTTCTCTGAAGGCTTTTTCCCACAGGTCGGTTTTCACCTACTTGGACAAGGTTGTTTGAAGAGCCATTTTCTCTGTGATGCCACAGATACAAAAGAGATGTGTCATGTGAGAGTGTATACTGGAGAGAAATAAAGTGCTGAGCTTGATGACTTTATTTAGAGAAAGAAAAGATGGAAGTACTACAAAGAGGAGAAGTGTGGAGAAGGAAGTTCAAACAAAACAGAGATGGCACAGAAATATAAGCCAAAATAAAAACAAGAAAGGATTGGAATAAAAGTCGAAAAAAGCAAAAAATATTAAATGAGACACAGCGAAATAAAAAGGAAAATACAGAGAGATAGGGAAGAGTCCCTCTGTTACAAAACCTAGTGAACTGCATGCATAGGCTGCATTGTAATGCATCATTTCTGCACTCTCGA
This sequence comes from Xyrauchen texanus, assembly GCF_025860055.1. Taxonomy (NCBI): domain Eukaryota; kingdom Metazoa; phylum Chordata; class Actinopteri; order Cypriniformes; family Catostomidae; genus Xyrauchen; species Xyrauchen texanus. The sequence continues at coordinate 5,754,217 of NC_068297.1, forward strand.
ATCCCAATCCCAAGGTTATTCCAAATGGTTGGCAACTTCATCATGCATCATCCATTTGAAATTAATTGTGAGTTGGTCTCTCGTGCACAGCACTATTTGTTGCTGCCTATATAGATCAGTCTAAATCGATCATTTTGAGGTTCCATGATAGTTGCGATGCTGCCTTAGAAGACAGCTGCCCATGTAGTGTGATGGAATGACCTACCCCTCCCTCTCGACCTGATGTGTTCAGCCTCATCACCGCTGCCAAAAAAATGCAGAGGGTGCCTCTCCTTGGGGAGTCTACATGTGTGCACCCAGGAGCAGAGCGTGGAGGGTACTGGTCAAATTAGATGCACGCCTGACCAAATTAGATGTGACACCGTGAGATTGGGAGCATGCGTTGCGGCTGACGGCCATGGATACCGGGCCGCCTTTCACTCACACTCGCCGCAGTGCCTGGGAAGACAGGCTGCCACAGGAGTCACCGCCTCTCATGCTCCGAACCACAGATGGGAGCGCATGCGGCCGTTGGACCCCACCCACGTCCTGGATCATTCCTGTCGACACTACCTCTTCCTTCCAAAGCACCATCTCACCATGATGATGCCAGTTTCCCCCCATGAACATGTTATTTTCCCTATTCTAATGTTTATAATTATTTCCAATAAACATCTCTCTGAGGCTTTACACCACACCTACTAAATCTGTCTCTTGCTTACCTGCAACAGAAGGCAGTAGGGAGGGAGACACCGGAGTAGGTTTTGAGAGATAGCAGCCAGCCTCAAGCGACAAGCACACAGTGTGCAAAGAGCCCCGTCCAGTGCTAGGCTTCCTATTGGCCATTACTGCAGTTCTATGCACTAGGAAATGGTTATCATACTCGCACTCACTCACCTCAACACTCAAGACACACTGAAACTTGTCTATTTCCACTTTGATCCATTCATTCCATCTCAGCACAAAGAACAGTAGACAGAATAATCTCAGGCAATTATTCCATCGCATTTAGAGGAAACTGTGTGGTAAAGCAAGTTCTATCTTGACCTACCTGCACAATATAAAGAGAATTGCAACATGCTATTGATTTTTCTGAATGGAATCATTTAATTTCCTGTAAATTAGTGGTTGACCGATAAATCATACAATATTCAGAATTTTTTAATTATCGACATCGGCCGATACATTTTCTTGTTTGGACGATTTGATTCTTAAGGCCACGAGGGCACCGATAATTACCTGCTTGCACATGAAGGAGCTGTCTGAGACATGTAAACTACCAATCACAGTTTGTTTTGTTGTTACATGCCACTGTGTTACTACATAACAGAAAGGTGTGCAACACGGTCACATTTAAACGGTCCGTATATCAGAGTCGCAACAGACTTGTATGAGCTCTTAGTGTTAAAGTGGAAAGGTGTTTTATTCTCCCTCTCTGCACAACAGTTTCCAGAAACTTTTAACTGTCTTGTCTGATGATGTAAAAGCAAATATCAATAAAACTAATATCAAATACCGCCTGCAACTATATGGGTATCTCGTTTAAACAAATTATTCTTTAAATTCACTAATCTTGAAAAATCCAGCATCCTGTGGAGCATGCATACATGATAAAAAGGCAAATATCATACTTCTATCATATACCGTCTGCAAATATATCTAGTTTAATCCAGCGTTGAATTCCTGTCCTGATATAAAATATCTTTCTCCGAAATGCATATTTTATCTGTCGGGATCAAAACTCAGTTCCTCTGGTTAACGAATGTTACATGACTGTCAATTTCTTTTAGAATTTTATGTATATGTTACTTACTATATTATGTGTGATATATCTGCATTATACAGATATTAACAGCCTAACGGCCACCCTGCTCTCTGGATATCTGTGTCAGCCATAAAAAATAAAACATATCGGTCGACCACTACTATAAATGTTGTAAAGACAACATAAAGGCATTTGCAAAACATTTTACTTAAGTGATATGATGTACTTCTGAGTAAAACAGAAAAGTCAGCTTGAAGATGTTTTAACAAAGTCCAGAAACATACTTTATGCAAAAATATACAAATGTGAGCATTTGGCCAACACATTGACAATGCACAGTCCAGTTGAACATGTTTAATGTGCGCTCTCTTGGCGATAACAAACCTCAGTACTCCAAGAGTCTGAGCCATTAAACTAGATGTGTTATTATTCAGCTAAGTTGCTATATATTGATTTTGACTTACTAAGCAATATTCTACACAAACTATTGCACTGCCATGAAAGAAATAACACACCATAGAAGCAGAAAATTCACACATGTCCACTATACAGGGGCGTGTACAGGATTTTTTGCCAAGGTAGTAAAGGGGTGGCAACACCGTCTCCAGGACTCGAACGTGGTCCGAGTTGGGGTGGCAAAGCTCATTTTTAGGGTAGCAGCTGCCACCCAGTGCCACCTTTCTGGTCCTGCCCCAGCCACTATAGCACCCCTTACCACCATTGTCTGATGGATCACCACACACTTTGGAAAGCAACAATACATACAATTGTTGCGTTTATGTAATTGTGTAGAGTATGTTACAGGTTTTAGGACAACATTTTGTGAGTGACTCATTCTGCACCATTTTGCTTCATACATAAATTATGCTTAGGTAAGGATTATACTTTCCTATAACCACGTCCACACTAATAAGTTTTTAGTTTGAAAATGCCTTAATTTTTATACGTTGTCACCAAATATCGTAACTTTCGAGAACACTCTATAGTACCACATACTTTGGTAAACAATGATGTTAGTAAACTTAAAACAGCCCTTTCAAATGAAAATGGAATAGTGTGGACATGGCATGCCTAAGTGATCAGACTCAGGATTTTTGCCTAGCGGAATATATATATACATATAAAATAATTAAATTGGGTCAACAATGATTTCATGTTGTCATTAAGGTACTGTTAAATATAGGTTAAAACAATTAATAATGTGTAAATAAATTTGTTGTTGGCATGCAGCCTGACATTAAATGTTTTTCTGTCAGCAGCGTGGGCAGACAAAAGAGGAACAGCCTAATTGGGACGAATTCTAACGTTTTACGAACTGAGCAATGCAATAAAACTTGATTTCAGCCTTGACTAGAACACCTTGTTCATCTTGAATTACTGACAGTCAGTGCTTCCAAAAATGTAATGAGAACAGGTCTAATTCATTTCCATATGTGATGGATACGATACAGACAAAACATCCCAATTCTCTCAAGGTTAACTGACTGATGTTTGAAAGCCTGTGTTAACCCGAGACAGTGTTGTGTTGGATCCATCACTTGGCAACCGACAGCACAACTGGCTCAGTCTCATCAGAGTCGCCTTTCTGTCCCTAGGTTTTATCTGCTGACTGAAAGCCAGGGCAGGAAACAGGTGCTTTTTTTGCCTTCTAGGGGCTTTGCAATAAATAAACATGAAGGCAAGAGTAGTGCTGCTAGGAGCGTCGGTCATCCTGATGTATTCCACACAGTATGCTTCCCTCAATCAGCTTAAAGATGCTACAAAAGGAGCTAATCCACTTGAAGAGGGAGATGCCAGGCTTTCTGATCTATCCCAAATTGATTAGGGTGTAGATACGGGGAGGCAGGGAAGGAGAACGCCCAGATAGAGGTCATTCAAGGCTAAAGTATTCTTCAACAAGATGGGAGAGGAAATTCTGCTGATATTTTCTCGCAGATTTTAACTTGGCAGTTAATGAGCGCTTGTGTTTGTGTGCGTGCCTTCATTCAAGAGTTGTTATTAATCATTCTAAATACGAGCACGAATGTCCTTTTGATGCGCTGCCAGACTGAATATGGATTTCTTTCCTGTAATAGTAATATGGAGGATTGTTTTTGTGCCAATCTGAAAACATAATCAATAGGTGACACCTGTCAAATCGTACAGCATAATAGTTACAAGCAAGAAACATTCCAAATATTTTTCCACTCGAATATCGACTTTCCGTCACTGTGAGAAAAAAAGGGTGTTTTATCAACGTGCAACACATTTGTGGTTTATCATCAAGATCAACTGAGGTTATACACAACAAGATGCCAAACCTCAAGGACATACCACATACTTGGAGGATCTTTCCTATCGCTACAAAGAGAACGGTTCATTATCCAAAAGCTGTGAAGCTTCGTTCCAAAAATAGAACAAAGATTCGAGATTTGCTTTCCCTACCAGTCCAATCAGAGCACTCTGTCTGCATTCATTTATCTGTGACAGCAGATTTGGAGCAGAAATGAAGGAAAGAAACCTTTTCCTGAAAAGGTGAAAAGAGTTGGGAATTCATTGGATTGAGGATGGGTGAGGTTTCCCAATGCTGTCACCTCATTGTTGCTCTATTCCACAGGAAAAGGCAGCACTGGTCTTCACACCGGTAGTATGCAGTACACACTAGTATACAATTATGAACGAAACTTATAATATTTAGGTATAGTTGATTAAATATTATATGTGTGATATGTAGCAGGTTGACACTTAGTATAATAAAGGTATAGAATGCGACGGTATCAGTCTGCATTTTCAGCTGTCTTGGTTCCAGAAGTATTTTTCCCATTTTTCCATTCCTTTCTTTCATAAAGATCTGAATAAATTCCTTCATAAAAGCATTATAAGCCATGAACCAAACCAACCAGCTCTGAGGTGAATAACATCATGACAAATTTTTAAATAAGACAAAAAGACAAACGTCTGTGTACTTAATTTTTCATGAGGGAATTAACTGAATCTGCTAGCCATGATTCTCCCGTTGGTAAATATTTCTCTGCTGTATCGTGTTTTGTGTAGGTTTTCATCAGATATAACACTGACTGATGGCTTCAACAGAAGCATCAATTAACAAACTTGGAGGTCTGTCTTTTAGCCTAGTTATAGCCTAGTAAAAATCAATTCACCAATGGAGAAAATTAATGGGATTTGTACTTCTGGAACCAGACTCTTTTGCTTTCTATTGTATTTGGTAAACAGGAATATGTGACAGAAATACAAACGCACAAAAAAATAAAAATAAAAACAACAGTGTTCTTGTTTGGAACAAAGCCACTGCATCCAACAAACAGTATGTAAGCATTTGTGCAACAGGGTAGCTGTGTCTCATTCCCTTACAGCAAACGACTATTTTATGTGCTGTATAGGCAGCAGGACCTTCATCCATCATGCCGTATAGCACCTTCACAGCTGCTGGGTAAACCCCACTCATCTAAATGCCATCTCGCACTCACAGATTCGAGCTTCAGTGGCTTTTTCCTCCAGACCAGCCGCAACAGATGTGGCCTCGGCCCTCGCTATTTAAATCCAGCCACCTGATGCCATGGTGTGATGCTCTGGCGGCACAGCATGGGTGAGCACGGATCCTTCATACTCATTTATAATGATTTGTAAAGGGTGCCCCTATTCCTTTAATGGTATAAATCATATTGGGGTTTTGGATGATTTCATTTTCGGATGATGTGTAAATGTCCTCCGAATAGAGATCCAGGCTTTTTACCAGCAAGAGAGTCCAATTATGACATGGTATTTCAGATGTCAATGACGGAACAGAGGTTAATGGAATAATTCCCCCAAACATGAAAATTCTATCATAATTTACGCAATCTCCAAAAAAAAAAATATATATATATATATTTAAATCTGGACCGACGCATTTATGGATGGATTGGATTGACAAACACGCTGTATTTTTCTATTTTGAATCGAAGAGGTTCTGGTCCCCCATTTTAAATCAACTGCTGAAAAAAGTGGTTCTGATGTACACTTGGGAACAGTGATGGTAAAAGGTGTGATTGGTACATTGTGTCCAGTGTTACCTCACTGTCAATGTCCATAGCCCAGAACCAGCTGAAATTGGATATTCTGAATGGATATTTATTGCATTACCTTCAGAGAAAATAAAGGGAATCTGGGGAGAAACCTAGAAATGTAATTTAAAAGCAATTTAACAGGACAGAGTTGGGTCTGGAGGATAAAAACATGGAGGAGAACACTAGTGAATCAAACACCACAATCATGAAACTCATCTGAATTGCTTCTCTTGTAGTCGCTCAAGGTTTTTGTCTCAATGAGCAAACAAAAGTTGTGTTTTTCATGTTCCAAATGAGCAGACAGACAGTTTAGCTCCATTCAAAAACCAAAATGATACTGTCTTATAATATTACAACAAACTTAGAAGAATATTAGTGAAATCTTGATTAATCAATTGGAGCTGAAGTTTATTTCAATCACCAGTGAAGAGTGTCACTTCAAATAGTTCCATCAATATAAATTCCAATATTTTAATCAAAATTTGAATGATATATATACAAGCTTCTTATAGAATTCGCCACAGTTCTTCTATTTAGACTGTCTCAATTTCTTCCGTCTCTTTTTGCAATCCCAGACTGACACAATGTTCAGTGGGGGGCTTTGCGGGGGCCATGACATCTGTTGCAGGGCTCCCTGTTCTTCTAACTAATCGTTTCTATTTGCAAAAGTAATGTTTGGGAGTCTAAAATGTATATTTATTATTGACACACTAAAGCTGAAGATATAAATAACCATCTTAAGACAAATGCTTTTATTAAACATCTTAAGTGCCTAAAACCTTTGCACAATACTGTATATATACACACTACTGGTGAAAAGTTTTGAAACACACACTCATTCTTTATTAAAAAAAAGTTTTCTTCACATTCTAGAATAATAGTAAGGTCATCAAAACTATGGAATAACATAAATGGAACTAGGGGAATTATGTTGTGACTAAACAAAATCCAAAATAAATCAAAACTGTGTTATATTTTAGCATCTTCAAAGTAGTCATTTTCTAGCCAAAGTATTAGTTTGCCTAGAATTTGCAGACATGAACTCATTACATTTTTTCAACCAACTTCTTGAGGTTTCACACTGGGGATGCTTCTTAAACAGTATTGAAGGAGTTCCCATCTATGTTGGGCAATTATTGGTTTATTTTCTTTATTATTTGGTCCAAGTCATCAATTTCAAAGACTTTTTTTTTTTTTTTTTTGTTTTATAATGAAATAAATTAATATGGTGGCAAAATTATATTTTTGTCTACAAAACGAATTTCAAACATTTAAAGCACACGCCTTCAGATCAAAAGATTTTTTTAAGATCATGAGAAACAGTTCAGTCAAGTGTTTCAAAACTTTTGACCGGTAGTGTATATATATATATATCTATATCTATATATATATATATATATATATATATATATATATATATATATATATATATATATATATATATACTCTGGCAGTCAATTACTGCTAGTACTAGAATATCTCTTGCCATTATATCAAACACAGTTGAAAGATACTTGGTTCATTAAATGGAGCTTAACATTGTCATTGTGTTTGTTTTTGAGTTGCCACAGTATGCCATAGACTGGCAAGTCTTAAGGTCAATATAAGGTCAAAAATGGCAATCATTGTTTTGAGGTATGAAGGCTATACAATGCTTGAAGTTGCCAAAATAACTGAAGATTTCATACAAAGGTGTACACTACAGTCTTCAAAGACAAAGGACAACTCTCTCTAACAAGGACAGAAAGAGATGTGGAAGGCCAGATGTACAATTAAACAAGAGGATAAGTACATCTCTAGTTAGAGAAATAGATGCCACACATGTACAACAAGCACATGTACAACATTAAAGAGAAGACTCAGGGGTGCAGGCCTTATGGGAAGAATTGCAAAGACTATCTTATATCGATTCACTTGCGATCGATGTTACGATATTATGTGCCTATTTTACACAGTTAAAATAGTTTTTTATCTCACAAATGCAACCAAAATGTAATTTGAATATTTTACTGAGCACTCTAATAGTGCAAATGCAGTATGCACATTGGGACATCCAGAACAACATAAGGTACTTATTAAAAATAATACCGAAAAATAAATAATAAATAATAAATCATCAATCGTTTGTTGACAGCTCATTGCCTTGTGGAATGAGGTAAACACTAGAGTGGCAATTTGTCATCTCTACAACAGTCAAGCAAGTCTTTCAATCCAAAATACTTACATACCCACGACAGGAGAGTATGTCCTTGCAGCCCTGTTGACAGCGCACAGATAGCGAAGAGCTCAACTTCAGGCTTCAATCACTCCATGCATATCCGTGTCTCACATGAAAAGCATATTTATTGCTAATAAAGCGAGATGAATATCATATGGTTGCTGCATCGCCTGATGGAAATGTGTACGGATGTGGCTGGACTTAGTGTGAACATAAACATGCATCTTTAAAAAAAATCCACATCGATGTTTACACATTGCATCGATGACATCGCATCCTTGGTTATTTGATCGATGTATCGATCCAGATTGATGGATTGTTACACACATATACAGTATCAGTCTTTATATTAGAACAGAGCTAATGTCATCTTTCATGCTAATCTGGCCAGACTGCAAGGAAAAAACATGCCCAAAGGGTAATAATATGATCATAGCCACCTGCACGTAATGCATATACAATTAACAGAGAATGTAAAAGTAACACAGGGGCCTTTCAAAGCCATAACAAACCAAGAAGGTTCGACACCATGATGTGAAGGATATTTAATGGCAAGACTCTTCATGTGCAAATATAGTCCCCTTCTCTTCAGTGTAATGTCAAGGCAGGTTGGATACCATGACATTTCTACCAGATCAAGGTCAGTGCAGGGGCTTCTCGCTGGTGCAGGGAGGAGTCCTCCAGTAGTGGGTGACATTTATACTGGAGTCTACAAATGTAGTGAAATGCCCACTGGAGAGGGATTGGCCACACCCAGAAGACAAAGGAAAATATGGACACAAACACACACACAAGCACATTCATAAAAACAAAAATGAGCAAAAAGTGCATGCAAACTGTCCAAACAGTCAAATGCACTTCCTGTTGCATTCAAATACATGCACCATATAAAGTATATAAGCCTAAAACAGACTCTTTGGAAGTATGTTAATGTAGACTGTTCTAGCTACGCAAGCTCAATTTTGTGTGTTGTTGTGTTCTGAAATGTATCAAACAGCAAATCAAAACAAGGGATTGAATGCTCAACATCGCCAATTGTGCACATTTATAAACTGTCCTCTACGGTCAGATGTCTCTTTCAGGTCTACTACGGTCATGGCAGAGCACCAGTTTGAAGCTAATCTTGCTGAAGAAGTTAGTTACATTCAATGTTTATAGCTACCTTAACAATAACAAATCATTTAAAGTATATGAACACAGACATTTTTTTTGTGTTTTGTTGTGTTTCGAAATTGTTAGACTGTAATTCCAAACGCAAAATAAGTAGGCGTTGCATTATCAGCCACAAGGGGCGCTATTGTGCACATTAACATACATTTTCTTCTACCTGAACAATAACAAATAATGCTACAAACATGAAGGTAACTCTATCACCCCCTTGAGTCCTGAGGTCGAGGTCGGCATTCCCGAGGAACCGATCAGAGTACTTGTGGCGTTGGATTATATTTACAAGTTGAAGGCAGTAGCGGATGATACGTCCAAGAGTTCTGTGTGGGGCGGGTGATCTGAAAAGTGCCTAAAAAAATCAGATGTGAATATCTATTTTTATATTGTTAATGAATTAATGCAACAACAAACAAAACAACAAAACATTAGCCCTATTGGGAGTGCAATAGTTTCTCAGGATGACGTCTGTAAAAGTACATTTTCATGGCTGCTCTGAGATAATATTAATGCGTTCGGATGATAATTAAATCACGTGGGATGAGTGAGACTATTTGTCGATCACATGATTACAGTTGCACTTGTTATATGGAAAATGAATCAATCAATAAACTGCATCCTCTTTATTTGCCATTAAATATGTTTGGAATAATGCTAAATACATTTTTATTTTTTGAAGCATTAAGTAACCGCAATGCAAAGCCCTGCGGACATTTACCATGTATATTTTCACATATGCCACGAGCCACAATTCTTGCAAAGAGCACTTAAACGGATCAAGAAACTGTAGGGACAGGGGTCTAGGTAGCTCAGCGAGTATTGACGTAAAAGCCCTCAACAAGCCACGTGATAAAATGCGAGGATTGATGGTCTCAGACGTGGAGGCAAATGAGCCCCCCCAGCCCTCCCTCAATTCAAGCACTGGGTGAACATGGAGGAAAATACAGAGGGAAATTTCGGGTACGGGATGGAAAAAGACCTCTATCCTGAGGTTTAAGGCAAAAATATACTTTGTTTCTACATTTTGCAAACAACGTGTGATGTAAATTTCATCAACAGCAGTACAGTTCGTGCCTGTGAGCGTCAGTAAGGGCTCGCAGTCAAAAGAGAATACTTTGGCTCAAGGCTTGAGGTTTTGACCGTGTGCGAGACATAAGGACAAAGTAAAAACAAAGTATGCCTGAGCCTTTACTGCCACAATAATGCAAAAGCACACTTTAAGTATATTCACAAGGACACTTGCAATGCGTTTGTGTACTTATAGTATGTAAAGTCGATTTCAGGCTATATTGGAAACAAACTACAGACACAGAATGAACCCTCCACTTCACAAACAGCAGCTACTTAACGTACAATTTCAAAAAAGGATTTTCCTTTTAAATTCACAAATTGACAAATCCAGCAATATTGCTGCTCTCTAGTCTTGGGAAAAAAATTCCATTCTAGTTCGTCTACAGCCCAAAATCTCCTAATGTTTCTGCACATTTGGCTACACGTGAATGATTCTGAGCAGTGAAAAAACATGAGGGCTGCAATGGAACAAAGGTATGTAGCTGCATTATTATTCTGCTCACTGGCCTGCACCCTGCTGGCCTTCCCAGCATCCTCCTCACTGAACACCGGCACACATACGCTTGTTATTAAACAAAATCCACCCATCTCAAACCACGCTTCCTCATTAAAATTCATCTCACTTAATTCAAAACTCATGCATTTGTTTGATTAATGTAAAGGTCTTTTTTCCCAAATAACAACCAGAGGCATGTGTGCAGGGCTCATGCATATTTATGTAGGCATGTACATGTATGTGGATGTATGTGGATGTGTGTGTGTGTTTGTTCTGGTGACTGTCACTCTAATATGCAGTCTGTCACTGTCTACTGCCGCCACACCACTGCGTCAAAACTGCAGAGCTGATGAATGCGATCACACACACCTGACTGGAGGTAAACACACATGCATGTCAACAAATACCAGCCTACAAAACCAAAAGAACTTGAAAGGAATATTTCACCAAAACATTTTTACATTGCATGTTAAATTCAGGGACTGGTTTCTCAGAAACAAATACTGCTATTTTGTATTTTTAATCCAATTTTGTTTAAAAATGTTCAGTCCAATCAAATATCTTCAAAAATGTGATTGAAAATCAAAGCTGATATTGTTTTTAGCTCATAAAAAATCCTAAAATGAAAAATGTGTCCTTCATATTCTGTCTGTTTTTTGTTACATAAAACCCTCCTTTTCTTAAAAAAAAAAGAAAAGAAAAAAAAGAAAAAGCAGAAATCTGGGTTACACTGAAACACTTGCGGTGGAAGTGAATGGGGCCAATCCATTTCATTATTCAATGTTTCAAATGTATAGCCTAAAACCCTAAAAACAACGATTTGAACAACTTTACAGCTCAAAAGAGTTTTTTTTCTGAATAATTAAAGTGCTTTAATAAAATTATAAGCCTCATATTTCTGCCTTTAAATTCTCCAAAAGTTGGCCCCATTTACTTCAATTGTAAGTGCCTCGCTGTAACCTAATTTTTGGCTTTTTTCTAAAGAAAAGGATGGACGAGTTGAAATAATTGTTTTGTAGTAAACAACATTATACCACAAAATGCTGTCGATTGAGCTTAACTTGTACTGAAACCGGAGTACTACTTTAAGAGTTGAAAGCCAGACAAAATAAGTGGAAATAGATTAAAAGTTCTCTTTTTAATTTGATGAAACCAATTCTCTAAATGGTAGACAGGTTGTTTTTGTACATCACCTATCTGCGCCTCGATGGAACCATCTAAAGCCAGCTATATTAGGCCATGATGATTCATTCTCTGGGTTTAACACCTTACCTTTGGGAAAAAAGTCATTCGCCATCTACTATAATACTCTTCCTCTATCTGCCAATTGGCCTTTGTATTTTTTCTTTCTCCCTCACTGTAGACAAGCCCCCAACACACCCACATCTGTGCCGTAAGAGCTCTCGTCTCGGCAAGGGGGATGTGATCACCACATATTAGCATACTTAGGCATGGGGGCGGGAGAGCCATTACCCAGCAACAGGGCCAGCTGTGATTGGCTGTTTCTATTAGACATTAAATGGGGTTTGGTTGGGGCAGAGAGAGTGGGTAGCTGAAATCGGAGGCGATTTTCCACCCATGTCATCTCTGTCTCGCCACATTGGAACAACACACTAACAGGCTCTCCCGCACCCTCCGTAGCCTGCCTCATTGACGGAAAGGGCAGTAGACCGAAACGACTCCCGGCAGCGGTAACCAAGGCCCCCACAGCAGTCAGAAGCACCACGTCAGTATAGTGCAGCTCTCATGAAAATATGATGTTCCATTACATGCAGTCTTTGCTCTGTCAGATGAAATTTGGAGCAAATGCTTGCAGCAGACACAAAAGAGTGAAAGGGGAAATCTCATTAGGTTTTCTTGTACAAAATTCTGACCAAAATTCCCCCAACAATGTGGCTGGTGCATACCCATAAGGGCACAGCCAACTGCAGTGGAGGGAGTGAGTGAGTGACGTATGATTAATATCCCAAGCCATAGACAGTAAATGTAAGAAAAACAAGCCGTGAGTGCAGATGGAGTGTGCACTTCAGAAATATGCACTACACCCTGGTATAAATCTGACAGCGTGAAGGAAATACAGCAGGGACCTGAGAGGCCGAGGCGGTCCGTGGAGGCGGAGAGAGGAGCTCGGTTAGATGGGCTTTCATTAATCACCATGAAGGAACAGGGAATCAGGGCGGCACTGCTCTCCTCTACGGCTCAACATCTGTGTCAGGACTGGCGGCTGCCATTAGCAAACACCCTGCAATACATTAGAATTGCTTTCTGGCCTGGTCAGTTCAGGTAATGGGTTTTCAAACTGGGCCTATGGTGAGAGGCAATAAGTGTTTCATTTAAAGTTAAAATAAATGGCAAGCATTTTAATATCTAACAGCATTTGCAGCATTTAGCATTTACATGTTTCCATTGATCATGGTCTAAAAATACATACTGTAAATGCTTAATATTTGACCTTCAAATCAAACATTTATATTCATTAATATAACAGTTTTCAAATGGTAAATGGTCTGCACATATATAGCACCTTTTTAAGCCTTAACAGTATTCAAAGCACTTTACACTGTGAATCATTCACCCATTCACACACACACATTCATACACCAATGGCGGCAGAGCTGCTAGGTAAGGTGCTAGCCTGCCATTGGGAGCAACTTGTGGGTTCAGTCTTGCCCAAGGACACTTCGGCATATGGAGTCATGTGGGCCGGGACTCGAACCATCAACCCTGCGATTAGTGGCTGACCCGCTCAACCAACTGAGCCACAGCCGCCTCAAGTATAAGGATAAGGGCATGTCGCACAAACCTGTTCATGTTAGCATCTGTCTAAATTGGCTAGCCACTACCAAGTGACAGATGAATTTGTGCCAAAATAACATAATTTGATTGGACATGTGTTTTTTTTAAGTCAACAAGAAAACATATGGAAGTGTTTTCTTCTCTCTTTGTAAGTTTATAAGCTTATTTACCTAGCTATCCTAACTACACAAAACTATATGTCTGGTTGCATTTACTGCATTTAGCTTTATTTGCTCAGAACAGACCTGTGACCCATTTTTGGGTCCCACTGCTCTATATGACACATTGTTGAATGGTCAGAGGAAGACAAATAGAAAAGTTGTTCCAGAGGTGGAGCAAGTTATTTCATTTTGATGAGCAACTATAAAAAGAAAAGCATATGGAATAACATGCGCGTGAATCATTCACAATAAGACCGAGAAGGTGTATTAACAAGGCAAGTAAAGTCATTTTGATTTCATGTCGACTTTAACTGTGCCATTAATGGAGGGAAGTGTTGTGTTCCTCTGAACCAATAATCAATAAAAAAGTGTATTTTTTATGGTCGTGCGCTTCAGAGATATGTACGAAATATTGATGCTAGGTCTCCAATCAATGTGACAACTTCTGATGCTGATTTAAAATAAAGCTAAAAAAGAAAGAGGTAGTATGGTCAATAGGCTATTCAACAGCTTAAGCCAAACAAGAATGGAATTATCTCTGAATAAAACCTCATGGTAATGCAGTACCACATACTAACCAGCAGGAGTCCTCCTGACTATAGCTCATAAAGCAGAAGTGTGTGAATGAGCCAATCACAACCTTTAAAGACAACACAGGCGTTCAGGGGTGTGAATGAAACCCTCTGATTTCAAACTGAACTAGCTATGACTCATGCTCTGTTCTGTACTCCTACTGTGGATATGATTACCATTCAGACAACATGGGAACATGATGTTGATTTAGCCACTGGCTAAGACTCTGTAATGGATTTTAAATTTGGGAGAAAGCTGAGCAACATTTTCTGGGAAACTGCAAAAAATGGTTGAAAACCCAGATGCACTACATAGGCAGCATCCAAACATAAATGGAACCTCAGAAGTGACTGATTAGGAATACTACGTAGGCAGAATATTCATGCGAAACAAATAGTGCTCCGACCAGAATATTTGACCTCCAATTCATTCAAAACGAGTTTGCTGTTAGCTTAAAGCTAAGTTAGCATTTAGCATGGAAGGCACAAAGCAGGAAACTGACCTTTGAGGAAACGCTCTAATAAGCATAAAAATGCACACACAAATATTGTGGAAAACAGCTCATTTTTAATCACAACTATTTTAACGATAATCACACAATCTTTTGAGCACTAAATGAAATTATGTATATACACTGGCGGCCAAAGGTTTGGAATAATGTACAGATTTTGCTCTTATGGAAAGAAATTGGTAATTTTATTCAACAAAAGTGCCATTATACTGATCACAATGTATAATCAGGACATTAATAATGTGAAAAATTATTATTACAATTTGAGAAAAAAATTAAAATACTTAAACTACTTCAAAGTGTTCTAATCAAAAAATCCAAAATTCCACATGCAGCAATGACAGCTTTGCAGGTCTTTGGCATTCTAGCTGTCAGTTTGTCCAGATAATCAAGTGATATTTCACCCCACACTTCCTGTAGCACTTGCCATAGATGTGGCTGTCTTGTCGGCCACTTCTCACGCACCTTACAGTCTAACTGATCCCACAAAAGCTCAATGGGGTTAAGATCCATAACACTCTTTTCCAATTATCTGTTGTCCAATGTCTGTGTTTCTTTGCCCACTCTAACCTTTTCTTTTTGTTTTTCTGTTTTAAAAGTGGCTTTTTCTTTTCAATTCTTCCCATAAGTCCTCCTGAGTCTTCTCTTTACTGTTGTACATGAAACTGGTGTTGAGCGCGTAGAATTCAATGAAGCTGTCAGTTTCAGTTTTTTGGCAATTTCAAGCATTGCATAGTCTTCATACCTCAAAACAATGATTGACTGACGAGTTTCCAGAGAAAGCCATTTCTTTTTTTTGCGATTTTTGAACTAATATTGACCTTAAGACAAACAAAAACAGACAATGTTAAGCTAAACTTAACAAACCAAATAACTTTCAACTGTGTATGATATATTGGCAAGTGATTTTCTAGTACCATATTAGCAATTTAGCATGATTACTCAAGGATAAGGTGTTGGAGTGGGGAATGTCTAGATTTCATAAAAAAATTACTTTTCAAATAGTGATGGTGCTGTTTTCACATTATTAATGTCCTGACTATACTTTGTGATCAGTTGAATGCCACTTTGATGAATTAAAGTACCAATTTCCTTCCAAAACAGCAAAATCTGTACATTTTGGCCACCAGTGTTTATATGCATGTCTGTATGTGTTGGTGTGTGTATATATATATAATATATATATATATATATATATATATATATATATATATATATATATATAAAATCTACTTTTCTTTCACTTCATCCGCCATCTTGGATTTATTTTCATCGTATTTTGGGTTTGCCATCTTCGCAAAGTATACATGCAATGCTTCCTTAGATTAGAATATGGCGAAATCTTAATAGGCAGCATAGGTTGCCTATATTTTGGAACAGCCTTCGAACTGGGTGCACGTCAATGATGCCTTAAAGGATAGTTCACCAATAATGTTTGTGTTCATCATTTACTCACCCTCATGTTGTTCAAACCTGTTTATCTTCATTTCCTCTGTTGAACATAAAAGATATTGGGCATAAAATCAAGCTTAGTCACCATTCACTTTCATTGCATCTTTTTTCCACGTAATGAAAGTAAACAGTGTCTTCCTGTACTCTCGTAATTATCCTACTTCCCACTTCTGAAGTTGTAATTATGAGTATGTCGCATTCAAGTGCTTTGTTGTCAGAAAGAACAGGAAACATGGATAATGCCTGGTTCATTCATCCATATTTTTTGAGGAAATTTATTTTGACAGCAAAATACATTACTCAGTTAGCCTGCTGAATTTTGGTCAAATAAAAGCTATTTTCACATTGTAAAAATTTACAAAATGCATCAAATTGTTGCTGATGTACATAAATGAATTAACAATTAAATGTAATTCGCTACAGAAACCATACTCTCCTCCACCATGTTGAAAGATTACGACTCCTCACATCTCGACAACTCTGGTATCATCTAGAATTCAGAGTTTCCCACTTCCGACTTCGCTGGGTCATTCATGTGATCGGAGCTCATAATTATGATATTTCCGAGTCCACTTGAAGGGCACATAAGGCTAAAATTCTGCCTAACATCTCCTTTTGTGTTCCAAGGGAGAAATAAAGTAATACAGGTTCAGAATAGCATGAGTAAAAAATTACAGATTTTAAATTTTCAGCCCTTTAAAATGCTGCCTCAATGGGAAGCTCACTAGGTTTTGCAACAGTGCAAAAGTGTTTGGGGGGAGGAAAGCTGGAAAAATGTAGTGGACTCTGTGTACTCTTTGGCCCACATTTCAGCAAGATTTCAAACTCAAACATAAAGTGTGCCATGGAATGTGAGTACGACCTAACCAGCAGAATTCACCCCAGGCAAGTGGCTCCTTTCTGTGATTGTGGAACGTCAGACTTCTGGAGCAGCTCTGGTTCCGATTACCAGAAATGTGAGTGAGTCAGAGAGATAAAACAAAAGAGGTCTGGCTCCTGAACAACAACAAAAGCAGAATAAGGAGCGAGTGAAATATATAGGATGGAAAGAAGAGAGACAACTAGAATAAGTGAAAAAACATGAGCAAGAGATAGACAGATAGATATTGGAACATACAGCAAATCAACCTCTGTAATGTCAGATAGCTGTAAAATATATATATATAAAACTTTTACTTGACAAAATCAGGGAGATTATTTTTGACAGACCTGCAGAGCTACAAAAATCAATGATGTGGAAAAAATGACAGCTGTTTCATAAAATTAAAGAGCAGCACTTTGGAAATAAACTCATAGATGGTAACCAGCATATGTTGTATTTTGGATGCTGGTCCAAAACACAGCAAGCTGGTGATGTAGCATACCAGCAAGCTGTCATTGGTTAACCAGCATTACCAGAAAAAAAAAAAGAAAAAGAAAAAAAACCTGGTGAAGCAGCTTCACCAGCCTAAACCAGCATGGGAATTGCATCGTTCAGCACGCGAAGGGTTCCCAGACCTCTATATGTCTTTTCCATAAAATTTCCATTACTTTTCCAAGTTGTTTGTAGAAACTGGATATGGTTTTTTAGAAAACATTTTATAAATATTGCACTTTAAAGGAATATTCCGGGTTCAAAAGGAATAAAATCACTTACTAACCTTTTCTGTGTAACTTCATTACCATGACGATGTAATGTGAACAAACCCTAAAATGCCTGAAAAATTGAGATTTAACCAACTTTAGAGCTCAAATAATACATGAGTTTTAACAGTAGAATTAATGTAAGTGCTTTTATAAAATTATAAGCTTTAAATGTATGCCTTTAAACCCTCAAAAAATGATTCTTAGGGACAGAATTAAACACGATTATAAATTTAAAGACAATAAAAATAAATATACATTTAAAAACACCCATTACACGAAAAGTGTTACAGGAACGTAATAGCATGTTGTGTGTAAATGACTTGGGCTGCGTCCGCACTAATTCATTTTAGTTTGAAAATGCATTAAATGTATCTACGTTTATGCCTCTTATCCACATTAGAATGGCTTTTTCGCTCTCCAATACTGCATACCTTGGAAAATGATTAGTTTAGGAAACTGAAAACAGAGTTTTCAAACTCTGGATTTTGAAAAAAGTTTTTTGTCGAGTCAAATGCATGAGAAACATGAGAATTTCCCTCCCCCTTACACAACCTGCAATAGACTAGCAAGTAAAACAATCATGGTTTTTGGCTGAGACATAACTAAAGCCTGTTGACTATATACTGTATAAAAGGACACAAGCCCTTCGATAAGCCCCACCCAAACATTCTGTTTCAATTTAAATTCATTAACATAGGAAAGAAAACAGCATTTGTCAAGCAAATTTACAGGTTCTTTAACTACTGACAGATGATATCCTTGTTTTCCACCACAGCTAGATGTAACCGAAAAACCGAAAAAGCACGGAGGGTGAGAGAAAAAGTGAAATATCAGGAAACTTAAGAGACCTACACATTACAACCAACCAGCATCACCTCATAGCCCCCATCTCCATGGTTACAAGCATCTTCTCTAAACCCCCTCCCACCTTTTTCAGTGGTGCTCCCCAGATTGGCATGCAATATCTCATGAGACACAGCAGCTGATAGCTGGTCTTGCCATCTCGTCGTAGAGGAGGTGCGGAGAGTGACCATGTCTGCTGATTAGTAATCAGAACACACTCGGTCTGAACCCTGGGGGTTGAAACTGAATTATACATTGCTACTGCCAATCAGACCCATGCTCTCCTTCACTGGCATACTATTTAAAGCACAGTCCTCCATCCCATAATCACACAGAAGACGTGGAGAGCCATGCCATTGAATCCCATGCCAAAATACAGCACACCTCTGCCAAACAGACATGACATTTGAGGGAAATGTCAGAGATGATGCCAAAGATTGTTTGTTAATAATACTCCACAAGTGGATGTATACAAAATAGTGAAAGAAAGCCACTGTGTGAGCTCCTTCTGAAGCCTAATTTATACAATGGAAAAAGGTTTTTTTCCCTAGGCGAATAAAGCCTGTATTTATACTTTGTGCAGCGTAATTTAAAAATGAGAAAATAAATAAAGAACGTCATGTCCAAACCACACCCAAGATTAGATTTAAAGGAATGTTCCGGATTCAATACAAGTTAAGCTCAAGCTACAGCATTTGAGACAATGCTGATTACCACAAAAAAGAAGAGTAAGCAAAAGACAGAGCAAAAATTGCAGCTACAATCAGCCACTTACAATGGAAGTGAATAGGACCAGTTCATACACATTCAAATAAACACTCAAAAGTATCGCCATTAAAACGTACACTATAAAACACTAACATTACGTTCACACATATAATATTTATGTCTTGTGGCTGTTCTTTTGAAACAGTGTGTATCTGAACGTTTATTGTCTGGCCCCATTCACTTCCACTGAAAGTTCTTAAATGTAACAGTGATTTTTGCTATTTTTTAATAAACAAGGGACAAGATAAATTCTTTTTATTTTGTGATAATAAACATTATATAACAAATGCTGTTAATTGAGCTTTACTTGTTTTGAACCCAGAACAGTCATCACATTTTTAACAAGCCCCAGTTCTCCTTGGTCAAGAATTTTAAAGATGTGCTCGAACTGCACCAAACCGACAAGCCATTGCGTTTCATCATAATTTTTAGGTGAACTAAACAAACCTGTTCACACAGTAAATGCACCTTAAGAGACACATATGCACAACACAAGATCTGAATCAAGACTTCTGTAACTGTTATTGCTTTCTAAAGCTGCGTTCACACTGCCAGCGACACGCAGCGACTAAACGACCTCATCTCATTCATTTTCAATGAGAACTGGCGACTTCCGGCAACACGAGCGAAGGCGACCGGATGTTGGCGTCTCCAACTCCCTGACAAAGTTGAGAAATGTTTAACTTTATGCAAATGAAGAGTGACTTTCAGGAGCGCCAGCCAATACGAGAGAAGATGATGGAGCTCATGTGATCCTAATATTTTAATAATTTTAATATTCATTGTAAAGAAACAGTGCGGTTACACACCACTAGCGACCTAACCTCCAGCGACCTAACCTCCAGCCACTGACGACATGCAGCGACAAAGTAGCTGGCAGTGTGAATGCAGCTTAGCGCTATGATAACGCTTTCACTATTGCCGTTTCATCACTTTTACGTTCCGAACAAACCCCTATCAATAAGTGTGAATGTTTGGCATGTACGCAACTCATTCCACAACATTTGTACTAAGGACATTGCGTATTATCTCAAATTGTTTGGCATGTTAAGGAGAGGTGTGCTATTACTTTTCTAAGGGATGTGACTTGTGATTTTCACCTTGGGGACAATATAAATGTGACCCAAGCCCTATATAGGGACCAAAATACCATGGAGACCTGGAGGTGAGCTCTTTTCACTTGGGTCAGTAAGAAACCACCACAACACCCTAGAAACCACTTAGCAAAATTGTACCAAGAATATAATAGCCCAAAATCTAACTGCATCGAAATAGCCCAAAATTTTTAATTGTCTGATTCTTTTCAAAATAAAAGGTTAAGCTTTGCTAAAATATAAACAAGAACTATATCGATGAGTCTGCTATGTGTAAGAGCTATTGTTTCAATATTCATTCAGATCCATGGAAATCCAATCAATGGCGCCAGTGTTTCGAATTAATTCACGAGAGCACTAAGGCCTGCAATGGGGGAAGAAAAATCACAAAGAAGGGATTGCCAATGACATTCTTTCATTCCTTGTTCGAATTTCATTAGCGTTCCTGAGCAACTTCATTTCATGTTTGGTGTAAACTACATCAGCCAGCCGAGACTGAAACAAATAGTCTGCGAAAACAATTTACACATACCTTTTCCCCATACTTATTTCAAGTCAAGTCTGAAAGAGTGAAGGGAAGACTGGTGCAGCCGTTGACGCTTCTCTGACACTTTTTAATGAAGCACCATCACAAGTCTCGTTCACGCAACAGATGGGCTAGAGGTGGGGAGGGGTGACAGGAGGAAGGTGATTACGGCTGTACCCATTTACAGGGGGTATTGGTGGCAGTTGGGGTACAGCAGCATCAATGTCTCTATTAACCGAGAAGCAGCCAGTAGCTCAGGTCATCAAACACAGAGCACGGCAGGCGTCAGCTGGATATGCTGTGAAAACGTGTAATCAACAAATGGGGGATGTGAATAAAATTCACGGAAACTAACGGGCTTATAGCTAATAAATGTAGCTATTCAGAATAGAAGTATAAATGTAAATATGAATGTAATTTCCAAATGTAGCTGCTTGGTTTTTATTCTTGTAATGTCTGTAAGGAAATGTACAAATAAAAATACGTTGGTGAATCTCACAAAAATCAAAACAAAATATTTGCATAAAACAAAAAAAACAAAAAATTACATACATTTTTTTTCCCACATTTTCCCATAATTTTTTATGATTATTTTTTTTTATTGTGATTTTCACGACACTTCCCCATTGTTCATCTTGTAATGCAAAATAACCAAATACCTAAACAAAATAAATAATTTTTTATTGTTTTTAACAACATGTTCACAAAATCATTTTTGCTACATGCATACAGTATTTTATTTATTTATTTATTTATTATTACAGGGACAGTGCATATTAATTAATATTGCTGCCAATATGCCAGAAGGCTATTTTTCATCTGCAGACCCCGGACAGATGTTAAAAGTCACCCTAAAAGAGAATAAAATTACAAATAAAAAAAATAAAAAAATAAATAAATAAATAAATAAAAAAATAAATAAATTGTACAATACATTTAGTAAAAGATCCTATTATGTTAAAAAAAAAAAAAAAAAAATACACAGCCTAATGATTGAGGAAAAGGCTAATTCTATCTCACAAACTGAGGATGTTATTTGTCGACATGATTGAAACAAACAGCTCAGGAGGCTGATCAATCCCATTTATTTTCAAATGAAAGCAGATGATACCACACCGGGTGTATAGACGTGCTGTAGGGTTGATTATACACAGAGAAACGCTCGATTAGATCCAGTCAGAGGGCCTGAAATAATACTTCAAAAAGGCCTAATGGAAATGAAACCGATAAATGACATCACCTTTTAAAGAACCATCCAATTAGGGGCCTGGGTAGTTCAGCAAGCATTGACTACTACCCCTGGAGTTGCGAGTTCGAATCTAGGGGGTGCTGAGTGACTCCAACCAGGTCTCCTAAGCAACTAAATTGGCCCGGTTGCTAGGGAGGGTAGAGTCACATAGGGTAACCTCCTCATGGTCGCTATAATGTGTGGTTCTCGCTGTCAGCGGGGCGCGTGGTGAGTTGTATGTGGATGACGTATGGAGAATAGTGTGGGCCTTCACACACGCTATGTCTCTGCGGTAACGTGCACAACAAGCCAAGTCTCAGACTGACGGTCTCAAACTCGGAGGCAACTGAGATTCGTCCTCCGCCACCCGGATTGAGGCAAGTCACTATGCCACCATGAGGACTTAGAGCGCATTAGGAATTGGGCATTCCAAATTGGGGAGAAAATAAAAAATTAAATAAAAAAAGAACCATCCAACCATACTTCAGAAGGCAAGCCACACACCGTGTCCTTTCTTGCAGCTGCATCGGAGACAGATGACAACCTTTGGTTTCACCACAAGGTCGTTGGGAAGGTTTTAATTACGTGGGAGTTTTGCTGCTATTAATAATGATGGTTTTGGTCCAGTGAGATCATCTGTGTTTGTTGATACAGGATCAAGGCAACGGTGGATACTAATGCAGACACGGTATCCTGATCCCTTAACAGCTCTGTGAAAGCATGTGCTTTCAAATTTAGGACAAGACAAGGTTGAGTGACTCTTCTTAAAAGGACATTAAGAAAATATGATACACAAAAGCAAGTTGAGAAAGAGTCAGTTAAGCAATTAAAAGTACTTTAAATAGCAAACCAAAAATTAAATTGCGGCAAACTTTTTTCAATAAATCAAAATCTTGGAATGTGCAAGCAGAATTTCAAAACGGATAGTTCAGACTTGGATTGAGATAGCTCTGATTGGATGCATTCAAAGTAGGGCTGCAATGGTACACAAAATTCACGGTTCGGTACATACCTCTGTTTTGGGGTCACGGTTCTGTACGGCTTCGGTACAGTGGGGAAAATAAAGAATCTTTCTTCAAATTATGTATTTTGTAAACACAATGGCTGATGGACAACAATTCTTATTGTGAAGGCTCATTTATACATGACTGCACTATGCATATTTCTTCAACTAAATTATAACACAAAACTTAAGAGCCTCTTATAAGCACATTTAATAAAAACATAAATAATATTACATTTAAAAAAGTGTAATTATAATAATTCTAACAAAATTAAGACGTTAGCAGTGCAGATTTCTGTGTCTTTTGCCTTTCAACTCAAATTTTTTTTTCAGGGAAATAAAAATATCCACATTATCAGAGGATAGACATTGACAATGTCCCAGTTCTTGTAAGAACTTTATAACTGGGCTGAAGCACATTAAGCAGATACTTAAATCCTGTGTTCTCGATGACCGAGTATGTTGACATATCTGCAGTAATGAATACTCCAGTGGCTTTCGTTTTTGCTTTAACCCTGTCTGAGCTTGCAGTGAGAGGCTGCTTGAAAGCCGTGGCGAAACTAACTTGC
The DNA here is from genome assembly GCF_025860055.1 of Xyrauchen texanus. Taxonomy (NCBI): domain Eukaryota; kingdom Metazoa; phylum Chordata; class Actinopteri; order Cypriniformes; family Catostomidae; genus Xyrauchen; species Xyrauchen texanus. The sequence continues at coordinate 5,778,106 of NC_068297.1, forward strand.
ACAGGATGTTTATGCTTTGCTCCTGTAAACTCAAGAGACACATGTGGATGATTTAACTGCAAATGAGTCATTATGTTAGATGTGCCTCCTGCGACATACCCGACTGGTGAAACAGAACTGATTTACAGCCTTCATCAAGTATTACTGTAATTTATTGCAAAACAATAATGCTCCCAAACAACAGATTTTAGAGATGCGGTGGATCTTCAATCTCTGGCTTATTTAAGACCAACATGTTTTTGGGAAAAATAGTGAGCTTGCTAGTATAAACTTCACATGCATTTATCTGATCCGCAGATTCTAGTGTTCTGTGTGGCGCTCTGTTCTGTTAAGTTTGGTTTCCGTGTGGTTGTTGTATTTTAGTTCTACGCGGTTTGTGTTGTTCATTATATGTTGTTTTAAATTTGGTTTCACTCGTGCTAAGATATGTAATCATTCGTACCATACTGAAGGCCCTGTATCCATTCAGTTTGGCGTGGATACATGTACCGTTGCAGCCCTAATTCAAAGCCATTGTAAAATGCAGATAAATGCACACCTCTGACGGAAAACAAATGTGTTGCTGGATTGCTTGGCAACAGTAAACAGCATACAGAAAGGCTAGTGAAACAATTAACTTGAAGAGCTGTTGTTTTCTGATAATAATAAACAATATATATATATATATATTTATTAAACATCTGTGTCTTTTATCATAATTGTGCCTAAGAAAACCTCATATGAGCCACTCACACTAAAGACTTGCGAGATGTTTGCGTATAAGGCAGTAATCCGTTTAAATTTGAAAAAGTTTCCAAAAGTCATAGTTTTCCAAAGTATGGAAGAGCATTTCTGCATTTTTGAAAAGCCTAATTTTCATTGGAGAAAAAAGCATTCTAGTGTGGATGAATGCAAAATGAAGTGTGGGTGCACAACGAACATAACAGAAAGCAGGTGTCTCGAGATGCGGTTTAAAAAGTTATTGTTCTTTTTAACCTGAAATGGCTTCTAAAAAAAACACAGCATTTCTGCACAGGATGCTCAAAATCACAGAGAAACTGCAACGGTCAAACATGCCAGTCTAACCCATGTTTATGTAGAAAAACAGCACAGAAAGATGGGAAAAAAGTGTTTGTGTGAATGGCCCCTTACATATTGTAAAATCACTGTAACACATGGCCTAAATTCGGAGATGTGTTTGAAGTAGTTGTACGTCTTTAGCATTTTCAAAAGTATGAGTTAATGGAGACAACGCTGTTCTAGTGTGAAGGAGAAACATTAGTGTAGCGAAAGCAATGCGTTTACTAAATATGTAGACGTGGACTGTGACAGCACATTATATATTAATGTGGCAAGTTGCAAAATGTTTATGGCAACCTTAGACTGCAGTTAGGCTAATGAACAATATTATGTGCTTATTCCATTTGTTATTCCATTTGACAATTTATTGAAATGGAAACAGCAATATGATGAAAGCCTCAAAGTTTTGCATCGTGCCTAAGAACAACCCTTACCTGGGTTAAAGTCACTGTAATATACAGCCTCTCGTTGCTTATTGCATTAATAAACTACAGAGCACTTAGTTGAAAGATATACTCTCTCAGGGTACAGTGGATTGTGGATGATGACTAGACTGCAGAATGAGAAAGAATGAACGTGTGTGTGAGTTGGGGGGAAGGGCCCCCCGGTGGAAGATGGATGACAGAACAAGCCGCTGACTGAACTCGCTGCACTGTGAAAGCCTCAGAAACATGAGGCCACTCTGTTTTAGCAGAGCTCGTCTAAAATGGCTGCCAGTCATGTAAACAAGCCAGAGAATGAAAGGGGGCTATATTTCTCCAGTCTGCCAGCCAAGAACTGCACTGTTACACATTAACCTTTTCCTTCCAACCAGTCTATGCAACTACAAACTCAAAAACAGAGAGCTGAATGTCTTGTATTCAGCGGTATGTTGAAATAAATGTGATGAACGGCAAATTCAGGGATTCACCGATGTATATCGGCTGCTGATATTTATCAGCCAGTTATTGACCAAATGAAAACCATCGGCATATCGGTTAGAATGAAAATGCAGATATAACAAACCGACTGTTTATTTGTAATTAATTATTTACGTTTACATTTATGCATTTGGCAGACACTTTTATCCAAAGTGACTTACAGAGCCCTTATTACAGGGACAATCCCCCCAGAGCAACCTGGAATTAAGTGCCTTGCTCAAGGAAGCAATGGTGGTGGCTGTGGGGATCGAACCAGTGACCTTCTGATTACCATATTACCAGTTATGTGCTTTAGACCACTACACCACCACCAATGAAATCTAATAAAAATAATAATAAGCACAATATGCAGAATGGTAGGCACCCCAAAGAACATAGAATAAAAATGATGTATTACTTCTCATTCTCACGTAAATGTGGAAAAACCGGCATAAACCCAAGTGACAGTTGTGAAAGTGGCACTAAGCTATAGGCTACATAATGAGTGAAACCATCCAAATAACGGTATAATATCAATTAATGCTGCATGACTGATTTAATTAAGACTGAAATCGCAATATAGCTTTGCGAGATTACTAAACCTTAAAAACCTTTTTTTCAAAATATAGTTTGTATTTATCACTTCAGTCAGCGCTGTGTGAGCAAGTGGCGCCCTCTAGCGGTCTAGACGGCAATATCCATTATATCAATATAATGTTTGTTTGGTTAAAACACTACATTTTTTCATGAAGTGGTTGGCATTTCCATGAAATTGCTCAACATATGTATATTATTATTTTTGTTTTGTTTTAACATATACACTTCATACATGTACAATGTGAGTGCTGTTATTTTTAACTGAAAAAAAAGTGCAAAAGTATTTTAGAAGTACAAAATAATTAGTTTCTTATCAATCATCATGTTATCGTATTTAGAAACTTTTTAAATACATTTATCTTGCATTTATCTTTCATTGTTGGCTCTGTTTAAAATATTTGGCCTGTCATGCGTTCAACGGAACCAATACATTTTCAATGGAAATATTTTATTGTTAGAACAGAAAAAAAAAGCAAAAAGCTCTTTACAAATGCTCTTTAGTAAAACAGTGATCTGATCAGAAAAGGTGAGTGGCGAAATATCGGTATTGGCCAATCGTTTTTTGTTAAAATCGGTGCCGGTCAAATATTAGTGCTCAGTCAAACATCAGTCCATCCTCAGCCAAATTTATGTAAAAAAATATATCAGCATGTACCTTTTGTATGCACAATGGTTAAAGGTATAATTAGTCAAAAGATTTAAGTTTTGTAATTGTTTACTCACCCACATGTTGTTCCAAACACATGTGACTGTTTTTCAGTGGAACACAAAAGGAGATCTTAGGCAAATTGTTAGGCACTGTCAACCTCGGTCCCATTCACTTTCATCGTCTCCTCTTGTGCTCTACAGAAAAAAAGCAAGTCAAAATGTCTTTGAAACAACATGAGGGTGAGTCAATGATGGCACAATTTTCATGTTTGGGTGTACAATTCCTTTAAAAGGTAGTTGGATAGCACATGAAAGACTCAAAAGCTTGCTCCGATACAAAGATTGCTCTCTGTCAGGTTTTCAGTTGGTTCTCAGTTCAACACTTTAGATCAATCAAGTGAATCCATGCTTGAACAATCCAGGCAGCGAGCTTTCCAAGACAGACAGATTCTCCATGGTGCCCTTTAGTCCATTTTCATGTGCTCAGAAAAAAGCCTCCCCAAAATGAAAACGGAGGAGTAGGAGTGAAATGCGAGTAGAAATCAATTCCCTCTCTGCGCCTTTAATGTCTGCAGAAAGAGGTGGGGGAGGCACACACCCACTGTAGCCCGCAGCTTATTTGCGAGGCAGAAATGGAATGTCTGAGATTGCACACAATACGTGCCAAAGAGGCCCTGAGCTATGGAAGATAGTGCTGACATCATCATCTATAAATGGCTGTGCTCAAGAAGCACAGTGAATGAAAACAAAATGGGAATAACCCCATCGCACACAAACCCTCTCTGTTGGTGCTAAATAACAAGCACAGTCAAGGAGAGTTAAATGCCATTTCGCAGTCAGGGATGCACTGACGCTCTGGGGGAAAAGGAGGGAGAGAATATGTGGTTAACGGACTCGCATTGGGTTTTTTATATTTAAGAAATAGAACTTCTAAAATGAGTATAAACAGACAACATCAGGGGGCAGAACACAATATTTATTGTCAGTCTGTAAACAAGATCTTGCTACATGCAAGATAAATAACGCAATAAAGCGACACTGCATTGCAAAAGATATTTCATTTCAATAAACTGAATGTGAGAAAATCTTGCAATCAACATGCATTCTACTGACAGGCCTATAAACCAACATAAGGGGCATTGTGGAAAACCCCATATAGCTCCAAAACACTCACCATGTCTATCATAGGTCAGCCAAACAGATAGTTCCACCTGCACTAAGCAACATTTTGATAGTGCCACAGAGTCAGTGTTTATACTTTTGAGTGGAATCTAACTACAAATGCTCTGCAATGTAGTTGTTTCTGCATATTAGGCTGAGGTAGAAAAAAGTATTTTAACATCTTTTTTTAACAAAGAACATGCAAGATGTTCCTGTACTGTAGAAGAATTGTGCTGCAGCCAGCAAAACGTCTGGCACACGCAGGGTTAACACTGAACCTCTGTCTCCACTCTTTGTGTCCGCACATTCCTGAATAAATGATGTTTTGAACAAGGCTGTTACCATGGGCAATTGTGCACGATGGCACTGCAGCGTAACCTTTGGAGTGGTTGTATTTTTATCCGCTGGAAACTTCACCCTTGGAGGGAGGGGAGGAAGGGAGGGAGAGAGGAAAAGATAGAATGTGTGTGTGTTATGGGAATGAAGGGAATTGGAGGAGGGGAAGAAGCTGCTGGCTTCCCTGGCTACCTAAGGGTGGACAGACTACAGTGATTTTACAATGTGAACGAAAACAAATGTTCCAAAATAGGCAAGCTACGACAAAGATGCTTACCAAGAATGAAAGACATTTTAAATTCTGAGATGTTTGTTTCTACCTAAATAAAGGTGTAGTTTAAAAGAAATTAAAAGATTTGCATTGCAAAGGAAAGGATATTTCACATCAATACATTGTTTGTGAGAAAATCTTGCAATCAACATGCGATCTGCTGATGGGTCTATATACCAACACGGGGCATTATGGATTTTATTTATTCCAAATGGCCATTTAAAACAACCATGTGATCCTCTGATAGACAAGCCTATAAAATGTCTTGAACATTTCTGCACAAATCTGTCTGCCGAACTTACAACCAAAAAATAAGGAGACTCATCCATGTCTTGTAGTTGCCTGTGTAATAAGCATTCCATTAAAACATGTAGAATTTGACACACACACACACACACACACACACACACACACACACACACTCTTACACCACACAAAACATGTGTGTTGTAAAAAGGAAGTGACACCCGCACTCTCTAATGGGTGGGGATGGGGTATTTGTTTATTTTTCTTTATATGTCAGGCGAAACTTGAAACACCTCAACACAAGTCAGTTTTAGCATGACAATAGAAGCCCACTCCTGATCCAGACAACACACCTTAGATTCCTCACAGGCAGAACAGAGACAATATCACTGCAATGCACCACAAATCATAACTCCAAAAATCTTCATTCAATATACATGGAATATGGTTAAACACATTCTGCACAGAAAGTTATTTTAAATTAAATTGTATGTTTAATTCATTGCGCTCTCATGCAAACCCGTGGGATTTTCAGTAGTACTGTAAATATGTTCGGCAAGAACATTTGAATTTGGATGTATTATAAGGAAGCAATTGCACATTTACACAAAAAAAATCTGTTGGCTGTGCAGAATACCTTATTATTCAGCTCAAACCTCATGAATATCTCATCTTTTGCCTAAACATATTTATGCATCCAAGGGGAAAAAAACACATAAATAGGCCTAGAATTTGAATTCTGATGCATCATTTAAGCAAACAATTGTAATATTTTTGAACAAAAAACTTGTTTGTCACTGTGTTGCAATATACACACACACACACACACACACACACACACACACACACACACCAGCCAAAACATTAAAACTACCTGCCTAATATAGTGTAGGTCCCCTTCGTGCCACCAAACAGCGCCATCCCGCATCGCAGAATAGCATTCTGTGATTATATTCTTCACATCACAATTGTAGAGAGCAGTTATCAGAGTTGCCATAGACATTGTCAGTTCAAACCATCAGGCCATTCTCTGTTGACCTCTCTCATTAACAAGGCATTTCCATCAGCAGAACTGCTGCTCACTGGATGTTTTTTGTTTTTGGCACCATTAGGAGTAAATTCTAGAGACTGTTGTGTGAAAATCCCAGGAGATCAACAGTTACAGAAATACTCAAACTGGTCTGGCACCAACAATCATGCCACGGTCCAAATCATTGAGATCACAGTTTTTCCCCATTCTGATGGTTGATGTGAACATTAACTAAAGCTTCTGACCCGTATCTGCATGATTTTATGCACTGTACTGGTGCCACATGATTGGCTGATTAGATAATCACATGGATGATTTTTGGTGTCAGACAGGCTGGTTTGAGTATTTCTGTAACTGTTGATCTCCTGGGATTTTCACACAACAGTCTCTGGAATTTACTCCTAATGGTGCCAAAAAAATAACACATCCAGTGAGCAGCAGTTCTGCTGATGAGAGAGAATGGCCAGACTGGTTCGAACTGGCAAGGTCTATGGCAACTCCGATAACTGCTCTGTAACATTGTGGAGAGAAGAATAGTATGTCAGAATGCTATTCTGAAATGCTGGTTGGCACTGTTTGGTGGCAAGAGGGGGACCTACACAATATTAGGCATGTGGTTTTAATGTTGTGGCTGATCGGTATATATGCTTTTGAGACCCAATTATTTTGCTCAAAACTCTTGAATATCTCATCTTTTGATTACAAATATGTATGTGTCCAAGACAAAAAGGAAATGCAGTGCGAAATGTGTTATGAATTTCTATAAATGCTGCCATTTTTCAAATACTGCACTCTACTTAAGTAACGCTATTAAAAAATGCTTAACTAAACAAAAATGAATTTGCAAAATACATACAGAGTAGAAACAATAAATGTTTTGAAATGTACACAGCCTTTTCAATACTTAAGAGAAGCTATTTCATGGACCCTGTTTGAAGAGCTCATATTATGCTCATTTACAGGTTCAATAAATATGTGCATTATGCAAATGTGTTACATAATGACTTAGCTATGTCACAGAAGTAATGGCTGGATTGCAAACCAGGTATTTCAGGCAGTTCTGGAGTAGTGTTTTCTATGGGAGAGAGTAACTCCCTTTGGCGTGGACTTTGTGCTTTGTAAATTTGCCGACCTTTTACATGCACAAACAGCTATACTACACACTAAAGGAAAGGTAAAATCCCCAAAAGCATAATTGAGCCTCTTTAGATTATTTTGATCTAGAGGATGTGCACCACAGAATTCAAGACAGCTTGGCTTATGTACTGTTTACTGACCTTAGCATCCCCCCGTTATTTGGGACTGGATGATCTTGCATAGCCGGCTGCCATGAATGAATTGCGCCACCTTTTATATGTCTGAGCTTCTGCAGGGAGAGAACAAGCATTAGCTTGAGTCATGGCAACAGCCACGCACCAACTGTTTTCCCTTCACTAGCGCAGCCAGTGCAAGAGTACGACTGACAAGTCACATGACTACCAGCTGAATTCTAAATGAGGCACACATCCCCAGGGACATCTCAGGCATGTGCAAGCATTTTCCCTCTCTCCCTTTTCTTCCACGCATCAAAATACTCTGACACTGAGAGAGAGAAACAGGCAACAGCTCCTAAATTGAGCCATAACAGATTTAGACACAGTGTGCTGAGAGCAGGGCAATCATGTACTAATTTAATACCTCCTGAATATGTTAAACAGCATTTATCATGTGCCATTAACAGAACTTGTTGTTAAGGGAGTAACAAAATCAGCACACAAGCACTGAAGCTAGCCCATGTGACACCTGTCAGGGCATGCTGTATAACTTTATGCCCTGTGGCTGCATCAAACATGTCACTTTTTGGTCAATGCACCAGAGCTACATACAGTATGTCTGGAGCAAAAACAATGACATGAATGCAAAAGACACTGACAAAAACTTTGAAAGAGATATGCTTTGTGTTATCTGATCCACTGTTACACTAAACAACAGAGTAACGTGCTTCCTTGAGTTTGTCCTCCATTAATTTTAATCGGAGAGGGAAATGTTGGATAAAAACAATCAAAGTGGTAATGCAGTCAATGCTAAATGAACCAAATACATTCTCAAGTCGATGCAATTAACAAATTCAACATATGCAAAACATCAAAAAATGCCTCCTCCATACACAAGAATGATATTAAAAAGCAAAGTAAGTTTTTTTTTTTTAAGATGTCAAATTACAATGACCCGTTTCCTTAAGCGCAAAACATCATAATGTCAGCGCCTTGATATATAGGAAATATTTTGTGCAAATCTGATATGCATGAGCATAAATTTAAAAGAACTTAAGAATGTTTGTTTTATAAAAAAAAACCTCATTCAAACCATTCCTGCTCATTATAATAAATACATTTCAAATTAAAATAATTTAAAATAACTCCAAAAACATCATAAAGCTATTTTCAGAAATATAAACTGACATTACAGGTAGGCTAGTATTAAGCTAAAAGCGCACTGCAAACCAAATAAGGAGTGACATTTCTCATCCATCTAACAAATCAACACATCACAAAGAGTTAATATCAATGAATTTATTACAATTTACTCAGCTCCAAGGCACGTTACAAGTCTTCTGTTACTACAGAAATATGTATAAACAAACAGAGCATATAATTTGTCATTTACAGTATTTTTTGCTCTACTAAATCGTCCGTGCAACTTTTAAAGCGAAAAAGAGAGAATGAAAACACGTAATAAAATATAGCTATATTCTCAGACCACGGGACAGTACAAATTAAAAAGATCATACAAAAAAAAAAAAAAAAAATGAGACGACCAAGAAACAAACAATGCCCTCTCTTAGACTCACTTCGTTTGTTATACCTACCACAAAATGTGTATTCGTTAATAATATCATATTTAATTTTTTGCTTGGGATTGTACATGTAGATGTGGAAAATAAGTATGAAATCGAATAGAAACTTGAACGTAAACTGTAAAAGTGCCGTCGTTTCCACGCACACTCTGCCTCCTCCGACACATGGAGGAACGCGAGTGTCTCTGTACACTGATTTCTGTAACTTCAATATTTCACAACAAGTAGGCTGCATCTCAAAACGTAGTGAGCTACCTACCTAGGCGGCATCTTTACGCATAATAAACACGTTTGAACGCAGCATAAGCGTTGCGCACACCCGTGATGCCCAAAAATGCCGTCTTGGTATGCAGCTTACAAGGTTTTCAGACCTGTTTCTGATGCAGGAAGCATATATGTATATTTAAGGGTCTCTTTCTTTCTTTACTTTGACATCCCCGGCTAAAATGGTCGCTATCTCGCCTTGCATGAACGCCCAAGGCACGTTTGACCCTACCAGGGGACATTTCTCACCGCTGGGGCAGTATACCTCTCCAGTGGCCCCCTGCGCTTTGATGCTCTCCCGAGAGCACGGGAAACAGAATTTATGGTTGGGAACAGATGGGCACTGGACGAAATGCGTGTCTTCTAAACGTTCGTGGCAGATAGTACAACACAAGGGTCCGTTATTTGCCATAGGCGAGTCTGGAATGTTCTGATGATGCACCTGGTCCATGCCCTGATGAGAACCGGACTGAGAAGGTGTCCCGGTTAGACTGATCTCCCCGTTCCGGGAGGCTAAACGCCGCTGTCCGGACACAGAAGGGGGGGATACCGGGCTGCTACTGTTGTGTCGGTTGGACGTGGTTGAGTGCACGGAGTTGTTGTCCTTTGGTGAGTGCACGTTACCCAAAGTGTCTGCGACCGATATGAGTGCAGCCATGGGGGAATGTCCGTTCTGGGAGGCGGATTCGGGTGGCGTGGCTCGGCTGGAGTGGACTGATCCGAGGGGTGGAGGTCCGCCGTGAGAGGCTGTGAATGATCCGGATGCCATGGTCAGCTTGAGCGCTTCACTTTGACTCGCCATCCACTGCTGTCTCTGCTGCTCGCCCTCCGCAGAGTCTGGTTCTGGAGAGGCTTTGCGTTTACGCACACTCGTCCTGAGCGCGCTTCCCGATGCAACAGCCCGGGGCACGTTCACCAGCGCCGAGGGCAACAGAGGGCAGCTGGCGTCGATGTACGGCTGGGGCAGCATTTCACCACCGAGTCCTTCCTTAAAGAAACGCACAGACTCCGGTAGTAAATCACCCAGGAGTCGCCAGTCACCCGAACCGTGCTTTTTCTCATATTCCAGATATTTAAACCCAGAGGAAAGCCCTCTGCCAAAGTCTTTCATGCAGTCCTGGTACATCTGTTTGGCCACACCAGACGCACTGGAAAACACATTACCAGATCCACTGGGGTATTCGATGAATATTTTAAGTTCATAGTCCATGCCAGGCTTAGAAATGGCATCGAAAGCAAACACTCTGCCTAAAAGGGAATGATCTTTCTTGAATCTCACATCAAACGGAGTACAATTGGAAAGTGTTATCAATGTTTCCCTTACTATCTTGGGTTTGTTTGCCCAGTCCTCTGATCTGTTCCTCAAACTTTCACCGAGTTCAGCCAGAGCCTCTGCGTTACGCTGTTTCTCTTTCAAATCTCTCTCTTGATCCGTGCTGGACACGGAACCAGGTCGTTTACCTTGCTCTGACAGTCCGATGCTGGACGGAGCCGGAGGAGCTCGTCCGGTCAGGCTGTGCTGGGCTATAGCCGCTGGGCCGTTCAACAAGGTCTGTGGAAGCAAATTCGGCGGCACACTCATCTGACCCGACACTGCCAGTAACCCGTGGTTCCGACGCGAGTTAGGGCTCTGTCTGTTCAGTTCAGGTGGACCATCTTCAGATTTGGGGAAGCCGTTTGGTCCACCGAGCCCGTTGGGAAGCCTGTGTGCGCCAATGCTGGAATAATCAAAGCGTGATCGCTCGGTATTTAGTGCGTAACGGTCCAACCCAGGCTGCTGTTTGGATGCACCGTCTACGTGATTCAGCTGCACCGACTCCTTGGATGACATCCCTGCTTGCGCCTTCACCGCAGGCGTCGGTGCGGGACCCGGGGATCTCCCCTCTTGGAAGCCATGAGCTCGCTTTAGATGGCGTGCGGTTTCGATAACAAACTCGATCCGATCAGCGCCCTCGTAATTCACGCAACCCCTACACACGGGTTCCGTAAAATCCCAAATCATAGCCCACGGCATGCGCGGTAAATCGCACAGATAACACGACTGTCTCCTCGACGAGGAGACCTGTGCCGAAGACATGTTGAAACTGCGCTCCTCACGGATCTGCTATGCGCTCTGAGTTGAAATTTTGCGCGCGCCTCGCCACTCGGAATGCCACCTGGCTGCGCCGGTGACGTCAGCACCACGTTCCGCAGTTCTGTTACAAAGTGACAAGCCACTTGTTGCCATGCGAGTGCGCATGCGCTTACCACTCCCTAACAAATCTTCTGAATGGACCGAGAAACAAGCACCACCACGATTGCTAGTTTGCGCCCAGAATACACTTGTGTGTGGGGGAGAAAATCTTTTTTTTTTTCCACAAGGTGTATTCTTTTTCCGTGCTTCTTGAATGCCCATCAGCTTGATATTCTACGGTTTTATTTATAACGGCATTTAATGTGCTATAAAAAAAAAAGCTTACATCAGCAAAATTCATGCGTGATTTCTAATACCAACAAACTGTTCTGACATCATTTTACGCATTATGTTCTAGGACACGTAAATGCGCCGTGGTGGAGTGATATTCTTCAACATTAACTTTTGGAAGGGTGAGTGTGCTACATTTACAATCCCTTTAAATAATATTTTCCATGTCTAATGTGGCTGTTTAGATAAAGTTATTAAAACAAGTAAAGCTTGAAGACTCATAACTGAACCAGCCCCTAACATGGTTGCATTATAAACCCAAGCACTCCTTCTAAATAAACTAAAATACTATTATTTGTTTATTGCAGAAGTTTTGACACAGACAATAAGATAATTTGATTAAATCAAACTAAGCTCTTGATAGGTATGATCAATAAAGACTCATAGTTGAACTAAACAATTATATTTTTGTGTTTTGTACAGTAAGATCGGTCAGCTCCTCAGCGGTTTACCTTAAAAAACTCATTTCAGCCCGCCCCCTAAAGCCCCTTTCCCAGAGTCTATTCTCTGCTTAACAACACCCCACAGACAAGGCAAAAAAAAAAAAAAAAAAAAAAAAAACTCACCCTGTTATACAACTAGACATGGAAAACAAGCAGAGAAAGAAGTGAGGGAGGTCTGGAGGAGAGAAGAAATGCCATTTATTACAATCCCTGCATTCTGCTGGCACCGAACGAAGTTGAGCTCAATCCAAGCTGAAAAAATAAAACTACCAAGTATGGCCGAGGCATATTCATAGGATGTGATTTTTCTTACTCCACTGAATATTATTTATACAATACAAGTTAAGAAGTTTAAACCTCAAGGCCAAGGAGATAATATAACCACTATTGATATGCAAGCACATATATAGGAATGCACATACCAGCCCTTCTACGTAGCATGCAGAATGACTGCCAACTACGAAAGCTCAAAGCCAGAGACGATTTGTACCCTATTTGTGGTCTGTGCTTGTGAATCGAAGTGTAAAAAAGCCTGAGGCTATTTGTGCCCCCAAATTAGCTAGTCAGTCTAACAAGTCAGTCACTTGATTTAAAACGCAATCAGTTTTGAATTTGCAAATGAAGAATTCTCAAATGTCCTTGTGGAACAGAAGATAGACCAAACATGAAATGTAAATCTGTATAATTTGGGGAAGAAATATACTTAAATTATATTTTAATAGCAAAAAATTAAAAAAATTAATTACACTTGAAATAAACTTTTGCAGAATGTAGAGTCCAAATTTGCAGTCTGACTGTAAAGGTTATTTCCCCTCCTTTCGTTTCACTGTCCCTGCAGTGTTCTCATGAATACAGATCACCCACTTCTTTCTCTCTCTTTCTTTCTCTTTCTTTCTCTCTCTCTCTCTCTCTCTCACACACACACACACCCCCACCTACACACATGTGCAGGCAGACACACACACACACACACTCTGCATGGAAAGTTTTCCGTCTACAGCTTTCCAACAGCTTATCTTAGGGGTTAACTCTCAGCTTCCGCTAAGTGGCTGGCGGGCTGCCAGAGTGAGGGATTCTGGGAAAAGGCGAGTTTTGCCAAGTACAAACTGCCAACATTAAGCAGGCCTGACAGCCCCTCTCCTCCTCCAAACCTGGCAGCCATTCAAAGTGCTCTTTCATTTGAGACGCTGGCGGGCGGCCAAATGCATGCAGATTTACTTCACCTATTCTCAGATGGAGTCGACAGAGACCGCCCCACAGTTTCCATAGGAACCAAATATCATATAGAGCACTTGGTAACCTGCAGATGTATGGTTCTCACTCTCCTTGCTTGTTATTTTTTAAGGGCCTTCTTTTTTACCAAAGGACTAGTGATTTGAAAGAAAGAAAAATGTGAAAAGAACATTTTACATTTCCTGTTGACCATTTGAAATTCTTTTTAAATTCTCAGGAAAACAGCCAATATAAATGAGGCTTTCATTCTCAAAAACAGTACCTACCTTTTGAAAGGACACATTTGGGACATTACCCAACACCTCTTTTTTTTTCTCTCATTACAAAAAAGTACAGTGGCGGTACAATGGGACAGTGATAGTGTCAGATGGCAATTCCATGGTATAAAAATCATTGTACTTAATGATTTAAAGGCCAAGTGGTCATTCAGTTTCAAAATTTGGCAGCAGTCTTGCCAATGGTTTCCAATATTGTTTAGTAAATGTTATATGTTGTACACTCTAAACGTTCATATAAATGTACATCTTATTTGCTATTGTTAAATTGTCTATTACATATCAATATTATATTGGCCCACAGCCACCATGCTCATTAGATGGTTGATTCTCACTAAACCGGTCAAGAAAATGTCCTGGGGCCTGTTGCAACAGCTATACGCAAGTTACAACTTAGCCTAATGGCGTAAATGGGCACCAAGTCAAAATGTACGCACTACTTAATATGTGAGCATTGCACCATTAAACTTCGGTAGAACGTAACCCTATGTTTAAACTAAATATTTACGGAAGCCTCTGACCAGGAGTAATGGATGGAATAAAAAGTAGACTCATTTAATGGCATCAATGAGCTCATGTTTTGGTTGACAGGCTTCGGTCCTTTCAACATATATGATTGTGTTGGCATTTACACTCGTTTACATTTACGAGAGAAAACATTATGTAAAAAAAAAAAAACTTACCTCTACAGCATGAAACTGATCTAACGGTGCACTTTCCTGTGTATGCCGCCCGGTGTCAAGTTTCAACATATACGAAATAGATATTAAAATGAATAAATGTCTATTTTTCCAGCCTGTTGTATTAGTATTTATTTATTTATTGTCCCTTATTCATTTTAGGTACAGTTATTGAATTTTATTTACATATACCATTAATTAATTCTTCGTTTTTCAATGGGGATATAATTTATTACAGCTGACAGTTACGTGAGCAAACAAGGTTTGAACATCAACCATAATAAGATCAAACTGAAATTCATGGCTATTTAACACTTCTGTGTACACATTTGAAGGCAGCTTATTGGATCAATACACGTAAATGACATACTATGCGATTACGCAATTATTAAATTATGGAGAGTTTATGACCTACTAGTTAAGACTTGCCTTAAGAACAGGTAGTGCAACTGAATTAAGCACGACTTCTTGAGGTCACTAATGATATTTTACTCTCCATGGATTCCGGTACACCTGTTTTCTTAGTTTTGTTAGATCTCAGTGCTGCATTTAACACTATCGACCATAATATTCTTCTCAATCATCTAGAATTATGGTTAGCATCCAGAGTATGACCCTCCAGTGGTTTTCCTCCTATCTAAAAGAAAGGATGTTCACTGTAAATTTAGGTAATTTTTCTTCTATGTCGGCTCAATTACAGTCTGGTGTCCCTCAAGGGTCGATCTTAGGACCCTTGTTATTTTCCCTGTATATGCTTCCTCTGAGCTCTATTTTTCAGAAGTAAAGCATATCTTATCACTGTTGACGATTCCCAATTTATTTCTCAGTGAGTGTAGACAAGAATTGTTCATCTGAGAATGCCCTAAATTGTTTCAACTGGCAAACAATTTCTTACAATTAAATGAAGCAAAACCAAAGTTCTGATTTTAGGTTCCTCCATGTCCTCCTTACCTGACCTGGTTGCTCAGTTAGGTCCTCTGTTGTTGAATGTACAAGTTCAAGTGAGGATTCTTGGAGTGATTTTAAACTCCTCATTACTTTTCAATAAGCAGATATGTGCTGTTGTCAAGGGTAGCTTTTTCCTCCTGAGATCTGTCGCTAAAATAAAAAAAAATATTTCCCATAAAGATTAGACATTGTGATACACTCACTTATTACATCAAGGTTAGACCATTGTATCTCATTGTACATTTGGTCTCCCCCAAACTGCGTTATTCCACCTACAGCTAGTTCAAAATAGAACACTACAGACCAGTCCATCTCTTCCATTCATGGCAAAAAGACTTGAAAGGGCAGTTTTCAATAAAATCTCTGCCTATCTCTCACAGAACAAGCTGCTGGATGATAAACAGTCAGGCTTCAAAAGTGGACACTCCACCGAGACTGCCCTGCTGTCTGTCACTGAGTCGCTGAGACAGGCGAAAGCTGAATCCAGATCATCAGTCCTGATTCTGCTGGACCTTTCTGCAGCCTTTGACACAGTCAACCATCAGATCTTAATTTCCACCCTCTCCTCGCTGGGCATCACAGGAACTGTGCCTGACTGGTTTAATTCCTATCTCTCAGGTAGGTCCTTCAAGGAAGCCTGGAGAGGTGAGGTATCCAAGCCACATCAGTTCCTTAACGGGGTACCTCAGGGATCAGTGCTTGGACCACTTCTCATTTCTATATACACACAACATCACTGGGACCCATCTATCATTCACATGATTTCTCTTACCACATCCAAAATGGTCAGAAATCTAGGTGTATACATTTATAACAATTTAGAACCTAAATTTCCCAGACCACATCACAAAGACCGCAAGATCATGTAGATATACACTCTACAATATTAGGAAGATAAGACCCTTCCTCCCTGAACATACCACACCAAATTTAGTCACTTGTCATAACTAGACTGGACTACTGTAACTCTCTCATTGCAGGCCTGCAAATAATCCAGAATGCAGCAGCACGTCTGGTCTTTCATGAACCAAAGAGAGCACGTTACACCACTCTTTGTCTCTCTCCACTGGCTTCCGGTTGATGTACGTACCAAATTCAAGTCTCTGATGCTGGCATACAGAACTGTCACTGGGTCCACATACCTAAAATAATTTCTGCAGAGCTACACGCCCACCAGAAGCCTGCAGTCGGCTAAGGAACGTCGTCTTGTTGTACCAACACAAAGAGGGACCAAAACACTTTCCCAGACTTTCAGTTTCATCATACCACGTTGGTGGAATGACCTTCCCAACTCCATCCGTGAAGCTGACTCACTCTCTGTCTTCAAAAAACGACTTAAAACATGTCTTTTCCATGAGCAATTAACCCATCACTTAAAAAAAATAAAAAATCAATTCTTGTTGCACTTTAATCTGTTTTGAATACTATTCTGATGTTGGTAAAACTTTTTCGTACCACTGTCTACTTAAGATGCTTCGCTTATGTTTTCCTCTTTTGTAAGTCGCTTTGGATAAAAGTGTCTGCCAAATGAATAAATGTAAATGTAAAACACGCCAGCTAGGCTTTTAACAGGGTCAAGAAAGAGGGATCACATTTCCCTGGTTTTAGCATCTCTACACTGGCTTCCTGTGAAATTCAGGGTAGATTTTAAAATTCAGATTTTTGTCTACAAGGCACTATCTGGTCTTGTGCCCCAATATATCAGTGACCTTCTACACCCTTACTCCCCCCACTAGAGCGCTCAGGTCTTCTGATCAACTTTTATTGAGGGTTCCTCGTTGCCACACTAGATCTAAGGGTGACCGTGCCTTTTCTGTGATAGGTCCTAATCTATGGAATAGTCTCCCTTTCCATGTGAGGTCAGCTTCATCATTAGCCATGTTTTTATTCTGTAGCTTTTGAATAGATCATTGAATAGTTTTAAATGGATAAATACATGTTGTATTTAACCGTTTTTATTTATTTTATTATGTTTTATATTTAACTTTAAATCAATCTGTTTGTATATCACTCTGTCATTTTGTTTGTTTGATCTGTAAAGAACTTTGGGTCAACTTCTGTTAGTTTTTCAATGTTCTCTTTAAATAAATGTTGACTTGATGTAAGCCCTTAGTGTGAACTTTACTTCTCAACTTAAGTGAGACCTTACGCACAGCTGGTGCAACCTTACCCTGGTCATATTTTACTCCAAAATCGAAATACACAAACATGATATGATATTTTGCATTTAGAAAATTAAGCCTATTTTAAGGGCCAATCTTTTTTTTTACATTTACATTATGCCAGTTATGCACACCAATTCTCATTACCGCAGTACAAAAAAAAAAAAGATGGTCATTATATTTTAATTACTACAACCTGAATTTATTTTTAATCTTTTATTTAGATTGTTGGTACTGCCTGTCTTTGTCTTTTTTTAAAATAATCATTGTACAGCAGCATCTTTTTACTTTAATACAGTAATTATGGTAATGAGACTCATCAAGTAAAATGTCCGTACACATTGTGGTAAATATAGCTGGGGAGTAAAATATGCTTCGTACACATCTGTGATGGCATGAGGGTGAGTAAATAATGAGATATTTTTCATTTTTGGGTGAACTATCCCTTCAAGTGTCTTAAAAATAATGACACAATGTAAACAATGTTAATGGTCTTAAATATACAGTAAGCTTCATTTTCTTTTAATTAATTTTGGGGTTAAATATGACCAGGATCTTTTCTTGACAGGTTTCAAGAAAATCACCCAGATATCTGTATCACTATCGGCCTTTAAATACCTATATCGGATAACCAATATTCATATACCATTATGATTTACATGGTAGTCCACGGCACTTTAAAGAAGATCATGGTAACATTGTACATATGGAAAAACAAAACATGGTATTGCCATGATAAAAAGTGCTACTTCTTGGTACTTTATTGGTAGTGCGATCAGCAGACTGTCTTACTTTGTCCCACGACACAAATGAAGTTGCTCCACATTACAAATCATCTTCGAGTAGGCCCCCATGATGAATGAGCAGATGTAGTGAGAAAAGTTTCTGGAACTGGATCCAAAAACATGTTCATTTTTCTTGCTGCATAACAGGCCAAGAACAAAGGCATGGTTATGCTATTAACCACTAACATCAATGCACTGCTTCCTGTCTGGTCATTTTGACAAATCGCAGTGAGCCTCTCCGAGATCGAGACACACTCAAACAAATCACAAACACTTATCGTCTTTAAGTAACACTTGCTTACAGAACATTGGTAAAGCATATTTGAGAGAAAAGGACAAGATGGCCTAGCTTAGTGCCATATATAAAATAAAAGCATTCCTGTGGCCTGGGAAAATAAATGGTTATGAAGGTCCAGTACTATGGTTACACTCAGTGCACAATGAAACATGTAAAGGCCAGGAGCTGTGTGCTTTCCTGGTCTCAAAATAAGATTATTACCTGGACTGATCTGGTTGGCCATTGTCTACTGTTGCTATGGCAAACCTCTTTACCCCAACAGACTGCATGGAACATCTCTCGGGAGACCTCTGGTTATTAGTGGTCTGCTCTTGAAGTCTGCCATCTCCTGAAAAGACAGAAGATCCCACTACAATTAGCCTGGGCAACAGACACCAGCCATAGTCAGCACTCCAACTATGTGCCTTGTGACTCTTAACAAGGCCCTGTGCGTTTTAGCGAGTCATCAATTCCGCAGAAATCCTGTGTGCCGGCACGGCTTTCTTTCCGGAGCCCTTTTAGGAACCTTAGAGGCAGCTGAGTGGAATATTCTCCCTACAGCACTGAGGAATGCAGACGAAAGGAAACAAAGCTATATAAATATTTAGGGCAAGGATTTCGAAATCCTCCAAAAACAACAGGACTCCCGGCAGCCATAAGAGCTCCTGACCATAACCATTTCCTTTGGGTCAAAAAGGCACTGTAAAGTGGGCCTCCTACAACTGGAATGAGAGCCACACTGCTATGTGCACCTCCAGTGGGCCCCGACATCTAACGAATGGCAGGATTTGAGGACCTCAAGCTTTTACATACAGTCCTGATACATGTTTCTGCAGACATGCAAAAACAATTACCACTTTGAACAATTACAAAAAGAAAATCTAATAAAAAATCTGTCCTGTAAAATAGCAGATCATTTATACCAGATCAGCTCAACTTGACACGATCTTTGGGTTTGGCTAGTTTACAAATAACATGGACATGAATGGTTTTTAAAAACATTCTCCAATCCCATCTTAATTTGGAGAGATTTGTAGTTTGGGGCAGGATTATCTATTTGTCCAACCAATAAAAGACAAGCCAAGTGTTCTGGAAACTGGTTTGAAAATTCTTTTGGTGACACTAGTGGCACCTATTGATGTTTAGTTCGTGAACGAATTGGTCTTTTTGAACGAATCGTTCTCGTTCACATCCATACACTGACTCATATTTCTCGTTCACAAGTCTCTCCCTTCCAAAGCCAATGAACTTTTGAAACAGTGAGTATTTTAACATTTACGGATTGGCCCCATTAACTTACATTGTAACCCAGATAGGATGGGATAAGTCTAAACTAATTTATGTGGTAATCAACATAATGCCACAAATGCTGTTCATTCACTCGCTTTCAGGAATCCTGAGATAAATTGTGATTTTTGTTTTAATTGAAAGACCTAATTATTAACAGTACACAGGAATAAACTGCTGTTAGTTCTACAAATCTGCAAATAGTTTGGTGGAAGTTAAGTGCCTTCATTGCAACATACACATGTTAAAGTGTAATTTGTACTTGTGTTGTGTCTTTTTAAAGAGTTTTTCCTCATGACTGTTGTCTACAGCTCATTGCTCATTGGGGGATGTTATGCATTATTCTCTGTAAAGCTGCTTTAGAACAATATTTATTGTGAAAACACTAAAGAAATACATTTGAATTGCATTTAAAATGTTACTCTTCAATTGTATCTAATATTGCTCTAATTGTGGTAAAAAATGAATAAATAATAAAAAAAAAAGGTATTTTCCTCCACAAAAACTGCACGCTTTGAAAACACTCTCCGTTACTACAAACTTTGAGAAGCAATGACATAACAAAAGCAGATTAGTGTGGATGTGGCCTTAGTTTTCTTATCACACATTCATGCATAATATCAAGCTTACTAAATGTCTCAATAAATGGGTCTTTATAAATGAACATACATAAATGCAATTCAATTTTAGGGTGAGGGTATTTCCCAAGGAGATCACAATATCTGGGGCCCTTGGTTTCCCTGAAATTCAAAAATGGACCAAAGCTACCCAACATATTGCATTTCCCCACCCTGCACAGGCGCAGCTAGTGTTTCTGTGTTTAAATAACTAGTGATGCACGGCATGTGACCCACCCCCCAGCGCACATCAACAACGATGGAGGTCTCGACAGGTAGGGCACTGGCTAATAATAAAGCCTGCCATTTATATCAGAAAGGGCATCCCGGTAGGGGTCAGACAGACTCTCCTGGCAACTCCCTATTGACGTGGAGGCAATGAAAAGAATCTTTCTAGCTTTCGAATCCCTGCACAATATTGTCTCTATTCAGTTTTCTCTATCGTCCCTCATGTGTACTATGTCAGTCTGTAACATGGTGCTACTGCGCTGCTGTAACTGTTTTCTTAATGTTGAATGTATGCAACAAGGTTGACAGGGAAACCCTATTTCGATTTTCTCTCAGCCCTACAAAGGAAAAAAATGACAACAAAGCTGTCTTTGACTGACAACATACCGTGAATGTGTTAGATTCACAACACAGAAACTTATTGAAAACTTAAAGTAAGTGAACAGTGACTGACACTTACATTCTGCCTAACATCCCCTTTTGACGGCAGAGAAATTAATGCGGGTTTGGAACATCATGAGGGCTAGTGCATGATAAAATTGTCATTTTTGGGTGAACGATCACTTTAAGCCCTTTAACAAAATACAGTAATAAAGAAAATGTTCATTCTTTTTCCCAAGAGGACATCATCTTCCTTAGATAAGGTAATTGCATATCTTGACAAAGACAGTGTTTTTCTAACACAAGCTAAAATTCATGCCCATCAATCTTTAATGAGGTAAAACTACAGGAATTGTTGTTGAGGGCATTTGTAATATTTATTACCTTTAATCTACAATTAAAAAGGCTTATCTGTACAACCTGATTTTACTTAAATTATACCTATTGGGCTTTTATCTACCTTATCTATACAATGGAAATACAGGTGAAGTCAGAAATTTACATACACTTAGGTTGACATCATTAAAACTCATTTTATAGCCACACCACATATTTCATATTAGCAAACTAGAGTTTTGGCAAGTCGTTTAGGATATCTAGTTTGTGCATGACATGATTAATTTTTCCAACAATTGTTTACAGACAGTTAGTTTCACTTTGAATTGACTATATCACAATTCCATTGGGTCAGAAGTTTACATATACAAGTTAACTGTGCCTTTAAGCAGCTTGGAAAATTCCATCAATTAGCTTCTGATAGGAACTGTGCTGAACTTGAGGTGTACCTGTGGAAGTATTTAAAAACCTACCTTCAAACTCAGTGCCTCTTTGCTTGACATCATGGGAAAAATCAAAAGAAATCAGCCAAGACCTATGAAAAAACCTCCACAAGTGTGGTTTATCCTTGGGAGCAATTTACAAACACCTGAAGGTACCACGTTCATCTGTACAAACAAAAGTACGCAAGTATAAACACCATGGGACCATGCAGCCATCATACCTCTCAGTAAGGAGAAGTATACTGTCGTAGTTTGGTGCGAAAAGTGCAAATCAATCCCAGAACAACAGCAAAGCACCTTGTGAAGATGCTGAAGGAAACAGGTAGACAAGTATCTATATCCACAGTAAAACGAGTCCTATATCGGCATAACCTGAAAGGCTGCTCTGCAAGGAAGAATCCACTACTCCAAAACCACCACAAAAAAAAAAGGAAGACTACAGTGTGCAAGTGCACATGGGGGCAACAATCTTACTTTTTGGAGAAATGTCCTCTGGTCTGAAGAAACAAAATTGAACTGTTTGGCCATAATGACCATCATTATGTTATGTTATTTTATGAAGAACACCATCCCAACTGTGAAGCATAGGGGTGGCAGCATCATGTTGTGAGGGTGCTTTGCTGCAGGAGGGACTGGAGCACTTCACAAAATATATTGCATAATGAGGAAGGACAATTATGTGGATATATTGAAGCAAAATCACAAGACATCAGCCAGAAAGTTAAAGCTTGGTCACAAATGGGTCTTCCAAATGGACAATGCCCCAAGCTTACCTCCAAAGTTGTGGCAAAATGGCTTAAGGACAACAAAGTCAAGGTATTGGAGTGGCCATCACAAAGCCCTGACCTCAATCTGATAGAAAATGTGTGGGCAGAACTAAAAAAGCATGTGCGAGCAAAGAGGCCTATAAACCTGACTCAGTTACACCAGTTCTGTCTGGAGGAATGGGTCAAAATTCCAGCAACTTCCAGCAATTGTGAGAAGCTTGTGGAAGGCTACCTGAAATATTTGACCAAAGTTAATCAATTTAAAAAGCAATGCAACCAAATACTAACAAAGTATATGTAAACTTCTGACCCACTGGAAATGTGATGAAGTAAATAAAAGCTGAAATAAATCACTCTCTCTACTATTATTCTGACATTTCACATTCTTAAAATAAAATAGTGATTCTAACTGACTTACGACAGTGAATGTTTTCTATGATTAAATGTATTTGGCTAAGGTATATGTAAACTTCTGACTTAAACTGTATGTTTCCTAAAATCTATAGTGTTCAATAGAATGGAAAACGATTGATTAAACTCAAATCAGATAAGCTTATTGTGATATTACATTACAAATACTCTTCACAAACACATAATAGTAGCTAAATTTAACATAGAACGGAGAAGCCTTATTCGCAGATTGCAAAAGCATAAGGAATTTCAATTTCACATTGTACTGATTTCAACATAAATTAGAAATAAAAAAAGATATACAAATAAAAGTAACAAAACAATAGAAATATATAAGCCTGTTTAAATATATGCATTCATTGAAGTGACATGAGCAGTGGCATATGGAAAAACAAATAAGAATGGCTAACAGGTATGAGCCATTATTCATCCAGATCTAATGTACCTCTCTTAATTTCCTGGTGGATTACTCAAAAACCGGTGATTATTACAAATATCCTCTCCATAAAAATGTCCTCTGCACGACACAACCTCTTCTGCTCTAGATATTGCTTCCCCGCAAGTATTTAATGCTGCTTTGATGATGTACTTGAGAAACAAAAGGAAGCTTCAATGTTTCAATGGAGAGAAAGCAGTCTGACAGCCCGACGCTGCCTCTGAAATAGCAGTTGCCAAGACGACCAGATTGATGTGGACAAGAGACAAAATCGAGTCAGTAAAAACAGACATCTCAAAGCAGAATATTCCCACAGTCTCGATGTAAATGTCCCCGGGAAAACAACGACCAGAAACATTTGTTTTAAACTCACTAATGCAGTAATTACGATTGATATTAGAATATACTTGAATTTAAATAAAATGTTCTAAATTTGATATCAAATTCAGAGCAATACTCAACAATATTAGTGCATAGTGTATGTACAGTGAGGTCCAAAAGTTTTGCCCTTTTCAAATTTGGTAAAAAAAAATTATTAGTAACCTAGAAATAGTGGAGCTATTTTAAGTTATAAACAAAGAAACACACAAGATTCTGCACTTTTTCTAGGTCACTCAAATTAAGGTAAAAAAAAACTTGTATAACCATTTTAAAATACATTTTTTTATTAAATGATAAAAGACCACATAATAGGAGCATTTTTGACTAATATATTTGCACCCCACTCTATATAAAATTTACTGAATTTTATTGCAAATTCAAGGAAAATATTCAACACAATTAGTAGCGCATTGTGCACAAATTTGGGTCGACCAAGCAATGATGAGAAAACAGACAGAACTAATGCCCTGGATGAGAATTTACACACTCCACAAAAACACAAGACAAATACACACTCCGAAAAACTGCAAGCCATAATTAACTCTCTGTTCTCCCACACCCATCCATCAATATGAGCTACAAAAGAGAGCTCTTGCATCTGGGAAAGCAATTCTGTGTTCATGTGGGAGAAGGGGGCAGAGCAGCCAACAGATTAGATTCAGGTGGGAAAACCAACTCAGATTGCAGACAGACAGGCATGTGTCAGTGACCCCATCTATAAGCACACGGCCCACCACCTAAATTACCACCACCTCTTGGAAAATAGAACAGGGCAAGGTGAAATGGAAAAAGTGGAACGTTTTGTGTGATAAGCAGCAAAATTCTCCACCAAGTACACTTCCAGAAGTTTTCAGCCAAGTTTAGTATACAAAAACTTTGTTAGTCCTTAACTGGTGGGTTGCAACCCAATAATGGGTCATTGGTCTACTTTCATAGGATTGTGGACAACAAGGACAAAAACAATGCTAAATGCAACTTACTATATAATCATGCAAAATAAACATGCATGTCAACTTTTACAAGGAGCCTGATCTTGTGAAAATTACGTGACTGTGGGGACATTTTTGCAAACATGATACTGCATGGTTCCTTACACATATTGCAGCAGTTCTAAGGTGAAATGTCCACTGTGTGGTGCTAAAACTGAGTACAGTTTTCTCCCAAACAGTGGTGGTGGTGTAGTGGGCTAAAGCACATAACTGTTAATCAGAAGGTCGCTGGTTCGATCCCCACAGCCACCACCATTGTGTAATTGAGCATGGCATTTAACTCCAGGTTGCTCTGGGGGATTGTCCCTGTAATAAGTGCACTGTAAGTCGCTTTGGATAAAAGCATCTGCCAAATGCATAAATGTAAATGTATACCTTACATTTTAGACATTTTTTAGAGCTTCTATAACACTTTCGACTCATGTGTCGACTCGCGTGCACTTCAGGACTCTTATCCAGTTCCTTTCACAAGTGCAATGCTCTATCAGTTAAGCTACCGTTAGCAATTTGATCACACTTGAACAAGCTTGTAAATGTACTTGCTTATGTGAAGCAAACATTCAAATGTGTCGCCTTACAAGTCATGCACGATAGTAAAAGTGTTTTTATGTTATAAGATAGCATTGTGAGGAACAGGGTAAAAAGTAAGTATTTATGGACTGATAATCTGCCATTTTACTCTGTTTGATTTGTGCGAACGGGAATAAAAGTCCTTGTTGTTGCAGCGCTTCTAATGTGCATTTCACCAGGAAACTGATGGGAAACCTATAACAAGCCACATATAAATCATTTAGCAAAAATGTAGGGGAGAGAAAATGCTTCTCAAGTCTTTTGTTGACGACGACAAAGGCTATGCGCCCAATTAAACGGTAGCACTTTATTTTACAGTACTGTTAGCAAGGCAAGCTTATTTATATAGTACATTTCATATACATTGGCAATTTAAAAGTGCTTTACATAAATATTATCAATAAAATACAAGATATGTTTTGAAAGTACATGTACTGTAAAATATAGTGCAACCAATTAAACTCTGTATTTTGACCTATATCCCCCTTACAGAAAGTGCTGTGCGAGGACCATGGTACTGAAATCTGTGTACTACGGTATTTACTTGATACTCCAACGTACTTCTGGGTATACCATGGTAGTACAACGGTACATATCCAGAACCATGGTCGATGGTACTTTTTTGTAAGTATCATTTGCAGAAGCTAGCAAACTACTACACAACACAGAAGCAAATACGACCCAGACAAGATTAAATGTGGGTTTACCACATAAACATGGTTTGTGATTACCAAAATGTGTTTTGTGTGGTGAATTATTGGCAATTGTCTATGATATACACTAAAAAATATGTTGGGTGGCCATTTGATGTCCAATGTAAAATCTATGTCCTTAAGCGAAACCAGTTACAAAACAGCGAGCTGTTTAATGACGCTTACTACTTGAAGACACTAAAGCAGCTGTGTTGCCAGGTTAGGCTGTGCTAACATGCCCTAAGCTTTTCCAATAACAAGCCTTGACTCTCCGACATGATCTGACATGGAACAAAACAGCGTGACTGAGGCAAACAGCTTGAACTGTTCGTATTTACACAGCTGTTCGCCGGTGACACCTCTTACAACACAACTGTTTTTTTTGTTGCCTTAATTGGTTTTTAGTGCAAAAACGGGTCGTCAATCCAAACCAGAGGAGTGATACGGATGTTGAATGATGGTGTCTAAAGGAAACAGGCACTTTTGAGGATGAATTACTGATACAGAATTAGAGAAGATAAGTTTCTAGCCTGAGCTGCTCAAGGCTGCCAGTTAAACAGGAAACTGATACCAGGCTGTTTCTTTGCAGAGGCAAGGAACAATGGATAAAGCCTGTAGCCATGGAAGCAAATAGTGAAAATAGTGATAAGGTATCGGAAATTTAACCAAAAACAATATGCTGTAAAATATGTGCATCAGTGATTGATTAAAATTCTGCAGCCTTGTACCAAAACATTGTCCATGTTTACAATAATATCCTCTGCTGCAGATAGGAAACCATTCTGTAAATAAATAAACAAATAAATACATGCATAGAATAATAAAATCAATAAAAATCTGTATATGAAATGCATGATCTTCTTTAGTCTTTTCATATTTCAATGTTTAGATAAACTGTCTCACAAAGATAAAATCCAAATTATGCATCAATTTCGAGCATAACATTAGCCAAGACAGCTTTTAGATGAAACCACCCGGACAGTCTTGGGAGATATTAGAATTGACAGTTATATGGGTTTTATGGATTATCATTACCTCTGCTTATTCTAAAATCTACAATGAAATGATGAAAAGTCAGTAGAAATCAGTGGTTTTACAGCAGGGTTGTTCATGGTGGCTGTTTGTTGTGCAAAGGCAAAAACCATGTAGTGACGCTACTGCCATCAAGTGGTATTAACTTCAATGACAGCTTTTCTACTGCAAGTAATTCTGCTCTAATGAAACGATATAGAATTAATATACATGTCCACAATACATATACATTTCTTATCAATGTCTAATCAAAAGTGCTTTCTGACAATGAACAAAGCAGCAGTGTAAATGCCACAGGAAAGAAACACACCTTGGTTTTTGATAGATGTTTTCTGGGATTTGATGGTTTTGGTTGATGATGACCAGTAAGTGGGTTTAGGAATGACCGTTCGAGGCGCTGGGGTCTCCAGGGGACTTTTATGACCCCCTGTTCACCTTTCTCTGTTTACATCCTTTGACACTGCATACGAAACAAACCAACATGACAACAAGGGTTCATCAGTGCATCTCCCTGAGATGTGAACAGGCAGAGATGCTGTCTGGGTGATTCCAGAACCTTCTGTGGTAGTTTGTGTGTTTGTATTAGCACAAGCTATTACAACGTCCAGAGCAGATCCCAAAAGACGATTCTAAAAAAGGAGCATAAAAACAAATTTTCTGTAGAATTATATAACAAAGAAAAAACTGATAAAAACAACCAATTCATTAACATCTTGAACCCCCCAGAAGTCTCTGAAGACTTCTTAGAGATTTTCAATTATTTAAAGGGATTTAAAAGGGAAACATAGGAAAATTTTCAGCGACCTTTTAAAAAATTATATTTACATGTACTGTGTTGACACTCATAGTGAATATAAATGGTCTGCGCTTATACACTTATACTGCGCTTTACACTACGTCTCATTCACCCATTCACACACACACATTTACACACCAATGATGGCAGAGCTGCTATGCAAGATGCTAGCCTGCCATTGGGAGCAACTTGTGGTTCAGTGTCTTGCCCAAGGACACTTTGGCATGTGGAGTCATGTGGGCCAGGAATCGAACCACCAACCCTGCGATTAGTGGCCGACACGCTCTACCACCTGAGCCACAGCCGCCCCACTCTTAGACATACATTAGTAAAAAACAGCTTGTTTAAGGTAATAGAAAGGGAGGAAAATTGTCATGATCACTAAATTATAATAGTTTTTGGGGCAAAACAAACTTTGGATGCCATTATAAGTGGACATCAGGGTAAAAGAAATTGGACAACATTGTAGAGTGTGGCCCCTTTAAGGAGCAGTTTCTACATCACTAGATCTGGACAGAGGCCTAGGAATTTTTACCTGCAGTTGGATCTGCTGACATTGGATTGTCTCCAGGTGTTGCAGTCTCTGCTGGATCAGAACATTCAGCTGCTCTTCCAGATGGGCTGCTCTTTCTGCAGAACCTTCCACAGTACTGCCGGCTCTCCCCTGCTGTCCACTGTCCTCTATGGCCTGAAGCCTCTCCAATTCTGAGGTTACCTGTGCAATCTGTGCTTCCATATCACTCTGAGCCTAACAGTCCAAAATAGAATTAGAAAGACAGTTTAGGTGACTGAGAATGTCTAGCAAGAAAACACAAATCAGTACAGCTATAACAGCATTAGGATTTATGAGCTCATGTAAACGGGATCTGCAGGAGACCGAGATATAAACAGAGACGTGCACAACAGCGAAAGCCATCCATGTAGCGCATGGTCATAGAAGAACATTTCGCTTGTGTTTTATCGGTTTTACAGATAAATCTGTGCCGATTGTGTGCTTTTGGAACTATCGTTTATCAACAAGCATCCATGTCTTTTATTTATTTTTTTATTTCTCTGTGTTCCTCATTCCAATGCATGTTTTGTTATTTTTATTTGATAATCAAGTGTTCTAAATTGAAGCAAGACAAGACAATTAAATATTTTAGAGATTTCCATTATTGTCTGGGCCTGGAATTCCAAATTGTATAATTCCCTGATGTTTTCATATTTTTCATGACCGAAGGGACCCTGTGCAATGGTATTTGAAACTATGATGTGTACCTTGATAAGTGGGGCTGTGGCAGCAATAGTAGCAGCTGTTATGGCAGTCACGTTTGCAGAAGTTCCAGAATCTCCTGTCGGAATACCAGGATCCAAATGGCCTTTAGGGGTTTTGGGTCTGTCTTGATCCAACACCTGTACTGTCACGTTCTGTCTTAAAGGGGCGCTCTGGGATCTGATGTGCAAAATCAAAAATCCATGTAATCAGAAAACAAAATAACGAGATTTGATCATGCTCAAGAACGGCTATTATAAGAATTTAACAAGCATTACCTCTTCTTAAGGGCTGCCGAAACTTCTCCTCTCCCATTAGAAGAGTATCTAGAAATCTGCACATCTTCACCTGCAACATTCAGAAAGGTCTAGTCGATTCATTTTATTGTAATTCAGCACTCGTGCAAGAGCACAAGTCCAAAATATGCATTTTCCCTGGGCTGAGTGGTACAACAAGACATATTAATTAGAATTCAAGCACAATGTAACAAAAAAACTTTGTGGTGTTGTTGAACACACACACACCTTTTGATTTTGAGCTTTTCTTTGCCTGCATGATAGGTATAGGATAGGCCCTATGTGAGAAAAAAAAACTTAAGTTAATAAACAAATAAAAAATTTTGAAACAAAATAAATATATAAAACAAACAACTGACTTTTTCTATAACATCAGCAATATAATTTGATGGTCTTAGAATATGATTACTTTATTGCTCTAGTTTATGATTTCACTGATCAGTCTAGTGTTGTAACCTGTATCTGAAGCTGAAGGATTCACAGGCAGAAGAAGCATGATTTCCTCTGTTCATTCACTCTTATTCACAGAAGATACAAGCGCAGATTCTGCCAGTCTCCTGATGTAAATATTAACTTTATTATCCCCTTTGGGTTCTGTTTCCACTCTGCTGTGATCCAAACCAGCTCTGGTTGAGCAAATCAACACATCGGAGGCATCAGAAATGGATGATGAGGAGTCGTTTAAGTGTGTGTTATTGGTCAAAGACACATAATTGGCATTGTCACTCTTATATCAGTTATGAAACACTCCAATAATATTTTCTGGTCCTTTTTAGTCCTGTCAGCCTTTTACATGAATAAATAGTTGGTAATAATAACAGTGAAAGTGTCAAGAAGTTAGTTGTCACTGTCTACGATCATTTTCAAGTATATTTAATAGTCTTTCCGTAAAGATGAAGTCAACATGATTTATTATTAATATAACTATTATTGATTATATATACGTTTTCATCAGATATCCGCAAATGACACCCGTCAATAACCTTGACAAGCTTCAGTCCTGTTTGTGTTTTAAATTTCCCGCCGGAGGTGATATATAAAGTCAACAGTTTGGATGGGTTTCTAAAGTTTTTGTCTAATGTATGAAATCGGCTTTGAAGTATTTAAAATAAATATGGAAATAAGCAAGTTAATCTCAGCTGTAGATTCACTTATTTCACAGCTGCAGCGGTTGTTACCGACAACAAAAATTTACAAAGCTGTGATGTTGAAACAACAACGTGAATTGAAGAGCTGTAACATATTTCAAAATAAAAGTTTCATCCAAAATAAAAGTTCCTAGTTTGTTCTTCTAGTTTTTAAGCCTTGCCAGTGCTGCTGCCTCAGATAGTTAGTTAGTTAGTTAGTTAGTTAGTTAGTTAGTTAGTTAGTTCTTGATATGTTTTATTTTTTTTACTATTTTGTTCCCATTGACGGTGAATATTAGCTTTCTTTCTGTTCTGTAAACTGTGTGCTTGTTTTGTATAATAATAATAATAAAAATAAATATAATAAAAGCCTTGTCAGTACTGCCCCATTTGGTCCTTACTTGAATATGTGTAGACGTTTAGTTGCCAAAGATATTTAAGTTATTATCTCTGAAGCATTTACACATTAATACATTTAAGGAATGTTGAAATATGCATGAGAGTAAGTTTTGTGTTGTTATTCTGTATGTAATCAACAAGTGAAAAAAAGCGATTTTGTTTTACTTGTCTGGCCATTTTTAAATTGTATGATAATGTTGAGACAGACTGTGCCTTTGGCAAATAAATAAATACATTTTCTGTTCACTTTCTATCTGTTAATTATATGTTCAACAAAAATGTACGTTGTAGAAGACCAACATTTATTTTATTTATTTTGTATTAACAGAGCATGATATACAACAGTATACAGTGATGTACAGAAATATACTGATTGTACAGAACATTAATTCCTTAATCAAAAAAGTAACCACGAAAAATACTACAAGTCTTTTTTCTTTTTTGTTGACAATATTCTCCAAACAGGTGCTGCAGTTCTTGATCTCCTGGAGAAAATGAATGAAATTTGGCTTGGACCCTGATCATTTCTTCTAATGCATGTGGAACTTCCCCAAAATAATAAGAAGTTGCACAAGAAAAATTTAATTATTATTATTAATTTCATTGAAATAATATATACATATATCAAAATTATTTAGCTTGAATATAGTTTTGGTTTTCCTTTTGATAAAATTTTCCATATCCACCCAATAAATATTAGAGTATACACAATTACAAAAAAGATGGACAATAGATTATTTTTCTGTTGAGCAAAAATCACAGGAATAATCAATATCCAAATTAAATCTCTCTAATACACCTTTAGCTGGATATATACCATGTAAAACTTTGGATGTAACCTCTTTTACTTTATTATTTAAACAATATTTTTCACAAATATTCCAAGCTTTAGTCCAGTTTATATTTCTAAATACATTGTTCCACAATTAACTGTAGCTGTTTCGCCTATTATAATATTTCTAATATGTTTATTAGTACAATGGTGCTTAAGGATATCAATATCTCCTATAAACCTGCTGTCTTTAACATATATTATCTCAGAAATATCACTTCCACAAGCTCTTATAAAATGTGTAACCTGCTGAGGTATGACGTCAAACATAACAGCATACTCTTTTGGTGTAACTGGAAACCCAAATATATCCAAGAATTCACTATAAGTTAACAAATTACCGTTTGAATTTAAAAGTTGTCTAACTAACAATATTATTTTCATACCAGCTTTTATAGAAGTACATATAGAATATTGAATACTTATATTATTCCAAATAATATATTTATTTGGGTAAAAATTGTGCTTAAACACCAGCATCCAAGCTAATAAAGCTTGTTTGTGAAATTTTGCTAATTTCACAGTTAGTTTGTCAATTTTATAATCAGATCTCAACAAAAGATCTATGCCACCCAAGTGTAAGACCAACATTCTACAAATAAATTAATACAAATATTAATATTTTTATATTTATGTTAAAATGTATTTAACACAAATACACGTTTAAAAACAAAATAAATAAATAAAATCAATGTATTTTAATTTAATTTAGATTTTAAAAGTTTTAGTTTATTTATTGTAATAATTATGTTAGATTTTACTTCGGACTTTTATTCATCACGAAAGTGCCGATGTGAATCAGCCGTTATCCCCCGTTCTCCTTGGAGCACATGTCCTTCACATCCTGATCTCTGTAAGCTGAGGTAGGATTTCAGATTTTATGTTTCTGTTTCGTTAACTGTATAAACCTTATTTATTATAAAGCTAACCAGTTTTGGGAGAATTCGTTTATTTGGGATATTCAGTGTTTTAACGGTACAATTGAGATCATGCTAATGGCTAATCTAGCTACTCATCACTGATTGAGCTGTGAGGTCTCTAGTTAAAATCAAGGTGTATTTTTTTTTGTTGTTAAAACTGTACTGTAAAAAATATTATATTTTAACAGCTGTGCTAATTAGATGAAGGTTCTGTTTTTATAATATTTATCTCCTCCAGCACCGCATCTCACACTAATCATGGCAGCTCAGGTCACTGAATCAGACCAGATCAAACAGGTAACTGAAGACTTACAGACATAAAACACATTTACATCTAATGATAGTTATGAAATCACATTCAATGACAGTTCTATTGTTCATGTTTGTGTCTTGCAGTTCAAAGAATTCCTGGGCACCTACAACAAACTAACAGAAAACTGTTTCATGGACTGTGTCAAAGATTTCACTACAAGAGAAGTCAAACCAGAGGAGGTATGTTATGCACTTTATGTTGTGGTGCCTCTCTAAAGAACTTTATATTATGATGCTGATGTGTACCTCTTTGACTATGTTAATGTTCATTCATCTCTGTCCAGACCACTTGCTCTGAGAGCTGCTTACAGAAGTACCTGAAGATGACACAGAGGATCTCTATGCGCTTTCAGGAGTACCACATCCAGCAGAATGAAGCATTAGCTGCTAAAGCTGGCTTGTTGGCACAGCCCCGATAATCAAAGGCTGTTTGTATGAACTCCAAACCATTACACCACGCTCTCTCTATTCCAGTGTGGAGAAGGGGGTCGCCAAACTGGACCGGTAAGGCAGAGGACACCGGTGACTCTGATCGCCGTCGGCTCTTTGGATAACTGGATTTTTGGGATTTTGTTTTGCTGCAGGACAGACATGATAGCTTCGACCGATGTGCTGGTCTTGTGCAAAAAACAAAAGATCTTGATTGTTTTTATTGTAGCATGATACAAAATAAAATGTACCAGTCAACTGTATTATTAGAATTATTTGATGTTTTTAATAGTATTATTAGCTGGGAAAATAAAAAGACACAAGTCATATGTCACCCCAAAATGAAGATATATTTACCTAACAAATGATGCCTATTTTTAGGACCATCAAGATATTGACGTTTTCATGACAATTAAGCACATCTCCATTTCAATATTACTCTAGTTAGTGCCTTTAAAAATCTGACTTTTTTTCATTTTTTTTAAAGGCATAGTTCACCCAAAACATTCTCTCATCATTTACTCACCCTCATGCCATCCCAGAAGTGTATGAGTTTCTTCTGTGGAACACAAACTAAGATTTTTATAAGAATATTTCAGCTCTGTTGGTATATGCACTGCAAGTGAATGGTGACCAGGGTAGGGTTGCACCAGCTGTGCATAAATTCTCACGTAAGTTGAGACATAAAGTTCACACTAAGGGTTTAGTACATACTAGATAGTTTGTAACTAAGTCAGTGCTTAATTTGGTTGCACCACCTGTACTCAAGGTAAGACTTAACTAGTAGGTAGTAAGCTCTCCGTAAAGTAATGCATAGTTGTATAATATGACATTTATCCAATAAACAGCCTTCAAATTTGTACACAGAAATGTTAAAAAGCCATGAATTTCAGTTTATCTCACTACGGTTGCTCACGTAACTGTCAGCTGTAATAAATTATATCCCCCATTGAAATACGATACGCAATTAAAGTAGATTTAATAAATAGTATATTTGACCTGTGTAAAAAATATATATATATATAGTAACTATCTAAAATAAATAAGGGGTGTTTAGTAAATATTAATACAACAGGCTGGAAAAATAGACATTTATTGTCTATGGCAATAAATGGGTTAAGGCTCTGGGTTACTGATCAGAAGGTCATGGGTTCAAGCCCCAACACCACCAAGACACCACTGTTGGGACCTTGAGCAAGGCCCTTGAACCTATCTGCTCCAGGGGTGCCGTATCATGGCTGACCCTGCACTCTGACCCCAGCTTAGCTTAGCTGGGATATGTGAAAAATAAATTTCACCATGTATATGCAGAAATGTATGTATAATGTGTGACAATTGATCAATTAAATGTAAAAAAAAATTTATATATTGAATGTGTTGAACTTGACACTGAGCAAAGCATCCTGAAAACTGCACCGTTAGATCGGTTTCATGCTGAAGAGCCACTTAAAAGTCATTTTTTTTCCTCCCTCTTGAAAATGTAAACAATTGTAAATGGAAAAAAGAGAAGAAAAACAAAAAAGGACCCACACCTATCATATTGCTTCAGATGACATGGATTTAACCACTGGAGACTTTTATGCTGCCTTTATATGCTTTTTTTTTGCGTCAAAGTTTTGGTCACCATTCACTTGCATTGTATGGACCAACAGAGATTAAATATTCTTCTTAAAATCTTTGTCCAGCAGAAGTCATACACATCTGGGATGGCATGAGGATGAGTGAACTATGATAAAAAAAAAATGTGGGTGAACTTTTCCTTTAAATTGTATTGATACATCATATTAGTGAATGTGCTGCCTTTACACAATGTAATTGCATTATTCTCTAAATGTAAATGCCTATGGAGCACAAGAACAGTCATATATGCCATAGGCATGTGATGGTATTCGGTAATACAATAACAGTTTAGCCACATTTTCAGACTTTTCTGATCGCACTGTAGTTTTTAATCTATCAATGAATCAAAATTCACAACACTGCATGTGTGTATTCAGCATAAATGACACATGTGCACAATGATGTAAACAAATCCAACATGTTCCCTTATCTGCTGGACAGTCATCCCATGCAATTAAGTGAGATAAAGGAAAGTTGTGAGTTCTGCTTGTTTCTCCAAACTGTTTTTTAAATCTGAGAGACAACACTCCTAAGAGACAGTTAAGATAAGGACAAGACAACTTGCCATTTGCAGATAATGTTTAGCTTGTTTTTAAGTGGTCGATGAGTAGTGCCAGTTGTGAATCGGTCTGGAGGTTATTTTGAGCCATTGTTTAGGCAAATCCAGGCAAAGTTGCGAATAATAAAAGTAATACTCCAAGATGGCAGCCACTATAATGGGTGGTTTTAATTTAAGCAGACTGTTTAAATAAGCAGGAAAATATTTTAGTTTCAAGGGCAAATGGTGCAAAAGAAAAAGTGAATTTTTGAATGATTGTGGCACTATAGTGTGTCCTAGAAATCCCAAGTTTTCTATTCATGCTCAGAAATTACTTTTTATCCCTCATGCAACATTTAATACCATAACCATATGAATTTAAAACTTGTTGCCTCAATTTAAGACCTTTAAGGCCATTATTTGCAACAGGACAATTTTTTCAGCCCAGCAGAAACTCTTAAGTCCAAACAAAACCTTTTTCTGCCAAATCTATTTTCATTTTTGGGTTGAAACGTAACCTGGACATGTTTTTGTGTGGTTTGCCAAGTTATTAAAACTCAATACAAAGAAAGAAGGGGGACCTGAATATTTCAAAACTTTATTAGAAATGAAAGCGCTCTTATTTTACATTAAGATACAATGGCTTTGCTCAGGAACCTAATGCCTTCATTTCATCATCCAGGAATCTGTAAATAAATTGAAGTCACAGGAAAGCAAGCTTGTCCACAATTTCATCGATGCCTACAGCATAAAATGTCCAACATAGTCATGGGCTCATCACTTTAGACAGCTTGGTTTAGGTTGCTAAATGGTTGATTATATACAATCAAAAGATGTGCTAATGCTTCTACCAACTTGACATAGAAAAGGAAAATTAATATACAAAGATGTACTGTTTAAAAAATAATATAAATCATTTTTACAGTTTTATGTTAAATGTATTTTTCAAATACATGGTTTTGGAAGATCCATTTACAAAAGGAACAATCAGTAAGAAACCCCTGGGCTTACCATACTCGTCTCAAATGAATTATTCAATTGGTCAAGAAATAAGAAAAGAAAAATTAAAATAAGAATAAATGTATAAATTATAACAAAGTAAGTACCAGGAAAGAGTGGGGGAAATGAAGGTCAATATTTCTGGTGTTCCATAAAGGTAATGGGAATACTCAAAATATTTTGGGCCCAAATGGAGAAACAAAACAGGGGAGGACACGTTTTACTGCACAGTAGTTACTCAATTGTGACAACACATTCAAATGCTCAAAAAGACCCCACAAAATTCACCTATTCCTTCTACCCCACTGAAGCGAAAGTGGGAGGATTGTGTGATTTTCATCTTGTAAAAAATACAAAAATGCTGTCCGTGGACTGAATAAATATATTTAACAAGTTGCAAGATAATACCTTTATTTTACACAAAAATTTCAGCTCTAGAAATTTTTCATTAAATAACTTCACGGCTGTAATATATACTTTTTGAAATTTTCCATACTAAAATAAAAACTCTGCAAATACATATAAAAAGACAAAATGCCACTTGCAAAGGAAATTAGTCCACTGAAAACAGGTTTCGTGTTCCACTGTAAACATTTTCTGTATGTTTCTTTTTTCTTCCATTTTCTTAAAAAGATGACAAAAATAGGTTTTGCATAATTCTATGTGCTCACACACTTAGTGGAAGACGGCAGCTGCGGTTTTCAGTAAACTACATTCCTTTTGCAATCGACTTTGTCCTACTTTTCCGAAATAGGGCACTCTGCTGTTACACACGTACTTTGGCAGTTCTGATGGAGTAAGCGCACAACAATTGACCTTTCTTTGAATAACCATGTCCAGCTGGTTAAGTGACCATTACCTAAGGATCGTAGATGATGTTCTTACCATATTCTAATAGAAGAACATACAATTGATTGATTACTGCATCAAAATTCAGTCCCTGCTGCACAGAAGCTGTAAGAGGAGGTTTCTGGGGAAAGAAGTGAAAAGTGCCATTGTTTTCTTTCTGGATGGATAAATCTTTAAGCTTTGATTTCATCGATTACATTCAATCCTCACGTAGAGTCCGTTCCCTGGTGCTGATAGTGGTAGCGACAGTGAGCGAGAGGCAGGATCAGTTTACAAAGTGCAGAAGGTGGGAGTGGCCATTAGGAACTGGAGGAGACATGGAGGCGGCGGGCAGTCGAGTGCTATTGGCTGCTTGCTCTGGCTCATCAGTATGCATGTCTCCACGGAGGCAGCAGGATGCTGAGAAGGCAGAGGTGAGGCAGGGCGGGGCACAGGCGTGCCATCACCTGCACTCGACAGCCACATTGTTCTGAGTTGGGGAAGCTGACGACGGACTCATGCCATTGTCGGACGAGCCAGATGATGTGGACGCAGTTGTGTGGGACACTGTTGGTGTGGGGGTCGAAAAAGGTCAGAGGTCAATTCACAATGATTTACTCATTTCTAAACTGCATTGGCTCTGTTGTCATTAATATATCTTTAAAGACAGCTGTACATTGTTTTTTTTTTCTGTCCTTTACTATTGTTGCTTGTCACCTTGTACAAATATGACCCTAGTGACTTTTGCATCTTGGGTACCTTGGTAGTCAAGGTAGTGTAGGCAGTGGGACATCAACTGACTTTTATGCGAGTGTACAATATGCTTCTTAGACAAGACTGTGGTCAGCAATAACAGCATTAACTGGGCTTTTTATGTCACCAGTCCATCTTCATTCTGACATTCTCTTTTACACAGAAAACTGAAATGGTATCATACAAATCCAGCAAGCTTTTGCTCTATGCTGGCGATGTTTTTTCCCCCAAAAAAAGACAGGATTGAGGTAGGTCTGGAGTAAAGTTTGACCGATAGTGGATTTTTTTCAATACCGATAACTAAGGTGATGGAAAAGGCCAATATCTGATTAATCGGCAGACAGTTTTCAAATATCTATTTATAGAATGTAAAAAAATATATATTAATCTTTCCTTACTGTAAAGTGTACAGACATGGATCCTAAAAGACTCCAATGAAAAAAGAAATAATCCCTGATACATTTTTTTTGTTTAATCAAAATTCGAATAATAACAAACAAAAAAAAAAAAGAAATTTAACTTTTAACCATAAGCAATCTCGAAACACTGGGGACTCTCATTTTGAAATGACATAGTTTGGACTTGGCTCCGTTACAATGCTCTATAGTTAAAGAGGCTATATGCCAGATGATGGGTTTTATACAATATAGAAATATATATTTCACCGAATGAGGTTTAATGAGGAATACATTTTATTATTCACAAGATTTGAAGTTGGAGACACGATGCATGTGCTGACAGTGAACATTTTGATATAGTCAGAATTTTCTTTGCATGCCATTGCTTTAATTTAGAACACTTGATTATCTAAATCACAATAACAAAATATGCATTGGATTGAGGATAAAAATATGGATGAATATTGTCAGTGGTTTTTATTTTACCGTTAGAGGCCGCTGTTGTACTGTAGAATCCTCCAGCACCAGCCACACAGGAATGCAGAGGAATCAAATAAAATCTACTGGCAACTATCTGCATTGCTGTTTGCCAATAACGATAGTTTCAAAAAGCAACTATAATTAATCGGTAAAACCGATATATCGGTGTACCTCTATTCTGGAGTCTGTCGTGATTGTACAAAAGAGCTTATGGACTAAAGAAAAAAATGGAAATCAATAAAAGCTGCACGTTATTGCTACAAAGGTTTTGCAATCCTACCTTCTCTCTCCTTCTTTTTTAACCTTTTCCGCCTCCTGTCGATGGATGCCACCTCTGACTTGAGTGACATGTAGTACTTCCTGATTTCCTGTAGCTTCTCTTGCAAGAATGAAATTCGCTCAGTACTTGACATGTTGTCCAGCTCAGCTGTGAAAACCAGAAGCAAGCACCAGTCAGAACTGCATAGAAAGTTTCCAAAAAATCATATTGAATTTGTTTTTGTGTATATCGGATGTGCATATCGAATTTCAGCTATTACCCCATGTATCCACTTTAGAGTGTACAAATGTAATCTTGGCAAAGTGAATGGAATTTTTCAACATTTCAAATTAGTAAATGTATCCTTTATTCATTCTTTAAAGAAATAAATATGCAAAATTATTAAAATAACTTTTTTTTAAATGTTGGCCCACTTGAAGGGATTTTATAAGAATAATGTTTAGTTGGGGACACTAAATTTGACAAGCTTTTCAGTAAGCCCATTATATTTTGGACAAGACACCTTCACATTTCATTGCATCTTTTTACCATACAATGAAAGTCAATGGTGACTGATGGCGATCATCCTGCATACCATGGGGGTAAAAAGGTCATACAGATTTGGAACAACATAAAAGTGAGTAAATTAATATTAGTAAAGTAATTTAAATAAAACAGACAAAACATCAAAAGACTTTCAAAACATCAATAAGCCACATACTGCTTCATAATACCCGTTAACTGGGGTGACTCCCAATCAAATGTCTGCCAAGTACAGGTTATAGCATATGCAGTTATTAGCATGAAGAAACCCAACCTAACTGTCAATTTAACTTGACTTTTTTTTTTTAACTCACTGAGCTGGTAGGACCACTTATATGTGCGGGGGGAAGGGATGGACTGCTTCTCTTTGTGCTTGTCTTTCTCCAGGTCTTTACTGCTGGGAGAAACCATACCAGGCGATCGTGAAAGCTTCTGGCTCTTGGGTAGGCTGGAGTGCTTGACTGGGGTTAGCTTATTCGAGCTGTCCATGGCTGAGAGATCCTCACTGTCACTACTGTGACCTTGAGACATATACAGAGAGACAGTCAAAAACACATAAGTGGATGGGCTAGACCTAACACTAGCAAAATATTAAATTCAATATTGAACTCTAAACCAAATTTCATGAACTAAATGTCAGTGGTATCAGCGGCTGTGTAAAACTCACCGCCACAATGCTAGATTGTTGTGGGTGGCTGCCAGGGCATTGCTATGCAAGACATTCTGAATGTTTTTAGCATTTTGCTGTGTGGTTGAGATTTTCTTATTAGTTACTTGGTGGATACTTGCAGACTTAATTCAAAAGAGCCCATCCTCATGTCTCTGATATTCTGGTCCTTAGATATGGTTTGGGTCCCTTCATAAATACTATGAGAAATACTAAAGTCTAAGGGATTTTTTATTTGATCCTAACCCCAAGTATGAACAATAGTAGTCATCTTATGGGGTTATAAAAACAATTATCATTTAATTATTTTTAAACACTATTAAAAATCGTATTTTATCTAAATTACACAATGATGATTAATCGACTTTATAGACATTACAGTTTTATCGTCTGTTAATGCTGCTGCTTTGAAACGATGTGTGTTGTGAAAGGCGCTATACAAATAAAATTGACTTGACTAGTCATCTTGTAATTATAAATGGTAATTTACAAGGATAAAAGATACTCTTACAAAATTGAGCATGTGAGAATTGGACCATAGGTTAATCAGACAGCCAAGAGAAGTGTGACATCACATGACATCAGTCAAGTTAGCGAAACCATTCTCTGGTATCATCATCTTTGACCCCTTTCTTGTAAAAGAAACCTTTAATTTTCACACACACACACACACACACTATATTAGGGCTGCACAATTAATCGAAAAACTAATCGTGATTATGGCTGCCACAATTATGTAATCGTGAAAACTGACGATTACAGTGTTCAATTTAAGTCTGCTCCTGTTGCATCAATGGTTTCTATTTACAGCGTGTTTTTGCAGTGTTTGAGTTTTCTAACCAAATCACTAACAAGTCCGTTGAGCAATGAAATGGCAATGGCCAATCAGAGCTGCTTAGATTTGTCCTCCGTCTAATGTGCAAGTTTTAAACCATCTGAATGCCCAGATGTTTGTTCGATGTTCTAGCTCTGTTCACTTGGCACACAGAAATTAATACTGAAGAAACATCACCGGACACTTAAAAAGAAGCTGTAGAACAAGAGCAAAAAGCACTTTGTAATTATTTTAAATTCATTGCATATTGCGCTGCTCGCTTTGAACGTAGAGTTAAATACACTGCAAATGAGCAACACGACAAAACTAAAATTATCCCGTTCTAATTGAGGCACCGATGCGGTGTAAATAATTGATTATGCTGATTAGACAGCTTTGTTTTTAATGAGCATTCACGAGAGTGCAGAACATTGTGCGGAGCGTCGTTGAGCTTGCATCGAAATGCAGGTCTCAAACGGTGTAAACCTGCAGTGACTGACAGCAGTCAATGGGAGTTTGTCGTGTTGCTATATTTCGGTGTACAATTTATTAAAAATGTAATAACAGATTTGTTTTGTCATGTTAATAAGTGGGCCAATGTGAATTTGATTTGTACAAAATAGTTCAGCTTGACTCTTCCAAGTGTGTTTTGGAGGTATAGCATATTTCAGGAATAGCCGTCATTGTCATTGCGTCTGCTCTAATAAGACCCATTTGCCACGCAGCTGGCATTAGTAGATTTAACATTTTCACGAATTGCACAAACTCTGATAGCAAATTAATGTTTTAATTTCCACTGAGGCCACAAATGATCAAACGATGATCTTACATGAACAAGATCACCATTGAAGATCTAACGGGATGAATGGTCCCCTGTCTCTCCATGAAAGGTCTTACTGAACGCAATAACTTGGTCGATTTAAATCGGCTGTAAAAAGTTTGAATATTGAATATGCCATATTATTTACTCTACATGGACTAATAATTTAAGCAGTAATTTAGCAATAATTTAATTTATACCATAGATATCCAATTAAAATCATTTTTATTTGCCTTACCTTAACAAATATTATTACAATATAAAATACAATATAAAGTTTAAAAGAAACTGGAGTGCAGCTCGTATCCACCATTGAAATCTGCTACTCTGAAGAACCACACGGTTGCTTTGTGACACAGTAATTTAATATTTTAAATCAACATTAATAATCGCGATTTGCAATATCAAGGGCAACAATCAACAATTATGATTTTTGCTATAATCGTGCAGCCCTAATATAATTTCACTCAAACAAAGGGGAAAACCTTGACAATAGCATTTAGACAGGTTGATCACTTTTTGGCAGGACACTTACCTGCTCCATTCTTCTCTGTTTTAGAAACAGCACTTGAACGTTTCTGGCTACGTTTTTGCTTCTTGGTTGATGAGCTTGTAGTGCAGTCCAATAACCTTTTCTGACCTGAAAATTAAGATTGGTAATAAAATAGATGAGAATACTTGCAGAACAAGGATGATTAAGTTATCTACACAATAATTCAGAACTTGAATTGACTGACCTCTTTCCTTTCCGTCTCGCTCCTGCAATGAAATGCTGGAGTTGCTAGAACTGGCACTAGCATCAAAGCTATGCGTTGATTCATTCTCACCAAGACCCTCTTGTGATTCGGCTACACTGTCCACCTCGATGGTGGCATCACTTTCACTCTTGGTGCTGTGGGATTCCTCCGGGCTGGATGCACAAGACTGGGAAATGAGACGTGGAGGTTCTTCCACAGCCAGAACATGAGGAAGGTGGTTAGAAGGCTCCAGAGTCTGAGCGTTCTGTGCCATCATCATCATCAGTAATTCTTCACCAGACAGCTTGTCCTTCTCCTCCGGATCATCGAGGTCCACTTCATGACAGACCAGCGCTTCTGGACCAATTTGAGGCATCATTTCCTCGTTTGTGACCCTTGTAGAATCCTCCAGCATAGTGCACAGAGGTTCCACCCTGATCTGCACCTCTCTGGTGAGAGCAGGCATCTCAGACTTAATCTCAAGATCTTTACTGGGAGATGATGTTGGGGTAGGATGCTCTTCTGGTTTCTGTGCTGGCTCAGGGCTCCTAACCACCTCAGATTTCTTCTCCAGTGGTGGCGTTTTCATTGGAGATGGCACTTTAGGGTCTTCCTTTCTGTCGGAGCGAACCTTCTTCTCTGGCGTTCGATGTTCAGTGGCTTTCCGTTTAATGGCGCTGCTTCGTTCCGGAAGAACGATGTCCTCTGTAGCAGAGTCTGTGTCTGAACCGGCGGTGTCCTCAACTATTCTCTCTATAGGACTGCTATACGGTGCT
The DNA here is from genome assembly GCF_025860055.1 of Xyrauchen texanus. Taxonomy (NCBI): domain Eukaryota; kingdom Metazoa; phylum Chordata; class Actinopteri; order Cypriniformes; family Catostomidae; genus Xyrauchen; species Xyrauchen texanus. The sequence goes on from NC_068297.1 coordinate 5,821,888, forward strand.
TCCTGTGGTTTCTTCACAGGCCGTGGAGGTGTGGAGGGTTCCTCTGTCTCGGTGTGATTAGCAGTGGAAAGTGTTTGTGTGGGAGGCTCTGACCCTGTATCTCTTGGACGAAGCTTCTTTGCTCTTGATTTTGGAGATCCGTCATCAGACTCAGGAAACAGGGATGTGTCTTCCTCAGGTTTATAACACTTCTGGAAGTTGGGCATCTCTTGAGGGCTATTGGGACATTGGAGCTCAGGCTGTGCAGGTTCTGGAATTGTGCTGTCCTCCTGGAGCTCCTCTTCTGCCTCTTGATTTGCTGTTGGGGTTTGATCGGTGTTCTCGGTCCACTCTGCCTTCTTCTCGGGAGAGTCCTCACATTCGCTATCATCTGAGGAGTTCCCAGAATCTGAGAACGAGAATAATGAAATTATCAACTTTCACCATAAGATCGACTTTATCGATAGTCAAATTTGTGTTGTGACACTTTCATTTTTAATCGAGGAATCAGGGTTTTGCATAAAAATATTAGCTAACCATGTTGTCAATCCATCAAAGGCTGAATACAGAAAAAAATACTATTTAATAGCGGTTGGCTGGATCCCACCCCTATTTGATTACATGTGTGTGTGCTCCAAATGAATGTAACACAGGTTAATAACATGGAGACTTATGTTGTGCCGAATGCTATTGTACAGTGTGACTGTAGCTCAACCTCATCCAGCATATATGAATCACTGGCTTAATCAGACCATACCTGGCCTCAGGGTTGTGGGCATGTTGATAAACATGCTCTTTTTTTTTTCTTCTTTTTTTTTTTACCCCACCCAGTGTTTACAAACACTTTGCAAATCAGTTTAATGGAACCATTAAAAAAAAAAAACCTGGTTCAAAAGAACAATTTGTCTGTTTCAGACATCAGGCATTTAAAAATCCAATAAACATGCACGTTAAAACATAAATTTACAGCTAAAAACAATGATAGTCTTTTGGACATACCATTAGACCCTCTGTCAGAATCATACATTCCTGAAGTTCGTCTTGTGCGTCGGCGAGGTGTACCTGTCCAGACAAATTTGACGGTAAGACAGTCCATGTCAAATGTTTAATAAATTGTAATTTTACTTTGGTTGGTTTTGTTACTTACTATCTCCATTTGGCAAGACAGAGGCATCACTGGGCCGTGAGTTCTTGCTGCTGGATCGGCCCTCACTGCTGGGGGTATTGGACACACTGCGGGAAGTGCCGGGAGGGGTGGACTTGAGTGGAGGACGACCTCTCCTTATCCCCATTTTGGCCTGTTTATCCTCCTCTCCATCATCTTTATTCTATGATAAAGCAGAATGAAAATGGATGTATTTTCTTTTGTTTTAAGTTTTATAAAAAGTTTTGTTGGTTTTTATTTTTTTTATTTTATAGGCTGTCACTCACCTTCACTTTTTTCTTTTGTTTTCTCTTTGTTCCACCCTTATCAACAGGCCATATTATTCTATCAGCTTTCACCCACTCATCATATCTGAGAGAATCAAAATGCATTTAAAAACAGTTAACATATGCATGGTGAAGCATTCAGTAAATAATAATTTCAAACTTCATGAAACATTGTTTCTTTTAAAAATTATTACCTAATGGGCAAAACAAGATATACAAATTTCAAATATTCACAACTTCAGACATGATGTCTTAAGAGACGACTGAATAAATGACTTTTTTTTTACATTACAATAAGGTGGAGAGAAGAGATCTAGCTCACCATTGTAAAGTCAAAAGATTTATAAACTGCAATATAATGTAAATACGCAACAAGATCACTACAACAAATCTGAACATGTAAGAAATGAAGTAGAGGTTAATCAGACAGCCAAGAGAAGTGTAACATCACATGACATCAGTCAAGTTAGCGAAACCATTCTCCAGTATCATCATTTTTGACCATTTGTATTTCAAAAACCAGCACTTGAAAACCATTTTTATTACAACAAATAAAACAATCTCTAAGGCCAACAAATGTATCATGCATCCACATCAACAACTCACCTCACGTTCCAGCCAAAGTAATGAACCAGGTAGATAACCTCTCCGTCATCGGTCTCTGTGTTCTTGATGTTAGCTTCATAGATTTTCTGCGTCTTTCCCTTGCCATATTTCACCTTGACTTTAGTGCCTGCCATAGAGTGCTCAGAGTCTTCACAGCCATCATCCTCCTCCCTTTCATCTCTTTCAAATGCAAATTAGAATTTGTGAATGGGTTTTGAACCAAATGTATACAATAATGAACTTAAAGAGTGCAGTGTCAGAAATGTCATAGCATGAAAAAGCTCTTTCCTCACTCTCTGAAATAAGAGTTTGATGCATTATGTAGACACATTCTAACATTCACAATGCAAAGCTTCCACTTCTGGCAGATCATTTAAGGAAAATGAGCTGCAAAAATGGGCCATTCATAATATCAGTATTGAGGTTACAACTAGGGATACACAGAAATTCCAGCTGCAAAAAAAGGCAGAAAATGTAAACAGAAGCAGTTACTTTAAAAACATCATAAGTCTATTGAAGCAATTCTTTGTGTAGATCACAAAGGATGCATTTAATAAGTAAATGCATAGTCTGCATGCGCCGCATGCTTCAGTAATTGAGCACTGCTTTGTTGTTGATAACACATACAAAAGCCACATTGCACACAAAGGAGACCAAATGATGTGGCTGTGGATAGCTGTGTCTGTTGTGTGAAAAGTGAGAATGTGTGTGCATTTTATTTTATCACTGGTCTCCTCATTGGTGATATTTTGTCATAAACCATACATCATCATATGGTCTGTTTAAACACTATAAAAATATAATCTTAAGTAATTTTTTTTTAGTTGTTTTACAGTCAAGAAATTACGACTGAAATTGTATTATTGTATAATATAAATATAAATTGCAAATTACGATAATATGTAAATTGACTGAGTAATATAATATCCTATCATAACTAAAGTGAACACAAGAGATTCACAGAACACACATTTCTACATTCCAGGTCCAGACACAACGTGTACATTTTTCTGCATTATTCAATAGAGTAATTAAATCATAATGTTGATTACCAGAAAAATGAATTGACTAGCCTCTCATTTTCTTTAAAAAAAGCAAAAAATCAGGGTTAAAGTGAGGCACTTACAATGGAAGTGAATGTGGGCTAATTTTTTAACATTAAAATACTCAAGTTTTAAAAGTCTATCCACAAGACTAAAACAATATGCGCGTTAACATGATTTTAATGTGATAAAATAACGTACTAACCATTTCTCTGTTGTTATATGCAATTTTACAACTTTGTTGCCATGACGACATAATCCTGTAAACCTTAAAATAACAAATTTAAATAACTTTACAGCTCAAATACACAATTTAAAAAAATAATTAATACAAGCACTTTCATAAAAGTTATAAGCTTCCTTTTTCCACTTTTAAACCCTCTAAAAATTGCCACATGTACTTCCATTGTGCCTCTAACCTCAATTGTTTTAAGAAAACGAGAGGAGATGAAATTTTTGTGGTGATCAACATTATACCACAAATCCTGTCGATTGAGCTAAACTTGTTTTGAACCTCGTGTATTCCTTTAGGTTTTCTTAATAGGCTACAATTGTTTTCTGTAAATCTTATTTCATAATTAAACGTTTAGTTACTGAACATTTTTTCAGTAAATCCCTAAAAATAGAATTCAGAATTTTTTCAGTTATTCCAAAAAAAATCCAATTTCAAATGATCATTTTAATGTGTCCAGAATTTTTGGTTTCGCCCAAGAATTTAATTAGGTGCATCACAAGTTACAACCATGAACCCACATTTATGAATGCAGTACTCAATGACAGTGTGAACTACACCGTTACACAAGAGGTTAGCCAATCATAACAAGTCAATGACATATAGAAGTCTTAAAGGTACAGCAGCAAAAATAGGCTGGTTCATTTTAAGGGTCATAGAGACAGTGGAAATGTCCATTTAAAACTAAACTATGACATAACTGGACTTTCAAACCATCAAAGTGTAGGAGAGCATTTTGCTTATAAAAAGAAAAAAAAAGTTTAAGAAGCCCTGACTCTGAAAATACAAACACATTAACGCTTTTGTGTCTTAAAAATGCAGAAATTAATCAGATAGCCAAGAGAAAAGTGTAATCACATGATATCAGTCACATAAGCGAAACCATTCTCTGGTATCATCATTTTTACTCTGCTGGAATAACCAAAAGAAAATAAACACATTTAACAATGCAACTGGTTAAAGGGATAGTTTACCCAAAAATGAAAATCCTGTCATTTACTCATCCTTTTGTTCCAAACCCACATGAGCAGTGACAAGTGGTGCACCGATCAGGAAATTTGAGGCCGATACCGATCGATACAGATTTTCTTAAAAGTGCACTTTGCCACAATTTTGTTACAAAGTTATATTGTGCAGTTATATATTTATGCCCACACAGTAAAATCACAGTAACACTTCACAAAAAGATTCCATTTGTTAACATTATTTAACAACATTAATGTAGTTAACATGAATTAATGAACTTCATGTTAGTTACAACATATAATATAATATAAAAAAATATATAAAAAAAAAATCAATTGTTGTATTAGTAACATTAGTTAATGCACTATGAACTAACAATTAACAATTGTAATTTTATTAACTAACATAATTAATAAGGTTGTAAAAATATATTGTTCATTGTTTGTTCATGATACCTAATGCAGTAACTAATTTTCACGAATGGGTACCTTATTGTAAAGTTACCAGACACATTTGGTACCTTATTGTAAAGTTACCAGAATTACATTAAAATGACATTAATTGTGAATTACTAACATTTATTTGTTTTGAAACGGTCATTAATAGTTCTGTTGTCAATATCAAAAGGTCATTAGCCTAGTTTCAATCCACTTTTCGCTATTTTATCATCGACAGTGAAAATGCGTAAAACCAATTTTGCGAAATTTTCCGTCTTCTTCCAGTTTCCAGTCAAATGGATTTTTATTGATAAAATTGGTGTGCGGGATGACGTCATGCCTAAAAAACACTGTCACACAAGTTTTGGTTTTATCGCAAAAGAAATCTGCCCTTAAGCCGTTTCCGTACAGAAATGTTTGTTTATCGCTAATTCGCCTCCCAGATAGATGTCCCTCATTTGATTCCTCATGTTTTAGTAAAATGGGGAGTATTGAGACAATTCATTGAAATTAGCCAGTTTACTGTCATTTTAATTTCACAAATAAAAGCAATAAGAGGAGGAGGGATTGCAACCAAAAGGAAGCTGTTGCCCTTCTGATAGGGCTGTAATATTGGTCCTGATGTTGCGCCTATTGCAGGTTGCCACCGGTTCTGACCCGAAAGTGAATCGTCATGGCCCTGTTCAAGCTGGCAACCTGCAACAAGTAGTGGGGGAAACTTTCGGTCTTAGTATAAGGACCATGCATCGATGTGTATATGCTGTGTGCACAGCTATTAAAGCAAATTTGATGCGGTATAATATCAGAGTTTACATATGACACATTCCTGATATTCAATAGGCTATTTTGAACAATCATCTAATCTAAAGCATTGCCATCACAACTGCATTACGTCTCGCATATTTGTCCAGCAACTTTTAATGACCTACTGAACTTGATTGTCATCTAAAATTAATTTTAGTGTCATAATGCAATTCACATTTTCTGAAGAAGCTCAGCAAATGTGATCTGAGGTAAAGAGGGTTAGATTTATATGTTATAAAATGTTCAAAAGCTCATTGTCTGAAAGTGAACTCCGCATTGGACAAATAGTTCTAATAGTTTATAGTCTTGAAGTGTTGAATATTGAGAATGTTTTTGTCAGAATTTTTTCATCTACAGAACAGGGTAAGACAAATTTTACGTTTGTGTAAAGGCATATATAGGTCTAAAAACATTATTTGTTTTGTTTGGTAATTAATTTTTTTAATTTAATGCTTTTTTTGTTTGCCAATTTATTTAATTTATTACAGGGAATTTTGCAGGCATTTTTTTCAAAAGTAAGCTAAACAATTTTATAGAATTGGGCGAAATCTTTGCGATAATTTTCATTTCCATCAGATTTATTTTGATGCGCTAATACTTTTTTCCGCAAAAAATCCTTGGATGGAAACGTAGTTATTGTGACATACTGGTAAGCAGTAAAAACCATGAGAGCAAATCACACACACAGAAGAAATATGTTCAAAATTATCCATTACAAGTTCTAAAACTGCTCTAGTGAGAAATCATTCATATCTATGATTTGTTTACTGATTTGCTGTAACACACGACTAAATTGTTTAAGCAAATGCGTGAAGATGCGGTGCCATTATGGTTAAAATGTAATTGCTGTGCTTAGTGGTAATGTGACCAACATTACTCTTATTCAAATTGGGATCCTCACAAAATAGCACTGAGATGAGTGACTGATGTGATATTGAGAGCTCCTGGAGAGCAGGCATGTTTGATTGACACGAGAGCATGCATATTGAAGGGAGTGAAGCTGAAAGTGCTCATGATCACTCAAAGTCTCTACACAACATCAGATTGTCACGACTCGCGTTATATCACGTATACGCAGATTTGTATATGCAAGTTTATTTGTTTAATTCATTTTTATACCCATTTGCAGTCTCTTTATCCTCTCCATGCTTACAGGGCTGCGAGTCAAAATTCCTTCTGTAGTGATTCTAGAAAATGGGCAACTTAATATTCATACACGTGTATTTGTTACAAATTTGTAAAAACAAACCTGCATATACATCTGGATTACAGCATGTCTGAAGTTTAAATTCATGAATACTTAGAATTGCACTGTCATGTATCAAGGGCTGAGAAAGCACTCATTCATTAGAGTAGCAGTGTATATCATATTTAGGTAAACTATCCCTTTAAGCACTCTGGATTCTGATGTACCTGTCCCTGAGCTTGGGTCTTTCTCCATCTTCGTCTTCATTTTCATCATCCTCCGGCTCGTCGTCGTCATCGTCATCAGACTCCTCGAGGCGACGGCTGCGGCATTTCCAGGAATTTTCTCCATCGGCTTTCTCCTTCAGCTCCTCTCCACTGTACTCTCCTGTTCCTTGTGCCTCCTCTTTTTTCTTCTCCTCCTTTAAATCCCTCCCCTCTACTTTCACAGGGGTCAATGTGCACCGCCGCCGGCCCTGAGAAGTTATAAACAGATGTTAACCAAATTCTGATGTAAAAATAAAAAAATCAGTTGACTGCTTACCTAAATAAAATGGTCTCAAAATGCAAAAGATAAGACTCAAGTCTTTGTGACCTAAATGACCAGATCCAACAGTGTAGAAGTTATTTCTAAACCTGAACTGTTTATAACAGTTCAATGAATGATGGCTGTTTTAAAAACCTAGGGAGATACCGATAGACAGCATTTCTTGGTATTACACGACACGTATATTCAAACATTTGATTCAGCTGTAACAGATGCAGCAATGATTCTGGTAAAAAAAATAAAAAATTATTTGCATGATTTTACCAAACTACTATATTCTTTAAGTAGAACATCTAGATAAAAATTATAAGAAGACAAGTTTAAAAAGCTGGCAACCGATTTCCAGGTTGCATTTACAGTCTCTGCTTAAAAGGAAATTTTTCCAAGAAATCTAGAAGACAGACATGCCCTTTATCAAACTGAACTTAAAGATGTGGATCAGACAGCCAAGAGAAGTTTATCATCACATGACATCAGGTCATGAAAGCGAAACCATTCTCTGGTATCATCATGTGCGTTTCCTCCCAACTGACTGGAGGACATAAATAAAACCATTTTGAATGTAAGAGCTATTCATCTGTGGCTGGCAGGTCATCAAGCATTAAAACCCCATATCCTGAGTGTAACCCAACAGACACTAACCCTGGGTGAGCAGATATCTTTTTGTCCCTTTTCACTCTCAGCATCTGACTCATCTCCATCTGCCAGAGGTTTGTCCTCACTGGGTCCAGGCTCTACTTTGTCCTGCTGCATCACTTCCTCTGTCTCCTCATACTCTTTCTCAGTCTTAATACTGTTAACCACTGGCTGGCCATCTGGCCGTGGCTCATTGTGGTGCACTGTCCTGAACTGGATCTGAGCGGAGCGGCAGTACTCTTCAAATCCATAAAGGTACCTGACAATGAGATCAAAATATTAGCCATGTTACGGTTTTGTTTTCTAATACAGCAGCTCTTGATTAAATACATCATGAAATCAAAAACTTTGTTAAAAATGCATCTAGTGGTATTGTGTACACGTCATAGGTGCACATTAGAGAAAAAAAATATATATTATTAATTTTCATAAACTTTCATCAAAATTAAATAACTTTAAGATAACCCTGAAACACATTTTTTGCTGAAGTAAACAAGGCAATAGGGTGGAGGAAATATTAACCAATAATATTACAGCATGCAGGATTCACACACATTTTGACCAAAGACTTTTCATGCATTTTCTAGAGACAGCCATTGCATAAAAAGAAGAGAAAGTCGATGTTGAAAATTTGTAATACATTTTTGGAGTTTATTAATTTCATCACCAGGCATGGAAATAAATTTTTAAATGCCACGATACTTCCAGAATTTCCATAAAATTACAAAAATCCCACCTTAAATGAAATCACATTACAGTTGCCAAATAAATTGCAGAGGTTGTTTCCTGTTGTCTAAGAATTTGTCAAATATTAAAAACAAACTGTTAGAAAGTAAGTAACTTTCTAAAGCAGAAAATTGTCTTTATCAGCTAAACTAACCAAACTTTTTTTTTTCAAGGCTATAAAGCAAGGCTGTTGAGTAAACAGCATCTGTCTTTACAGCAGAAATTGTGAGAGTACGCACTTACTTTCTGTAGGCTGTTTTCACATTGTAAGAGGCAGCAGAGTTCAGAACCGGGATGCCAAGATCCATGTAGATCTGCTTCCAAATAGATCCACTCTCAATCTGTAAAGATAAATGTAAGCAGTCACGTTACAAAACTTGAATGACTAAAAATGCCACTTTATCTGCACAGAGCTTGCCGTCTTGCACACGTGACATCACTCAAACAAGCAAAAACAGTTTTCACCACCCCAACATTTCTAAAATAATCACAGAACATACATTTTAGTCCATTTGAAACAAGCAATTGTTTAACTCAGTCCAACTCTGGAAACTCATGAATTCAATCAACGGCCAAATTTCACTACATTTTTGGCAAGGTTTAATTTCCCTCTTGCCAAGAACAATAAACAGATGGTAGGAGCGCTAAGAACACTCACATTATCAAAGCCTCCTTGATGATATACCAGTCGAAATAGTTTGAAGAGGTTCAGATCCTTGTATCCCAGCACTGGAGGTTTGTTGATTGGTGTTCCTGCAAGCAGAATAAAGATGCAGAGAAGTGTTAAATTGAAAATGTGCATTACAGTTCTGGTTATGGAATTCTTCACGAAAATAGAATTTGAGGCCCCTTTAAAACAAATCTGAAAGCACTTAATTTGACTGAAATTACTAATGAATCAACAACATTTCTGTTAATAATGCAGAAATTAATCAGACAGCCAAGAGAAGTGTGACATCAAATGATATCAGTCATGCAAGCATAAGGATTCTCTGGTATCATCATGTTGACTGTGTGTGTGTAGTCCTAAGACTTTAAATGGAAATCAACACATCCAACGTGATGTACACTATTCACACCTCCATGTGCAGCCAGCCTACTAATCCCCATTTTCTCTTAATATTCCAATATTGACTCCAACTCTGTGGGTGATATGCAGGCATTACCTCTGTCATCCATGAACTTGTAGAGCTGCTGTAGAAAGTGATCTCTCTCCTCTGGGTCTGGCTCATCATCAGGCTGGTAAAGGGAGAGAGAGAAAGAGAGATCTGAATTTAGAGTTCCTTTCAAGTTGAGTTATCTACAGTATAGCTAATTGTATCTCTTCTAACTCTTAGGTCACAAAAACACCAACACAAAGCAGTTTGTTCAGTGCATATTGAAGTACATAATTTGTCCAAGGACCAATTTTCAAATACTATAATTCTGTGTTTTGCACAAACACCTTGGTAAAACATGACATACTGGGTCATTGCCTCTACATACCTCTGTTCAGATTCATATGATAACTAAAGTGTTAAATTAAGTATAAGATAGTTATTGAAACAGCACTTAATTTCTTGATAACTTTTTGCATATGCAAATTTATGCCCATAGCATTAAATTGTGCAGTTGCTCTGGAATGAGAACTCAGCAAATGTTTTTCTGCATTCAAATACCAATTTGGCTGTATTTAAATTATCTGATACATTCACATTTGCTTAAGCTCCGATCAGTGTGTAAAAATGCAGCAAACCAAAAGATAACATTTAGCTAATGCACAAATTTATGACTACCAAGACTAGCAAGTAAAAACAGCAACTTTGCTTTAGACTTGGTAAACAGACCAACGTAAACTGCAGTCATGTGTTACCTTATCACCACTATTTACAAAAAACTCATACAATCTTTTAAAGGCAAGGCAACATTTAATGACAAAAATAAGCAATCCTTTCTTTAAAAAAACCCAAAAAAATGTCTTATCATGACTCACATGTTGGCCTTTTAACTGTGATTTTTCTGACCTGCTTCAGTGAAGAGAGATGACCCTTTGAGATGAGCTCAGTCCTGCACACAATCAAACTGGCACACAACCACTGGCCCTCAGCCAATCCCTACAGCCTTTTCACTACCAAAGGAACAAGTGGTTGCCATGGGAACATGTCGGAAGACCAAGCAAATGGCCATTTGTCCAAACTCTGAGAGCAGGAAGAATGAGACATTGTTGTCCAGAGCCTGGGGGCTTTCCCACATGCTGGGACCATTCAGTGGGCTTAATCAAGGTGTAGGAGAACACGAGATGTGAAGAGCCGAGGAATGTCTTGACAAATCAACATAAATACCAACACTGGGGCGCTCTGTCAGCCAGAGCTCCCCATGAAAGTACTTGCATTGCTTTAGTACGCCTGGTGCTAAAATTTGCAAGCCAATTTAATCCAAGCTATCGTAGCAAAAGTACAATTAAGACATTGAGACCAAGTAACAAGAGTGCAAGCAACAGCATAAACTAAATAAACCACAATATTAGTCAAAAAGTAGGGGAAAAACAGCCTCCATTAATGAGCATTTTTGTAAAAATATCACCTGTAAATGAGCGCAGATTAAGTTTTGATCAAGAACTGACTGTAAAGAACAGAAAGTGTATTAACATTGACATTATTCAATGACAAATGGATTGCGTGGATCTCGTCTTCGGACACACAACGAGTAAAGCAAAAGAGTACTTCACTCGCTGCAGAGTACTTCACCACTACTCTACACAAATCACTGGTGAGTGAAATCTGAACATTTACCAGCCAGTGGCTAATCATAGCCATTTTTAGTTGCACAGCTTGAATTTGCAACCAAATTTCATGTGATTCTCTCTCACTGTAGTAGAGGGTTGTGCATAGAGTAAAAGACTGATCTTCGGATTTAACAATCAGGTTTAGATTAACATGACAGCAAGTTCATTTTTGTATTGGACTCTTACTTCCTCAGGCTCTGGCTCTTTTTCCTCCTCCTCACTCTCTTTGCCTTCAACATCCTCATCCTCGTCATCTTCATCACTGCTGGAGGATTCCAGAATCTCACTCAAGTCCACCTTCCAGCTGTCAGGGACCTTTTTGTCCTTCAGAAAGTGCTGTGCTGCTTCAACCCCTGGCCAGAGAGAAAAGACAGACAAAAAATAGTAGATTAGAGACCAGAAGACAGTCTTTACTCCAAAGAGGAGAGTTAAGGTGAATTTAGATCTTGTACCTTTCCTGTTTGAATTTTCAGAGTTGGAGATAGTGTCGAGGTTCACTTCCTGAACTTCTCTGCGTGCCACAATGTGACTACGGGAGAACCAAAAACAGCAATGAATCAGAGAGAGAATAATGTTCAGTGAAAAAAGGTTTCCATATCTTTCTATTCAATCATATTCCTAGCACATCTAAAGCAAAACATATTCTGCAACAAACACCCCATGAAATGGCTCAATGAGCGGTTTTCACTTCTAGGGTTAGGGTAACAGGTGGTATTAGGGGAAGAGGGCATTTTCATTCGAGAGAGAACTTTATAGGGCAAACATTTGTATGCCACCTGAATACAAGGGTCCCAGCAATTTCTTTGGTCTGTTTTCAAAGACTGCTTATTTTGAATATGTGTAGCAGCTTTAAGTTCCTTTTGTTAACTTTAAGGAGCATGTTACTATATATGCAGATGGCTTCAGAGGCATGTGCTAAAGACGTGCTAAAAGCCTAAAAAGTCTCATTTTGATTTAATGGGGTCTTTATGTGGTAATGCAACTTTTGAACTGCTACTCACAATTTGGAATCAGCAAATGATCTCACTAAACATTGGTCCTTTTTAACAGTAAGTTCATCATTGCAGCTTGGAGATACCACCTTTAGAGGGGAAGAAAATAAAATCGCTTTAAAATCCATCTTGAAAACAGCAAAGGTCTATTGCAGTGTCGAAGTCCAGTTAAAAAATAATCAATATACAGCAATCAATTGTTTTCATATTACAACAGCAATCAAGTATTCCTGGATAAACTCATGAGTCAAAAGGTCTTCATGGAAAAAAAGAAAGAAAAGATAACTTTTTAAAAGTGCAATACATACCTTTTGCAACCACCAAACCAATAGCTGAACAGCAATGATCACTTTCCAACAGAAGCAATACAGCATGTCTACAGTGGCTTCATTTATATGCTTTGAACAAGGGTGTAGCAAATGCAGAGGAAGTGGGAAACAAGTCCCTTGCACTCTTTAAAAAGGTGATTTTTGTCCCTAGCACTTTTCCAAGCTAAATCCATACAGAGTCCAAATGGTGGATTTGTATACAGTATTCTTTGCATTTTGGGCTGATTGAGCAACCATCCAGCCAATCACAGGTGAGTTTCATGAGCCGAAACAACTTACAAAATAAGCCAACTCAGACAGTCTAATCAACGCGGCTCCATTAAATTCTACAAAGTTGCTTTCAACAATGCTCATTTATAAAAATTATCAGCATTGATCCAAATTAATAATCTAGAGATGAGGAAACCACAAATGAGTAATTTGTCGGCATATTGTTCTTGATTGGCAGCATTATATGAAATGCACTGCAAAAAAACAAAGGACAATCCTTCTTTTAAGCACACATTGTAAGTGGAGTTTATATCAGTGCAGAGTCTTTATTAAGTTAAGCTTTTTACATTATTTTTGTGAGGTAATAGTTTGATAGGTTGTTTTTGCCAATTTAAGCAGATTACTAGATCTGTGTTAAATATGTAAATCTATTTTTAATAACAGCTCCTGTTTTTTACCTCTATGTTGGTGTGCAGTCGACAAACAGTAGGGAAAATAGATAGATCTGCTGTGTTTTTTGAACACATGTAGACACACTTATTATACATGAAAACATAAGGACAATTTTGATAGAGGTCATGCTCAGCAGCTCACAAACTGTAGGGAAATTACAGATTGGCTTTGTTCTTATATTGCTCAAATCCTCTGCCAAAGTCTCTTTGTAGGTCTGTAGACATACACATTTTAAAAGATCAATTTTCTTTTGATCGTTGATTCAGTGACTAACTCATTGCACACAAGACACTCATTTGTCACCACCTTCTGGAATCAACAGAAATGGTCACTGAATAATTAAATGAATCTGAAAGGATTTTGGTGAATGAAGTCAAAACACTCGAGCCACTTGGATAGATTTAAATCCCACAATACACAAGCACAGAGTAAAAACTGTAATTGTGCACATGCACAATTGTCATTATTGTAATTGATTAAATAATTTATTCAGGACCAGCTTGTGCTTAGTCTTTTATTGTCATGTGTGAAACAGAAGCAAGTGCTCCAAAAGATGCCCTTTATTTTGCAGCTAAATTTGCAAAATTGTGCAATTATTTTGCAAAACTTTAATCTTTAAGATACTGTGCGAGCCACCTACTGACAGCTGCCCCCTTTAAAATGACTGCTATGCCCCTGGCTTTGAAACACAAGGCTCTGTCAAGGAAGCTCAAGAAGCTTAGTTACTCAACTCCTGGCAATCTCTCCAGCTGGTTTTAAAACAAGGTAAATAAGTGAAGCAAGAACTCACCAGAGCATAGTACCAGGAATTACTATCAGACTCGCTTTGAATACATGCAACTTTCCCCAAAAGATCATCATTGAGTCTTCTCCTGTCATCATCATCATCTTCACTCGATGAAGACTCATTTTCATCCTCAGCACTGAATTGCATAAAGGAAAGGGAAAATGTATGAAATGACTGTTCCCATTTCACATTTCAACACTGACCAGACAAGCTACCAAACAGTTTTTAAAAAGCTACATTTTAGCAAGGAAAATAAATTAATGGAATTTTTTTTTTTTTTTTTTAAAGAATCGTGCGTCTGATTGTTCTAAATCAGAGTCCAACTGGGATTTTTGTTTAGAATCAGCAGTTTAAAACACTGACAATCTAAGGTCCTTCCTGGGGTGCTTTCCTTAAAGTTCGTCTTAACTTATTATAGGGATCCAACTACTGGCAAAAAATTTGGGAACAAATTACATAAGACAGGAAAGTGTTCCTCAAGCTCAGAGCAAATTGTGCTGTTAAAATTGCATTTATACATCACCTCATTATCTATCCATCTATCCTCATTAAACATTCTAGAACTACTAATGAATTTCTTGTTTTTAGAAAACATGCAGTAACAGCATAGTGTTGATATAAACAAATACCAAAGAGAAATGTAGCATTAAAAGGAATATTGCATTTTCAATACAAGTTAAGCTTAATCAACAGCCTTTATTATTCCACATTGATTCTCACTAGAGCTGTAAAAACGAATCGATAATGAAAATCATCGACAACGAATTTAATTATCATTAGTTGGATATGCCATGAGTACAGAGAAGCCCTGTCAGTGACATCACTTTACAGTAGCAAAAGGTGGGTTTGCATGATGAACCTCATTTAAAAAAATGACAGACAAATTGACCTGGATTAAACACGACCCAATTATTGTGGAAACAGTCATGGTTATGAAAATTAAAAGCACATTAAAATACAACAGCATACACATAACAACATATACAGGGCTCAACATTAACGCTTGTCCAGGAAAAGTGGATTTTTAAAGTGAAAGAGAATTTTACTTGCCTGACAGGACAAGCAGACTGATTAAAACATCAATAACCAGTTATTTTTGTGATAGCCTAGGCCTATTTCACTTATTAGAAAGTTAATATTCTTTTTCTGCTGTTGCAAATAATCCAGAGCATGTAATTTTATAATTCGCTAGCGATCTAGTAACAGAAGCACCCTGTTTGATTGACAGGCAGTGTATGTTTGTGTGCTGAACATGCTTGCGCTAATGCGCACCTGAACGGTCAAATAAGTTTCAGAATTATGCCAAAATGCCGTCTTGGTGAGGTATTGATGTAAACACAGGTAGTGATGTCTAAATGAACATAAACAGCGGAGAGAAAAAAAAGCAGATTTGTATTAAAATGTCAGACACAGAAGTGTAAATGTAAGCTAATAAACAGACCTGCTGCTGTCTAGTGTGTCATTATAATCAAAAAATCATAAGAAGAAAATGAGAAAACACTCACTGCTCTTGACAGGGCAACTTTTATTGTAATCATACAGTAAAGACCAGTAGAAAAGTTATGTTGCATTTCATTCTGAATGTTTACTTGAATACTTGATAGACTACTGCGCTTAAAAACTTTTAAAGCTGTTAAAAAAAAAAAAAAAAAAAAAAAAAAAGCACTGAATTTTCTTAATTTGTATTAAGAACTTGAAACCATTCTTACATATTTACTATATTATTTAGTGTTATTATTTGTTGTGGTATTGAGAAGCATCAAATTTCACTACAGACTACTGAAATTTTGGTATTGTGATAATGTATAGCCTTTATTGTACATGCAGATCTTGCTGCAATAACATGGAAAAAGTAAATCTCATTCCATAGAACTATGAGCATCCCTGTTGTAAATGATGGTGATGGAGGCTTTTCTTTAATTGTCTACCTTCCGTAACATAAAATAATGACAATACCCAGTGTGGTTTACATTTCTGTCACGAGAATTGAGTTGATTGCATATTTACACTATTAGGTTGAGCATCGGTCATCATTTTAGAACAATATAGGACATAAACTTTGACATGTTACTTGAGGATGTAACTTAAATTTCCTTTTTTTCCTCTATGGACAAGTAACTTTTTTTACTCGGACAAGTGATGATCAATTTACTTGTCCGGAGGACAAGCACATGACACTGCTTAATGTCGAGCCCTGATATACAATGCCTTTTCAAAATTCAGCAACTTGGCTCGACCAGATGAACAACAGTGTGAACAACGGCAGCAGTTTTTCACAAAGAGGTTACCCAATCATAACAGAAATAATTTACACAGGAGTCTTATGGTACAGTAGCAAAAACTGCCATGGAAAAAGGTAATTTAAAACAAAATTATGCCATTTTGGTGCAAATATGCTTGACAAACAAAAGGGACGTTTACAGAAAAACATCAATGATATTCTAGAGTATGGCCCCTTTAACAAAGAATGCAATTTACATAGATTTGATACATAAAGACGAGTAGCACTTAGACGCAAAGCACCATAAATACTCACACTGCTTGAGAAGACCTTCTGCCTCGATTTGTCTTCTTTCCAATGACAGGGGTGCCAAAGTGCTCTGGGTTAGTGAGGGGCAGTTGGTCCAGAGACTGTCATATAAAGAAAGAGGTAGAAATAGAGGAGGACAAAGCATAAAGAGAAGTGTTTAGCACTCACGTGATGCATAATGCACCGAAAATGCATCACATACCATACAGCTGCTTCATACCTCGCTCTCTGCAAAATGCCTTTCGCCTTTAAGACACAATGAAGTTCTTCGGAGAGTTTTCTCATCTCCATCATCAAATACTGTAATAAGGAAGACAGACAAGTTTAAAAAATGAATTATATCTAAGATTAGCAGTAAAATGGTTATTGAAGTGCAATTATAGGGATTGAGATCAGTCTCCTGGCTGTAAATCTTCAGGGACAATAAGTCTGCCATGTCTGTACATACCGACAGTGTACCAGCTGGCATCTGTGAGTTTGCTGATGACAGCTTCACTAAGTCCACACTCTGGGATCTTCACCTCCACTGTCGAGCCAACCTGAGACCACAGAGATACATTACATCATTGCATCATTCTGAATATTGTGCGCAAAACTGTATTTGCACACAAAAGAAGCAATTAAGGTCACAACATAATGTTCAATTACAAAACAGATTACCATACAAAAAGAGTTTGGTCCTTTTGGATTAAACATAGAATTGGAGTCTCTTTTCTGACTCTTTATTAAGAGTTGTTGAATCATAATCTAGACATAGCTGCGTTTTAACAGCAGCAACTACTTGTAAGTGTGCCATGTGCATGACATGACCAAAAGCTTTATAAAAAGGCATTAAAGGGAACTTTATTTTGTATAACAGGCAGAGTCAGCATACAATCAAGTTAATCTTACATTTACATTTACATTTATGCATTTGGCAGACGCTTTTATCCAAAGCGACTTACAGTGCACTTATTACAGGGACAATCCCCCCAGAACAACCTGGAGTTAAGTGCCTTGCTCAAGGACACAATGGTGGTGGTTGTGGGGTTAGAACCCATGACCTTCTGATTAACCTATGACCTTCTGATTAACAGCCCAGTGCTTTAGCCACTACGCCACCACCACATCTTACCCTTAAAGGTCCTTTGACTTGGTCATCTTGGACAACTTGTGATGTGCTCTCTCCTTTCAGCACAACCTGAATGCAAAAATAGCATCAGACATTGAAAAGAGAATCAAAGCAAGACAGTTTGAAGGCAATGGATGGTCATAGACTTGTTGCAGAGTTCAGTGATGGTGAAGTAATCTGGTTGTATAAGAGATGGCATGTTCTTCATTATCTGTCTCAAACAAACTTCTTAGTGAGTGCCCATGTGTATTGAGTAGTAACTACTTAAAATCTCATTGTTAAAAGGAATGTGCAAAAAACTTCAGACACATCTGTTGCTCTGTTAACTAAAGCTGTGAAGGGGTGCAATTATCAAAAAGTGTTGCAAATCAGGCTGCGTTCACAGAGCTCAAGACAGAAAGCAAAACATCTACGATGAGGACATACTTATGTTTTAGGTTGGTTGGTGCTAATCCAAAGTAAACCATTTTAAAGCTTATTGTTCATTAACAAAACATTTTTCACTGACTAGTCTATTTGAAAAGACGGATGCTCAACTGATGCTCAAATGGTCCACGAAGACAGTTCACAAAATAGGATTATCATCGGTTCTTTATGGTCTATGAAAAATTGCATTTACTTTCCTGTAAGGGCCAGCTTAGTTCCAAAAGCATCAAGTGCACAAAAAACTTTGCATGAAAACTGCATAACCAATTTAATAACAAATCTCTGCATTGTCACCAGTAAAAACTGACACTTGAAACACACTGTAAAGTTTGTTTATCCTCTGTCATCTGATCCTGGCTTGACAGATAAGACTTAAACTGCACTCTGAACTTACCGACTTCTTAAACTATTTTGAATAAAACTTCAGAAAGCTATAAGAGGCTTGAAGCTAGGATACAACTTTTACAAATGCATGAATTTGCTATGGATTAAGACTAACTTTGAGATTCAATCATTCAAAATTAGAAAAGTTGTAATCTAAAGGAACAAGTAAACATAGATTGATGTCAGATTGATTAAGCTTACCTTAACTTTTACCATACGTTTAACAGTCTTGATTTTTGCCTCACAGAAGGCACCGCGGTACTTCGCACTCACATCCGTCCCCACGGTCAGGTAGGCAGGTTCATCTGCTACCTGTGGACAGTGTAAATAGCCCATTAATAGGTGCATGTACAGATTCATACCAACACTTAGTCTCTGTATAGTTACACTCAAGCAAAGCTTTTGTAAAACAATTCAAGAAAAGTAACAACGTTCAAGTTATATGAAAACTACTATTAGTTACAGCTCTTGGCATTGGTATGTCAACAGTATGTGTGAAACCAATTACATTGCTTCAAAAAGCTTCAGACACTGAACTGAAAAGTCTAACACAGGTTGGATAAGGGTGTTGACTGACTGTCTTCACAAAAACACATACACTGGTGGCCAAATGTTTGGAATAATGTACAGATTTTGTAGTTTCACAAGGAAATTGGTACTTTAAATCACAAAGTATAGTCAGGACATTACTGATGTAAAAAAAAACAGCACCATCACTATTTGAAAAAAGTCATTTTTGATCATATCTAGACAGAAACCATTTCCAGCAGCCATCACTCCAACACCTTATCCTCCAGTAATCATGCTAAATTGCTAATTTGGTACTAGGAGAAACACTTGCCATTATATCAAACACAGTTGAAAGCTATTTGGTTCATTAAATGAAGCTTAACATGGTCTTTGTTTTTGAGTTTCCACAGTATGCATGCAAGATTGGCATGTCTCAAGGTCAATATTAGGTCAAAAAGGGCAATAAAAGAAACAGCTTTCTCTAGAAACTCATCAGTCAATCATTGTTTTGAGGAATGAAGGCTATACAATGCTATACAGGACAAACTGACAGCTAGAATGCCATGGATCTGCAAAGCTGTCATTACTGCACGTGGAGGATTTGTTAATGAGAACTCTATGAAGTTGTTTAAGAAGTTCTGAAATTGTTTTCAAATTGCAATGGTAATTTTTCATATGATTAATGTCCTGACTATACATTGTGATCAGGTGAATGCCACTTTGGTGAATAAAAGTATCAATTACTTTCCATAAGAGCAAAATGTGTACATTATTCCAAACTTTTGGCCGCCAGTGTACTTATTTCCACCCATGTCTGATTCATAATAGTGTTTTATTTGGGGTTCATTTAAAGAGGCGTCGCCTATAGAAAACTGCAGAGTATCGGAGACTCACCTTCATCTTGATGGCTATTTGAGGGAGTCCAGCTCGATTGGTTATGACTGCTGAAACAGAACAACACACACAAAGTAAAATGAGAGTCACGATTTGCCGCCTTGTGCTTAAAAAAAGCGTCTCAAGTGTGAAGGATTTGACAGCACAACACAAACACAACAGAGAAAATGCTACAGAAGCTAACGCAGCTAGCAACATCTCATCCTCCCGTCAAAAATGATCAAAAACACACGATCCGCTCGTTAAAGCACATCTTTAATTGACCCACCATGACTTTACCTCCAATCTGAGGCACTTATAATATATTGTTGGTGTAAAATCAAAGCAAACAGTCACAGGAGAAGGAAAACACAACCTCTTCATACCCTGCGTGTTTCCTTCCCGCTTCACTCACTGTGTGTGTGTGTGTGTGTGTGTGTGTGTCACGTCGCCATCATAGCTTACACACCGTCCTGCACCATGTCAGCCCCTCCACCATACACTCACACCACATTTGCCACACTAAACAGTATTTTTTACCGATGCATTTGAGTTTAAAGGACAAAAACTGACGGGTATGATGGTTATGACGCCTGTCAATCAAATGGCGAATGTTGAGCTAAATATAGTGAAGCTGTTATGGCGATTTAAACTGCTCTTCGGGCTAGTTCCGCAACAATATGCGAGACGTTTGAAGGGAGAGTTTTCCCTACATAGAAATAAAAGCTTCCGTTATTAGTTTCTAACGAGAAAGTGGTCGTGTTAAGGGGGTTTAGTTTAGGTAAAGTCGTCAGAATGAACTACGAATCGTGTAAGAAAAAAGCCGACTAGCTGTGACTAGTCTTTGCCATTCAATTTTTTTTCTCTCCGTTGCCTAAATACCTTCGCTGGAAACCACGGGAAAACGACAATTATGTCCGGGTTACTTTCGGATTGAGCGGTGTAAATAATACTGCTAGAAATGAACGAGTTAATGCCGCGAAATTGGTGTTTGAATGTAGAGGGAAATATCGTTGTGTACTTACATGCTCCTGTGACTGCTTCAGCTCAGCATTCGGCAAGGTTGCAAAGGCATAAACGAAATAACAAGCTGTTGAGCTGAGGCTGTGTTTCTCGGATCCCAATTGGCGAGCAGCCAGCGTGGGCAAATTCCAAGCATTGCAATTGGCTGCCTTCTGGGCGAAATTCTATAAGTCAGACTGTGTCATGAAAATTGATTGGTGTGTACAAAAGCGGCGCTGCAAATGGCACCTTCTCATTGGTGTTCTTTGATTCCCACTCTTTGCAAATATAACAAATCCATGCTGGTATCCGATTGGCTGCACGTTTCATACGCTATGGACTCCGCAGTTCTGATTGGTTGAAGGGACTCTAAAGCGTCCCGCCTGCTGAGTCCATTGGCTGTGATTTTTCATGGGAACGGATGAGATCATTTCAGAGAGAAAGCCTCCACTCAGTCTGCGCATGTCGCAGTGAACTTAAAGTTCGCCATTTTGTACCTAACGTAGTTATTTTCGCATTCTGGACTCGGATCCCGTGAGAATTCGCGGTGAGCCCCGTGACTGTATGTTGTCTGCTTTTCTAGTCAGATTCTGAAACTTAATCAATGTTGTAGCGTAAAGATGCTATATATGGTATTTGTATCGCCATTGTTTTTCAAATACATAGTTTACGATATTGTAGAAAAGAAAGCAACGGTAATGGCGTTGGGGAGGCAAGGGTTTGACGTCACGTATTTGTTGTTTACATGACCGGAACAGAACGAAGGCGTGTCATAGTAATCTCTTTAAATAGCGCGTGTGATAGCTCACCATAATAGATGCTTATTCAGTGGACTCTGCATGGTATCAATGTATTGTTATTGAAATGTGTTTTTAAAATTGCATTAGACTGAAAATTACATTAAAAGCATTGCTATTCTGCATAAAAAATGGCAACTTTATTTTTGATCCGTGTTTTACGTTTCAGTGTCACTGATGTTAAGAAGTACGACGCCTGACTTTGATAACACACCAGCAACTTACTGGACAAGCATATTCAACTGTTGCTGGTGTTTATGGTTGTTCAGTTGTGTGTAATTTAATAAGTACAGAACATCAAAAAATAATCTATAATTGTGCAAAATTTACCCATGTCTGTGCACTGCAATATATTGTGAACTGCGTACTTAGTGTATCAGGAGTAAGTAGATATATACATTTATCCATCCATACAATTAATTACCTATAAATGTGATTTTAGCTGACCGTTCTTAAACCTTAGTCCTTTGACAAAAAAACAATACCACAGGTACCACAATAATTGTGTATGCATCACAATGCTATATAATTTCACATTATCAAAACTGACTACTCACACTTCAATGGTGAGTGCATGATGAAAATGTACATTTTTGAAGGAACTATTCCTTCAACACCAATGTAGCACGTTTTGAAATACCATAAAATGCATGTAAACCTGGGTTACACGATGTCAGAATATTATGCCATCAGGTTTTGCATTAATAAACAGTTGCTTTGTGGTTCCTTACATTAGTGACTGGCACAACTAAGCTAACCCTTATTTAAAGGTTCAAGTCCTTGCAGTTTATTGCTGAAATACTGTTTATCTACTACACCCAAATACAGAGTATATTCATTGCCTGGTGGCCATCCTAATAATATACATCATGCATTAATAATAAACAAGACATGCATAAACAGTTTAGTGATGCACACAGATTTTCTTAGAAACAAGGTGGATTCGGTACACAACCTTGCTGCCCAGCTAATTAATGTAATTATGATAATTTGGGAGTATGAATCAGAACTTCGTTCAATTTTATAAATCGTATTTATTTTGAAGTTTGAAACCCACAAAAAGGAAAATGTAGGACAACATTAGTCCATTACAAAGCATTAAAAAACGTATTTTATCTGTGTGAAGTAGAGCCGAAAGTTGCCAGGACGCGTGAAACATGGTACACAGGGAGTGAGGAAGATGTTTACATGTTGTCTTCATCAGAATCATCCTCCTCTTCCAGGGATTCCTGTAGGAACAGAAACATGAGTAAGGCAACGTTGAAGAGCGGTTCTGTTATAGCACTTACCAGAAGAAAAGTTACTCACTTTAGCATATTTCTCAGCTTCCTCTTTGATGTCTTTAGGGACAAGCTCATGCCTTCCTTTTGTGACTAATCAAGAGGGGAATAAAATAAATGTTTATGTAAAAACCATGATTTCTATATTACACCCTACATACATCCATTGAAAACTAATATATATATTAAAGAAACAGTTCATCCATCTCTCGTCCGCTCATTATTTACTCACCCTTATGTCATCTTAAACTCATATGAATTTCTTTCACAGAACACAAATGAAGATAATTAGAAGAGTATTTCAGCTTTGAAGGTCCATACAATCCAAGTGAATGGTGACCAAATTGTTAAGCTCCAAAAAGTAAATAAAAGGCAGGATAAAACTAATCTACATCTTCTGAAGCAATCCAATCATTTTTGGGTGAGAACAGATCAAAATGTAACTCACTATAAATCTTGACATCTACAGTCTCCGTGGAGATCATGACTTCAAGCTTGATTACACTTCCTCTAGCACGCATCAAGCACTAGGAAGTGTAATCGAGCATGAAATCATGATTGCCAAAGAGACTAAAGATGTATAGTGAAAAATAATTTATATTTTGATCTGTTCTCACCCAAAATCGATTGGATCGCTTCAGAAGACGTGGAGTACTTTTACATGGGCAGTTATAATTGAGCTTCCGCAGTTTTTTTGCATAGTCAAGCTAGAGTCTTCATCTCTCTGTCCAAGTGTAAATCTTTTTTTCTGTCCAAGTATACATGACCGAAGAATGGACGTCAGCTGAGGAAGTGACGTAGACTTTTTCCAGTTGAAGTCATAGTAGCACATCGACGTAGTCGGCTAACTAGCTTCTCAACAGCTAAATGCACACAACAGGTACAACAAGGAAAACATCAGAGCCACGTGCATTTCTTACATTCTTTATGCATTTTCCTTTATCCCTCCCTTTTTATCTTTCAAGTATTGGCAAAATACACAAAGAATACAATTTGCAAAAAAAAAAACAGAACTTGATCCTCTAGTGAACATGCATAGGACGACTGCTCGAAAGTGGAAATGTATAGTAAGAAAATACCTAAATAATTATCTGTTTTTCACTCCTATCATATCGCTTCTGAAGATATAGATTTAACCACTGGAATCGTATAGATTACTTTTTTGTGCTTTTTGGAGTTTCAATGTTTTGGTCACCATTCATGTACAATGTATGGACCTACAGAGCTGAAATATTCTTCTAAAAATCTTTGTTTGTGTTCAGCAGAAGAAAGTAAGTCATGTACATCTGGGATGGCATGAAGGTGAGTAAATGATGAGAGAATTTGTATTTGTGGGCAAACTATCCCTTTAAGTGTTACATGTTGAATAATATGATGTCAGCGGTTAAAATGAGCCAACATTAGGCTACATGAATATTCTATTTTGCATTCAAAAAACATATCAATACAAGGAAATAAAATGAATATACATTCAACAAGAATACAATTATATGGGCTTTTTCAGGAGAGCTGTTGAAAACTACATTTACTGATGATAGATTAAAGTTTGTTATTCACCATCTAAATTTCATGATTCATCAGGATTACATATACAGTTTATGCTAGTGCAATGTTATTTATTTCTCTTTCAAGTCTGCATACATCTGTAATATCGTACAACTTTGTAAAATCTTAAATAGCAGCAGTTAGGAGCAGACCAGATTCAAAGCTTCTAAAGTACAATACTTTCAATGAGTAGTTTTGAATTAATTGACAGGCAGCTCTAGTTTAAAATGTTAAAACGTTAATAAAATCAAATTGGCGGTTATCATATCCGCCACAATGAGCTGTGAATTATCATATATTGCCCCAGAAATTCCACATGGGAGCATTCCCAAACAATAATCTACCCCAAGATTTAGAAGAGAGAAAAAAAAATGTATGTTGGCATTGGACTATAAAAGGCTGTCATTACCTTCTCCAACCCAGCTGAGCTCCAGCTTGAAAGCTTTGTCTTTCACCTCATCATGAACGATATAGATACTGAGAAGAAAAATAATACAATGATCAAATTGTAGAGATGTCAAATGTTTAATTAGGTACGCATTGCTGTGTGTTCCATTAGTACACTACTGCAAACTCAACAAAATGTGCTGACATGTATGACATTAAGAAAAAACTGCCAGTACACAACACTCAATAATAGAAGTTTGACTGGTTGTTTAGCCATGTGGCTCCAGCATTTTTTACATGTCACTTTGCTGCCCTCTTGTGTAGGCTGTCGTTGCTATTCTGAGATCTAAATAAAATGCACTCACATTTTTGCCACCTCCTTCACCAGTTCTCTGCAAGTCATATCTTTCATCTGCAAGAAACAAGTCGTATTTAAAAGGTATATTCCTGGTTCAATACAAGTTAAGCTCAATCATCAGCATTTCTGGCATAATATTGATTACCACAAAAATTAATTTAGACTCGTCCGTCCTGTTCTTTAAAAAAAGCAAAAATCAAAGTCACAGTGAATCACTTACAACGGAAGTGAATGTGGCCAATTTTTGGAAGGTTTCAAACCATTAATGTGAAGCTTATAAGTTTATAAATGTACTTACATTAATTGGACTGTTAAAACTTGTGTATTATTTGATCTGTAAAGTTGTTTATATCGTAATTTTTACAGTCCTTTTAAGGTTATAGAGTTTATTGACATTACATCGTCATGGTAACAAAGTTGTAAAATTGGCTATAACTTTACACAGAAAAGGTTAGTAAGCAATTTTATCACATTAAATCATGTTAACAAGCATATTGTTTAAGTGGCTATACTTTTGAAATAGTGAGTATTTGAACACCAAAAAACAATGCCCCCCCCCTCCCCCATTCACTTCCATTGTACGTGCCTCACTGTAACCTCGATTTTTGCTCTCTTTTAAGAAAAGGAGGAACGAGTCTAAATTTATTTTGTGGTAATCAATATTACGCTACAAATGCCCTCGATTGAGTTTAACTTGTATTGAACTGGGAATATTCCTTTAATTCACTGAAATACATTTATAGTTTTCAAAGCTATCCAGACCATTGTTCTGGACTGCAACCCCTAAAGATTTTATAAATACAAAAAAGAAAATAGTCTCTTATGTTGTTCCAAACTTGTAATATTTTTTAGCATGGAACACTAAAGGAAATGTTAGGTAGAATGCCCCATTCATTTTTTTTCCAAATAATAAAAGTGAATGGTGACTGTGGCTGTCATTCTGTCAAAATTCACTTTTTGTGTTCCATGGAAGAAAGACAGTCATACAGGTTTGGAACAACATGAGGCTAAATAAATGATATCTGAATTTTAATTTAGGGTGAACTGTCCCTTTAACAATTTGCAATTGTAAAAGACTGAAAATATGCATTAATTGCACGCCTCTGTCTAGAAGGAATACAATAATTTAACTCCGTTATGGATAATTATTGTTGAAAGTCACTAGGTGTACAACACATACCTGTAGTTTCTCGATTTCTGTCTTAGCAGCTTGCTTGGCTTTCCCAATAGCACAGCCCCAGTAACCCTTAGAAACAGACATCAAATATTAATGTATGTTCAAGCTATAATCTTTCTATTTACCAGTAAAGACAATGGAGGATACTGTTGATAAAGTCTAGTTAATAATCACAGAATAGGAGACTATCCAATGATCATATTATTTCATTGTTGCCTTATCCAACATGATGTATGATTTGCAGAACTTTTTGTCAGGTTGCACTGATATAGGAACATTTCTTACATATGAAATCCCAGAGGGGTCGACCATGTAGAGCTGAGGACCGTCATCTTCATCGTAAGACCCAAGAATGAAACTGCAAGAGACAAGTAAATAAATAAACCACTGCTGTTTGACTGACAAGGACTTGTTCTGCATGTCTCAAGTTCTCATACTGAGAATTAAAGTCAAGTCAAGCTTAGTTATAACACCAAGAAATTTAACTTTACAGAAAACCTACCTGCATCCAAAAGGCCTCACAGCGCTGTATAACGTGTATGCATGGACATACATAGCCACTCTGTCTGCAAGGTGCTGTTTGGATCATAAGAGAGATGTCATTTCAGTCTTGATAAATGGAAAATGCATTCTGTTTTACCATTTATATACACTCACCGAGCACTTTATTAGGAACACCTAATAAAGTGCCCGAAGTGGTCTTCTGCTGTTGTAGCCCATCCACCTGAAGGTTCGACATGTTGTGCATTATGAGATGCTATTCTGCTCACTACAATTGTACAGAGCGGTTATTTGAGATACCGTAGCCTTTCTGTCAGCTTGAACCAGTCTGGCCATTCTCAGTTTACCTCTCTCATCAACAAGGTCTTTCTATCCGCAGAACCGCCGCTCACTGGATGTTTTTTTGTTTTTGGCACCATTCTGAGTAACCCTAGAGACTGTTGAGTGTAAAAATCCCAGGAGAGCAGCGGTTACAGAAATACTCAAACCAGCCCATCTGGCACCAACAAACATCCATGCGATTATCTAATCAGCCAATCGTGTGTCAGCAGTGCAGTGCATAAAATCATGCAGATACAGGTTAATTGTTCACATCACATCAACCATCAGAATGAGGAAAACATTTAATCTCAGTGATCTGGCAGGATTGTTGGTGCCAGACGGGCTTTGAGTATTTCTGTAACTGCTGATCTCCTGGGATTTTCACACACTACACTGGTGCTGTTTTGGCGGCACGAGGGTGACCTACACAATATTAGTTAGGTGGTTTTAATATTGTGGCTGATCGGTGTATCTTTCCAAGTCATAGTGTGTAAATTCCTTTACAGCTGAACTTCCTGACCATAATGAACATGACCAATGTTTATTTCATATTTAATAGGACCTGCTGCTAGGTAATAAAAGGGACACTTAAAAGCATACATTAATCTCAATAGGTTTCATTTTCCCAAAAATTCCCAAGGCATTTCAAGAGTATACTGTACACTAGTGGAAATAAGAATTAACTACTTATCAAATAATACAATAAAATAACTGTAATCCAAATTACTAATTTGGTATTACGGCAGTTGTCGTTTACATATAACTGCATGATGCAGCAGGGTGCTTATTCTTCAATCTTTATAACACTACTTAAGTAACATGTATTCTGGCTACTAGTATTATAATTACTTTATTTGGACACAGCAAGGGTAGAATAGGAGCTCTCTTTCTCTCTCACCTTTAGAGGGATGTCATGGCCATAATTTGAGCGAAAGTTTGATGCTTCTTCTCTGGCCACATCTGAGAGCGACCGAGCATCTGCTAGAAGACCAGCCACGGCCTAGAAGGTAGAAGGGTATTATTTATGCATATTGCATATAGACTTATAAATGTAAGAAAATGTTTCTTTAATTTTTGCACTAGTAGTTTTCTTTCATTTAGTTTTACTGCCTACATGTGATTCAAGAGTTCCTGAAAATGAACAATTCTGATGGGTGATAAAGATTTTGTTGTTTTGATAATTTTACCCAATTTAAATGTTCCAAACTTTCACAAGGAACATAAAAACAAACTTAGGCACTACCTAATAACAATACAAAATGTTTACAGCTAGAAGCACAATCCGAATCTGTTTGGATTAGTAATCTAGGATTACTAATTAGAGACATCTTTAACAATGTTCTCACCATTCCAACATGTCGATCAATATTGAAGATGCGCTTATTGGATCCCTCTTCATACAATTTAGACAGCACCAACTTCTCCACACCAAACACGACTCCATCTTTGCAGCGGATTCCAATTGCTGTACTTTATGAACAACAGCAAAACATGTTTAAAGCACTGGTAAAATGTTTAAGTTAATTTCTGCTATTAATATTTGACTGTTTAACACATGATGCAATTTAAAGAACAGTTTAAAAAAATAATGCAATTAATGCAATATCTGTTTTTTTTCCACTTTCTGAAACTTCACTATTGTTTTTCCTGTTGTGCAAGTATCAAGGATTTATACCTGTAAAAATGTCTCTAACTCTATCCACAAAAAACTGAACATTTTAACATGTACACATTTAAATAACTAAAATAAATGATGACCATCCAATTTCTTAAAAAAAATTATAAAGTTAATATATTTATGATTATATTTTAATGTTTGTTTTTATGTACCATGATTAATCATGATGAATTACAGAAACCTGTGAGATTAATTTGATTTACAGGCCTAATGTACAGCCGTGGCCAAAAGTATTGGCAATGACATAAATTGTGTTTTACAAAGTTTGCTGCTTCAGTATTTGTAGATATGGATGTATATCAACTTCTGGGCCAAATCCTGACTGATGGCTATCCATTCTTGTCTTATTAGTGCTCGGAGTTGATCACGATTTGTGGGCTTTTGAGGATTGACCACAGGTTCTCTATGGGATTAAGATCCAGGGAGTCGCATGGCCACGGACCCAAAATTTCAATGTAATGATCTCCGAGCCACTTCATTGTCACTCTTGCCTTGTGACATGGTGCTCCATCATGCTGGAAAATGCACGGATCATCACCAAATTGCTCCTGTGTCGTTGGGAGAAGTTGCTCTTGCAGGACATTTTGATACCATTCTTTATTCATGGCAGTGATTTTGGGCAGAATTGTGAGAGAGCCCACTCCCTTGGATGAAAAGTAACCCCACACATGGATGGTCTCAGGATGCTTCACTTTTGGCACGACACAAGACTCATGGCAGCGTTCACCTTTTCTTCACCGGACTATCGATTTTCCAGATGTGTCAAACAGTCGGAAGGGGCTTCATCAGAAAAAATACTTTGCACCAGTCTTCTGCTGTCCAATCCTTGTATTTCCTGCAGAATTTCAGTCTGTCCTTGATGTTTTTCTAGGAGAGAAGTGGCTTCTTTGCTGCCCTTCTTGACACCAGGCCATTGTCCAAAAGTCTTTGCCTCACTGTGCGTGCAGATGCACTCACACCAACCTGCTGCCAATATTGAGCAAGCTCTGCACTGGTGGTGACACGTTTTCATAGCTGACTCCTCAGGAGGAGACGGTCCTGGTGCTTGCTGGACACTCTGGGACATCCTGAAGCCTTCTTCACTGCAGTTGAACCTCTCTCTCTCCTTGAAGTTTTTGATGATCCGGTAAATGGTTCTTTCAGGTGCAATGTTCTTTGCAGCAATTTCCTTTCATGTGAGGCAATTTTGACGCAAAGCAATGATGGCTGCATGTCTTTCTTTAGAGGTAACCATTGCGAACAAAAACACAATGATTGGAAGCACTTCTTCCCTCCTTTTATAGCAATCAGTCTGCTCTTATAATCCAACCAGAGAGTGATTTCACCTGACTAGTGCTCGTTCACACTTTCCCAGGTGCAGCTGATATGATTAGTGAAATTATGTTAGCAGGTAATTTTGTGCCAGGACTAAAAAACTGTGAAATTTGTTTTGTGTGTGATAAAAGTTCATATTTTGGACAATGAAGCTTTTTGCAATTATTTAAAATGCAACTGATCACTCTGCACAATAATCTAGAAACAATGTGAATCAACACCACAACAACTGAAGCAGAAAACTTTGTGAAACTTTTTTATATTTGATTATACCTTTTCATGTGACAAAACTGAAGAAATGACGTTTTGCTACAATGTGAAGTAGTGAGTGTACAGCTTGTATAACAGTATAAATTTGCTGTCCCTTCAAAATAACTCAACACACAGGCATTAATGTCTAAACCGCTGGCAACCAAAGTGAGTACACCCCTAAGTGAAAATGTCCAAATTGGGCCCAAAGTATTTTTTGTGGCCACTATTATTTTCCACTGCTTTAACCCTCTTGGGCATGGAGTTCACCAGAGCTTCACAGGTTGCCACTGGAGTCCTCCATGACAACATACTGGTGGATGTTAGAGACCTTGTGCTCCTCCACCTTCAGTTTGAGAATGCCCCACAGATGCTCAATAGGGTTTAGGTCTGGAGACATGCTTGGCCAGTCCATCACCTTCACCCTCAGCTTCTTTAGCAAGGCAGTGGTCATCTTGGAGGTGTGTTTGGGGTCATTATCAAGCTGGAATACTACCCTACGGCCCAGTCTCCAAAGGGAGGGGATCATGCTCCGCTTCAGTAAGTCACAGTACATGTTGGCATTGATGGTTCCCTCAATGAACTGTAGCTTCCCAGTGCCGGCAGCACTCATGCAGCCCCAGACTATGACACTCCCACCACCATGCTTGACTGTATGCAAGACACACTTGTCTTTGTACTCCTCACCTGGTTTCCGCCACACACGTTTGACACCATCTGAACCAAATAAGTTTATCTTGGTCTCATCAGACCACAGGACATGGTTCCAATAATCCATGTCCTTAATCTGCTTGTCTTCAGCAAACTGTTTGCGGGCTTTCTTGTGCATCATCTTTAGAAAAGGCTTCCTTCTGGGATGACAGTCATGCAGACCAATTTGATGCAGTGTGCGGCATATAGTCTTAGCACTGACAGGCTGAGTCCCCACCCCTTCAACCTCTGCAGCAATGCTGGCAGCACTCATACTTTCTATTTCCCAAAGACAACCTCTGGATATGACGCTGAGCACGTGCACTCAACTTCTTTGGTCGACCATGGTCTTGGCCACCATGCTGCAGCTCAGTGTCAGGGTCTTGGCAATCTTCTTATAGCCTTTTTTTCAGATCCTCAGAGAGTTCTTTGCCATGAGGTGCCATGTTGAACTTCCAGTGACCAGTATAAGGGAGTGTGAGAGCGATGATTCCAAATTTAACACACCTGCTCCCCGTTCACACCTGAGAACTTGTAACACTAACGAGTCACATGACACCGGGGAGGGAAAATGGCTAACTGGGCTCAATTTGGACATTTTCACTTAGGGGTGTACTCACTTTTGTTGCCAGCGGTTTAGAAATTAATGGCTGTGTGCTGAGTTATTTAGAGGGGACAGCAAATTTACACTGTTATACAAGCTGTACACTCACGACTTTACATTGTAGTATATATATATATATATATATATATATATATATATACACACACATTAATTTTAGGCACTTGTGAAAACTGTTACATAGAGAGGATGTCTTAAAAAATAATGCCATAGAGAGTTTTAATTTATCACTTAAATTCATACAAATTCATCATACAAAGTCCAATAAACAGAAAAAAGCTAAATCAATATTAAGTGTGACCACCTTTGTCTTTAAAACAGCAATTCTCCTAGGTACACCATGACACAGTTTTTCTTGGATGTTGGCAGAGAGGATGTTCCAAGCTTCTTGGAGTATTTGCTACAGTTCTTTTATTTATTTAGGCTGTCTCAATTGCTTCTGTCTCATTATGTAATATCAGAATGACACAATGCTTTGTGGGGGCCATGACATCTGTTACAGGGCTCCTTGATTTACAAAAGTAATGTTTGTGAGTCTAAAATATATTTTTCCTATTGACACACTAAAGCTGAAGATATACATAACCATCTTAAGATAAATGCTTTTGTCAAACATCTTAAGTGCCTAAAACTTTTGCACAGTACTGTGTGTATATATATATATATATATATATGTTTTTTTACTCACCTGCTGTTTTCTACTGCCTTAATGGCATATTCAACCTGAAATACCCTTCCATCAGGCGAGAAGGTGGAGGCGGATAAATCATACTGGGTGGGTAGAAGACAAAAGTGATGTCAACGATTTTTCTTTGCCTTATTCAATATAAATAAATACATTGCATACATGGTGTCTAGGTTTTGCTATTAAGTGCATTTACCCAGTAACACACTGTAAGTAATAACACTACCAGAGGTTATGATAATATAACACTAATACAGAATTAAAAACTTTTGCTATTGTCCAGCATCTGCTTTCATAAAAGAATTATTCTGAATGTAGTTGAAGAACGTTAAATAATTACGGTGAGAATGTAAATATAATTTATAACAGACAAAATATTCTATTCTAATTGACTAATTAAATAACTTATTAAAACTTACACACAATCGTACAAATCACTTCACCGTCTTTCAATCAGTGCTTCAAAAAAAGCAGTGATGTGGGACCACTGGCATATATTTATCTATACTGATGATGAAATATACAGCAGCTTTAATGCTCATCACATTTACTTTCACTTTAGCTCAACACGGTGACTTTTCATTTGAACTGCTATCATGCATTGTTAGCCAGCAGTGACTCAGCAGAGGCATAATACTGCTGAAAACACCCAGTTAAACCATATAAATAAAAGAAACGTCACCTTATTAACAACATGCGATCTTTATCAACTTTAAATCTGTTTGTGTAGAATAAAACACACGAATACAGATCCTGCACACTAACATTAGCCGATTAGCTTCAGAATGATACAGATATGAACATATTCCTCATTTAAATCACTCATTTAGGATCAAAGCTCATTTAATGGCTATAATATATGCTGTATTAATAAACCGACTAACCCCAGTCCCGATGGAGCTCATGTTAATTGAAGATGAAGAACTATAAATGTGAGTAAATGTCCAGCATTAACAGCCGCTAACTTCGCAGTGCATCGGCTCTCCCTCTCTTTCACCTGCGATCAACGAGTTCCCTGATTGGACACCAGATCGACCAATCAGATTCACTCTGTTCTAACTTCCGCTGACGGAATCACCAGTCAAAATAAAAGTCTCGTTTGAGGAAATAATATTAGTAAGGAAAATTAAGGAATATGATGAACAGTGTTTTGGGAGTTGTTTTAATTGCTCAGCATGTGAATAATATAATTAGAAAATTAACATATATACAATATAGGTTAAGACAATATATACAGTATTATTAGTTTAATAATAATTTATACTAAATGTATTAATAATAATTAACTAATATGCCAAAACAGCATATATAAATATAAAGTTGAAAATAATGCAAATGTTTTAAGAGGTAAGTTGATTAATATATAAATGAAAATGTTTCACAAACACACATCTTTCCTGTTTTTCTTCATCTATATGACTTATAAATGGATAATAATACTAATAATGATGATAATAATAATAAATTAATTAATTAATAATAACAGCCCAAAGCTTTTTATTTGTTTTGTTTTTTACTTGATTTGCATGGGTCATATGTTCAGGTCGTATAATCTAGAATTCCACTCCAGGTATAAACATGTCGTATTGTATCAATTTCATAATTGTGCTAGAATTTAATATTCATTTAAACTGTATTCAAATCATCATTAAGCTGTCAGTTGTCTCCAAAATATTTGAATAAATGACTCTGAAAATAACATTGATATTTTGAAGGAAACTATTAATATCAAAGATTAAAATAATCATTACAAAAAATCTTTAAGATATGAAGACATCTTACGAAATATTGGCCTAGCAATAAAATAAATGCTAATTATTCATAAATTCCTTACAAGCTTATCAATTAGACTGATAAATGCTCTGAACAACTTATTTTAAATGCTCTGAGTGAGCATGAATACAATTAGATTCATATTCCATGAAATAAACAGAAATATGCATGAGATCAATAAAAGGAATGTAATATTTTATTACATACATAACCAAAAGTCAATCAGAAACAAGATTTTTTTGTCCTTCAAAACAGGCGTTGACAGACCACACATGGCCAAAGAAAATAAGAAGAAAAACAGACAAGCAGTTCATCAAATCTGTCAATTCCATCATATACAGCACAATAAGAATTTCCATTCAAATACTACAACATGAGAAAATCCTTATTTTCCATTCATTTAAACTCACATTTGTATGATTACACTAATTAAATCACATTCGCTACTGTTCAACCTTAAGATTCTTCAGATCTTCCAATGCACCAGTATTTGGTTTTGTATGTTACAGGCTCAGATCTAATCCAGGACAAACATTCTCATCACACCAGCAAAACTGTTTACAACTCAAGTGTTGAGGATCATAGGCTATCCAGGCTACTGAAATCCCTGAGACATATTTCATGTATCAGCTGGTGAGTGTTTAAGTGCACTCACTCTGATCAGGCAGGGTGGGACATCTTTATCTCCTTTCGAAAATAGATTTTCAACAGACAAGCACTCTAATGTACCACTTGTATAAAAAAATGCAGGTATACATTATAATTGAGTCACGATAGACATCGTTAAAGCTGTATATATTATCATAGGCACAGGAGGTAGGTAACAATTGGCACTCAGGGTGACTTGTGGAAGATGCAACAATGCAGAGCAGAAGCCAGGGCCCATTTGCTTAGATATATTTCTGTATCTGTATATTTCTATATCATCAGCCCTGGTTAAACCAGAGCAAGTTCTTCAAATATGTAAATGAAATTAGTTTTTGAAACATTGAAAATTGTGCATGTTCACAAGGAAGTGGTTTTGGTGTCACATTACATCCATTTTAAGAATAGTTTGTGTTGTGTCACCCTCCATAAAAGAGAACAAACATTTCTAACAAATGTCAGTCTACTCTAATGTTTCTGTCCTTAAAACATTTCCCTTTACCAACTCAGAGTTCAAATCAAGCCATGTTCCTGACTTAACAGTAAAAGAGGCATGTTGTAGCATTCAGACATTGTGTTTAAAATGAGATAAAGTTTACATTTGGAATAGAATACTAGTTTACTACCTAATGTAGACTGACCACTATTTTATAAAATAGTAAGCGAACCAGCAGGCATTATTCTATAATAAACATTTCATATTGTAGAAAGCTACACTGTTTTCACATTACCTCATCATCACGTTGCAAGTTTAATTCAGTTAAACATGGAGTTGTATCCTATCATTCTAGAAAATAAAAACAGTTCTTTTTCATTTTTAATCCAATTTTGTGTTGAAAAGACTCTTTGCAGTCAGATCAAACAAGATCATAGGCCATCCGGGTGTGCACAGTACATTTACTCTGTATTGCAGCAATAGTGAGAGTTGTATTGTAGTATACAATTCCGAACCTAGTCAAAGACATGATAAATAAAAGTCATGATAATGTGTGAGGAAATAAGAGCGGAAGACAGACTTGTTTCCATGTTTGGGATTTCTTATTGTTCTGTCCCTTGTTAAAGCAAAATATGAAGAAGTTAGGAATGTGAAAAGAGGAGATAATGGGACATAGCTGCTTTAAGACAAATAAAATCACATGATTTGAGTAGGCGGAGCATTAAAAGAGGCAAAAATGATATCTAAACAATGAGAATAAAGCAGAGTGAAGTAGAATATGTTGTGATGTTGTACCAAAATAGGCTGAAGTCAGGCTAAACTCTCGTGACTTTTCACTTGTGATAAACACACAAGTGAAAAGTAAAAAAACAGTAAAAAAAAAAAAAAAAAAAAAAAAAAATTATATATTAGCCTAATTTTAAGATTTACACATTTCAATTTCATAACAAATTCCATCAAATTGAATTGTGTAATTTTTAACTAAATTAAAACTTTAAATCTTTATTATTTTGTTGTCGTTAGGAAATTTTAAAACAACTTTCAGCATATTGTGCATTACATTAAATGATTTCAGCCATAATATAATGATGGGTGCTCAAAAATGACTGGCCTCTGATTGGATAATGTGTGTGACTGAATGAATTTAAGACAAAAAGTGATGTTTAAGACGTTATGTAAACAGAAAACTATGACCTAAGGATAACTGATAGCCTATTTCTAGGACCATTATACTTATTTTCACTGTGACATTTTACATTATTGATAGTTGATAATCATAATTATTGACAATTACATTATTTTCATGACAATTAGGTATATTTTCCCCCCAAAATCACTTTACTGTATTGCATTATTTTGTAATTTCCATTATAGTAATTGGTGATTCTCATCTAATTACTGCAATACTTCAGTACAACAAATACTACCACAATGTATAAATACTTTATAAATTAATATATTGTTATTTTTTACGAAATTACAGTAATGAAAATTAGATTTCACATTACGTTGTTTGCTTAATTGTCATTAAAAAATAATGTCACAATGCAAATACATTTTTTCTGCAAAATATAATTTATTTTTTGCTTTTTGTTTTGATATTGCAGTGAAATATGACCCGAACATGATCTTGACAGGTTTCGTAAGATTCACCCAACTGTATATCATCTGGACCCAATGTTTATATTGCACATGATGTGTCTCTATGTCTTAGCCACAAAAAATAAAAACAATTCAATAAAATGTAACCAAAGCAGGACGAAGAATATCTAATCAATGTCTGCACTGTTCGAACGCACTTTCGTGTTTAAATCTGCAGTACGAGCCCAGCGGCGGAAATGTTGTCCCCTCCTCCGGCAGTCTGGTACACCTCAGTGCACACCAGCACAGGAGCCACGCAAATCTCATAGTCTTCCTCATCCCAACAGGAAACGGGTCGAGATTCCTTGAGTGAAATCCTCTGGCTGCCTTCTTGCCTACTCACTGAGAAAGATTCGTCCATGATCAACCGCGCTTTACTGAGGTCAATGTCTGGCGATCCACAAACATGGCGGTTGGCTGTTAGAGAGGCTTTGGCTGTCGCCGACATGGTGTTCTTCCACTGGGAGCTGCGCTTGACTATGATGGCCTGGAAAGCCAGCGTGTGGACGTGGAGGCGGGTGAGCGGTCGACCTGTCCCGGCCTCCTGGTGGTGCTGGTTAACCAGGCGGTAGAGATCTCGCATCTGGTCCAGCACAGTAGCTACACGAGGGTTGGGGTCGGACAGCACGGTCAAGTTGCTGCCGCGGAAAAGGCTCAGGAGATTGGGCAACTCTTGCTCGTTCATGCCCAAAGAGTCGGCATTTGGAAGAACAAACTCGAGTAGATCAGACATCAGACCTTCGTCAACAAAGCTAGCCATCTCGAAATGGACGGTGGTCTGCAGGGACGCAGAGGACAGCATCTTTGCCAGCTTTCCCAACAAAGACCCACGTTCTCCTAGAGGAAAAATGTCAGTTATTACGGAATTTACAATTTCTGGTACAAATTTTTTCGATGTTAAAATACTTTCTCCTACTTTTTAGTTTAATATACAGAGACAACTAGAAGTAAGCTAAAAGTGTAAATGTGTAGATACTGTGGCACTATCAAAAGGTTTCTCTGTTAGTGTGAAAATCCCAAATCAGTCAGGATTGTTTTTGATCAAACAGGTAGTCCGCCCCAATCTCACTCCATTGGTTGAGTTAGAAGTTGACATGTTGGGCCGCTTGAACAATCAGAGGAATGTTTTAATAGTGTTTAAGTGTTGCCATTTATTTGGAAGTCAAGTTATGAATGGCTTACTTGTATGAAAAGAGACAGTTCACAGACATATGAAAACTTGGAAGGTTTTGGAATAGGGCTGCATAATTTGGTCAAAAATTCATATTGCGACACTTTTTAAAAATATTGCCATTTGTACTGCGATATGACAAACTAAGTGATCCATTTAAAAAAAATTGTCATGTTTTGCACATGTTCTACTGCCTAATAAAAGGAATTTCGCTATTTGAAGGTTCACACATGAGTCCTCTTAAAAAGAGCCAAACGCTGACCTTTTTCAGTTCAGCCACAACAAATAAATGAAACAAAGAAAGAAAAAAAACGTTGTCTTCAAATTGTACCGGTCAACTGTGTACCTGTTTTTGTCCACTTTGCAGGTGCTACTATTAGTGCATTAGTGAAATATACCTCAACTGCATCCTGCATTATTATAATGACACATGTGCCTGGCAGAGACTGCAGCCATTTGTAGTTTAATAATCACACAAGGTCATATCGCAATTTCGACTTCATTACATTACAATTAATTGTGCAGCCCTAGGTTGCAACAACATGAGGGTGAGCAAATGATGATAGAATTTTTATTTTGTTTGGTCAACTATCCCTTTAACAACTAATCAATTCTGTACTTCACCTTATAAGTCAATATCTTACTCAAAACACAGTAAATTCCGATTTAGCTTGTATTCTCAATGTTAAATGAAATAAGATCTCATTTGTCTGAGATTTTCCCAGTCTAAATGTGGAACAGTTATTAGTAATCCTAACTTACCTGTGGGGCAGACTGACAATAGAGGTATGTGGAGCGGAGGGGGGTGGGGCCGGGTCGGAATATCGCGCGCCCGGAGCGGTAGGGCCGCTGCCAGGGGCGGAGGAGTGTCCCCATTTGCTGCCAGAAAAGCGGAGGGGCGTTCTGCCCGCTGGGGGTCGAAGGTTTTACTCCGGTTCGCCCGGGAGTTGACTGTCGTCCGCCTGAGTGTGGAGGAGTGTTCGAGGACCACACAACGGTACATCAGAGAACCGGTGAGTGAGCTTTTCTCTCTCTCTCTCTCTCTCTCTTTCGCACCGTGTTGGCCTTTTTCCTCGCGCGCCTCATCAGGCCTATTGGGGACCCGGCCCCCCTCCGCTCCACAAGGTACAAAGTGAAAAAAATCACTGACTATAGAACCTTTACGGTCTGTCTAC
Organism: Xyrauchen texanus; assembly: GCF_025860055.1. Lineage (NCBI taxonomy): Eukaryota > Metazoa > Chordata > Actinopteri > Cypriniformes > Catostomidae > Xyrauchen > Xyrauchen texanus. The sequence goes on from NC_068297.1 coordinate 5,861,296, forward strand.
TTTCTCAGGTAGGAAACATGTTAATCTCACCATGTGACAGTACAGTACAGAATATGTGTAACGGTAGCCAGCTGGTACGTGCTGTGCAGTGTGTGTGTAAACCTCCTTGTTAGCGTGCCCACCTCCCATGCTGGAGACGCCGGTTCAAATCCCGCTCAGAGCGGGTTAAGCAGGGCCGGTTACATATGCAACACAGGAGATTTTTATGTTTTTTTATCATTATTATTTTGAAATTCATGAAAATTCCCACCACAGTGTCCTTTCCATCACAACTAAAATTACGTTTTGTGTTTAATATTGTGGTGGATATGACCATGATGGAAATGCCATTTTGATATTTTTTTTTTTTGTTTTTTTTTTAAATCGCTTATTTTATTTCAAAGCTAAAATTTTATGAACCCGAAATGCATTTAAAGACTACATGCTCCTCAATGACACTTTTGTCGCATTGGTGAACTAGTACACTAACTTTTGATAAAAATTTATTGGAAGCAGAATTTTTTTGTCCCACAACTGTGTACTTTAATGTAAAATGTATAATAATTTTTTTATTTATTATTATTATTTGTTAATTGATCAAAATCATTTTCACACAATAAATATTGCAATTGTTTGGGTTTATTTAACTCTTTATTTATATTTTTCATAGCTTTGAACATGGAATAATTAAACATTTTATCATGGATTTTCATAGTTTAATATTAAATGTCTGGGACAAGGCTAAAACGGTCAAATCTATACATAAAAGGCATTTGAAAAGTATTAAATTAAATGATGAAGGCCTGGTAAAAAGTTTCTAAGTTTCTATCTATCTGTTAGTTTCAATAAAAATCAACTCCTGGGACATGAACATTACAGAAGATGAAGCACCTATGAATATGAATCCGATTTTAAAGATATTAAACTGTTTGAATGCACATTGACTAATGATTTGCTGAGCATTATTTAATGTAACAACATTTTTACATTCAAGTGGTGATTGTGCAAAATGTACCACCACATGCTCGGATGTTCTGTTTGGTTGCCAGGACAATTCTCGATAGTTGCAATGATGTACTGGGTGGTATCTAGAAGTATGAGCACTAATTAAAGTGATGCTTGCCTTAGCAAACACCACTAATCATTTTATTTATGAAAGTTATTATAGAGAATATGCAGTACTTTCAATCTTTTAGATCTTTAAATCTATCACTAATTAAACTGGCCTCCTGTGGCTTCATTCACTCACCTTGTCTGAAAGGGAAGCTGTCCATCATCTGTAACCCTCCAACTACTAAAAGATCTGGCATATATCCCTTCAGCTTCTCCTGAAATTGCTCTATGGAGTCAAGGTACGGATTGTGATCGTCGCTGTGGACAATATACCTACAGCAAAAGCAAACTGTTTCAAAACAATGAAAGCATATTCTTTGTAAGATCTAATATCATAAGGTCTGTAGATATTACACACTACAATGAGCACGGAGCACAATAAATCAACCCAATATAAGCCCACCTGTTGGCCCTTCGGGAGGAGTACGGCCCCCACGTGGCACCTGTCGGGTACTCCATTATCAGATGGATGTCTGGCTCTTCCACAATGTTTCCTGCCACTGAGGAGAGAAGAAATGATTCATTGAAATGAGACATGAAACCACATATTTTGTTATAGGTAATATTTTACAATAAAGTTGTATTCAATAATATTAGAACTACTAATGAACTAATAATGAACAATTCTTTTATAGTACTTACTAATCTTGGTTAATGTTCAAATCATACATCTCTACATCATATCTACAGACATTCTATCATTACTGATTTCAATTCTGGATAATAAAAAAATAATAAATAACAACAATTATCTCATGATTAAAAATGCAAGCATGTTCTTATTGTCTTCTCTCTTGGGTAACATGGTGTTAGTTTTTTTATGAACATTTTAGCACCTTTGTTTTACTCAGCAAATGACAAATAGCAAGTTTCTTTGATTTTATGTTTACTAATATTTATTGAGTGTTCATTGGTACTTAACACATTTAAAATGATTGAATATTGCATTTTTAATAACTGTGCTGAAAGTATGAATGTCAAAGGATGTTACGGCACCCATGATGTGCTGAGACAGAATGTCGATGAAATCTGTGCTGAAACTTCCCCCTAAAAGCACATCACACCCTTCTAGTGCCATCCTGCTGGCCATGACAGGTGCATTTCCTCCTATAGACCACCTGTTTCCTGGCAATTCTCGAGAAGCGTCTACCAGTTCACTGAAGAGTGTGTCATTCATCACAAACCTCCTATGAAAACAGAGAAGGGGAGATCAAGAAACTGTCAGCCATATAACAAGTAAGGGTACGGGTAGATTGACGGTTAAAGGTTTTGGCTGTTAAAACAAGGCCGCTGTTTCAGTTTTCTAAAAGGAATGACTCTGAACGATATTTACTGTAATCACCAGTGGTTGACCGATATGGGATTTTAAACAGCCAATACAGAAGGTAGAGATCAAGAGAGTAAGATGCCAGATATAAAGCCGATAAACATATAAAACAATGGCAGACACACAGAAAATTGCTGACACTACACACATTGTACACTATATAGCAGGGGTCGGCAACCTGACATGTGTGCCAACATTGGCACACAGAGGGGTAATCACTGGCATGTCAGCAACGTCGAGAGAAGAGTAGACCATTTTATCTATATAAACTCCGCACCTGCATTCCAATTTACATCTTGGTGTAATCCTTCCTCATGATCACAAAACATGTTTTCATGAGCTGAATGGGAGGCTAAACAAAAAGTAAAAATGTGGCGAGACTGCAGTATACCCAACAGACTCATGCAGCGCGTGCAAGCCATTCACACATCACGAGCCGGCAGCGCTTCACTTTCGATTAATCGCGCGAGTATACGTGCCCACTTTGCTTCAGTCAGTCTGCGCGGATGACAGCCAACATTTAGGGTTTCATTTGTTTCTTTTTGCTTTCAGAACAACATGTGATGTACTAAGGAAAACACCACTATTTATCCTTGAGATTTCCAACCCACCATACATATAGACCCTCCTTAAATCATGGTAAAATTCAAAATTACATTAAACGATTAAAAGAGAACATAAACCCACATCGTGCGATTCAATAATGTGAGTCTATTCAAAATATAAATTAAACCTGGAAATAAAGTTTTAGGATTTTGGAAGTGCAATTCACAGAAAAGGGCTAAATAGTTGATCAGCTTGCACTCACAGCGTGAGTCTCGGCACACTTTATTAGTATTTAGCACTCCCATTCAGCTAAATTCAACACGCTGCGTGATCATCAGGAAGGAATACATCAAGAAGTAGACTGGAACGCATGTGTGAACAACTTCATATAAATGCTTTTTTAAATGCACAGCCATTGACCAGGAAAATAATAAATGGCACTCCATGTCAAAAAGGTTGCCGACCCCTGCTATATACTATATGCACAAGGGTGTAGCAGCCACGGGGGACGTGGGCAACATGTACCCCACACTCTTTAAAAAGGTGATTTTTGTCCCTCACACTTTTTCAAGCAAAACCCATACCGTGTCCAAATGGTGGATTTGTAAACAGAATTCTTTGCATTTTGTTACTTTGGGCTGATTGAGCAACCATCCAGCCAAATCACAGGTGAGTTTCACGAGCCGAAGCAACTTACATAATAAGCCAACTCAGACAGTCTAATCAACTACTACTACTAAAACAACTACTAATCAATTCTACAAAGTTGCTTTCAACAATGCTCATTTATCAATGTTTTTTATCAGCATTGATCTAAATTAATAATCTAGAGATGAGGAAACCACAAATGAGTAATTTGTCGGCATATTGTTCTTGATTGGCAGCATTATATGAAATGCACTGCAAAAAAACAAAGGACAATCCTTCTTTTAAGCACACATTGTAAGTGGAGTTTATATCAGTGCAGAGTCTTTATTAAGTTAAGCTTTTTACATTATTTTTGTGAGGTAATAGTTTGATCGGTTGTTTTTGCCAATTTAAGCAGATTACTAGATCTGTGTTAAATATGTAAATCTATTTTTAATAACAGCTCCTGTTTTTTACCTCTATGTTGGTGTGCAGTCGACAAACAGTAGGGAAAATAGATAGATCTGCTGTGTTTTTAGAACGCATGTAGACACACTTATTATACATGAAAACATAAGGACAATTTTGATAGAGATCATGCTCACAAACTGTAGGGAAATTACAGATTGGCTTTGTTCTTATATTGCTCAAATCCTCTGCCAAAGTCTCTTTGTAGGTCTGTAGACATACACATTTTAAAAGATCAATTTTCTTTTGATCGTTGATTCAGTGACTAACTCATTGCACACAAGACACTCATTTGTCACCACCTTCTGGAATCAACAGAAATGGTCACTGAATAATTAAATTAATCTGAACGAATTTTGGTGAACGAAGTCAAAACACTCGAGCCACTTGGATAGATTTAAATCCCACAATACACAAGCACAGAGTAAAAACTGTAATTGTGCACATGCACAATTGTCATTATTGTAATTGATCTTATGTGCCTAAAACATTTGCACAGTACTGTACAGCTAGTGTTTTATCTGAGTGTGGCAAATGAGACACAAAAACCTGCCGTTAATGGCATTTCTATATTCTCTTAAAATTCCCTCAGTTGGACAGTAAAATGTGATTAGAATTTGAAGTGCTTAATACTGTACAAATCTGAAAAATTGCAATATATGTTAAACACTTATATGAAGTATATTTTCATATGTAGATTTCACTGATAAAGTCACATATATGTATATGAAAGCAACATACATTTTAAAGCATCACAACATTTTTACATATATAACATATAAACCAAATATGTGGAATTTGAATATCTACATAAATGCTTAAATATATCACTTGGTATATCGCCATATAGCAGATTTCTTTAACAGGCCTAATAATTGAATCCTCATTTGTGTTTTTAATTTACAGATATACTGTAGGCCTATTTTAACTTTAGAAAAGTTCTTATGTCTGTGGCAGAAAATCTTAAAACAAAAATAATTAAGGGTCTTTCAATAGTCATATCACAGGTTTCACCTATGGTAATGTATGGTATTTCTGTGTTTTTATAATTTTTTGCTTGCTTACTGCATATTCTGTTATTGTGCACTAAAATATTTACATGTAATTGCATTTACACAATCACAGACACAAACTACACAGGTATACAACGAGGATTTGTGAGTGTTCACTGCAAAATAACAACAAAAAAACGCAGTAAATTGCATCGCAATATTTGAGAAAAGCTGCAGCAAATTCAGTCATTTTGGGCCGCAATAATCAGGAAAAAGTGCCGCGAAATCCTGGTGGGACTGATTGGCTAAGCGGGCCAATTAACAATACATCAATTAATATATCAGTCAATAGCAATCATGAAACCGGTCAATAAAACGTACTTGTCTTCATTTACTTTACAATCAAAAGGAGCAAATAAGAATTAATATTATGCATATCAAATGTTTTGTATACTTTTAGGGCCATTAAGATGTTTTACATTGAGACTTTATTTTCATCATATTGATTCACATTTTACCCCTCATTTTGCATTACCGCAACATGAAAAAAAGATGGTCATTATGATAATCTCATTACCGCAATGTGATTTTTTTTTATATTATTTAAAATTTAAAGTATTTATACATCATAGTTGTACTCACTTTTTTAGTGCCTTTCATTTTCAGAGATTTTAATAAGAAAATGACTGTATAACACCATATTTGTTATTGTAATGCAGTAAAAAAAAAAAAAAAAAAAACAAAGAAGGAAAAATAGAGACTGTTACGGTAATGAAAATCATAATTGAAAACAACAAGATTAGTAAAAGTAAATGTCCAGACGCATTATGGTTGACTAATTTACTTTTAAATTCTGCGTGAATTCTGTAAAGCAGCATTCAGCGATGAGTTTGTATTTTTTACATTTTTATCGTTAACTTATTTTTGGATGGCCAAATAACTAAATGAACTACAAAAATATGTGCCATGCAAATTAAAAACGCATCTGAAATCAATAAATCTAATAGAATAGGAAAGAGGGACGTGGAGAACATTTTTATTTATTTGTTTTTTGCCTTTTCGTTTCTACATTTTCTGATTGTGGGGTGGGGTGTGCTTAAGCGTAATGAAAATTGTGGGGTGGGGTGTGCTTAAGCGTCCTGAAAATAATGCCACAAGGCAAAAAAAATCATCCTAAATGTAGGCGTCACTTACTTTATGCAAAGTATAATTTCAGATTTTCTTTTGTGAGAATCACCCATGCACCCTTGTTATTTTAATAAGTGCACACATTATAACTTATACGTATTATACTTGCAAAAGAAAAAAATAATAATAAAAAAGGTGATCAGAAAATGTAGAAACGAAAAGGCAAAAAACAAATAAATAAAAATGTTCTCCACGTCCCTCTTTCCTATTCTATTAGATTTATTGATTTCAGATGCGTTTTTAATTTGCATGGCACATATTTTTGTAGTTCATTTAGTTATTTGGCCATCCAAAAATAAGTTAACGATAAAAATGTAAAAAATACAAACTCATCGCTTAATGCTGCTTTACAGAATTCACGCAGAATTTAAAAGTAAATTAGTCAACTGCAAATCTAAAACTCTAAATATTTTTAACTGTAAATAATGGATACTTATGACAGCTATAACATAAATAACATGAACATTTCAAAAGCTTTCAAAATACCATATGGGCTTAAACATCTTTTTAGCTGACAAGAATGAAAAAAAGAACTCCACTATAATTGCTAGTTATAATATGGAGGAAAAACTGCACCCCACTCTAACATCCAAACCCAGGGCAAGCTGCACTCTTGCCTCGCTACTGTGTCATTAAAACAAAAAACATTGGCGGCAACAGTTAGAAATGGCACTCCATTCACTATGCAGTGTCTTAGCATAACTAAGCAATATTATCTTGAGAGGCCTGTCGCTCGGCTCAGAAGTGTGAATTTCATTGCTGTTTTTGGAGTGTAGTTGGCCGCTGCCATGCTGCCTGTGCACATGTCATACATATAACTAGAACTGTATGAGACTGATCTATTTCAACTTAACAGTATTAATTTATCAATACTGATAATATTCCAAGTATTTTGACACTTAAAACATGCAAGAATGTCAATGCATTAGACAGAAACATTTTAAAACTATTGAAACAGATTTAATTTATTCACTCGCATGATTTATTTGCAAATGTTACTTGGTTTTAATGGCTTTTTGTTATCTGTGCAATGACAGTCATACATACATTTTTAACTTTGGTTTAAGTGTCTAATACATTTTGTGGCCACTGAATGTATATACTTTACAAATATGTATATAAACTCATATTTAATTTGTTTTCTCAATCCAACTAACTCTAAAATTGATCAAAAAGGAAGTTTCCAATCATATATAAACTTGTTAAACAAATAATTTAACACCAGCTTTCATATCAAAATAATCACAACAACAGATTTTTTGTTATATTGTGCAATCACTACAGTCCCGAGGGCTTTGTTAACATGCTTGAACAGCTCAAACTTAAAAATGCTTGAACAGCTCTGAAGCGGCTCCAGGGGAGAAAAAATATGCGAAACTCTGGGCCAGCTGCTCTGCATTCTCTATGTAGTCATGGTGGAGGGGCTGGTCCGTTGGCTTCACACCGATTTTATTTAGCAGAGCCACTCCATCCACTATGATATCCACACAACCACCAAAACCTGATAAAAAAGATATTGAGATTACATGTACAGTTCGATAATCTAATCTAATTTTGCATTTATTTAATCTTTGAACCAGGCCATCCAGCAAAACACAGATAAAACTCATAGGTTACATTTACATTAGGCAGACATTTACATTTATGCATTTGGCGGACACTTTTATCCAAAGCGACTTACAGTGCACTTATTACAGGGACAATCCCCCCAGAGCAACCTGGAGTTAAGTGCCTTGCTCAAGGACACAATGGTGGTGGTTGTGGGGATCGAACCAGCAACCTTCTGATTACCAGTTATGTGCTTTAGCCTACTACACCACCACCACCACTCACAAAAGGTTAGACCAGTGATTCTTTACTGGAAATATGCAAAATTATAAACAAGACATAGGCTCAATAGGAAAATGGTCCATTTGGTAAATTTTTATTTAATTTCTATTTTATATTACATTCATCAGAACTCACATGCAACCCAAACCCACTAGTTCAGAACCACTGGGTTAAAAAAATATCTTCCTGTAACTGACTATTTGAACTGAATATACCGGATTACACTTAGATGCCCATCAGAAGATGGCTAAAACAAACATGCCAATAGATTCAAGCTGTTTTTATAAGAACACAATGCACTTACATGTAACGATCACAGGTTAGAAAAAACAATGATTGCCTGCCAAATCACAGGCATGATATCAGATTAATCAAGTAGGTCAACAATCACCAAGGACTGAATAAACAGGCAAGCAATCAGCATATAGATTTAACTGATTCAATATCAGCTCTATCAAAACTGTAATCAAATGTCCAGAAGATTCAACTTTCACGTATATTGCCTGTGTTAAAAGCAATACATACAAGAAACACAAAAGATTGGACTGTGTCTGCCACAAGTTAATGATTTAACAGTAGTGTTGATAATCTGGTGGTCCAAGTTATTTTCCCTGGCAAGCACTGAGCATGTTACTGTAGAGACGGTTTTAAAGGCATAGTTCACCCCAAAAAATTTCATTCTCTCATCATATACCCTCATCATATACCCTCATGCCATTCCAGATGTGTATGACTTTCTTTCTTCTGCTGAACTGAAATGATGATTTTTAGAAGAATATTTCAGCTCTGAAGGTCCATACAATGCAAGTGAATGGTGATCACATAAAGCAAACTTTAAAGTAATCCATAAAACTCCAGTGGATAAATAGATTCAGAAGCGATATAGTAAGTGTGGGTTAGAAACAGAGCAATATTTAAGTCCTTTTTTTTACCCTAAATCTCCACTTTCACTTGCAGATGTGAAACTAAATCTAAATAGGCACCACATGTGACTTTCAGATGTAAAAGTGAAAGTGGAGATTTAGAGTACAAAAACCTACACTCTCACCCACACCTTTCATATCACTTCTGAAGATATAGATTTAGCCAATGGAGTTTTATGGATTACTTCAGGTAGGTTTAAGTTTCCTTTATGTGACTTTTGGAGCTACAAAGGTCTCTGATCACCATTCACTTGTATTGTATGGACCTTCAGAGCTGAAATATTCTTTTAAAAATCTTAGTTTGTGTTCAGTAGAAGAAAGAAAGTCATACACATCTGGGATGGCATGAGGGTGAGTATGCATGGGAGAAATTTCGTTTTTGGGTGAACTATCCCTTTAACCAACAATAAGCAAAGAAGAGATGCAAATCAAACATGCAAAACAAAAAGAAGAGGCCAGAAGATCAGTAAAATAAGCAACTTAAACAGACGAAAAAAGAAACTGAAATTTCCTGAAAATAGACATTCTATGGCAGAAAAACAAGCTTAATTAAGCATAATAATTTAACTTTAATATTTTAAAATTACATAAAAAATAAAATAATGTGCGATATTATTCAGTTGCTTAAAATAATGTCATTTTAAATAAAAGTTATAAAGTAGGCTAAAAAAAAATAAACTGTTATAATTACTATAATGGCGAAATATTATTTAACTACAAACATTTAGACAGAATAATTTTTTTTATTTATTTTTTTTTTTTTAATAAAAACAACGTTTTTGCTATTCTCAATTGGGAGATATGCAAAATCAAGTTCATGCATGTGCATTGAATATCATCTGTGTTTTATGTTGCATGCATTTAAATCATTTAAAGGTCTGTACCGATAGCCACTCGTGGTCTGGACACGCTGCTCATGCCTACTTTCCGCTCCGCTCGCAGTAGTGAAGACAGAACCGTGTCCAGTCTCTCGTCAAGCACTGAACTGTCCGGGGATTGGAACCAAAACGCCACCAGTACCACTACAAGAGACATAACCGAGCCATATTTCACCCCAGAGAGCAGCTCAATGGCCATTTCAGATGTATGAACACACTCCTTTCCTCTCTCTTCTTCTTCCTAAGCCAGTGTAATGATGAATCAGGGGGCGGATATTTTTCTTCAAAGAAACTAAAAAAAGATGTAGAATGACCATTATCATGAATTAGCATTTTTAAATAGGCGGAGCTTATTGCCGGGAAGTTGCCTCGGATTGGTCAGGACCGATGGCTCCAAATAATATTCTCGTATTTTGACATTTTACCGGGAATTTTCATCTAACTGTTTATTTTCTCTCAGATTTTTAAGATTTTCAGCATTATTATTCCGTTATAAATGAATGTGTTGACCACTACTGAAATAGCGTGTTGACACTTTATCACATGGTGTTTTATACTATTTTCCGCGCAGGCGGAAGTAAACATTTGCAGGGTTAACTTCGAGAGCGGTGAATGGGATTGAATGGGAGATCACAACAAATATTATTTTCACTTACCCATTTGCCCCAAGACAAAAATATAGAATCCACTATTATGTTTGAATGACTTCCTAGAAGAGGAAAAAATAGAGATCGGTGGATTAAGACAATAAAATGGGAGAAGATGCCAAATTTACTGTCACTCTCTCAGCAGCCGTAATAGAAACCCCATCGCAGCTATGGTAATTCGTTTTTTTTTTTTTTTTTTTAACTTATTCCAGGGCAATATAACACAAAGCATAATGTTATAAATTTACTCTCAATATTTAAAAAATGTATAATAAAAAAAATTGCGAGATTTACGTTAATCGCGTCATCAGAGTGAGCTTTTTTATTTTTATTTTTTTATTGCTTGAAAGAAAATACAAAAAGCCACAGTAAACATAAAACTTAATACATAACGTCAAAGCTAAATAGCAGCACAAAAAAAAAAAAAAATACACATAATAAACAGAGGTAAATGACCATGGGATAACAAAAATAAATAATAAATAAATAGATAAATAAATAAAGACCAAAATAATATTGTACAAGGGGGTTAATTATCAAAGTATGCCTCCAAAAGTTTACACAATTTAAGGGCTTTTTTATTAAGCATACATTTTAAGGATTTGAGGAAGATCGCCAATTCCTTCTGGAAATGCATGAGGAGTGGAGGATTCTTAAAAAAAAAAATCTAGATTTATGTATAAAGTAATTGGCCAAAACTACAATATTATTAACCAAAAATTCAACATCACCATTGAGAAAATCATCACAGTGAGCTATCTTGCGCTATCTTGAGTATTTTATTATTATTATTATAATTTTTTATTTTTTTATTTTTTGGCATATTCGAAAATAGCTACTTACAACAGCACATGCCCCCAAATGTGTTTTCTTCCACTGGCTCTAGTAGAGAAATGTTTGATGTGTCACTTCCGGTCATTTTGTTTCAAAATAAAAAAGAACGTAATGTTAAAAATCTAATTGATTACAGTGCAATATATTAAATATGTCTAAATCAATAAACTTACACTATCCATTTGCCTGATAATGTTTATATGCCTAGCATAATAGTTCCTTCATTTGGTTAAATATTTTTTCTCTTTGCCACTGTAGTTGTAGAAATGGCATGAAATGTAATATTTCTCTCCTAAATGGATTGATGTTTGACTCACAGAGAACCTGGCTAGGAGAGGTCTCTGGTTTCAGTGTAACAGCATCTAATTCAACTGGGGCAGAGCTATACATAAACATAGCTAAACAGTCACTTCTGCATGCGTATGCATGATATTCTTACATAGGATAGATAGATGGATGGATGGATGGATGGATGGATAGATGGAACAATAACAATTCAAATATGAGCCAATTTTTATCTTCAAACTTTATTATCTTTGAAAAACAATCTATTTCCAATAAGTCACTAATTTGGTCTGTTTTCAAAGATAAAATACAAAACTTAGCAAGGTATAAAAAGAAAGAAAAGTGTCTATTACAGTGTCAGTATCTCAATACTATATTTGTCACCTGACCAAATGCCTTAAACATGAACAAATACAACACCAAAACAAGCTTCAGTTATAATCAACATGCCTTCAATAAATTACTAATACAAAATGGTAATACTTCAGAAAATTAAATGTGCTTAATATCTGGCAAATTATTGTTATTATTATTATTATTTAAACCAACAGTTATCTAAATAATTCAATTGCATCAAAGGTCTGGAAACATGGAAAAAATATTAACAACACTGTCATTATCTAAAATGTTTAAATGTATAATTCAAGTTAAGTTTATAAATCAAGTAAAATTTCAACACTGTCTCTGTTCCTGATATATAGAAAATAGAAATAAACCCTCTAATGTGTGAAATCTGCATGGATAATTCTGTTGTTCAAAGATGTTTGCAGCTGCAGCAGGAAATCCTCACAATTTCTTAAAAAAATTAAAACGGTAGCAGTAAAAAAAAAAAATCCTGATTTTGTTTGAAATTATAATATAGAGGAAAGAACATAGGCTACCAATAATTGAGTAACAACCATTTCATAAGAGTAAGATGTGTATTCAGAAATTCTAGAATAAACTTTTAAGCAATTTAATAAGAGCAAAATACAAATTTCTACAGACCTACAGAAAATTGTGGCCACATCGATGTGCTCACATCACATCATAGAAGACTGCAAATAACTTGTAAACCTCGTACACTTAAAAAATAAAAACAAACAAACATATACAAAGCAAAATATTTAAAGAATTCATGCAATAAGCTCAAATCTTTAAGGAGCAGTAAGCTCTGATTTCCAAACATAATATTATGACTTCTTGCTGAAATTGCATTATTAATGCACAGAGAATAAACTACATTTGAAATATCTTTAACCTGTCTGCAACTGTTTGCATGAAAAGCAATAATGAAAAGCATTTCTCTTTTTTGCTTTTACTACTTTATGGCACATAATTGAAAATGATGCATATTGCTCCTTACAGAAGATAGATAACATTTTAAAAATCTGACATATAAACAAAGCCTTACTTGTCCTCAGATACAGTATACTGACCAAAACAAACAGTATCCTGCTGGTACGTGATAGCGGTGCAGAGTGTAAACCTCACTCTCCTGGCCTTAAGAGATGCACTAGCCTCCTTGCTAGCATGTCTGATTCCCATGCTGGGGGTCGCAAGTTTGAATCCAGCTCGGGGCAGTTCGAGTAGGACTGGAGACATTTAGAACTATGGATTGCATTGTTTTAAATGGTAACGAGGATAGGACATTGCAGACAACTAACATAGCTTTTTTATATACTTGACCCATTTTTATCTAGAGGTACAGACTATTTAGCACCTTAATTTATTTAATAGACAACAAACTTTAAATCAAGAATCTCCTAAATCAATAATCTTATCTATTTCACACTCACAGAAACTGCATAATTACAGTGGACATTTTCAGTACTTTTAATTAATTTGGCAAGACCTTAACATAAAACCTGGAAATGTTGACCACCATTCATGTACAAAATTCCATTTCAGCATCCTAGTACATATATTTAAATGTTTAGTGTTTTTGTAACTAAAAAATATTATTGCAGCAGGACAAATATTCGTATACTGTAACTGTAAAGTGCGTCAGCATTTCTTTTCTGATATATTACGATGCTTTACTGCTACACAAAGATCCACATAAGAGCAATTCTAAGTCAAATTCACAACTCAGAATTATTACAATAATTTTTTTAAGACAAACATCCCACCCTGTAGTCATATTGAGATACCTGATTTTAAACGTGTTGTCATGGGAAAAGGAAGTACCTACGGCCAAAGATGAATGTTAAATATAAATAAAAAAAATTCCAATATATAACCTGAGAAGCTTTTTGAAAGCCCCAGAGTCATTTCTTCTCAATTGTGGAATGTCCTAAGTAAAATATGTAAAGAATCAAAAGGACATTAAGAAAAAAATAAATGTTCCACTTGCTTTGATATGATCTTGGTCCAACACAGCTTGAGTTTATTCAGTAATATCCCGGATGGTACTGTTGACTCCATGGCTTCTGATTCCAAAACTGATGAAGAACATTTTCAAAATGTTATACATAGTATACATATTTAATTAGACTTTTCAAGTGTAGTATACTTAAAAACATAGACTGCCAATCAATATCGTAAAATAAATGTACTAACCAACCAACATATTTATCTTGAGAGACTCACCCCTTGTTGCCAGCTCTGGTTGAAAGCATGTACTTTGTTCATACTAAAGTTCCCATTTTTAAAGCCACGGTTATTTCCTTCTCGAACCCTGAACTTCTGTGGAAACAGCATATTTATTTTCTTGGCACACTTTCATCTTATAGTTAGTATCATACCAGCGTTGTCTCATAGAATCACGTTACTGTACCAATTAATGATTTTTATGTGGCCTGTTGTATGTATAGCGGCAGTTTCCTGGTGAAATGAACACTAGAGGCACTACTACTTGAAATGAACACTAGAGGCACTACTAGAGACACATTGACTTGTATTCAGTTTCACACAAATCATGAGTAAAACAACAGAATATCAGATCATAAGCACTTCATTTTCTCCCTGTTCCTCACATAATTCAATCTTATTACATCAAAACACCGTCACTCTAGCTTACGACTTGTAAGCGCTACATTGTAGCATTTGCATTACATAACCAACTACATTTACAAGCATGCTAAGTGCGGTGGCTCAACTGTTAGAGCGTTGCACTTGCAATGAAAAGGACTTGCGTTCGAGTCCCCGAGCATGTGAGTCGACATGTGAGCCGAAAGTGTCATAGAAGCACCACAAAAAGATGTGGTTGCTTCCGTAATCACGTTTTTCATCTCTCATTTGCTTTTTACGATACTATCTGTTAGGTTTAGGTTTAATATTTAGGGTAGGGGGGGTCTGTTTTGTTGATTTAAAACTCAGTAGAGCATTAACCTTTAAAAGCTCTTCTTTTTGGGTGAACATATAACTTGCGTTAAGCGCCACAGAGTGGACATTTCACCTCGGAACGGCCGTGAGATGTGTAATGATCCACGTAATTTTCAAGAGATTAGACTGTTTTATTCTAAACTAATTCTCATGCATGAGCGGATAACCTACAACCATGCAGATATTAATATAGATATTGCAGTTGGATATGCTGCAAAAAGCATGTCTGGAGAAATCAAGAATGATCCCTCACCTGGTTGAAGTTGCCCCGGCTCCCACCTCCCCCTCGGGCCATGTTGCCCCTGTGCATGGCTCCTCCTCTGTTGCCCATGTGAACCATATTGCCACGACCAGGTCCTGGTCTGGGAGCACCACCTCTGTTTGGCATCCTACCACCCCGGTTGAAATTGCCACGGTTGAAGCCTCCTCGGAAGGCAGGGGGAGGGAGGAAGCCTCTTGGTGGCCTGTTGAATCCACCACGAGGTCCAGGTACTGTATAACAGTAAGAAAAGTATTTCGTTTTTTTACATAGTTTTCCTCGGGTCATTTACATAAATTCACTTGAGGCCCGAGTAGCCTTGCTGGAAATAGTGGTTTTGATACAATTAACCATGGTTTTATTACAGTAATACTGTAGTATCTATATAGTAACCATGGTTTACTATAATAAAATTATAGTAACCATCAGTGGTCGACCGATTTAGTTTTTTCAATGGCCAATGCCGATACCTAGAGAGCAGGATGGCAGATGGCTGATATATATGCAGGTAAACTTTATGCCATTTTACAACAGCAAATCAGATGTATACATAATATGTAAAGTGAAACAAATATTTATTTAACTAGAAAAGAAAAAACCATAACAGAAAGTGTTGACTGTACGTATATTGACAAATCTACTGGTAGATTTTTGAAACTGACACAAGCCAAATTTAAAGGGTTAGTTCACCCAAAAATGAAAATGCTCTCATTATTTACTCGCCCTCATGATATCTCAGGTGTGTATGTCTTTCTTTCTTCACCAGAATACATTTGAAGAAAATTAGAAAAATATCTTAGCTCAGTAGGTCCTTAAAATTCAAGTGAATGGAGATTTCTCTTTTGAAGCTCCAAAAATCGCATACAGTCAGAAACGTCATCCATACAACACCAGCTGTTAAATTCATATCTTCTTAAGCGACACAATCACTTTTAGTGAGAAAAAGATAAATATATAAGTACTTTTTTA
Source organism: Xyrauchen texanus (assembly GCF_025860055.1). Taxonomy (NCBI): domain Eukaryota; kingdom Metazoa; phylum Chordata; class Actinopteri; order Cypriniformes; family Catostomidae; genus Xyrauchen; species Xyrauchen texanus. The sequence goes on from NC_068297.1 coordinate 5,877,467, forward strand.
ACTCTCAATTTTAAACAATCATCGCTTCCGGTCAGCAGCGTTATGCACATTTGACGTAAATGTGTAGGCATGTGAAACACGCAAGAACTGAGGCACAGCCAGAAGAGCAGCGCTGTTTCCAAGTGAGAAGGAGGAAAGCTGTACAGTAGCTTGGTTGGTTTTGGTTTAGATCTGTATTTATCTGTTTTATCTTTACTCACAATGGTGCATTTGTGTGCTGATCCTGTATGTTGTGAGATTACATCCGTAACATGGCAACGCGAATACGTCAGACGAGAGACCGCTTGGACTCCACCCTCTCGTGAAGTTTACCAGAAGTGTTGGATTATAGTTAAAAAGTACTTAAATATTGATCTTTTTCGCACCAAAATTTATATTAATTAAAGCGATTGTATCACTTTAACGCATAAGTGCTGTTGATAGTGCGTTGGGGTAACACCGAAGCCTGTTGTAGAGGGAAACCCCACTACTGGAGCAATGCATCTGTTGCATTACAAAGTGCATGCCGCTTTTGTGTCTGCAGCAGCTTTCTCGAATATAACGGCTTTCTGGTGTACGTGTAAATGCGCTATTATAGTTCTATATTTGCGTAATGTCATTAACGACAGCTCAACCAAAGGGGTTCAAATGATAGATGTTCGACATAGTTTCTAGATTTTCAGGAAATAGTCGTGACTAGCTAGTTAATTTCTACATCGATGCATCGTACTATGGTGGTTACACAGTGAGTTACGTCGTTGTTCGGGAAACGCACCCCTGACCGATATATCGGTCTATCACTAGAAACCATATAGTAACCGGTTAATTTTGTAGTTTAACTACAAATCAAATGTTTACTGTGGTAAAACCGTGGTTATTTTTTATAATGGAATGTCACCCTCAAAACTTCTGATTGCAGAATTACATAATAATGTTCTTTAAATAGATTAATTGTAGTTAGCTACTTTTTGTTAGTAGCTTGTAGGGCAACTAACTACTTTTCAAAAGAGTAGCTTGAATGTAGTTTAACTACTTTACATTATAAGTAGCTTGTAGCTTGGGAAGTTACAGTTTAAAAGTAGCTTCCCCGACACTGAAATTGAGCCTATTTATTTGATTTATTATGGTCTTATTGTGCACGATTGATCAGTGCACATTATTTTAAAGATAAAAACTTTGTTTTTATAATATTTCATTAAAATATAATAACTTGCCTGTGAAATGAATTTCCTTTTCTGTTTATGAAACCAAGACCACGTGGGCATGGAAAAATTATATTAATATAATACTTTCCTACCATGTAACAATCCAATCAAATCCTGATGCATGAAAGTCCCATCCTACATTATTTCCAGCTGAATATTCTTTTTCACTCTGATATGTGTCACATTACGGAAGTTAATTGCATTACAAATGCCAGTTCATGTTGTCTTAACAGGGATATCTATATGAAGACATAAACGTTTTGCAAATAAGGAGCAAATGAGGAGCGAAAATAAACAAATAATTCAAAAAATGTCAGACAAGAGTTTGATATATTGTCTAGGAAACACAACTGAATGGCGTACCGCCCCTAAAGTTGCCTCTGTTTTGAAATCCTCCTCGTCCTCCTCTCTGTCCTTGTCCACCTCCACGGTTGAACAGATTTTTGCCTCCTCGTCCCCGGTTACCTCCTCTCTTCATCTGAGTGCCTCCTTGGTTGGGCTTCTTCTCAGGTGGAAGGGAACTTTTGCTTTCCTCCTTATACTGTTCAAGCAGTTTAGTAGCTTCCTCCTTCTGCAGCTCGACATAAACCACTTCGCCAAAGCATTCACCTTCCACAGGTAATGTGTATATTCCTGCAAAAGATTGATCAATAAGTTTATCAATAAGTCTTATTAGCTGTCCAAATTTGGGTTGTTTTTGGGATTTGCTACTGCACTTTTATATGATCAAATGAGGCATAAGATAAGTTTTTACCTTTCATTTTTAGGACTGCGTGTTCAGGCACATCTTTGCCATCAGTTTCTGCCTTTTTCTGTGTCCGCTGAATGTATTCCTCATCCGTTGGGCAGACTACCACAGCTTTACGCTGGAAACCAGCAAACAGGCACATTTTCCTTCTCTGGGCTGGTGCTGATATGTTAGTCTAAATAGGAATAATTTAGTGTCACATTATTAACTTTTAGCTGAGGACATGATAATTGTCCACATGAACATTTTTGAAGACAAAAAAAGTTAATGATTTGTGATTACTGTCTGATTTATGATTCTGGGTTATATTTAATCACCTGGTCAAGAATGTAATTGCGTTTTTTCCGTGCAGCAATCTCAATGAATTTCCCGAGGAACAGCGGCGCACGCTGAGATATTGCTGAGATCTTTGCGACATCCTTCATCTGCCTTTTCAAACTGGAAATCTGAATTTCAACATGTACATTCAATTTCATATGAATTAATATTCAATACATCCAACAACAACAGCCAGACAGTTACAGTAATTGTCACAATAAAATCTGTACAATCAGACTCACCATCATCTTCTCTATGATTGTGTTGGTTCCAAGGATGTTATATTTCCCTGGGTTGGCTTGTGTGTGCTTTGAAACCCATTCTGTCTTTCCAGATCCAGGCAGTCCAACCATGACAATGACCTGTGCAGATTTACAGCAGATATACAGAAGATAAGACCCCTTAAGGATTGTGAAGGAAGAAAAAGCAATGTCTTTCTTCTACACTGAAAAAAGAGGTAACCTGCAAATGTAACTTCAAAGATCCATTTCTGCTTGATCTAACCCGTGAAAAAATGACTTTTGTTTATGTAACCTACTTTGGCAGGTAAATGTAGTCAGATTAAACCACATTTCTTAATGGAATAAACAAGTTAATTTAGATGTTAACACACAAAGGTTACCAGACTATAGTGTTTTTTACAGTGCGAGATATGAAACTAACCTCACACTCTTCTTTGGTCTCGGGTCCCTTTGGTCCTCTGATGCGATCACAAACAGGGATCTGCTGTAGGAATATAAAGCCATCCGGCTGAGGGAAGAACGGTGTTTCTAGCTGGCCGAAGTTGAACTCAACTGCACAGTTGTGACAGAGGACGTGAGGGAAGAGTACTTTTCCCTCGAGCTCTGCCTTACTGACTTTAAAAGCTGTTCCCAGATCCTGTCCGTTCTTGGAGAAGGAAATCTCAACTTCTGCACCATCAAAGTTCTGTTAAATAAACACAACAACCCTGATATAATTGTACCTCATAACACATAGTTTCCTATTAAAATTACATGCATAAATGACAAAAGAATTACCATAAAAAACGATCTATCTATTTATCTATCTATCTATCTATCTATCTATCTATCTATCTATCTATCTATCTATCTATCTATCTATCTAGCTATCTATCTATCTATCTATCTATCTATCTACAGTATGCTTATGTATTATTATACAGTACAGTACAGGGCGGCGGGCGGGGCTGGGTCGTGATTCCGCACACCCGGCCCCTAATAACCTCTATATCCCCTCGAGAGGGATAAAGGCCGACCGAAGACAGCCGTGCCGGAGAGAGAGAGATTTACGGACAGCTGTCCGACACCTGTGTGTGTGTGTGTGTGTGTGTGTGTGTGTGTGTGTGTGTGTGTGTGTGTGTGTGTGTGTGTGTTTTTGGTTAAGTTTATAATTCAAATATTATTTATATTATCAAGCTGGTTCTCGCCTCCTCCTTTCCATTAATCCCTTTACACTGGTGCCGAAAACCGGGAAGGAGGAGGGATGCGCCGTAGTGGAGTTCTCACTGCTACCATCCATCCCAAAGGAGGACAGAGGAGCCCGGCGACCTGGAAGCGGAGGAACCATGAGTGGAGGAGGGGCTCCCAACCAACCACCTGGAGCGGTTACCGCTGCCAGGGGTGGGGGAGACACCTACCGTCCACCAAAAATGCGGCTGGGCGTTCCGTCCACCAGGGGCTGGAAGACTGCCTCCGATCCATCTGGGGAAGCATGGCTGACGTCCATTAGAGGGTGGAGGAGTGGCCGAGGACCAAGCTACAGCGTATCAGAGAACCGGCGAGTAAGTGTTTTTTTTTTCTCTCTCTCTCCTCTCTCTCTGCCACTGCCGTTCCGTGTTGGCCTTTCCCTCTCTTTTTTAAAATGTTTTGTTAATTTGGCACGATCGTCTCCAACACATGTGTGTGTGTGTGTGTGTCTTTTTGGTTAAGTTTATAATTAAAATATGATTTATAATATATTTTCGCCTCCTCCTTTCCATTAATCCCTTTACAATGACAAGTTTTAAATGTTTACAAAATAAGACACTTTAAATCACATGGACAATTATGAAAAAGCAATGTTTTAATTTTATAAATAAATAAAAAGTAAATGTTATTTTGGCAACATGTGTCTACAATGCAAGCTGTTTACAAAATAAGACACCTCAAAGCATATGAGCACTTAAGACAAAGCCTTTAAAAAAAACAAATAGATTAAAATAGTACATGAGTAAATAAAAATAAATGTTTTTGTTGAAGACGTATGTTTCTAATGTACCACATGTTTACAAAATAAGACACCTTAAAGCACATGGACACTTTCGATAAAGCATCGTTTTATATTTAAATACAAAATATATATTCATTAAATAAAAATGATAAAAATGTAAATATATCTTTTGACGTATGGTTTGAATGAAACACATTTTTACAAACAACTCCTTAAAGCACATGGATCATTATAAAAAAGCAATGTTTTTAATTTAGATTTAAATAATATATTTATAAAAAATAAATGTTATTGTTGACATTGTATGTCTCAAATGTAAAATATTGTTACAAAATTAGCCACCTTAAAAGCACATGGATACTTACTATAAAGCAACCAACAACATCATTCTCATCAAATGCCTCTCCAAAGTCCTCTGTCACACAGTTGCTGGTTTTCTTAGCCTTTGAAGAAAAGGCATAGGAGTATGCTTCCTCCCCTGCGAATGTTTAAAGCAAATAACATCATGATTTTCTTTTCTTTTTCTTTCATTTAACTTCAAAATATTCCTGTAAGAAATCTACACAAATACCCTCACCTAGCAGAAGGGAGCTATTCGGCAGAGACCAACCCACCAGGACATCATGGATCTTCATTCCTTTACTGGAAATGTGCTTTACGGGTATCTTCTCAATAATCTGGTGATATAATAAGGTTATATATAATGAGGTTGAGGGCATGACAAGAAGACACCAAAATAGTAAACAGCAAGTTCAGACGATAGTCTCACCTTCATTTCAAAGCAAGCCTTGCCCTTTGCCACACCATAAGATGCTCGTCCTCCTGCCCACAGGTAGGCAAAACTCTCCATGGTGAGAGAGGAGGCGCTATACCGATCCCGAGACACTTTAAAGTGCAGGTCACAGTTGTCTGAGGGGGAAAAAAATTGTGTGTGTATATATATATATATATATATATATATGATTCATTTTAAAAGCTACATACAGGCCACAGTTATTATTAGTATTTTCACAGTTTATACAGAATGACTTTCAAATTACTTTACTGATTATTAAACATTTTAGACTCAAATCAGTATATTTCACATGTATATTACTCTATAAGATTCTGATGTATGAAATATATGGAACAAACAGTATTTATGTGAGACCATCATACTAACAGGTGTCCAGACAAACAGTGGTGTCATCAAACTCTTCGTCCTCTTCCTCCAGTGGCGGCTGGGGAGACTTTGCCCTGAGAGAGTGACCGAAAAGATCATATTTAAGTTTGTGGCCATTAAAAATAGATGAGCCTGATTATTAAAAGAACACAATTTATGCTGGTTTACACTAAATAAGCTGAATAAGGAGGTAAGAATTGTATTGAATAATCTGCTCCATCCAGTTATATTTCATTTGAGCTGCACTCAAAAAAATATTTTGCCTGTTCAATTGCCTGATTAATGCATTTCAATGTAACAAATAAAAAGAAAAACATTACATTTACTTGTATAATATTTTAAGGAATAGTTCACCAAAAAATGAAAATTCTCTCATCATTTACATATATACAATGCAAGTGGAAAAATGTGAAGCTCACAAAGGCAGCATAAAATTAATCCATACAACTCCAGTGATTTAATCCATGTCTTCTGAAGTGAACCAATAGATTTGGGTGAGAACATCCAATATAATACAGCTCATTATTCACTATAAGTCTTGACATCAACACTCTCCTCGGTGACCATTGTTTCAAGCTAAATCACACTTCCTAGTGCTAGCTAGCGTGCTGCGCATGTGTACAGAATTGCAATCGAGCTTGAAATCATGATTGTGCCTAAAGACCTCATTGGCAAGATGAACAGATAAAAATGGCGTTATATTTTGGTCTGTTCTCTCCCAAAACCAATTGGATCGCCAAAGAAAAACTGGATTAAACCACTGGAGTCAACTGGATTACTTTTAGGCTGCCTTTATGTGCTTACTAAATCTTCAAAGTTTTGGTCACCATTCAAATGCATTGTATACACCTACTGAGGTAAAACATTCTTCTGAAAATCTTAATTTGTGTTCTGCAGAAGAAAGAAAGTCATACACATCTGGGTTGGCATGTGGTTGAGTAAATTATGAGAGAATTTTTGTAAAGAAAATGTGTATATATATATTTTTTTTGTGAAGTATCCCTTTAACTTACATTTTTTTAAAGTGACTCAATTTAAATTGATGAAATGTTGTCATCAAATTTAAATTAATAAATGTTAATGATTTTAAAAGTGTATTTTACAGGTATTTATTCACCTTATTTTGCATATAATTTTGAAAATCTAATAATTTAACACATTTTCAAATAAATGTGTTTCCCAAATATTATTTGCCAGAATGTGTAAATACTATATATGTATGTACTATATACAGTATAATACGTATATTATACAAATATATAAATAATACACTATACAAACTGTAAAACTTTTCTCATAATGGATAATATACTGTACAACAGTAATTAGTGATTATATACCTGTGAGAAGACACATCTCAACACCAACATGTTAAATAAATGCAAATAAACATGATATACAAAACAGCAATGATGAAGCAGAATAATAAAACAAAACTAAAACACTGTTATAAACGTGGTTATAATATTCACATAATCAAAAATAATAAAGTACAACAAATAAGAATAGAAAAGAAAAGTTTGATTTCCGGAACTTCTGTGTCAACACCCCATAGAATATTTTCAAATAAAGTTGCACTTTTTGTGTATTGTGAACCAAAGCAACGAGATTCCTAAGGAACGAATACCACATGTTCTGAAGTGACGTGAGGGCCTTATTTTACAGATTAAAACATTAACACAAAAAGTTGTGTTTCTTTGCACTGGCAAGGAACAACATGATGTCAGATTTGGCTCTTTACTGCCAAAACTGGTCATAAATCTTTAAAGTGCAGCAGGAGTACCTCAGGAGTACCAGAGGCCAGACTGCACAATTCTTACCGGCTGTATTTGCTTTCTTCAATAAATTCAAAGTAGCCCCTTCCATGTTCATCTCGACATCTCTTTACACCCTTCTTATTCTTCTGTTCATCACTCTTGTCTTTGTCCGCATCCCCTTTGGAAATAAAACAATATAAAGTAAGGAGGCGCACCTCCATTTTGGACCAAGCATGATGTATCATGATGGTCCACATAATTACAGGAGGATTTCTAGTCATGTTTACAGTATATTTGGTACAGTCGGTTATGCATGAATTGCAATGAACAGATAAACTCAACTAGATTACTCTTATTTTAAAAGAAAGGTGTTTAGTTCTATTGTCACATATACAGTGCAGGTGGTACACAGACAGAAGGCTGTTGCCAAGGCAACTGCAAACTGTGCAATTTCTGGCTAAGTAACACAGATTTTCAGATTTCATAGCATGCATCTTGAAGAAAAGAGATACTCTGTGCAAATTTTGAAGGCGGCACATTTGGAGATGGGCAAAACTCACAAGCACATTTTCCCCTTTGTGTGCAATTAGCCCTTGCAAGAATATCCTCAAATGAAACTCACATAATTTTCACTATATACAAACTTCAACTGTAACATAAATGATAAAAGGAACACACAACCTATCATAGATCATTTCAGAATCTTTTAAGAAATGAAACACTGTCTGCCATGATTGTGGCCAAAACCATCAATCAAAGAAGACCCAATTTTGTGCAAGCATTTAGCAACCATGTGGGATGGTGTGGTGTGCTGTGGCTTAATGGTTAAATGTTTGTCTTGGGTTCAATAAAAGCTCAATTAATAGCATTTGAGGCATAAATTGATTTCCACAAAAAAAAAAAAAAAAAAAATAATATATATATATATATATATATATTATATACATGTGTGTATGGGGGCACTTACACACATTACATACACATACGGTTAGGCACTTACAATGGAAGTGAATGTGGCCAGTCCATAAATGCTAAAATATGCATCAATTCAAAAGTGATGACGACTTTATTACACTAAAATAATGTTAACATGTATGTTTATGTCTTGTGGCTATACTTTTAAAATGGTGTGTGTTTTAGAGTTTATAGACTGGCACCATTCACTTCCATTGTAAATGCCTCACTGTAACCGCTTTAAAAAAACAGGGGCCAAGTCGCAATAATTTTTTGTGCTAATCAGCATTATGCCACAAATGCTGTTGATTGAGGTTAACTTGTATTGAACCTGTTACATTCCTTTACACATCTGAGCTGGTAACTTAAAAGTTGTAGGTTCAAACCCTAGATCAAGAATTCAATAAGCATCACAGTTGAGAACCTGAGCAAAACACTTAACCTCAAACTTCTCAGTTAACACAGTGTGCAGTAAGTTAAATATATTAATATGGATAATCATGTTGTAACATGTGGTCCTTATTCTCCAGGCAAAGTAAAACAAATGAACTGAGATCATCGTGCACAGGCTCCATGTGGAGCTTTTGTCCTTCATATCTCGACTTCAGTATCCTGCTACAGATCACCAATTAGCCCATCTGCTCTCTAATGACCTTACATTGCTCTACTAATAAATAAATCATACACAATTTAGGGTCTTTCTCAGGAAACTGCTCCTTTTGTGCCAGAATTATTATAAAAATTGTTTCGCTTCAACCCCGTAACACTCAAAATGTTTTGAGGTTAAACATTACAGAGTTGAAGGGCAGTGCCAAAGTGGCCAATAATTGATTTAACTAACTGTGATTGTTGGGTGTAATCTGATTACAAAGTATTTATATGTTGTAATTCAATTACATTTTGGTCAAAAGTAGTGTAACATTATATTTGAAAATCTAGAAATCAGATTACAGTTACTGTATTTTAATTAAGTTAATTACTTTCAAGTACATTACTTGGGATACACATTTCTAAAATAGTATTATTTATGTAGACTTTGAAACATGAATTATGTTCATATGAATGTCTCTTCGCACTTTCACTTCCACATTCTTCATTTGTTTTTGGTGATTCGTATTCTTCGTGCACATCGCCATCTCCTGGTCGTATGGATTACTTTTATGCTGCCTTTATGCTCTTTTTTGGATCTTCTGAGTTCTGGTCACCATTCACTTGCATTGTGAGGACAAACAGAGCAGAAATATTCTTCAAAAACTCTTCATTTGTGTTCTGCAGAAGAAAGTCATACACATCTGGGATGGCATGAGGGTGAGTAAATGATGAGAGAATTTTCATTTTCGGGTGAACTGTCCCTTTAAGGTAACAATTGCAGGTTACCACTTTTTACAGTGTGTCACACAGCATAACTGGATTGAACAGATTGAGAGGGGCAAAGGAAAATTCAGCATTTTCTCAGAACATGCAAATAAATAATGAATAAATAAATGGTCATTTTAAAATTACTTTTGCATTACAAACAAACAGTATATCAAATATTAAAATCTAGCTAGTAGTAGGTCGTGGTAGGTCAAGGGGAAACTAATGGGGCAGTTTCCTGCGAATGACCACATAATAAAATCCTGTACGTTCTCTGTGCTGTCAGAATGAATTATTCTGGTTTACTACATGCTACGTATAATCGTGTTAGAAATAACCGGCTCTATGCATTGCCTAGTTACCTCCATAACAACCCAATAGCATAACATCTGCATTTTATAAGCTTGATCATTTTTCCTAATCTCACCATCTCCAGTGCTGCTTTCAAGAGCCACATCATCCTCGTCAAATTTCTCCATCTCTTCATCATCTTCTTTGAGAAGCGCATCCTCGTCATCTTCATCTGATTTATCCATCTCTACGCCGGCATCCTCCTCCATGTCATCTTCTTGCTGCTCCCCAGCCTCCTCCTCTTCATCGGCATCCATGCTCTCTCCAGCCAGATCTTCCTCAAGGTCTTCATCGCCCATGTAACTGAGGCCGTCTCCGTCCTCGTACTGTCTTTCAGCACCATTGGTATCGGTGGACAGCGCCTCCTGATCCAGAGCGGCCTGCAGTCGGACCATCAGATCGGCCTTCAGTCCTTTATCAGACAGATTCCTCTTCTTCAGTTCGTCCTTCAGTTCGTTCACTTTCAGCTTTTTCACATTGATTGAGCTCATCTTGATGTTTGGATCCCTTCTAAGAGAAATTATACCCCGAATGTATGAAAAATAAAAGAAAATGTTAAAAAGAATGAATTTGTCAAATAGGACTGTCGGTGTCCAGAGCTGCGAGAGGCGCTGATGCAGTCAGTGCGCACAGATGGGCAGAAGCAGTCGGAACAGACCAAAGCCAATTCAGCTTTATATAATCCTACCGTACTGCATAGAAGTGATGAGTAACTAACTACCGTAAACATCATTCTAGCTATTCTAGAATATCGACAAACCGAGATTGTATTACAGTCTATTATTTTATTACAGACAGACAAATAATTAGACAGACAGACAGACAGACAGATAGACAGACAGACAGACAGACAGACAGATAGATAGATAGATAGATAGATAGATAGATAGATAGATAGATAGATAGATGGATGGATGGATAGATAGAACAGGCAACCAGACAGACAGACAGACAGACAGACAGACAGACAGACAGGCATACAGACAGATAGATAGATAGATAGATAGATAGATAGATAGATAGATAGATAGATAGATAGATAGATAGATAGATAGATAGATAGATAGATGGATGGATGGATGGATGGATGGATAGATAGATAGAACAGGCAACCAGACAGACTGACAGACAGGCATACAGACAGACAGACAGACAGACAGACAGACAGACAGATAGATAGATAGATAGATAGATAGATAGATAGATAGATAGATAGATAGATAGATAGATAGATAGATAGATAGATAGATAGATAGATAGATAGATAGATAGATAGATAGATAGATAGATAGATAGATAGATAGATAGATAGATAGAACAGGCAACCGGTAGACGGTTGGATGGATGGATAGATAGAACAGGCAACCAGACAGACAGATAGATAGATAGACAGACAGACAGATAGATAGATAGATAGACAGACAGACAGACAGACAGACAGACAGACAGACAGACAGACAGATAGATAGATAGATAGATAGATAGATAGATAGATAGAAGAGGCAAACAGATAGATAGATAGATAGATAGATAGAACAGGCAACAGACAGATAGATAGACAGACAGACAGACAGACAGATAGATAGATAGATAGATAGATAGATAGATAGATAGATAGATAGATAGATAGATAGATAGATAGATAGATAGATAGACTAGATAGATAGAACAGGCAACCAGACAGACAGATAGATAGATAGATAGATAGATAGACAGATAGATAGATAGATAGATAGATAGATAGATAGATAGATAGATAGATAGATAGATAGATAGATAGATAGATGGATAGATAGAACAGGCAACCAGACAGACAGACAGACAGACAGACAGACAGACAGACAGACAGACAGATAGATAGATAGATAGATAGATAGATAGATAGATAGATAGATAGATAGATAGATAGATAGATAGATAGATAGATAGATAGATAGATAGATAGATAGATAGATAGATAGATAGATAGACAGACAGACTGATAGATAGAACAGGCAACCAGACAGACAGATAGATAGATAGATAGATCAGGCAACCAGCACTTATTTGCATAAACTAATTGAACCTTTTACATTTGTATTCACTGAGTTAGATGGGCAAAGAATAAAAAATACAACAAAACTCAATTTTAATTATAAGAACAAAGAAGAGGAAAAGTATGAAAAGAGAGGGAAAAACAATACATGTGTAGGTCATTTTGGCTCAAAAAATACCTCAAAATATGAATATATGAATGTCTTAAATTATTTGTTTGTTTCTTAAAGAATTAATAAAATCATGATATGCCCATCTTCTTAAATATTTTCTGTTGAATATACAATTTTGCTTCAAGGATGAAAAATTAACAAGAACTTCCAGAAACTTGTTATTGTTTACATAATAACAAAATATTTGTTTAGGACTAAAATTATAATTTAACTTTATATTGGTAAAACAAAAACGGCTCAAATTACACCAGAAAACAGATGTCACATGATCTCACATCTTTTTTTTTATTTTTTATTTTTTTGTTATTGCTTAAAGAAACATACAAAATACCAAACAAACCTCAAGATACAAATCTTATCCAATTACAAAGAAGTCTAAATAGCAGCACAAAATATAAATATATACCATAAATCTGAAAAAAAAAAACAAAAAAAAAAAAACAAAAAGAACTTAAATAACAAATAAAATATTACACAAGGGGGTAATCATCAAAAAATACCTTCAAAAGATTATACAATTAAAGGGCTTTTTTGTTATGCACAAGTCTTAAAGATTTAAAGAAGATCATTAAATCTTTATGGAAAAGTAAGAAAATGGGAGGGTTCTTAAAGAATCTGCATTTGTGTATGAAGTAATTGGCCAACAGCACAATATTGTTCACCAAAAACTCATGATCGTAATTCAAAGAAAAAAACAAATATTTTATAGTTTTAAAATTAAAGTCAGGTATTTCATATTTCAATCTTAACCAACCATAAAGGTCATCCCAGAATTTCTTTGAGAATTTGCATATAATCTCACATCTGATTCCACTCACATTGCACTCGTGAGTAAATGACGTCACAAGTAAATACGCGCGCCCTCCTTAAAGAGCAAAAAACAAACAAACACAATGTTGTCTTTGTATCTCCTGCTGTTATGTCGATGTCTTTGGTTTGTATGTGTATTATTGTGAAATAATAATAATAATAATAATAATAATAAAGACTGGTTGCGCAATATTGTTGTTGTATGACAAAACGTAAACCGACTACCTAGACACCATTTAGGGCATAATGTTGGTGTCCTACCGCAGAATATTTGTACATCTGTGTACAAAACCTTGTAAGTTGCCTTGCTAAATAGTATTTTAGCCATCAGGCGCGTTACGAACAGTGGAAGAAAAATGGAAGAGCAAATATTTAGCCCATTGTAAAAAGGGGTCACGGTTTGATTTTGACAGGCAGCAGATGCCCTGACCACGCCCCCACCCTAATCCAAACCATTAGGAGCCTAAAAGGCAGAGGGGCCTGCCAGGAGCAACGAATGGCACCTTTCTCCAATCGCGAAGTGTTTACGTTTCCTAGCGACCAGTGTATCCAACATGGCGGACAAGTATAACGCAGGTAACAAACAACAAAGAGCATAATATCTTTTTCGACCATACGACTTTACTTGTAGCACTTTTACTCTTACGTATAGTTGTTTAATAGCTCATTTGCTATTAATCCAATTGCCATGTTGCTGCCCAGAGTATAAAAGTATCCTTTATATAAATTGAGTGCATACTGTATAGAGCTAAGTAAATTAAAAGTAAAAGAGTAAATGAATCCTGCAAGCTCTTGTTAAGTCATAAATTAAGAGAAATTGTTGTTGCCTTAATCATGTCAAATTTGCTGGAAATGTTGTCTAATTAGCCAATATTGTATTCCTCTCGAAAGAAACTATTATATTAGAGTTCCATAAGAAAATAGGAAAGGCTTTTGACGTATTTGACCACGAATCCAACAAGACTGTTGATGTTAGGTAATGTTTCTGCTTTCTTTATTATTATTATATATTCTTTTAGAGAGCAAATGTCACCCTAATGCATTTGTTTACACAAAGATTTTTCATTGTAACAGAGAAATAGGCACCATTATTCGTTCACTTGGCTGCTTTCCTTCTGAAGCTGAATTGCATGACATTATTGCGGAGGTTAGTGGCTTATTTCACAGCCTTAGACATTTATTCTTTAAAAGTATTGACTCTTAATAGATTAGTAAACATCTTATGACAATATCCATCCTAATAAATTATGCGCAATTGCTTCCACAGCTAGAAGAAGACGAGCCCACTGGGTTTGTACGCTTTGAGAAATTCTTACCAAATATGACTAAGATCCTGCTGGAGCGCAAGTAAGACAATCACTGAGATTAAATCAATTACAATCAAACAGGCAAATTATAATAACCTCAAGATTGCTGCAGAACAATTTACAAGTAGATGCCCCCTCAAAACAGATAGTTCTGAATGAAAGTGACAGATTAATTTGAGGAGGACTGTGTCTTATTGGTCAACTAAACCCTAAAAGGGATAGTTCACCCAAAAATGAAAATGCCCTCATTATTTACCAGATGTGTATGACTTTCTGTCTTCACCAGAACACATTTGAAGAAAAAATATCTTAGCTCAGTAGGTCCTTAAAATGCAAGTGAATGGCGATTACTCCAAAAATCACAGACAGTCAGCATAAACGTCATCGATACGACTCCAGCTGTTAAATTAATGTCTTCTAAAGCGACACGATCGCTTTTGATGTGAAAATGAAAAATATTTAATTACTTTCTTTAACTCTAAATCATGCTTCCGGTCAGGAGCGGTACACGTGTGTGATGTAATCACATTGGCATTTGAACTGATGAGAAGGGTCTGGCTGCAGTCCTCCACACTCAGGGTCATCTACAATCTCAGCTTTCTGTGATGTCAGTGGCAAGCGCGCATAATATTTTTGACCTCCATTTGCAGTTGCAAGCATGGCTGTAAGTATGATTTTGTCAGTATTCAATTGCGCACGATTTCGTATTTTAATCAGTTATATACAAGGAAATAAAAGATAATTGTACGGTCTATTAGTTTTTGAATGTTTGCTCTTTCATTGTATTTCTTGTAGACCATCTATAATTTAAGTATGGCATTATATTGAATTGTTGCTAACTGGCTAGCTGAACCACATAAAATACAACTGTGAAACTGTGTGAAATATATACTGTTGTATGTTTAATTATATTGTTAATACGGTGAAACCATTGAGTAGTTTACCGCCCCTCTTGTATTAAAAGAGTGACAGTGAAGGTGGTAACTTGCCAACTGTGTGTTTTCTCTGCAAGCTTGTTGAAATATTAATCAGTTTACTGATATTATAATGAAATAAGTGCCATGCTGCTTGCTTACAGCGTCAACATGATATAATTGACATATATAACATACCTACCTACATTTTTGGAATAAAGCATTTAAAAAATATATCTTCAAAAAAAATCTAAATTGTAGTGTTTTTAAAATTTCTATTATATATACACTTAATGTATGCAACTCTGAGAACAAGTCTTGACCACCACACATGGAGTCATAAGACGTTATTCATATATTAGACAATGGTGAGATTTTGTACATTTTTGACCAGTTTTCTCTGGTTTCTTCAATCCATTTTTACAGATGCACCATTCAATTTTATCAACGTATAAAAACCCTGTGCTACCACAGTGCACATCATGTTGCAGGCTTTTCAATTGTCCTTTATGCCCTGCTCTGAAGCCAAGCACACACAGAAACATTTTTAACATTGCAAAGTCATTTTGAAAAGGCAATCAGTTTTAAGGTAGTTTCATTACACTATCCCAGTGATTCTCAACCCACTAGGGGGCCTCAGCACACTTCCAAGGGGGCCTCAAGAGTATTTAAAACTCATTTAAAATAATCAAAATGCTAAAAATACTTCAAGGTGTATGCACACAAATTATAAACAGACTCTTTCTGAAACTTCTAGAATCAAAAATTATCCATGAATAATTCTATTAATCAGACACGTCTAGTTTCGGTTGAAGAGGCCTTCAAATATCGTCTTGATCAGTGGAGAGCCTTTGGGTCAAAAAGGTTGAGAACCACTGCCCTATCCCACTGTATCATGGGTAGTTTATTGTCCTTTAAGGAGCATTAAAAGCAGGGGCGGATCCAGGAGTTTTTCAAAGGGGTGGCCAGGTAGGGGAAAGCAATCAGTCTGTGGTGGCACAGAAACGTTCAGGCAGTATTTTTATATCATCGTACTGTAGGTTTTTGAGTGGAACAATGACACCCAGGACCATAGGTGGAAATCGCAAGGGGGTCGCCCCCCCATCTGAGGGTTGTCCCCCCCCTAAAATATCATTAAAATATGTTTATTGTAAATAATATAATGATATATTTAAAATAATTGTTTAAGAAATAAAATAATACAAATGCAAACGGGGCAACAACAAAAAAAACCTTGGTGTCCCTTCAAAAATTGCTCTTGAGTATTGTTATGTTTATTGTCCCCCCCAACATTTTGATGAAATTTTCGGCCCTGCCTGGGACGGAGAGGTTTGGTGACCTTGGTGTGCACACATGTTAAGTTTGTACAGAGATGATTTCACCTCTAAAGAACTAAATTGTGCCAAAAAATGAACAAAGAAATGACTAAAACTGCAATTGTCCATGGTAGGCCTCCCCCTAGCTCCGTCACTGATTAAAAGGTCCTAAGGATTCAATAGCTTGAGAATTAGGCTTTTCTGACCTAATGTCATCATTTGGCTTTTGTTTAATTGGTGGATTTTTTTTGGCTTGCCCACTATACTTTATTTCCTACAGACAAAAGATTATGTCGTTGCCATTGTCCTGCTTTAAGAACTTCATGATATATACCCATTATTATTTTTTGCTAATAATAATTAACTTTATAAATAACTTTCTTGTCCTCATTTACCTTGTGGTATTTACCAGGAGTATGTCATAGTGGTCCTTAAGACTAGATGTTCTTCTTGGATCAGTGCAGCTGCCACACATACTCTGCATGGAGGACGAAGATATTGCTGAGGCCGTGGACAATTTAGTCATTGCAGAGTTCCCAGAAGAGAGGCATGTTGCTGTGGAGCCTTTCTGCTTTATTTTTACAAGAATCCCAGCTGACAAATTGAAACTGAAAGTGTACTGTCGCACAGATCTTTAAAGCCCATAACTTATTTTTTTTTAATTGCTATTTTTTTTTCCGGAAATGTTTTTTCATTATTATTATTAATAATTGTATATTTTTCTTTATAATTGTATAATCTGATTTAATTTTTATTTAATTGTTTAAAATAATAATAAATACAAATAATGTGTCATTTCTGGGGGAGAGCGGTTCGTTTTAAACGTCCAAATTATTGTTCAGCACTGTCTTTTTATTTATTTTTTTTAATTTTATTTAAGTGTTTATAATCATCTAAAAAAATCGAAATAAAATTATGTGTCATTTCTCAGGTGAGCGGTTATTTTAAAAAGTGTTGGTATTATTGAGATACTGTTGCCAACATGAATATAGAAATATAAACCAATTTGTAGTATTTTACAATATTTTTTGTAATCATAAGATAAAGACGCAACAAATAATTTAGTTTATTAGATTCTCTGAAGCTTTGTTACAGAGCAAATATATTAGTAGAATAGTAGTTTTATAAAACTAATTGTTCCAGCTTCCCAGCTTGCTGACATCCGGTTTCCGTCAACATAATTACTTTATTTTTATTATTATTATTATTGTTATTGAACAATAGCCAATTACAATATAATTGTATTACACATGGTTCAAATAAGGTTTAACAATTAGTTTAAAGAGACAATGTTACAAAGTGCTAGGGGAAAATAAACCTTATTACATGAATACTTTAAAGAGATTACACGCCTTTACAATTTAAATATCTTTTTTTTTTTTTTTTGAAGGCAAGATTGACTATTTTCGAGGGCAGGATTAACTAAACATAAAGTACCATTTCCTTTACAAAAACAATAAAACATGGTTTCTTCATTTACATATTTATGGTTCCTATGCATGCTTGCCATTGACATCACAGAAGGCTAAGAGTGCAGCTGCCTGAGAGTGGAGGTCTGCAGCCAGACCCTATTGGACCTGAAGCATAAGCGTCACAGCTGGAAGAGCAGCGCTGTTTACAAGTGAGAAGGAGGAACGCTGTGCAGTAACTTGGCTGGTTTTGGTTTGGATCTGTATTTATCTGTTTCTTTACTCACAACGGTGCGTTTGTGTTTATTCTGGATGTCTCAAATGAGTGGAGAATTTGAGATTACATCTGTTATCATGGCAACGTGAATACGTCACATGAGAGACCGCTTTGAATCCCCCCTCTCGTGATGCTTACCCTCACGCTGTATTATAGTTAAAAAGTACTAAAATATTTATATTTTTTCGCACCAAAACTGATCGTATCACATTAATTTAACCACTGAAGTTGTATCAATGACGTTTATGCTGACTGTCTGTGACTTTTGAGCTCCAAAAGAGATACCGCCATTAACTTGCATTTTAAGGACCTACTGAGCTAAGATATTTTTCTATGCTTCTTCAAATGTGTTCTGGTGAAGAAAAAAGTAATGCACACCTGGGATATCATGAGGGTGAGTAAATAATGAGACAAATTTGATTTTTGGATGAACTAAGTATCTCTTTAAAGGGATAGATCACCCAAAAATGAAAATCCTTCCATCATTTACTCAAAATGCCATTCCAGAGAAGAATGCGAATCGCAAAAAACAAAAGAAGTATTTGGAAGTGAAAATGGAGATTAATGGTAAAAAAATACATAAATATTGATCTGTTTCTCACCCACACCTATCTTTATGTGCTTTTTGAAGCTTCAAAGTTTTGGTACCCATTCACTTGCTTTGTAAGTACCAACATCACAGAAATATTCTTCTAAAAATCTTTGTTTGTGCTAAGCAGATGAAAGAAAGTCATACACATCTTGGCTAGCATGAGGGCGAGTATATGATGAGAGAATTTTATTTTTTGGTGAACAATGTAAAAAAGCTATGCTAGTTTAAATCTATTGTACACTCGAAAACACCCAAGGAACAATATCATTATGCCCAATTGTGACTTTTTTTCTTGCATGACATCTAAAAACAGGTATGGTAAAATGTCAGAAAAGGAAAGGTCTCTTCGTCATGCTTCACGGTTGTTACAGTTACAAATACTTGTGTGTTTCTATACTCTATTGCCAGAAGTGATTTGCATAATAGAGAGCATTTGAAAGCTAAAAGTCATGATAATGTAATGGATAACATTTTGCTTTATGATAAGAGCATCTTCTGTTTGTAATATAACAAAAGTGTTGTGTGAAACTGTAGCTTTATCCATCAAGGACAGATAACCTACCAACAATGTGATATGTAATAATGAAATTATTTGAATTTGCTTTGATTTGGATCTCTTCAGTTAAAAACAGCTATAAAGTAGAGCTCTATTTATTCTTTATTGCAGGTTCCGTCCAATTAGAGAAGACTTGCTCTTGCAGGCCTTTGAGGTGCCGTATGCCCTGCCACTTGAACTTTAACTAATATTTCTTAGTGATGTTTTTTTTAGATAGATATACAACAGATACAATTTTAGTCAGTGTTCTAAACCATCTGATTACACCCTGCACAGACTGCAATTTTGAAGCATCTTCTCAGATGCATATATGTTTGTTTAATACATTTGGTAAAATGGGATGGAGATACAGTGCATACTGTAAAGGCCAAGGGAATAATTAATAATGGAATGCTGCGTTTATCTACTTGCAAGGTTATAGATCAACAGAAAAAAGGACACTTGGAACCAGAGGAATTGACCAAATATTTAACACAAGAAGGTATGTGAAACTCTTAAAATAATGGTTTAGCATATTAAGATTTTAGGAAACTGATATTGTAAATGTGTTTTGTTTGCAATGCTTCAACAATAAAAGGAATTAATAAAGAAATCAAGTTCAACTAATGAGCTCTAAATTAATGACTTTTGCGTTCTAAAGGAGAACCATTCACACAGGAGGAGATGGAGGAAATGCTGTCAGCAGCCGTTGATCCTGACAAAAATGTCATTTTCTACAAGGACTTTGTGAGCATGATGATCTTTGATGACACACGATGATGGTTGAAAAACGAGAATGTTCATAAGATCAAGCAATCAATAAAAGAGCTCATCTCAGTAACAATAAATAAAATTGTCTTTACACATTATATATTTATTGTGTTAATAAAATACCCAAATAATTTTTTTTAATCCCCTTTTTCTCCCAATTTGGAATGCCCAACTCCCACTACTTTGTGGGTCCTCGTGGTGGCGCGGTTACTCACCTCAATCCGGGTGGCGGTGGACAAGTCTCAGTTGTCTCCGCTTCTGAGACAGTCAATCCGCGCATCTTATCACGTGGTTCGTTGTGCATGACACCGTGGAGACTGCCAGCATGTGGAGGTTCATGTTACTCTCAGCGACCCACGCACAACTTGCCACACGCCCCGTTGAGAGCGAGAATCTAATCATGACCACGAGGAGGTTACCCCATGTGACTCTACCCTCCCCAGCAACCGGAGCAATTTGTGGTGGTAGTCAGCATCAAATACTTTGTTTCTTTTTAATTATACTGTTTGTCAAAATGATAATGTAAAGCATTTTACTCTATTCAGAATAATTATAGCCAAAAAGTTTTAAAAGTGGAGAATATGTATAAGATCGAGAGATTGAATCGAAAATGTACAATTAATCACTCGCCCTATTAATAAGGCAGTTTGTTGTCTGAGACCCTTATTATGAAGTCATTGCATGGTGTCTCTCTTTCTATTTGATTTGCAGACTTTAAGGCGCCAAAGGGGTGCCAAAAGAGAGTGAAATATTGTTGTAATCAGACAAGGTTTTTAAGGTGAATATTAGATGGATGTTTAAATGAGTAACACGTACCTCCCTAACATAAATATTTAACCTAAAACTAATGGATAGGGTTATAAAAACAAATTCATTTTGTGTTGCTTCTATATATATATGACACTGTCATCTTATATTAGAGCTTGTGTGTTTGGCTGGGCTTGAACCGCCGACTTGAGTCCAAAGTCCAACACTTCATGAGCTGTCACCAGGGGCGGAGCCAGGAGTATTTCACAGGGGTGGCCGGGCAGGGGCCAGCGATCAGTCTGTGGTGGCACAGAAATTTTAGTACAGTACATGTTAAGTGCTTGTGCTCAAAAACATCAATTGTGTGTGGGGTGGCCAATGGGGTGGCCAGGCTTCAGTCCATGGTGGCCATGGCCACCCTTGGCCACCCCTAGCTCCGCCACTGGCTGTCACACAAGCTAATTATTTTGGAATAAATGTGTAAGTGTAGGTGGGCCTGTAATACAACATGGAAAAGTCCATTTACAAAAATGTTGTTATAGTAAAATTCATTCAATGAGACTAGGTTGTCCAAACCAATATGGTTGACTTTCTTCTGTGGAACACAAAAAGTGATTTTAGTCATTGGAAAAATGTTAGGGACTGACAGCCTCAGCCACCATTCACTTTCATTGTCACAAGTCATATGGGTTTGGAACAACTGAAAGGTGAGTAAATTATGACAATTTTAATTTGTGGGTGAATTCTCCCTTTAAGACTGTTTAAAAAATTCTTAGTGGCATGGACAATTGAGATCTAATTTTTTAAGGAAACCTGTAAGTGGTTGTATTTTTAGTTGGAGGCAATTTTCATTGTTTGTTATACCTTCATACCTCATATAGCAATGAAATGCATTACTCTTTGTAAATACTGCAAAAACAAATGGAAACAGACTGCAAGACTATCTCAACTTTTCCTCTTTGGATATGCACTAAGAAAACAAACTTTTTATAGAAAAATAACGAAAAGGGGGCTTTAACTGGGCAACATGTTTGACAGCAATGGGCAATACATTTTCCATTTAAATGTATGTGACGTTTGCACAGGTTTATGGCAGAAATGTGTTAGATATGTTTGCAGCAGGTGGCGCTACATAACTGCAAAAAATGTAATACAAAAATAAAAATTTTCCTGATGAACTGCCAACCGAGGTATAACAAAACAACAACAACAAAAATCTAAAACCATTAACTGACCGTAAATTTCTATAATAATGAAATATTTTAACACAAGAAATTACATTTTGCTGCCGTGAATATCTACAGTATATTCCAAAATGCCCACAATCATATAATCATATCTATAATTCTATGGTTTAAAACATGTTTGAAAAGAAAGCATATTAATTTAATGCAACACATTTATTTATTTTTTTTAATATAATGCTCCTAAATCACTTGATATGTTATTCATTATAAAGTAAAAAAAAAAATTTAAACAAATAAACTCTCAAACCACCATTAAGAATTTACTCTGTACTTAATGTATACCAAATACCTATTTTTAGTTTAAATACCCCAAAGTAAAAAGTCCTGTGGCGTTGAAACGAACGCACGCCCACACGTCACTCAAAGAGTCCTGGACACGCTATTAGCTGAGCGGCGCGAAGGAGGCGTGGCCAGTCTTCCCAGAGACAGATGTGCGCTCCTCTGGACTGAGAGAAGCGCAGTCTGATCTACTGTCAGTCTGCGCCTTACCACAACAAGTACGTACGCATGGGAAAATGTGTCTGAGCTGGGATGCTGTGAAGCTGCAAGCACTGCAAATGGATGCATTATATCAGAGCGCATAGAAAAGACTGGATTTGTCCACTATAGGACCTTTCAAAGTGGACCAGCTCCAGTTATTCATACTCCGTGGTGGAAAATGGATACATTCACGAATGGTGCTAGACAGTGAGATTGGACTTCAGAAGGGCTGTTGAATTGACCTGAGATTGATTGTGGATCTTTGGTTTTTGGATGTGACAGGGAGCACAGTCATTTTACCTTTCCATATTCTATAATATTTACCATGACCTCACTAACAGGGAATAAAGAGAGGTCTGGGACCAGGAGCAGAAAATATGGGGTAAGGTTATTGTATTAGTTGCATTGGTGCATGCATTCATTCAGTGCAACCAGTATTACATTTATTTCATGTATGTGGACATTGCTAATAAAATATAGGCAACATTTTGCATGGGATCAACTGCAAGAGTGAACTCCATACTCTGGAAACACATTTGAAATCACTATTCAAACTTATTTTAAACATGTTTTGCATGTGTAATGCAGGGCCGAGTGGTACAATCACTTCTTATATCCATTTAATATAACTTTTGCAGATGACAGATTCCTCCCCTACAAAGTCAGCGTCATTCTCTCCTGAAACTTGGTACCGAAAGGCTTACGAGGAATCCCGGAGCGGCAGCCGCCCGGTCCCTGAGGGTGCGGGCTCTATGCCCGGCTCCTCCGGTACACCCTCTCCAGGATCAGGAATGTCATCCCCGGGCTCTTTTTCCGGCTCACCTGTTACAGTATCTCCGGGAATAAGCACCGGTTCGCCCGGTTCCTTAGGTGGATCGCCGGGATTCGGCACTGGCTCGCCAGCCTCGGGTAGCGGGAGCTCACCTGGTTCTGATCGGGGAATCTGGTGCGAGAACTGCAATGCTCGGCTGGAAGAACTGAAGAGACAGGCTTTAAAACTTCTCATTCCTGGACCCTATTCTAGCAAGGTAAGCTGACAGATACATAGCATTTGAGAATAATACAAAAGCAAATTTGACTCGGTAAAGTATCTCGCAAACAAATTCCTTTAGAGGTTATGGCTGAAATGCGATATGTGGTGCATTTCAAGGATGCAGTGCGTAATTTTGCGGAACATATGTGCAGGGACATGGATGAATAGAAACCAAAACTGCATTTTCAGAACTTGGTAAAGTATCATGCATATACAGATTGCAACTGATACCCACGCTGAAGTGTGATATATGATGCTCTCCAAGGATTCAGTGCGTAATTTGGACTATTTTGAGCAACCTTCATGTAGACCACAGAGGTGAATAGAATCCAAAAGTGCAATTTTTGACTTGGTTAAGTGTCTTGCGAATAGAAGTGACACTAGACATCCAAGATGAACTGTGATATTTGATCAACTGCAATGTTGCAATGCGTAATTTTGGACAACTTGAACAAACAAGGGAGTTGCAAAGTCAGGTGAATAGAAAGCAAAACTTACTATTTAAATAAATGTGCGCTATTAGTACTTATTACTCGACGCATTATTATTTTAAGCGTTGTACAGCTATTTTTTTTTATTCTAATGAATGTTTTGTTTTTTGCACTTGATTTCAAATCGCCAATCTAACATATAGAAATGAACAAAGACAGACGGACAGACAGACAGATAGACAGACAGACAGACAGACAGACAGACGGACGGACAGACAGACAGACAGATAGATAGATAGATAGATAGATAGATAGATAGATAGATAGATAGATAGATAGATAGATAGATAGATAGATAGATAGATAGATAGATAGATAAAAGTAACACAGCAGCTTCTGCATTAAACAGAGCTGGATTGAATTAAACACATAAATGTTGCCGCGCGTGAGGGGGTGGAGTGCTGAACCTACTGTATAATATTGCAGCATGCTGCAGATCCACTATCGCCATTATTCCTGTGCGTCTCCAAGAGTCTTAGGTCATAACGAGCATAGCCGAGGGGGTGAAGTTAATTGCTGACAAATAACAATTTTCTTTGCTTCACGGAGACTGTAACGTGAAGCAGATTGTGAAACGCAACACGTCCCACCATGACGTGGCTTTCGTGGAGAGCATTTGGCCATAATGCCAAGCGCAGACAAAGGCGCATTTATTATTTATGCATAATAGGATTTTTTTTCCAACTTAGGGGCACTTCAGGCACAAAACATTAAGTTGTGGATTCTACAGTCCATAAGGACTCAAATAATCACACAGTGTGCATATGCGTAAAATGCAGTGCGTAATTGGATACACATGTGAGTAAATATCAAGTTTCACCACGTGATCATGCAGTAAGGTTACTTTTTTGCCCACAAAACTGGGAAAATGTGTGTTTTATTTATTCACCTTTTATGATATCATAGATTTGTGGTTTTGTTTGAGCCCTTTAGACACAAAGTGCAATTGCTCCAATACAATAACGGCCCATTCTGAACAGGGGGCGCTGTGCTGTTATCTAAGTAATTTGGAGATTCAGTAACAACACTCGACACCATGTAAGAGTTTCTTTGGAGTATCACTAGATTAAAGGGTAATGTAATAGTGGTGGGAATAAATATACCAGTTGTGCATATGAGGCTTATTTATATGCAAAACTATGTTTTGGCTAGTTCAATCTGTGTAATGCATGTATATAATTAATTGCTGATCATGGGTAGGTGTTTGAAAACCTTTAGATATTTTAAGGGTAATATCAAGAATAGAGGTCAGTCATTATGGGATTAACATGTGATCCCCTCAATCTTAAATATTTGATCACATACTTGAATGCAAATTGGACTCATGTGCTTGTGTTTAGAGGTACACATGACCGTACACAAAGTTGCAATGCTTTAAATTTATGAAGCACAAACATATGGTATCTATCCTCCTGTCATTTCCATAATTGCCTTTACTCTTGAAAAGGAAAAAACAACAGCAACCATCCCTAAACTTTCCAAAACATCATCTCATCATATACTGTGTCTTAATTGATGTCACAAACCATTGTGTTTATTAATTAAATTATTGTAATCCAAAGGCCAGATTTTATATACTGAATGCACAAGAACATCCACTGTTTTAAAAGAGCACCATTGACCTGGTTTGGCCATGGCTCATGTTTTAGACCTCAAGTTGGTCTGCAGATTTTATAGGCAGTTCTGCCAGCTGCAAGTGACCTAGAGCTTCCCATTAAAATGAGCTGGAGGAGGGGCTGATGGGAAGGCCATGAGAAGGCTCTCTTAATGGCCGTGCTGCTTGCCGGATGCAATTTTAAAAACGACATGATGGAATGTTTGGAATACCCTATGCAGAATCAACATCCACATGGTGATAAGTGAGAAGTGCTGTGACATGAACCGAAGGGTTCTGATAGACAGTCCATTGGTAGATCAGGTCTGTTGATCCCAGCTTACTGTCCAAATTAAACACATCCTGGACTCATTTGTGCAATTGTGAACAAAAGAACGCAATTATGTTATGTTCTTTTTAGAGTTCGGATGTCAGAATTTCCAACTTCCTTTTTGAAAAAGTGTGCATTACAGTTAACTCGAAGTCGCAATTCCAACTTGGATTATGTATGATGTCATATGAACAAGGAGGCACAGAAGGACACTAACACTGTCAATGATAAGCATTCACTTTTAAGTAAATAAAATGTATCAAGTTCCAGCATTAAGTGATAGTTAAACCTGTTCAGCAAATGTTTGCAGAGACAGGTGTGGTATACCTGCAGAACTAAATCTAGAATTGCAAAGCATAATTCATTCTATGTGATTTGCTTGTTAATAGATTCCTTTTTTGACAATTAGAAGAAAAAAAAAAACATCTTAAACTGGTCTAAGATGGTTTGCTGGTCTTAGCTGGTTTAAAATGATCAAGCTGGTGTCCCAGACTGGCTACCTGAATGAATTTATTTTCTGTAATTTGCTTGTTAGGAGGCTTGTTACAAGCTTGATTAAAACCAGCCTAAGGTGGTTTGCTGGTCTTAGTTGGTTTAAGTCTCCCAGCCTTGCCAAGCTGGTGTTTAACTGGTCGCCAGTTGGTTGTCCAGCCTGACTAGCTGGCAAGTGCTCAAAAATCTTCTTAAACCGAGTCTGTTTAACTGGTCTAACTGGCCTCTCAGCCTTGCCAAGCTGGTATTCAGCTGGTTTAGCTGATTGCCAGTTGGTTGGCCAGTGTTCAAAAACCCTCTAAAATCAGACCAGTTAAAACCATGTTTTTGTTTTCAGCAAGGACCTGCAAAAATAAAGGTGGTATTGAAATTTAGTTTCCTTTTACATAATTGTTCTAAGTGACAGTCAATTGAAAACCTTTATGGTTGGAAGTTGGAGATTTCCAGTAGGAATATCCCACATCCGAATTTGAATGGAAACCATCATAGTGGAATACCAGTATAGCTCATTGTCAACTTGTGCTGTGGGACTCACTGGTGTGAACGTCTCCTGGGATTTGTCTTCAGATTACACCCGGCAAACAGAAGTATGTTAATTTCATTCCCTCACACACACAGTTCCAATTTCCAACAGAGCACTGTTGCCACGGCAGCAACATGCTATGGCCGTGAGATTCATACATATTTCACGTTTAATGTTTTTTATGCCTCTCAGGTGGGAAAGGCATTATCATATAAAGAGGTTGCTTTGTCACCACAAACTGATGGGAATAAGCTGGAAAGTGTTGCTGACGTTGGCTGAATTCAGCAGCCACTATACTGTAAATGGCACTTCCTCTTGTCCAAGCCTCTTGGCTGCAGGCTTTGTCTCGACGTTGGAGTGTAAGGGTGTCACTAGGGCAGATATGAATACAGCTCAGTGCCTGGGTAACAGAAGTATGCATGTCCCTGCAGGATTTGGTATATTCATTTGGAGAGCATAGATGACTCTTAACTGAAAATGAATTTGGGATAATATACAGAACATTAACACACTTATTATTACACAGCTGCTTACCAAAATAAACAAAGAAAATGGACATGAAATATTGATTTGAGTTTAAATAATTTTGTGAGAAAAGAAGAGAGCAGAGTGACACGAGAGTACTGAATAGATTAATTCAAACACACAGCACAAATGTGGTAAAGCAACCACAGGACCATAACACAATCTCCAAACGGCCACTGTTCTTAAAGAGACAGTACCGTTTTAATGTTTGTAATACAAAATGTAAACTCAATGTAAATACTACAAATTATGCATACAAAATGCATATATTTACAGGGGCCATTATAAATGATGAAATATCTAATCAAACACTTTAAATATTGAAGAATTTAACAAATACAGAAGGCTCCTACAGTATCTATGCAAGAGTTTGGTGAAATTTGGCAAAGAGTTCAGGCAGTTCTGGCTCGCACTGCTGTATCTTTTTAACTAATCTGAATGATGGGGTTCATTCCATTCCCTGCACCCTATTTCCATTAAAGTCCCTCCATTGTGAGAGCTTCAAAGGGCTGAAAGGTGTGGGGCTCAAAAATAATAGTCGTTTAGTAATTTTTTGGGGGAAATTCTGTTTGAAACGATCCTAAAGCTTGGCTAACATTATTATTTTCCATAAAAAGCTCTGCGAAGGCATCATTTAAGCCTTTTCAAAGTGTCCAAAAATCCCCAAGACTACATTACATTGACAGAATGTTAAACTTATTTCAAACTTCAGCTGTCAAAACGTACACACAAGCCCTTTAATCTGCTTTAAGTTGTTCTCCTCTTTCTTTCATTCATTCGCTACAACAACTGTGGGTTTTATTCACTTTCATTAAAACCATGACATAAAAGTTCACCCAAAAATGAAAATTATCCCATAATTTACTCACTCTCAAGCCATCTTAGGTGTATATGACTTTCTTCTTTCAGCCAAACACAATCTGAGTTATATTAAAAAACATCACCTTCCAAGCTTTATAATCAGAATGAATGGTACCTTAGATTTTGAAGATCCAAAAAAGTGCATCCATACATCAAAAAAGTAATCCATACGGCTCCAGGGTGTTAATATAGGCCTTAAATCAGCTCATTAAAAAAAAAAACTGCCGAAAACTACCTTAAATCAGCTCATTAAAAAAATTCACACTTGAGGCAGTTAAAACATGAAATCTCAGTAGTGTGCAATAATATATGTGTGTTCATCTATTTTGTATTTTTTTAAATGTTATGAGCTTACCCCAATATAAGAAAGCCATTTAATATGTTTGCATGTCCTTACATGTTGTCTGCATATTATGCATAATAGATGTACGATTGTGCATGTAAACAAGCTCATTGTAACATTTGCATAATGATTGGTCATCTGTCTTATCTCTTTTTGCATACAGAATTAGGATTCGATTAGAAATTATTCTATATGGGAGCCCGGGTAGCTCAGCAAGTAAAGACACTTTCTTCCACAGCTGGAGTCACAAGTTCAAATCCAGGGCGTGCTGAGTGATTCCAGTCAGGCTTCCTAAGCAGCCAATTGGCCCAGTTGCTAGGGTGGTAGTATCACGTTGGGGGAACCTCCTCGTGAGTCGCTTAATATGGTTCTCTCACTTGGTGGGGCGCGTGGTGAGTTGTGTGTGGATGCCACAGAGAATAGCTTGAAGCCTCCACACGCAGGACATCTCTGCGGTAACTAGGGTGGGGTGGATTAATAGGGTTCAAAACAGTGTTACTATGAATGCAAACTTTAATACAGTAAAAAAGACACTATTAGCATAACCTAAATATATATAAATAAATAAATAACAATTTCCAACGTTCTTTTTAATGTCCATGTTCAAAAATAAAATATTTGATGCCATGAGTGTACCTTTATTTACTATTACTGTTATTTATAATGGCCATGGAAAATGAAGCAATGTGATGAGATGAAAACAATTTTACCTGGTTGCAAAAAGTTGTCCGTTAATTTACCTGATGAACTTTCACCTTTTGCTGACCCTTTATGCTAATAAAGCTAATGTGTGCTTCTAAATCACTTGCACCTCAACTGACACATAAGTGTCAGCTTTACATGTCATACATTCTGCTTCCCACGGATCTCGACCTGGACGAAAGCATGTGAATTTTTGGTGCAAATCTTCTGTAAATTTGCACTTTCGTTTGGGCATTGTTTCCACTCATCTGTCATTTGCTGCTACTGTCAAGCAACTGTTGCGCTTTTTGCGGAGATTAACAGGCAGGAATTTGGCCAATAGTTGCTGCAAGCCTCTTATAATCTACCAATTGCTGTGCGAGAAGCCAGGACTTACAAAGACGGGTTAAAGCAATGCAAATATGCGCACACACACACACACACACAAAGATATCGCAAATGTAGAAATCCCAGCTGGATGCATTTTTAAGGTCCGAAAAAGAGGACATGTATGGTCATCCTAGCGGTAACGTGCTCAACGAGCCACATGATAAGATGTGCGTATTGACGGTCTCAGACACGGAGGCAACTGAAATTCGTCCTCCGCCACCCGGATTGAGGCGAGTCACTATGCCACCACAAGGACGTAGAGCGCATTGGGAATTCGGCATTCCAAATTGGGGAGAAAAGGGGAGAAAATAAAAAAAGATCCTTCTCCAGTAATCTCAGTAATGCCTTGAAAATCATCGAAAAGTCAAAAGGAGCGAGAACCCTGTCCAGTATATTGCATCTTTTGATCAATCTCTTCATCTCCCACTATATTTGAGTTTACAACTCATTTGTACATAAACACTGTTCTTTTGCTGCCTTGCAAGTTCTGGTATTTCCTTCCATTTTTTGTCTATTACCCTGTTTCTGTTTGTCTAATAAAGAAGACATGGTCTCCTCCATGTCATATAGTAATATATAGAGAAAGCTAAATATCTAAAGCTCCATATTTAAAAAGATCCCACTGCAACCAGCACACATGCAACCCTTAAGAGAGACTTGTTTGCTTATTTGAAAGGGTCATTGACATGTAATCAGCTAAAGGAAATCAGATAGATGATCAGATAGAGGAGAGACGGTGAGACTCTGTCGTTTGATTCAGTTCAAGGGGAAACACACACCTTTTGACATAAAGAGACAGGGGAAAAGAAACCAGATGGAGTCATTTATTCTCAAATGCCATGTTTTACGAGTGGTGTAAGTGCATTCCTCTGCAAAATCAACAAGGTTAAGAGGGTGAGTGAGACCGGTGTAGCGCAGACAGAGTGAAATGCTGGGTTAATTGCGCCGTGAATGACGAGGGCATCGTAGAGGTCAGGAGGACAGGAAGAGACGACTGAAGATGATCGGGGGTCATGAATTTTACTGAAGCTTTCTTTTATTTCTGATGTCGTTATTGTGACATGTCAGATGGATTTTTGTCTCTGTGTCTTGAATAAATACATAGATAAAGACAACCTTTCAAATAAATCAGAAAGCCATTTCTAGAGACAAGCAGTTTATTTTCATAGTGAAATTGCCTCTGCTTCTGTGCTAAAGGGAAAATCACTCATTAAAGGGATAGTTCACCTTATAAATAAAAAAATCACAAAGTCATAATTTACTCACGCTCACTTTGTTTCAACCCCATATGATTCTTTGACTCTTTGATTTCTTTTGTGGAACACAAAAGGAGTTGTTTTGAACAACCTCTTTTCCATGCAAATGAAAGCATACAGAGACCAGAAACTGCCCCAAATGCCAAAAAAGTCATAAAAGTGCCATTAAATTAATATATATATATATGATATATATTATTAAATTAATATATATATATATGATTTGTGCACTCTTTGTGCAGTATATTGTAGCCATACAATATCTTTGTGTGAAATTTAAGTTAATATTCTAAAATAATACTCTCCTCCATCGTAGCTGTCGTAGTGTTTGCACTTATTCAAATACCAGGTTTGATTTGAATGATGCCAAACACCATTGGCTGTCTCAGAAACATGAGGTTGAGTAAATGATGACTTGATGAATTAAAAATTTTGTTGGACTATTCCTTTAAAACTTTAAAATCAATTTGAAGTTGTATTGTAGGAAAAAAAGGATAAAATGCTGACTGTTACTCTTGTTGCTTTTCTATTTGCCTTTGTATGATTATGACACCCATGTGGACAGGAAAGTGAATGTGCGTGAGGTGATATTATTTTTTGCTAGAGGTCATATATGCGGTAGACTGAACAGAGTACCTCGTTATTATGAATAAAAGACTGAATTAACCTCCAGATGAGCTGTAGCTCGTGTGCAAATTATAATGTAGTGCAGTGCTTTGTGTGATGTCAGGACAATGTCACCTTGCCCATTACATCTCTATTGCATGCACCAGTGGACCAATAACCCCCCTTTACATTAAAGCACCTTTAAAAAGCTGCTTTAACTTTTTGAATGTATGTCATTTTATACTGTCTTTTTTTAGACCGCAGATTATTGCAATCCAAATCTGATTATTATTAGATTATTCAGTCCGGCATTTTCAATTCCAAACAAGACCACTTTTATATGGGATAAACCAAACCTGTATCTAATTTTTTTCAGTGTCAGAATTCATGCAATTTCCACTGTCGGGACAAATGAAGGCTTACCAAGGCCAAAAGCGTCCCCACTGTCACTTTTGGGGTTTAATAGTTTCTTCTCAGGGCTTATTTGTGGCCAACAGCCAATGGCATTTGGTCCGCCGATTACCCTTGGGGCAAAGAAGGCCAACTGGGGATTGATGCGCTAGTTGTCAATGTCAAAGGCAGAGTTTAGCAAGACACTCGTGCTGTGTTTCATTCAAGTTGGATGTGGTGAATTCCTACGAATTCTACGAACACCGACCATAAAGGAATTCATTGCCAGATGCTTGGAAAATGACATTTAAACAACCAAAACTGCAACACACCCGTTAGCATAACAGGGGTTTGACTGTTTCCTAGTAACCCAACTGAGATAAAAATGCTGCTACACTAGCATTTGTGCTACTGCTGTACGATCATCAAATGAGACACCAGTTTGTTAACAAGCTTTAAAATCTTGTAATGTAGGAACACTGATCGATATCATTTAATAAAAGTCAGTGTTTATCACTTTCTTTGTACATCTCTGGGTACCGACATATTTGTGTGATGTCACGCACCTGCATCTCAGCGAAAAATTTTGCAGACACATTACAAATCTGTTAAGATGCACAATGGCCTAAGCGCTGCTCAAAGGAAGAACTTTCCATGGTTCGACATCATGGATGGTGTGCTGGGACATTGTCTTGCTGTTAGTGGAGAGATCACTCGGGACAACATGGCAGTTAAAGTCGGTGAGTTGTCAACATTAATTATCTTGCTAGCTATATAAAGTTTCCATACAATATAAACTTTATATTCTAGATAACTAGAAAACAAGCGTATTTGTTTTGGCATGTGAAATGGGTGTGGTGTGTGACGTTTGCACCAGGACGGCATATTAAAGTCGTGTCTTTATGGCAATGTTGTGGGGCTTTTGGCCTGATGATGGGAATGCAGAGCGATTTTGGTCTCACGGCTCGTTGTCCGAGGCTATTGACCCTGGCTGATCAGTTTGACTATTGACCCTGGCTCGCAATGGCCAGATAGTGGAAAAGCGGCTAATGGCAAGAGTGATTTGCCGGTTGCATTTTCACTCTAAAAACACTCCACTGACAATTAGGTTTAGGGTTGGGGTTTGGGGGTAGAGTTGATAAAGCATGCATCATTTATGACTAAAAATACAACTCACTTTTTACCCCACTCTGTGGACATTGCACCTGGAAACTGAAGCTCACACATGCTCACGCGTGCCCATACGTTCAACAACACTTCCAGCTTTGGCCACTGTGCTGCAAGGGGTCAGGGCTGGATAATATGCTCCAGTTAGCTTCTGCTTGTAGATGCTGTAACAAGTAGATTAGTAAAAAGCGTCTTATCCATTGACTGCCTTCAAAAGTCACTGTGTATTCTGAAGAACTAAAATGTTTTACAAGCAACATATAAAATAAGTAGCACAAATGTCCTTTATTATAGTAGATGCTTTACTGAAGGTGGGGGGTCATTTTTAAGACCTGCTTTCATCTTTCTTCTTATATTTCTGTATTTTCTCTGTATGTCAAGCATGTTTCCCAGTCCTATCTGTTCTCCCCTCAGGTTGAAGTAATTAGCCGCAGGGTTTCTGAGCAGCTCTATAGACCACAGTAACCTTGTGAGTGGAACAGGATGAGAGAATAGAGGGCGAGAACACTGTCAGAACTAAAGATTTGGGTCTGGGGTCTTAGAAGAAAGATTACCTGCACTGTAAAAAGCAATTTATCACTGTCACAGAGAGAGAGAGAGAGAGAGAGAGAGAGAGAGAGAGAGTGAGGAAAGTGTGAATGAAAGCAAGAAAATGGCTCTTGGGAGGTTTGGCTTGATTCAAACAGATAAAAATTACTGCATGTACTTTACTGGTATATACAGACACTAAAATGTCGTTTAGTCACTGAGTAAGGTTGCACTATTAGTCAATAGTTCCAAAGCATTTAATTCTATACTGTGCTATACAGTGCTGTTAAGAGAAAAGTTCAACGCAAAATGAAAATACTCTCATCATTTATTCACCCACATGCCATCCCAGCTGTGGATGACTTTCTTTCTTCTGCTGAATACAACCAAAGATTTTTAGAAACATATATCAGCTCTGTTGGTCCATTCAATGCATGTGAATGGTGGACAGAACTTCGAAGCTCCAAAAAGCACATAAATACCGCATATAAATAATCCATACGACTCCAGTAGTTAAATCCATGTCTTCAGAAGTGATATTGTAGGTGTGGATGAGAAACAGATATTTAAGTCCTTTTTTACTTTAAATTCTCCTCCCCGCCATGAGGTGTCGATATGCACGAAGAATGCGAATTGCCAAAAATGTATTCTAATTTGTTGTATGTCTTTTAGTGAAAATTTTAATTGTATTATCGTTTACTCACCCTCATCATTCCAAACTCATTTGTCTGTCTTTCTACTGTGGGACACAAAAAGAGAAATGTATCAGAATGTTCATGCGGCTCATTTCCATTCACCGAAAGTGGGGCACAGACCCTGTCTAAAAGAGGCACCATAAAAGCAAGCAAAAAGCCCTATGTAGCTTTACAGTAATATAGCACACAAATCATATGGATGATTTTTATGATACTTTAAGGTGCTTTTTTTTTTTTTATCATTTTTGGAGCTCTGGAAGAAGAAAGTCCTATGTGTTTTAAGTGACATGAAAGTGAATGTGATGACAGAATTTAGAATTTTTGGGTGAATTAAGCCTGCATATTAATGGCACAAGATGAAGTAGAATTGTTTTTATAAAGTCCACACACACACACATACAGTATATATATATATATATATATATGCAGGGTTTGGGGGGTTCGTTTGTTTGGAGAAATGTATTCCACTACAGATTACAGAATACATGCTGTAAAATGTAATTTGTAATGTATTTCATTAGATTACTCAAGGTCAGTAACATATTTTAAATACTTTGGATTACTTCTTCAACACTGGTAGATTTTTTCACTTGTTTTGACTATAAAGACTCTGCCAGTACAGTAAGACAAAATACACATGTTAAAAATACATTCTCTTAAAAACCAAAATATCTTATGCAGTGTTGTTTCTAAAACAAGATCAATCGAACTGATCTCTTTTTAAGGATTTTTTGATATTTTTACAGGAAAACAATACAAAAATTATTATCAAGAATATGATTTTTGCCCTAATATCAAAGATCTTAATAGAAAAAAAGAAATTATGATCCAATGTGAATTTTCTTGATAAAATAAATATGATTGTGTCTGGTAACATGTGCATGTAAAATGAATAGAAATAGTATTTTATCTTAGCAAAAAGCTGACAATTTACACAAGGATTATTTCTATTTCTTCTGCTCCAGACTTACTTCAAACTTACTTCTCTGTCTGCTCATATGACTGTATCACATCATAAGAAAGTGTTTCATCGATGCTCAAATACAGGTGGTGTAGTGGGCTAAAGCACATAACTGTTAATCAGAAGGTCGCTGGTTCGAGCCCCACAGCCACCACCATTGTGTCCTTGAGCAAGACACTTAACTCCAGGTTGCTCCGGGGGGATTGTCCCTGTAATAAGTGCACTGTAAGTCCCTTTGGGTAAAAGCGTCTGCCAAATGCATAAATGTAAATGTTAATTATTTCGATCTGAAAGGACTAAATATTAAATGAAACAAATGACAGTAAAATGCAAAATAATCAAAATACTTTTTGAATGTAACTGTATTCTAATTACCAATTATTTAAATTGTAACTGTAGTGGAATACAGTTACTTATATTTAGTATTTTAAATGTTTTTCGTTACTCCCCACCCTGTATACACACACACACATATATATACACACACACATATATATATACACACACACATATATATATATATATATATATATAAATAACTGGTCAAAAACTGTATGTATGATACATATATAGTATGTATGATATGCATACATATATATATGGACACAGTATGCCATGTATAAATACCTAGGCCGATTTCTCTTGCCCAGTCCAGCCCTGAATATATATATATATATATCATATATATATATATATATATTCTATATATATATATATATATATATATATAAAGGAGATTGAAGGAAAAAAAGACTGATTTCGCAATGCCATGGTTAACTGACATTGTGTCCTGGCACAATCCATTCCATCTTCTTCCACCTTCTGACATTCCTAAGGTTCAATTTTCACAACTGAGTGATAAGAGAATGTCCCAATTGCAGCTCTCATCTGCTGTCCTCTACTCTGTTGTGTGGATTCAGGGCATTGTTGTGTTATTTTAAGGTAACACTGCCTCTGACATCACCACTGATAGCCTGTAGGCTAAGAGGGGACAAGTATTTGTGTGTACTTGTTGTGTGTGTGTGTGTGTGTGCTTTGTGTTTTTCAGGAAACAGCACAGCATGCGATTCTGTCATTTTAAATTGAATATAAAAATGCCCACAGGCAAGCGTAAGTCTTATGATGACAACACAAAACTCGGTGATGGAATGTGCAGTGTGTTGTATTAATTTAGGAAATGTACATATAAATACATTCACACACTACTGAGTGAGGCAAATAACTGTCAGCAATTTTTAGCTACCAATAGTTAAAGATGGGACGTAATCAAAATGTATTCTCTTAATAGATGTCCCTAGTTTGATTGTGCACGATTCATCATTGAGCATTGATAAAAAAAAAAAAACATTAAAAAAAGATGTTTGTGTCAAAGCATGATCAATTTAAATCTTTATGGCTACAATTAGGTCCCACCCTATATGATTTCCCTCTGAATATTGTTCCTCTCATTTTATTATAGAAGTTAATATGCATCATTGCATACATCATATTGAAATTAAATTCATTAAATGCATGGTGAATCTTCTTTCATGTTCTCTTGATTATTTGAAAATTAGCTAATTACTTCATTTAATTTTGTAACGGGATGTTGATAAGAATGCTGTATTTGAGTATTCAACATCCATAATATGATGGTGACTGTAGATTAATAATCCCATTAGAAAAAACACATCGCCATAGCAACAAGGTATATTAATTAACATTGGAGCCTTCTCAGTAATAGACAGACAGCTGTATATACATAATTTCACCTGGTGAGTTGAAGAGAAAACTAGCTGGTTTAGTGCTGATCTAGCTGGTTTAGTGCTGATCTAGCTCTAGCTGGTTTAGTGCTGATCTAGCTGGTTTAGTGCTGATCTAGCTCTAGCTGGTTTAGTGCTGATCTAGCTGGTTTAGTGCTGATCTAGCTCTAGCTGGTTTAGTGCTGATCTAGCTGGTGGCAGCAAAAAAACAAAAAAACAGCATAGTCTTTCTTATGAAGCTGGTTAAGATAGTTAAATGAACATTGTTGGGTTCAATACAAGTTCAGCTCATTTTTGGAGAATTTAAAGGCAGAAATGTGAACCATATAATTTTATAAAAGCACTTCTGTTCAAACTCATGTATTATTTGAGCTGTAAAGTTGTTTAAATCATAATTTTTACAGTCATTTTAGGGTATTAGGGTTTGTTGACATTACATCATCATTGCAAAGAAGTTGTAAAACTGGCTATAACTTTACACAGAAAAGGTTAGTAAGTGATTTTATCTCACTAAAATCATGTTAACACACATAATGTTAATGCCTTTTGGCTGTACACTGAAAAAGTGAGTATTTTAATGTAAAAACATTAGTCCATTTCACTTCCATTGTTAAGGGGCGGTCACTTCACGCTCCATTCACTCCCATTCAAACGCATCCAAACCATGAATTCATATGACGAGATGTAAACCAGAAGCCCTCATGGCATCATGTCCTTGTTCGTTGCGTTGTCCAAAATTTTTTTATAATAAAATAAGTGTGCTCAAAGCCTAGTGTGAATGCCTCTTAAGTGCCTCATTCCTTTAGGAATCTTGGTTGGGAAACCACCATACCAGCATCCCATACTGGTCACCAGCTTCCAAAACACAACAAATTTTGGGGTTTTCAGAAGGATAGTCTATATAGATCTCTTTCCTACAGAGAATATTGCAGTTTGGCTGCTCAGAGTCAGAATCCTGTCGCAAATGAGACTGTTTCTGGTTAAGAAGCATCAGTTGGAGAGGCTGAGTGTGGGTTGTGTATTAGGATAAGTGTTATCTCTGACACTGCAGCTTGCAAGAGAGAAAGACACAGAGGACAATCTCTCAGACAGTTTTATTCCTGCCTGTTTACACAGGAAGTTATTTCAGTCATAATAAAAAACAGCTCAATACAGCAGGGTCAATTGAAATCCACTGATCAGTGAAAGCAATAGAAGAGACGGAAAGTTGATAACATACTCCGTAGGTATATAAAGACTGCATTTATATTTATTTTATTTGATGACTTATTTCCTATTGAAACAGGAAGTTGGGGCTGTATCAAAGGAACGGTCCCTATTTTGTTTAAACAGCCAAAAGCCTTTAGTTTAAGATACAGCCATGAATCATGATTTGATACTTGTTATTGCTGGTCAGAGGCAGAGGAGATGAGTAAAAAATATTTTGGTCCATTTTGCAAAAAGTATACAGTATGTAGAGTACAGTGGGGCTAAAGGCCCCCTTAATGAAAATGTTTAAAGAGAGAGCGAGTTTGGTATATATATATTTATTAATATACAGTCAGTGCTGAGTGGATTACTTGTGAATTGTAATCAGGTACTGATTACAAATTACATGACAAATGATGCGATCAGTAACGTAATCTCATAGATTATGGTAAATGGTCTGCACTTATATAAGGCTTTTTTTAACCTCTTAGAGGTTACCAAAGAGCTGTACACTGTGTCCCATTCACCCGTTCACACACCATTGGCGGCAGAGCTGCCATGCAAGGCGCAAGGCCTTAGCCTGCCATTGGGAGCAATTTAGGGTTCAGTGTCTTGCCCAAGGATACTTCGGCATGTGAAGTCGTGTGGGCCAGGAATTGAACCGCCAACCCTGCAATTAGCAGCGACCTGAGCCAAAGCCACCCCTTTGGAGTAATGTAATCATATTACTTTTGGATTACTTTCAACCAAATTCTGCATTACTTAATCGTTTGACAGCTGCTAATGTCCACAAATTAAAAAGAATACTGCAAATGTAAAAATATGAAGGAAGTTTTCATGTTTTCCCATGTGATGCTCATGCGCGGTCTAGGCCCTCCAACAATAACAGTCTCAAATATGTTTGCGTTTAACAGGCATTTTTTTTTATTGGAGGTTCTATAATTATATACAGGTTCCCGGGGCACGTTAACACAAATGTGTTCATGCAATTTCACCATTTTACAAACCCCATCCATGTGTGGTTAGAGATCAAACCAGTTATATTTGAGCATCGGCATCACAAAAATATCTAAAAGTTATCAATACACCAAAAGTGCATTCATGTACTTTTTTGAAGCCAACTACAAATGCAATTTAAGAAACTAAAAGTAATTTTATGGTTCTAATCCAATTGAATATGAAATGACGTATACGTTTTTGTGCATTTTGATGCCTTTGATGGACAAAACCATTCCAAAGTCATTGCAACATGGTTATATTACACACAGATTTGCGATGTAAAGTTTCCAAATGCTTCTTTAGATTTGACATAGAATCCTTTGCAGTTGACAGTATATTCACTTTTGGAAGGCTGAGTTTACATTTAACAGTGATGTTTTTGCCCCATGTCTTCTTAAAAATGAAATGATCTCTATAGATCCAGTGGTTAAATGCTGAGGTAGATCGCTCCATCACCACCTGACTGGCTAGTAGTGAGTATCAGTTCTGAGTGCAGTACACACAGCCCTCCTCCTCTCTTCTGAAAACACTCAAAGGTTTACCGAACGTATACGTATCAGCGGTGTGCTGATTTAGAATGAAAAAATTAGAGTGAAAGATTAAAAAAAGAGAATAATTAGGATGATCAAAAATTATTAACAGTTTACTGCCATTGCCTTGTTAATATGTAATCATGTGATTTTTTATTATTTTTTTAAATACAGTTTTAAAAATCTGATTACATAATCCAGATTACATGTAATACGTTAATACCTAGCACTGTAAACAGTATATATTTAGTATACAAGTATTTGGAGTAGCTCAGGCCAGGCAACATGGGAAACATCAATTTCCTTATAGTATTATCCCAAAATTTTGGTCAGGGTCAATTTACAGAGTCTTTTTCCTCCTAAATAGCCTCTTTATTCCTGAGTGATTGTGATTGTGTAGAGGAATGAATAACACCCCCTCCCTGCATATCTCGCTGTGTGTGTGTGGTTAGTCCTAATGAAACCCTACGATCTGCCCAATCAATCAGGGAGGTGACAGGCAGACAACCCCCAATCTTTTTTTCTTTCTATCTGTTCCTTCTCTCCTTTCTCTAGTTCTTGCAGTCCTCTATTTATCTCTGTGCCACAGTCACTTAGAAAAACAAAGACCCGTCCTCTTACATTTGGTGGCTGTCTAGATTATTGAATGTTTTACTCAAACAGTGCGACAGACAGATAGATAGATAGATAGATAGATAGATAGATAGATAGATAGATAGATAGATAGATAGATAGATAGATAGACAGATAGATAGGCTGACAGACACAGATAGATGGACGGACAGACAGACAGACAGACAGATAGATGATAGATAGTCTGACAGACACAGACAGACAGAGAGACAGATAGACAGATAGATAGATAGATAGATAGATAGGCCGACAGACAGACAGACAGATAGATGATAGATAGATAGATAGATAGGCCGACACAGACAGACAGACAGACAGACAGATAGATAGATAGGCCGACAGACAGACAGACAGATAGA
Organism: Xyrauchen texanus; assembly: GCF_025860055.1. Classification (NCBI taxonomy): domain Eukaryota; kingdom Metazoa; phylum Chordata; class Actinopteri; order Cypriniformes; family Catostomidae; genus Xyrauchen; species Xyrauchen texanus. The sequence goes on from NC_068297.1 coordinate 5,918,438, forward strand.
TAGGCAGACAGACAGACAGATAGATAGATAGAAAGATAGAAAGATAGATAGATAGGCCGACAGACAGACAGACAGATAGATGATAGATAGATAGATAGATAGATAGATAGATAGATAGATAGGCCGACACAGACAGACAGACAGACAGACAGATAGATAGATAGGCCGACAGACAGACAGACAGATAGATAGGCAGACAGACAGACAGATAGATAGATAGAAAGATAGAAAGATAGATAGATAGGCCGACAGACAGACAGACAGATAGATGATAGATAGATAGACAGAGAGATAGATAGATAGATAGATAGATAGATAGATAGATAGATAGATAGATAGATAGATAGATAGATAGATAGATAGATAGATAGATAGATAGAAAGATAGATAGATAGGCCGACAGACACAGATAGATGGACGGACAGACAGACAGGCAGACAGACAGATGATAGATAGATAGATAGATAGATAGATAGATAGATAGATAGATAGATAGATAGATAGATAGATAGATAGATAGATAGATAGATAGATAGATAGATAGAAAGACAGATAGAAAGGCCGACAGACACAGATAGATGGACGGACAGACAGACAGGCAGACAGACAGATGATAGATAGATAGATAGATAGGCTGACAGACACAGACAGACAGATAGATAGATAGGCCGACAGACAGACAGACAGATAGATAGATAGAACAGGCAACCAGACAGACAGACAGAGAGATAGATAGATAGATAGATAGATAGATAGATAGATAGATAAATTTAAAATTGATTTACTTTATATTTCCTAAAAAACTCTGTATCTCCCTGAATCAATTCTCGATTCTCCGAAGGAACATGTCCCAATAAGTTTCCCACGGATTTCCCTCCGTAAACGGTAACATTTCTGTATTTAAATGAAAATCAAAATAACCTAAACTTTTGAGTCTCCTATTATACAGATGAAAATCTCGCTTACATGACATGCGATTAACCCCATGTAGAGTAGGAATATATGTTAATCCCTTTTCCAAAACTTCTTTTTCAATTTCTGTGAGAAAAAAAAGCGATAACTTTAGAATATTAGATTGCCATGAGATATTAGTTGCCGATTTATCCCCCCTCAGAAATGTAATTGTCTAAACTAATTTTCCAAGATTCAAGGCAGTTTTATAAGTCCAATGTACCGGATCTGAAACAAGTGTATGAAATTTGGAAAACTGTATACAAAATATAACAATTGTTTTAAAAAACTTTGTATCCCCTTTTCTCCCAAATTTGGAATGCCCAATTCCCACTAGTTGGTACTTGTGGTGGCGCTGTTGCTCACCTCAATCTGGGAAGCGGAGGACAAGTCTCAGTTGCATCCGCACTGAGACAGTCAATCCGTGCATCTTATCACGTGGCTTGTTGTGAATGACACCAAGGAGACTCCCAGCATGTGGAGGCTCTTGCTACACTCAAAGATCCACGCACAATTTACCACGTGCCCCTCTGAGAGCAAGAACCACTAATCGTGACCACGAGGAGTTTTCCCCATGTAACTCTACCCTCCCTAGCAACCTGGCCATGTTGGTTGCTTAGGAGACCTGGCACACCCTGGAGTCGAACTCGTGACTCCAGGGGTGGTTGTCAGCATCAATACTCGCTGAGCTATCCAGGCCCCCATAAACAAGGTGTTATAATTGGACTGAATGTAAGTGTCGATCTAACACATTTTTCTATTGAGCCGGCAAATGATCTGAGTAATAGATTAAACGTACTGTGATTTCTGTGTTGGGAAAATTGGCTCTACAGATGAACACTAATTGATGTAATTGTTTAATAGAAGTGATAGGTTCCTGATCCTTCAGACAATTATTCAGCCCTACCGAGAGGACTATGTTTTTGCACTAAAGGGTTTGGACTCAACTTCTTTATTACCCCTGTAAGGTGGTAAAAATTAGCCCCAGGAAAACTATCTATCTGAATAGGTTTATCCATGTAAAATGGAATTCTAGATAAGTTTGATTCTCCAACAAAAAGAATAGATTTTGAAACATCCAATGTCCAATCATGTATTTACCTATCAGTAATGACATGTCAGGTGGGAATTCATTCTGAAGTACTCCTTTCTCTCTGACCCTCACTCAGGGGTATCTGATGAGACAGCAAGGCCCCTTGACCCAATCTAGAATTATGAGGAGATTCATTAACACACTCAGTCATTGCTACATTTAAAGATTTCTCAAAATTTTTGATTTTGAGAACTAGGAAATATGGCAGTATTTTTCCAGTCCTGGCTTCTCTGCACTGGTTACCTGTCTCATACAGGATTCAGTTTAAGGTTTTAATGTTGGTGTATAAAGGCCTCCATGGGCTGTAAAAATTCACTGCATCATAACTTTCCTGAATTATTGGTTCAGCCTGGGTAATATAAGTTGCTTCCATGCAACCATCAGCTATCCAGATTTAAGCTGGATTAAGATAGATAGATTGACAGACGGACGGACAGATAGATATATAGGTAGATAGGGTTAGTGTTTGAGAGAAATCATTGCATCTTGTATTGCCAGTTCATGCATCATCATTGGTATGAAGAATAGAAATGAACTCAAGAAATGAATATATTTTAAGATTTCCAGCATTTCATTACAAAAGCCTCATTAGTTTGCAGTGTAGTGAGGCAGCGTGTTTGTGGTTGGTGCTATAAATAACATCTAATTAGATACATCATCCCCACAATTCCTTGTTACTTTTATACTGAATGAAACTGTGTGGAGTTTTGTGCACAAATTCATTCTGACTGCAGAGAGAGAAGAAAAATGAGAGCTTGCTTTTGTGGTTTGCTACTGTTATTTTTTGAAAGAGCATGCTGGACTATATTTCCCTTCAGTCAAATTAGTCCTTGCTTGAATCTTCTCTACCTGCCTGCTGTACAAAGCTGACGTTGTGGTTTGGCCCACTGGTGCTACACTTGGTGTAAAAGCATAGGCAGAATTTGAAAGCTCTCAAGAGTATTTAATCTCTATAGTTGATGTATCATTCCACGATGCACACGCTTTTCATTTCTAAATGGTGCTAGTTAATCATTCCAGGTGTCCGTTTGCCTCTCTCACCCAGTCAAACGAGAACATCGGAAAAGGAGATGATTGACCGTTAACAGTGTGTTATGAGAAAACATTCATCGCTGGTCTAGTACTGACTTCTCCGCCCAGAGCAAAAGGGATTGACAGGCGAGATTATGTCCTCTACCAAACACCTCAGTGTTGATCCTCATGTCAGTTAGTGATATTGTCTAAATCACTTTTCTCTACCCTGGCATTGACCCCTCCCAGAGTACAATGTATTGCTCAGAGGTTGCTCTGTCCAAGCTCAGGAGATTTATTTGAGATCTCAATTATGTTTGATTTACTGTATTACATTTTCTCTGATGTTTAATTCTTCAGGAGATATAAAAAGAGACACAAAAGAGACAATTGTTATATTTAGTAAGACTGTAAATTTATAAGATTAATGTGGATAGCAAAGCTCAGATAATTTGATCTTGTAAGAATTGGTCTGTTTTCATGATAAGTCACCTTACCCTATTTATCCAGTCATTTCATTGTCTGCAAATGTGCATCTTTACTGGGAAAAGCAGCACTCAGCTAAAATGTATTTATCAGTTAGCGCAAATTGGGTTAGGAAGGACAAGGCGGTCTCCTCTCAATCAATGCTAACTCCAAGTTAATTCAAACAACTAGAGGAAAGGTTTATCTTTGATGAGACAGACTGTTTGCATTCCCAGAGTTGTGGTTTAGATTATCTCTTCGTGGCACAACGGATGGACAACCTCCATGGGCCAGTGAGGTCCTGCTGATAGATGCCATAACTACACCATTCTTGGGACAAAAAGCAACTTTTTCCTTTGATCAAAATTCAAAAATAGCGATTTTGTTTTATGCAAGAAATATATAAAATTGCAAATGATAAAAGAGTAATTTTGGAATTTTTGTATTGCAGCATCTCTTAATGCTTCCTTAATCCTAATTTATCATATGGAAGAATCTTAACTTTTTTTCTCCTGAGCAAACTAGGCAAACAAAACTTACGTTTATGCAATGCGTGGTGTCGTTTTAGTTAGTTGTAGGAGATGTCAAACGTTTCCAACTCTTTAACATATTGTTCCAGTCGCAGAATGAATGCCAATATCGCCGGTCTTTTTCTCAGTGGATCGCCTTTATAGTTACTCATTTTTAAAGGAATATTCCAAAGCTGAGTTCAATCATCAGTATTTGTGGCAAAATTAACAAAAAAATATTCGCTTACTAACCTATATCCAGTTTTACAACTTTATTGCCATGACAACGACGAAAGTCCCTTTGGATAAAAGCCTCTGCTAAATCAATAAATGTCAAATTTAAATGCAAATTTTCATTTCATCATGGTAGATGTTTTGCCAGTGACATTTTTTATGATTTTTTCTATTAATTTCATAGCTAGTAAATCAAAACCTGTTTTCGATTAAAATGACTTCTGGATTTGATTGCATTCATTGTTTAGTAATGTGTGTTTTTCAGCCTTAGCACATTCATCATACTTATAACCAAACTGAATCCGTTTTGAGATTGTATCTGAACAGATTACTGGAGGCCCACTAGACAAGTGTGTATTCCATAGTGTGCACTGCTCTTATGTACTGCATTGAGGCTCCTTCAGTGTGCAGCCAGCTGGAACTTATTACAGGATGATAACAGCAGATCTCTGGGCGGCCATGACCAGCTCCATTTCCTGTGTCAAATCCCTCGGCTGCTGCAAACTCTAATTTCCTATTCATCCCCCCTCCGAGGGGTGCAGGGCCAAACGTGCTGCTGGCCAAGTGAGGATTTATGGCAGGTTTCTGGCAATGAGATGCAGGTAGATAGCATTTGGTGAAATGGAGACCAAAGGGATTGTGATCTTGTTTTTTTTTATCTCTCTTTCTGTCTATCTTTCATTCTTAATCTGGATTGAAGCCTGTACGAGTTTGGCTACAATTTTGCCATCTAAACAAATTGTGGCATCATAAAAGTTTAATTTTGTTGTAGGGCAGAATTTACTGTCTTTGAACGCTTAGTGTGACTTGCTTACTGACGTCTGATTAATTGCCTTTGTGATGAATTTTGAACAGGGTACACACTGTGCATAAACAAATACAGGCTGTGGTTAGAGGTGGTTTTTCAACTCCGGCAAATATCAAGATTAAAACCTTTTTGTCTTTGAAGGATATGGAGATTGTAATCCATGCTTTTATCTCTTCTAGACTTGATTATTGTAATGCACTGTATTTAGGTGCATCTCAAGCATCACTATCTTGTCTGCAGACTTTGCAAAATGCAGCTGCAAGGCTCCTGACTGGAACTAGGAAAATGACAGTGTTTCTCCGATCCTTGCTTCTCTGCACTGGTTACCTGTCTCATACAGGATTCAGTTTAACGTGTTAATGTTGGTGTATAATGGCCTCCATGGGCTGGCAACACTTTATATTTCTGAACTTCTCCATCAATATCAGACTCCAAGGTCTTTAAGATCGTCTCAGTGTCTACTGTTGTGTGTTCCAAGAACTCATCTTTTTCAGTCATGAGCCCTTGCTTGTGGAATGCTTTGCCAATATTGATTAGGTCTTGTCCAACCTTAGATCTTTTTAAGTCTAATCTAAAGACCCACCTGTTCTCCCATCATCTTATGGTGTTATTTTATTTTATTTATGTAGCGCCCCCTAGCGTGTCTTAGCTATTGTATTGAAGTGCGCCCCCCGAATTCTTACTTGGCGAAAGATCTCTCTTTCTGTTATTAATTAATGCACCAATGTAAATTACTAACTTCTTATTAGAAGTTCACTTTTATTCCTAATAGTACTTTACTTCATTTATAATAACCACACAATGTCTGTATAGCTAAAATAAAGTAAAATATGAACTATATGTCTCTATCTCACATGCTAATTAAAATGAACACTCACTTTAATAACCGTTTTAGGATTACACCTACTAAAATTACTATACTACCCCAAGTATAATATTACTTTGACTGAAAAGGAATTATTAGGTTACTAACAACAATAATTACGTACACTCTAAACCAATTTATTATAGACTAAATGATATTATTTACTTTAAATATATCACTCGTATAAATATATAAAACCAAAAATATAAAAGACAATCTCCACAGGAAATAGTTATGAACAATTTACTTAAAGAAAATATAAAATATTCAAAAATATACAATTAGATTCAGATAAACAAAATTCAAATATTCACAATTCTCAATCACATTAAATTCCCCAAATTAAACCAATTGAAATTCTAAATCTAATGCCAGCAAATGACTAAATGGCCATCAAAATGAATAAACAAAATGAATACCCTGATAGTCAAATGAATACGTGGCAGGCCTGTTGTGTAGCTTGAGATCGTCGAGACCTAAAACACAATGGTCACTTCACACCTCAGCGCAACAAACAAAATAAACTCACGCAACAGACTGATGAGTCACCGGGTCGTCCTTCACCGCTCCGGAACATGATGCGTCCAATGCTCGACAGCCTGGAAGAATCCCTCCGAACCTTCACAGTCTGCTCCTCGACGATTAACTTTTTCAGACGATGCACTCCACACAGCAACCGAGCAGGCTACTCGTTGGCAAAGTCCTTTTAGCTAGCTCGTGATAATTAGCGTCCACACTTTCTCCTCGTGGTGCTAAATAGAAACGCAAAGTTCACGACATGAACTATCACACTGTATGTCTATAAGTGTCTGTAACTCACTCTTCGCGCAGTATACAATGTCACTTATAATAACAAGCACTAAACTTGGTGTTTTACCAACTTTTAACTCGTTTTTTTGCCACAGCACAATCTTTACGTCTTTCCTCAGTTTTCAGTTCCGTTCCCCTTTTTTTCTCGCGTTCTTCTACCGCTGACTCCTGATTGGATATCCCACAGGTAAGTGCATTTTCAAACAACTTAACATATTAACACATATAAACATAATATAAACACTTGTATCAAAGATATTAAAATGAAAATAACCAAAATAAAATATTGGCTTATGGAAATATGTTTTATTTTCATAGGGCTACATCTATAATACTTATTAGATGTTGGTCAGTTTTGTACAGCACTTTGGTCAACATTTGTTGTTTTTCAGTGTGCTATAGAAATAAACTTTGATTGATAGATGTGAAAACACATCGGAAAACTCCTTTGGAACCTGGCAACCTCATTGACTTGGGATGGTGGTTTGATGGGTGGTTTTAAGTCCACCTCCAGTCCTAGCTCTGCCCTCTCTCAAATGTCCATCGCCAAAGCCACGTGTACCACCTCTCGCAACAGTTTTAAGAGATTCAGGTGGTAAATTTGCTGTGTTCTGCCTCTATCTGTTTGCTTTACGCCATAGTTGATTTCCCCAACTCGCTGTGTGACCTCAAAGGGCTCTTGCCACTTGGCTAACAATTTAGAGCTCGATGTGGATAACACTAGGACCTTATCTCCCTGTGAGAATTTTCGTAGCTGTGTGCCCCTGTTATACAGCCGGGATTGCCGTTTCTGGGCCTGGAGCAAATTCTCCTGTATTAGTTGCCCCAATGTGTGGAACATTTGCTCTCAGGTCCAGAATGTATTGAATTTCATTCTTACTCTCTGACGGTCCCTCCTCCTAATTTTCCCTCAGAACATCTAAGGTGCCCAGAGGCTTACAGGCATAGAGTAATTTAAAGGGAGAAAACCCTGTGGAGGCTTGCGGGACCTCTCGTACTGCAAATAACAGGGGTTCTAGCCACTTATCCTAATTTTGCGCTTCTTTGTGTTCGAACTTCCAAACCATGTTTTTAGGGTTCGATTAAATCGTTCAACCAGGCTGTTCATCTGAGGATGGTAAACACCGACTCAATCCCCAATAGTTCTTAAATTTTCGGAGTGCACCTGACATAAACGAGGTGCCCTGATCAGTTAGGATCTCTTTCAGGATCCCAAATTGACAGATCATTTTGAAGAGTGCCTCTGCAATACTGTGTGCTGAAATGTTGAGCAGGGGCACTGCTTCAGGTTATCGTGTTGCATAATCCATCAAGACAAATACAAATTGATGCCCCTGTGCTATCCATTATAATGGCCCAATGAGGTCCATGACAATTCTTTTGAAGGGAACCTCGACCAAAGAGCAATGGTGCTTTTGGGGTGGCCGGGGCATTCACCAACTGACATTCGTGATAGATCGCACACCACCTGCGTGCATCCCCACGAATGCCCGGCCAATAAAAGCAGTTAATTTGACAGTTCTGTATCTCATCTAGCCCTAAGTCTCCTGCCATCGGATTATAATGAGCCGCCTGGAAGACCATTTCCCGGTGGCTTTTCAGAATTAACATATGTGATGTATCTTCTTTTGTTTGGGCATCCTAAGTCACCTGATACAGCCTGTCTTTAATAACTGAAAAGTAGGGATAGGAGAGTACAAAGCCGGACTGAAGCTGTTGACCATCAATTACTCTCACTTTGCCAAAGGCGTTTCTGAGAGTCTCGTCTCTTGTCTGCTCCAGAGGGAAATCCCAATGGGGATTCCCTGGAGGACTGGAAGGGCGGAGCCCTCACTTCCCTCCGGGTTTCCCTGATGTGGAGCTGACATTGATGGCTCAGGCAACGCCTCACCAGCCAGCACTGCACAAATCCCACACCGAATTCCACTATTGCAGGACCCATCCATTTCGTCTTTCATGCAAAATTAGTAGTCTTTGATTGCTTAGTGTGACAATGACAAATCAGTTGACTTTGCAATGAGTCTTAGCCTGCAACAAACAATATGATTTTGCCCATACTATACAATTTGAGCCATGATTTGGACAAATTTGGGGAATCGTTAAAGACTGATTTAGTTGTTGTGCAAAATCTGCAGTCTTTGATTGCTTAGCTTGACATGCTCATTTATGGTCATTTAATAGCCTTTGTTTAGTTTTAGCAATGATTTTAGCCACACTGTACGATTTTGGTCATGATTTTGCTATCTGAAACAATTTGTCTTTTGAAAGAAAACAAACATCAGGGTTTTATTTGAAACATTCTGTTTTGAGGGGTCCCAAATCAGTGTCTCGTGAGAGAGTAGAACATTTACCTGATGCTGAGAAACATCTGCAGTCTGTCTCATCTCAATAGATCACAACAGGAGTATCTTTAGGCATTTACCCTTGTGTAACGTATGTATGACACACAATCTTTCTCCACTAATGCGACGGGAGATGGTTCCTTTCACATGCTCACACATCACTGGTATGAATCTACACATCAAGAGTTTAAATGAGGCCTGTCGTGTGTCCTCATGCATACATTAGCATTCCTTGAATACCTACAGGTATCCTATTTTTCATTGATGGCTTGTGATTGAAAATGTTTCCCTGCACACAGCATATTAATGCACTGGCAGAGGAAATGTCTTCACTACTGAATGAGCCAATGACTAATATGGAAATAGCTAATGGAGATGTGCACAGGAAGACAATTTCAAACTTATACAGGACGTCAAAGTGGCTGAAGTGGCAGGTAAGACACTAGGGTAAATAGCTTTTTTAGAATGATGAGGCATTGGAGAGACAACTATGCAAACAGTCCGAGTCCCATTCTCTTTCTTTGTGATTGTGAACTTTTGCCCCTGTGGACTCAGGGGACTTTCACACTGTCAGTTTAGTCCAAAACAGTGCATGGTTCACTTAAATAAAAAATGGTTAATATGAAAGCAGTTTTGCAAGCCAGTTTGCTGACTTTGGTACAGAATCTGAGTTTGTTGTGATTAAACTGTGGGATGGTTCGCATGGGTGAGAAAGCAACCTGTACTTGGGTCCACATTGTTCAGGAGGTAAAATATACAGTAATTGGCGCATGCATTTTTTCAAATTTAAGCATGATGATATCACACGGATTCGGACCGCAGCGTACGTGCCCAGTATGAAAATCACCTCAAAAAGCTAACACACATACACATAAATATAAAAACCCTAGGATTTGACATGTCCACTTATTCCCAGATTAAGGTTCTGTGCCTAAGATCAAATGCGTTGTTTTGCCACAATATAAGATAAACCATACTGGAGCTATTCGATGACATCTAAATTGCAGTGTTTGGTAGATATTTAAACTCAAATTGGACAATTAAATATGATGCAACACGTGAATTTTCTCACATGCTGCGTTCCTTAGTGCCATAAAGGACATTTATGAAGCAAGTTCAGCTTTTTAAACCATGAACCCAAAGATTGGGCATTTTAGAAAGTTAATAATAGAGATTTTTTTTCCTCTCTCTACTTTTGTGTAGGCTTCTTGGCTCACATCCATTTCCAGCTAATTGGCAGAATAACATGCTGCTCAATTTTAACTGAGAACCATGTTGATTTTGTGACTCTCTTGGCAGAATCAATATGAAGGCAAAACAGATGTGTTTTGTTACAACTTGGATGGGTAACATTGCATCAGTAATAAGCCTAAAAAATGTCTAATATAATTTATTTAACTTGAGGAGTGTGTAAATTAGTCCTTGGATTTAATATTTTAGGATTTGTTAGCGATCTTGGCGCATGTTATGTGTGGCACAGTGTTTAATGTGCTTAATGCATGCTTAACTGTTACCTTAAGATGTTAAGTTAGTTAGTTCCATTCATTGGGGTGCATCAAAAAGCAAGATGGTCCCTTAGTCTGTTTTAATAAATGTAAATCAAATTAATGGAATGAATATTGAGTGTAATATCTAGTTTGAGATTAGTTTGTTTTGGGGCAATACTTTTATCATGTGAAGTTGGCTCAGATTGGTTTGGGTTGGTTTTTCAAAATCAACAGGCTTGTGCGGGTACATTTACATTACATATTGTCATTTAAAAAAACATAACAGTAAAAAGGTCAAAAAAAGAGCCAACCTCACTTGTCCATTCATTTCATTTCAGTTTGATTTACACTTTGACAGTTATTGACAGCACATATGCCCTCCTGCCCACTTTAGACTTTCTGCCTGAAGCTCAAACCAATGTATACAGGCTTTATTACTCTGTAAGGGTACTGTGTGCCTTTATCAATAGCCGTCTGTCTCTCCTCCTGCTCCATATGGCCAGCATCAGTTTGTGTCCAAAGACAGGAGAGGGATTCGAGGGGGCAGCATGTCCCTGTCGAGAGCTCCGGGTTTGTTGATATAGGATAGTGGTCAAGGCAAACAGGTGTGATAGAGATGTCAAACTAAACAGTGTCTTTGTGAGGTTTGTGGATATGTTGTGTTCGCTTAACTGCTTGGAGGAACAGAGCAGAAATTAAACGAATGGCAAGTGAAACCTCAAAATAAATGAAGTCACTCGCATAACAAATGCCACATTAGCCAAAACCAACTACAGGTAATATGTCAAAAAATGTACTTTGTCCTTACACGCTCTCCAGGATTTGACATGTTTATTGTTTCCATTGGACAATGAAGGAAATACAACTGTGATGCTCAGAGACTTCAAATTGAGAGAACGTTTATAAAATTACAATGTTTAAATGAGCAATAAAAGCACTGCTTATTCCATCAATGGGTCAGCCGGTCCCTATTTGTTGGGGAGTCGACTTGTCCCCAAGGTGCAGGGGACCGTTTTGACACCAATAAGAGCATTGGGGGAGGTTACGTGATGGCCGGGTGCACTGGCTACGAGGCACATAGAGATCTGCCCGTCTCGCACCGCCAGTCCACGTAACACAGTTCAGTTATGCATTGTGTATAGGGACACCTAGTGTCACTACATTGACACAACGTCGAGTGAGTGACCGAAGGGGAACATCTCGGTCACTGTTGTAGACTCCGTTCCCTGATGGAGGACACAAGACATTGTGTCCCTCCTGCCACAACACTGAACTACCCGCTGAAATGGCCAGGACCTTGTAACGGCTCCTCAGCACAAAACCTGAATGAGTGGTTGCATTCCAGCTCCTTTTATACCAGTATGTCCAGGGGAGTGGCATGCAAATTCCACTCGCCAATTCCCATTGGCCTTTTCTCAAAGATCAGAGGTGTCTGGGGCTTCCCAGGGCGACCCCTAGTGTCACTACATTGACACAATGTCTCGTTCCCTCCATCAGGGAACGGAGGTTACAACAGTAACCATGACGTTTTTAATTATTAACTGAGTTTTCAGCAGTTTGTGGTTGACCTGATTAGATGTTCTCTGTGACTGGTTGATTTCTAAACAGATTATATGAGCTCAAATTATGATGTATGGAATGCAGTATTCTCTGTCAATTATTTCAACATGAAATCAGTAGTAAAGTTTCCACCCCAATATAATGGCATGCGTCATACAGTGCTGTTAAACTTTGCATCCATACTTTTCTCAAAACTTCTTGTATTGCAAACATTTGACTAACTGTGCCTTATGGCAAACAGTTTAACCTTCCCAAACTGCTCAGTCATTTTTGAATAAAAAATGGTTCTGAGTGGTAAAGGACTTGGTGATGTTTCCTCCATTTGCCATCCGAACACACAAAAAAAAAAATTGGACATGCTTCAATAGGTCTAAGTGGTCATAAAAAATGCAACACCTTTACTGTTCATGGTCAAAATTGACTGACCATAGGAAATGAATGGGAAAGGCTAAAAAACAGCAATTTAGTAGACACACTACATTAACCGCTACCCCTAAACCTAACCTTAACCTTACCTTAGAAAAAAATAACCTTGGGTTTACTACTGTAACTATGGTTTCACCAAGGTATTTTTTGTAAATTTACAGTAACCACAAAATTAACCATGGTTACTATAGTAAAGCAGCCCCACTTGAACAGAATAGGAGGGATAAATACACCAACAACTTTTTAATTGTTTTAGACATCCCGAGTAAAGCTCTCCCAAACTGGTCTTTACCTGAAAGTGAATGAAGGCGTGTTGTGTCTGGACAAGGCTGGAGTAGATACCAGCTGAAAATTGAAGTTATTCCAGTTGTTTTTTGTTGTTGTTTTTTTTTTCTTGCATTGTACCCAGTGGTATTTCAACATGATCACATGTGAACTCGACATGTTGCTACCAAATGCACCATGTAGCACCATGGTCCTGGAGGAACGTTGTCTCGTTTCGATGTGTACTGCACTAACTGTATATGGTTGAAACGACAATAAAAACCACTTGACTTGACTTGACTTGACAAATGCTCCAGCACCCTGACATCCACCCCAATTCTGCTGAGTTACTGAAAAGAGCCATCTCCCATTAGACATTTTTGCATCAGTTGAAATGTGTTTACTTTTTTTCTGAGAGACGCAAGTTCTGGTCCCATGGAAACCATGAAGCAATTGCATTCACATAATCAATTGTGAGAACGATTTGGAGGTTATATTTTCCCTCTAAGATTACATTTGAACTTTTTGACAGTTAGGTTTTGGGCTGGGTTTTGAGTTAGGGCATATGGTTAATACAACATGCATGTCCGCTTCACTGAATTATATGATTTACATCTAAAAACAAGTCTCATCTCAATTTTGGTGCCACTCCGTGGACATTTCATCTGAAAACTGGAGCTCACACGCGTCCATACGTCAAAGACACTTACCGCTTCAGCCACTGGGGGCAGTGTTTCGAATTTTAGCTGAAGAACTTTTGACCTACACAATGAGCCTTGTTATATATTATATATTATCGTACTTTTAGGTACTTGTTAGTGAATTTCTGAGTTTAAATCACACTGTACTGCATAATAAATACAGAGTATTAGAGTATTACAGAGATTAGATCTGAGATCTTTTTTTTTTAGAAAACCAGCACAACTGTGAACCACAGACTCCATGCAATTGTGAAAGAGCCTTTTGTTTGAATGATTTGTTGGTATTGGCATGCTTATATAGCAGACAAGTTATATACAGTACTATCAATCAGATGATGTCATGTAATTGTTGATGGAAAGCCAGACAGTCATTGCAAAACAATGACTTTAAAAAACTTATTAATGGATCAGTTTGAAGTTATGGTATAAATGCCTGTTTGTTTCAATTAAGGATCCTTTGTAAGTACTGCTGATGTGTACACTCATTCTTCATTTATGTGTTTTGAAACACAATCTCAAATGTTTTGGAGTGTTTCTAATACATTGCCAATGACTTCCATAGACACAAAGGCAGCTATGAACAGGGACAGATTAACCACCGGGCTGATTGGGCCGTTGCCCATGGGGTTCTAAACCCAAAGGGCCATGAGCTCTAAATCAAATATTTCTTTATTTTGAGATACCTATTATAAATCCATGTAAATGTCAGCCTTATGAGAAATACCATTTGTTTGGCCGAATGCAACACTTTAGTGCACGCTCATGGAATCTGCGTCTCACAAGTGCAGCACGTTTATTTGAGGGACTACAAAGAACAGACTTTGATTCACAAAATGCTTTCAAACACAAATATAATGTGCTATTTAATCTGGCTGTGTACAAACTGATGGTTTAAATTAATTTAAGCGACAGAATTCGTGCAACAGTATAGAGGACGTTAAAAATTTAAGTCCTGCATGCATATAATGTTTAATGATAAAGAGGATGGTACACTAAATATGTGCACGGTAACCTTTTGTAATATTTGGTTAACTGAGAGAGTTCACGAACGGTTATTTTGTTATTTGTCGGGAGTCGGGACTTGAGAATAAAGAACGTTTATTGCCATGGATGCGTCAAACACAATCTCAGAAAGAAAGGAATATAGTGCACAGTAGTGATGGGTCATTTGAACTAAGCTTTTATTTGACTCAGAAGAACGAGCAGTCTCAGAGAGTGATTCGTTCATTTTGTGTTGGCCACGCATGTGCATTGCGCAACCTCCATTCATTTGTTACGTGAAAACCAAATGTTGGTGCTGTACAGGAAACAGAAATCATTAGTTCACCTTTCAACTCTTCTGGTCCGAGTCGTTCGTTCTTTTGCCATGTGACAGTCATATATTTACATTTATGCATTTGGCAGATGCTTTTATCCAAAGCGACTTACAGTGCACTTATTACAGGGACAATCCCCCTGGAACAACCTGGAATTAAGTGCCTTGCTCAAGGGCCCAACAGTGGCAATCTTGGTGGTGCTGGGGCTTGAACCCCCAACCTTCTGGTCAGTAACCCTGAGCCTCAACCACTGAGCCACCACTGCCCAAAGGAGGTATAATCTCTTTTCATATATGCTATGCATTGTTCACACAGGTAATAGAAATGATTAGTTCACCTCTCGAGTCATCTGGTCCGTGTCGTTCGTTCTTTCGTCACATGACAGCCATATATGCTATGTATTGCTCACGCAGGAAATATAAATTATTAGTTCACCTCTCGAGTCATCTGGTTCGTGTTGTGCGTTCTTTTGTCACGTGATGACCGTATACGCTCTGCACACACGGCTGTCACGTGACAAAAGAACGAACGACTCGGACAAAAAGATTCCAGATGTGAACTAATAATATCTGTTTCTCATAATTTGTTCTTGGCTGCATTATCAAATTTTTCTTATTGGTACTATAATCAAAGTTTGCGTAAGTAGACATGATTGGGGGATTTGGCTATTGAAAATGTAAAATATTTATTTAATTCTGCTCAAAGGAACGAAATTAATGAAATTACTTGAATAAAGATTCATTCATTTTACTGAACGAGACTCAAAGATTCAAGTCAGTAAAATGATACAATCTTCCCATCACTAATGCACAGTGAGCTATAGGTCTTCAAATGATAAAATCATATTCAAGTTGAACAAAAATAATCTCTGTCACTGCCTGCAATATAGTAGGTCTATTCTCAATAAATGGAAAATGCGTAATTCTGCCTGGGCAGGTTCACTTTCCACGAGGCAGCAAACGGTACGGTTTATAGGACTACTTCGGGAATCGGGATGCTTTGATTTAAACTTGTGTAATTATTGTCTTCACATTGTGTATCGTCAGACTCTAAACACATGCAGAAAAACAGAATAGTGATTTTGGCGTTTCAATAACATGCACCTTTTGGATCGGTTCATAATTAAAAAGTACAAACTGACATTTTAAGACACTGTGTGGCAGGGCAGTGGTTGGACAAAAATTACACTAAATGTACGAAATGAAGCAAGATAAAGAGCAGACTACGCCACCCCGTTTCTATGAACGGGGAAATTTCATAAGACACACAGGTTCGCTACCACAGAGGACAAGAGACGTGGATATGAATACAAAACTATTTTTATTTTCACAACAATAATAAATTTCAAATGTATAAAAACAGGTAAGAGTTCTCACTGCTTCAGTGGGCGCCAGACCAGAAAATGGAAAATAAAGAGAAAAACTTTCAGGCTGAGGCTTACCAGTAGGGTGGCTAGCTGCACAGTGAGTATCCTAAGACCACACCAACACTCACACACACACGCCAAGTGAGAGAAAGGCAAGTGCCAACGGCAAAAAACTCTGTGAAGGAAACACCACAAAAAGGACAAGGACAGCTAGCTTCCCTACACCGGGGGCCTCCAGTTCCTGAAACAAACAAAAAAACAAAACAATTTATTTCACAATTAACAGACACTCAGTTATAGGAAAGCAGATTCCAACACTGAAGAAGGTCAACAAATTGCCAGTAAGGCCTGAACAAACAATGAAGCAGCCAACTGCTATAAAGAAAAAAATTAAAATAACCCACAAACATCATAAGTCAAACAATACAAAATAGAAATGACAATTAATTATGCTTCAAACAAATTAAATCACAAAACAAAAAGGAATTAGAAAATTCAACTAGGAAAAGCACAGACCAAAGAAAACAACAAATTAACAAACAAACAAACAAACAGTTGGTAGCGATATCGCAAAAGGTGGGGCTAAGGTGCAACATTGGAAAGTCTCACGCTTAGTGACGGCCCTGAGACTAGCCACCCTTCACCAAGACCACCAGTATTAGCGTAAAGCTGTTTACAAAACAAAACAAATAAATCACACTATATTATAGAAAGCAGCAGAACAGACAGTGCAGTCTAAAAAGGTTGTCTAGATTAACGCACTAAAAATAAACAAAATGAATGAATAAAAATACTCAACCTCATCATGCTCAAGTGGTTAAATATACATACCAGTAGAAGATCGCTAGAGCCACAGATTATTCGGTTACTCACAGCTCACATGCATAAGCAAAACCGCCAATGTACCGGTGTTCCATCGGAACGTACACGAACTGTAATACGATAAAAGCATAGGTTACCGGGAGTCACACCAAAACAAACATTAGTCCGTTGAAATAGACATACCGGAGAAAAGACAGCCTGCACCCCAAAAGCAAAGTCGCACCAATCCTGGTCAGAACCTGGCTACAACAAATACACCACCACTTTAATAGTGTATGTGTGTGTGTGTACTAGCAGTAACATTAGCCAAACAGCTAGGTACATACCTCCCACAGAGCTGCGCGGGCACACGCAAAAGCGAATCTGACGATGACGCATACCCAGGTGGCCCGAACTCCGCCTTAAATAGGTCAGGGACAGCAGCCCATTGGCTGTCACACCCATCAGTCATTTAATAATCACACATAATAATAGGGTGGGTTCTAACCCGCCTTGCCACAATCGCTCCAAACTTTTCATCAGTCAATTTGAAAAATCCAGCCAAATCTGGCAAGCATCCTGTAGTGCAGAAAAATTAACATAGTCATGTAACACATCATATGGGGTCTCTATGGTGTACATGCCCATGGGCCTCTCAGTTCTTAATTCGTCCTTGGCTATGAAACCTATGGAAGAAGCAAAGACAGTCCATCTTCTGTTCCTTCTTATGAAGCTCATGACTTTTGCCCCTTGTCCTCAGTGTTTGGCCCTGTGGGACTGCCTGTATAGACGAGGTGTAATTGATTAAGTTAAGGCTGCTATTAGTATTAATGACTTCAATGTTTTCATAAGCAGCCGGATAATAGCTGCCCATCTCTCTGGCCCTTTCTAATGAAATGAAGAATTGACAAGCTCTGGATGCAGACCTAACTTTGCTCATTTGGTTTGTCCTCTAAAGCGGGTAAACATGAATTGAAACAGTCCAGTGGCAGTGATTAAATACTTTTTAATTTAAAAGCTAATAATACTGACTATTTATGACTA
Source organism: Xyrauchen texanus (assembly GCF_025860055.1). Lineage (NCBI taxonomy): Eukaryota > Metazoa > Chordata > Actinopteri > Cypriniformes > Catostomidae > Xyrauchen > Xyrauchen texanus. The sequence goes on from NC_068297.1 coordinate 5,936,491, forward strand.
ATTCCATGGAAGATGGAGAATATGATGGAGTTGAAGGGAAACTGTACCGTTTTAAGATCCTTTTTCTAAGATCAAGTTCACTGAAGGTCTCATTTGAAAAGTCTTTAAAGAAGAGGACTGGACCACAGGGAACGGTCCATATGGAGGTTTTTGCACTCGCTGAAAGTCTCTTTGGCTGCAGGATCAATGGCTGCATCTATTATTGTGATTTAGCTTTCATGTATGTTTGTCCTCAACATTTCCTGATGTAATCTCACTCTACTGTATATGCAATTAGGGTGCTGTAATGAGAGGATTGAATACTGTGGTGAATAAAGAGTGAATACTGATAAATGTTATATTAATAAATGTTGCACATAAGTGTCTTGAATGAATGCTTAGATACTCTTCACTGTGCTATAGTGAGGCAGAAAACTTTCTCTGGAAACTGTTATGGAGATCACAAAGTGTTCACCCTGTTCCCAGCAATTTTCAACATTTTAACCATGCTATATCCTTAGAATTTACAGTGCTCACTGAGCTGAAATTGGGTTTCCGAGTTGGACCCCTAAAATTTGTACATCATGTTTTTATTTATGTTTTTTTTTTTACTTCAGACCTTTGTTTTATTGGACAAGAAAAACGTCTCGGTTACTATCGTAACCTCCATTTCCTGATGGAGGGAACGAGACATTGTGTCAATGAAGTGACACTAGGGGTCGCTCTTGGGAGCCCGATTCACCTCCAGATCGTTGAGAAAAGCCCAATGAGAATTGGCTAGTTGAATTTGTATGCCACTCCTCCCTACATACGGGTATAAAGGGAGGCCAGCAGACAAGTTCATGCAGAATTCCTCCTGCTAGGAGGAAGAACATCCAGGGTTCACCAGTTGTGAACACACATGGAAGAGAAGAGCATGTGGCTTCACCTTCTTGGAGAGCACAAGCGGTACACCCGGCCAGCTGTCCATCTAACAAAACGTATTTACCTGTTTGCACCTGAAAGAAAACCTTGCAAAGGTATTGGGTGTTGCCCAGCCCGCTGCCCTACATATGTCTGCTAGAGAGGTGCTGTTGGCCAATGCCCACGAAATTCTAAGGCAGTTTATGTGCCTACACAGGTGAGGTCCTGTCCAGGAGCCTGCAGCTGCGTACCTGTTGCTCACGGCAGTTGCAGGACTCGGGTCTGGATCCAGTGCTGTAGCGGTCTCATATGCATCATCCCAAGTGGCGTGACCGCCTCTGAGAATGCCATATGCCCCAGGACCATCTGAAATTACTTCAGTGGGACCAAAATTTGCTGCCTGGATAAGTTCAGGCAGTTCAGCACCGACTGCACGAGCTCGTTCGTGAGGCGTGCTATCATTGACGCCGAGTATAACTCTATGCCGAGAAAAGAGATGCTCTGAACTGGGGAGAGCTTGCTCTTTTCTCAGTTGACCCAAAGCCATAAACGGCTGAGGTGCATGAGCACCAGGTCAATGTGTGCACACAGTAACTCTCAAGAGTGTGCTAGAATCAGCCAGTCATCGAGGTAGTTCAGTGTGCATATGCCCACTTCCCTTAGGGCAAGGGCAGCCTCCGCGACCTTCGTGAAGATGCGGGGGGACAGGGACAAGCCGAAGGGGAGGACATTGTACTGATACGCCCGACTGTCAAACGCAAACCGTAGGAAGGGTCTGTGTTGAGGTCAAATCAAGACGTGAAATTACGTGTCCTTCAGGTCTTCCGCCGTGAACTAATCTTGATTCCGGATCCACGAAAAAATGTGCTTCGGTGACAGCATCCTTAATGGGAGTCTGTGCAATGCCCGGTTCAGGACTCGCAGGTCCAGGATTGGGTGCAACCCACTGCCTTTCTTGGGAACAATGAAGTAAGGGCTGTAAAAGCCTCTCTTCATCTCGGCTGGACGGACAGGCTCTATCGCGTCCTTCCGTAGAAGGACAGCGATCTCCGTGTGCAGAATGGCGGCGCTCTCGTTCTTCACTGACGTGAAGAGAATGCTGTGGCGGACTCCTGGTGAATTTAATCGTATAGCCGAGTCGGACGGTTCGAGGAACGGCACAGAGACGGAAAGGCATCTTTAAAAAGATGCATCTTTAAAAAGACGTTCAACGTCACTGTGCCTGGTCTAATAGAGAAATCACACACTCTTTTAGAGGAAAAGCTTGTATATCCAACAGCAATGCTTCGCAGAGAGCTGAATGGACGGCAGTAGAACTCAGCTTGCTGTTAATTCAACCGCTCGGCTCAGAAGAAAATGTCTGAATGAACTTGCCTGCTGGCTTCCCTTAATACCCCCGGATGTTGGGGGGAGTGGCATGCAAATTCAACTCTCCAATTCTCATTGGCCTTTTCTCAAAGATCTGAAGGTGAATAGGGTTCCCAAGAGCACATTCGAGGGAGAGACAGAAGGGAAACTAGCTTCATGTCTTGTGGACCACTTTTTTTTTTTACCATTAAAATGGGTAGCTATACATGGGGCTCTACATTGAGAGCCCCATTTCTCTGGAATTAATCACCCAGGGAATTTTCTGAAATTTGTTTTTTTTGACATGGAATAACTGACAAAAAAATACAGCTCTGTTTATTGACTGCCACATCTTCAGTTTAAAAAGAGTTATCAAAAACTTGTATGAATAAGTAAAATGCCTGCAAGCAGCGCTTTCTTCTCAGATAATCTACTCAGATAAAGTGCCACAAGGCACTTTAATGCAGTTATTATGATGGGTATGATGGATATATTTGGGTATGCATGCTTTCATTATGCAAAACATATGCTTGTTTTCTGGTTATTATGTTGTGATTTTTTGTAAATGTGAAACAGACAGATTTTATCAGTTAGGAAAAGTTTCTTTTCTATTAAAAGGATTTTAATTCTCCTTTCAGAGTTCAACTGAAACATTTTTGGCTATTTTCCGTTAAGTCTTCAAGTGGCACAGCTTAGGATTTGGTGTTTGGTTCCTCACCCAGAAAGCAAAAATATCTGCAGTGGCTTTGCATGAATTAAAGAAATGCAGGTTTAAACTGCCACAGTCTGAGTCGAGGAAAACCGAATTTCCATAGATTAAAGATGCGTCATAAACCAGATTCACCTCAAAGACTCCAAACTTTTTTTAAAACCAATGTGGACTTTATGGATCAAACAATTGTTTTGGCCAACATATATTGTAATTAATAAATAGTATAAATGGATGACATTAAAAACATGTCACATCCTGCCCTGATTAAAATTTGACAACATATCTTTCCTGAAAAATAAAGTTTTCCTTAGAAAACTTTTAAAAATAAGATAGAAGATATTAGAATAGATATTAAAGATGGCAAAGAAAATTATGCTGCCATTTACTTTCACAGAGCATCAGTAACAGACACCTTTCAAGCTATATTTACGGTACATAAAGTAACCTTAAAGCAAAGGGCAAGAGGAGAGCTGACTTAAAATATTATAAAAGCTACTGGCCGAATTCATACAATAATAGAATTATATCTGTTTACTGTGTGTTAACCTGTATATTCTAAGATAGTTTCAAAGTTGTTGCCTAAAAACAATTTGCTATAAGATTGAAAAATATGCAAAGTGTGTAATTTCTTTATGTTAAAATAATAAATAATTCCCATATAATTTATTCACCAACTTACTGTCTCAATCTCGTAAGACTTTCTTTCATCTGCCGAACACAAATTAAGATTTTTTTTTTAAGATGTAATGGATGAGGTGTTTTTGTTCATTCAAAACATTTCCAAAAAGTAAATAAATTGTAAAATGGTCTGCACTTACAGTATATAGCGCCTTTTTACCTTAGCGGTTACCAAAGCGCTTTACACTGTGTCCCATTCACCAGTTCATACACATACTCACACTCATACACCAATGATGGCAGAGCTACTATGCTTGGCGCTAGCATGCCATTGGGAGCAACTTGGGGTTCAGTGTCTTGCCCAAGGACACTTCGGCATGTGGAGTCATGTGGCCGGGAATCGAACCACCAACCCAGCGATTAGTGGCCGACCCGCTCTACCACCTGTGCCACAGCCACCCTGTAACTGTGTAAGTTAATGGGGTCCAAAATGTTTTAGTTCCATAAAGGACATAAAGGAAGCATAGCGGCAATCATACAACTTGACACAACTTTAATATATGTCTTCTGGAGTGATACAATTGATGTAGATGAGAAACAGACCAAAATTTAAGTTATGATAAACGTTATTGTTCAGTATAAATATCTACATCTGCATTGTCCTTGGTGTGTTCATGAGAGAAGCTCATTCACACTTCCTCACACTTGATCACCCTAAGGAGACTGGGAATGTCAAGATTTTATATGAGGTGCTATAAGTAAGCCATTTTGGGTTGATTTCATGAAAAGTGTTACACTGTGGCACTTTCATAACATTGCTCTGTTGGCCTTGGTTTATTCCTTGAGAGTGGAGTTAACCATGGAGATCTACAAAGGTACACCGCGTGCAGTGTATGGGGCAGAGGAGATGCTGGCTGTGGAGCAGAGGGCTACACAAAGCATCTTGTGTAAGCAGAGAGTCAGCCTCTAAATTTACACTGACAGCAGGAATGTGTGGTTTTAATCAGAACAGATCTCCAGTCTCCCTTCTTCAGTGACTGTACATATGCACAGGGCTTTGATTAGCTGGACCAATGCCCTGTACCTCTTGGGCAGCCGAGAGGGGCCAGGCAAACCCGACAGGGAGGTACAAGGTGCAATAAGGATACCATAAGGTGAGAGCAGCTGGATTCTTTCAGGCTCAATGCAGCCCAGCTTGATGTGTCAGAGACCCATGGTGCATTGTTCAATGTATTCTATTGTAAACAGTTTTTGGCCTTTTTTCTAATACATGCAGATTTAGCGAAAACATATACAGTATAGTCATATATAGGGGAGAACGGGCTAGGTGTCATACGGGAAAATTGTCTCATGGGATATATCTCTGTAACGATCGGATTCAAAAGTTCAATTGTATAAATCATATGTGTAATCATATTTCATGGGTAATCAAACCACATTGGCATACATTGTCAAGGGTCAACTATATTATAAAGGCGGATTTGACATGAAAGGTTTAAATGTGTTCTAAAAAGTCAGGTTGGGGCATGTTATCACATTTTTATCAGGGTAGGCTGAAGATTTATACATATACAATCCGGGTGGTGGAGGATGAATCTCAGTTGCCTCCGCTTATGAGACCGTCAATCTGTGCACACATGTCTTGTTGAGCGCGTTACCACGGAAACCTAGGACATGTGGAGGCTTCGCGCTATTCTCCGCAGCATCTACGCACAACTCATCACATGCCCCACAGAAAGTGAGAAACACATTATAGGGACCACAAGAAGGTTAACCCAACGTGACTCTACTCACCATAGCAACCGGGCCAGTTAGTTGCTTAGGAAGCCTGACTGGAGTCACTCAGCATGCCTTGGATTCAAACTTGTGACTCCAGGTGTGGTAGTTAGTGTCTTTACTTGCTGAGCTACCCAGACCCCCCTATTTCTATTATACTAATTAATTGCATTCAGTCCATTTACACTACCAACTCCTTATGAATGTTCTGTCATTGTTTATATTGCTGGTGCTTAACAGGAAAGGAACTATATAATAAGATGCAGATGCTGCAATAACTGGAGATGAATGTCCAAATTAAATTGTACTTGACCCAGTGGCGTTAAGCATGCTGTTTTGCCAAACCCACTTGCGCCTAGACTTTGCACGAAAATACAAAAATTTCAAGGCCATGCCCACTAACTTTGCACTTATGACTTATGGCCAGGGTTGGGAGGGTTATTTTTGAAATGTATTCCACTACAGATTACAGAATACATGCTGTAAAATGTAATTTGTAACATATTTAGTTAGATTACTCAAGGTCAGTAACGTATTCTAAATACTTTGGATTACTTCTGCAGCACTGGAAGATTTTTTCACTTGTTTTGACTATAAAAACTGCCAAAATACACATGTTAAAAATACATTCTCTGAAAAACCATAAATATCTTATGTGTGTATCTTAAATGTGAACTGTAGTGGAATACAGATAGCATAGTGTTGCGCGTAGCGCTAGTGCTCTTAAAATAGGGCTCTGTATATTTTGTTTTATACTGGGCAAGAATGGTCAAAATATTCTGTAGCTTTTCCAAGGTCAAGACTTCAGACAAGGTATGTGACAATGCAGAAAATGAATTTAGAAAATAAACCTACCCTGAGAAATATTCACTGGAGTCAAAAGTTTGACAACTAGCCCCGGTTCTAATTTCCAATGGTTGAATCAACACTTGACATCATATTGTTGCAGCTTTTAATATCAGGCATCTCACAAAGTACACAGTATAATCAAGTTTTGCAGTGTTAAAAAGCCAAAGCCAAACATGCTTTAGTATTAGCATGAAAAGTTGTCCTAAAGTTTTGCATAGCTATGATGGGCAAACCAAGAGCCAAAGAACTTCAGTAATGTGCATCTGTTTGTTAGACACATGCTACACACTTTCATTAGCTGCACCACTGCTAATTCATCCACTCGGCATGCATTAGCAAGGCCTCATCATTGTCTAGTCTCTGATTCAATGGGTTAAGGTTAAATGTTGTAGTAGCTGCTTTAAACTTCACACTTATTAGTAACTGCTGCAGTTTGAGTCCAAAGGCAGCACAACAGCATCTTAAAGATGCAGCCTACATACATAAAAGGTCAAGCAGCTGTCAGGACATTCTAGATGTTAATTAAATGAGAGCTGTTGAGTCTTAAATGACAGTTGAACAATCATCTAGCCATTACAGTGCATTCCATAATGTCTCGGGGGATAATAGTAAAATTCCCGCTGTGAGCAGAATAAAATCTGAATCTGCTGTTAAATTTGGACCCAAAGCTTGATTGCACTTTATTATTATTATTATTGAGACTGATTAATCCTTCCTTGTGGCAGAGGTATTTTGTTGCTTTGTATTCAGTCTCTTAAACAAATGCAATTCACAGATGGGATACACCAGAATGAAAGATTTATATATTTACTTTTGGTTGTCCACTAATTCCTAGCAAGTGTGCATCCACGTCCCAGCATGACGAAAGGGTGATATCATTCACCGTATCGCAACAAATCTAATTAAAATCTAACTCACATCTTCACACTGTCCTGTGAGAATGTGCCAAATGTAATTATGATGAACATCTCACAGAATGCTCAAACACATGGCGTGATGATGCGATGAAGCCAGATAATTGGCAGCATTATGCTAATAGGGAGTCGCCGAAAAAAAATCCATAGCGACAAAATGTGAGAACATGGGTGTTATTTGCATCATAACTGTAATTAGTCTTTAAAGGAATAGTTCAACTGAAATGTAAATTCTGTAATTATTTACTCACCCTTACGTTGTTCCAAACCTGTATGACATTCTTTCTTCAGTTTACCACAAAAGGAGATATTAGACAGAATGTTAGCCTAACAGCCTTAGTCACCATTCACTTTCATTGCATGATTTTCTTTTCTCAGCACACTGAAAGTGAATGGTGACTGAGACTAAAAATTGACTAACATTTATCTATGTCTATCCTAGTTTAAATTTGTGCCTCTTCTTAAGAGTTTTAGTAAATACATCTGAGACAAATTTGATACATAAACTTTCTATACAATGAAAGTGAATGGTGACTGAGACCACAAATAAACTAACATTAATCTAATTTTCTATCCCAGTTTCCATTTGTATTTCTCCCAAGGAATTTTAGGAGAAACATCTTAGACAAATTTTAATACCAGTATATAAGTCGGGGATTTTTTACTATCAATCTCCACTTTCACTTTTACATTCATCTTCCTTTGTTTTTGGTGATTCACATTCTTCATACATACCACCACCTACTGGGCAGGGAGGAGAATTTATAGTAAAAAAGGACATAAATATTGACATTTGGTTAAACCAACAATACAAATTCTAAGTGTTAAAGATGAGGTAGAAATACATATCTCCTTAAGGTAACATTTTCAGGATTCCTCTGAGTATCTGCTCTCTATTAATCATGATTACTCAGATAATGTAAACACATAACAGCAGCATTTATATTTAGACAATGTTAAGATCTCTATTTTCATTTGTATTCCTTCTCTCTCTCCATAGGATCCCTCATTCTCGCTACTGCTCCATGATAAACTGCAGGTTTCCAACAGCACCCGCAAGGCATGGAACGAGCGTGACGGTCGCTGTGACGTGTGTGCCACCCACCTGAGTCAACTGAAGCAGGAGGCCGTCCACATGGTGCTGAGCCTGGAGCAGTGTGACGTATCACCTGGTTCCCCTCCATCCCTGGCTTCCCTAGTGGGTTCCCGCAGCATCATCCAAGCTCCCACGCCACCTCGAGACTGGGCATACCATTTCTCAGCTTCCTCTACCACTGCTACCATTCCCGCCACCACCTGCAGTCCTACCCCAACAACCACCAATGGAAGCAACAGCAGCAGCCCCCACCATCCAGCCTACCCCAAACATGGATCCAAACCTAACAGTTTGGGGGTGAGCAGTGGGGTGGACAAGAAAAGCTGCTCCCCGAATCATGCAGGAAAGGCGACGGCATTGCCACAGCCCCACCTACCCAGCAGCCCCAATAACAGCAATGGAACTGTGTTGAGTTCTGTGGAGCTTCAAGCAAATCAGTACCTGGAGGGCACCTGGACATCTGGACATGCGTCACAAGCCAATGGGGTCACACTTTATCCTTATCAGGTAGGTGGACCTATTAAACCTGTTGTGGTGTACTATAGAGCTTTTCACTTCCACGGATCTCTTAAAGAGATAGTTTACACAAAAAAAAGAAAAGAAAAAGGAAAATCTGTCATCATTTTCTCAACCTCATGTCATTCCAAACCTGTATGACTTACTTTCTTCTGAAGATGTTTTTAATTTCATTGTTCAATGTAATTTTGATATTGTTTCTCGGGCTTAAAGTAAAACAATTTCTAAGTGGTATAAACAGTGTAGGGGAGTAACGAAATACATGTAACAGGATTACGTATTTAAAATACAAAATATAAGAACTGTATTCCACTACAGTTACAATTTAAATCATTGGTAATTACAATAAAGTTACATTCAAAAAGTATTTTAATTACTGAATTAAAATACGAGCGACAGAGAAGTACGTTTGAAGAAAGTTTTGAGCAGAAGAAATAGAAATAAACCTCGTGTATATTGTCAGCTTTATGCTAAGCTAAAATGCTATTTCTAGTCGATTTTATATGCACACCAGGCACAATCGAGAAAATTCACGTTAGATATTGATTTGATTGGATATTGATTATTTATTTGATATTAGGGCAAAAATCGTATTCTTGATCATATATTTTTGTATTGTATTTCTGTAAAAATATTGAAAAACCTCAAAACAATATCAATTTGATTTATCTTGTTTTATAAACAACACTGCATAAGATATTTATGGTTTTTCAGAGAATGTATTTTTAACATGTGTAATTTGGCAGAGTTTTTATAGTCAAAACAAGTGAAAAAATCTTCCAGTGCTGAAAAAGTAATCCAAAGTATTTAGAATATGTTACTGACCTTGAGTAATCTAACGAAATACATTACAAATGACATTTTACAGCATGTATTCTGTAATCTGTAGTGGAATACATTTCAAAAGTAACCTTCCTAACCCTGGGTATAAATAGTATAAATAAATAAAATAATAAATAAAAGTAAGTAAAGGTCTCATTAAAAGCTGTAATTCTTGAAAGATTATAGAGGCATATATAGTTTGGAATAATATTATATTATTTATAAAAACAAATAAGGAGTTAAACAAATGTTGTTGTTTTTTCTCCCCAATTTGGAATGCCCAATTCCCAATATTATTATTATTATAAAAATAATATATATATATAATAATAATAATAATAATAATAATTATAATAATAATATATAACAGAGAGGACCCATTAGGACCCTCACGACTTTGTGTGAAGTTTAAAAATATTTCTTAATATTCATCACTCAAATTTTCATGGTATTTGGTATATTGGAAACTTTTTTTAAAAAGTTCATTTTGACAGCGCTAAAAAAAATCTATATTATTTTCACCCCATTTGCTGCTTACCTCTCAATGCACAGCCAATGAATACCAGAAAATTAACATATAAAATTATATTACATATAAAATGTCTGTCTTTGTAAGGACAGATCTGACTTTGTACCAAAGTTTGTAATTTCACATGATTTTGCCTCACTAATGATCTTTTACAATACTAAGCAACAAGAAATGTTTAAAAACGGTCAAACTTTAAATCTTTGAATGCCTCATAATTTCTACTTATTTATTTTAATATATATAAGTATAATTGTTTGCTAAAGCATCCCAAGACATAAATTTTTTATCTAATTAAAAAAAAAATTTGTGTTCTAAGGACGAATACAAGTTTTCACTCTTTACTTTGTACACCTCCCACCATATTTCTTCTTACCAACCTCATAAAGTTGCCCTTCTGTGATGATATCTGCAACACGTTTCATGAGGAGGTCAAAGTGGCGCATGGTGCTTGTGTTGAACGGTGCTTGTGTTGAACGGTGCGTTAAAGCCCATGTCATTCAAGTCATGGTAAAATGTCTTTAGTGTTTTTGATCATGGCAGGTGTCCCTTTATGGAGAAATACCACCTGATATAATGAGATTGTTTGCAGATTGTGGTTACAGTAATGTTGTAATCTGATGATACAGCCCTTTGGGATTCGCTTTGGGCCTAATGCACATTGGTAATGCATCGGAAGAAAGGAATTACATTTTATGTAGACTACATGGGGTCAAGGGTACCCTCTGAAAGGATAATTTTTTTTCATTTGTCTGGATAAAACCCTTGTACTTTGAGTCTGCTCTGTTTACGGAAACAAAGAAACCTTGAAAGGCATGCTAATTTTCACCCTCGGTTATAGGAGGCTGTGGCAGGGCAGAGGGTAGGGCACGCCCTACCCCAGGGAAAGGGGGGGGGAGGGGTGTACATCATGATGGGGGCTCCCCAGCCTGTGAGAACAAGGGAGGAATGTGGCAAGGCGGAGGGCGGGGCCGGGTCGTGATCCTACACACCCGGTCCCGTATTAGGCTAATTAAGCCTCCGAGAGGGATAAAGGTTGACTGCAGAGGATCGTGCGGATGAGAGAGAGATAGTTTACGGACATGTCCGTCATATGTGTGTGTTTGTCTTTTGTTTAAGTTGTTAATTAAAATATTATTTATATCGTCAAGCCGGTTCTCGCCTCCTCCTTTCCATTGGATACTTTACACTGGTGCCGAAACCCGGGAAGGAGGAGGGATACGCCGTAGTAGAGTTCTTGCCACTACCATCCACCCCAACGGAGCAGCTGCGGCCGTCTGCCGGGGGACGAGGAGTCCAGCTGCCTGGAAGAGGACGATGGCCGCCGACCGCGAGGGAAGAAGGGGCTCCTAGCTGACCGCCTGGAGCAGTCAGGGCTGCTGCCAGGGGCGCAGGAGTCGCCTACCGGCCACTGAAACACAGCAGGGTTTGAGACCGCCGACCGCGAGCAGGGAGGGGCTAGCTGCCGACCACCTGGAGCGGGAGAACCGGTGCCAAGGGCGGGGGAGACCCCTTCTGTTCCCCGAGAGGGCGTTCCGTCCATGGGGATGACCTGCCGGCAGACTAGGCTTATTGCACGCCCTCCCACAGGGAAAGGGGAGGGGGGGGTGTACGTCAGGTCGGGGGCTCCCCAGCCTGAGAGAACGAGGGAGGAATGTGGCAGGGCGGAGGGCGGGGCCGGGTCGTGATCCTACACACCGGTCCCGTATTAGGCTAATTAAGCCTCTGAGAGGGATAAAGGTCGACTGCAGAGGATCGTGCGGGAGAGAGAGATCGTTTACGGACATGTCCGTCATGTGTGTTTGTCTGTTTCAGTTTATTATTAAAATATAATTTACATTGTCAAGCCGGTTCTCGCCTCCTCCTTTCCCTTGAACTACTTTACAGAGGCCATCTAGATTATTTCACTTGAGACCAAACAATTTAAATCAGGCAGACATATGAGTGACGTTGAGTCCACTTGAGACCTAATTTCTTGTTATTTCCTACAGAGATTCAATGTTTTGCTACCAACCAAAGTCAGCACATCATATTTGAACAAACACTTGGAACAGGTTCCAAATGAGAGATTTTGTTATAAGACGGATTATTTACTCTGAAATATTTTGTCAGTCTGCAGTCGTAATTGGAAAACTTCCAATAAACTAAATTGAGGCACTCAAGAGTCTTTTTTAGCACAGACTAACTGAATTTATAAGGTTGATTAGATCTCCATTAGACCAGAGAGATGTCTTCTCTGGAGTCTCACTGTCTTATCAGAGTGTTGGGTGGTTAAGACTCTATTAAGTATAATGGAATGTTGTATACAAGACTTTAGAAAGTGCAACTCTATATGATGATATTAACGTGATTTGTATTGTACAACCACATAATCAGCTGCTATGTGGAGAACCTTTTTACATTTACATTTATGCATTTGGCAGATGCTTTTATCCAAAGCGACTTACAGTGCACTAATTACAGGGACAATCCCCCCCGGAGCAACCTGGAGTTAAGTGCCTTGCTCAAGGACACGATGGTGGTGGCTGTGGGGATCGAACCAGCGACCTTCTGATTAACAGTTATGTGCTTTAGCCCACTACACCACCACCACTCCACACCTTGAGCCGCACAGCAGTCTTCCAAAGGGCCACTCAGACTGAACGTGTTCATGCATTAAAAAAAAAGCTAGATGCAGTGCGACTAATTAAATAGAATGCAGGTGTCTAAAGCAGCACTCATGCACGAGATGGCGAAAAAATATCTAAACATGGTGCAACGGTAAAAGACGCAAAAACGTGATCGGTGTGAGGGGCCCCTAACTCTCACAACTGATTCTAATGTGAGCATGTGGCTAAGTTAATGAGTCGACACAAATAAATTCAAATTCAAAATTTGAATATTTGTCAAATTTAAGACAAAAATGCTCATTCAAATGCTAAAATGTGCATTACATTTTTTTAGATGTGTGCCAATCACTGACAATAACTAATGGGCCATTCAGATCATGTATACTTGTGCTAAAAAAAAACAGACACAGCGCAATGAATGTAGCAGAACACGGGTGTCTCGAGATGCGTTTATAGGTTGAATATCCTTTTAAATTGATACAGGGTCTAAAAAACACACCACTCCTGTACGAAATGCTAAAAAGTAGGGAGGTGCGGCACAATGGTCTAAGATATCCGTCTATCACTTACATACGTTGTACAACCAATGGAACACAAAAACACATTCAGGGTGAACAGCCCCTTAGGTAAAGGTCTTTTGCTGTTGTGTCTTGCTCTCAAATCAGTGTGTCTTTAAAATGTTGATATAATAATAATGATATTTATTATAATCTAAAATGTAATTTTTTGGTAGATTTAAGTGAAAAATTTGAATTACGTTTCTCAGTCCTGTTGACAGCCCTAAAGAGTAGTATAGCACACACAAAGATTAGTTGAAATATCACATTTTACATTACATTGAACTTTTTGCTACCAAAACATTTTAGTACAGAATAAAAATATGTTTGATATCAATATTTCCGTTGGATTTGTCAGTCATCTTGGATGAGATGAGAATCATTGATCTCATGCATTTTGAGATTGTGTTATCTTTTAAAGATACAGTAAGTTTTGCATCCTACAAGTGGAGTCAGCCTTTGCGTCAGGAGCATGCCCTCAATGCCCTACCAAGCTATCTGGTTGGCAACTCACTTAATTTTTTCAGACACAGCCATGGGATGCGAGAGTTAAATATTTCCCTATGATCACACTGGAGCCTCATAATTCTTGGTAATATAATTATATTTTGAATCAAGCTTAAACACTGGCTGGTTATAGGTGTAGATTAACAGGAATATTTTAAAGAATATGTTTTTGGCTATATTTGTAAATGTGATGTCATGATCTGCCTTGATCTAAGTTGTTGAGTAGGTAAGTGTTAAATTGCCTCCTTGATTGAATTTAAAGTATCAAGCCATTAAGATCACATTTAGATAACAGGGATGTTTTGGAAATGTCCTTTCACTGAACTTGCTTACGGAAACAAAGAGAGTCTCGTTACTATTGTAACTAGTTACAATTTCAGGTCATGTGTCAATCTAACTATACAAGAAAACCTTTTGAACCAACAATGAACAATACTTTTATAGCATTTATTAATCTTTGTTAATGTTATTCTCAACACATACTAATACATTTTCAAAAGTTTTTTATTTATTTGTTAACATTAGAAAATGCACTATGAGCTAAGATGAACTATCAGTGATCAATTTTATTTGTATTAACTAACATTAACAAAGATTAATAAATGCTCTTAAAATATATTGTTCATTGTTTGCTCAAGATACCAAATGCTTTAACTAATGTTAATGAATGGAACCTTATTGTAAAGTGTTACCAATATATTATTTAAAAACAAGTATGACATACGTGAAATTTGTATTTAGTTTTATTCACAAACATTACCAAGAATTTGAAAATGATTTACTTTTATTTGATTTATTTGAAAGCACAGATGCCATGATATATCCTTTCTTCATCCAACACCTCAATGACACATATTCACAGCGCCCCCAATGGACACAACTGTAATTGCACAATTTGCAGCACTTCCTGCTCAAGCAAATGCACAAAGGAAAACACATTTTGAGGTATTTGTTTTTAATAGTCGACTAGCTGGTGCAAAACGAGTACTCGATAAGTCAATTACTCATTCACATCCCTAGAATATCCCATCTGCTCTGTTTTTCCAATTGTTTTTTATGTAAACATGCAATAGACGCACGTCTTTGATAGTTGTGCTGTGTCTCACTGTTATTTTTCAGTGTCTCAGGCAGGAACACCACATTTAAGATGCTGTGCGACTTGAGACACATGCATTCTGTTCCATTCGTGGCTCAACTAATGCTATGAGTGGAGACTCTTGACACTGGGCAAGTTTAAATATTAGACTCTGCTTACCACAGTTTAGTTTCAAAGGATTCTTATGGTCAAAGTTTTGGTGGATCAAACATTGATTGTGTCAGTTGATACAGCCATGGTAGATCCAGGCAGTCCTTCATTCTGTAGATGGACCACACCATTCACCACAGTCTTATTACGTCTTCCTTTTAAAATTATCTCTGGATTTGGCTTCTCAGGTCTCTCATGTTCTTTAAGCTCTTCTCTGTGATCTAATGTCTGTATCTCTGTCCCTCTGTCCCTCTCTCCCTCTCTTTCTATGCCCAAGGGGTTTTGTGCACAGGAAGCTGTTAGACTTGCGTTGGAGAGCCAGCCAGATAGTGACAATTACCCTGGATGCAGGACTTCTTATAAAAACAGTTTGGATGCCACACACAGAGCCTTGAAATTCCATGTGGACATTTTCTTATCCCTTATAAAATCTCCTTAAAGAGGGCTCTTTTCTAAAACCACATCCATTTCTTTGGAGGAAGAATGTGCCCCCCATCCCCTGTATCGCAGGCCATTTAAGGCATGATGAGGCATTTTCTGTCTTTAATATGTTTTATATTAACTGTTGAATCTGTGTTTATTATTTCTAGAAAGAAGCCCGTTGTTAAATTAGTTTCTTGGAGCCTGGCTGGAGTTAATGCTATGGGCATTGAGCATCTGTACGCCTTTGTAGGGGGTCTCCTTTGCTCTGTCAAAAGCCATTAAATCAAATTATTCAAAGAGCCTTTTTACTTTGTAGATTGTACACAAACAGAATAAAAATGTAGCCTATTTTCCATTCATCAGGTTCGATTTGTCTTCACATATATATATATATATATATATATATACGCGTTGTCAATTATACAGGCATTGACTCTAAAAAGCGAAAGTGTTATTCTCTAACATACTCTATGCAAGAATGTTACACAAACACTTCTAGGAATTTATACACATTTATAAACTGTTAAGGTGCGGTCACACTTGACTTTGTGCCCCATTCAAACACAATGGATCGCGGGAGACCAGAAACGCAAGCTTATGCAAAACAATTTTGCAATCTGCTGTGAACCAAAGTTCAAGTTTGGTGAATTCTGACCTGCAAATTTGGATGTTGGAGACATGAGACCAATAGAAGATCGAAGCATCACAAACTGACCTCTTGGCTCAATACAACCCTTACAAACAAAATCTAGAGTTCTGGCAAACTAGCCGCAAAATTGACACAAATTTGCCTCTCATTAGTTTTGCATGCAAATGAGCTTGTGATTCACCACAAATGTTTGCTAGAAGTTTGCAGTGCTTTACCAGCTGTGGTAAACCCGCAGGCAACAATGGATAGTTTCCCGCAAGTTTTGTTGCTCGAATGTTGCAGTCTTTGACGCTTTCTGCCTGTCAATAAATGTGTGTGTTCTCATAGTGCTGTAGTTGAAGTGGATCATGAAGGGCTTAATGCCATATTCAGATTCATAATAGTTGTCAGTTGAGGGTGCTATTTTGCGACTGTTGTGTTCTGCTCGGAGTCGGTCTCAATGCGATTTGTGGTTTTGGAACGAGGGGACATGGCTAAGTCAACGGCTCCATCTCTTGGAAGTTACAACAGCTAAAATTGCTTACAGCACCTTTAAGTACTGAAGTTTGTTACCACCACATATGCGTCTCTATGTCCTTGCATAGATCATGTTTATAGCTTGAATGAACAAGTCCTGTTTCCAATGTATCTCTCTTGTTTGGTCCATTTTTTAGAACATCCCATGATTTTATTTCTTTCTGAAACTTGTCTCCAGTGAACTGTTCCTCTTCAGCACTGTGTTCCCTTTTTCAACTTAACCGCATGCTTTCTGTCTGAAGGGACAGAACTGTGACAGATAAAAAAGAGAAAAAGCAAGGAATGGAGGGGAACAGTAATTAACATATCCAGGGAGGAATAGGAAGGGAGTACCCAGGCAGTGCAGTGTGTCCTGCTTTAATTATGATGAACGAGGAAGTCTTGCTTTGCGGGTGTGCAGGCGGCCACTGGGGAACGGGTTGGAAGGAAACCGCCACTCAAGGGCTTTTTATTTTTTTACATTTGTCCTTTCTTCTCTTGGGTATTTGATATTTCCATTCCCAGATATGGTCTCTACCTCTCTCATCCATCACACCTGGACTTGATCCTGGTCTCATGTAAGATGGGGGACCTAGTTTGCTTTAGAAAAACACAAAATGAGGCATCTGCAAAATTACAAGCACTGGAAATAGATCACACACACACACACGCACACACACACACGCACGCACGCACGCACACACACACACACACACACACACACACACACACACACACACACACGGACGTACATGGCAATCCGTCATCTGCGATAAAATTGCCATAATTGTGCTCATGGCATACTAATATGTTTGAATAAATCACTAGAATTATATGTTATGCTGTTGCTGCCCGGGATGCATAAACAAAAATGTTTGAGAGAACCACACTGCCACAGTGTTTAAACCTTTTCAGAAAATGATCCTGTGAATTGCCTTCTTTTAGTTGTCTGCATATTAAGCTGGAACATTTGTATTTGAACATTGGAAAATTGCATCACTATTAATTCTGCAAAAGTCATGGCTGTAGATGCATTCATATCAATAATAATGCACAAGCCACGGTTGTGGCACAATATTCAGAATTAGACATTTGTTATGCTGTTATGAAACAGATAAATTTCAGGACTGGTATGCAGCAGGACCTTACATATTATAGCTTTTAATACACAATGCAAATAATCAATTTCATCCAAATGGCAAATCATGGATGCATGAAGAAATCCAGGTTTCTAATTTTGCAAGTATATTAATACGGAATGAAACATATATAGTCAAACTATATAATTAGCGTAATATACTGTATGTATTATATATATACACTACCGGTCAAAAGTTTTGAAACACTTGACTGAAATGTTTCTCATGATCTTAAAAATCTTTTGATCTGAAGGCGTATTCTTAAATGTTTGAAATTAGTTTTGTAGACAAAAATATAATTGTGCCACCATATTAATTTATTTCATTATAAAACTAAAATTAAACAAACAAAAAAAGAAAAGGCTTTGAAATTGATGACTTGGACCAAATAATAAAGAAAAGGTTGGTTGAGAAAATGTAATGAGTTCATGTCTGCAAATTTTAGGCAAAGGGTGACTACTTTGAAGATTCTAAAATATAACATAGTTTTGATTTATTTTGGATTTTGTTTAGTCACAACATAATTCCCATAGTTCCATTTATGTTATTCCATAGTTTTGATGACTTTACTATTATTCTAAAATGTGAAAAAAAAAAAAATTATAATAAAGAATGAGTATATATACACCAGTAGTATATATATATATATATATATATATATATATATATATATATATATATATTCATTTATATACATTGGGGGCCAAAAATGTGGAACAATGTTCAGAGTTTGCTCTTATGGAAAGAAATTGGAATTTATATTCACTCTAATCTTTTCTTTTTGTTTTCTTTTTCAAAAGTGGCTTTTTATTTGCAATTCTTCCCATAAGGCCTTCTCTTTACTGTTGTACATGAAACTGGTGTTGAGTGGGTAGAATTCAATGAAGCTGTCAGCGGATGACATGTGAGGTGTCTATTTCTCAAACTAGAGACTCTGATGTACTTATCCTCTTGTTTAGTAGCACATCTTTGTTAGAGCCAGTTGTCCTTTGTCTTTGAAGACTGTAGTGTACACCTTTGTATGTTTTCCAAGCATTGTATAGTCTTCATTCCGCAAAACAATGATTGACTGATGAGTTTCTAGAGAAAGCTGTTTTTTTTTTTTTTTTACCTAATATTGACCTTAAGACATGCCAGTCTATTGCATACTGTGACAACTTAAAAACAAACACAAAGACAATGTTGAGCTTCTGTCACGGTCTCGTGTCGTCCGCACTATGTTTCGTGTCATCCGCACCGTGTTTTCTGTTTCACCCAGCACTGATCCCGTTCTATGTCACGTTTTCCCTGTTGTCCGCCCTGAGTCTCACTGACATCGGGGCCTAAGGACTCTGGCTGGTTGTGAGCCCTTAGGCCCCGATGTCAGTGAGACTCAGGGCGGACAACAGGGAAAACGTGACATAGAACGGGATCAGTGCTGGGTGAAACAGAAAACACGGTGCGGATGACACGAAACATAGCGCGGACGACACGAAACCGTGACAGCTTCATTTAACAAACCAAATAACTTTCAACTGTGTTTGATATAATGTCAAGAGATATTCTAGTACCAAATTAGCAAATTAGTGATAGCTGCTGAAGTTTTTCAAATAGTGATGGTGCTGTTTAAACATCAGGAATGTCCTGACCATATTTTGTGATCAGTTGAATTACACTTTGGTGAAATAAAGTAACAATTTCCTTCTGAATCAGCAAGATCTATACATTATTCCAAACTTTTGGCCCCCAGTTTATATATATAAGAAAAGAGTCTTTTTGTCCATTACTTGTATCTAGAAAACCTGGACCGATGACAGATGTCATAATGTCTGATATCTCTTGATCTTTGATTAACTTTTATCTGGCTGAAAACACAGTAATGCTAAGACTTTAATCTTGTTTTACAAGGCAATAGGGACCAGCAGTATGAGTATGAAGGACAAAGCCAAGGGCAGACAGGTAAACATCTGAGGTCTGGATTGGAATTTTGGCTTCTTTAATCAACTTTAGCAGTCGGGTCTTTCTAACACAATGCTTTAGATAGAATGTGAACAAAAAGGATAAAGAGATGGATGGATGGATTACATAAATATAAATTTTTATGAATAAAGTACTAAGCGCAGATAATGGAGAAGAAATATCAAGTAAGTGATGGAGGAGGCGAATAAAAGAAGAGATTATAGCTGTGGATGGCTCGATGGGAGGATTGGTGAGAGGTGCAATCTGTGCTGTTGGCACTGGTGGTATTTAATGCTCCTTCTTCTCATTCCTGCACAACAGATGGCAAATTAGCTTTGAGTTCCCAAATGATCTGACTGGCTGTGAGCAGGGCTGGGGGTGTGCAGTGTCACCGTGAGGATAGAACTGCCATTTCGCTTTATGGAAAACTGGCAAATTTAAAAGGGGCCACATTGCCTTTTTTACGTGACCATTGTCTACCCTTGTTTTTACTCTTACATTCCGGGTCCCATGGTCATGAAAAACGTGGTCATGAGAATTTTTAAATATTGTTCTCTTGGCCTGGAATATTCATGTACATTTCTACAGTGGATACATATTATTGTATGTGTAATGAGCAAGATATTGCTCTTGTGAAGTGTAAAACTTGCTCGCTAGCCATAGTGATGTCTAATTAGTGATCAAATCATTCTATTGAAACAAACCTTTTCATTGAATTAGTTGAAACGATTTACAAAGAACAGCCTAATTGATTAATTGACAAATCAGTCTATATCCTGGAAAGGTCATGGAAAAGTCATGGAAATTCAGGGGTCAAAATGGGTGGGAATCCTGTTGAATTTTGTCTCATTTGTCTCATAAATCTAAGTATGTAAATATGTAACCTTGGCTAACCTTACCAATGCAATTCACATTAAGCACATTTCCACCATCAGGTCAAACGGTTCTGAGCACGGTGAGGAACGGTTCCAGTAGCATTTCAGCCTGAGCGTGGTTAGGGAATGCATGACAACAAACGGTTCTTGGTCTGGATTTGTTGGCACAGTTAGATAAACTTGGAATGGCTCAAGTATGTTTGGCAACTTTGTCAATTTTGCCAACGCCAATGTAACTCAATTGGTTCTAGGATGCTGGCAAGTTAAGCTATGGTGATTGGTGAGGTTAATACATTTTAATTAAAAAATAAATTGTATGTTTAGTGTATCCTCATGATTTTATGACAATAGTTTAAAAAGAACAGCATATTATTTTTCTACACATCTTTTTCATCAGGGAGGGAGTTTATACTAGATAGATCATTAAAATTCATATTTCACAATATTACTTGTATAATAGTTAGTGAATAAATGTACTTTTTAATCAAGTCTGGGACTTTTACCTTTTTGTGTGTTTGTGTCCGGCGGCATGCACAACCCCTCAGTAATGATGGTAAACCTCTTGCCTTTTTCTCTTTGCTTTCCTTTTTGTGACATGTGTAATGTCTTTCCTGTGCCTTAGCAGAGTAAAAACCAGGAGAAAAAGCAGTCCTCAAAACTGGGAATATGTGATCATCCTCCATAGTGCACCCACTCCAATGTTTGCCATCACCAACTGACATTTTTGTTTCTTAAATTCAAGCACCACATTGTAAAAAACTAGCCTTGATCAGCACGGAACGGAACGGTGCGTTTATTGTTGTTCAACAGGGTGGACAAATGGCTAAATATTAAACAGGCATGGATGTTTAAATGTGGACGGTCATATTTTAACGAGCTCATTGGTGTTACATCAGTACACCCTTTTTTGCTGCATAGTTTCAGTAAATTGTCTGGGTGGACTGGGGAGGGAGGTCTGAGTTGTGAACATTAGAGTATTTCTACATACAGTATGGCACTTTTCCTCTACACATTACGGTTTGACTTGACTCGACTCTGCGCGCTTTACTTTTCTGAGCTTGCTTTTCCACTGCTGTTTAGTGCCGCCTCAACGTGGGAGGGATTATAGGCTGATCGTCATAGTTGTGCCACCTGTACTGCCGTGACATCATCTTAAATGCGACACAAAACAATAAACAATAACACGACTGCTAGCTGTTAGCTACTAGCTCATTGTGCTGCATAAAGCAGTTGTTGCAAGTCGATTTTACACAAGTGTTAATAGTTAAATTGGCCTGGTTGTTTTAGAAGCAAGCTTTCCAGTAGCTGGTCAACTAAATAAAGTGAAGCTTTCAGATGCTTGTGATTGTGTGTGTGTGTATTGAATGGATTTATCTTGGTTTAGCAGTGTAAATTGACTAATTTAATAATTAACAAGGGATAAACACTTTAAAAAATATTTCTCATATTGTCTTCTGTTCAAAGCCGTATAGGATGTCCCATCAGTTTGCTGTTAATAATATAGTTTAAAGTCATTGTTATATAAGTATTTATTATTAGCCGCTCATAATCGGTTTTATTAATGGTTTGTGGTCATTCCTATGATCACATTCTATCTCATTCCATACGTTTTACTCCAGCAGCTTCTGCAGTTGTCATGTACAAATACACCCACTGTAAATCCAGTGTTTGGTCACATGGATGTCTGCCCAGACCAATGCAGCACTATGGAACTGTAATACGTTCACACACTGCTAAATATACCTGTCAGTCATGCATTATCAGAGTGTATTTTAAGATGGCAAGTTTTGCCACCATACCTGTAATATGACAGAAATAACACATGTGAAGTTGTGAAGACTCTAGGAGCCTTTGGCTGTGAGAATGGCAATGTGGCAATGTGTCTTTAATTTGGTGTGAAAAACAAGATAAATTTGGGTTTACACTGTGAACGCATTGGCAAATGACACATACATAGACACATACCATACTTGCACAAAAAAGGTGTCAATGTTTAAATACTTAAATATCAGGTTATTTCAATATCAGTGCACATAGTTTCAAGTTACATTTCTTTTTCTGTCCTGACTGAAAATGAAAATATTGCCTGATGTAACACAATCACTTGCAGTAAGAAGATTTCCAAAAAATTATGAATGAGTATTGTTTTATTATTATTATTGTTTCAATTGACCATATATTTATTGGATGGGCTTTAATGCAGTGCAAAAATGGCCGCCTAGTTAATACTACCCTTTTATTGAAATCTCAATATACTTTTTTATGAGTTCAGATGGAATCACTAATAACCATAGCCTAATAATTGACATTTATATAACTGCAAATTACATGTTAGCACACCTGGATGCCGTTTTTAATGGCAAAATCTCAAGAGTAAGTACATTAAGTGCCTTTTTAATTTCACTCAGAATAAGACAGTTATAAAGTACACACACACACACACACACACACACACACGTGCTGTGGCTGGAATCTGGGACTGGAATCAGTCCCAGATTACAATTCAGAAATAATCTACCCAGCAATGGAAATATTACATAACAAAAGTAACGTTATTTAATTTCATTTTGACTTAAACAGTAATCTAGATGGACATTCATTCTTCAGCTCTTGTGAGCATGTTACTGTACCAATGCACCCACAAATACACACTCAGAGACACAGGTCTGGATTTTCTTACTTGCCTACACGTCTGAGGCATTCTTGGTAAATACAGAGAGTGTTGCTGTACGACCGTACAGCAGAGCTCGTCCAGAGGGACTCACGTGTGTCCTTATTTGGGGCAGAACGAAAGACCCACGCCCACAGCAACAGGAGTGCCCTGGCTGTCTATTTACAGAGCTGGGTCAGGGGAGGGTGTCCGGATTATGTCCAAATCTCCTTGAGCAGGTCTGGCTATATGCTTGTTTAAAAAAGCAAGCTGTGCCATGGGCCCTTTGCAGCACAATTATCAGGGGCCGTTTCTCATGACTCATGTCTAAACGGAGCTGTTTATCTGAACGGCTGGCAGAATCTGTGCTAAACTTACTCACCACCACTGCGTGACCCAGGAGGCTTGCCAGAGGTGTCTACTTGCCGCTAACATGCTGCAGTAGTTTTGACACAAATAGAACATGTTTTCACCCCATACCCCCACCTGCCTGGAAAATTTAAGCCATGGGGGCCATAAATTACCAAATTCAGAACATAACCTATACTATATTTTGCTTGTTTATATGTTAATAGAGCCATTGGCTCCCGTTTAGTTATGTTTGAAGTTAACTTTTTCGCTCACCAGCAAATATAGCAACAACATTTTTAAGTTACCACCCATTAAGAACGTAATATGATTTTTTTTCTTCCATGCAACACAATAAGGAGATATTAGACAGAATGTTTGCCTGATTCACTACTTTCTGAAAATAATTTTTTCTCCATATTTTGAAAGTTAATGGTGATCTAACATTCTGTCTAACGTATATTGTGTTCCACATAATACAAAGCGTCACACTGGTTTGGAACAATGTGAGGGTAGAGAAACTGCATTTGGTGATTGAAGGGTTTAAATAACAGGTTGTCTGTGATGCTTGTGATTATTTGCATGCAGATCTCACAGATGGTGTCAGAGGGCAACAGAGAGGGTTTAAACGAGGCCACGCTCAACTGCTACAATGCCGACCGCCCGTCTGCATACAGCAGCCCTGCTGCTCCTCCACCAACCACAGTCCCCACAGCGCCCTCCAGTGGCACCTCTGCCGCCGCATCCTTCTTTGCCAGGTAAGGTTTTGTGTATGATGTCATATGACCTCACTGTTGCATGGTTATATCAGCAGGGCGCGTCCAGTTATTTCGTAAAAAAAAATATGGTGATTTTGCATGTTCAGTCCGATTATGGACTAAGGTGTAATACAAAACCGTTAGCAGTCTAGTAAAATAATTAGTCACAAATAAGGTAATGGATGGTTGAATGGTTTTCCTTTATCAGCATAAGGTAATTTACCCAATAATTTAAGGTTATATACCGGATTCCATACAAGTTATGCTCTATCGACAGCATTTGTGGGTGGCATAATGTTGATTACTTCAAAAATTTATTTCGACTTCTTCCTTATTTTCGCTTAAAAAAAAAAGCAAAAATCAATGTTAAAATTGAAGTGAATGGGGAACATTTTTGGAGGGTTTAAATGCAGAAATGTAAAGCTTATTATTTTATAAAATCACTCTCTTCTTTCCTTATGGTGGCTAGCTTTGAAAAAGTCTCCCATCTGCAGCCATCATACAAACTCTGTCACTGATGGTCATGTAAAGTGGGGTAGAGAGACTTGGGGTCGAGCAGCGAGACTGTCCTCTTATGTTCTCTCCTTCTCTCACACTCCTCATCACAGCTGTCTGCTGTCAACAAGACATTTCTCAAATGCAAACTCCTACAGTACAAACGCAGAGGTTCTGGGAGGTGCTGTCACTTTAATGGTGCCATATGAGATGCTGTGATCACCGGTTGGACTGTACCTCAGACTATATTTCCCAGGACTGTCTTCAAATAAAGAATAATGTACAGTATGTTACATGACCCCGTGGACCTAGCATTGACGTCAGGTGCCACTGTTATGATTATATGTATTGTCTTTTGAAAAGAGCTTTATGTCATTCTATGGGAAAGGCGTCCTCCCTGCCATCAAAAGATTTGTGTTCTGGTCTGTGTTGCCTGGGTGGGCGTGGGAGGGGGCTAGGCCATAGATCATAGGGTGTTATCGGAGCTAGAGTCAAGGAGGAGAGGAGTGAAGAGGCAGAGGAAGATAGCAGGAGAGGAATGGCTCATGTGAAAACTCCAATCCTCTCGTGTTCGTGAGAGACTCTCGTAAATCAGGTCTTCCTTTGCAGCTGGATTTCATGAGTTTTTTTGTATCACAGGCTGCAAGCTGTTGTTGGCATCATAGTTTTATCTGCCCTTCCCCCTGCTTAATACCTGTATGTGCCACCAGAGACAGTATAAGAAGGAGCCAGGTGACTCATTCTAAAATTAATTGAGAACGCTCAACATAGCAACCGTAGGAAAGAAAGTTGCCTTATCAGTAAAGATATTGCCTGGTCTTTGCATCTTTAATCTAGAATGCAAAAGCTGAAAACATGTCATTGAGTGCATTTACATGAACACCACTTTGCTTATAACAACCGAAAATCAGCTTATTCGAAAAATATAAAGATCTGACAACAAAAAAAATTGAAATCATCAGGTTATTCGCTGCTTTTGACATCAGAACATGAATAAGCATGCACACAATGCTTGCACACATTGGATAAACCAGTAAGATGCAAGTGAATTTGGGTAATGGGCAAAATAAATCTACATTTGTTGATTTACCTCGATAAAGGAAAGCCGTTTAAGGGCACGGTCACACGCCGAAAGTCTAGCTATATACGATGTATTGCCCACACAGAGGTCATTGCCAAAACAAGCAACTTCCTATTGGTCATCACTGCAAATTAGCATTTTAAATTTCACCAAACTTGAACCCTACGTAATCTGCTGTTGATCAAACAAACAGATTGTCCCGCCCCAAACTCACGCCATTGGTTGAGTCAATGATGTTGTGTCGGGCTGGACGAGCCGCTCAATACAAACAGAGCCGTTTTAGTAGTGCCATAGAGACTCAGAGAGTGTTTACAGCTTTCATGGAAATCAGCCTACGAATTATGTACTTATTTTTGTTTCTGCATACACCCTATTCACAGCAGCGGCATCTTTGAATTTTGACGGAAATGCCAACGAGGCTGTTTGGGATAGACTTAAAGTCTTTTCAAAGGGCTATAATTTAATTTAATTTGTTTTTGGATCTTTCTGCTGTCAAAACGTAAAAAAAAATATCTCTCCAAGAACAATCAGATGAGATTTAGGAGCTTTGTATGGCTTTGTTCCCATTGAAGAGATGGTAATCTACCCCTCACAGCCTCATTTTCATTCATGTCAAAAATGGTGAAAAGTGAATAATTCCTACTGTCTCCTGAGAAATAGTTGAAATCACTTTTGCTATCTCGATAAAGTCCGTTGATTGCCAAGAATGTTGGGAAGAAAAATTGTAATTCTGATAAATGGCTAATTATTGTCTCACATATCTTACGACATTGGATATATAGTTAGTATTCATGAGTACTTATTATACTGGAAAAACACCGGTCTCTCCAATGTTCATTCTTCCAATGTTCTGTTTTACTTCTGTTTCAGTCACAGTTATCGAACAGTGTCAAGAGGCCCAAAACATTTACTGTAGAAGGAAGTCATCTGGCCTCACTGCTATTTCTGGCCCTTCCTTTTACATTTGGGATAAACAATTATGATGAATGACATCTAGCCTCATCTGTAAAATGAATTGTTATTGCTTCGTTATGCTCTTAATCCATATGAGGGGATCTTACTGTAGTTCTATCGCTCAAACAATGTAAATATTTCTGTAGCGTTTAGATCACAGAGAGGTTAAAAGGCTTCCAGCATGATTTACTAACCTCATATTAACCAGACCATGTGAATGCACTAAATCTGGTGGGTCCCAACCCAACAATGGTCAGCAACGTTGAATGCAAATAAAAAAATGTTACTAAACATACAATCATTAGGGCTGTCAGTTTAACAATAATATAGTGTGATTAATTATATAAAAAAATTATGCGTTAATACTTTTAAGTAATTAATCATGCCCCCTTATGCATAAGTAAATTTGTAATAAAAGTACAGATTTTCTTACCATACGAGCAATTCAAGCTTGAAGTTCATCTGTTTTTACAAGCCTCATCAATAGCGGGCAGCACGCCTAAAAAACCTCACAAGCAGCGCAGCCACTGAATGAGAACCGCTCACTGAGAAAGCACAAACGGTGGGCGAAAAATGCATCCTAAAAATGCAGTGTTTATAACGATGAATACCAGTAGGGTGACCAGACGGCCCGATAAAATCTGGACAGTCCTGATTTCACGATTCGTGTCCTGCATCCCGACGAATTGGCACCTTTTTTTCCCGATAATTAGCGTTTAGCTTAATATTTTACAAAAATGGTCATTGTTGTGCTTTGTGCTTTTTCTGTGTGGAAAAACTTGTGACTAATAATGAGAGAATCGTTCATTCCCGCAGTCTCAGAATCAGCTGGGATTTTTTATTTTCCTAATGTTGTTGAGCGTGGGGGGGTCGCGATTTTTGTGGTCCGTTCTGCATAATGCGGCGGCTCATTGTTGCTTATCGCGGCCCATTCGGCACGTTTCGCGGCCGAAACCACCGGCTCGCTCGGTAAATGCCCTGTATGCCAGATTACCAGTCCAGCCCTGATAATAGCACAGGTTAAGGTAATCAAATAGCAAAAAAAAATATAACAATGCGTCCCCTTCCTAATATACATCTATGTGATATACTGTATACGTATACCATTGAGCGTCAACTAAAAATAATGCTGATAGAAGCCAAGCACATGTACTGTGAGAAATGAACACATTGACAATCTCAATGAAAAAGACATTGCTGTGAACTGTAGGCTTGTTCAATGATATGAGAATTAGGGGGCCTGGGAAATTCAGCGAGCACTGATGCTGACTAATACCCTTGGAGTCATTCGAATCCATGGTGTGCTGAGAGACTCCAGCCAGGTCTCCTAAGCCAGTGTTTCTCCACTGGTGGGCCGTGACCCAAAATTGGGTCGCAGGTCTATTCGGACTGGGACGCAGACAGGAGGGAAAGAACAATGCCATGGTTCTCCCGTTGAAGATATTTCGGCGGCCGCCCAAGTGGTAGTCTTTTTAGGATTCATTATCAGCTAAAGGCTTCTCATCTGCACTTTCGCATGAGTGTAACAGAACCAGCTCGCGATCATGATCTGCTTTTCTCTCTGGCGCGTGAGGGCAACAACCAGGCTTCCCTCGATATTGCGGAGCGTAGACCTCAAAACTGATGTGACCAATTTCAATTCTACTGAGACTTTTCTAGTTTAAAGCATTAGAGAGGAAGTCACGTTGAACCTCTCAAACAGTAGCAGCACTGACATGCCAAACAGCACTGAGGAGGAAAAGAGCAACACTATGTTATGCACTAATTTTTTTAATTAATTTGTTATTAGTATTACTATTATTTAAGACTAGCTACACTGACCTAACCATGGTAATGAGGAGCCATTCCTCATGTGTAATATGTATGTTCTGTTTGAATTATGTTTGAAATTAGGAAACAGGATAATAATGGGCCCATTTAAGTAAATATGCTCTTCAATTTTTAAAAGGGGGTAGAGAAAACTTCCTGTCGCTTTTGTTGTTGATGTCAACAACAAAAATAATGTCACTTGATGCATGTCCTTGTACTTGAAAACCATGAACAAAACTATGCAACATAAGGAAATGCAACCCAGGATACATGAAATACAAGTTACGTTATTATTATGGTGGGTCGCCACTTGATTTCCAATGTAAAATCTGGGTCCTGAAGCAAAACCAGTTGAGAACCACTGTTCTAAGCAACCAAATTGGCCCGGATGTTAGAGAGGGTAGAGCCACATCGTGGTCGTGATCAGTGATTCTCGCTCACAATGGGGCATGTGGTAAGTTGTGCGTGGATCGCGGAGAGTAGCATGAGCCTCCACATGCTGGGAGTCCCTGTGGTGTCATGAACAACGAGCCACGTGATAAAATGCGCAGATTGACTGTCTCAGAAGCGGAGGCAATTGAGACTTGTCCTCCGCCACCCGGATTGAGGTGAGTAACCTACCACCACGATGACCTACTAAGTAGTGGGAACTGGGTATTCCAAATTGGGAGAAAAGGGGATTAAAAAACAATTTATTATAAAATTATATGAGAATGAAAAAAAACTATAAATTGAGTTCTTAAGCCACTTTTTGTATTGTCTAATGCTTTATTCATCTGCCACAATAATGCAATTTATTTCAAACTGAATTTCATATTTATAAATATTTGAATTATTATGCAGAATTTATATGAATTATCTTTTCTCAGCAAATAATGATGTATTCAGTTAATTGTGATTAATGAATTGGCCTGTCATGTAATTAATTAATTAATGTCATCGATTGATAGCCCTGATAATCATTTATAGTTAGGATAGCCTAAATTATGCTTACACAGCAAAGAAACTGTGCTTGTCAAGTGATTTCATAGGGTCTTTTTGGGACATTTTTCTTCACTTTTCTGTTCGATAAAGATTTTTAAAACTGTGCTGGGTCCCCACTTGAGGTTCACAGCAAAATCTAGGTCCTAAAGCATAATCAGACACTGCAGCTGCAGCTCAGAGCTGCAGTACATAACATATTTAATGAAATTCCCATCAAACTCCCATGCTGCTTGTGTTTCTATTGATTCTACATTTTCCTATTTGTGTCTGCTGCATGTTTGCTTCTTTCGAAGCATGGAGAAGAGCAAGAGAGAATGTACCATGTGATTTATAATCTTCATGCCCTCATGTAACATAAAATGCCAGTCTTCCTTCAGCAGTAAAAACCGAGAGTACTGCTGTACATTTGAGAGAACGGTGCAGGTTTACATGAAGAGCAGCCCATTTGTGGTGTATATATTTCTCGGCCTGTTGTTTGACAGGTAAAGACTATCCTGCCAAAGTGCGGATGTACACCTGGCATATATTTTTCTCTTTGTTTGAAACAGGACCGTGTCACAGCACCTGTGCTCTTTCCCCTGTCCTCGCTCCACGCTCACACCTGACAATTTAGAAAGTGCTGTGGTTTATGGGACAGGTGTCATGACCTGACCATCCGGAAGAGTTCAGTTAAAGATGTGGCAGTGGTGTCAAACTGAACTGTACATCTGTAATTTACATGCCTTATTTTCTGACAGCATGACACACATTATCTTCCTCTTTTGCAGTGTGTACCAGATTCCTATAGAACAACAACACACACACAAAATGATATATATATTATTCTGGGTTTATTCTCACGGCTGTTTTGAGAAAAACAGTGGTCGATGGGGCCGTATATACAGTATTTAAAAAAAAGAAAGAAAGAGAATACAAAAACTGAAATAAGGTACAACAAAATATGGTAGATATGTCTAATGTCTAAAGAAACTACAATTAGGGCATTAGCCTACCCATATGCTTCAGCATACATCACCTTAATACATGCTTATATCATTCACAGCATTTAATGCATTTAAGTACTTGCTTAAACCCCTCAAAGCATCTTATGCATTTAACACATGCTTAAATCACTCAGTGTGTTATGCAATTCTAACCAGGCTTTAAGGACATGTACAACAGTTTAAATGAATACATTTCTCATTACACATGCTCACTTAATTGGAAAACACACTGGGCTGTAAATCATTAAATAAGATATGATTAATACTTAATTTACATACCCAGTTCTTGCATGTACAGCAAACGTTGTCAAACTCCACACATGCAATCCATATGCATCCTTCAAAAATAACCCATAACAAACACTCAATTTTAACACATGACTCTTATGAACACATTTGAATGCAATTTAACATCATTCTGTGTAGAATTACATATTTGCCCAAAGAATTATCAACCGATGAACAAAACCCGGGGCTCTCCTGCACAACGTCTGCTCTCACGTATCCAACATGAGAGAGTGCCGGAAAGCACGTTTCACAAAACTTCATTGCCGTAAAACGGCCATGCCCAATAGATGACTAGAGTTACATTAAATTACATTTCTCCACTTGGCTACATATATACAGTATAATATATAGGCTGTGTCTCGTTTGGAAGGCTGCGTCCTCCGGAGGTTGCATTTGATGGCCGCATACGTCATCGAGGCTGTCTCGTTTCAGAAAAGAGAATATGCTTGTGCTTTCTTCGAATATGACCTTCTTTCATGGGAATTTGGAGGACGTATGAGCTGTATCTTTCATGGGCACTCACAACCCACAATTATTTGCTTCAATGGAAATGTCTAAAACAAATAATGCCAATTTGCCCGTAAATATGATGTTCAAATGCAAGGAATGTTAATTCCCAAGTTGAAGTACCTCAGTAGACTGGTGCAGATTATATAATATGTATAATTATTATATGATTAATATAAAGAATTAAACTAAATGTACACCAGGAAGATCTATTTTCTTTTCTCTTTACATCATTATAACTCTTCAAAATTTGACCTCATACATTCCCTTCTAAAGGGACTTTTTCCTTCTCACTCAAAGCGTTCCCACTTATTAAAGAGTGGCGTGCTGTCATAGCAACCATGTTACGTTACGTTTCTGTTCGTCCTACGAAGGCCGTCTTGTTTAAATAACGCTTGTTTAAAGGAGGACACTCGGTATACTGCAGTCTTCAAAGGACGCGACCTCCGGAGGACACATCCTTCAAAACGAGACACAGCCATTGTGTATATCTGAAATCTTTTTTTGAGTTTTTCTGTCATTTTGTCATTTTAAAGGGGAATATACTCATTGAAACAATGAACTGTTTGAAATGTATCAGTTTTTATACACTTTTGAGTATGATAATGTGGTTGGGGTGTGGAACTGATTCTTGGCTAAGCCTGCCCCCTTTGTTACTGCTGCTAATGCTGCTAGCTGCTGTTGATAGCACTTCTTGATGAATTTCTTTGCATTTAGTGAATTTATTGTATGAATTGATGTGTTTTATCCAGAGCGGCCTTAGGGGCCATTCACACCAAATGGGTTTTTGCTTTAATCTTCTGCATTTTTCAATTGTTTTCCTATGTAAACATGCACTAAATGGATGTCTTTGTTGTGCCGCACCTTGTGCTTTTTTCAGTGTCTTGTGCTGGAGTGCATAGTTTTTAGGTGCTGTGTCAAGTTAAAGAGAAATTAAAGACTTCTGTGACCACAATGACTTCCTGGTGTTATGGAATTGTGGGAGTTGTAGGCAGTCCCTGCATACTTCCCTGCATACTTTTAAATTGACATTTAATTAGCTCAGCAAATTGGAAGAGGATCTCGAGATTCTTATCTTCAATTCAGGCTTCATCTGATCTCTAGAGGTCTATTTCATGCCTCTGAGTGATAATGCTGATAGCAATTACCGTGATTATCATCGAAATTATTGTGGCCCTTATCAACGATTGACTCTGGCACTGTTATATCATTAACATCTGTGGCTAAGGCTATCTGTGTCATTTGGTCGTAGCTTGGTAGATTCTAACTCACCGTAAATGTCCTGACTGAAAGTCTACTGCTAGCCTGGGGAGTCAAATTCTTTTAACAAACCATGGGACGATGCTCTAATTATCCTCCATGGCAGAATCAATGCAACCTGAATATTGTGTTGGACATCAATGTCTATGGGGTTGCAGCCCTGGTACATGGATCACAGATCATGATGTGTCTCTGGCACTTCCATGCATTCATAATTTATGCCGGTGACATTACTAGGTGTGATGTCCACTTGTCACTGCTTTGGGACACCCTTCAATGGATCACCCATATCCTCTCACAGCTAAATGCGTGGGATCATGAGTTAAAGCAGATTTTAAGCAGAGAGAGCAAGACAGACAGAGAGTGAGACATATGAAAGGGGTAAAATCTATCACTTGTAACTCAAGACTTCTTGTCTTCTTCAAGGAATATAATCCCAGTTTTGAAAATAAATCATTTGTCACAAACTCTTCAAATAACAATGCTTAATAACAATGAGCTTTGAGATAAAACACAAACATGACAGTTTGGTTTATTTCTGTATGATTTTCTTAAGAAAACGTGAGTGATGCTTACCCATGTAAAACTCACTGCCACCATCCACAGAGTATTGTGAATGGTTGCCATGGTGTTCTTTGTGGTTTTTCTTGTGCTGCTATGTAGTTGGTAGGGTGTCCTGGGTGGTTGCTAGGTGCTTATTTAATGTTTTAAGTCATATGAGTCTACAAGTGTCAGAGATTGCAGAGATGGCTCAGGAACCAAACACAACTGATAATATCAAATGTAATATAGTGTCAGTGTAAAACATTCACACACACACATACAGTATGTATATATATATATATACTGTAATGCCAGACCAAATGCCTGCAGAGACTGTCATCCCCATGAGGCGAATATTTATGGAATAAATCTGGCTCGAGTCTTACGAGGGACACTAATGAAACCTCTCACTTGCCTGACGCCCTACAGTCCTGGTTGTTAGGAAGCTCGATCGATCATTTTAGCTTGAGGGGGGAGAGGGTTGGTTCTGTGATAGAGTGTTCAGTGCTGATGTGAAGTTTTTTTAAGGCGACCCTGCTCGTTTTAATGGCCATGGTAAAGTAAAATGGTGAAGAGGTGGGGCGTTGGGAGGTGTAGGTTAAGGGGGCAGCACTTTAACTCCACAAAGGTAGAGGCGCAGGAGAGTTAATGAGCAAAAAGCCACATGCTACACGTACAGAGAGTGGCAGGGGTTATGCATAGCTGCTCGCATTATCTCATCTCTACTGTAAATACCCAGCACTCCAACTTCACCCGTTCACATTCATATACACATGCACACACACACCATCTGAGAAACAGTGGAAGGATCCAACTACAGAACAGGAAAATTTTAAATTTGGTTCTGATCAAGACTGGTCTGCTTCAGGAGATAATAGAAAGGAAACAAAGGATTAAAAATTAACAGTGAAATAAAGTGTAGATAGATAGATAAATAGAGAGAGAGACAGAGAGAGAGAGAGACATAGACAGAGAAAGAGATTGAAGAGCATGTACAGGAATTGCTGACACGTCAACCTGCCGTCTGCACATGAGAGACCTGTTCCTGTGCCAGCTCACCTGGGACAGCAACACCTGATCGGGTCAGGACAGATCTAGAAATAGATCTTATGTGTTCCTGAATGAAGGATGTGGACCTCCCTTCGCAGGATACAGGGCTTCTGAATCCTCTTAAGCCCACCTTACAGTACAAGAACCTCCTTAAGGAGTCTCAATTGATTTATGCTGCATGAAGAATTGGGATACTCCAAGCAAATGTAGTATGTATAGAGTAACCATTCCTGCAGAAGCCCTCTTTACACAACAGAATGAATGATTGTTAATACAGTAATGGATATAGATATGTCAGATAGCAATGGAGACTTTGATACAGAACAGAGACAGCCAAAGCTTTAGATAAGAAA
Organism: Xyrauchen texanus; assembly: GCF_025860055.1. Classification (NCBI taxonomy): domain Eukaryota; kingdom Metazoa; phylum Chordata; class Actinopteri; order Cypriniformes; family Catostomidae; genus Xyrauchen; species Xyrauchen texanus. The sequence goes on from NC_068297.1 coordinate 5,971,050, forward strand.
CCACTGCACTGAAAGGCTTTTTCCACTGTGAAAACATTATATTGGAATAACAGCTTCCATATGGCCCACTGTGCCATTTTAATTCAGCATGACTTTTCTGAAGTGGAACACAAAGACAGAATATTAGGAACTGATAGCCTCAGTCACCTTTCACTTTCATTGAATGGATAAAAGATACAATGAATGTGAATGGTGACTGAGCCTATCAGTCTCAAACATTTTGCCTTCTGTGTTCCTCAAAAGAAACAAAATCATATAGGCTTGGATCAGGATGAAGGTTAGCAAATTATGACTTATTAAAATTATTCGGTGAACTATTTAAGGGCTTATATTGCTAATAAAGATAGGAACATTATGCACATCTTATATAGTAAAGTGGATCTTTATAGTTCTTTTAAGATATCCATAGCGTCCTGTTGAATTCCTACATTTGTCCTTTAATGGCTGATTCACACAGTGTGGCCAGCACTCTGTCACTTTGTCAGCTGTTGATTAGTGTCTCCATGGTAACATCGTGTTCAATGCTGTTGTGTTTCCCAGTCTGCATTAGCAGTAATGGAACTGGCCTTCATGAGATTTAGCTCACCTCAGCATCACTTGGTTTATAGACCAAAGACTGTCCAGATTACCCAGTAGACTCTTCAACACAACAGAAGGTGTCTGTAGGGGTGATGTCACCCAGTGGTTAAAGATTATGGCTGTCAACCAAAGGGTTGCAGGTTTAAACCATTTATTCCATGTAATGGGTGATTTCATTCCTTAGGGTTTCACACTTCAACAACTTCAAGTTGATACAGAGGAATTGTCTCTGGATGTACAGTGCATTTATGGAAAATCACATTAAATTAGTTTCATCAAAATTAAGGTCATCTGGCCATAAACGAACCCTAGTCAAATGTGGAATGTGAACAGAATTAATATGGGATCATGATTGACCCTTCACTAAGCTCCACCCAGGTTGGTTATGGTCGCTTGCTCTGATAAGCTCTGCAAAACTCCCCATTGGAATGAATGGAGGCTGGTATGAAGAGTGACATTATAATGCATATTTATCTTAACTTTTTGATAAAAGAAATTGTTAAATTACACTGAAATTTGATTTAAAACTGTGGATACTGTGAATCAGAATCAAGGTAAACGATTATAACGGTCACTTCAAAAGAGAAAAACTTCATTTAATAGCGAACACATCTAATAACATTAGCGTAAGTGAACAGACCTGTTTTAAACACACTCATGTTGATGCTGTGAACTGTATATTTACTATCGCTTTTACTATGACTTTAATCAATACAGAAATGAAGTAACATCCACTTATTAGCTTTAATTTTCCATGGAGCAAATGTAGGCATTGTTGCATATGTTATATGTTCCTTTGGGAATGAGGGCTGACACAGTTTAATCCATAACATGCTCTTCTCCAGATAATTTTTTAAAGAATATTTAAAAAAAAGAAAGAAAACCCCTGCATGTATCCTCTCTGGGTAACTCGTTTCACTATTACAAATGACTCAGCAACAACGTGTTTGAAATTTTTTGTATTATTTTGATTAAATCCCGATTAAAAGTACTCAAACGCACATTACTTCCATATGCTGTCATTGGAAAATAGCAAATGTGTGTCAGAGACATGGCAGCAGGGCAACAGTTTCTGATACAGTTTAATTATTATTATTATTATTAGAGTATAATATTGTTAAAATAATTAGATCAATTGCATTGTTATTATTATTATCAATACTAATTTGAGAATTGTTATTATCATTATTATTATTAAATAAAAATATGAAAAAGAAAATCAAAACTCCTATAGGAATCCTATACACATTCAAATAGGGAAGATTCTATTCCATTCTATTCTGTTCTATTCTATTTTATTTTATTCCTGATATGCACAGTGAGTGACCTCACTATTTCTTGGCTTTGCCATTGCTGACTCACTGAACCGAATTCCAACTCAAAGCACTCTATTTTTGCTTGAGCAGTCTCAGCATCTCTGGGTTGTTTGATGATCCTGTGAAGAAGCAGTCACATCTCCTGAGCCTTACTGCCCGAGAGAACCTTATCTGTAGAAGCAGCCTCTGAGCGCTGCAAAGCTCACACAGGTCAGAGATACATGGGATTTAGACGGGTCCAGTTCCTCCGGATATACTCTAGTTTTGCACCATCATTCAGCCTCCAGATTCTCAAATACACACAGACACACTTTACGTGCTCTGATTATTTGTGTTTTAGATGAGTGAAAAATAAGTAGAACATGAAATCATATAGGATATGCAAGAATGAACAGCACATACAGTGATGACAAACAAACTCAAACTTGCTTCAGAAGCAAGGAGTGTCTTGTTTTGCAATGATTTAGACATATTTAACTGGTTTATTTTTTTAAGTGCTACTGCAGTGTGGGTAAATAGGAAAGAGCTACAAGAAAATGATAAGAACTGTGCCTGGAAAATCTCAATTTCTCAAGGGACTGCTTTGATTAACCCCTGGTTTAATCTTGGTGGGCTGACTTAAGACCCAAAAATAAATGCTTCTCAGCCCAGTCAATTAACTCATAATGGCTCATTAGGTATTTCAAATATCTAACTAATGTTAATGGATTCATTAGCAGGAGATATGTTGACATCAAAGACCGTAGCATAGTTTGGAAAGAGGTTGTGCAGCAAGCTAATAAATTAGTCATATATTTTCAAACCTGGTCCGAAATCTGAACATTTGTAAATACATGCACAAAAGGACTGGAATAGTTTTAGTCAAGCTTTTATTTGAGCAATACTTTTAAGACCAGAATTTGGTTTCTTGGTTTTGTTCGTTTAAGTAGAAAGTACTATTCCAAGTTATATTTGCTGCGGTTAAAATTCATCAGCAGTCACAGCTTTGAATAATTTGTAATAAATCACCAATAATTTTGTCCAAAACCATTTCTCCAAATGATTAAGAGCTTTTCTGATTGGTTCGTATTCTGAAAGCTGTCACATAGTGATTTCAGGTATAGGGATGTTTTATGTGTGGTATTTAAAAATACAAATTTTAAGATAATGTTTTTGCTACATGTTAACAATTGTTAAAGGAATACTTAAACTTTACATAAATTAACATAATTTGTGGCATAATGTTGATAACTACAAAAATGTCATTCTTAAAACACACACACACACACACACACACACACAGAGCCGGTTCTAGACATTTGGAGACCCTAGGCAAAATGTATGTTGGAGGCCCCCCGCCATGCCCTCCTCCCCTCCACCTTTCAGAATTCACGAGTTCACACTTACATCAAATTAAATAGAGTAAAGATTATGCGTATTTGGCATGCTGTCCAGGGGAGGGCTCCAGGCTCTGAATTTTGGCCAGATTTACACAGTATTACATTGGATTGCATTGTATTTTGGATTGTGTTGTTTACATCCAATAAGAGATTATTAAAAATCAAAGTGAGGAGATGGGGGCGGTGGAGGGATGCTGATAAACTGTCAATGAACAGAGCTAAGTCTGCAGTATATATACACCTCTTATCTCGTTGATTATCTGAATGTGCTCCTCCCGAACTTTGTTAATAAAACATAATTTAATAAAAAAGACTTGAAAACAAATATGATTCCTAACCATTTTATTTATACAAAACCTGTTATCAGTATTTTTATATTTTTACTTAAATGTGCATATTAATGTAACTTTAATTAAGGTAAACAAAAAAAAAAAATAATCTGAAAAGTCATCTTTTTTTTTTTTTTTTTTAGCAGTCAGGATGTTTTTGCAGTAATTTGTTCAGTAATTTCTTTATGGTAACACACTAACCCACTATTTGGGATAATGAACAGTTTTGTTTTTGATAGACTAAATATAGTCATATTAGGTATGCATTGTAGAGAAATACCTCATGATACACAAATCAGCTGCTAGTGGAAGTGAAAAGACAAGTTAATTTCAGTCAACTGTAATTGTGTGCTTATTCATATGCTTAAGATTGCATACTTATTTTCAATAAATATCGCAACAGTATTTATGATTGGAAAACGAAAAAATGAAGTCTATTATGGTCTATAGTCTATTATGATAGACTAGAGCAGTTAATGTAGGCTAAACATCTGCGTTTTAGAAGATATACAGACTGTTTTAAAACATAATAAACAATGCTTTAGTATAGTGCGTTTGCGCTTTGACTGACAAACTTTACTTTTTCTGTAGTATTTTGCGAGTCAGCTCCTGACTAGGGCTGGAAATCGATTGTAGCTACATACGCTCGGATTCAAAGTGTCAGAAGTGAATTCAGTCCATCAACGGTGCTCGCGCTCTTTTGAACTGGAAATAACCGTCAAATGATCTATCTCAAAATTACGCTGATCGTTAGAATCAGTTTATTTTTTACAATAAATTACAATCACTCAAAAATAGATGATACCTGAATCACGAGCTGCACTTTCTTTGCGTGCCTGCTTAGCCTTACGCTTAGCAGCCCCTGAAGGATGAGTTCGTTTTGCGCCATCAGATAAATTTGCAGAAAAGTTGGATTTTATTCATCTACAATCTCTTCATTCATAAATTCAGAGGTTGGGAGTGACTCGCACGTAAACGGTGATATTAGTGGTTTAACTACAGGTGAATGACAATTGTTATATCCAATGGACAAACAGCATAGTATTTTGCTGCTCTTGATTGGTGGATAAGCATGTGTATGTTTTGGAGGCCCCGCCTCCAATGCGGAGGCCCTAGGCAACAGCCTAGTTCGCCTATAGGTAGCGCCGGCCCTGCACACACACACACACACACACACACACACACACACACACACACACACACACACACACACACACACACACACACACACAACAGGGTTACATTGTGGAACATACAATGGAAGTAAATGGGGCCAATCCGTAAACATTAAAATAGTCCCCGTTTCAAAAGTATAGACACAAGACATAAACAATATGTGTGTTGACATGATTTTAGTGTGAGAAAATTGCTTTATAAACATTTCTGTGTTGTTAAATCCAATTTTACAACTTCATTGCCATTTATACACGTTTTAATCGAAGAATTAAGTGGGGGCTTGGGTAGCTCAGCGAGTATCGACGCTGACTACCATCCCTGGAGTCACAAGTTTGAATCCAGGGTGTGCTGAGTGACTCCAGCCAGGTCTCCTAAGCAACCAAATTGGCCCAGTTGCTAGAGAGGGTAGACTCAAATGGGGTAACCTTCTCGTGGTCATGATTAGTGGTTCCTGCTCTCAATGGGGCGTGTGGAAAGTTTTGCATGGATCACGGAGAGTAGCACGAGTCTCCACATGCGGAGTCTCCTTGGTGTCATGCACAACTAGCCACGTGATAAGATGTGTGGACTGACGGTCTCAGAGGCAACTGAGACTTGTCCTCTGCCACACAGATTGAGGTGAGTAACCGCACCACCACGAGGAACTACTAAGTAGTGGGAATTGGGCATTCCAAATTGGGAGAAAATGTAACTTTTCTTTTTGTTTTTTAAGTATACAATAAGCTTCACATTTTTGCCTTTAAACCCTCCAAATTGACCCCATTAATTTACATTGTAAATGCCTCACTGTAACCTCAATGTTAGCTTTTTTTTTTTTTTTTTTTTAAAGCGGGATGAGTCAAAATACATTTTTGTGGCAACAGCATTATGCCACAAATTCTGTCGATTGAGCTTAACTTGTATTGATCCCGGGATATTCCTTTAATACATGGGTCTGTGGAATTAAGATGCAATTCTATGATAGGGTGGATAGTCCGAATACCGCTGTACAGTCTCACTAGTATGGACTGCCCTTTCACCACCGAAGTACATACTTCACAGTACAAGTATTCAAACAGAGACACAACTTCTGTCTTTTTTCCAGTGAAAAAAGAGTCAGAATCCAGTGAAAACATGACCCAATTCAAATTATTTTGGTTAATGAAGCTCATTAGCACAAATGAGCTGATATACATATGAAGCAGATCTGTATATTCTGTCCCTGAACCTCTCACAGCTTACCTCTCTTCCTGTCTTACTCTCGTTATAGAAGCAAATCCTCTTTAATCTGCACAATATGGATGGAATGCTGACTAATTAGAAGCGATAGGACAAACATTTGTGTTGTGAGTTCTTTTAAAGCCCTGGGGTGTGTGGTATTCAAGTGGCGTTATGCATACAGGTTTAAAAGTGGGAATGTTACGTGGCCTGCCCCTTTTATGCTCTGCGTTTGGGGTTGAATCCCAATGTGGCAGCTCAGCAGCTGTGGATCGGAGCAGAACATATAAAAAGTGACATGAAAATTAGAAAACAGCCCCTGTGACACAAAGCACTGCCAGAACACAGCTGCAGGGTGATACGGGCTGCAGGCTTTTCGTTGCACGATTGAAGCATCGTCACCCAGAATGTCTGAGGAAGTTCTGAGAGAGAGAGTTTTTGTTTTGGACGATGAAGGTTGTTTTAAGGACAGTTGTGGATTTCAGTGCTGAATTTAGTATTCTGCCCTGACCAGATGCTGACTACACTAAGAAATTACACTCTTTTTGCCTGTAGGGTAGGTCTGACTCTAGTGTATTACTCATTAATCATGTCTTGGCCAAACATGGCCTATGTCCAGAACATATCATGATGAAATCTTTGTCTAAGAAATTTCACTAACCAAAAAGTACCATGGTATTATTATGGACATGGTACCATTGTAATACTATAGTTTTTTGGACGTGTAATACCAAAGCTATGGTGCGAATTATGGGGGGGTCTAGGGGGGGTCTCAGATCCCCCGAATTTAACAGGATACAACTGGATAGCTAATTTGCTCATTCTTGGGGGGTCTTAATTAAAATTGTGTGATTAATTAAATTCAACGTTTAACTCTTCATTTTTTTTACGCTGTGGTAATGCATATTCAGATTGACATCAAAATATGATGAACAAGATGACAGGGGACTTTTTTCCTGTCATCGTTCCAATTTTTAGTTCTTTTTTTGTTTCCTTTTTTGGCTGCAAAATGGCATAAAATTCTTAAAATACACAAATATAATTAAAAATAAAATAAATAAAAAATTTTTTTCTTTATTCACAAGTTGTGCATAAAGGGAAATATCTGAACATTTTTATATTTTAATATGGGTCTATGTATTAGAATTAATAATGATTTTAATATATTTATCAAAATATGTATTTATAATTATATTTTGTTTCCTGCATTTCCAAAATCAATTAATGAGGGCCAACCAGTCCCCTCACCACATTTTATTGGGAGACTGAATTTTTTTTGTCATTCACACTGGGTTATGGGAATGGCCGGTCACTATTGTGTTCTTATGTTGCAATTCTCTGATTTGCGGATCTTCAGCAACAGGGGTAGTGTAGTTCTTAACCTGGAATTCCACTATTACACACTTTTTTTGTTGAAATAATGCATACCAATGGCTTCAGTAGAAGCATATACCATATATATCATCAATGAACAACCTTTATAGAGTCTTTAAAGGATTTTGAATTGATCTTTAATAATGAGTTCCTCTATGGGGAAAAAATTATGTGATTTTTAGTTCCAGAACAAGCTTATTGCACTCTATTGTCTTTCTGTAGTCCTATTATGAGAGTAAACTTATAGATACTTTAGATATGTGCTTTTTGGATCCTTTTCGGAAAATTGGCATAAATATGAAAAAATAGACACCAACTGTATGTAAGTTCAATTTAAACTCACATCATCCACATGAGCACCACAGCTCAATGACCACTGACAAATAGGCCATTGCTATGATAATTATCATATTTCTGGATAAAATAGAAAAATCAGACCTACTTCTGTCTTCCATGAACCTGAGGGCCTCCAGGACATGTGTGTCAACCTGTTCCTCATTTGCTTCTCTTCCTGTATCGTCCTCAGCATGGTTAAATGTCTTTCTTTGACATATGTACCTGATCGTCTCAGCCTTATATGCATTGCTGTAGCAGATCACCATGATGGTGCACAGCAAATATTTCCATTGTGGCATTGCAGGTATACTCTGCCTGCATTGTACAGCCCTCTAAGAGCACATTGGAACTGTATGCTGATGTAATTTAGTTTGCTGCCATTGCTGTCTGATTTTCTGCCGCAGTATGGAAATAGTGAGTGCAGAGGTGCCAGAGCACTGGGCCCAACTTTACCGTTGCCCGTGGTGTTGAAAATAAATCCTTGGAGGAGTTTAAAGTATGTTACAGATGGAGAGAGCGAGAGAGAGAGACAGAGAGAGAGAGAGAGAGAGAGATTGGTGCAGGGATTGAAAGTCTGTATAGGATGTTGTTCCTGTCTGTGTCTTCTGGTTCTCCTGTCTGTATGTTCTATAGGCTAGTGTCACTTCTTTTGCATTATCATCTTGAGCTTGAACATCTTCTCCTGGACAGTGTAATCAGCTAGAAGACGCCAATCCAAGATATGGAGGGCAGAAACTAAAAAAAGAAATGGTCAAAGAGAGAGAGCGAGAGAGAGAGAGAGAGAGAGAGAGGGGAAGAGAATGACAATGAAAGAGAGAGATATCAGAGTGGAGAGACATATCGTAGGCAGTCGTGAGTGCTCAGGTGTGGGGATTAAGATATCCACTCACGGCTGAGGAACCACTTCTATCTGGTGCGGATGCACTAGAAGAGGGTTGCTCAACATTGTCTACCATCCACAAATAGCGCAACACGGAGAACTAATGGATTCTTGATAAGCTGTCAAACTCCAGGTTGAATCTCTGTTTGGTGAGAATGCATTGGAGAGGAATACTTATTTAAGAGGGGAAAGGAAGACCTGAGGCCCCCTAAATGATGGACAGGTGAGAAATAAATGTTTCACTATTGCTATTGCACATACTTGGTGCTAGGGACTTTTAAAAACCCTTAACCCTACATACTAAACTTTGGTGCGTAACTTCTCTACACTGTTTATGCTACAGGGATGAAAGTGTGCTATAGAGCGCTATAGTGCCCTCCCACTTTTTAAGCCTTCTTGATTCCAGAAGTATTTTTGCCATTCATTTTTTTCCATTGAGATTTCATAACAGTATTTGTAAAGCTGTTTTAAGCCACATACCAAACCAATCTGCTTCGACTTGAATCACAGTGTTACAAACTTTGATTTGAAGCAAAAGAAAAGTGGGTGGCCACTACTGGGCTCTTTGGCTGCTCCTCTCTGATTGGTGGATCTTTCTCTTCATGATTCAAAGGTATTGTAGTTCTTTAGTAGAGATTGCACTATTAAACACAGTAATTTTTAATAATGAAGTTTTAATAATGCAGACTGATGGCTTCAACAGCAGCCAATTTGATCGATTAACAACCTCAAAGCTCACAGTAACTTACTTCTTTAAAGGTTGATTGCATATAATTAAAAAATGGAATGAATGAATGGGATTTTTATTTCTGGAACCAAATTGTTGCACTCTGTTACATTTCCAAGTGATCAGACTTATGATTTTTGTATGTTGGATGATAAAACAGGTTCCACCGGAGCCATATAAGGGACTAGAAGAGTTTTTGATGAGCGTATCCACCCTAGCAACTGCATAGCAACACCTTAGCTACCACTTAGAACACCCTAGGATCATAGTGGCGTGTTTTGGACTGGCAAGCACCACTCTTCTTGTTTTGTGTTTATACATTGTTTTAGATGTGTATTTGATGGTAATGATGGCTTAAGGAGTTTGAATATTGGGCATTTTATGGAAATGATTGGAGGGAGATATGCTGTCTGTATTTTCCAAGTTGGAGTGTTCCTCAAAGATGCTAATTAAGGAAATCTCATTAACGCCTCAGCAAAATAACACATCCACATCTCAGCTAAGTTCGGTTCAAGCCAATTCAAGCAAAGTGTCCTTCTAATTTCCCCTCTTGAAGTGTTTTGGCTTTAAACATGAATTGTTTCCATCTTTTCTCATCAGGTCTCTCAAGCAAGCAAGTAGGACAAGAGGGCTGAAATTAGAAGCACATGGTAAAGACAAAGAGTTTGGCTGACATGACTTTGGTTCCCAGCTCTTTAGTACTTGGGAAAACAAGGTTTTGGTCAGCATGTATGTGCATTAGAAGTGTGTGTGAGAGAGAAAACTGTTTTTCTAACATTATTGAGTGTCACAACAATTACCTCACTTTGCACTTCACACAACGTCTTGGAGCCGAGCCATACACCTTGTCACAGCCCTATGGGGATAACACAAAACGCTTTCCACATTCACACATTAAATACTCTGAAAATGTATCCAGGTGGAGATTTGATAATTTTTAAGGTAAGCCTCTCAGTCGATTGGCCTCCAAAACACTCAGGCTGATGCCTTCTTAGGTTAAACTATAACTGTATCGCCAGATGTGTTCCTAAACAAACACAGAGTACTATTATAACTTCCAGCTATATTTCCTTCAGCTCATGTCTGCCAGGGTGTTTATTATTTTTACCTCACTTTGTTTCTCAGAGTAACCACTTTGCTCCACTCCTCTTGTCAGAAAATTGATCGGTTTGCAAAAGAAGCTAAACATTTTCTTTGCGTTATCAAATAGCAGGTTTCAGCCACAATAGTTGAGTTCCTCTACAATAGCCAGAGGGGTGTATTTCTATATAATATGTAGTGATTTCAGTGCCAGGAGAAACTTGGATACCTTAAATGACTGTACAGCAAGAATTTTTTTCTCTCCAGCCTGTTTGACCTTGAATAGATTTGCACAAGTTGGCAGAGGTGGAGAAGTTCTGCCTCAGTATGAATGATGGTGCCTCAAGGTAATAGCAAAGTGGCTGTTGCAAAGTGAACAAAGTGACACTTTCTTTCTGCTTAGGTGAGAAACTAAAGGCCAAAGTATACTTCAGTTCTCCGCATTGGTGATTGCTCTGCACACAGTGTGCGTGAAGGAAATTTTGGCACAGACAGCACAGTAAATCCTGATTTTCTTGAGAAGCATACATTCCTCGCAGGTGCGCATCTTTAATAAAATGTACTAAAAGAGTATTGAAAAGCAGTTGTAGTGCGCATGCGTCGAACGTGTTCGTATTCGTTCGCAATCAGAAGAGTATACTTTGAAAGGCAAAGTGGTCGACCGGGCGTGATCTGCTCTGGAACGCGCAAAAACCTATTACCTTTCTTGTTCTGTACAGTTCATTAAAGCATCACTTCCAGATGCACCACTAAGATCTTTAAGGCATGCACCCCAACAGAAGAGAAAAGCCTAATTATCTCCTTTGCTGATCCACGCTGGTTAGTACTGGTTTGGTGCTGGTCTAGCTTGTAGACATGCCAAGCCAAAATGTATCTGTTGAAGTTTAATTTTTTGTTGTTAACTTGAAAGCAGGATGGGATTAGAACCCACAAGGCAATGTGGCCATTAGACCTCCAATGCCTTAACCACTCAGCCTTCCTGGTTGGTTATACACGGCTGATTTTTAGTGATTTTATACACAACATTAAGAATTCTGTACAAAATATAGTACTTTGAGCAAACAGATATCTTGATATTTTGTTTAACATGATTAATGTATATATATATATATATATATATATATATATATATATATATATATATATATATATATATAGATATATAGCTATAAATAATATAGTTGTTTGGTGAATTGTATTAGTAACAGCTAAGGATGTTGAACCAAGAGCATATCCTAGTTGTCTATATAACTGTGCAAACCCTTTCTTCCAATGACCAAAGCAAAGGAGTGGACATGTAGTATGAAATTGTGCTTCTGTGACATACAGTATATATTCAGAGTCTTTTTTTCATGATTTCTCCTTTATTTCCATGTCTTATTTAAAGATCAACACTATATTCATCCCTGAGAATAATGCTGGTTTAGTATGAAATGTGGTTTAGCATCTGAGCACTTGAATTTTTTCAACTGCAATTTCAGCCTCCGGCATTCAAATCCAAATCCAATGATGGTCTAAATTAGGCTTTGATAAGCCTCTGCACAGAGATGTTTATACAGGTGAAAAATCCGGACTGATCAATAATCCTCTAAGAGCCAACTGAAACAGTCTCTAACAGACTGTGAGACCACCATTTGAATCAATCGAACCTCACGGCTCCCATCCTCATCAGAGTCAAAGCAATTCTCGATGTCTCTTCAAGTGCTAAATACACAAGGGTTTAGCCTGCTGTAACAGCCACTGAAGTCTACAAGTATTTTCTGAAAATGGATCATCAATTTACTTCGGTTGCCACTGTATATACTGTATGTTTAATGGATACATCAAGACATTGGACTCCATTTGGAAGTATTATTTAATAGAAATAATTTGGGAATTTAAATGTTTCATAGACAACCAAAACAAGATAAAGGCTCAAAGAACAGCTGTTGTCAGACATTGTTTTGGAGCAAGCCTGGCAAATAAGCATCCAGTTGTTCTCTGGTGCGGGCCGCCTGACACAAGACCCATGTTATTCCAGTCCATGCTGATACAGTAACTGCTAAGGAGCATAGTTACGGATGAATGTATGGGTGAATACATTTATAGCACATTTTATTCATGTCAGCGAATGCTACGGTTTGCTGTGATGTTTGTATAACATTTAAATAACATTTTAAACTGTGATGGTATTATTGTGAGCAGTTGCAACTTCTGAACAAGTGTCATCACATGCAGACTAACAATGAACTATATATTTTTGTATCGTTTATTAATCTTGGTTAATAGTAATTTATAAATCTACATTTGTTCATTTTAGTTCATAATGCATTAATGTTTTTACATCTTCGGACCCACTTTATATTAAATGGCTTTAACTACTATGTACTTAACCATTTGATACAATGTACTTATTATTTACATTCATGTTATTGCTTTGTAATTACATTTAAAGTACTTGCATTTAATTACATTTGTAGTTACAATTTTAACTTTACCACTAACACAACCCTTACCCAAAAACCTAACTCTAACTCTAACCACTAACCCTACCCTTACTCCTAACCGCACATCAACCTCAGCAGCAAATGTGGGAATTTGCAGAACAACATGTAGTTACACAGTAAATACATAGTCTTGTATGTATTTAATGTTAGTACATTGTAGTTAAGGCCACCTAATATAAAGTGTGACCAAATTTTTTATGTTACAAATGTACTTGTGTATGTTGGAATAAACATTAACTAAGATAAATATTGACATATACATTTACATTTATGCATTTGGCAGACGCTTTTATCCAAAGCGACTTACAGAGCACATATTACAGGGACAATCCCCCCAGAGCAACCTGGAGTTAAGTGCCTTGCTCAAGAACACAATGGTGGTGACTGTGGGGATCAAACCAGCAACCTTCTGATTAACAGTTATGTGCTTTAGCCCACTACGCCACCACCACTCCCCAACTTTATTATAAATATACGCTGTAAGTGTTCACTGTTAGTTTATAAGAACTAATGTAGTTAAAACATTTTTAACATATGCAACCTTATAGTAAAGATTTACAGCTATGGTGTTATAACATATGAAAACTAAAACTATACTAAGTCTAAATAAAAACGTAAGACATTTAAAAAAATAAATAAAAACTATTTACATGCAGGTAAAACCAACTAAAACAAAAATTGAAAGCCAATACAAAAAACTAAATCTCTTCTACATTATAAAAGGCCTGTTACAGTTAGATCTATAGATATTTCTGACATCCTTATACTTTTGCAGAGAATGTGCTTTGAGTTGGGTTAGCATAGCCGTGAAAGCCTCATTAAAGCTACAAGAATTGGGGTTAACTTTGTATTGGGGTTATTTTGGGGTTATATCTGTCCATTGGATCTTAATTCCAACCCCTTTAACCAATCGGCCATCGCTGCTGGCTAGACGTTTGTAATGACATTACATCTTGATTTCTTAAAGTCCTGTTTTTTTTTTGTTTTTTATTTGCAATTGAAGTTTGTAGAAGAATCATTGGATCTTTTGTCCAGTGCCTTAACAACTCGGGCATCCTGGCCACCTTGGGTGTTTTGTTAAGATTCAGGTGTTCAGTAGACTTTTTTAATGATATTACAGCTTGAGCAAATTGTCATGCTTTCTAAAAGTCTACTTTCTTTGCAGTTAATGTATGTAGAAGAATAGAAAGAACAGTTACCAGAAGTGGGGTTCAAACTGACGTGGTCATGTGTTCGTTCCATTTCTATGTTTAACTCATTATCCATCCTGGCCAGGATTCAGATGTTCAGTAGACTATTATAATGACATTACAGCTTGAGCAAATTTGCATGCTTGTAAAAGTCTAATTTCCTTACAGATAGGGTGTGTAGAAGACTTAAGTCCAACACCTTAACCACTCGGCCATCCTGTTCAGCTTGCTTGTTGTGCTAGATTCAGATTCAGTAGATTATTGTAATGACATTACAGTTTGAGCAATTGGCTTGCATTCTTAAAGACCTTTTGATTTGAAGTTTGGGTATGTAGAAAGAGACAAATCACAGATACCAGGAGTGGGTTTTGAACCCACAATTGCATGTGTCCATTGGATTTTAAGTCTAACACCTTAACAAACCATCCAGCTTGAAATATTAATTGAGATTATGGTGTTCAGTAGACTATTTTAATGACATTACAGCTTGAGAAAATTAGCTTGCGTTCTAAAACATTAATTTCTTTGTAAAATAAATGTAAAATAATAGAAATCACAGTTACCAGGAGTAAGGTTCATCCCCACAAGGACATGTGACCATTGGTTCATAAGTAAATTGGATTAAAAAAAAAAAGTATATTCATTTATTGATAAATCGGCCGATGTTATTAATTTTTTAATTATCGCCATTGGCTGATACATTTTCCCTTTTGACCAATTTATTTCTTGAGGGCGCCAAAAATCGCCTGCTTGCATGTGAATCGACTGAGACATGTAAAAGACCAGTCACGGTTTGTTTTGTTGTTACGTGCCATCATGTTACTAATAGCTAATGCAGCATAGTGTCATTAAAACGGTCCTTATCAGAATGCGTTTGAGTTTATAATGTTAAAGTGCTCGCCTTTATCAATATCCCTCTCTCTCCTTAATAGTTCCCTGTAACCTTTAACTGTCTTGTCTAATGATAAAAAGCAAATATCAATAAAACTAATATCATATAGGCTACTGTCTGCAAATATGCACATGTTTAGTTAAAACAGATGTAACTCACACAACTTCAGCATATCCAGCATCATGTGGAGCGCTCATAAATCTTCCTCTGAAGCACGTAATCTAATAGTCTCTTCTCAGCAGTTCCCTGTCACCTTTAATTTGATTTTCTAATGATAAAAGGCAAATACCATTAAAACTTGTATTATATACCATTTATAAACTAATTTACGAAAATCCAGCATTTTCTTATCAAATATATAATATTCCTCATATAATATATTCCTCTGAAGCATGTATTCTATCAGCCAGAAGCAAAAACTTCAGGATCGAAAGTTCCTCTCATTCACAAATCATGACGGTCTAACCTGTGACCGCACAAACGCGTAAGTGCAACTTCAAGGCTGTGTCCGATACCAGGAAAATTCTGCCTCCGGGGCTGAATACGGAGGTAGGATGAACATAAGGTGCTTTTCAAACTGTTTGTAGACCAGTTTACTTAAGAGTTCCATTCATTCAAAACAGCTGTCAGTTAAGCCATTAACCGATTAGGCTGTTAGGTAGCAAGTCAGCTACCTACGTTTTCATAATCAGCCCAAGGTAAAAGCGCTTCACGTTTGCTATAATAAATGTATTATTCACTATGCACTGTATGTACAATTGGTTTGATTCAATATTTAAATAAATGCAATTGCTGGACTACTGTGTGTACTGTTATTTCCTTCTTGCTAATATATTAACAATTTTGTTATGTGCATCAAATTAAAATTATTTATTTTTTTATAAAAAAAAAAATTTGATGACTAAACAGAACTCAGAAGAAACTGCTACCAAACATTTTAAATGCAATATTTTGTTTTTGTTTGTTTTTTGTGAAATTTAGTAAATATAGTGCTAAATAAGAGTTTATTTATTTATTTATTTTAGCAATTTTATGTTTGTTATTTACTATATTAATTTGGGTGATATATCGGCCTGTTGGCCACACTGCTCTCTGGATATCGGTATCGGCCATTAAAAAACCCATATTGATAAACCACTAGTCATGATTCAATGAGCAGTTAACACTTCGTTCACAGATCTTCTGAAACTGGGCTTTCTGTGCTGTAAATTTTAAATACAAAACACATTCATGGAACAAACAAAACTTGGATCAAAGCAAACAGCCTAGAGACTGCAGAGTTTATACATGCATACACATCTGGAGTAGTTTTATCCCCTACCTAAATGCTTCTGTTTGTTTTTTCTCAGGGCTGCCCAGAAATTAAATCTGTCTTCCAAGAAGAAGAAGCAGCGCCCAGTGCCCCCCGTGGCGTGTCATCCACCCCTCTTCCCCACCAATTTCAGCGGCATCCTGCAGGTGTCTCCGCCCCCTGCTCCACCCTGCCTCTTACGGGCAGTCAACAAAGTCAAAGACACCCCCGGCATGGGAAAGGTAGGATCTGTTATAGTGCCTCATTCTCTATTAAAAAGGTCAACTTTAAGCAGCTTTTAGCACCCAAATATGTACAAAGAGCAGATTCAGGGGTACACTAACATGTATGTCAACTATATATATCATTAATTACCTTTGATATTGATTTTGGCTTGATCTGGATATCCTCACATCATCTAGAACACATTTTTATATTTATATTATAATATATTATAATATATTTTTACATTATATCAACTATAGTAGATGAACAGATGTTTGGTTGTTCCACACTCAAACAGAACCTCTCAAAATATAACTTTTTTTTATGTACATTAAAGGCCTATTAGATATTTAGGCAGTCCAAATGCATTTTTCACATAGGTGGTAGTGTATACTTGCTAACACTCATTTGTTAGTTTTTTGTAACTTGCTTATGCTGATGCACAGAAGCTGTTGTTTGCTAATATATAATTCAGTGGAAAAACAGTAATCACCAGCTTATCTACCAGGATTGTGGTTCAACATGTGTCCATTGGATATTAAGTCCAATCAGGGCTGGGGAGTAACGAAATACATGTAACAGGATTACGTATTTAAAATACAAAATATAAGTAACTGTTCCACTACAGTTACAATTTAAATCATTGGTAATTAGAATACAGTTACATTCAAAAAGTAATTTGATTATTGAAGAGATTACTTTGCATTTTATTGTCATTTATTTCATTTAATATTTAGTCTTTTCAGATGGAAAACATTTATACATATAAATTATGTGATTCAAAGTGCATTTGAACAGCAGTGAAACACTTTCTTATGATGTGTTACATTCATGTGAGCAGACAGAGAAGTACGTTTGAAGAACGTTTGGAGCAGAAGAAATAGAAATAAACCTTGTGTAAATTGTTAACATTAGGCTAAGCTAAAATGCTATTTCTAGCCATTTTACATACACGTGTTACCAGCCACAATCATATTTTTATATCAAGAAAATTCACTTTGGATCATAATTTATTTTTTTCTATTAAGATCTTTGATATTAGGGCAAAAATCATATTCTTGATCATTATTTTTGTATTGTTTCAATTTGATTGATCTTGTTTTAGAAACAACACTGCATAAGATATTTCGGTTTTTCAGGGAATGTATTTTTAACATGTGTATTTTGTCTTACTGTACTGGCAGTAAGTTTTTATAGTCAAAACAAGTGAAAAAATCTTTCAGTGCTGAAGAAGTAATCCAAAGTATTTAGAATACGTTACTGACCTTGAGTAATATAACAGAATATGTTACAAATGACATTTTACAGCATGTATTCTGTAATCTGTAGTGGAATACATTTAAAAAGTAACCCTCCAAACCCTGAGTCCAATACCTTTACCACTTAGCCATCATGGCCAGGTTTTAAAACTCAACTTCAATGCCAAATGAACAGCCTCAGTTCTGATACCACCCTGGTCACATAGATGCAATATTACCAGACATTACCTGGAGGACCACAGACCTCTTATCTGTCACCCACTCCACTGCAGTGCAAGTTTTGATGAGATAAGCATACAGCGGTGCTGGAAGGGACTGGGGTCTTCAGGCTGTATTGATTGAACGTGTAAGGGTTTCTAGTTTCTTTTGCTCAGAGCTCAGAGGCGAAAACAAATAACATAATACAGCAAAATCAAACTAACCAAACGGAGCGATGCAAAATGTACATTTTCTGTATTTTTTATTTTTTATGATTTTAATTTAAAGTGAAAAGGAAATAAGGACATATTGTGAACTGGAAGTAATTTATTCCGTATAGTTTATATGACACAGGTGTCTTAAAACATAGTTGGCTGAGAAATGTAGACAGCAGTTCTGAGAACTTTGGCAGCCTGTGAGAACATATGGGGCGGATGCAAGAAAATGTTGCCTGCTGAATACATGCAGGTATCATGGGTGTAAGTACAATGCTTCAGGAGATTATCAACTTAGGATGCATGAACATAGACGTTGGGCCTTTGATCTGATATTCCACGTCTGAATATGCACGTACTTCACCAGGTGCTCTTCTCTTCTAACCTAGCTGGACCATTAAGTTTTTCCTTGCTAGTAAGTTAGTAATAGATCATCAAACTCAACATTGTACCATTCAAAAGCCTCAGCTCTGCTACCAGCAGTGGGGTCTGAACGCACACAGACAGTTGCCTATTGCACCTTAACCACTCAGCCATCCTAGTCATCCAGGCTTTTAAGATACAGGTGTGCAGTAGATACCTCGTTGTCTCATTCAATCATAAGCAATTTTATGCAATTTTAAACAACACAAATTCCTTTTTAGAGTTGTGTTTAGCTCTATTAGAGCAATTCACACTGTTTACAGCTAGAATTGGTAGAATAATAGTTATTGTTCTGTTCACCAGTATTCTCTAAACTGCATGAAGTTCTGTGAGAGCTGTAGGGGGGCTTTTACTATGGTTTACAGATAATTTAAATCACTGTTCTGCTACCAGGAGTGGGGTTTAAACCCACAAGAACATTTGTCTACTGGATCTTAAGCCCAATAGTTTAACCACTCAACCATCTTGGTCACACTTGCCAATTGTTCTTCTGAGAGCCAGTCCAGTCTGTATATTGTCCAGTAGTTAGATGCATACAGTTTAGGGCGGCTGTGGCTCTTGGGGCGGCTGTGGCTCAGTTGGTAGAGCGGGTTGGTCACTATTCGCAGGATTGGTGGTTTGAATCCCAGCCCACACGTGTCCTTGGGCAAGACACTGAACCCCAAGTTGCTCCCAATGGCAGGTATGAATGGGTGAATGTGTCACAGTGTAAAGTGCTTTGAATACCGTTAAGGTTAAAAAGGCGCTATATAAGTGCAAACCATTTACCATACAGTAGATGGGCTGGGTTCATCTGTATGTTCTAAATCATAAAATAATACATTTGAATCACTAACATCCAGCATTACAGAAGATATAAGATCTGTTGAATAGAAATCACTGACTTCCTACCAGTAGTGGGGTTTGATCCCACACAGACATGCATCCATTGAATCTTACAGTGAGTCCTATGTCTTAGTCAAGTCAAGTCAAGTGGTCTTAACCACTTTGCGTAGGACTCGTTTAAGAGACAAACCAAATTTCCCAGATTTTGTACAATTAAGATCATAAAATAATTGACTGGGTCCTTTGGATCTTAAGACCAATGCCTTAAGAATTTGGCCCTCCTGGTATAGGTTTATGAATTGAGATACAGATATTCAGTAGACAAAGCTTTCAGCTGTTGCTCAATTTTTTGTTTAGATTTGTTCAAACATTTCTCATATGCATAAAGCAAAAAAAAGAAGAAAACAGAAAACAGCAGTAGCAGAGTTTCTCAATATATGCAGTTTGTGGATGAATGGAAGTTAAAGGAATAATCCGGATTCAATACAAATTTAGCTCAATCGACAGCATTTGCGGAATAACATTTATTACCACACACTTTTTTCGGCTTGTCCCTCCTTTTCTTTAAAATAGCAGAAATCTGGGTTCCAATGAGGCACTTACAATGGAAGTGAATGGGGGCCAATTTCTGAACATTAAAATACTAATTATTTCAAAAGTAAAGCCACAAGACAATGATTTTAGTGTGATAAAGTCACTTACTAACCTTTTCTGTGTAAAGTTAAAGGCAATTAGGCAACAAAACCTAAAACGGCTAACTTTACCGCTCAAATAATACATGAGTTTTAAAAGAAGAATGAATGAATGTGATTTTATAAAATTATAACATTTATATATCTGCCTTTAAACCTTCCAGAAATTGGCCACATTCACTTTTCACATGAACGCACTCGCTCTTTTTTTAAGGCCAAGTCTAAATAAATGTTTTGGTTAATCATCATTATGCCACAAATGTTGTTGATTGAGATTATCTTGTATTGAACCTTGAATAATCCTTTAATTTTCTGCTATCAGGAGTGGAGTTCAAACCAACAGGCATTTGTCCACTGGATCTTAAGTCCAATGCCTTCACCACTCAGCCATGGGTATTGACAAACACAATCATGCATTTGAGAAAATCCAGTCCCTGTCTAAACCCTGTTCTGTGTCCAGTCACTGGTTACATAGATAGACCTGTCTCATCAGTACATAACAGATGAGAAAACCATTCAATTGAATTACTAGTACACAATTGTCTTGCCATTTCAGCACAAAAATAATGGAAAGTCTTCAGCCCCCATAAAGCCCCTGTCACTCTGTCTGTCTGTCTGCTTGTTCTCTCCTCATGGCTGCATTCTTTTATTACAGTTTTTCTCAATCGCTTTGGCACAATTCTCGAATGAGAATATTTGTTTTCAAAACAACAAATTCAAATCTCTGAGACCAGATTTGAATTTCTTATTCATATAAGCTAATTGCATGTCTTTTGGCACATGTGTGCAAAAGAGTAAATACAATTGTCAACAATTTGCACAACTAAATGCGCATGACTTGCTGATGAACTGATGAGTTGATTCTCAGTGAAATTGTCACTCTTCACAACTTCTAAACATTCTTTCATTGTGTGAGCCATCACATGCAAAATGATCCATTCAATTGTCAAAATCTGTCAGACATACAAGTATATTCCATAAATATCTATTACATGGAATGTCATACATGAACTTGTAGTGTTAAGTACTGTGAGGAAGTACAATTTATTCTTGTTGTTTTTTACTACAGCAGGTTTTTTCATTGTTGCGGGGGTTTTGCTTTTTCGCAGGATGTCATTTTGTGGCAATTTACTGTTCACTGTATATGACTTTATATGTACGAAATGTGTACAAATAGACAATCAATTGTGAATTTTCTGTTTGCATGTAACATTGCTACAAAATAAATGTACTGTATACATACAAATGTGCATATCCTTTGTACTACACTATTGAATTTTCCCAGTAAACTTTTGCCTACTGTTGAACTCGGTATCTAAAAAGATACACAACAGCCTTCAGCTAGACAAAACGGCATTCTTGTATAGTACAGTAAGCAGTCAGTGTCAACAATAAAGTATAAAAGTGAAATTTTGACTGCCATGGTGAAAAAACATCTTAACATTTTGACCAGCACAGCTATGTCACAACAATGACAAAAAAAAACATTTCATTTTGGTGGCATTGCCCAATTAACTGACACAATAACTAGGTTTTGAAACATGAATGAAATGTTTTGAGTGAGTTACTAGATTTTGCAGACATGCAATACAGTTGAGAAGTCCCATAAAACAGTTGTGACAATTGAACTTACAGTTCAGAGAATGTTAAGACCGTTTCAAAAAATTAGCCAAAGCGATAATTAAAACTGTTATTTACATGATTGATCAGGGCATCGTTTGCATCACTGTCATTTTCTGAGATTGTTGTTGTTTTTCCATGTACTGTAAACCCCCTGGTAAGCTCTTGTACTGAAATAATCTTGTCCTTCATCTGTGTGTGATTCCCAGCTCCGTGTTGACAGGGGAGAACCCCACATGTTGAAAGTTGATCCTGATCTTCAATGCATTGTCGTGGGACCAGCATATCTTGCTTTCTTTCAGACAGGTGTCTGGGTTCCTAGTGATGTACAACTCAGGATGAGAGATGTGCATCTGTGTTTGGACACAGTTGGTGCCCTTTGGGTCACAATATCTAGTCCTGGCATCTACCTGAAAATATCTGAGTTTACCAAACAGAGCCAGTTGAAATGCTGGGGAAATGGGTTGAATTTTAAATTAATATATTTTAAAAGAACATCACCCTGGTGAAGGCTTTTTAAACCGCAACGCATCGGTTGAGTTATGTTTTAATCAAATAGCCATGACTTAAAGGCTTTTTAAAACGATAAACCCTACTCTGACTGCCTTAGACTACTAAACATCTGAACAGAATATCCCTTATCCAAAGGGCACCATTGGAAATTATTATACAAGGAATAGTCCTTCTTACATGCTGTGTTTGACTGAGTCTAGAGAGATTTAGAGCAGCATTAATTTCATCAATGGTATTACAGATGAAAATATTTGTTGATAATAATTATTTTTGGCAATGATAATAAAGATAACAGTAATTATGTGATTTTATTTTAAATAAATCAACAAAAATATACCACAGTTTAATTTGAATTCACAATAAAGTAACTTCTAACTTATTGTAAAGTTATTATTTCAGGAGCTTGGGTTCTCATGTTTTTCACATGTTGTATTTGGTTATGTTGATACATATTTTGTATGTTAAAACATGTTTAAAGTAAGTGTTTATACATTTTTAAAAAGATATGAATATTTAAATTTGGTCTGTTACATTCTGAAACACATTTTGTCATTTTGCACGAAACTAAAATAATATGCCATTTGATTCAATTAAGTTTGTTTTGTTTATGCATATATTATTTATACTTCTTAAATAGGCTAACATTAATTACTATTATGTACTCCGGGTAGGGAAGCAGGTATTGCCCCAATTGAAGAGTTCAAGTACCTCTGGGTCTTGTTCACGAGTGAGGGGACAATGGAGCGGGAGGTTGGCCAGAGAATCGGGGCAGCGGGGGCGGTGTTGCACTCGCTCTATCGCACCGTTGTCACGAAAAGAGAGCTGAGCTGGAAGGCAAAGCTCTCGATCTACCGGTCAATTTTTGTTCCTACCCTCACCTATGGTCATGAAGGCTGGGTCATTACCGAAAGAACTAGGTCGCGAGTACAAGCGGCCGAAATGGGCTTCCTCAGAAGGGTGGCGGGCTTCTCCCTTAGAGATAGGATGAGAAGCTCAGTCATCCGTGAGGAGCTCGGAGTAGAGCCGCTGCTCCTATGCGTCGAAAGGAGTCAGTTGAGGTGGTTTGGGCATCTGGTAAGGATGCCCCTTTGCCGCCTCCCTAGGGAGGTGTTTCAGGCACATCCAGCTGGGAGGAGGCCTTGGGGAAGACCCAGGACTAGGTCCAGAGATTACATCTCCACACTGGCCAGGGAACACCTCAGGGTCGCCCAGTCAGAGCTGGTTAATGTGGCTCGGGATAGGGAAGTTTGGGGCCACCTGCTGGAGCTGCTGTCCCCGCGACCCGACTTCGGATAAGCAGTTGAAGATGGATGGATGGATGATTACTATGCCACGATGAGAGGACATCAAATGACCAAAACGATGACTAAAACAAAAAGTTAAACAAAAAATGAACACAGATTTGGTGAAATCCATAATCCAGTTTTTGCATTAAAACATGTGGCTAAACAAGGAGTTCGCCTGCAAACAACACCCAAGTTTTGGCTGAATGTTGTGCAGTGTGCTGGCTCACTTGAAGACTGCTTATACCTGGAAGGAGACTTAAATGGTTCTCTAGCAAAAGAGAGCACAAGCTAGATGGTGGATAATGCAAATGCTGACATTTACGAAGGAAAAATGTCACCTATCTCAAGGGACTGGGCTGCAACTGTGGCCTTTGGAAATAAGAACATTGTGAGATATTGGTGGGTGAAGCTGCTCGTTGTGGCTTTTTGAGCTTCTATAAGATTTGTGACGATGGCAGAAAGTGATTGGTTTTTGAGATATTGATCAAAGACTCAGACATATAATTCACAATTGCTCTTAGATATCACAACTGGGCATAAGTAATAAAAAAATGCAATCTGAATAAAAGATTTGCTGCATCTGCATTACATTAACATGTGACATTCCCATCACATTGATGATATTAAAATGATTAAAAATGCAGTCTAAATAGGTCTGAATGTCTAGGTGTGAACGATGTCACCCTTTCATCTCTACCCTGATGGTTTTCTTCCCAATTCACACAGCGTTCATGATGCACATCATCAGTGAGGCGGCTCCCACAATGAATTTCAAGACCTTACGATGTGACGAGATTAAATACTAAGATATAATTAATTATATTTGTAATATTTTTTTTTATACAAAGATGGCAACAAACAGGTTGCGTACAGTGCCAACAGAGCAACTGCCTTTGAGATGAATGGCAATGCTAATTGATAAGTTCTCTTCAGGTATTTTCGACTTCCTTCGGACTCCCCATTCTATCCTTATGGTGGTAGAACAGAACTATGCAAGCCTGGCAGATTCATCAATCATGTGACCAGTGCAGGCACTGACCTTGGCTAATCAATTTTTAATAGGGCTTTCACCAATAAAGGTGTTAATGAAAAATACCTTACGGGAATTACGGAGTGAGCAGAGCATATGGGAATTCAATACAGTTTTAGACCTAGATCTTGACTTGAAATATACATCCAAATATTCCTGTGTGGTTTGAACAAATAGAGAAGTCCCTCACATCCAGACAGTGCGTTGTTTTAAATTACAAACAAAGATGCACCAGAGAAATTATATTTTTGGATTGCATGTAAAGGCTTTTTAATTAAGATCTTCAAAACCGGCCAGGGACGTAACTGATTTAAGTGCAATCTAAATACTTGTTTTACAGTTATATATCTATTGTAATGGATATACAGTCTCAATTAAAGCTTTATTGATTATGCATAAAATATGCTCAATTCTCAATTTCTCTATTCATTTATGCAGCAACAAATGCATTTTTCACAAGTAGCTGAAGATCTGTACATCCCTATTCCATACTTCAAATGTCAAGATATAAATCAAATCAATAATTGAAATAAAAAGTGATCTATTGACATTTTTGTCAAACCTCTTTTGTAAATATCAGGGAACAAGCCATAACACCTATGCAAAAACATAAGATATATAATGTGGACGTTGGATAGAAATCCATGCTCAAATCCCCATTTAAGCCACACTTTAAAATGAATGTCATTTCATTAGATAACAAGATATCAAACCATGAGGAATTTATTTTAAAGAAATAAGTGCATTTTCAAGCAAATCATTTCACAAAGAGATGTTAAAGTAAAAAAGAAAAAAAGCTTGCACATTGTCCATAGAAAAAACAACTTTTTGGCCTCTGAATAAAGACAAATGACAGATTTGTTGCTATGCTCACAGTGTGCAACCTTATTTCTTCTTTGCATTTGACTTTTGGAGCCTAAACCCAAACTGTAAGTAATGTGGATATACATTTTTCTCAGACTCAGTTTTTGATCATTCCAAACAGATGCTTGATAATAGAAATGGATATACTGTTGAAGTATAAGATAAAAACTATTGTGACACTTTCTGAGTAAACACTTGTGTGAATATAAGGGGAAGTGCCTTGATACATCCACTAAAAATGACCTTATTGTTTAAAACAAAAATGTCTCAGAAATGTGAAGTTACTTCTGAGACCAGCTTTAGCTTCATTTGATGGCACATGCACTCGGTTTTATATTTTGTCATTTAATGCAAAGTAAATGAATGCAATTAAATGGCAAAATACTTTTGGGGGCTTATTTCTTAAGGATCAATAATAACAGCAATTAGAGCATCATCTTTAATTAGTCATGCTGCTCTCTCCATACTGCTTTCACCCACAAGAGCTCATATGTCGACCACCGCCTCTGCCATCCTGCTGCATATGCTGGCTAATGAAGCCCCCTGCCGTGGTCTTATCTCAGCTTCGGAAAAACCGAGAGAGCAAATTAGTATGTATTGAGTTTTGACGCGAATCACCAAACATTAGCAAAGCTGTTTGTTGGACGTTGAGTAAAAATCAGGCACAATAGAAATGGCATACAAACCTGGAAGGATTGGTTACACTAAACACAATAAAAAAATACATTTGGATTCTTTTTGCAACACAGGGACTGAGAGTATACGTAGAACTAGGTTTAATTACATTCTGCCTGCCACTACTTTGTTAGATCTAAGCCCATTTGAAGCTCTTGATGTTGCAACTTATCGCTAAGGCTCAGAAACAAGGTTTACTTCAAAAGTAGACTATAGACTCGCAGATAAGTCGTACTGTAGCTACATTTTCTGACATACCGTTGCTGCCAATGCTACCGCATCTCTGGTGGATTAAGGTGCTGTAGTAGAAACGTAGGGGCAGCAAAGCGTGAAATGACGGTATCATTACACCATCAAAGGTCAGCAGCATTCGTCTTATCTTGGACTACAAATGAGCATCTTGGATTTTGCTCACGTTTTCAGCAGGTACTATTGAAGAGCTGTACATGTAATGCACCTCATGTATAATTCAGAGGGACTATGCAAAAAACAGTAACCAGTGTTCTCCTTGCTACTAAAAATACTGGAATTAAATATTTAACATGCTATAATGACATTCCTAGCTATCTGTTTCAGGAAAGGCAAAAGGATTGAAAGTTTTTCCTTAGGAAGTTGCGATACCAGGACCTGAAAAGATCAGGAGAGAAAAAAAAGACTATTATTAGTGGTGCTTTCTGAGGCAAGAATCACTATTGTGCAAACTTGATGTTAGGGATTTGAACAAACCCCTAACCATAAGTATTAAACTTTGGTGCATAACTCAACCCACATCGTTTGTGGTATACTGTATATATAAGGGATACCTCAAAATGTGGGACTTGTTTTGGAGAGGTGTGCGATTGCATTTCTGAATGATCAAACTTAATTTTGTCGGCTGAATGATTAAATGGGCAAAAAAAATCACATATACTTACACTGAAGGAGGGGCCAGAGAGCTAGCTTATCATACGGACTTGGGGATGGGACCTCTTCATACGGGCCAGTATGCAACCACTTTGAACACCTTAGCAAACACATAGCAATGCTCTGGCAATCCCCCACAACACTTTATGTTCTAAAACTGTTCTCATAGAATCACTTATTCCTCCTTTTTTTCTAAATTATTTGTACATGACTTAAATGAACACTAGAGATGCTAAAACAACAAATATTTGTATCCCCTTTCACACAAATCACATAGTAAAATGGCATATTATCATTTCATAAACACTTATTTTTCACCTTGTTCCTCACCTAACAAAAATCAATAGTTCATGGCAAATTCACCACTATTCATTCTCACATGCAAATGAGATTTGCGGCAAACTTGCAGCAAATTGTCCATTGTTGCCAAAGGTTTGAAACCGGTTCACCACTACCGGTGAAGAGCTTCAAACATCTGGCAAAGATTTGCAGCAAATCACAAGCTCTTGCATGTGATTTGGGGCGGCTGTGGCTCAGTTGGTAGAGCGGGTCGGCCACTAATCGCAGGGTTGGTGGTTTGAATCCCGGCCCACATGACTCCACATGCCGAAGTGTCCTTGGGCAAGACACTGAACCCCAAGTTGCTCCCAATGGCAGGCTAGCACCTTACATAGCAGCTCTGCCACCATTGGTGTGTAAATGTGTGTGTGTGAATGGGTGAATGAGACGCAGTGTAAAGTGCTTTGAATACCGTTAAGGCTTAAAAAGGTGCTATATAAGTGCAGACCATTTACCATGTGAAAATAATGAGTGGCAAGTTTGCGGCTAGTTTGCCAGAACTCCAGATTTTTTGTAAGGGCACACAATGCTATCTTGTGACATCTGCATTTACTACAGATCATGATTGACATATTTGCATTACATAACCAACTACATTCACAAGCTTATTCGAGATTAAACAAATTGCACGGTTGCTTAGTTGATAGAGCATCAAGGACTGGGATACGAGTCCTGGAGAGCATGCGAGTCGACATATAAATCAAAGTATCATAGAAGCGCCACAAAATGACGTAGATGCTTCAGCAATTGCATTTTTGTGACACTATTGGTTAGGTTTAATTTGAGGTTTATGATAGGCATGTTGATTTTCTAGATTTAAAACTTGATTTACCATTAACCTTAAAAACTCTATCTGTTTGGTAAAAGAATACAACTTGATTTTTAGCACAACACAATGGGCATTTCACCTCGGATTGCCTAGATACATGTAAATAACCACATAATGTCACAAAAATTTTGCCATCGTAACATTTATGAGATCATGGTTGTAGAATTGTAAAGGCCACTTTCATGGACAAGTAATACTACATCTTAATCTATTTTTATCAACCCATATCTAGAGTTCTGAATTAAGGACTGGAAACACTCTGTCATTTAACTTATCGATCTCAATGGAATCCACTTTAATGATATAAAATTATCTTCACTGTCCAGAGGCAATAAGAGGGGAATCTCTTCTACATATAAACCTGTGTTGGGCTCTCAAATCTATTATTGATCCTTAAATTAGAAAAAAAGCTAAAGGGAGACATGTGATTATCTATGTGCGACTATCTATGTCGTCTGATGCTCTAAAGGAGCAATTTTCTGCTTTATCAAAATGTCTATCAATGCAATGATGATGCTGTATTTGCTAATCCATAATGGCGTCAAGATTGGATTTCTACGGTAATTATGTCTACTGCTTTGATTTTGGCTTTGCGTTGAGAAGACAAGAAGGATGAATGTCTGTATTGTTAGATGGTCTGAAAATGTGTCATTTGAACATGTACTTTACTTGAAATGTAATCTTAAACACTTTGATTTCTCTAATTACATTTCACAGCATGACAGATAAATGCCCCTTAGGGTACTCCATGACCACATTTCTGTCTTTTCCACATCGCTAAATCAAGCAAGTGCTCAGAGAGAAGAAAATAAGGGTGACTAGTGAGTGTTTTGAGGGATGGTGCCTTTAATAAGGTAACCATTGCACCCTGCACTGTTTAATTATACACAACCATACTGTATGTGCTTGTTGAACACTTAACTTCAAAACTATAGACATTATATGTAGTAAGTCCTCCCTCTGATTTTATAACTATTCTAGTCCACAAGGATAACTGTTACAGTCCATAGAATGTTTGCCAGAATCATGTTCCAAGTTTGAGCTGTAAGGAAATCCATGATTTATCCCATGTCTTTCTCCAGGGCTCCAACAATCATCCTTGTGTTCTGGTCCACTAATCAGTAATTGCGTTCAGTGTATGTGAATGATGTTTCAGTGAGCACATGCGTGTAAACAGAGCATTAGGCCTGATGATTATTTATGAATGTGGTACAGATCTGCAAGGGTACATGGATTAATATGTAAGATGGTGCATTAAGTCATTGATATTGTATAAATTTTCACTTTCTCAAAGAATGTGTTTACACTTCAGAAAGCATATTTAAACATAAATGTTCAACTATAGATTAGGTTAATCAAAACATTTGGTGGACGTGGAACCCATTTGGCAAGGCATACGATTTACGCCGGAATATACTATACACAGGAATTCACATCTTTGTTAAGACCATACAAAATTGGAAGGACTTTCGATCCTTTTATTCTGAAATATTATTCCAAATGAATTATTTTCTCTACAAATGAAATGTTTTTTTTTTTTTTAAATATATATATGATTGTAATAGAGTGGTGGTGGTGTAGTGGGCTAAAGCGCATAACTGTTAAATCAGAAGGTTGCTGGTTCAGTCCCAGCAGCCACCACCATTGTGTCCTTGAGCAAGGCACTTAACTCCAGGTTGCTCCGGGGGGATTGTCCCTGTAATACGTGCACTGTAAGTCGCTTTGGATAAAAGCATCTGCCAAATGCATAAATGTAAATGTAAACATTAGTTACCAACATTATTTAACAAACTAACAATGAACAATAATTTTACAGCATATATTAATTTTAGTTCATGTTCATTTCAACATATACTAATACGTATTTAAAATCAAAAGATTTATTTGTTAACATTAGTTTTCCCAAAATGAAAACTCAGTTGCAAGTTGCACGGTGTTCCATTTGCTTAATCTCACGCCAGCATTTAGCAGTATTAGTGAGATATATTTCTTGCTTGCTGCCTGCACAAATTTAACTTGTTAAATATTTATGAGTTATCACACACATAATTCTGTTTCCTCTATCCTGAGTCAGATACATAAACGACTATAAACATGTAAAGAAAGTTTTGGAGTTGTACAAAAAAGTTGTCATGGCGCTGTTTAAAACCACATGAAACAACAAGATTCTCTTATAGGAAAAGTGTTCAGAAAGAATATTCAAACTTTCCACAAACTGTTATACTTAGCAAGGCAGTGAACTTAGTTAAAAGCTTGCTCTCCCTGGAGCAGAATTGTATTTTGTTTGCAAAAACGTCTGTTGTGTTTTAACTTATAGATATGTGCTGCTTTGCAGCATGACACTTTGATGTGATGCTCAGAGGAAGATTAATGAGAAGATGTTGTATTTCTGTTCAGGTTAAAGTGATGGTACGAATGTGTCCTTCATCGCACACCAGCGCGGCAGAGTCCAGCTCTTTCCTGAAGGCTGATTCTCGTAAGAAGCAGGTGACCATCATGGACCCAGCAGCTAATTCTCAACAGAATCAAACTCAGAAACGTGGCAGCTCCAACCAGGTTCCTCCCAAGATGTTTGCGTTTGATGCTGCCTTCTCCCATGATGCATCTCAGGTGAGGGATTGGTATATGTCTAAAATGAGTTAATGCTTCTGAAGTGGTAATTATGAGTATGTTGTGTTCAAGTGCTTTGTTGTCAGAAAGAACAGGAAGCAAGGACGACGCAAGGTTCATGCATACATATTTCTTAAGGAACTTTTATTTTGACACTATAATACATATTACTCCATTAGCTTGCTGACTAAAATGGAATTTTAGTCAAATGCAACCTATTTTTATGGTGTTCAAATCTACAACATGCATAGAATGGTTGCTGATATACATACATTTATATGATCAAAACGGCAAGCACTAACAATTAGCTGCATTTAGAAAAATGAATAAAACCTGTCATTCAGTACAGAAACTGTAGTGTCCTCTACCATGTTGAAAGTTTAGGACAACTCCAATCTCGGAAACCTCGGGTATCAACATTTTTGTGCCTTTCAAATGGAGTTGGAAATATCTAATTACGAGTTCCGAGCACATGAATGACCCCGCAAAGTTGTATAAACAAGTGAGAATTTTGGATTCTAGGTGATATATGAGTATGAGTTTCCGAGTTGGGACGTTGCAAGGGGCTTGTCAACATGATAGATGATAGGAAGTAAAGATTTTGCAAAATTATTTACATTTCTGTAATTTATTTAAATAATATTAATTTGTTTTATATAACAGTCAAACTACCTTCACGGTTTGTTTTAAGCAAATTAATTATTAATATGTTAGATACCATGCATTAATAAATCATATAAATTGCAGAATAAAGAAGAATCTGTATAAAGTATCTGTATAAAAAATACAGAATAAATTGCTTTTGCCATCGTTCATTTCATAATTGATTAAGGTTGGCTTCTTCCATATTTTGTTCCTCATTTGAATGCGTGACATGTCATTGTAATGAATGCCCAAATTGGGGGTACGAACTTCCCAGGTGCACTTGAAGGCAGCATATCTCAAAGTTTCCCAGTCGTAATTATAATTTGAGGGGTTGTTCGTGTGCAACTTCTGAGTGGGGAAACTCGTATTTATGATCATTCAGATAGCATGTGAAGGCAGCATAAAAAACTGTTATCCATTAAAGTAGCTGTGCATTTCTTTCTTGTGTTGAAATATTTCAAATTGAGAGAGGATGTTTGGGTTGGACATTTCTTTCACATTTATTTCATAGCCAGAAGGCTTTAGTTACTTCACAGCATTGAACTGATACTATGTTCAGAGAAGCTTACTACCACACTACTCTTTTTATTTTTACTCTATATATTTTGATGTGTCACCTTCCCTTACAAAAAAATCTAAACTAGCCGCAAATTTGCAGGCCGTTATTTTCACATGCAAATGAGCTTGTGATTCACCGTAAATGTTAGCAGCTCTTCACCGGTAATGGTAAACCTCCGGCAAACCTTTGGCAACAATTGACAATTTTCCGCAAGTTTTCTGCAAAGCTCATTTGCATGTGAAAATGATCTGTGGCGAATTTGTGGTAAGTTTGCAGCAAATTTGCACTCTCAGTTTTTGTAAGGGTTAACTATTTAAATACAACATTATTTATTATACTACAAATGCATGTATTTGAAATTAGGACACACTATATTATATAACTCATTCTAAGTGTCAAATTAAACATTTTACTTTTTTTTTTTTTGGTTGGTTCATGGGCTAACTAATTAGCCTACTAGCTTAGCCTAAAGATAGCCGATTAGCCTGCTAGCTTTGCATGCTGCTAACCGACTAGCCTTTTAGCCTTATTTGCTAGAATAGCAGGAGTCTAACAGGCTACTAAGTTAGCAACATACTGAGCTATAAAGCTAATTGATCCAGTTATGACTGTTTTCAAGCCTGTTACACAATAGCAGTGTAGGCTACAGTAGCTGCTAGCAGAGTGAAACTACAAGGGTGCAAAAAGGGTGCAGCTACAGCAAGCTACCAATGCTGCAAAGGGAATATAAAAACAGTTATTTTGATTAGTTAGAAAAATATATTGTTACAATATAATGCATTGTTGAACAGCCTTAACAAATGGCTACCTTTTGGGGTCTTAAGGTTGATAGCAGTTTTGTTTGTTGCTGCTAAAGGTGCAGAAATGATACTTTAAGTGTTATTTAAAGTTACTAACAACCTTCATGAGTTTGATTGGTTGTTGTCTGTTTCCTGGCAGGCAGAGGTTTGTGCAGGAACTGTGGCTGAAGTCATCCAGTCTGTGGTGAATGGTGCAGATGGCTGTGTGTTTTGCTTTGGGCACTCTAAACTAGGTAAGTGACTAGAGTGCAGATATTTATGCAATGTTTTTTCAAAGCAGGAGTGCTTAAACACCTATTATTATTATTATTATTATTATTATTATTATTATTATTATTAAATAATAAAGCGTTATTAATAAAGATATCTTAATATCCTTTTTAGATTGTGGTTCTAAACAAACTATCATTTTTGTATTTTCATTTTTAAGACCCTGTATGGTTAAATCTCATAGATATTCCATCCATATTACAATACCTTTAGCCTGAGCTCCAAATTTATGAAATGCTCTCTAAAATGGCATCACATGGTGTTAGAGTACCTTTGCTTTCAGGTCACATCACATCAGCCTTGGCTCAAGTGAGACATGGAGATTTGTGTCATTTCAAAGTATCTTTGATATATCAGACTGTCGCAAAGTGTATCCATTGCCCCTTTCTAATATCTTGTAAGTGCCTTTTCAGGCAGACATTTTCTTGCATTTATAATGAATCTCCATCTTTCAGACATGTCTAATGTTTAGTAAATACCCCCACCCCCAAGAGTCCTGACACCTCAACCGCTGGCATCCTGAAAATTAAATGGAATTAGTTTTGTAGCATGCATGGCGGACCACAAGATGAGCTCATCCTGTTTTAGTGTTATTGTCCATTGTTGTTTCTGGAAGATTAGGGTAAAAATTAACCTGTCATTTGCTCAGAAAACAATAGAAAAATGCCACTGCGGTTGCTGGCCAGTGATTTGATGACAGTATGTAATGCTTCAGATACCTTGTTTCCATTAACCATTACTTGAAAACCAAAGAGCGGCTCATACATCACTGGAAAAGCATTCTATAGTGATTTCATTGGTCATCCGTCCAAAGCCAATTACCAGCACGTAATAACCCAGAGACTGGCCCGTTAGGGGTTTGAGAGTAATTACCATGGGCATTTTCCTTTATAAAAGTGGCTGTATAAAATGAGAAACAAAAGAATCATGGAACCCAGCGAATGTCTGTAAGCCTGAACATCACAACAAGGAATTTAGGCTAAAGGTCAATGTGTGTTCAGTGCAATTCAGATTGTTTTTAGAATAATATAAGGTGTTTTTTTTTACTGTAAAAATCAGATTCTTCAGATTATTACTTCTGGTTTCCATGCTGGTTGTGAGAATACACAAACCATATTTTGAATGTAAGTACCAGTGTACTGGAGTATGGAAGGTTTATCTCCTGTCTTGAAATTGCTGGATCAGCCCAGAGGCTTTTTTTTTTTTTTTTTTTTGCTTTACTGCAATAAATCAGAATCCATAAAACTGAAGAACACATTGAAGCTCATAATGGATCTGTGTGTGTAAAATTTTTAAGAGAGATGTCGTAGTAATTGAATCTCATAAGCTCTGCCTTCCTATAGCACCACTCTCCATTCAGCTTGATTAAATTACACTCTTTCAGTTTGGTCATCTGCTACAGAGCATCGATCTTATACTCCACCTGGAAGTAAAAGCCCAGCAACATTAATTGGTGTAAAAAAAAAAAGAATAAAAAGAGAAAGAAATGTATATGTTACAGACATATACAAATATAGATAGCAATATTTTATTATGTATAACTAAGTCCCACTTTTTCTACTATATGGAAAGAGTAAATGAATGAATTAATTAATACATAAAGCCCAGCATCTTTTTGAAAGTGAAAGTGTCATAATGGAACAGAATAAAGGGGTATTGAAAACAAAAACAATCTAGTTTCCAGTAGTAATCCCAGTGTGACAAATTATCTAATCAATGAAGCACCTGTCACAATGGCTCAGCACTATTTAAGGACAATTCTTTCTATTTTAAAGCAAAAAGAAAATGTGGAAAATATTTCCCAGATGTGTCACATTAAATCTTGAACAAATCTATTATCTGGTGATTATCAGTGAATAAAGTAGCTTCCATCTAAAGGAGCCCATGTAGCCTCTGACATTGTAGTTCCTAGATGGATTGATTTTTTGAATGTGCAAATGAGCTATTTCTCCTTTTTGAAATATATTTCAGCAGAAATTATCTCAGCTCTCTGGCTCAATTTCTCTTTATCTCTCTTACAAACACAAACTAAAGGAACCCACCTTTTGAAGTTAAATCTAGGCAGAATGTGTGGTGTGATATATGGTTTTGTTTAGTGGCCCCTTTGATGTCAAAAGTTGGGGTATTTCTGCATGGAGGGCACTGTCCAGAAATGAATCTAGGGATGCTGCCAATCAACAGGCTGTTGTTCCGGTTTTGATTCTGTGTGGGAACCTGCTTGCAATGCCCAGTGCTGCCCGAACGGCTTATGTGCTTACTCAACCACAGCAAGACAGATGGCAAATGTCGGCATACTGTCAAACTTGGGAAATAAGAATCCATTTAAAGCAGACAAAACGTTCCCCTGATTAGGCACAGTACAGTTACTGACTACCGGTACATTTATAAGCACAATTATGCTAATCCTGTCCGTTTTCCAGCTATACCTTTTTTTAAATCGTTTTTGAGTGTGTTTTTGTCTGGCATGTGTATGACATCTGTCACTGTGGTTTATGCCAGAGTGGTAGTCTGGAAGCAAACTATTACATTAGAAAGTGTGAAATAGACCAGACATATTGGTATAACACTCTGAGGCCAAGCTGAGACCTTGGCTTTTAGCATTTGACCTATTTCTACTCAACTGTTCCACTTTTTGAAACACCCACCAGTCATTTAGAACGCAAAATAATGTTTCATTTTTAATTATTATCCAACATTAAAGAATAAATAGCGGACACTCTTTATGAAACTAAGTGTCTATACGCTGATGTGGAAGGCTTTGGCTATTACGGGTCGAGGCTCTGGGTTACTGATCAGAAGGTCGGGGGTTCAAGCCCCAGCACTGCCAAGATGCCACTGTTGGGCCCTTGACCTGGCCCTGCTCCAGGGGTGCTGTATCATGACTGACCCTGCACTCTGACCCCAGCTTTGCTGGGATATGGGATATGTGAAAACAAATACATTTCACTGTATATATGCAAAAATGTATGTATAATGTGTGACCAAAATAAAGGTTTCTAGCTACGGGTTAATTATGGCTGTTAGTCATGGGAATAGCCGTCAATCTTCAAGCATTGCACCACTAGAGTACAATGTATCAGCAGTCCATTGTCGACACTGTGAATTTGACCCTTGGTCTTATTACAGGGAAATCCTACACAATGATTGGTAAAGACGACTCTATGCAGAGTTTGGGGATCATACCTTGTGCTATCTCCTGGCTCTTCAAACTGATCAATGAGTGCAAAGACAAGACAGGTGCACGGTTTTCCGTGCGAGTGTCTGCGGTGGAGGTGTGGGGAAAAGACGAGAACCTGAAAGATCTGCTGTCTGAGGTGGCGACAGGCAGTCTGCAGGACGGCCAGTCTCCAGGCGTTTACCTCTGCGAGGACCCCATCTGCGGAATGCAGGTCAGTTCTGTACATCAGTACATCAGTTTTGCTGTAAAATGTATGATAAATACAAGGATACAAGGTCCAGATTACCCCATCAGGGTTTATGTAGCCAAATTAGCCTGCTTACTGTACATTATCCTTACTTGTGTCATATGTCTTATGTAATTACCAAAGATCGAATGAATTGTTCACTATGATAATTAATACATTAATTTATGAAGATTACAGGTTCATTCTTTTCTATGCATTGCTGATTAAATGTACTCTAAGATGGTCACAGATAATTAAGAAACAAAGTTTAACATAGTTGCCAGACTGTTTGTTAATAAGGAAATGTCCTTATTAAGGGATTATCACAAAAAACAAAGTATGACAATCAACTCCCAATAAAGATTCCATTGTTGGATAAAATACTAATACATGATGAAAGGATTAGTTGAGCAGAGACAACCCCTGCTTCTGTAATCCCTTAGACATCTGCACTAATCTCATTTTGGATTGGTACCTCACAGCAATAGAGACCCGCTTCTCCTGTTCCAACGACAACCAGCCTTATCGAAAAGCACAGGCTTCAGAAGGCATACTCAAGGCTTTTCTCAGAGTGCTGAAATGAAAAAAAAAATATATATATATATATATATATCTTTTTTGACGAATTACAAATATTCTTTTTAGACATTAAGACATACTGTAACTGAGCCGGCAGTGCTTTGATGCTTTCCTTTATTATCTACAGTATTGTTTATAAAAGGCATCGCAGTTGTTGCCTGTTGGGAGTAAAAAGTCATTTTTTTAAACCAAATTTCCTTTCAGTCAAAACTGTGAAACACTTGACATTTGCATCCTTTTCTGTTTTTAAATAGTTGCAGAATCAGAGTGAATTGCGTGCTCCTACGGCTGAGAAGGCCGCTTTCTTCCTGGATGCTGCAATTGCTTCACGTTACAGCAGTAAGCCAGACTGCGATGAAGAGGAGCACCGTAACTCTCACATGCTCTTCACCCTACACATCTACCAGTATCGCATGGAAAAGACCGGAAAGGGAGGCAGTGAGTATAGACTTTAGTCTATTAGTCTTAGTATAAACTCTAGATAATCTAGATGGAATGAAGTATAACTTCCTGCAATTCAATTCATGCTGAAAAAAAAAATTCTTAAACCATCTTTGCTGGTCTTAGGCAGTCTAATAGTTCTCCCAGCCTGGCATAGCTGGTGTTAAGATGGTCTGGATGGGAGACGAGCTGGCAGACCAGCTAAACCAGCTAATAACCAGCTGGGCCAGGCTGGGAGATAAACAAGACCATCTTAACACCAGTTTGGCTAAGTTGGGAAACTAGCTAAACTAGCTTTAACCAGCTAAGATCAGCAAACCTCCTTTGACTAATAAAAAAAAATAAAAATTATGTCTACCTTTTGCCAGAATTAAGGATATAAAGTCATGCAATTTTGAAGGAAAAAAGTTAGCGTATTTATCTGTAAATTGTTCTTACCTTTAAATGTACTTTTACGCTCTTAGGTCTCATTATCCTCATTAATGTTCCATTTTAATTATTTAATTATTGCCATCCTCATTAAGGATGTCCATCAAACTCTAGCTCTACTTTTTCACTGCTCACAAAGTCTATTTTCCGCTCTCATTATACTTCCAAATTTTGCCATTCTGATTTATAAATAGTCTGTCCTTGATAATCTTAGACGGAGTGTGATAACAGACAAAAAAGGGGAAATTGCTAAATATAAGAACTGCGATCTGATCTTAAAAGCTGTCATGCTAATTCACTATTTCAGGAGAACATTGCTAATTTCTCTTCACCAAAAAAAAAAGGAAAGAAATTGGTGTCTGGCACGAGTGAATGCTGCTTCATTATAAAAGAGACTGTACTGAGAACAGAAAGTAAAACCAGATGTGTTAACCTGGGATTTTGGGGTATTTGGGTAACTTGAATCACACACAAACTCAAAAACAAAGCTAATATAAGCATAGCCATGAAATACACTCTAGATTTGAATTAGCTTACATTATAATATCACATAGAAAATACTGTTACCATGTAAAATGTCGACTTATCTTTATTAGTGTACTACTTGTCTGGCTTTAGATGTTAGAAAAAAGTACCAAAAAGTGTCTTGTTGTTTCCGTGTTTTGGACATGTTACCATATTTTTTGAAGTTCCTTGTTTTACATATCCATGTAAATACCATGGTCCTTTAAGTATATACAGTATACTCTGTATATATATATATATATATATATATATATATATATATATATATATATATATATATATATATATATTACTGTGCATAAGTTTTAGGCATTTGTGAAAAATGTTGCTGGATTTATTCAAAATTAATGCCATAAAAAGTTTTAATTGACCAATTAACGACATTCAAAGTCCAGTAAACATAAAAAAGGCTAAATCAATATATGGCTTGACAACCTTAGCTTTCAAAACAGCACCAATTCTTCTAGGTACACCTGGACACCGTTTTTCTTGGTTGTTGACAGATTGGATGTTCCAAGCTTCTTGGAGAACATGCCACAGTTCTTCTATCTATTAAGTCTGCCTCAGCTGCTTCTGTCTCTTCTTGTAATCCCAGAAAGAGTCAATGATGTTGAGGTCCGGCCTCTGTGTGGGGGCCACACCATCTGTTGTAGGGCTCCTTGTTCTTCTTCAATTTATTTGTATTCGAATCTTGAAATCTAAAATGTATATTTCCTACTGATACCCTAAATGCAGAATATATAAAATAACCATTTTAAGACAAATGTTTTTGTGAAAAATATAATGTTCCAAAGAATTTTGCACAGTACTGTATACAGTATATACAGTAAATATGTGTAAATATGTTAACCACTGTATTACCAGCCACCAAAGTTTATTTGTTATAATTAGCAAACTCAAAAAGGAATCTGACTATATACCGCTTTGGTTTAGTGTCGGGAGGCAGGAGCAGGTTGCATCTCATTGATCTGGGCAGCTGTGTGAAGGTGCTGAGCAAGATCCGTGACAGCACTACAGGACTGTGTCTCTCACTATCTGCCCTGGGAAATGTAATTCTGGCATTAGTCAATGGCAGCAAGCATATTCCTTACAAGTAAGCATTTATATACATCTTACTAATATAGTATACTGTATGTGTTGTTGAGAAAATTGTATCTTTGCTCATTTATATATATATATATATATATATATATATATATATATATATATATATATATATATATATATATATATCCATATATATATCCATATATATATCCAAGACACATTGTGTTACAGTTTTTAGTCTCAGATCACAGACCTATAAGTTCCAATCTTACCTATGACATTTCTGTGATATAATGGCGATGCCATTTACCAGTAGCTAGACTCATTAAAGATGCAACATGTTTAGCCTGCATATTGATGTATGGTGTTAATTCTTCATGAACACACCTCATATGAATAATACATACAAACTGACATTTTCCAGCCTTTGATTTGAGCAGTTATTAGTGGATTCTCTAATGCTACATTAAGTCTGTAGAGAGAAGCTAACCTTTATCACTTCTCAGGGGTTATAGTTAAGCAAATTAGCCTGTTTCAAGCAGCCATAGGGACAGATGCCAATTCACATTCACTGGGATTCATCTAATGTCCTTAACATTCCATTTAACTGCGACTGCTTCATTGTTTTCTTTCAACAGCATGTTAATTTGGGTTACAGACAACTTTGAATCAGTCGTGCATGTTTCAGCAGCTTTTTTTTTCTTCTTCTATAAATATGCTGCGTTTCCATTTATCTCCCAAAGGCACATATGCATTTTTATGCCATGGCTCCCTAATTTAATCATCTAAAATTTACATTGCAAAGCATAATGGGGTTTATGCCTGGAATCGCAACTGCTCTGGAGAGCGGAGATATAATTAGGGTTTGAGGCCTTTTAGAGTAATGCAACATTTGCACAAGATAACTTGAATTAGTATGCATGTGTCATAAATTAATATAAAAGTCACT
This sequence comes from Xyrauchen texanus, assembly GCF_025860055.1. Classification (NCBI taxonomy): domain Eukaryota; kingdom Metazoa; phylum Chordata; class Actinopteri; order Cypriniformes; family Catostomidae; genus Xyrauchen; species Xyrauchen texanus. Next base: position 6,011,436 of record NC_068297.1, read on the forward strand.
AATTTTAGATAGTGGTTTAATTAGAGCTAAACAATATTTTAGGTGCTTTTATCTCTCTAATTGGGTGATTTAACCTCTCTGATTTAATGTTAAATCCAGAATATTGGATTGAGTTTATTATTAATCGTACACTAGAATGCAATCATCAATCTAGGGCATGATATTAAAAACAATAATCAGAAGCCATAACATATTCACATGTTTTACGTAATCAGTGTTTACATTTTTTTTCACGGGGTGAATTTATTAGCTTAAAGCCTCACCAATAAATCTAGCCAAAATTATATTACAATGTTTTGGGGTAATTATTGCTTAGCTAGCCATGTGATGACTGTGTTAATGACCACTCGAATTTGATTGCACACTCGACTTACCTTATTTAAGCGCATCAACCAAAAAGCACATTCTTTAAACAAATAGGCATAGTATATGTCTGTGATTAATACTGCACACCATGCTTTTATATACTATGACACTGTTTTTGATTCTGGTGATTGTACAGATCACTTATTTATTTTTTAAAACTGGGCCTCCATGACATAATTTTGTTAGCAGACTCATCCCTGACACAATTATAACATTTTGGAAATATACATTTTTCAAAGGGGTTTTCAAAGGTGTAATTGGGTCTACAATTCATGGGATGTTTAAGCTAAAATGAATATTCTAACACCATTTATTCACCCTCATTATGTTTTGAACCCACATTAATACATTTTTTACTGTAAAACACAAAAGGAGATGTTAGGAGAAAGTTGCAATGAAAGTGAATTGTGGATGAGTAAATGAAGACAGAATTTTCCGTTTTGTGTTAACAAGCCCTTTAGTGTTTTGGTTACACAATTATTGTTTTATAAAACATACTAGTCAAACTAATACTAGTCAATTTTGGTTTACAGAGATAGTAAGCTAACCATGCTTTTACGAGAGTCCCTGGGCAATATGAATTGCCGTACCACAATGATTGCCCATATCTCCTCGTCACCCAACAACTTCTCAGAGACTCTGTCAACACTTCAAATAGCCTCTCGTGTTCTTAGGCTGAAGAAGAAGAAGACTAAAGTAAGCGTGGTATGACCATGTAGTTCATTTTGTTATGCTTTCTTAAGAAATGATGTTGGACTAAACAATATAAAGTATTCACTGAATAAAACCACAGTCATGTTTTAAGTCTGTTCATGTAAAATACAATATGGTATTTTTTACAGCAATACACTTCCAGCTCCTCTGGTGGTGAGAGCTCATGCGAGGAAGGAAGAATGCGTCGCCCAACACAGTTAAGAACCATCCATTCAAGAAATGTAGTTGATTCAGAGATGCCCTTGTTACACCTTTCCAGTGACCCTGAAGACTACTCCAGCAGCGAGCAGTCATGTGACACTGTTATCTATGTGGGTCCAAATGGCTCAGCCCTCTCAGACAAAGAGCTTACAGACAACGAAGGCCCTCCTGAGTTTGTGCCTATCATTCCATCCCTGCATAAAAATAAAGAAGATCACAACAAGGCTCCTTTGATATCACAACCATCTCAACAAGAAGCTGCATCCCTGATAGCTCAAGCCTCACAGTCTGTCCAGCCCTTGCAGATCAACCATCCTCAGCCACTTCCACCTGTGCCGGAAGAGGGTGCTGAGTCAGGCAAAAAGGAGAAAGACTGTCTCAAATGCAACACTTTTGCTGAGCTTCAAGAGAGGCTAGAATGTATTGATGGAAGAGAAGAGGTGACAAAATTTCCCTTTGAAGAAGTCCCTGCCAATAGAGTTACCAAAATTGAGCCTCTACCTAACCATTGTCCAGTTGTTAAAGAGAGCCTGCAATCAAGTTCTCCGAAGAGGATCTCCAATGACCAGCAACTGGAGGAGATCCGTGAGGTGGTTGAGGAAGCAGAAATTGCTCAATCAATTATTGAAAGCTTGGCACAATGTTCAACAGGCAGTTGTGGACTTTCCACAAGCAGAAGTATGACGGGTAACAGTGGTGTTGGGCAACTCACTCCTCTTCAGAAGACCAAAAGCTCCAGTTTAAATGACAGCAGAGAATCCATCAGTGGTGGGAGTAGCAGTGAGGGAAAATCTCGTCCTATGGGCTCCCCACGTTTAGGCATTGCCAGTCTTACTAAAACATCAGAATACAAACCACCATCCTCCCCTTCTCAACGTTGCAAAGTGTACACCCAGAAGGGAGTAGTGCCTGGCACACCCCCTCACACTTCGCAGAATCTTTACATAGATTCTAGAAAATCATCCACAGAGTCTTTGCTCAATCCTGAGTCTAGAACCTCTCCGGTGGGCATGAGCCCACAGGTCCTAAGAAGATCTTCATGCTCCAACAGCCTTGGATCATCTGAGACGCTGTGTGATGATGTTCCCCAGTTGCCTTTGGACAATAAGAAAGATGTGAAGGATACCACAGCCACAGTTACACTACAACAGCCATTAGAGCCAAATGGAGGTGATGAGTTGGTGTTCACCTTATTGGAAAAGCTGACAATTAGTGGGGTACTGGCGAATGGAAGACAAACCAGTATTATTAGCTTTAACAGTGACTGTTCAGTGCAGGCCCTTGCATCAGGTTCAAGACCTGTTAGTATCATTAGCAGCATGAGTGAAGACCTTGAACATTACAGCACTGTCCCCTGCACAGCCAAAGCCACCATCTCAGAAGTTAACATTGCAAAATTCCTCCCCCTCAGCAGGATTGAGGGGGAAGTGCAGGCAAGTTGTCGTTCCTCAATAAGCTCATGGCTGAGTGAAATGAGTGCTGGCAGTGATGGTGACCAGTCATGTCATAGCTTTGTTGCCCAGCAGTGCTTTGGACAGGGTGAGGCCCTAGCTGAATACAGACTTGTGGAAATTCAAGAGGAAGTTGACATTGAAGGTCTCTCTGAGTCAAATATGCAAAAGAACTCAGAAACTGAAAGTAATCTCAATAAAACTAACAAAATTAATGATAAAAACAGCCCTACTAAACATAAATGGGACAAGATGTTGTCAGCCACAACATCAGGCGGATATGTTCCTTTTAAGACCAACATTTCAACAGCTCACCCTTGTGCTGCTATTAAGCCAATGGTTGTACAGGACTTACAAACCAAAACCCCTTCTGTAAATGATCCCAAATCTCCACCTGCTCCTATATTAAGTGAGATAAATTTTGATGACCCTTGGATGAAAAGGGAGGGTGCTGAAGAGACCAAGCTAAAGGAGGTGGTCAGTGAGATAAAATCAGAGAAGAGAACATCTGAGTCTGTAAAGAAAAAATGCTTTGCCGACAAGCACAGCTCAAGCACTGAAGCAGCATTTTCCCCTGAGTCCATAAATCGTGTGGTGGATGGATGTGAGATGGTCTTCAATGCATCCGAAAGCATAACTGAAGTGTACTCTGCAGACATCCTCAGAACAGGGAGTTTACCTCGAGCATGGCATCGGTTGAACAAGCAGGATGATCTGGAAGATCCTGCATACCGCTATACGAGTGGAGAATATAAATGTCTTGGGGTTACCACCTCTACTCCCTGCAGTCCTAGAGCCACGCTTGAAAGAAAAAGTTCTGCTGTGAGGCAGGGTATCTTTGCCCGTCAGAAAGGAATCCCACCTTTACCACCTGTAAGAAAGTCTAGCCTTGAACAAAGGAACAGAGCAAGTCCCCAACATAATCCCAGAAATGCTCAGACACCAAACCTGCATCTGTCTTTCCTTGGCAGCACACCCGATGATTTGGGTGGAAATGGCAAACATAGAGTTCCAAATGTTGAAAGCAGCAGACTCTTTAGTGCCAAACTTGAGCAGTTAGCAAACAGAACCAATTCCTTAGGTAGGTCCCAGGGGGCACGTTATGACTGTCAGTCCCTGGAAAGGGCTGAGAGTTTGACCTCTCTGGGTTCTAAAGGAGGCATCACAAAAGACAGCACAATGCCAAGGATAGGTAGAAACCTTAACCGTGGCTTACTCTCATCACCCACGAACGGACCAAATGGCAACAACAATGTACCACAGTCACCCAAAGCAAGTCAATCCAAAATCTCTGCTGTTAGCAAACTCCTTATGGCCAGTCCCAAAGCTCGAAGCTTATCAACGTCTACTAAGACCCTAAGTTTCTCCACAAAGTCCCTTCCACAATCAGTAAATAGAAGCTCTAGTTTACCACCCAACGGAAAGAACCAGAACCAGAACTCTTGGTCAACCCAGTCCCTCAGTCGCAGTAGGGGGACAGGACTAGTTTCTAAGCTGCCTTTAAGGGCAGTGAATGGAAGAATCTCTGAGCTTCTACAGGGTAGTTCCAGCTCATGTGCTACACAAGAACGAGTGACTTCTGAAACTGAAGAGAGAGGAGCATCAGTCCAGGGAGAGGAAAGACCTGTGGTCCATACTTTGCCTTCACCTTATAGTAAGATCACCGCCCCAAGAAGGCCTCACCGCTGCAGTAGCGGGCATGCTAGTGACAACAGCAGCGTGCTAAGTGGAGATCTTCCTCCAGCCATGGGAAAGACTGCCTTATTCTATCACAGTGGTGGCAGTAGTGGGTATGAGAGTATGATACGTGACAGTGAGGCCACAGGAAGTACATCCTCAGCTCAGGACTCGATGAGTGAGAACAGCAGTTCCATGAGTTGTCGCAGGAGCTTAAAGAATTCAAAGAAAAGAAGCAATACTGGTAAGCTAATATCACGTCTTTGTGGGTCATATCTAGACGCGAACCCTTGGTTGGTCTTGCGAGTGTGTCATTGGCTGTTACTAAATTTAGGGTTTGGGTAAGGATTAGGGATAGCGTTATAGTTACGTTTCAGGCTAGGGGTAGATGTGGGGTTTCTGTGGGACTCTATATAAACCCAATGTACAGAAGTCACATGCGATTCTCACAAGACATTACCTAGACTGAGGGGTCCCTTGTAGTTCACCCAAAAATGAATCATTTACTCACCCTCATGCCATTACAAACCTCAATTGCACATCTTCTGTGGAAATGTTAGGCAGAAGGTTAGGGACTTACAGCCTGTCACCATTCACTTTGCATTGCAAAATATGACTGTTATGAAATACATAAAAAAAATCTGTTCCTTTATTTTACTATTTTATATTTTAAAATGTTATGTTTAGGTGTAATAAGATGCAACTTTAACCTCTCTATGAACTTGGTTAATGGGCACACCAAAATCCTGGCACAACCTTTACATAGATTTCATGTTGTTTTACTGCCAAAAAAAAAAAAAGTTCATATTCAAAATAATGCATTTTCGTACTAAATGATTGGTCCTAGAACTATACAAAATTACATTTTTAACCAATTGATTTCTGAAACATACTCTCATAGATCATTTTTTTAAAGATACTTTTTTCAGGACTTTTTATGTTTTTGTTATATGACAAAATGTGGCAAAATATAAAACTCCAACCAGGCTCTTCTTTTTCCATCTAAGTTTGACATTTACACTTCAAAAACCGTGTCCTCCTATTGGTATGGTTTCTTAACACTCGCAAGTGTTTTTTTATTGCTTACCATGGCATCCAACTTTGTTCTTTACAACAATAAAAGAACCCTCTTAACAGCACAATTAATGTAATCCCTAATGGACTATGCTCCACATTATTTATTTTACTACAAAGCTTTAAGGCTCATTCCAGACTAATTTTAGAAAAAGCAAAACATTTTATACAGCTTTACTCCCTCAAACATACTTGGATGATTTATTATGATACTGGTATTAGGCTGATAGCAGTTGCCAAACTTAGCTGTGTGTGGTCTTTGAATATTTAGTGCTGCCTAAATTCCTGAATACAATCATTCTCTCCCGTTTCCTCAGGCAAAGAATTTTACACCGTATTTTTCAGCACTACTAACCTTTGCATGAGGGGAATTCTGCTTTAACATCGAAAATGTAAATCCTACACCTGGAACAACAGAGACAAAATCCAGACCAGTACATGTTGAACCACAATGAAAAGCAGTATTCTAATGAATTTGAAAAGGGCTTTACAAAGAGAGTAGGGTATAAATACACAACCACAGATTACAAACAAAATTTACATCAACTGCCATTCTTAACGTACTCTCAGACTTGGATGACTCTGTCTATTGCATAAATTATCGACCAAGTAAAGAATGAGAGACAACTGAAAGTTTTACCTTTTCCTGTGCCGTTTCAGACCAAGTGACATGCTGAAACACATTAATATTACCTTGTTCTTTGGTGCCAAATCAGATAACATATCAGAGGGCCTGGAACGGTCAATTTCTATGCAAATAGGGGAGCCACTTCTGGCAAATTCTGTGGTGTAGACCTCATTCCTGCAGACTGGTCAGATAAGATGCAGCCTGCTGCGGTTATCTCAGTCGTCTGTGTTGTTACAGGCTGACTATAATCCAACACTAAACTGGCAGCAGTGTAGCCCAGTGTAGGGCAAACTCAGGCTTGGCACTGTGATATACTTTACCCTTGGTCACTTTTTATGCTACTCACCAAGCCTCCTTTCTAATAAATCTTATTTGATGTTTGCAGCTGGTAACTAAAAAGTTGGAGGTTCGAATTCCACAAGGGGTTGATCCTTAAGCTATATCCATTGTGTTCTTAAAAATAGTTTGCTTCAGGGAGGCGTTCCCTGTAAGTACAGCCGTGGCCAAAAGTATTGGCAGTGACATAAATTTTGTGTTTTGCAAAGTTTGCTGCTTCAGTATTTTATGATTTTATGAGTTTTTTCACATGTTTCTATGGTATACTGGAAAAAATGATAAGCATTTCATAAGTTTTAAAGGCTTTTATTGGCAAAAACACTCAATATATGCAAAGAGTCAATATTTATAGTGTTGGCCCTTGTTCTTTATAACATCTGCAATTCACTCTGCCATACTGAATATCAGTTTCTGGGCAAAATCCTGACTGATGGCGATCCATTCTTGCCTTATAAGTGCTCGGAGTTGATCACAATTTGTGGGCTTCTGCTTGTCCACTCGCCTTTTGAGGATTGACCACAGGTTCTCTATGGGATTAAGATTCGGGGAGTTGCATGGCCACAGATCCAAAATTTCAATGTAAGATCGCCGAGCCACTTCATTATCACTCTTGCCTTGTGACATGGTGCTCCATCATGCTGGAAAATGCACGGATCATCACCAAATTGCTCCTGTGTCGTTGGGAGAAGTTGCTCTTGCAGGACATTTTGATACCATTCTTTATTCATGGCAGTGATTTTGGGCAGAATTGTGAGAGAGCCCACTCCCTTGGATGAAAAGCAACCCCACACATGGATGGTCTCAGGATGCTTCACTGTTGGCATGGCACAGGACTCATGGCAGCGTTCACCTTTTCTTCTCCGGACTAGCCATTTTCCAGATGTCTCAAACAGTCAGAAGGGGCTTCATCAGAGAAAATATCTTTGCACCAGTATTCTGCTGTCCAATACTTGTACTTCCTGCAGAGTTTCAGTGTGTCCTTGATGTTTTTCTTGGAGAGAAGTGGCTTCTTTGCTGCCCTTCTTGACACCAGGCCATTGTCCAAAATCTTTGCCTCACTGTGCGTGCAGATGTACTCACACCAACCTGCTGTCAATATTGAGCAAGCTCTGCACAGGTGGTGACACGATTCCATAGCTGACTCCTCAGGAGGAGACAGTCCTGGCACCTGCTGGACATTCTGGGATGTCCTGAAGCCTTCTTCAATGCAGCTGAACCTCTCTCCTTGAAATTCTTAATGATCCAGTAAACGGTTATTTCAGGTGCAATATTCTTTGCAGCAATTTCCTTGCACGTGAGGCCATTTTGATACAAAGTGTTGATGGCTGCATGTCTTTTTTTAGAGGTAACCATTGCTAAAAAGAACACAATGATTGGAAGCACTTCTTCCCTCCTTTTATAGCAATCAGTCTGCTCTTATAATCCAATCAGAATGATAGAGTGATTTCACCTGACAAGTACTCGTTCACACTTTCCCAGGTGCTGCTGATATGATTAGTGAAATTATGTTAGCTGGTTATTTTGTGCCAGGGCCAAAAAACAGTGAAATTTGGGTTTTTGTGATTAAGTAAATTTTTTTGGCCTATGAAGCTTTTTGCAATTATTTAAAATGCATCTGATCACTCAAAAAACAAACTTGATATTTTGGTCCCTCACCTATCTATACTGTATATACTGTATACATATAATGTATTATAGGCTAGATAAGAATAAACCTTCTCTTTGATCATACACACTTGATTTTATTGCGACCCTAGGGACCCAGAGGCGGCGACTAATCCCTAATCTTACCCTGGATACCTCCTCTCCCGTGAGAAAGCCTGTCATCAGTCCAGGAGTACGCTGGGTGGACGGCCCCCTACGGCCTACACAAAGGGGTATCACCGAACCCTTCGAGATCAAAGTTTATGAGATTGATGATGTTGAACGTCTCCAGAGAAGACGGATAGTGGGCAATAAGGTAAGAAAAGTGAGCACCTATGTGATTTTAGAGCACTTCTCTTAACTGTGCATAAGGTGGATGTATGATTTGCTTACTTAACTTTGGCTCTCAGGAAGTGGTGTACTTTAGTGCCAAACTGAAGATCCTGGAGCATCGCCAACAGAGGATCTCCGAGGTGCGGGCCAAGTATGACTGGCTGAAAAAAGAGCTGGAGCAGACCAAACAACATCTAATGCTGGAGCCAGAGAAATGGACCAGTGAATGAGTAAGAGCTGAACACTTTGGGTTGATGAATGAATGAATGAACATTACATTTATATAGCATTTTTCTGACATTACACTCAAAGCACTTTACACAGTGAACAGGGAACTCTCCTCAACCACCACCAGTGTGCCATAGTGCACACCAGCTATTAGTGGTGAGGAGAGGGTAGAGTTATAGAGACAATTAATGGCTGGGGATTATTAGGAGGCCATGATTGAGATCGGGGGAATTTAGCCAGGACAACAACAGGGTTACCTACTCTTTACGAGATCTGCTCTAGGATTTTTAAATACCACAGAGAGTCAGGACCTCGGTTTAACATCTCATCCAGAGGACAGTGCCTTTGTACAGTACACTGTCAATTCCTGTCACTATACTGGAGCATTAGGACTCACACAGAAAGCAGGGGGAGCACTTAATGCCTCTTCCAGCAGAGTTTTCCCCAGGAGGTCTCCCATCCAGGTGCAGGCCAGGCTCAACCCTGCTAAGCTTCAGCGGGCAATCGGTCTTGAGCTACAGGTTGATATGGCTGCTGTGTTGATACTAGTGCTGGATATATCATATAGTCGCAATACAAAATGCAACATATCAGTATTACACTGATTTTAATGCTCTTTTTATTTCAAAATGTCATAAAGAATGTTTAATTAGACTAATTATGTAGTCTTTGTCATGTGACTTGCAAGTGAGAGCATTAAGATTGACATTTTAATAGTGTCTCTGATTTAAACTTCATTAAATATGTTCATTTAATATGTTAAATTCGTTTTTGTGAATCTTTTCTGTTGGTTTTAATGAATTCATTCAAAACACTTAAGTTATATACACCTCAAGTAATATCCATCCAGCCATCATTTCATTAAAAGAGATATATATATATATATATTTTGGCTATATCTCCCAGATCTAGTTGATACAAAAGGGAATTAATTGTCATACTTTTTTTTTTTTTTTTTTGTGTGAAGATTTTAGTGAAGATTCTTTTTTCCATTCTTGAATATAATAAAATGACTGTCTTGTTAATCATCATCATTATGAAGACAAAAACAATGACTTTGGTGGGTTTTTCCATTTTGAACATCTGTTTATTATACACTAATGACAGTTGTGTCAGCCATCAGACAATCATTTCCTCTATTTTCGCAGTTGACCTTCAGCAGACATTTGAAGTAGACTCTCTTGAGTACTTGGAAGCTCTTGAGTTTGTCACGGAACGACTAGAGAACCGAGTCAACTTCTGCAAAGCTCATTTAATGATGATCACATGCTTTGACATCACCTGTCGGCGAAGGTAAAGGATTCACCATGGAGTATTAAGGACAATGGGAAGTTGAAAAGGCTTCACTGAGTGTACGTGGGCGAGTTTGTGAGCAAGTTACAAAGGTCATCGCTGCAATGATGGCTGAAATGAATGGGAAAACACAAAAGGCGTAATATTTTTCTAAAGTGGGTTTTGGGGTGGGGGACATGGAGAGTTGGCAAAAAGAAAAAAAAGGATATCAAAATGAGCACTTTGAAACTTTGGATTTATCGATTGCAAAAATGGTTTGCCCACTTGCTGTGAATAAAAGAATAGCATTGTCATATTTGGAAAAAAGTAACATTGTTTAACAAAAAGACAATAAGTGCCTTGTGAACACTTCAATATCTATATGGAAATTTATGGAAATAAATTTCCATATTTTTGTACAGATGGTGCTAGCTTAAAAAAACATGCATACAAACAACAAAAAAAAGGAAAAAATTAAAAGAAAACTGCTTGTTAAACTAAGTGTTTAAACTCTTTGATTCACTGTCTCTGTAACTTGTATTTGTATTGTTATACCTTGTGTACACTAGTTACATGCAACATGAACTGTTATGTGTGTTTTATATTATTTTTTGTATTCTTGGAGACATTGAGACCACATAGAGTTTCAAATGCTATGAAATATGAAACTGCCCAGCACAGTAAAAAAAAAAGAATGATTCTGACATTGACTTATTGATTGTTCAGGTCCCCTGTGGGTATGTTAGCTTTTACAGCAGTGTGACGCCTCGGGCTGGGCCACTCCCCACGTGTCACGGTTGAGGCGAGACGAATCCTCAGTCTGGCAGGACCAACAAGGACCCTTAATACCGATATAGAAACAGAAGCTTCTCACTGCATGCCAAATTCTGGGGCATTTTTAAAGCATTGATTTTCTGCAAATGAAAAACTTCCTAGCCAGGGGTAAAGGAATCCAATCCAAAATATTCATGAGATTTTTGTTCATGAATATTAATTATGTGATGTTCACCTAGAAGTCCTGACTGATTTGCTGAAAGGCAGACATAAGTAGGATTATAAACCTGACAAGGTTTTATGACAAGCCATAGTATTTTGCCATAGTACAAGATGGCAAAATCCTAAGAAATCATACAAGGCTTGTATAAAACAATAGGACTTTACTTCCATAGAGAAAAATAAACAAACCAATGAACTATGTTATTACGATTTTCCTACATTTGACCCCAATCTCAAACCTTAACCTCACCATTAAGTCTAACCCCTTATCCAAACCTAACAATAATTTCAATAGGGGAAAGAAAATGTGTAACATGGAAAAAAGAGAAACATTGGGGTTTGTAACGAGATTCAAGGATTGTATCACAGGTTATTGACCGACATCAGCCATTTGGAACTAGTAACCAAATTTGTTAACAGACGTTTCCTTTCTTTAAATAAAGCGTTAAGAGGCTAGCTAAAAATGGTTGATTGGGTCGTCTTTATAGAAATGAAAGTTGTACATTTTAGTACAAGCCAAGTTGTACGATATCTTACGATTCCACCATCTTGTTTGAATTATTCCATATTGTCACTGTGTTGGGATTGCCACTTGCGCTCTCAGTTCCTAGAATGAGCATGCTAGTTGCGCAGAAATTGCACATTTCACCGTATAAGTTACTTTTCACATTCGAGTACTATAATCTTCTTTGCCCTACAGCCAAGCAAAACAAAACTCTTAGAAAACAATGATTATCTCCCAAATAGTGTTGTACAAATTTCTGAAAGTGGGAGGGATATGTATATACCCCATAGATATGGTTTTTGTTTTTTGAATAATGGTTTTTACAGCCCTGTAGCCCAAATTGGAAACATGATTATGTCTTGAATGGGCATTGATGGCAGAAGAAAATCTGTTTTATTTCCAATATTTGAAATAATCAAGGTTCTTGTAATCGAATAAGTCATGTTGCATTCCAGTATAGATTAGATTGGTGCATATGTCTGGTAATTGGCCTTCCCTCTATGTGGTCTCACTGTCAATGTGCTAACACTTTGGTAAAAATTTGTTATACAGTATATATACAGTATATGGTGCTTGAGACAGTTTCAGCTCTAAATGTTTATAGATGAGTATATCTAGCCTGTTTCTGGTACAAACTAAAGACTTCATACGCTTCTCCATTCCCGCTTCACCCCTCGTCTGCCTTGACCCCGTGACATTCCCGCTGACCTTTTGGAATTGTAATGAATGAAGGGTATTATTTATTTTTTACCTCAGGAGGCCTGTATGACAGATGCTTATATTCTATAATTTATTTACACATAATAGCCTGTAAAGCACTATGCATTAAAATTGTACAGTAGCCAAATTCATACTATATATATATATATATATATATATATATATATATATATATATATATATATATATATATATATATATATATATATATATATATATATATATATATATATATGGTATATATATATATATATATATATATATATATATATATATATATATATATGGTATATACTTGTATATTACACTTTTGTTCTTTATATAGTTTACTTTTCTGCATTTCTTTGTAAATGCATCTACCGCCAAATCATGGGAGACAAGAGACACTACGATTTCAAGGTGCTCCTGGTCACCATTCATGTTTATTCATAATATATGTCTTTACCACAACCTGTCACATGTGGATTGTTCAACTAATACATTGTGTGGTATAAAGTACAATGTGAAAATAATATTGTTTTTAATGCGCTTTAATGTTGACAAAGATGGTTACAAATCTAAGATATCTCCTTTCGCCAAGTTATCTGACAAGAACTGAAAAAAGATCCATTATGAGTGAGATATACTGTATATGATATAAGCTTTTGTCAACATATTGCTTCATGTTTATACTGAAACAGACAGCATGATTTCTTGTGCTTTGGGAAAAGTGGAGCTTGAATGAAAATTTGTTTGACATGCGGACTGATGTAAATAAAGGCCGTTTTGGAAGCTGTATTATTTTATCTGCCTTATTCTGCACAAAAAATAATAATCTGTATAATATACACTCTGTAATGCACAAGACATGAATGAAAAACCTTTCTAGTTATACAGTTCTCTCTGATACTATTGAACTTTTTTGTTCCTACCGGGGCACCGTTTGTTTCTGTAAAGATGTCATCTTTACATTGCTGCATGGAACATCTGCATTTTAATGGGATTTCTTATAAAAGAAAAATTATGAAATCAACCCTCAGTTGGTCTGTTTTTATTCAATAATAGTTTTTAATTCAACATACTCTACCGGTCAAAAGTTTTGAAACACTTACTCATTCTTTAATATAATTAATTATTTATATATTTTTCACATTTTAGAATAATAGCAAAGTCATCAGAACTATGGAATAACATAAGTGGAACTATGGGAATTATTTTGTGACTAAACAAAATCCAAAATAAATCAAAACTATGTTATATTTTAGAATCTTCCAAGTAGTCACCCTTTGCCTAAAATTTGCAGACATGAACTCTTTACATTTTCTCAACCAACTTCTTGAGGCATCACACTGGGATGCTTCTTAAACAGTATTGAAGGAGTTCCCATCTTGCCATGGTTCCCATGTTGGGCACTTATTGGCTGCTTTTCTTTATTATTTGGTCCAAGACATCAATTTCAAAAACATTTTTAATTTAATTTTAGTTTTATAATGAAATAAATTAATATGGTGGCACAATTATATTTTTGTCTACAAAACTAATTTCAAACATTTAAGAATACGCCTTCAGATCAAAAGATTTTTAAGATCATGAGAAACATTTCAGTCAAGTGTTTCAAAACTTTTGACCGGTACGTTGAGCTCCATTTGAGAGGTCTACTAGGTGGATCCACTAATGAAGAGACATCAACCACAAGAGCAGTTTTTGATTGAAAATCATACCTGACATCAGTGAACCACCGGAGATTGTAAGAAAAATGAAAGAGAATTACATTTTAAGTAAAAAAGAAAAAAGAAAGAAGCCTTACACTTGACGGGGCTCGTACAGCAATAACAAATTTATAATCATGTTGTCTGGGGAGAAATGGCCTTGTCATATTTCACCCCAAACCCAAAAGAAAGACAAAATAAGAAATTCAATTTTGCATACTAAAACGAGGCCTAATTTTGTACAATTAAGATTATGTGCAAAGTTACATTATTTGCACCCCACCTAAATACTCATTACTGTAACACAGAAACTGCAATACATCAAGTAAATTAATGCATCAATTATTACTATAATGTGTACTTGTGCTTTATTGAAACGCACATATCCTTTACAATTTAACCCTTAATCAAGAGTGGAAAACGATTAACAAACAATCATTTCATGTCATTTTTTATTTCATTTAGACTTAACAGATTTCCAAAGGAATTTTTGAAATATTTTGGATTTTATGAGTTGTATCATCCAGGATACGCTGCACTGTTAAAGTACAAAAAAAAGTCATTTGTGCAAAAAATGAAGAGTTTCTTACTTTCAGTCTTATTTTAAAACATATAATGTGTGTGTGTGTGTGCAGGTTTGTGTATACTTGTGGGTGCCATTTTTCTTTTTTAAATGCCCTCACTAATATAGTGAAACATTTTTGGTGGTTCTCACAAGTAAAAAAAAAAAAAAAAAGGCTCATAAATCAGCCAAATCACGCTTAGCTTATTTACATATATGCACAGGCTTCTGCGAGGGTTAGGTTTAGGGGACAGAATATATCTTTAGCCAGCTATGAAATCAATAGAAGTCTATGAGATGTCCTCACTAATATAGTGAAACAAACCTGTGTGTGCATAGTGTGTGTGACAAAACTGAGAAAGGTTTAGCTTTAAGGTTGCATGTATGACCTGTGTAAGTGTAATAAATGTTTATGTGTAATAATGTGTATTTACCTTTTTTCTTCCTAAATTCGGGCTACATGTCACTGGGGATACACACACTGGGAATTACACATCTTTAGAAAATTTTCGCAATTAATATGAGCAGTTTTATTTAGTTTTTTGTTTTTACTGAAGAAAAGTAATATTAATCTATAATTAATTATCACAAAGTCAGCATGTCTCGCACCATGAGCGGCCATGTTGGATTTAGGTCAGGCTGACTTAACGATCACAACGATCAGGTTGACTATAAGAAACTAAAGAGTATGTATCTTGTGGTGCACGTTGCCTGTTTATGGGTTAAATGGATATTTATTTTCACATTACAGTAATAATAATGTGATTTTTGCCACATTACAATAAGAATGAGATTTTTCTGTCTTTGTTGGATACTAAAATTAGACAAATACGTTTTTAATGTGCTTAATTGTCATAAAAATATCACAATGACAAAAATTGTCTTGCCCAATACTTGGAAGTTCCAGCCAAGGTTAGTGGTTGGTCCCATTCTTATTTAGTGATAAATGATGTCATTGTGGGCTCAACAAAGGGCTCAGTGCGTTGAGTTATGAGTTGGTAAAGCCTGCAGACATGGGACTGCTGACAACTTCCTCTTATGGTCCATTCTATCCAACTGAATGACTTTTATAAGATGCTATCTCCATGTCAGAGTAGAACATCTCCAAAAGCTGTTTGCTTTAGTGGACACAGAGTTTTGAGAGGAGATGAGCTGGTATAAGACATAATCCCTGTCTATCTGTATCCTGTCCCTCATGAGGGTTAAATAGATTTAACTAGAAAAACAAACTGTGTTAAAATGTCCGGAGAAATGGGCCACTGACAAGAAAAAATGTCATCTGCGCTGACTTGGCCAGATGGATGGCATGCAGTTACTATGCCACTACACGTAGAAAAGAGAGTTTTATTCTGACTTTGTTGTATAATATGGGCCGTTCCTGTTATGCAGTAGGGCCCAACAGGGCTAAAGGCTCCACAGGGTAAAAGGCTGCATTGATTTTATTTTCACACAAAACACTAAATAGCATAAAAAACTACCACAATACTTTCCTAAACACCTGTTTGTCACTATGTATGGCAAAATGTTCCTATTCCATGAGATATTTGCGTGTGGTATCTAAATGTTGATTTTAAGGCAATTTGCAAATTTATGTAGCTAATGAAAATCCATGAAATTATATATTTATTGATCATTTTCAGTTTTGTTTAAGGTCATAAATCAAAATGTTTTCAACAATGTCCAATAATTGAAAGGATAGTATTTGGGTTAAAAAGCCCCCCTGTTGCAGGGGCTAATTACCCCTATTTAACACATAAGTGGGGCGAATAGATTTCAAAGTGTGCTCTCATTGACACATCCAATCATAATAGAGATTAGTTTGTTAATAGAATACTCCCTCGCCACCTTTTTTTAAAAAAACAGTATTGTAATTAATAAAAAGCTACATTTCCATAAGTCCAATTTTCCTCCACGGATGTTGGAGAAAACGAAAAGTTTTTAGATTGACAGAAAAAATACCGTATAAGCATTTTCACGCAGTAAAGGGGTGCTGTAGATTCTTGGTGAAAAATACTTTGTGCTCCCACACATAATCCATTTTGATCAACTCTTCTCAGTAGCTTCATTACAAACAGGAAGTTAGATGACAAAATTTCGGAAGAGCGGAGCACGGAAAATGCGGGGCTGAATAAGGTCAATACTTACTGATTTATTGTGCTGTTGTTTTCCCATCAAAATGATGTAATTTCCTGGAGAATGATGTCATTGAGGTTAAAGGGATAATACAAAAGACTATCAGGATAGAAATTCAGGGTTCACACTCTTTTCAATGCAACATTTTCCAGCATATTTCCAGGTCATTTGATGTGCACAACGGGTGTAATATAAAGCGGTCATGATACATATTGTGGTTATTGGATGGATGTTTTTTCAGAATTCCATATTTGAGCATTTAATAAAATTGTATGATCAAAATGGTGTCTAATGACATCAATTCATTAAAACTTTAAATGAAAGGAAAATAGAACCATTTTACTTAATTGAATTTTTCATCATAACATTGCATTATTTTTATCAAATGAAGTGATTTTTTTACAAACTCCTCACAGCACAATCCGAAACACTCGAGATAACAATTACCGTCAATTTTACATTGAAATACAGTAATAATATATTGTTGTCTTTTCCCCATTTCACGAGTCCATTTAAATCAATCTTTTATTTTTGCATTTCTGTGTGTTTTTGACAGTAGTTCATAGCCAAGTGTGATTATTAAACTCCAAAAAGCTACACACACACACACACAGAGCACACATGATGTTCATGATGAGGTGTTTTCAGTGTTTCAGCGGCCAGCTTCACACATTCACTTTGAAGTGCACAGAACATGACGATTAGATATTCATTTAAATTAATTGCAGCCTTTTGCTGTTTAATAATTGCACTTGGACATATCCTGATTTTATTGTAATTAATTGGGCATTCAAACATACATTTTCATCCCAAATGTTATTTTCCATGATATTCCACACTATAATTACATTAATATGACTAGACTCAGTGATTCCGCCCTTCAAGTGGTAATAGTTGGTCTCCAATCTCTGAATTATTGAAAATTATTTCACAACCTAGTGGTATAAAGGCCGCACTACAAAACATCTCAATGGTCTGACCATTGTCATTGTTTTAAATTTACAACTTAGTGTTTTAATAATTAACATAACAGCAATGTTGGAATAAAAAAAAAAATCTTATCATTGTTTCATCATCCCATCATTATTCTTACAGGTAAAAAGGTTTAGATTTGTAGTGCTGTGTTAAACTATTTCATCATTATAAAGAAGAGTTAACCGCAGATGAGCAGAGAATGTACATGTTGATGTAGTTAAACAATGTGAAGCTGCTGGCAGTGACAAAACATTATGAATTTGTGTATTTTGTACATGTAATAAAAACCTTGTTAATGACACAGTCAAACAGTTTTATTGTACTCAAATATTTTCCAGCTGGCAAAATTATTATCCAGGACATTTAGGTATTTATTTCATTTTCCCATGACTGGAAAACTGCATTACAAATGTCCAGGTTTACCAGGATGCATGGGAACCATGAAAGTGTTGATTAATATTGTAAAGAAATTTGAGAGAGACAAAAAAAAAAAAAAACATTGTAGAAAGACCTGGAACATTTCTTAATAAATTTTATTTCAGAAATTAGTAGCAACCGGGGACATGATAAAATTGGTAACATCTGCTTAGACACATGAACTTTAAATATTGTGAGTTTAATCGTTTATCCAGGATATTAAGACATATAAATTCAGACCGTGAAAATATACTGCATAGTAGGAATGACCGATATATCACATCAAAGTATCTTACATGAGCTGCAAGAATACAAATTGTAAAAAAGAGCATGAAAATTCAAAGCAGCTGTTGAAATATGTTTATAAAATCTAAACAAATGCCAAGTCTTGCCAGAGTTACTCCACCCCACTGTAATTTGTTTGGTAAGTGTTCATGGGCATTCCCGAGGTTCTCCAAACAGCATGTATCAAATCCAAAAAAGTTCTTCTTTTACTTTGTCTAGTCTACAATTCTGTAAGACCTTTCAATCTGGTAAATACTTTTCCTTGAAATAGGACTAAACAGCAATCTTTAAAGGGCAATATGAAATGTTATTCTTGAATAACTGTATTACTCGAGTGACCAGACACAAGCCTACAAACTATATTTGTCCCAGAACAGTGACTAAAAAAAGAGATTCCATTAAGCACCTCTTAATCTGAAAGATGCATTTAAATACTAATAAGATTTAACACCTACAGTCTCTATGGTAGTCTAAAGCAAAAGTAGAGTGCCCCAATTCTTCTTATATTTCAATAGATATTCTATTATATATTTATCTAATGGATGTAAAACAGCTGTTTTGCTGGGCAGGTAGCAGCACCCAACTGTCATTATTGCAAAACATTTTTAAACACAATAATTTGAATTAATAGCTTTTCTTTTCTGAAATGAAGAAGCACTGCAGGAAGCAATGCTGTTTTTCCCCCTCTCCCTTGGTACAAAAAATTGAAAAAAGTATTCAGTGTTTGGGTTCATTGGGTTTGATGCACAGCGGCACAAGAGCAGGTGGCCGATGCAACCATCCAGAAAAATTCCATTTGAGAACAAATATAGCGGAGCATTGATTGACAGCCAACGTGTAAAAGAAAGTGTAGGGAGGAATTTGGAGCAATGGCATGGTGTCTGTGGCAAAGCTGGCGTAGTTGGTCTCCTGGCAGAGCGATGATGACACAGGCTTATGCAATGGCACAGATCAGGCTAGACTCGACCCAGCTCGGACTGGCACTCTGCCAGTTTTCTCCTCACCTCATTAGTCAGGGCATGCTCCGTCCCATGGGTCACCTTCATGATATCATAGGCCTGAGAATGGGGAGGAGACATGGTTGAGTTAAACAACTGTCTTCTGAGAGAGAAAATTCATGCCAAGGCTTGAAAAGAGACCTAAATGGATACAAAGCAGCCATTAGGTTAGGTGGGATTTGGCTGCCATTCCAAGTGTGGCAGGGGGGAAATCTTCAGTGGAAGAAATGTGGCAAAGACACAATCTACCATAATAATTAAAAGGTAATTAAAGTTGCAATGTCACATTTTTGTCTAACATTTGAAAGATCTAACCTGGTCTCACAGAATCAAGTTAATGTGCCTTGTGGTTCTTATGGCGGCAGTTTCCTGGCAAAATGAACATTAGAGGTGCTACAACTACGTTCTTTTTATTTCCTTTCACACAAACACGAGTAAAACAGAAGATTATCAGTTCACAAGTACATACTCTGTTGCTCACACAATGTTATCAATAACATCAAAACACTTTTACTAAAGGACATTATAAGGCAATACAACCGATAGAGCATTGCACTTGCGATGCAAATGACCATGGTACGAGTCCTGAAGAGCATGTGAGACAAACGTTTCATAGAACCACACAACAATGTGTGTAATTTTAGCGTCACACAGTGGACGACGTTTCATCTCGGAACTGACGCAACACGTGTAATGACCTAAGTAATATTATTTTGCTGAAATGTTTTATAAACAAAAGCTGATTGGACGATCAATGTTCCAAGTCAATAAGGCTGATATATGCACACAGTTAATCAGACATCAAATGAACTAATATATTACAGCTCCAGTTTGCTATGTTGCTTAGCAACCATATACAGCATACTGTTAAGATAATAAATTGTAATATTTGATGGAAGAATTGTTTATTATTAGAAGTATTGATTGTACTGACTTTTATT
This sequence comes from Xyrauchen texanus, assembly GCF_025860055.1. Classification (NCBI taxonomy): domain Eukaryota; kingdom Metazoa; phylum Chordata; class Actinopteri; order Cypriniformes; family Catostomidae; genus Xyrauchen; species Xyrauchen texanus. The sequence goes on from NC_068297.1 coordinate 6,031,580, forward strand.
GATAATACAGATGATGATTATAATTATTAATAATAAATTAAAATTAAAAAATACATTGAAAATTGTATTGCTGTTGCTTTTGTCACCCTTTTACAAAACCGGCCAAATTTGAGGCCAAACATTAACTGGGATTTTACCATGTTTAAGTGTATTTTCAGCACTCCCCTTTGTGTCGTGCCCCCCCCCACCAGTGATAAAATCACTGTAAAATCTCTGAAAACATCAAATGATTTATCAGATTATGGTTTTAGTACATACTGTACTACAAACAGGGGCGGCTGTGGCTCAGGTGGTAGAGCGGGTTGTCTACTAATCGCTGGGTTGGTGGTTCGATTCCCGGCCCACACGACTCTACATGCAGAAGTGTCCTTGGGCAAGACACTAAATCCCAAGTTGCTCCCAATGGCAGGCTAGCACCTTGTATGGCACCTTGGCCATCATTGGTGTGCTTGAATGTGTGCGTGAATGAGACGCAGTGTAAAGCGCTTTGAATACCACTAAGGTTAAAAAAGCGCTATATAAGTGCTGACCATTTACTAAAAAAATTATGAGCATAATTACATTTTTCAGCCAACATCTTATAATTTTCAAGATATTAAAGCAGTTTTACGACATTTTGTCTTTACTTTGACATTTGTGCCAGTCTGCCAGACGCCAACTAACTTTTTACTTGGAAAATCTTATCTGACATTAGCAGACAGAGAGTGGAGTCAGTGCAGAGATATCTATATCATTGTTTAGACAACATCAGAGAATTGGCAAGCTCGGATGCAGGGCAGTAGCTGAAGCCAATCACCAACAAGGGTCTCGTTACTGTCCTGATCTCTCTCTGTAGTAGTTTATAGGGCCAAAGAGCATCTGATAACAGACCTGTGTGAAGCTCCCCTGAGCCTCCTCCAGTCTGCCTAGGTAATGCTGAAGCTTCCCCACCCGCAGAAGCTCCACCGCTCTGGATGGATGAGGATCACGGTAGTAGAATCTGTGCAATGAGACAAAGAATGTGAATGAATTGGCAAAACAAATCATAACAATGTTAGGCTTAATGAAACCATTGTTTTTTTTATTTTTTTATTAGTGAAGCATTATTAGTAAACAAAATAATTAGTTGTTATTAGTGAAGCATTAAGTACTGTCAGCGGATCATTATTGCAACATAAACACAGACAGGGTGATCAGGAACCTGACATAAAGCGGAGGAACTTGTATCACCCTGAAGGTTGTTTTTTTTTTTCGTGATAATGTGAAATTATCTCACTATAAATCATTTATTACATGAATTCTTAAAATCAAAATGAAATATTGATGAGTTTAAAGTAGTGAATTTTAATAATTGAGAGGAAAGAGATTGCAGAGTGGTATGAGAGAAACAGCTTGGTAGAAAATCCTCGGACAATCGTCAATAATATAGTTGACCGGTCAATACACCAAAATAATCAGAATCAGTCAGAAACAAGTACCAATCAGAAACAAATATTCCAGAAAGCCATCATGAATTTTTTAATAAATACACCATGAATCTACTCAACCAGACACAAAAAATAACAAACTGAACTGATCCTGCAAGATCCCACCTCTTCATGTCTCAGAAGAAAGCAACATTTCTTTGTATTATTTTTTTTATCTGGTCTTTGAGCATGTCAGATTAATAGTGGTGATCCTGGCTGGAAACATGCTACCGTCAGCGTGTTCTGGCCGCAGGACCGTGAGGGTGATGTTCCTTGTCAGCAGAGTAAAAAGAAAAGCCTTTATTCCACATTCCCCATTCATACGCACTAAGCCAACAGCAGTGGGCCAGGCTTATGGGTGATCCTCAATGCTGAGATGAGCAAACCAGAGGGAAGTTGATGGTCTACCACTGTAAAACCCGGGACATAAACATCACAAAGCCCTGTACTGGCAGGAAAGTGCTTGGGAATATAAGAACATGAGACTATTTAGAATGATTTTTATGACATACTGTAGTTTGAAAATATTAAAGGAAAAGTTCAGTAAAAAATGACCTACCCAAAATTATTTACACACATCATCATATTGGTTTGTTGTATGACTTTCATTCTTTTTGTGGAACACATAGGAGATGAGTAGCAGAATAGCAACACTGCTCTTTTATTTACATCGAAAGCAAACAACAACCATTGGTTACTGCAAAGAATGCAAAAGAATTGCTGCACAGGGTGTAAAATCTCGGTGCTCTTTGGTGTGTCACACACCCTGACGAAGGCATAAGCCGCAATGCGTAGGTGTATCTGTCACCAATTTTACTTCTAAAAGCCATGATATAATAAAGGCTTTTTAACTTTTCTACACAATTCGAGTGCCTTGGAATTTTTATTTTAAGTTTTTGAACAACCATTGGTTTTCAAGCTCCAAAAAGGATATAAAAGCACCATATACATAGTCCAAATGGCGTGTGCATTACATTCAAAGTCTTCTGAAGCCATACAAGGCACCATTTAAATAAAAATGTCCAGTCCAATTTCGAAAAAGACCAAAATTTAAGTTGTTATTCACTGAAAATATTGCTCTCAAAAGTAGAGTAGCTCTCAAATGTCTTTTGTATTTGTCGATTCTAAAACTTGATCCATCATGAACGGTCACAAGACATGTAAGAATCCGTGGTATTTGACGTGACAGAAGTCGAACTTGGTGCAATGCGTTTTGAGCTACACAATCATACATGTTTGGAACAACATGAGATTGAATAAATTATGTAAATGTTTTAACTTTTGGATGAACTACTTTTTTAAAGACATATGATGCTGCATTATATTTCAATTGAGTTCCAACTCAACCCAATGATCTCCCCACAGCTTTATAGACTCTACTTTCATGGCCTTGATTGACTTTCAGTTAAAGGTCAGATCCTTGGCAGTAAAAGCAATGATGACCAACGTTTGGCTCATAGACTATACAGTTCTTCATATGTTCTTCAACTCTCGAGGGTTTTGGATGGAGACACTCAGTTAATGTCTGGCTACACAGTTGTGGGCACTTGCTTTGTGAAATATTCCTCTATGGGGACTTATCCTGACATCACATAGTGCCAAATTTTATTGTCATGGGTTACAAGCTGGTCATTGTCAAGGTCATCTAATAGCAGAGATTGATGCTCTGAGGTCCTCAGCTTCTTCTGAATGACCCCGGTGATTTTGCTAATCGTAAAAATGTCTAGAGGTATCAGATACTCTTTAAATCTTACAAGAAAAGAATGAGGATTCAGGTTTCATGCAGACAAATTCTCTTGGTATGATGGATATGAAACAATATTCTGAAAAATATTTATATGACTGCCAGAAAAACTGTAGTTGCCTTTAGCTTGCTCACGGCAAGATGTAGACAATATTTCTATCAGGAAGACTTGCAGATTTGAGTAAAGTTTTAGATTACATTTATTTGATGAATATAAAACAGGAATGTAATGTCTCTTTTTGACGTAAGCTCCATCTAGCGGTCCGAAGAAATTGTACTTGAAACCGTCAGATCCTGCCGGAGATAGGAGGCAGGGGCGAGGAACCTACACCTGTGCAGGACAGGACTCAACAGGTGGTGATGGGGTGGAGGAGGTTGTCGTGTCAGTACACCGAAACAGCAATGTGATAGATTGTGAGCAGACTTATAAAGCAATGGCTTACATGTGATTGGCTAGGAGTTACTTAGCTAATGGTGCGATGACGTACAGCTGCTAGTCTTCCCGCTAGAACTACGCTGCACTTACATTTCCTGTAAAGCTGCTTTAACTATATGTATTGTGAAAAGTTCACTACAAATACATCTTTTTTACATACAAATTCTTCTTTGGGCTTTAGCACAATGGCAATATGAATGTCCATGCTGTAATTTTGCTATAATGTTTTCTTTATAAAATCATGCTTCCTATTTTGTTTTTGTATGCATTATAAATAGGTCTTTATATGCAAAGGAATAGTTCCCTTTATATTTTAGGAAAAGGGTCCCTCACAAGGGGAACATCATATCTGGGGGTTGTCATCAATTTTAATTGTTCTGTTCCATGTAGAGCACAATGTTAAAGATGTAATGGTTACATAACAAGAAAAAACAAAAACAATGTTAATTTAGTGTTATTAATCGCACAGTTTTGGCTCTAAAATCTGACTGGATGAGCCATGTTCGAAGACATTATAAAAGCCAATATATTGTAAGTCAATAGTTATGTGATGTATTATATGTTAAAATCGGCAGAATATTTGTTAATCCCTCAGAGACCCAGCATAAGAGATTCTTGATATCTTTTCTGAAAAACATATATTTTTTTTGTGCATATTTTGTTTTGGGTGGAAATTTGTGTGACTTCAAAAAACAATGGCAGTCTATTGGAAAATCTTGGGTTTTTGTAAGGGCATAAAATTATTATGTCCTTAACGCCTTGTTCGCAGAACTCACTCTTACTTCCGCATTAGACATCCGAGAATTTGCACGTGATGAAATCGTATGAGTTTATGCGAACAACATCGTGTGAGACATACGAAATAGCCCCCTCGTACACTATGTACAAATTTTCATGAGATCGGTTGATACATTCACAACCAGAAGCGCAAGTTAACAAAAACGAGCGCAAGTCAACTGGACTGAACACAAATATGGTAGCATATGTCTTGTAAAGTTCTGCATCACTGGTCTAGCCTGATTGTCCACGCTTCTGGTTTCTGTAGCAACAATCAGAGGAGGGGCCACAGAGAGCCGTAGCGACCTGTTAATGCTTCCATTAACGTCAGCTCAGCCTTTTTATTCATCTTCACGCTGGATCATTACCAAGAACAAAGAGCTGTATCTCCGTCGGGATCACTTTAGAGGAATATTAAATTGTGATTTCTATCTCCTCGGCAAACAGCAACTTGTTCTGGCACTGTAAAGGAGTGCGGCGCCCGAGAAAGACAATAGCTTTTTATCATTAATCTGCATGGCAGACAATGACAGCACATTAACAAAGCCTTGGCACTGTAATCTGCAGCGTGCATATCCATGCATTAAACATGCATTTGTCAATGTGACATCAATCACAAATCACACTGCTTGTGCAGCACCAATCGAGTGAACATAGCGTACTACCATAACGTTGCTACCATTATTGCAAGCATGCATATAAAATGATCAGTTGATGAATCTAACTAATCTATCACTCAGCCAGCTTTTTAACATTTATAGGAGTGTGCTTACTTTATACTTTATTGTCCACTGACATGGACATTTCTCTTTGTCTTCTCATTAGAGTATACGGACACAGAAGAAATACAAAGCACACAGTAATCACACAAGAACTACATAAAATCCAATAAGAAAATACATCATTATGGTCTCAGAATTTTACTCAGTGATCTCAAATGATTACCATTACATAACCAAATAAAAATGAATCCCTATCTATACAGCCTTCCGGACGGAAGCATTACAAATTCAGAAAGCAGTGGATGTGTGGGATCAGATGTACTAGTCCTTGCTGTCCTGAGCACTGCGTCCTGATACAGACTTTCCAGTTGTAGCTGTTGCTTCCCAATTATTTTTCCTGGCAGTCTTGCTCCTCAATCCCAATGAGATTAAATGGGGAACAAATGTAGATTTAAATTTAGGTCTTGTTCTTTTTAGATGCATTTGATATATCTCAAATGTATCTCCTCTGGAATATAAAGTGATCATACACGACTATGTTTAAAAATCTTAAATAATTAAATAATCTTCCTTAGCAAAAAACAATCTGCACTCATAAAAATTAACCAAATATTTACTGATTTCAATTTAAAAAGAAAATACCATCAGATTGAAATAGTCTTGAATGAGTAATCTTTAATAAATATTAAAATATTTTAATAAAATAAAAAAACTACATATATAATATGTTTTATTAATTTAATTTTGATAAACATTACAAAATTCAGTTTGATGGAATTTTGTTATGAAACTGAAGTGCGAAAATCTTAAAAATAGGTTTTTGCCCATCACCCAGATTTTGCATTGTATGTAGTCACATTTATCGGCATCTTTACCTGCTAATCACTACTGTGCACAAGTCTTGAGTGCATGCTTGTTTTGAAGTCAAAAGCAGAGAATAATTTAACGATTTTAAATATCACGTATACGCAGTTGTCCTTTTTTGAATAAGCAGATTTGAAATGGTTATCAGCGTTTTGTGCATGAAAACACGCTCTCTCTCAAACTGTGCTCAGATTTGCCAAAATACCAAAGTCTGCAATCGAAAGACAAATATTTCAAAATGAATTCTCTCATTTGTTTTTATTTCTTCTAATGGATTTTAGACTTAAATGTGAAATCAGTAATTGATTTGATGTTAAAGGAATGTTCCAGTTTCAATACAAGTTAAACTCAATCAACAGCAAAAAAACAAAAACAAATCAAGGGTTGCAGTGAGGCACTTAAAATGGAAGTGAATGGGGCCAATTTTTACAGGGTTTTAAGCAGTGGCGCAGCCACTGGTGGGCCCACCTAAATTAGACCCAGGCCCACCCAGAATATTAGAGATCATTTTACTTCAAACAAATATTTATAAAATAAATTAAAATGCAGAATTTGCTTTCTGAAAGTGTGAAAGAACTTTTTGAATGTGCCGCCTTTCTGTTGCTAATGAAAATTTGGAAAGAAAAGAATTTGGCCGAATAATATGACCCATCCATTTTTATTGAGACCCACCCAAAAGTAATTTCCTGGTTACGCCCCAGAAATATGAAGCACATCATTTTATAAAAGCACTTACATTAATTCTTCTGTTAAAACTCATGTATTATTTGAGCTGTAAATTTGTTTAAATTTAAATTTTTACAGTCGTTTCAGGGTTTTACATCGTGACATTACATCGTCATGGTAACGAATTTGTAAAATTGTCTATAACTTTACACAGAAAAGGTTAGTAAGTGATTTTATCACACTAAAATCACATTTACATGCATATCTTTTATGTCTTGTGGCTAGACTTTTGAAACCGTGGGTATTTTAACGTTGGTCCCCATTCATATTAAGTGCCTCACTGTATCCAAAATGTTTGCTTTTTTTTTTTTTTTAGGAAAAGGAGGAATGAGTCAAAATTAATTTGGTGGTAATGAACAGTACTCCACATATGCGGTTGACTGAGCTTAACTTGTATTGAAACCGGAACATTCATTTAAAATAATTTCTCCTATCTCAGCTTGATGTATATGCGATTTGTTGCAAACTCTGGCGACCAATGGAAGATGGTGAGAGTATATTTGCATACCTCCACAAAAGATATGGTGGAAGCGATAATGGCAGAATGGCTGTTTTTTGTATACATAGTTTATATTATTATCGCTCAGTTGCCACAGAGCTGCCTTACAGACATTACCTATGACTCTCTTACTGTTAATCGCCTCTTACTGCCCCATCCCTCATCTGCCCACCTTTGACTTCATTTTGAACCCTCAGAGTAATAACAAAGCCCTCTACTACAATCCAATCCTGCTAGGCTCCATCCTCTTTTCCATCCGCATGCTGTAAAAAGTTTAGTCTGTGCCCTCTCTGTTACCCAGACTTCTACACTGTAGTCTCAGTGTCACTAATGCCTACCTGGGCCTCCGGAACATTCTGGCGGTTTCTCGGAGTTGTGTGTGTGTTTTTTTTTACTGTTTTAAGAAGCAATGCTGCAGGTGTCCACAAAACAATCCCTCTCACAAATTTCACACCCATTTCCCCTTTGAACTGATGACAGCTGACACATATTTTGTGACCCTGAAAAACGGAAGAGGCTTTTAATTAAATAACTGTGTTGTGACTTAAAAAAGTTTTGGCAGGGATTCAGCAGAAGTTTAGGTTTCCAATCTTTCTTAGTCATGACAGTGAGATGAGGACAAAGGAAGGGCTTCTACCTCACAGAGGAAGCTTTAAGGAAGTTGTCAGTGAAGTTAAATCAACAGTAACTGTGAACTGGATGCTTGGATTTTGTAAGAAAAGGGTTGCTTAGGTGTTTGCAATGGTTTTCAGTGCTATGCCATGGAGTATACAGTTTTATCCACATTATGTTTTTAATTCAAAGAGGAACGCATGTGTTCTCTGTTCATCTTTCTTTTTGGGTATGTAACAGTGTAAATATAAGAAATGATTCTCTATAAATATTTAAATATAACAGTCCTGTTTTATGCAGCACCTATGAATAGAAATGTGCATCTTTGAAGTACTGATGCAGAATTATGTGCTTCTCTGTCCGTCACCGGATGGCATTTTGGAAGCAGGCTAAATTATAAATATCAGTGGCAATTTTTAAAAACATCATTAGGCTTTAGTTGGCAGGACTGAATATATTCCAAGTTGGAAAAGTTACACAAAAATGTGCACATCCAGTAAACGGGTGACTCTAATGAAAACTGCTAAGAAAAGCCCAGATCATAATCAACCCCACAAGAAAAAATAAGAAAAGATAAAAGTCTAATTTTAAGAACATTTCAATTCTTTGCCTTGCCACATAATTTTCATGACATCTCAGCACATGTAAACACAGCCGATTCTCATTCTCATTCTCATTGTTAGAGTGCAATAATAATAAAAACTATGAAAATATATTATTGAAATTGTAAAGTTAAATATAAAGTCTTTGCTAGTCACAGTTTTTGCCAAAAGACGAACTTACCTTGACACCAGTTTGTTAGAAGTAGGCCTAATTAAAAAATGGCTTATAAAAGCGACATTAGTTGACATTTTCATATTTAAAAATAATAATAGATAAAAATCTCAATGAAAATATGTAATAAAATGCCATACACACTTATGGTGCATTCACATACAATGCGTAGCGAGCGTTTCGCGTGGCGCGATTACATCCAAAGTTAATGCAAAGATGCGAATAGACGCGAATTCGTGCCGGGCGGCGGGAATGAAGCGAATGACGCGACTCGAACACGCGAAATCGCTTCATTCGCGTATTATATATAAATTCGCATGACAAGTTGTCGCGAAAGCCTATCAGCATTGAGATTGTCCGGATGTCACTGACGTAGTAGCAGAAGAAATCTGGACAAATGGATGAAAAATTGTTGAGGCGGTGTGTGGGCTCCCGCAATTGTATGACACAACATCATACATGTACAGAGACCGGACTAAAAAAAGACATCGCTTGGAGGAAAGTGGAAGTTGGACTACCTGGTAAGTTCTGAAAATATGCGCATCTACTTGATTCCAGCTATTGGTTGTACTTTACTATGAACCAAGTCGTAGAAGCCCCTCCTCCTGTCCTTTTCCAGAAGAGAAGGGGGAATACTCACGGGTTTGCCTTACTCACGCGAACGTGAGTTTAAACACAAATTTATAATCCAGTGGTCAAACTCGTCTGAGCAATGCAAGGCGAAAATTGTATTTGTGTTTTATGTGAACGCACAAGAAGAGCTATGGCAGATTTATGAGATATGGATACAAAAATAGAAAGAACTAATTTTTCAACAGTTACACTAATAATTGATAGAGTATTATGAAAATACCTTGTCTAAAATCTAAAATAAAATATACAGTATATAAATTATAAATATAATATTACAGAAAGAAAATTTGGTAGAACCAGACACTTAAATTCATGCGCACAGCATTTTGTTGTACAGAACATAAGTCTAAGTGCCCAAAGCAAAGACTGCAGACTGTCTAGAGCGATGAGATATTGTTGACGTTTCTGAGCATATATCATATGCCATCTGGCAATGAGACAAAAGCGATGTGTTAAAAGCCACTGTACAGTAGTGACTAAGCTTGACGTGGTCAATATGTAGGCAACAACATTTTCATAGAGTGCAAGAGCATGTTACCTTCAGCGATTCCACATTTAGAAATGCTACCCTTGCGGACATGAAAATAAATGGTATTTTCTTGCATTTATGACTATTTCAAATACGTCACATTTTGACAGAAATGATCCGGTCAGGTCCTGATATAAATTCTACACTAAACAATAACAAATGTTATTTAAAAACACAGTAATCCAATGAAGTCATTCGCTTGGACATGTGCCTGAATCTAAAGCACCTTTGTAACAGACAACATAATTCACGTGTAAATGATAAACAAGTATGACTCGGGTCTAAAGAATGTTCTTGTTTATGACTTAGCTCGATGAAGTCTATTGCTAATTAGACGTAACACTTGAGGCAATGATACAAAAAGTACATAAACATTAGAGTGTAATCACTAATCAACTTTCAACAAGCATTCATTGTGAAACTGTAAAAGCCGAGCGGTCAGAGTTTGATTGTGGCAGGGGGAAACTATGCAGACCGGGATGCCCTTGGCAGTTCATTGTGTAGAGCCCGACTCTCAGGAATGTGCCTTCTTCCACTTCATTGGATTAACTGCTTAATGTCCTTAATTTGCATATTAATGACATAGCAGCATGTCTGACTTTAATAGAGGATTTGGACTAGTCTGGTGTTTAAGAGAGAACGCTGAAGGAAAGTCAAGTTTAACTCAACTGTAACATTAAAAACAAACACTCCTCATGTTGTTTTTCTCTTTCAGGAAAGGTAGGTCCTTATTTATTTATAGCAAATGGGGATCAAATATTTTTATCAAGTTCAAAAATGTATGCTCAGAGGATACAACCTAAATATACATTTTATATATATATATATATTATATATATATAACAGTTAGTTCCGGTCCTTGAATCTGATTGGACAAGAGACGTTCCATGAGCACTGATGGTGTTACACCATCAGCACTCGGACGCTTCACTGTGTGTGTATCACTCCGCTTGTGTTTGTGCTGTTCTAAACTAAAGTGTAAGAGTAGTGCATATGTGTTAAGAGTTACTGTATATGTGTCTCTTATATGTATTTTTTATTTTATTTTTTGACATTACATATGTTAGCCAGCAGGTGGTGGCAAAAGATTATTTTTGTGTATAATATGAGCAGTTGGTGACATGAATGTGAATCCGTCAGTCATTGTTTGCATACAACAGTGCTCCGGGATCGCTCGTATTACTATTACTACACAACTACAGCTAGACGATAGCATTAAACGGCTGTAAATCAGCTCATCACAGCTGAGAGACACAACAGACTGATTAATTACTTATTACTGATTAAAAACTTATTACTTATCTCTTACTGGAGTTTCCACTTTGGAGAAAAAGTAATGTTCAAAATGGCGGAGGACATTGCGGTTTCTATAGTGAAAGATTCTTTCACCAGCTACCGCAAAATAGGGAGAAATACCCCTATTTTTCCACTGAGAAAGCTGATCTTCAGAAAGCTGACAGCATCTCTGCTTGGGTTTGGCAACAGGTGATCACACACGCTCCGTCTCTCTCTCTCACATTTTTTAATTTCTAACGAAGGCTTGGACGCATCATTTGTTTTGAACCAGCAACGGCAGATTCTGATCCGCCACGTAATAAAGTAGTTCCATGCACAAATGCTCTTTTTAGGACCGTACTCAGTTTTTCCTAATTTTTTAAAATGTACTTGTTCATTGAACTGTTGTATATAACGAATATCACACTCGCAATCGTGCTATATGGCCCTACATCAGCACTGCTGTAATTACCAACGGCCAAATCACAGCAGTGCTGATGTAGGGCCATACAGCACGATTGCGAGTGTGAAATTGCTTACATATAATATATATATAAATAAATATATATATTAATATACAAATGGATATGTATCTATAAATCTGAATATATACTGTAAAACCACATATACAGATATAAATCCAATTAAAATATTGAAAATATTAAAATATACTTTGTAAGAATAATTGTAAATCTAAAAACATAATTCTTAATCAGAATATATTGTATAAACTGTACTTGTGAATCCAAATATAAAGATATACATCCAAATAAAGAGTTGTTAATATGAATAAAATATAATAATAAATCTAAATATATATATATATATATATATATATATATATATATATATATATATATATATATATATATATATATATATATAAATAATAAATCCTACACACTCTCACGGTGAAAATGTAAGGATTCAGATGACTTGTATAAATTTGGCTAATTCGTATGATGACGTCACTGGACATCAATTCCATCTAATACACGACAATTACTTGCTTCTGTCATATACATCAGCTTCCTATCGTGTTTACACACTCTACTGATTGGCTTAGTTTAGATAAAAGGTTTGGGTAAGGGCATAATATTAATAAACATGTCCTTTACGCCTTGTGCGCGAAACTCGTGCATACTTCCGCATTAGACATCCGGGCATTTGCACGCGATGAAATCGTACAAATTTATACGAGCGAACTTGTACGAAATCATACAAAATAGCCAACTTGTAAAATATGTATGAATTTTCATAAACATCCTGAATATGAAGTTATGGATTTAAAAATATGGCTGAACTCAAAAGAAATACGCAGCCTCAAATTTAATAGCTGGCCTACTATGATCATCAAATGAGTGTGTCTTTCAGCATGACCAAGCATTAAGTTACATTGATATATTCAAATTTACAACTATATATATATATTGAGATTTTTATATATATTTAGATTGATAACTATATATTTAGAGTTACATTTATATATTTTGATTTTGCATTTTAATATTCAGATTCATCAAATGTATAATGAATTTTGTATATACTTAAATTACAACTATATACAGTATTAATATTTACAACTATGAATAAAATTTTACTTTCAATACAGTATATTCAGATTTATAATGATGTATTAAGTTTTACAACTATATGTTGTGATTTATAACTTTAAATTCAGATTTGCAAACATATTTTCAGATTTATAACTATATATTAGCAATTTATAGATATAGGCAGAGCAATCATAATTCAAGTGTGAACATTGCCTACTAAACGCACAGGCCTACACAAACCCCAAAACTCCACCAGAAAACATTAAGAGAGCCATGCATTCACTCTGCATATCTGAACGGTGGGAATGAAAAAACTTTCTAGTTGTAATGTATTGTTAATAAGCTAACCACAGCTCAGCTATTGATAGTGCTGTCATTTGGATGTGAGAATGCAAATGCTTCTTGCTTTCAGGCTGAACAGAAGGTACTGAAGACTGTGATGTGTTTAAAGTGATAGGTGCAGTGTATGTGGGTCTCATAGTGTGACTTTAACTTGATAAACACAGGTGAAATGTGAGAAACGTAAGAGTATTATAAGATACATTTCATGCTGGGTGTGCATCATTTGCTTAACAACACCTGGACAGGGTGTAAAAAAGGTTTGTCATTTTGACAAAAATTGAATTGCACTACATATCAAAATAAAGAAAATGATGAAAAATCTTTTCCTCAGATCTAACTTTACTTCTCTGAGCAAGTGTTGCATCGACTTTTAACCAACTGGTGCCAAGGTAATTTTTACTGCATGTATGAATTTCCATTCCCCTCAAGATCACATGGTGTAGTTCATTACATTAACTATAGACATTTTCCAAATACCTTGTCTTCATTTTTAAAAGAATATACATTTTATTTTTATTTTAATTGAAAATTAATTTGCATGAAAAGTTTGCTTGTATTATCTTCTGATATTTTAGATCTATTCTGATATTTTTTTATCTAATGCACCCGAAATCAGGTCATCCCCGCCTTTCTGGATCTGGGAGGGGACAAGGGGAGGGAAACACCACAACAAGACCAATACGGAGCGACAGCGGGAGAGAGAGAAACACTAAATAATAATTTACTGGTAGGTTCTCCGATATACCATAGCTTGGTCCTCGGGGCTAGTCCTCCACTCTCAAGTGGACGACAGTTGTGCCTCCCCGGGTGGATCGGAGGCAGTCCTCTGGCCCCTGGTGGATGGAACACCACGCCACATTTTCGGTGGACGGTAGGGGTCTCCCCCGCCCCTGGAAGTGGTTCTCCCGCTCCAGGTGGTCGGCAGGAGCACCTCCCCGCTCGCAGTCGGCGGTCCTCTCTTGACCCCGTGTTTTAACAGCCGGTAGTGGTCTAATCCTCTCCTGACAGAGGCCCTGGCCACTCCAGGTGGTTGGCTAGGCCCCCCTCCTCCCCTCGCGGTAGGCTGCCATTCCTACGCTTTCAGGTGGCCAGGCTGCTCCGTCCCCCAGCGGATGGCCACGGCTGCTCCGATTTCAGTGGATGGTAGTGGCGAGGACACTACTATGGCGCTTCCCTCCTCCCTCATGGGTTTCGGCAACAGTGTAACAAAGGATAAAAGTTGGGAAAGGAGGAGGTCGAGAACCGGCTTAACAATATAAATAATATTTAATGGTTATCTTAAACAAAAAGACAAAAACATGCAGGGCAGCTGCCCGTAACTCTCGCTCTCCTTTTTTTTGGTGGCATGGTCCTTTTATACCGCTATACCCCCACGCTCACTGCAATTAGAAACAGATGTTAATCATAATCTGGTTCAGGTGTATGCACCCTTACCACTTTCTCTCGAGCGGGGGCTCGACCATGCCCCCGCTGCCACAAATGTCTATTTATCTTGTAATAGCCATGAGCAGCCTTAGTTAACATGCAACACACAACACACACAATAATATTCTCTTTCTTTGAAATAGTATTCTTCTTTTTATTTTTACTTTCTTAACAGAATTTAATTTTCTTCTTGTCGCCAGAGTTGAGAGGTGATTGTTCAAGCTCTCTCGTGATGTGAAGGATCTATTATTGCTTTGTCAGGTGGGTGCTCTGCTAGTATCTCTTGCAAAACCTCTTGAAGCTTGAAACACGAGAGAAAGGTGGGCATATGAAATGCAGGAACACTTCTAATAATTGCCTGTTCAGAAACTAGTCAGAGCTAACGCAGGACGAGGCAATTCCAGAAATAATTTGGTATCCCAGACAAGCCTGATAATGAACCTCACAACTGAAATGTAGAACAAAAGAGCATGACAAATGCTGAATCAAGCTGTAATGGAATGTCATGAAGCCCGGTATTACACGATGACTTGAGCTGTCACTTAAACAAAGCAGCCTTCAAACGTCTCAGCCCAGTTGTGACTTTCACCTATTTTTAGGCCGGTTTGATGGAACAGTGATTTGACACCTGATGACTCTGTTTTCGAGGAAATGAATATAGCTAGAGCAATAAACATTCATCAAAGGCAAAAATATGGCAGCATTTCAAAACATAAACTTCTGGTCTGATTTATGGGCCAGACAATCATTTCTGCTAAAATAGAGGCATTAAAGCATCCACAAAATCAAAATTGGTTTTGTGTAGCTTTTAGTTCTGTTAGCTTCACACTAGGGTATTTCTAAACATTGACAAAATAAACCTTTAGCAGATTTACACATTTAAAATGTACAGGAGACCCGGGTTCGCATCCTGCATTAAAACCACAAAGTAATCGCTTTTGCATAATCAATGGGTTTTGGGTACAGGTTAAAAATTATGCATTCCTCTTCACTGTATTACATCCTGTACAGCTGAAAACAATTCGCTTCACAACTTTCTTTTGGCACCCCACCGTGGACATTTCATCTGGTAAAAGGGAGCTCACTTGAGCCCAAATGACTAACAGTAGTGTTTCAAAATTCGGTAAACACAGACCAATTTTAGCTAAAGAAGAGTCAAGTCAAACTATTGTTTCAATTTTCGTTTTGAGATCAGTCTGGTAAAGCACTAAAAGTATCAGCTATTTGAAAACACATACGTGCTTGTTGAATATTGTGTTATTAATGGGAAAAGGATTGTAGTGAATTTCAAAATTCCAAGTTTAACAACTACTACTGTCTGTAATTTATGTTATAGAACAAAACTTGAGTGTTTTCAAGAACTGTTAATTCAAGACTTCATTCAACTAGATTGAAAACCAGTATTTAAAAAAACCCAGTTGAAATTCTTGAGGGAATCCATGGCTCAAAAATGATCATTCTCTTCGGGGGTTTAAGAACACAAACTGAACAACTCTACAGGAAGTACAGAACACAGAAAAGAAAACCGCAATCCGCAAGTAAATTTTTGAAGTCTTTAAAAATATTGTGGGGTTGAATAGATGGGACAAGAGAGAGTTGAGTGTCATTCAGTGCGTTTACAATTAGTCAAGGCTAGTTGTGGTCTGATTAATGTGTATACAAGCTGGACAAAGCCGAGCTACAATCCCATTATCAAGGTCTGTTAGACCGATTTCACAAAAATCGGACTGGTATGATTTTAGTTGGACTAAAGCATTTATTTGATCATTAAAAAGACAAACTATTGTTTTATTTCAGCAGAAATTGAACTTTTAAAATGTATGTAAACATACTGACTGTAATGGATATACTGTATGAGCCTTTAATTATCTTTGGTGAAGGCAAGTTAAAAAAAAATATTTGAAACCCACAATTATCTCTGTCTGAACGAAATAAATGAAAATGAGTAAATAGCTTAAATGCATTGGTGACAAGTATTTATCTTTCATTATGATATGCATTTATCTTGTTGCACAGACACCAGAAACCAAAGAAAAATGGCAAAAACATTCATCACAGTGTCAACTTCTTCTTTAAATGGTTATTTTAGCTCACTTTTCCTTTACCCTGTGTTTCCAACCCTCTTTCAACACCATAAACATTAATCAGACACACTATTAAGCCAGAAAATAATAGCGCAAGAGGCAATATAAAAGCTTATTCATGCTTTGCATGAGCTGACAGTGGAGGACAAGGTCCAGCGCTGTAGAAAAATAACAACATATTAATTTCTTCCCAATATGACAGTAGAAGAACTGCAGGGCAATTTCACTTACTCAAACACCCAGTTCACCTAAAGTTCTGGCTATTTAGTGGAAATCACTGTAGCTACACAGCCTATACAAATTGACATTTGTGGGAGCTTGAAGTCAATAATTTCTCTTTGTGTTTAGCCAAGAGGTATGTATTATTTTCAGCACTATGAGAAAGAGACCTTTCAAAATGAATTTTTCCAACAACTACAAATGGAATACCACAATAGAAGAGTCCCAAACCTAGAGGATGTGGAGACACTCCTACAGAGAATCTTTTGTGTTTCTCGAGTGCACATAGCCAGATGAGAATGCTAAAACGAGTGGAGCAGTGACCATTGGTTCTCCACGCCCCATGGGGTCTCCGATAGTGGCTACAGTGCACAATGTTGAGATATGCACCATGCAAATTGATTCAGTGGTAGTTGGTGATGAATATCTTTCAGCAGTAAAAGTCACCTGGGGTCTGCCCTTTCTTAAATTGATCTATTTGTCCCATTAAAACACAAGAGAGCTGAACACGCTTTTTTGATGAAGGTTACAGAAGAGTCCCTTGGTATTGAAGGAGGCATCGTATTGTATGTTAGCAGGTACAATCATTGTAAAAGTAAACTCTAAAAAAATACAATCATAGTCATAATTGAAAGAGCTTTATTACCCTGTGTCAAGGCCATTTGTAACTGTGGGTTATGCCAAATTTCTCACTTGTAATTTTGAAAGGGGCTTTTCACCCTGGGCTGAAAGTGAGCAAGCAAATACCCTAGGCAGAGTGTTGATTTTTTGTATGTTTCAGAAGATTTAAGTGGCAACATTTCCACAGATTAACAAGCATTATTCCTTAACATTATTAACCAGTTTTATGCCCACCTCATGCTGTGCTTATCCAATCTCATGTGTAAATAATATGTAAAAATCATTCATATGTAAATAAGTGCATTAACCTAGGGTTTGCAACTGCATAGTATGAAATCTTAAATTTGAGATCCCAGAATAAAGTACTTACCCAGTATTAAAAATTTACATTTGGTTAACAATTTTACATGTGAAAACCCATAATTATCTAATTGTTAAACGAGTGTGCATACCAATAGGTTCAAAAGTGGTATTACAATGTTAAAAAAAATAATAATAATTAGGTTGACTAGGCAGAAACAATTTTTTTGTTGACAATAATATATTAATAGAAATGATTAAAAACACTTGCAATACGTCAAGAAATATTCTCAAATAGACTGTAAACATGTTACCTACTAGCTTAATCGAAAGCGCCACTTGTCTGTTTTGGTCTTGATGTGAGCGAGTCTGTGTGAGTCAGAGCTACACAGTAATGGGACTTTTAAAGATGTGAGTGTGAGATGGGGGTGTTTTCCACCGAGATCTCTTCAACAGAAAATATACCAGTGTATATGCAGAGAGAAAACATACATTTTATGGTCCATCTAGACAGAATGCATTCTTGCATTCCGCGCAACGAATGGAACAGAATGCTGGCGACTCGAGATTTAAAATGTCAGAGCATCTAAAATTGTGCCGCTACTGCACAAGTTCCTGAAAAAACAGTGAGACGCAATGGTCAAAGTCGTCCGTCCAGTGCATGTTTGCAAAGAAAAACAAATGGAGAATAGAGCGGATGGACGCAAAAATGTGTTCGCCGTGAATAGCCCATCGAACACACTAGCACACACTTACTTGTAAGGTTCCAGAGCCCTATTGCCATATTCCAATGCTTTCACATAGTCATCCAGGCTGATGCAAGCATCCATGGCCAGATCCAGCAACTTGAGCAAATAGATGTTCCTGTCTGGAACAACATCACCATACTTGTCCAAAAGAACCTGGCTCTCTTGCAGTAACTCCTCCCAGTCTTTGGTTCAAAACAGTTAAGGACACAAAAGAAGTAGACATGCATTTAGATAACTAAGCATAGACTAATTCCCATGTTGTTCAAGGCCCAAACTGAAAAGCCCAGGCTGGTGTTTAGTTGGTTTAGCCTGACAAGCTGAAAAGTGCCCAAATCTCCTCGAAAACTGACCAGCAGTACCTGGCTAGGAGACCAGGTGTTTTTCCCCAGGGTAGTTTATTCTGGTAAAAGTTAGATTGGTGCTGGTCTAAATGGTGTATCAGAAAAATTTTGTGAAACGTAGGTGATGAGGCTCTCCGACTAGCACGATCTTCTAGTGAAGCTGGCTGACAAAAAAGACTTGCTGGTTAAACTAGTTTACAAGCCTAGTGAAAACACTAGCACATCAGCATCCAAAAACGATCTATTCTGGTCTTTTCTTTTATACATCAAACATGTGGCCAAGGGGTAAAAGCAAGTGAGGTAGACAGATCTGACAGTTTTGCCCTCACATCTTTGGCTTCTATCTCTTAGAATGATGAGACAAGAGTATCCAGGAGTTGATACAAGTGCAAAACGGCTACAGGCTAATTCACTTCTAAACACACGGCTGGACCTTCTCAGACAAGATTCACTACAGCCAAAATAAAGAAGTACTGCAGTACTGCACTTTATGACCCGTTGATAAAGGATACTTTGCTCTGACTGAAGGTGCTCCAGGTGAGGGATGGTGTCTCTTAAGGACGTCCACGCTGTCTTCTCTCCAGGCAGCATGTCCGAGTCCTGTTCACAAAATAATATAAAAAATATTCATGAATTTAAGGAATTCCTGTGAATAGCCGAAAGATATGTTATGCTTTACACTGCTTTTTGACTTTAAAATTAATTTGATTCCAGTAACGAATCACTTTGTAATCAGATAACTCCCAACACTGATTTATTGTTTGACAAAACTGTTTCAATGTTCAAGCCTTTCAAACATCAAAGAACTTTGTACATACAACAGAACAAAAAACACTGAAGAATGCTGTTTTGAGAGCAGGGACAGACATGAAGGTGGACTTTGCTTATTTCTTTGAGGGCAATTTTTATTTCTATTTTATTTAGTTAGGGCTATAGGGTGGACCTACTTTAGACACATCATGAAATCCCTGGGGAGACGCGCATGCGTGCGTGTGTGTGTTTGTTACAAATATTCACTATACATGTATTAGTGCTTCTGAGACATCAAATGTGTGATGTCTCAGAAGTGAGCAGTCACTGCACTGCCAATACACCATAAGCTGCATTCACACTGCCAGCTACTTTGTTGCTGCATGTCGCCAGTGGTTGGCGGTTAGGTCGCTAGTGGTGTGGATCGAGAGTCTAAACAGCACTGTTTCTTTACAATTAATATTATTATTATTAAAATATTAGTATCACGTGAGCTCTACCATCTTCTCTTGTATTGGCTGTCACTCCCGAAAGTCACTCTTCATTTGCATAAAGTTAAACATTTCTTTATCACGTCGCTGGACACGCCCACATCCAGTCGCCAACGGACGTCGTCGCTCGTGTTGCTGGAAGTAGTCCGCTCTCATGAGATGATGTCGTTTTGTCGCTGGCAGTGTGAACGCAGCCTTAGTTTGACTGCCAGAGTACTTGCTACCCTATGCACACACACACATAGACCCCGTTTTCACCTGGTATTAAGATGCGTCTCGGGTGATCACATGTGGTCAGGTGAGACACATTGCTGTTTACACCTGGTCATTTAAATGTATCTCCTGTGATCACTTGTGATTGGATTTGGAGGGGAGGGTCTCTGTTTCATGATGACATACTTCAATCACTATGTCAGTGTGTTACTGCATGACATTAAATCACAACACCTGTGGTTAGCGATGACCACATGTGATTGGACCACCAAAAACATCTTAATACCTGGTGGAAACGGGGTCCTATAGATGCAGAATCACTGCGAGCTCTTTCACAGAACATGCTTTAACCTAAATAGCTTTTAGTAGTAAAAGCTTGTAAATAGTTTTTCATTATGCCATTCGGAGTAATTTGAAAACAAATCTTGATTTCCATTCTAAAATTGTAATGTAGTTACAGTGACAGTATCCGATGATAATACCATGCTACTGTTTGAATATTTATATATCATGGTATTCAAGGTACCATAATGGCGGTCTTCGGCATCATTTATGGGTGGGACATGTTCCTACTACATTTTGCTTTTGCCAGTTTCGTCCCCACCACTTTTTGAAATAGCTTTCATCAGGTGACTAATGGCGAAGAAATGTTTTCAGTTGTTAAGCGGGAGTTTTCATTTCGTTCATGTGTGTTATAATAACTTGCCCCAAGTGAAGGAGTTCAAGTACCTTGGGGTCTTGTTCAAGAGTGAGGGTACAATGGAGCGGGAGGTTGGCCGGAGAATCGGGGCGGAATTGCACTCGCTCTATTGCACCATTGTCACAAAAAGAGAGCTGAGCCGGAAGACAAAGCTCTCGATCTACCGATCAATTTGCGTTCCTACCCTCACCTATGGTCATGAAGGCTGGGTCATGACCCAAAGAACTAGGTCACGAGTACAAGCGGCCGAAATGGGTTCCCTCAGAAGGGTGGCGGGTTTCACCCTTAGAGATAGTGTGAGGAGCTCAGCCATCCGGGTGGAACACGGAGTAGATCCGCTGCTCCTTGGCATCAAAAGGAGCCAGTTGAAGTGGTTTGGGCATCTGGTAAGGATGCCGCCTGGGCGCCTCCCTAGAGAGGTGTTTCAGGCACATCCAGCTGGGAGGAGGCCTCGGGGAAGACTCAGGACTAGGTGGAGAAATTACATCTCCACATTGGCCTGGGAACGCCTCGGGGTCCCCCAGTCAGAGCTGTTAATATGGCTTGGGATACGGAAGTTTGGGGCCCCCTGCAAGTGGTTGAAGATGGATGGATGGATGGAGATGGATATCTGCACATAACATAATTAATATTCATGAATTTCGCCACTTTGTGAACTGACACTGAAGGACAGACCTGAAAAAACAAATCTAAAAATTTACTTCACTCACTTATTTTGGCATTTATTCTTTTAATAGGTAGCCCTAAAATTTTATTTTTTACAACATATCTGTTATGCAATTTCACACCACATTAGGAGAAAGATCCTATAATTGGCATTAGAAACATTTTTAAGCGCTCTGAGGTGAGAGAATGTAACCGGAATGTGTGAGTAGATTTTATGCTAAAAAATGGACTTCATTATCGAGCCAAGTTCTATGGATGATAGAGGTCCCCATGTATACAGTATGTATGAATGTGGCACATTGAAAAACAGATTTGTATCCAAATAAACTCAGCTCATCTGATTTGACAAGACATCCTCAAATGTTGTTTTTCTTCCCTGGATTAAATTCATATGAATTGCACAATTCAGTATTTTAGTGCTCAAAAAGAAGTCACAGAAACAATCATAAAATGTAAACGAAATAAGCTGCACATATTTTGCCCAGTTATGCGTTGTTGTTCAAGCATACTCGGTTCATATAAAGCATTCAAGCTTTATGAATGATTCATGATGAGGAGAGCAAGCTGTCCAAAATGTGGAAGAAATATATGTATTTCATGAGAGGTCAAAAACCTGCAGGCCATCTGCCAGTGAATGGCGCTCATTTCCTGAAGTCTTTTCCAGACCGAAAACTGGTGCTTTAAATGGATAGTTCATCCAAAAACTAAAATTTTAAACCTGTATGCTGCTTTTCTTACAGAACAAGTTTGTCAAGCTCCAAAAAGGACCAAAAATACTATAAAAACACCATAAAAATAGTCCATGTGACTTGTGCATTATATTCCAAGTCTTCTGAAGCCATCTAATATATGGAATTTAAGTCGTTATTTACTGATAATCTTCCTTTACTGAAGAGCTTGCACCTCGCCCGCACTCACATCCAGAAATAGAAAACATCTTTGTATGGTTCTACACATGCAAGAACAAATTGCGTTTTGGTGGTCACTACAAAATGTTAACAACTGCAAAAAGTTTCAAATTTTGTGTTCCACTGAAAAAAATATCAGTATATGGGTTTAATCACAGAGCACATTTTGGGTGAACTACAGAATTCCTGAGACTGCAAATCCAGCCAATGCAGGAAACATTAATAAAACTGATAAGAGGAAATTACATCACTTCTGAGCATGGCAAACATGCTAAAACTTGACCAGATCAGCGTCAAACTGTCAATCACACCAAATCCTTTCCACTCAAATATAAGACTAAAGCTTATGACGTCAAGGCTTTTAACAGACTAAACAAACAATCTTTATACCTGCTCTGTACTAGCTGTAGACTGCACATTACATCAGCTTGCATTTTACTTTCCAGGGGAATCTCTGTAGCTATGAAACCATCTTGAAGCATGAAATTACACTTATAATTGCTGCTTGCACAAAGGGGGCTGTCCAGGATGCAAACACTTTTTATTTGGCTCTCTGTTTCAATAAAGAAGCCATTTCCATGTTCAACTGAACAGCATACTGTAATTGCAGGGACAGAGCCATGCATCAAATTGTAGATTGCAGACTGTGGTTCAGACTTTGTTTATTATTGTGTAAATTCAATAATCATGCGATTAATTACAGAACTGATTAGGGTGCACTAGGTTCAAAGATGCCTGTAAAAGGAGCATGGGAGGAAGTCCATTGATTTACAAAATGGTCTACTACTGTAAGAAGAATCAGTACAAAGGTCTCATGTAGCCAGACTTTTAAAATGTGCATAAAGTTTTGTCCATGACTCAAAAACATGTTTGTTTGAATGGATCCTATGGTTAACACTCTATGTGAGAAATAGATTGGTAAGGTAATGTGAAAAAAAGCACTGAGTCAAAAAGGAGAGTCCAGCATTACAAGACAGCACCTTTATGAAAGAAAGAACATCTGCGGCCCCTAAAAATACTCTCAGGGTAAATCACATCTCCGGTCACCACTCATCCTGGGAAGGTTAAAACCTGCCGACTCCTCCCTTTTACATATACAGCTGCTCTATTGTTTCAGTGTGTCAGTATGGACAGACTAATTTTGGCAGAGGAGACGTCTCAGTCTTTCCTAGTGCAGTCACTAAGGTTGTCAGATTACCGCAAAGCTGGTGGTGAATCAACAAGCCCATCTCATCAGAACATCATCAGTGTACCACTTAACAAACCTCATCTACAATTACCTCATGCACAGTGAGGGGAGTTGGTGGTGTGTGATGACGAGAAATGTGCTGAACAACAAAAACACATTGGGGAGTTCTACAAACTTTCAAAAATGTGAGAGGTACTTTGCGAAACTTGTAGTCACAATGTTGGACTTGGCATGAAAACATTTCCATAATTGTCCTTATTTCTATGTTATACTGACAAGTCTGAGCAGTCTTTCAATAAATATGAGTCTAAAATGATGGAATTATTCCTCCCGTTTCATTGTCTGCCTAGACAAGTCATAGCACCCCTCTCCTCATTTATGACCATAGCAACTGTTCAGGACAAGTTAGGGGCTTTTCAAACCAAACATGATCTTGTGTCAGTTCACACTGTTGATAATTGCTGATAGTTGCAACACATCTGGCTATTTTTCAGCGTCTCGCACAAAAGCGTCTTGTATTAATAGATGCAGTGTCAAGTAACTTCAACTCTAAAAACACCTCTGAAGACACCTGTGTGCTGTTATATTTGTTGTGGTGCATCTAGCTTTTTATAGTGCAAGAACACATTTGGACTGAAAAGCCCTTTAGGAACTCTACCACTAAATGACCACTAATAATGCCAAGCCAAAACCTGTAAAACACGTGTACTAGATGGATGGCTAGATGGACACATCGATGGAGAGATGAATGAATGGATGAACGGACAGATGGATGAATGAAGAGATGGATGGGTGCATGGATGGACGGATTGATAGATAGAAGGATGGACAGACGGATAAATGTCTGGGTGAATTGATTATGGATTAATGGATTAAAATGGATGAATGGATGGACTGACAGACAGATTGACCAATAGATGGATGGACAAACAGATGGATAAAACGATGGATGGAGTGATGGATGGATAAATGGATGAGTGGATGGTCGGAAGCAAGGAAGGATTGATGCATGGATAAATGGATGGATGGATTGTTGGATAGATGGACAGAAAGACAAATGGATTGATGGGCGGCCAGACAGATGGATGGATGGATAATAAACTCAACTTAGTTCATGCTGAAACTCATACATATATCAGTTTCTCTAAAATCATCAAATCTTATTAAATAAAGCTATATATATATATATATATATATATATATATATATATATATATATATATATATATATTCTATTGTGTTTGATTCAAGCCCAGAAGCAACTGAAGACAAGAATGAAACCCAAGTCTCCATTTCAGCTGCCTTGAGCATGAACGTTTATTCTTATCTGCTCAGATCTGACAGATGACTCAAGCACAGGTCAGCATGAGCAGCTGTGTAGGTGTTAACAATCAGGATAAAGCCTCTATTTCTTGAGCTAAGCGCACAGTTATTTAGCGTGGTATGCCGGTATGCAGGTGCAAAATAACCACAACATCAGCCTGGAAAGAACTCAGTGTATGCCTGTGACATGCTCAAGCACACAGGGCACAAATACCATTTCCCTGTATCAACCACACATACATTTCAAGGTGAAATGTTTAATTATTATTAACCACTAGCGCCACCAAACGGAACTGAAACAGGTTTCCCAAACTCTCTCCCCAATGGTGGGCAAAACAGATAGTCCCGCCCCAAACATATGCTATTGGTTGAGCCAAACAAGCTCCTGTAGAACAATGATAGGCTTTTGTTCAATGGAAATACATTTTTTTGGAAATAAATCAAACAATATATTGATTTCTAAAACAAATTTTTTGTAATGCTAATTCAATTAATTACTTGCCTGCCAAAAAAATGCAATATCTTTATATTATATTGATTTTGGGGCTTTTCTCAGTAAATATTGATACACGATTAATTTGATTAGCATATCAGCATATCATTTAGTCAATTTGATTACATTTTTTAATCAATTGTCAGCCCTAATTTTAACATCATAGACATTACACACTTTAAATTCCCATCTCTCCCTCTCTCCATCCTTGCCACTCATTTATCTGCATTCTTTTACTCTCTTGCATGCCATCCAAAGCTTTAGTCTTGACATGCTCCTGTCATCACAGTGATGATCACAGATGACAGGCCCTGCTGAGGACGGGCTCCCCAGGGCAGTGCGGAGAGAAGGGCGATGGTCTAAGGCTGAATTGACAGATTGACACATAGCTAAATGCTTTCGAAGGGTTAAGCAGGATGGATAAAGAGCAAGACAACGAGGAAAGAGAGAGAACATGGAGGAGAACAGGAAAGGCCAGGTATGATAGATAGTGACACAACCAGAACACAATGAAGTGGAGAGAAGCCTCTTCCAGGAGCGATAGCACAGAGTGATAAGGTGAAAGAGATCAAATTAAACTGAAAAACGAGTGCAAAGAGAGGATAACCCCTATATATATATATATATATATATATATATATATATGTACTGTGCATCCGGAAAGTATTCACAGCGCTTCACTTTTTCCACATTTTGTCATGTTACAGCCTTATTCCAAAATGGATTAAATTCATTATTTTCCCAAAAATTCTACAAACAATACCCTATAATGACAATGTGAAAGAAGTTTGTTTGAAATCTTTGCAAATTTATAAAAAATTTAAAACGAAAAAATAAGTATTCACAGCCTTTGCAATGACACTCAAAATTTGAATAACAAAATGTGGAAAAAGTGAAGGGCTGTGAATACTTTCCGGATGCACTGTATATATAAATAAAAAAGAATCAGAAACCAGCAATAAGCTGGTTTGCTGGTTTAACCTGGTCTCCCAGCCTGGCCAATCTGGCATTAAGCTGGTTTAGCTGGTCAGTCAGCTAGCTTCACTGTTGACCAGCTGACAAGTGTTTGAAAAAGCCCCTATTTAACCAGCAAACAGACCAGCCTGACCAGGCTGGGAAACCAGCTAACACTAGCAAGCCATCTTAGGCTGGTTTAAGCTTTTTTTTCAGCAGGAAAGAAAGGATAAGGGAAAGAAATAGATCTGGGGGAAGGTGTCCATGCAGCTTACCTTATCTTTAGAGGTACAGTGCTCACACTGACACAGGAAGTGGTACTGCTCCTGTAACTGGGCCTGTCTCATTTTGCTGGGCGCAAGGACATCGGTGTAGCTTATAGTCAACTAGACAGAGAGAAAAAGAGAGCAGAGTCATTAAAAGAGACATCTCAGAATACACTCACTGAACACTTTATTAGGAACACTATGGTCCTAATAAAGTGCCAACATGGTCTTCTGTTGTTTAAGCGTTCAACGTTTTTTGCATTCTGAGATGCTATTCTGCTCACTGAGTTACCACAGCTTTCTGTCAGCTTGAACCAGTCTGGCCATTCTCTGTTGACCTCTCTCATCAACAAGGCATTTCCGTCCACAGAACTGCCACTCTTTTTGGCACCATTCTGAGTAAACGCTAGAGACTGTTGTGTGTGAAAATCCCAGGAGATCAGCAGTTACAGAAATACCAAACCAGCCCGTCTGGTACCAACAATCATGCCATGGTTGAAATAACTGAGATCACATTTTTCCCCATTCTGATGGTTGATGTGAACATTAACTGAGGCTCCTGACCTGTGCATGATTGTATGCATTGTACTGCTGCCACACAATTGGCTGATTAGATAATCACATAAGTGCTTGGTGAGTGTACTTCCAGAACCAAGATGGTGAAAAAAGTAGAAGGGCACTGTTGCAATCTATATAGACCAATAATTTGGCAACGCCACCGCCTACGTCACAGATGGAAGAAGTGGCAAAAAGACTGGCTAGCTGACCCAACAGTCCTAAAAAAAAGATTAGCTGTCACCTTTAAATTGTCTGGTTAAGCTACAGTAAATGAAATGTCATGCTGTCCTGTTGTCTGTCAAAATCGAAAAGGCAAAAATCGAGGGCTTAGCTTTAATTGGATTACACCACTGACAAATGGCCTCTCGTTGATGGCTGTGGCTTGTTGACAGAGCTGACTGGACTGTGGACATCATTTCCAACCCACTTTGCAGCAAACATTTTATTAAGTGTGTGTGTTATTAACTCATATCATTATAATAATAGCTAAGAATATTTCTGTATTTATCATGGCTTGTAACTAGCTATGTTGCTAGCAATAGTGTCCCAAACCTAGCTAGCTTTTAACCTAAATACTTATTTTAATCTAACCAGCACTAGCTGTCCAATCTGTCAAATCTAACAGATTTTCCGCCACCACTTACTGCGCGTGCGTTGCATTGTTTGTAAACAATGGGATTGGCCTATTGGCTATTACAGACTGAACATTCAGTTCGGAGAAACAGAGTTAGATGGAAGGACTAGAGTACATAAAACCAGAAAAGATGAGTAAATAGAGTAAACAACAGAAACAGGAGGCAGAAAAACAGATACAGCATGCATGTGACCCTCATGGGTAAACAGCTCTGTGTGTACAGTGTGAAAATATGAGTGGGTGTATGAATTATAATACTGCAGTGTGAATGTGTATGTATGCATGCAAACTGTGTGTGTAGGAAGATGATCACTCATGTATTCTGCAGTCGTATACCACACAGCTCTAAAGTGTGAATTCTCATTACATCCTGTGTACAGAGAGCTTGCCTATTATTCCTTTCTCTGGTTCACTTTCCTCTCTCTCGATGTTCCCTTCCCCTGTCAGCGGGAAATTAAGCATGACTGCCTGATTTACTTTGGAATATTTAAACTTTTGGTGGGGAAATAAACAGATCGGCCGCATAATGAGGGGTTGCATGAGTTTCTCTGTTGTCGAGCGTGCAGGACGGGGCCAACCCTAAAAACCACATCCCACACTCCAGCACTGATCAACTGAAGGGATTCATGTGTATGTGAATATTTTGGCTTGGGGAACGCTGTCTATGCCGGTTTCATTAGGCTAGTGGTGTGACTGGTGTAAATGGGTTTAAATGAGCACTGATTAGCCAAGGTTGATTGTTTAGTTGAACGTCCGCTAAATGCCTTAAGAGTTATTTGTGAGAGTTATTCTTCGGATTACTGAATTAGGGTTACGTTCATTTGGCAGGGAGCTCTGTTAAGTGCCTGCAATTTAGAAAATCAGTCAAAACGGCGTGGTTTTAATAAAAAAGTGTGAATAGTTTGTGCTCCATTCAGAAGCGAATTGAACAATTAAAACCTGTAGTTAGTAGTTAGTTAAAAATAACACAAGTGTAAGGTATATTCCTATTTAAATAGCTTATTTTGTGTGTGTGTTTGTACCTCTTCGCAGGTTCTGATGAACCGAACAGCTCTCAGTGTGAGTTTCTTGCCTTCAAACATCATGACACAGTTTGGCTGGCAGTCGTGGTTCAGCAGGGACATGCTAGTACAGACAAACACAAATTAAACCAGGAACTCTTGAACCATGTTTAAGCCAAGTTGACATGAATTTGTGAATGGACCTTTTCAACTAGACTTTATCATGGAGGATGGCATACTTTATCCTAAATTAGGCCTTTTTGTGGTTAAAGATCTGGGCCTGTAATCTAAAGGTTTTAGGTTCAAACCAAACTAGAAACGATCCGTGTGCAACTACTATTGTGTCCTTGAGCAAGACACAAGATGACAGTCCCTGTAATAAGTGTAGTTTAAGTCAGTTTGGATAAATTACTTCTGAATTACTACTTGTATATGACAGATTAAACCTTTTTGAAGAGTAAAAATAACCCTTTGGAAGAAAACATTGTTTATGGCATTGCGTTATTGATGCCTTTCACTTTTTAGAAAAAAGAAAAGAAAAGAAAAAACGAAGTTGATTTAATAAAGACAAGGTGGTGAAATACAAAATACACACTCATTAAAGGTAAAACTCATAAAAATTTTCCTCATCAAACACTGATTTATAGATTCAGTTCACTTCTCTCGCACCTTACAGTCTAGCTGATTCCACAAAAGCTCAATGGGGTAAAGATCCATAACACTCTTTTCCAATTATCTGGCTTTTTCTTTGCAATTCTTCCCATAAGGCCTCCACACCTGAGTCTTCCTACTGTTGTACATGAAACTGGTGTTTAGCGGGTAGAATTCAATGAAGCTGTCAGCGGAGGACATGTGAGGTGTCTATTTCTTAAACTGGAGACTCTGATGTACTTATTCTCTTGTTTAGTTGTACATCTGGCCTTCCACATCTCTTTGTGTCCTTGTTAGAGCCAGTTTTCCTTTGTCTTTGAAGACTGTAGTGTACAACTTTCTATGAAGTCTTCAGATTGTTGGCAATTTCAAGCATTGTATAGTCTTCATTCCTCAAAACAATGATTGACTGAGATTCTAGAGAAAGCAGTTTCTTTTTTTGCCATTTTTGACCTAATATTGACCTTAAGACATGCCAGCCTATTGCAAATTCAAAAACAAATACAAAAACAATATAAAGCTACATTTAAAAAAAACAAATAACTTTCAACTCTGTATGATATATTGGCAAGTGATTTTCTAGTACCAAATTAGCAATTTAGCATGATTACTCAAGGATAAGGTGTTGGAGTGATGGCTGTTGGGAATGGGGCCTGTATCTATCTATCTGTCTGTATATATATACACTGATCAGCCACATCATTAAAACCACCTGCCTAATATTGTGTAGATCCCCCTCGTGCAGCCAAAACAGTGCCAACTGTTCTTACCACAAATGAATAGGGTGGTTATCTGAATAATTGTAGACTTTGTCAGTTCGGACAAGTCTCGCCATTCTCTGTTGACCTCTCTCATCAACAAGGCATTTCCATCCACCGAACTGCCACAGAATGTTTTTTGTTTTTGTAAATTCTAGAGACTGTTGTGTGTGAAAATCCCAGGAGATCAGCAGTTACAGAAATATTCAAACCAGCCAATCTGGCACCAACAATCATGCCATGGTGCAAATCACTGAGATCACATTTTTCCACATTCTGATGGTTGATGTGAACATTAACTGAATCTCCTGACTCTTGTACTGCTGACACACGATTGGCTGATTAGATAATCACATGGATGTTTGTTGGTGCCAGACGGGCTGGTTTGAGTATTTCTGTAACTGCTGATCTTCTGGGATTTTCACACATAATAGTCTCTAGAATTTACAGAGAATGGTGCCAAAAGCAAAAAGCTTTGTGAGAAAAAAAAAGCCAGTGAGCAGCAATTCTGCAGATAGAAATGGATTGTTAATGAGAGAGGTCAACAGAGAATGGCCAGACTGGTTTGAACTGACAATGTCTACGGTAACTCAGATAACCGCAGATATTCCAACAGAGTATGTAGCCTACATGCAACAAAAGACGAATTGCAAAAATATTTAATTTTCACCACAGCAATTAAATAAGAAATGGAAATAAATTAAATACAATTGCTTTCTTAATCTTGCTAAGGCTTATTCCACATTTTATAAATCCTAAATAGACACAATTACACTTAAAATATTATTTTAGCCTATTTTTAAGATGTACATATATATATTTAATAACACAAATCCATACATTTCTCAAGTTAATTTATGGAATTTTGTTATAAAATTGAAATGTGCAAATCTACAAATGGGCTAAAAATATTTTTTTTTTCATTGTAAATAATATTTTCACACTTTTTACACAATTTGGTAAAATTACAGCTTGATTGGAAATTACATCTATCTAAAATATTCTGCTCAAAACTTATATTCACCTTGGATTTCTTCATCACATGTGTCATATTTTATCTCAAACATGCTCTTCATTGACACTTTTTTGACTTCATAAACAAGTACACTAACTTTTGACAGAACATTATTAGTAGCAAAATTATTTGGTGTGCAGGCGGAAGTGACGCCACAACTGTGGGACAGTCGTAAATTTGGCATATTGATAGAAATTACTTTCACAAAATAAATATTGAAATGTATTTTCATATCACTCTCTGTTTAGACAATAAACATGTTATAAACATGTAAAAAAAATTTTTATGGATTTTGAAAGTCTGGGTCTGGTACTAGGCTAAAACAATAAAATATATACATAAGCGGCATTTAAAAGTACCAAAAATAAATGATGAAGGCCTGGTAATACGTTTCAAGTCAGTTTTAATGGGAACTTAATATAACAAAACAAAACATCTTTAAATCTGTTTGTTTAATAAAAATCACCCCTTGGGACATGAAGTTGCCCAAAGTTGAAGAAACACCAAATAATTTACATTAAATATATTAATGTGTCATCTCATTTCTAACTTACTTTATGCACATGAACTAATGATTTGTTTGTTATTATCTCCTAAAAGTTACTGTAAGTGACCAACCTACTGTATAATATGTGTCTACTACAGTTTCTATTTGTGTTCATATATTATATTCATGTTCGAATATCATGCATGCCAACAACTACTCCATTGTGGTCAAGACTTAAAGAGACAGTTAGCAAAATGTATTTACATGCACACAAGCATGACAGAACAAACACAGTCATTATAAATCAGCCATGAAAGCATAATTAGCCTCTTTATGTGAACAGGAATACACAATGTCCTTCTCTTGAGTCTTCTACTATAACATCGGAAACCATTCATAATGCCACAGCAACAAATTACTGCTGTTTGTCATGGTCTGGAGGAAACCTCAACACTGCATAAGTACAGTGTATACAGTGGGATTAGAACGGGCCCACCCAGCTGACGGTAAACACACAGGACTTGCTCTCATGGAAGAATATTTTTACGTCATTAACGATTCTAAACCTTTTTTGATGAACACCCCCTACTGTTTATTTGACGCTGCAAAACCAGATACTGCAGACGCGTCGCTAGACATCAAAATCAGGTGAACCGCAGTATAAATCAGTACCAACCCATACAATTGAGAACCAACTGCTATACTCCAAGTCTAGATAAATGTTTTCATGCATAAACGAACTTGACGATAGATTTTATTATTATGAATGATAAACGCCCCCCATTTGTAACCTAACGCCCCCCTCTCTACTAATTTGCTCTCAGCGCCCCCTGCCATCCTTTGAATGCCCCCTGGGGGGCGGTCCTGCCCCATTGAGAACCCCTGCTCTAAGACATTTACAACAATGTCTGAAGGCTTGATTCCACCTCATCCAGTTTCGTGAAATCATAGCATATATCTAAACAGCAATTTCAGTATCTGTCTTGCTAGCTTTGTTTGTTCACTGTAATCCCAGAGGCTCATATTCATAGAAGTGCAGTGTTTCCCATGGATGTTGAATATTGAAGTTGCGCCAGTTTAATGGCCCACACAGGGAGGAGAGTTCTTTATCTTCCAAAGTGAGATATTTTGCTGTCCTCAATACAGATTTATTTTCTAGAAAACGATAATAGTGTGTTTCCTCAGCTACAGGCACTTTTATGACTGAGGTGTTGAATTTTATTAAAACAAAGAGGTCTCAACTTTTACCTTCAATGTATTTGTGCTACTTTTCCAAAGCCAATGTTAAGATTTTAAGTAGTACCCATGTCCAAAACCCAGTCTTTCCAAAAAAATATATGGTAGCACTTTACAATCAGGTTCCATTCATTTACATTAGTTAATGCTTTAGGAATCATGAACATACAATGAACAACACATTTTATTACAGTATTTTTCATGTTTGTTAATGTTAGTTAATACAAATACAGTTGTTCATTTTTAGTTTATGTTAGTTCGTAGTTTTTATTTAAAAAATATATTAGTATATGTTCAAATTTACATTAAACACTGTAAAAGTGTTTTTCATTGTTAGTTCATGTTAACTAATGTTGTTAAACAATGTTAACGAATGGAACATAACTGTAAAGTGTTACCAAAAATATTTATTCTATTTTTAAGAAATATGACAACTATGACTGACTACTTTGATAAACCATTTATAATATATAATAACCCATATGTATGCATTATCATATGATATTTTATCATTTTGAATTATTTAAATATTTATAGAAGTATTTGGAGGCCTTTCTTGGCAAATAGGAAATAATTGTGATTGTAATGAATTGGCATATCATGTACTACACACAGATACATGAATAAATATACATATACAGAATATATAAAGTTTATAAAAAAATAAAATGAAACTTTTGGCAGCCAGTGTGTGTGTGTGTGTGTGTGTGTGTGTGTGTGTGTGTGTGTATATATAAATAAACACAGTACTGTGCAAAACATTTAGGCACATAAGATGTTTCACAAAAGCATTTGTCTTAAGATTATTATTTATATCTTCAGCTTTAGTGTGTCAATAGGAAAAATACATTTTAGACTTCCAAAAATTACTTTGCAAATATAAAATAATAGAAGAACAGGGAGCC
Organism: Xyrauchen texanus; assembly: GCF_025860055.1. Classification (NCBI taxonomy): domain Eukaryota; kingdom Metazoa; phylum Chordata; class Actinopteri; order Cypriniformes; family Catostomidae; genus Xyrauchen; species Xyrauchen texanus. The sequence continues at coordinate 6,065,451 of NC_068297.1, forward strand.
CTGCAACAGATGTCATGGCCCCCACAGAGCCACCCCGAACATTGTGTCAGTCTGAGATTACATGAAGTGACAGAAGCAATTGAGACAGCATAAGTAGACAGAAGAACTGTGGTGAATTCTCCAAGAAGCTTGGAACATCATATCTGCCAGCAACCAAGAAAAACTGTGTCCAGGTGTATCTAGAAGAATTGGTGCTGTTTTAAAGGCAAAGGTGGTCACACCAAATATTGAATTAGCTTTTTAAGTTATCTTTTGTATGACATTAAGTGATAAATGAAAACTATTTATGAAGACATCCACACTATGCAACAGTTTTCATAATTGCCTAAAACTTGTAAACTTGTGCACAGTACTGTATATATATATATATATATATATATTTATTTATTTATAAATGTGTAATGCAAAAGGGGTCTGACATTTTATTCCAGAAGCACCCAATTACACAACCTCCCATGATTGGCCAACACAAATGACTGTATTAACAGCCATTAAAAAATCTCCTGGAAGTGTCACAGCAGCAGACCAAACCCTTTGAGCTCTGATGATTGTTCTTCACATGCCAGTGCTTTCCATAGAGGAGAATTTCTATGCTTCATCTCAAGGGGTTCCAAATCAGTTCACTTACTGTATATCACTAATCCACTGCCACTATTTTCTCTAAAATAATACATTAAATGCTCATCAAAAGTGTATCAAATCTAATTTTATTTCCTCATTTCAAAATAGCAGAGAAAATAAATCAGTTCACCGAAATTAAATAGGGTTGTACTATAAAAGCTGTCAGTTGTATGAAAAAACAACAACAACAACAACAACAACAACAATGCTGATTTGACAAAGAGGACCCACAGGTGATGATGTGAGTTCAACTTGTCAAAATACACATACATCAAGGGTAAAACTAGTACAATCTTGCAAAAATTCCCTTTCTTTTCTCAAAGCGACAGACTATTTATGCATCATCATCAAACACGGATTTATTAAATCAACTGCAAATCCCACAAAGACAATACGCCTCTCACAGCACAATACCTTTTGAATATAAATAATGAGCCTGTAAACTAACCAAACTAAATAACTGAAAAGAAATGGAAAAAATCCATTTCGTGTGACTCCATCCAGGTCTCCTAAGCAACCAAATTGGCCCGGTTGCTAGGGAGGGTAGAGTCACATTAGGTAACCTCCTAGTGGTCACGATTAGTGGTTCTCGCTCTCAATGGGGCGCGGGTAAGTTGTTTGTGGATCGCGGAGATTAGCATGAGCCTCCACATGCGGACTCTCCACAGTGTCATGCACAATGAACCACGTTATAAGATGCGCGGATTGACGGTCTCAGAAGCAACTGAGACTTGTCCTCCGCCACACAGATTGAGGTGAGTAACCGCACCACCACGAGGACCCACTAAGTAGTGGGAATTGGGCATTCGAAATTGGGAGAAACGGGGATTAATATATATATATATATATTTTTTTTTTATCTCAAACCTTCCTTACAATGTCAGTCAAGGTTTCCTGCACCATACACACTGCTTTGTACAGACATCATTTAGTTTTACATTACCAGTTTCCACCGTCTCTCAGATGCTTTTTAATAGTCCGTTTTTGCTATGACCAGTTATGATTGGCTAACCACTGCGTACAGGGATAGTACACGATGTCTTTTTGAGTGCAGTCAAGTTTATGAAAATGTATGTTGATATGTAAAATGGACAGATATATGTTAATTTGCTCATTGCTGTAATATCAATGCATAATTCTGAATTCGGATAAGGCTGTTTTTGTAGCTCACTAATGGTCTGGGTGGACTGGGGAAGGAGCTTTGCATTGTGAACCTTACACAATAGATTATTTTTACATAGTAGACTATATTTACAAAACCAAAAAAAAAAACTATTCTGTTTACAATAATATGTCCCCTTTAAGAAATATCAAAAACTGAGACCAGCTTATCAAAATTGAAATAGGCTTTCAGATAAGCCGTTGTCTACAAATACACAAGACATTTAGCTCAAAGCAGAGCAATTAACCTGAGTGAAACCCTCTTTTATGGTTCCCCTTAATCTGTGCTTTTAATTATTCAGCCATAAAAAGCCCATAAGAGCTCATCTCTTCTCACCTACATGCACACAGGCCTAAACTCAATCTTTACATGTGGTTTCCAAGTAATGTCAAAAGAAATTCATTAAAACAAGTCTATACTTGTAGCCCTCAACACAAAGTGATGTAAACAGGAGAGTTGCAAAAAATGTAATAATCGTGAACAAAAATGGTTAATTAGAGAATATGGCTGACATCAAGACGATCTTCTTTCATCAGGGCTCGACAATAAGGATTATTTTTGCTAGCATATAGGTCATATTTTTAACCACAAAAAAAAAGCTACATTTAAAGAAACACATTTTGATATGTGTCTGCAAGATATATGCATGTTTCTTTTTTATTTAAACATTGTTTTGTTTACCTCAAAATAAGTAATTTGTAAAAAATTAATTTGTGAAATTATTAACATATTAATATATTAAGTTATAAGGTTTTTAATTTGCCATGACAACAATAAATTCACACGCACACACTCACTCACTCACTCACTCACTCACTCGCACACACTCGCACGCACACACACACACACACACGCACGTACACACGCACGTACACACACGCACGCACACACACGCACGCACACACACACACACGCACTCACACTCACACACGCGCACACACACACTCACGCACCACGCACTCACGCACGCACACACACGTTTGTATATCATTGTGGGGACTCTCCATAGACATTCCATTAATTGTATGGATTTTATACAGATCTAATGATCATTTCTATCCCCTAACCATCACAGAAACCTTTTTGCACTTTTACATTTAAAAAAACATTTAGTATATTTATTAAGCCATTTCCCTCGTGGGGACCACTGGTTGGGCCCCACAAGGTAGGTGATCTCTGACTTTGGTGGAGACATATTTAAATAAGCAGAATTTGCAAAAACAATATTCAGAGCATTACAGAAAACTAAATATTTTCAAGACATAAATCACAACTATGATCAATGAAAATAAGATTCTGTCAACTGGCCAAACACTCTCTCACACTGGCCCGGAGCCATCCTTTTTAAGTCCAGCTCATCTTCTACCCTTTGCCATTAACACAGCATAATACCTGGTTACTTAGGAGCCCAAAACATGAACAGACACGGTGAATAGCAATGCTCTGTGTTCATTTATGGTCTTTTATGAATGTTTCCAAATAACGGAGGCAAAGGTAGGCATTAACTCTGCCGAGACACAAAGAAAAGCATTTCTGGAACACCCTCACAATTGAAAACAGCTCAATCTCCTCTTGGCTGAATTTACTGCATTTCCACAACAGGAGAGATTGACACAATTGCTGCATGGATGTGATGTCAACATCAACCATCTCAATGCTTTTAGACATACATATAACACAGTTCCCACTCTTTTCAAGACACAATTTTTCAGGACATTCTATTTGCCCAACAATTGAAATGTTTAAGCAAAAACACAATCGAGCTTGTATTTTGCTGTTTTTGATGGTAGTTTCTCACCTCCAGAAAAGCGGTTTGCTACATGGCCCAATGTGATTATTAATCCCCATAAAGCTGTCTGTGAAATCATTGAAAAAAACAAATAGTCTGTATGTGCTGCACACTTCAGAGTGCTCTGCTCACTGTCATTTCACACAAGAGCACACGTGAAGATCATGATGCGGTGTTTTCAGTTTATGAGCGCCTGGCTTCACACATTCATTTTGAAGCCTGCTTCACATGGAGATTATATATTTATATGATGAAATCACATCCTTTGATGTTTAATTATCACAATAAAACATTTAGCAATTTTAATTTGTTCATCCAGATTTGTAATTTTCCATGACTTTCAGTGTTTTACAGCTAATGCCATTTTTACAATTATATTCCGGGATTCCATCCGTGTTTTCCACATGTGCAAGATGATTCCAAACGATGAATTATTGAAAATTAATTCACATTCCGAGGTTTAAAGGCCGAATCATCAAGCTACCAACCCAGGGTGTGAATGAATATTCAAAACAATCTGTTGTCCGACTGTTAGTATTGTCAGTTTAAAGTTTTATTTTAAATGTAAAAATTATAATATTTTGTACTTTATTAATATTTTTAAAAAAATTTGGACCAAACCTGAGATGACAGCACATGAGCAGATAATGTATGTGACAGGGATTCATTCACAAAAATATTTTCCAGGACAAATAATTATTTTCCAGGACATGTAGGTATTTTTTAGAATTTTCCCTGACTTTTCCATGACTTTTCCATGACTGAAAATCTGCATTGCAAAATTCCAGGTCTTCCAAGACGTGTGGGAACCCGGATATTAGTGCAAATCACAAGTCCAAGCTCAGATTACTGGTTCATAAACACTTACTATCTGCCCTGTTTCTTACACAATGCTATCACATGACATCAAACATTTAATACAGGGCACAACTTGTAAAGCGGTTTATTTTTACGTTTGCATCACATAACCAACTACATTTACAAACTTATTCAAGCACGATCAAATTGTGCTGTTGTTCAACTAATAGAGCGAAGACTTGAGAATGAGACTGAAGAGCAGGCGTGTTGACACATGAACTGAAAGTGTCACAGACGCACAATAAAATTACGTGGTTTATTCAGTAGTTGCATTTTTCATCTCACGTTTGCTTTAATGACAATATCGGTTAGGTTTAGGTTTGAGGTTTAGTAAGGTCGATTTAAAACTCAATAGAAAATTAACTTTAAAAACCGAATTTATTTGGGAGATATTTTCACTTGCTTTTAGCACCACATAGTGGACGTTTCACTAAGGAACTGCCGCGATACGAAATACCATGTAAAGTACATTTGAAAAAAGCGTCACCACTGTCTCATATTTTTCATGAGAAGATAATTGCTCATTTCTTCAACTATGGACATTTTGTCCTCTGGACGTTTAAAACAAATTTTTCACACTCTCACTAGATTATTTAAGTCCAGTAACAATGTACAAAAGTGGAGATACAGTTCATGCTTTACAAGACAATTCTGTCATTTTTGTCAGTTTTCTGAAACGTCATGAACATTTCCACCACAATGTCACATCTACTTGATCTAAATGATGTATCATATTTAATAGCTTTCTGTGGTGAAAATTACATTAACATTTTTTTGGGAATAATAGAGCTGAAAATGGCCTTTTAAAGTTAGAATTGCTATTTATTCTAAAAGACACATTTATATAATATTTTCACATTTTTGCATAATTTGGTAAATTTTCAGCTTGATTGGACATGGAAAAAGGATAATAGCTTTGATTCTTCTTTAATTGTTTCACACAGCATGTCTCATATTTCATTTTACGCTTGTTCTTAACTAAAACTTTTGTCTCCTTGGCAGAGGTGGGTAGAGCAGCCAAAAACTTTCCTCAAGTAAAAGTACAATTACTTAAAAAAAATTATTACACAAGTAGAAGTAATGTTCAAACTGACTTGAGTAAGAGTAAGAAAGAATCAAATAAAAGGAATACTCAAGTAGTGAGTAACTAGTTTTTTCATAATTTAAGATTAAAAGTCTGGGTCTGGGTATGTTTAGTCAAAATTAGTAAGGCTGTAGGCATGGTAAAACATTTTCAAGACAGTTTTGATATGACTTTCATCAAACAAAAAGACAAATCTTATAGTATTTATAAGAAAGAACACCTGGGACACAAAATTGCCCATAGCTGAATAACCACCCAGTTATTCCTCACTATTTCCACGGTCTGAATGTGTTAAATGGAAAAGTTACAAACAATCCTCGGTCTCCTGGATGACAGCGGTTGCACTCGGTGGAGTGTCAGTAAATCTTTATAGATTTCTGCTACTGGGGTTTTGTCAGGCTGCAATACAACAGACTGCCTGCCTCGGCTTTACTGGAGCTTAGCCTGGGCTCCGTGGACACGCTCTCTTCCCCTGATAACCGTGCATAGCCTGGGCCACGAGTGTCAGCGTGGAGCCCTGGCCCAGGAGCACAAATCCTCTCGTGAGCCCCAGACACAACAACAGGGATTAACAGCAACTGCTGCTTCACATCCAGACAGAGAGCAAGTGTTACACTGAAGTAGACATGGCTGAGAATTTACACACACCAAGATATGCTCATGCAATAAATCCTCCATTGCAGAGAAAAACTGTACATCACATTTTGTTTATAAAAACACCCTTTTAGGGTTTATACATGAAGCAGTTATACATGTACTGTATATATACTGTATTTTGGTCAAATACTTCCGATTTTCTCTGTGTAAAAATAGCTGTCCGAGCAGTGGGTCCCCCACCCCCCCTGAGTATTTCGAGCATACTCTCCTCCACCATGTTGAATGTTGATATTTCCCAACATGGACACTCTGGTATCCAATAGTATCAGGTAAGTGTATGTGCAGTTACTCCGTTTGTTGTGTCTCTCTGCTGTGATAAGCCTTAATGCTGAAGCTGTTCCTTCAACTGTATTTCCCAGCTTTTAATGTCATAATAATAATCTGATTGATCTTGGAGTGAGAGACAATGTCGATGTCTTCAAAGAACGTGTGCCTGACGTGCTGACTCAATGCATGTCAAACTTAACTAGCTCATAACACATAAAAATTGTCTTTTGTCGCCACCTGGTGGCTAAAATCTTTTATGTCACAGGGATAAATAAAAAGACACTAAATAATTGTTGTATAAACATATACAGTACATAAAGTCAGTAAATGAATCACATTGTACAGATTGGTTATCTGAGTTACTGTAGACTTTGTCAGTTTGAACCTGTTTGGCCATTCTCTGTTGACCTCTCTCATCAACAAGGCATTTCTGTCCACAGAACAGCCCAATGTTATGTTTATGACGCAACGCACCCGAGACGCTACACAAGCATGTCTGACGCTTGTTGAAATTGACGGGTCCTTAAACAAGCCCTCATAATAAATTAACTGATTGACAAATTCACTTGTGAAATGGATTGCTGTGAACTGTGTGCCAATGATTGACTTATGATCAATAATATGGTAGTAAACAATACATTGTATTCTAAAGCCATTTTTGTATTGTCTTATCAATGATAAACTCTTCTGCTACAAGAATGTAATGCATTTTAATTATCTGAATATCTTTTTTATATATATATATAATTTATTTTATATTTAAAAGATAATTATGTATAATTATTTCATCATTATATTTGTAATTATTGTTACATGAGGGGCTTTCTCAGCAAATATTTGTATATGCGATTAATCACGATTAATTAATCGGGACACCACGTAATTAATTCGAATAAAACAAAATATTGATTGACAGCCCTAATATACAGTGAGGAAAATAAGTATTTGAACACCCTGCTATTTTGCAAGTTCTCCCACTTAGAAATCATGGAGGGGTCTGAAATTGTCACCGTAGGTGCATGTCCACTGTGAGAGACATAATCTAAAAAACAAAATCCAGAAATCACAATGTATGATTTTTTTACTATTTATTTGTATGATACAGCTGCAAATAAGTATTTGAACACCTGAGAAAATCAATGTTAATATTTGGTACAGTAGCCTTTGTTTGCAATTACAGAGGTCAAACCTTTCCTGTAGTTTTTCACCAGGTTTGCACACACTGCAGGAGGGATTTTGGCCCACTCCTCCACACAGATCTTCTCTAGATCAGTCAGGTTTCTGGGCTGTCGCTGAGAAACACGGAGTTTTAGCTTCCTCTAAAGATTCTCTATTGGGTTTAGGTCTGGAGACTGGCTAGGCCACGCCAGAACCTTGATATGCTTCTTACAGAGCCACTCCTTGGTTATCCTGGCTGTGTGCTTCGGGTCATTGTCATGTTGGAAGACCCAGCCTCGACCCATCTTCAATGCTCTAACTGAGGGAAGGAGGTTGTTCCCCAAAATCTCGCAATACATGGCCCCAGTCATCCTCTCCTTAATACAGTGCAGTCGCCCTGTCCCATGTGCAGAAAAACACCCCCAAAGCATGATGCTACCACCCCCATGCTTCACAGTAGGGATGGTGTTCTTGGGATGGTACTCATCATTCTTCTTCCTCCAAACACGGTTAGTGGAATTATGACCAAAAAGTTCTATTTTGGTCTCATCTGACCACATGACTTTCTCCCATGACTCCTCTGGATCATCCAAATGGTCATTGGCAAACTTAAGATGGGCCTTGACATGTGCTGGTTTAAGCAGGGGAACCTTCCGTGCCATGCATGATTTCAAACCATGATGTCTTAGTGTATTACCAACAGTAACCTTGGAAACGGTGGTCCCAGCTCTTTTCAGGTCATTGACCAGCTCCTCCCGTGTAGTTCTGGGCTGATTTCTCACCTTTCTTAGGATCATTGAGACCCCACGAGGTGAGATCTTGCATGGAGCCCCAGTCCGAGGGAGATTGACAGTCATGTTTAGCTTCTTCCATTTTCTAATGATTGCTCCAACAGTGGACCTTTTTTCACCAAGCTGCTTGGCAATTTCCCCGTAGCCCTTTCCAGCCTTGTGGAGGTGTACAATTTTGTCTCTAGTGTTTTTGGACAGCTTTTGGTCTTGGCCATGTTAGTAGTTGGATTCTTACTGATTGTATGGGGTGGACAGGTGTCTTTATGCAGCTAACGACCTCAAACAGGTGCATCTAATTTAGGATAATAAATGGAGTGGAGGTGGACATTTTAAAGGCAGACTAACAGGTCTTTGAGGGTCAGAATTCTAGCTGATAGACAGGTGTTCAAATACTTATTTGCAGCTGTATCATACAAATAAATAGTTAAAAAATCATACATTGTGATTTCTGGATTTTTTTTTTTTGATTATGTCTCTCACAGTGGACATGTACCTACGATGACAATTTCAGACCCCTCCATGATTTCCAAGTGGGAGAACTTGCAAAATAGCAGGGTGTTCAAATACTTATTTTCCTCACTGTATATATATATAAGTGTTTCCCCTTAATTGACTAGACTCGCCACAGTCTCATAATGAACCGAAAACATTTTTACATTTCTCATCTAAAATATGTTTTGTACTTCTCAGTCTCATAATAACATAAAATAAAAGGTTGTGTTTTGCACTCTCTCGCATGCCAGTCAGCTCCTCACCCGCTGCTGTAAACTCACGCGCTAACACACACTCGCAGATATATACTCTGTTGTGTAGTTTTGAAGCTCTGAGTCCCTTTTACTGTATAAAGAGCAGTTGATTAAGAAGCTGGATTCAGCCTCGTCTTTCCCTGCATGCTGTCTCATGAGCGTGCAGGAAAAAGCACTTGTGTCTCATTCAGTTGAACTCTGAGCATCTCAGAGAACAGCACAGCAGACGTCACTAGAGCAGCTCTCTTGAGAGCGTGTGAAGATGAACCACTTCTCAAGCGCTCTAATGTGCACGCCGTCTACAGAGACTGGTGTCAAACTCCTGCGAAAATATATAATTTATATAAACTTATTAATTTTGTGAACGCAAAGCGCTCCAGTTTCACTTAACAGCCATGTAATGGCAAATGGTCATTGTGTGTTTATCCACGCAGAGTTAATAACAGGCAGTGAGACAGAGGAGATGTCCAGCTCTATTTCTGTGGAGATGATCAAATGCAAGAAACAGAATCTTAAAGTCTTTCTTCACGAGAAATAAGGGCATCAGAGAGCCTTAAAATAATGTGTGAAAGTGAAGAATTTAAGGCAGAAATACTTAACTATTGCATAATATTATTTAATATAATAAAATATAATAGCTATACAGGTTGGCTGGGTTACAAAAGAAGCAAAAGAAAACAAAACATTGAAAAAGTCCAATGGATCAAAAGTAAATCGGACAAATAAGAGCAATATATTTGAGTTATTTAGAACTATTTTGATAATTAAAATATTATTTTAATTATTATACTTTTAAATTTGACTGACATTCATGTTTTTGAAGCCTGAAAAGGAAATCATATAAACTTATTTTATTATATGACCCAAGCTTCTATACAAAATATGTATAAATGACTTTTTTTGTGTGCATGAAGCACACATAGTGAGTTTGTATGGTAACTAATCGTCATATTCGTGAAACACCTAAAACAGACGATTAATCATCATATTCGCAGTTTTGTTAAAAATGTGTACGAAATTTCAAACAGTGACAACAGCTTGTATCATTAATAAAATGCAATTTCATGACACCATATAAATTAATAGAATGTGAAATTTGTAAATTGTTTAAAATGTAAAATGCGATTAAAATCATAAAACAAAATATATATATATATATATTTTTTTTAAATATACTATATTGTGTGAATATATATATGAAGAGGCCCACTCTCTTAGTTTGGTTAATATATTTTTTAGTTACATTATGCTTACATGTCGTCTAAAAACAATCATTTACTAGCCAATGACGAATCTTTCTCCAACATGATCGTAAAGGGTTGTTAACTAACATTAAATGTATCCACTGTATTTATACACTACTCCACGCACAATTTATCATCACCATGTACAAACAGATAATATTACTGCTGAAGCTACAATCATGATGATTAACGTAAATTAACATTAGCGTTACTAGGTTAATTGCCATAACGTTACACTACTTATGGCTTCACTAGCTAGCTATCGTTAGCAGTCAGAGGTAACATGAAAAGATAAAAAGCTGAAACTGACATCCCTAGTTTGTACCCTGCTTTTCAGAATGGTTAGAGCACGAAATTGCTAAAGCTACAGTAGGTAGTATTTATTCATTGAAAGGGTTCAAGTTAAATGAGGCTCCCTGTGAGAGATTAGCACCATAGACACGCTCTGAGTGAAAACTGTGGGCCGGGTAGTGTCAATCGATCTAATTTTAGCCAATCGCTTTTGGCGAGGTTGGCCTTGGCTCTGTTTGTGAATAGCTGTCAATTAAATCCTGGCTGGGGGTGAAGAGCATCATGTACATGGGAAAGAATTGGGGGTGCTGTTTCTCACAATTCAATTTATTTCAAATTTGCCTACTGCAGCTTTAAGAGCACAACACTAGCTGTTCTTTGCTCTAAAAATACACCAGATGGAATTATTTATATTTAAAATGTAAAACATTTTCCTACGGGGTAGCATGCGCCTGGACCCCCCTAAAGGGTCAGAGACCAGACACTGGTGCACTGACACTCAGGGGCCTGTCACATTTTAATCGCGGTCACCCTCTACAAAGAAAACTACACAGTGAGAGAGAAAGAGAGATTTACAGCTCCTGTCAATTTTTTTAAGACAGACAAAACCAATAAATCTATAGCACCCTTATTAATTGGTACTATTTTCGACATTGTGAATAGTATTACAGTCATCGAAACAAAGATCATAAGAAACATTTATTCAGTCGAGAGTGTCCAAACCTTTGACTGGTAGTATATTTTGTATAGGGAGTCGAAATTGATGTGGAGTTACTGTTGGTGAGCAAATGTCAAATCTATTGTGAAGTCTATATAATACTTGCATTTGCATGCAATACATACTGTATGCATAATGTACGAAAATAACAATAATTAGCAGGGGTTCTAAAATTTTGTTCACCATCAGTAAGCTTTAAAATGTGTTTTCCCTCTTCAGGATTAAAAATCCACACCATCATCGCAAAGGATTCATCAAGTCTTACATATACAGAAACAAAGCAATTTGCCAAGGAAATCCCCTCTATTTCAGGGCTTACAATATGTCTCGGCAAGTTGTAATTTAGTCACAGTGAAAGACGAATGTCTGTTTATGTGTAATTATTCCCATTTCTTCCACTGATTTTCTTTCAGCTCCCCCATATGTGAATAGGAGCTTCCCTGAGGCATGTTCAGTGGCAGAGAGCAAATCGTGCTTGTAATCCATACACATGTCAGAATCTCTATTTATAACAGTGAAGCTAATAATACAAATGTGTTTTCTGTCTGACAAATCTGATGGGCACTGCGAACACGAAAACAAAAGTACAGTGTTTCTCCCAAAAAAAAAATATATAATAATAAAACTGCCAATTTAGACAGCATTTCTGGATACCTAATGGCATGTTCTGAACAACCAAGCTACTTAAGATGTAAAAATGGCTATGATGGCTTTTTGTAGTACAGTGCAATGCATCCTGGGACGTCCCACTCACCTGGGGTAAAGCCCCACCCCCACATTCTGCAGCTCTCCATCACTGATGCTGAAACAGTTACAGGTAACCTGTGTACAAAAAAGAAACAGGGCCTTTAAAAACATATCTCTGTGTACATATACCATAGTAATGCAAGTACATAATATTTTAATATCAACTTAAGTGTATCTTTAAAAATTATTTATTTTTAGCGGACTGCATGGGGGTCGGGGGGGGAGGTAATCAATAAAAAAACAAGTATTAGTAAACCACTGAAAATCCCATATTGGTTGACCAGGGTTACCACCCCTTTGCTAATTTCATTGATAGAGTTTACACAGGGACGATGAATGGAGAGAGTCCATCTCCCAGACAGATGGGGTAAACGTGACTGTAATGACCCACAGCAACTCGAAATGAGACAGGAGAAGAGGCAACGGGGTGGAAGTGCTCCTCAATCTGATGAGTTTTTAGATTGAAGCTCAGCAGGATGGATGATTGATGTGTATGAAAAGAGAAAGGCAAACAGAACGCAGTAAACACACAGTGTGAGTAGTGTTGACATGGTGCAATGTGTGATTTCAGGCACTGAGAGAGATTATTACATGAGAATCAATTATTAACACTGAGAAAACGTATACAAATATTAACTGCACCGATTGCGCTGTGGCCACTGGAAACAAGCTTTGTTGGAGAAACAGACAGAAATTTAAGTTATTATGAACAGAAAATCTTCCCCTCCACTGTAGCTCTATTCACACACATTCAAGCTTGCCAATTAAAGGAATATTCCGGGTTCAATATAAGTTCAGCTCAAATCAATAGCTTTTGTGGCATAATGTTGATCACCACAAGTTATTTAGACTCATCCCGCCTTTTCTTTAAAAAAAGCAAAAATCGAGGTTACAGTGAGGCACTTACAATGAGAGTGAATGGGGCCAAATTATGAAGGTTTAAAAAGGCAGAAATGTGAAGATTATAATTTTATAAAAAGCACTTACATGTATTCTTCTGTTAGAACTTGTGTATTATTTGAGCTCTAAAGTTGTTTAAATTGTCCTTTATGCAGCAGACTACAAAATTACCAGGATTACAGGGTTTACGCTGTTACGTCGTCATGGCAACGAAGTTGTAATATTGGATATTTTGCCTTTATTTATTTTATTTTTTAAAGAAAATTAGGGACAAGTCAAAATTAAATTTATCATTACGCCACAAATGCTGTCGATTAAGCCTAAATCATATTAAACCCGGAATATTCCTTTAAAGATATGTTGTGCCAGAGGACAAAGGAGAACCAATGACGTTCCAAGTCATTGGTGTAAAACATGGCATGACACTTCTGAAAGCTGTTTGAATCTTCACGAAAACAAATGAGATTTGAGAGCTAAGGCACAGGGGAACATTTACATTAGAACAACATGAGCGTGAGCAAATGACAAGTAATATATTTGAGTGAACTTATCCTGAGGCAGGAACCCAAAATGTGACCTAAACGAGTGCAAACATCACCTCAAGACCAACTAAAATCGGCTACTGCAAATAAAGTCTGATTTTGTACAATTTCAGTGAAGACACTCAAAAACAATCCAAACAGTACCAAACACATATGAATAAAGGCATATTATGATTAACAGGCTATAAACGCTGAGAGAGGAGTCTTCATTGATGTTGGCCTTATATTTATCTTCGAGAACATATTTCTGGCACATGAGCATGTAATTAATTGCTAATATGTGCGGAGCTGTTGGGGAGGCTGGCGGCTCATCATGTGGCACCATCTCAGCGAGTCTTTCATGTGGGGAGCGTGAGATGGGTTTCAAAAGGTGTTACTGAATGACTGCTTGGCCACGGTCTGACTGACGACAGGTTGAAGTGTGTGTTTGTGTGTTAGTGTGCATAAGTCTGAGGCTTGGTGGTGCCTCGTTCTACAAAGCCACACTACACAATTAGCAAAATGTATCCAGGATAACCAGACTTCCACCTCCAACCTAATAGTGCTACCATGGTATTTTAGAAATGTACGGTATAATGGTAATACCATGTTTTTTGGACACATACCATTGTAATACCATGGTATTCTTTGAAGTACAATGGAGTACAATGTAAATACCATGGTATATAATTATGGCAATCATTCAGCATGGTATATTAAAAGTACTATGGGAGGGGTGTCAAACTCGGTTCCTGTAGGGCCACAGTCCAGCAGAGTTTAGCTCCAACCCCAATTAAACACACATGAAGCAGCTAATCAAGGTCTTCAGGAGTGCTTGAAAATTACAAGGAGGTGTTCTGGAGCAGGGCTGGAACTACACACTGCAGGGCTTTGGCCCTCAAGGAACTGAGTTTGACACCGTTGTACTAAGCCATTACCATCTTATACAATCACCATACCATGGCACTGCCCCTCTGATCAATATTATAATACCAGTCTGATATGCTATCTGTGCATGACATGTAAATAAAGTTCTTCTCATAAAGTTAACCTTTCTTTTAAGTCTAAAACCTGTCAGTTGTACAATTCTAATGCCAGAAGTCTCAAAATATGTGGCTTGTTTCGATTTTCCAAAAAGCAAAAGTATAATAAATCTACTATTCTAAAATAAAACCAGAGACATGGTTTGAACATATCCGCTCACCCTATATTTGTTGACTGTCACTTCATTCTGTACATATTGTTTTCTACATTCTGAAATAAAAAAAAGCAAGTAATGCAGGACAAATGGTGTCCCATGCTTTTAACAAGATCCAAAAAACAAACATGACTGGAAATAGATGATGTGGGATAAATAAGTCTATGTGAAACCATTGAGACCAGAATCGGCATCCATCTAAACTGCCCACTCTTAAATAAAAACACAAAGGCGTTTCATATATATTTACTCTGGCAATAATCAATGTTCTCAGATGAGTAAAAAAAAAGAGAGAGAGAGAGGGAAAAATTCAAACACATTAAGATAGTAATAATAAAAAATTGCATTGTGATGTTTTTCATGACAAGCAAGATATTTTCCCTCCTAACATTCCACTATTTATTTTTAATTCCCATAATTCGTAATTGTGATTCTAATTAGATTTTCTTTATTTTAATACAGCAATTGAACATTTTTGTTCTGTTGACAGGTTTCATGAATTTCACCCTTAAAGGAGTCATGAGATGTCTTTTTAATTATTGTAATTTGTTCCTTGAGGTTCACTTCTAATAATAGAAAAGTTTTTTGGACAAAAAACAGTTATGCATTTGAAAAACATGATCATTTTCCATTCATTCTGACCCTATGTCAAAAACACTTGGTTTTGGTGCTGCTACTCCTTTAAGACTTGACAGTAAATGCCCACATTTATGATTGGCTCTCTGCTCTTGACCTACCTGCTCCCTCCTTGCCATCTCACTGCTCACCACTACTGGGTGGTGCTTCGAAAGTAATAAGGTAAAGTAGGCATTGATGTGTTGATGTGGAGGCGGTCAGTTGCAAATGTCTACCACAGTGTGACATCACAATATAGAGAACAAGTCATTTTGGCAGCTTAGTTTCAACAAAAAGCTCTTTTTGCATTGAGGAGGAAGTTTTGAGTTCTGAAACTTACAGTATCTTTTATAGTACAATGACCTCTTAAATGACAAAATTTAATCCCTCATATGCCTTTAAACATGTTGTGTCCTTTTCTATTTGTTGTCAGAATTGTCATTGTTTTCACTGATCATCCAGACAATTTAAATTATAAATCAAACACAGATACATCCCACAGGGGACAACTATTTTGTCTATGACAGTTATTACGTTTGTTTGAAATCAGCTATTGTTTGATTTACTGTACGGTGATAGACCATGAAATGAGGAAAGAACCTGAATAATGTCCATTTTCATAGATATCATTTCTTTCATAGAAACCATTTCAGAAAGAGCTATCTTTCACCAGACAAAACTCAAGCAAATGGCTGATTTAAATTTACCATGCGAGTTGCCAATATACAGAACTCACCACTCCATTAATATTCTCATTTTCTGTTACCAGCTGCCCAGCTCTGCAGTTAAATAAGAAAGGTGTGTTACTATGGTTCTAACAATGAAAACTCATCTCCATTAACAACATGATATGTGAGTGTGCCAGCAATACATTTATATATATATATATATATATATATATATATATATATATATAAATTGAATCTATACATCTCAGGTCCATTATGATGCAGGATGTTGCATTGGTTGCAACAGGTTGTTGTAATGTTACATATATGAGAGAACAAGCTGTACAGTATATGACATAAGGTAACAAGTAGACAACCATGCCGGAAGCCAATAGCTATATCCTTCAATAATTGAAGTAAAACCAGTAGACAGATATTCAATGGAGAAAGGTTTCTGAAAAACACAGTGTTCTACTGATATAATGGCAACTGCACTGCAGACCTGTTTTACAATAGTGTGAATCACTCCTCTGCATTTCCCGTCAGCTAACACCATCTGCACAAGTAGGAAATCAAACTCAAACTATAAGTTGTGTTTTACTTTTGTAACTTATGTTAATGAATAATTTTGCTGGCACTGTTTTGAGGGCAGTCCTTAAAGAGATAAACCTCATGTCATCTATTTGGAGTCTGTTTGGAGATTTATTCTTAGATAGAAAATATTATTCATATTCAGTGTACTTTGTCTGTAATTAATTCTATGCACTTCTCTGTATCTGTATGTTTTCTTAATGCATCTAGTTCATGTTGACCCGCTGAGGTTATTTGCATTAGGTATTGGAAAGCAAGATTTGAATTAAATCAATGTGAATATGTAAATAATGGTGCGATCCGTGCATTTAGAAAGTCACTGGTCAGATGCACCCACTCACATCTGCAATAGAACTTATCCAAACTCAAAACAGCCCTGTTCGTTCACATTTTAGTAAATTACATGATACAAAACCAATGCAGCAACATGAAAATACCCCAACAAAAAAATGTTCAAGTTAGCCTCCATCCATCTTAAAAGAGTAGATCCCTCCAAAATTAAAATGATGTCATAATATACTCATGTGGTTCCAAACCTGTATGACTTACTTTCTTCTGTGGAAAACAAAAAGGAGATGTTAGGAAGAATGAAGATGTCAAGTTCAAAATAAGTTGTATAAAATCTCATAAACGCAGTCTATACAACTCGTACACTGTGTTAGAAGTCTTCAGAATCCCTACAATACCTTAGTGTCATTCACTCTTCCACATATTCAAACTTGTTTCAAACATGCTCACTAAAAAAACCTACAGTGTGCCCAAAGTGTACATTTTGAGAGCTAATGAAGAGGAAGATTTTCACTGAAAAATGGCTTTATACAGTATTTGAATAATTACATTTTGGTCCAAAAATACCATAGTGCACAATAGCTGTCGAGTCCACCGACTAGTCGAGTACTCTGTTAATTGGTTAATTTTGCCACTAACATACATAAGCATGCACAGGGAAAGAGAAAGTGAAGCTGCACATATACCACCAGCCTGATCCAACCTGGTCTCACAGAATAACCGTTACTCTATATACATTTGGCTCTCTACATTTCGCTGCAGTTTCCTGGTGAAATGAACATAATCATTGTCACACAAATCACAAGTTCAACTGCTGATTTAGATTTTATAAAAACATACTTTTCACTCAAGTACTCACACCCTGCTATGATGATTTAAAAACTAAACATTTTAACACTTGTATTACAGACCCACCTACATATGCACACTTATTACTATGTCACAAGCTTACTTATTCACCTGATAGAGCTTTGGACTTTGAGCTTGAAGGCAAAGGTTCAAGTCCAGCCAAAGACACACAGAAGTGAAAGTGACATAGAAGTGACAAAATGACGTGGATGCTTCAGTTAATGTGTGTTTTCTTTGTGTGTGTTTTTCAAATTTGCATTTTAAAACACTATCGGTTATGGTTAGGGGTTAGTTAAGGGTAAGGATGTCTGTTTTGTTAAACACTCATTTATCTTTTCGGACACTATTGGTTAGGTTAGGTGTTGGGTAAGGATGTCTTTTTTGTTAAACTATCATTTATCTTTCCGGATACTATTGGTTAGATTTAGGGTACAGTTTTAGGTTACTTATTAAAACCTCCTTCTGATATTCACATTAAAAACCTTATCTGATTGCAGCACCATTTCACTCGCTTCTGGTACCCCCCTCTGTAGACTTCACTTTAAAACTGCAGCCAAATGCGCAATGAAGAACAGCCTGATCTCATGAACATTATATGACCATGGCAACATTTTTCATAACAAAATTACATGCTTCTTTACATGTTTAGCTGCGGTTCCAGTGGGGGGCATCAAAAGTGAGTGAAATTGTGTTGCAATCAGACAAGGTTTTAAAGGTAAATATTAGATGGTGTTTTAATGAGTAAAATATACCTCCCTAACTGAAAACTTTAATCTGAACCTAAGCAGTAGTGATCTAAAATCAAATGAAAGGTGAACCAAACAGACATTCTTACCCTAAACCAACACCTAAACTTAACCGATAGTGTGGAAAAAGCAAATTCGACAAGAAAAACACATTTTCTGAAGCAACAACTTAATTTCATGTCGCTTTTATGAGGCTTTCGCCTCACCTAACAGCTTGTGTGTATGGCTGGGCTCAAACCACTGTCTGCCGAGTTCAAAGTCCAAAGACCACTCTATCATGAGAGCTGCCACGTTAGGTGAGCTGCCGCGCAAGCTAAGTGTGTAAATGTTTGTGGGTCTGTAATACAAGCGTTAAAATGTGTCGATTTTCAGTGCGTTATCTTTAATGTCTTTCAATATCGTAACATAGCAGTGTGTGACTAATAGTGTGAAAAATAAGTGTTAATAAATCAGCATGATTTGTGTGAAAATGCACAGTTGATGTAGCTCCTCTAGTGTTAATTTCACCAGGAAACTGCAGCAAAATGTGGAACACAGCACGTAAAATTTTGGAAAACAAAATTAATTCTATGAGATCTTGCATACCAAATCCAATAAATGGTTATTAAACTATGGTTTAAATGGTTTTGTTTCCTGTGATTTTAAATATTTCTGTCAAAATGAAGAACATATATAATTTGGAATTATCCGTCAATGTTTTTAAAATGTAGATGAATTAATATGGATTAATACAAAAAATATATATATTTATTTATTTGTCATTTCCACATGCTTTTGTTGAATGGAAAAGAGCAGCATTAGAACATTCTGTTAACTTCTCCATAAATGTTTGTTACAACATGAGGGTGAGCAAATAAAGAAAGAATGATCATGTTTGGAACAATTACTTGCTTAAAGACAGTCAACCATCCAATCGAACATTTAACAAGACACCATCAATAGTCCCAGTCAAAGGACATATTCCAGACTCTAATCACTATCTTGGTTCCATTGACACTAGCTTTGTCTGTTGGAACAGAAAGATCACTGAATAAACATAATGAACGACTATAGCTCAGTTTCAAAACCTGTCAGAATATGGCAGACTAAGCGTGCCAACATGACTAAATTCTGAGCACAAGACCATTACTGTCAGCCAGCAAATCCAACCACACCAAAAGTCACGCAACTCAAAGCATAATACAGCAAACGTTCTCTGGGCAGAAACCAGAAATCTGTCAGAGCTCATCAAAAATACAGAAAATACCAGAGAAATAGAACAGTGGACATCTTTATATGTACTGAGGGCCTGTCCATCAAAACAACAAAACAAAAGAAGATATTGAAGACAACAGAAATATTGTCTCTCCTTATTTGATTTTCATCCGCTCTCTTCTCCATCTCAACAACCCTCCTGCTTTCTACTGGGATCAAAGGAAGGTGGTTCCATCACAATGGCAGAATCCAGGCAAGATGGAGAGGATAGCTGGTTTTCAGAAGGCTTTGGAGGCTGCGGCACTCAATATAATAAATAGGTTTCTCCTCCCCTCAGATCTGCAATGCAGCCCAGAGGTCTCGCCGCGGCTCACGGACCTGAGATGTGAGGAGATGAATCTGACACTCCAGGTCTCAGAGAGAATGTCTTTAATCAAAGGCTGTCTCCTCGTACCACTGAAGGTACGAGTATGTATGGGGGGGGTCTATACATTTGTAGCCTTTGGGGAGACATTGTGTTTCTGACTTGGGATAATTTTTCTTTAGACGTTCTTGGGAGAAAATTCAATTGTGTCACAAAGGGATAAATCAATTGTTTTTCTTTCTTCTTTTCTTTATTCATAAAAAAAATCTAGTTTCGGTCCTGGATGCTGACTGGTCAATACAACATTACAGATGAGCTAAAAACACACTATAGTACCAGCTAAGATGTGAAACACCTGTTCACCTAGCTACTGTGTATATCGTTGTGTAGCTCTCATAGTAAAAACTTTCTGTTTTTGCTTCTTGTAGTGGAACGATGGCACTTAATGGATTTGATTAATAATATTTTGATAACAAATTGTGTCAGAAATATTTTATTTTTTTACTTTTCATAGCAATAATGATGCATTTATGTCATGTTGAAATGTCTGTATTATTGTAATGCACTATTGAGTCTGTATTTTTGAGTTTTACCAATAAAACAGTTCATATCTTTATCAAAATTTTAATAAAAAGAAACTGAATTTTATCCAGCCTGATCTCATGAAAATTACGTGACTGTGGCGATATTTGTGCAAAATGATATAACATGGCTCATTACATGTTCTGCGGCAGTTCTGAGGTGAAATGTCCACTGAAGGGCGCTAAAAGCGATTCTGTTCTCCCAAACAGGTGAGGTTTTTAAAGTGAATGCTCTATCAATTTTTAAAACCTACTGTAAAGGGATTAAGGGAAAGGAGGAGGCGAGAACCGGTTTGACAATATAAATGATATTTAATTAAGAACTTAAACCAAAAGACACAAACACACACATATGACGGGCAGCTGTGGCAGATGGCCGTGGCTGCTCCATTGGGGTGGATGGTAGTGGTGAGAACTCCAATACGGCATATTCCTCTTCCTTCCCAGGTTTTTTCACCAGTGTAAAGGGATTAAGGGAAAGGAGGAGACGCTTTTTCATGGAAACGTATGCAAAACATTTTCCTACTCCCTAAAAGATATGAACAAAATAAGTGTTTTGAGATATCTCATTGATCTGTGACAGCTCTAGACTCTGTAAACAGCAAACAAAAAATGTGTTCGTAAGCTGCGGTCACTCACACTTTCTGCCTGTCAATCATGTTGCTCGTTCTTATAGTATTGTAGTTACAGCAAATTATTGAGGCTTAATGCCATTTTTCTGCCATTTTATTCATAACAGTTGTCAGTTGAGGGCGCTATTTTGCTGCTGTAGATTTTAACAAGTGTTTTTTCTATTATTAAAACTCTTTTTGGTATCTTTGGAATGCTGGCTAATTCAATGGCTCAGTCTCCAATACAAGGGCAAAAATCACTTACAGTATCTTTAAAATGAATTGTCTTACACGGCACACATACACTATAGTAAAAATGTTTTGAGTCATAAGATAGCATTGCGTTTGGAACAGGGTGAAAAGTGAGTGTTTGTGAACTGATAATCTGCCGTTTTACTTGTGATTTGTGTGAAAGTGAATAAAAGTCATTGTTGTTGTAGCGCCTCTGATGTATATGTCACCAGGAAACTGCCGCGATACATTCAGCGAGGTATAGTAATGTGATACTATGAGACAAGGTTGATTTTATCTTCCCAAACTTGACTGTTGTATCATCATGTGAAAATGATTTGTCCTTTCTTAGTTCTTGAATATATAACCTAATATAAAATGACATGCTTTGTTGTCATTACCAACAAAGCATCTACAGTACTTCTCCATTATGAGCATAGTCCCAGGACATAAAAATCTCCTGTCATATCGTATATGGTAATTTTGACACAAATAAGGGATGGACAAGTCGAAGTAATTTTGACTTTTCGACTGTGTGTTTTATAGTGTTAATTGACAAGTTCCCTCCACTTCCATTGTAAGTGCCTTTCTGTAACCGTGATTTACAATTATTTTTTTGGCTTTATTAAAATAAAGAATTAGTGAGTATACATATAGGGGAATTTTGACAACTTCAATGTATCATAAGGCACTTATGGTTGTGCTTTATTGCAAAAACAGTGGCAGTTGAAGGGGTTGCAGGCAAACAGAGTCTTTAACTGTGACTATACTCACAATATCCAATGTACCTTTTTCCTGAACTAGCTTCCAGGATTCCAGTGTTCCTGGATTTATAACGAAAGACTGCTTTTGTTTTCTGGTCTCCAGTGTTTTTTACTCACATCAGCAGATGTTTTTAGCAGATAAGGATATATGGTAATTTTAGCGGAGTGATGTTCAGCGTATTAAAAGCATGTGGCTCAATATTGCCAATACTACAGATTCAAGACGATTGTCTTTTGACAGTGCCTAACCTGATTGAGTAAATGACATGAAGCAATGGCCCTAAGTTAATACATTGTCAGCATTATACTTTGAGTTGTAATGACAGCCAACAACTGCACAATTTAAACCTAAACACTTTTTTACTCCAACTAACACTTAAAATGGTTGTTGTTCTCCATTTGGATTGCTCGTTTTGATAGCTTTTACATAGCTTCTTATGGAGACCAGAACCACAAAACAGTCCAGCGGCAATCAGAATCATCATGGCGCCACCCAGCGGCTGGTTAGGAAAACTGTGGATGACAAGGCGTCTCATACATGCTTAAATACAGAATGTGGTAATAATTCAAACAGGTGTGTGCCTGTATGTGACTGATTTCCTGCACAGTTCGGCATACTTCCTGTTGATGCAATTGCTTTTGTATTCCTGCATGCAACCTAAGTAGTCTCATCTAAATGTAAAAGAGCGCTACACCATCGCAATGCATGTTTATGCTTGTAGGAGGGCTATGCAATCTCCGTGGTAAGTCTCAAGCCAGGCAGCGCAACTGTTATTAAATGGCCAAAGAAGGAAGCTTGGAAAATATGATGGAAAAAACAACCAATTAAACCAATGCTTGCAGAGGAACCTAGTTAAGATGCATAAAGCTCCTTCAAATCTCACCAGATCCTCATAGAGGGAGAAGTACTCAGGCACAGCATCAACATCTGCAGTTGAGATTGGGGTCCACCCTGAATGCCATAAACACTTGGCCAACCTCAGTGCCAGGAGCCAATCTTTAATAAGTGCAACCAGCCTCAGAGAGATGTGTTCATTATGGAAGGCCAATATGCAGGCCATTAGCGTACATTTACAGAGTGTTCATACTATGGGGAGCCGTTTTTCACATCACTCATTTAGGAGTACAGGGCAATCTACCAACAGTGTTAATGTAGGTTTGGAGCAGGCACAGTGCCTGCTGTTATAAATAAGGCTGCTTGGTTAATTCCATGTAAGGTCGGTCTACTGGAGGAAGGATTTGAGTGTTCTAAAATGAGGAGACAAGGAAAGATGTTTGTTATCTCACTTACACTTTCTCTACACATAAAAACCACAGTAAGATCTGAACTCTCGCACCAAGGGCACAACTTGTAATGAAGGGAGTGAGCCTTTATATACATAAATTATTTGCATGGAAAAATTATGAAGATAAAATAATACATACGTATTATTTAGAGTAAGGAGTTAAGTAATGTTTCATCTCTAATGACAAGACCTATCCGTAAATATATAAAATATTTTATTGTTTTAATGTCATATTTCATTTTGTTGTTAACGCACATGATTAATGTCAAATTTTCTCTCTCTCTTTATATATATATATATATATACACTCACCTAAAGGATTATTAGGAACACCTGTTCGATTTCTCATTAATGCAATTATCTAATCATCCAATCACATGGCAGTTGCTTCAATGCATTTAGGGGTGTGGTCCTGGTCAAGACAATCTCCTGAACTCCAAACTGAATGTCAGAATGGGAAAGAAAGGTGATTTAAGCAATTTTGAGCGTGGCATGGTTGTTGGTGCCAGACGGGCCGGTCTGAGTATTTCACAATCTGCTCAGTTACTGGGATTTTCACGCACAACCATTTCTAGGGTTTACAAAGAATGGTGTGAAAAGGGAAAAACATCCAGTATGCGGCAGTCCTGTGGGCTGAAAATGCCTTGTTGATGCTAGAGGTCAGAGGAGAATGGGCCGACTGATTCAAGCTGATAGAAGAGCAACTTTGCCTGAAATAACCACTTGTTACAACCGAGGTATGCAGCAAAGCATTTGTGAAGCCACAACACACACAACCTTGAGGCGGATGGGCTACAACAGCAGAAGACCCCACCGGGTACCACTCATCTCCACTACAAATAGGAAAAAGAGGCTACAATTTGCAAGAGCTCACCAAAATTGGACAGTTGAAGACTGGAAAAATGTTGCCTGGTCTGATGAGTCTCGATTTCTGTTGAGACATTCAGATGGTAGAGTCAGAATTTGGCGTAAACAGAATGAGAACATGGATCCATCATGCCTTGTTACCACTGTGCAGGCTGGTGGTGGTGGTGTAATGGTGTGGTGGATGTTTTCTTGGCAAACTTTAGGCCCCTTAGTGCCAATTGGGCATTGTTTAAATGCCACGGCCTGCCTGAGCATTGTTTCTGACCATGTCCATCCCTTTATGGCCACCATGTACCCATCCTCTGATGGCTACTTCCAGCAGGATAATGCACCATGTCACAAAGCTCGAATCATTTCAAATTGGTTTCTTGAACATGACATTGAGTTCACTGTACTAAAATGGCCCCCACAGTCACCAGATCTCAACCCAATAGAGCATCTTTGGGATGTGGTGGAACGGGAGCTTCATGCCCTGGATGTGCATCCCACAAATCTCTATCAATTGCAAGATGCTATCCTATCAATATGGGCCAACATTTCTAAAGAATGCTTTCAGAACCTTGTTGAATCAATGCCACTTAGAATTAAGGCAGTTCTGAAGGCGAAAGGGGTCAAACACAGTATTAGTATGGTATTCCTAATAATCCTTTAGGTGAGTGTATATACATATATATATATATATATATAGTGATGTGAAACATTTTTCCCCCCTTCCAAAATTTCTTCTATTTTTGTGTATTTACTACATTTTTAGAGCTTCAATCAAGATATAACATAATACAAAATACAGTTTTCAAATATATATATCTTTTATTAAAAGCAAAAAAAGTTACCCAACACCTATATCACCCATGTGAAAAACAGCCCCCTTAAACTTAATAGCTGGTTGTGCCAACTTTAGCAGCAACAAACGCAACATAACTTGAGATCAGTCTTTCACAACGCTGTGGTGGAATTTTGTCCCACTCCTCTTTGCAGAACTGCTTTAGTTCAGACACATTGTAGGGTTTCAGAGCATGAACTGCCTGTTTAAGGTCATGCCACAGCATCTCAATCAGGTTCAAGTCAGGACTTTGACTAGGCCACTCCAAAACTTTAATTTAGCTTCTTTTGAGCCATTCAGAGGTGAACTTACTCCTATGCTTTGGATCATTCTCTTTCTGCATAATCTAGTTGTGCTTGAGCTTCAACTCACGGACTGATGACCGGATGTTCTCCTTTAGGATTTTCTGGTAGAGAGAAGAATTCATGTTTCCCTCAATTATTGCAAGTTGCCCTGAAGCCGCAAAGCATCCCCACACCAACACACTACCACCACCGTGCTAGACCGTAGATATTATGTTCTTGTTGTGGAATTCGGTGTTTGATTTACACCAGATGTAACGGGACGCCTGTCCCCAATCAGTTCCACTTTCGACTCATCAGTCCACAGAACGTTCTCCCAAAAGTTTTGAGAATCATCAATGTTTACATGAAATGTTTACATTTTGTGTCTTTACTTTCGAAACCTTGAGTATTTAAGCATTTATGTACTGGCCCCACTCAATACCATTATACAATAAGTGCACTACTGTAAGCCCAATTATTATTCTTTTACTTTATTTTCTTCCCCTTCTCTCCCTAATTTGGAATGCCCAATTTCCAATGCGCTCCAAGTCCTCGTGTTGGCGTAGTGACTCGCCTCAATCTGGGTGGCGGAGGACGAATCTCAGTTGCCTCCGTGTCTGAGACCATCAATCCACGTATCTTATCACGTGGCTTATTATGCGCATTACCGCAGAGACATAGCGCATGTGGAGGCCCACGCTATTCTCCGCGGCATCCGCACACAACTCACCACCCGCACCACCAAGAGCGAATCACCAAGAGTGAACCACATTATAGTGACCACGAGGAGGTTACCATGTGACTCTAACCTCCCTAGCAACCAGGCTAATTTGGTTGCTTAGGAGACCTGGCTGGAGTCACTCGCGACTCCAGGGGTGGTAGTCACCGTCTTTACTCACCCAGGCCTCTGTAAGCCCAATTATTATAAATAAGCTCAATTGATTTTTTTTATTTTGTGGAAATGAACATTATTCAGCAAATGCTGTTAACTGACCTTAACTTGTTATAAACATGGAAAATTCCTTTAAGAGTTAAAGGTTTCAAATGGTATACTGATTATAAATATTAATTAATAATTTGACTAATTAATAAGAATGCCTCTTTGAGGTAAAACCACGTTAACAGTTTAACATAATTTAATGAAGAAATTTAGCTAATTTCATTAATAGATATTAAATTTTTCATAATGATAAAATGCCTGTTTGATTTTTATTTAAAAAGACCAAGTTTTTGGACCGTTCACACATTTACATATATGCATTTGGCAGACGCTTTTATCCAAAGCGACTTACAGTGCAATTATTACAGGGACAATCCCCCCGGAACAACCTGGAGTTAAGTGCCTTGCTCAAGGGCACAATAGTGGTGGCCTTCTGATTAACAGCCCTGTGCTTTAGCCACTACGCCACCACCACTCCATAGTTTGACATAATCAAACATAATCATAATCAAACATTAGTTTGATTATGCTTAGTGATCACACATAATCAAAGTGTTGTCTATTCACTAAGCAAGTGGCAACGCAGTTTGCTGGATGAATCAGTCAAGCTGTGCTAGTGTGTGAGTGTTTGTCTCAGTATGAGAGAAAGTGAGAAACAGCAGGCTGTTTTCACATGATGGCATCTCCACCTGTCTGCTCTGACATCTGAGGGACTGTGTGACATCCGTAACCCATGGCGATGGGACTGGCACCCAAAGGAGAGGTACATGTTTCACATTTTTTCAATATGCAGTCAGTGTGTGAAGTAACATGGTTAAAACTAACAAAATCCATCAGTAACAGACCCCAAAATTATGAAGACAAGACCAGAACTGACATGCCATGCTGGGTGACATTTACCACTGTAAATACTACTGTGAAATTGGTTTTGTGGTATTTTCACCCCAAACAGCAAAAACGCAGCATAGCCTCCTAATCAAGATTATGTTGCGCAACTGTGTGACCCCTTCCAAAATACTCTGGTGGTACAATGGTACAGAAGTGGTATCAGATGGTAAAATAATACAGTATTTTAACATGAAATACTTTTGGGAAGTTGACAAGTCATGTGAGATTACATTACTTTGCGATGACTATTTCATTAATTGAGAGACTACATAGAATATTTTTACTTACTAAACAGGGCCAATTAAAATGTGAAGGCAGCAATGTGAGAAAAAACTTACAGCACCAAAAATATACACTTTCCCTTATACATTAATAAACATTTAAACCCAAAATCTTGATGTTGATTTAAAAAAAGTTCTGTTTTGCATCAACATACCATAGTGCTCCAAAGTACTTCAAAAAGCCTGATAATACCATAATACTAATGTTTACTTACAGTAGCTATATAAATGGGGATTTCCCATTGAGCTTTTTTGCTGTTTATTATTTTATAATAAAACTACACTAAACCCTGGATATATGACTTTTGGTATTTATAAGTGAATAAAGATGTTAATTAGTTTATATATACTGTGGAAAATTTAGCTAACTTTTCTGAATTTTAATTTAGCTATTTCTGTACTAAATATTATAGATAAAAAACAAAAACATGCAAAAATGTGCATAACTCAAATATAAGAATGACTGACAGAAAATTACATTCTTGTGGTTTAGGCATATTCTCTTAACTTCTGATTCCTCTTAACAATTGTAGTTCCTTACTGGTTTCATTAACGATTTTTACTTTTGAGGAGGAAATATTTGGAAATAAGGAATGCAATTTTTATATAATGTACTGCCTTTAGTAGACTGTTGCCAAATGATGAGAGCAATTCATATTTCATCAGAACAGAAATGACAAATCAGACATATTCAATCTTCTAAAAAGAACCAGCTCATAAGAGTGATTCATTAGGGAACCTCTTAGACTGGTCGCGCTTTGCACTGTAAATTCAAAAGAACTGGTTCATATGAGTAATTTGTTCGGGAATCGGACCACACGGGTCGCGCTGTTTGTTTCACGCTGTAGATTTCAAAGAACCGGCTCACTGGAGTCATTTGTTCTGGAATCGGACTACACTGGTCAAGCTGTGTCAAGAACCGATTCTGGGGCATGGTGCTCAAGTGGGTGGAGCTAAATATATATAAATATATATATATATATATATATATATATATATATATATATATATATATATACTGTAAATATAACACTTTTGGGGACATTGCCAAAAGGAAAATATTTTAGGGTTAAGGTTAATCTATAGTATTTATGCTTAGCTTAATTTAAAACAATAATTTAGTCAGCTTGGTTAATGTGCGCAAATGTCTGCACCAAGAATCTCAGAGCTGGACCATTCACCTCACCATCTGTGTCCTCTGCTTCATGCCTCCCAAATATTGATATACCTCCCAGTGTGTGTATGTGTGTGTGTGGGCGGGTTTGGGTGGTTTATGAGGACATTTCTAGTATTCCCATGATTGAAATTGCTTAAAAAAACATAATAAACTATGTTTTTTGAAAATGTAAAAATTCAGAAAGTTTTTTGTTTAGGGTTTAAGTTTAGAGGTAGGGTTAGTGGACAGAATCTATAGTTTGTACAGTATAAAAATCACTATGTCTAAGGAGTGTATAAGGATAGCTGCACCAGTGTGTGTGTGTGTGTGTGTGTGTGTGTGTGTGTGTGTGTGTAAAATGCAAGAACTTGAAAAAAAAAAGGTCCATTGCCAGTAATGTGTTATCAATGATTGGGAATCAAAATGTCTGAGGAATAAATTACATCCACGTAATTGCAAGCAGAATGATGAATATCCATATCCAGCCAAAAATATCATATTTTTAATTCAAACACATCACTGGATGAGATCCAATCCAAATGATATAAAGTAAAGCTATAGACACCAAAAGATAGACATGACATGAATTTTCAAGATGTTCTTTAAGGTTAGATGTCGTATATCTTAACATAATGTAACTCTATCTGCCCCTGTAAATAAATTCTGTAAATACCTACGTGTATAATCTACATTTTATAAACACATACAAATCTACAGTGTTCATCAATGATAACTTCAAATTCAAAACAGATGCCAACAGTACTTCAAGGTTGATGTAAAAACCTCCTTTATTAGCAAATGTTGGAATATATTTTACAACTCCTACATTCTTGCTTAACTATTTATTAGACCTCAGCAAGCCATTACAATCACAAAAAATGCCTGGCTACCTTGAGGCTTACAGTAAGAAAAAATACAATCTTTACGCGTATAGGTAAAATGCATTTTTAGATTTATTGGTTTACCTAATCTGCATTATATATGATCCAGTAGACTTACATTTAATACAGTTTTCCTTCTCATGCTGTGAAATGGGTTTTCATATTACGAAGAAGATGGTTTAAAGCATTTTTAATACTGCAGGATGATACCAGAACAGAGTTTGTAAAATAAACAGGAGAGAGAAATGATCATGTGTACACTGTGTGCCCAATTATTAGGCAAATTGTATTCCTCTGGATTAATTTTATTGTTGAACAAACACAATGCTCTCAGTCAATCCAAAATGTTATTGAACCTCAAATCAGAATTATTAATAAAGGAAAAGTGAGTTTTATCTTTCTCAGGGGAATATATTAGTGTGCATATTTATTAGGCAACTAAATTACACAAAATAATTTAGCCCAACTCAATTGTTTATTCTCAATTTTTAGAGTAGGTGCAACAAATAAGTAACACAAAATGACAATTAAATAAAATTTTTGGCCTTTCAAAAGTATTCAGTGACCAATATAGCCCCCCCTTCTTTTCAATAAATAATCTGTTCACGATCAACTTTCGCTGAAGCAGCAAACTCAGCCTCCCAAATGCTGTTTAAAGAGGTGTATGGTCTTCCCTCACTGTAAATCTCACGTATGAGAAGGGCCCACAAGTCCTCAATAGGATTTAAGTCAGGTGAGGAAGGGAGACCATGTTTGAGGCCCTTGCTGGCTAGCCAAGCAGTGGAGTACTTGGATGCATGTGATGGAGCATTGTCCTAGATAAAGATCAAGCCTTCTTGAATGCGGAGGACTTCTTCATGTACCACTGCTTGAAGAAAGTACATTCCAGAAGCTGGCAGTAGGTTTGAGAGTTGAGTTTCAGTCCATCTTCAACTCAAAAAGGTCCAACTACCTCATCCTTAATGATAGAAGCCTATGCCCTTACCCCTCCTCGTGAAAATTACAGGGAAAGATTGGAGTGAAAATTTAAGGAGCAATCTCTTCTTATTTTAAAAGTTAAATCAAGCTCTCATTGCTCAGGTAATTATAAACAACACAGATTATGTAATTAGCTCTTGAATAAAGATTTTAGCTGAACTATGTTATCTTTGTTCCTACTGAATAAATAGTCTGGAAAATGTGGCTGAATGTAACAATATGTTTTAGCAAGCTGCACTTTGATTGACTAGAAATACAGTGCTATGTAGCGATGTCCAGAAGGCAACAGTTCAAAAAGGAAGTGGGCTGGGTGAGGGGGGTCCAGAGTGATTTTTGTGTGAAGTATACAGTTCTTGAAGGGAGGGCAGGGGGCAACCAATACTCCTCTCAACATTCCGAACTGTCCTTTGTGGTCTTCTGATATCCAATTTCATAGCTGAACAAACCATACAGTTATTGAAGTGCAGAGGACAGACTCAATGACTGCTGAGTAGAACTGTATCAGCAGCGCCTGTGGCAGGTTGAAATTCCTCAACTGGCGAAGGAAGTAACACCTCTGTTGGTCCATGTGGGTGTCCCACTTCAGGTCCTGTGAGATGGTAGTGCCCAGGAACCTGAATGACTCCACTGCTGTCACAGTGGTCTGTAGAATGGTGAGCGGTGTCAATGTTGGGGTGTTCATTATCTTTTGAGCGTGTTCAGCTCCAGGCTGTTTTGACTGCACCAGTGAGCCAGCTGTTCAACCTCCCTTCTGTATACAGACTCATCGTCATCTTGGATGAGGCCGATGACAGTAGTGTCACCAGCAAACTTCAGGAGCTTGACAGAGGAGTCCTTGGCAGTGCAGTCATTTGTGTAAAGGAAGAAAAGTAGTGGGGAGTGCACACAACCCTGGGGGCACCAGTGCTGATCGTACAGGTGCTGGAAGTGAATTTCCCTAGTCTCACTAGCTGCTGCCTGTCTGTCAGAAAGCTGTTGATCCACTGACAGATGGAGAATAGTTGGGATGATGGTGTTGAAAGCCGAACTGAAGTCCACAAAAGGTATCCTTGTAAATGTCCCTGGTCTGTCCAGATGTTGCAGGATATGATGCAATCCCATGTTGACTGCATCATCCACAGACCAGTTTGCTCGATAGGCACACTGAAGGGGATATAGAAAGAGTCAAGTGATGTCTTTCAGGTAGGCCAACCACCAGTCTCTCAAATGACATCATGACCACAGACGTCAGAGTGATGGGTATGTAGTCATTGAGTCCTGTGCTTTTTAGTTTCTTTGGGAAAGGAATGATGGTGGAGCGTCAGGAACAGCAGGGAAATTCACACAGCTCCAGTGATCTATTGAAGATCTGTGTGAAGATGAGGGGCAGTTGGTTAGCACAGGATTTTAAGTGGGTGAAACACCATCTAGGCCCTGTGCTTTCCTTGTCTTTTGTTTCTGGAAGACACAGCACATCTCCTCTTCACAGATCTTAAGTGAAGGTTGAGAGGCAGGAGGGGGAGGAGGAGGGTTGCAGGTGTTGATGTTTGTGTGAAGTGAAGGACAGAGC
Organism: Xyrauchen texanus; assembly: GCF_025860055.1. Lineage (NCBI taxonomy): Eukaryota > Metazoa > Chordata > Actinopteri > Cypriniformes > Catostomidae > Xyrauchen > Xyrauchen texanus. The sequence goes on from NC_068297.1 coordinate 6,097,638, forward strand.
AGGTACGGGGTGTGAGACTGGGTCTTTCAAATCTACAATAGAACATGTTTAAGTCGTCAGCCAGTTGTTGGTTCACTACAGTGTTAGGGGAAGGTCTAGGAAAGTTAGTAATGTCTTTTAGGCCGCTCCACACTGATGCAGAGTTGTTATCAGAATAGCTTCTTGAAACTGATATATGATGTCACAGTATCTGTGAGCTCAACTAGATTGGTGTCTGCAGCCTCAAATGCACTCCTATCAGTGCAGTCAAAGCAGGCTAATAGTTCCAGCTCTGCTTCATTGGTCCATCTTTTTCCAGTCTTTACTACAGGTTTAGCTGATTTTAGTTTCTGCCTGTAGGTTGGAATACGATGAACCAGACAGTGATCAGAGAGTCCCAAAGCTGCTCAAGGGACATAGCGATTTGCATCCTTTATTGTGGTGTAGCTGTGATCCAGTATATTCCCATCTCTGGTGGGGCATGTAATGTGCTGTCTGTATTTTGGCAGTTCACAGGTGAGGTTAGATTTATTAAAATCTCCCAGATTAATAATAGGTGCGTCCTGGTATTGTTGTTCCATGTCTGTGATGTGATCAGGCAGCTGTTGAAGCGCTGCGTTCATGCATGCTTGTGGAAGAATATAAACACTCACCAGAATAAATGAAATAAATAGGGAAATAAAGCCCAAAGTGTCTTCTTTCAAAAGATACTACAACTGTGAATTAAATACAAGTAAATACAACCATTTAAGTTCAGGTATGTCATTTTCATGGTTTGTGCTAAAAAATGGGGTGCGTATAAACAGCTTCTTAGATTACAACCAGACACTTTTAAGTACACTAACTCCAATATGCAGGAATGGTCCGAAGCACATGAACGTAATATTACCGTAATTTCCGGACTATTGAGCACACCTGAATATAAGCCACACCCACTGAATTTTTAAAAAATTATTATTTTGAACATAAATAAGCCGCACCTGTCTATAAGCCGCAGGTGCCTACCGGTACATTGAAACAAATGAACTTTACTCAGGCTTTAACGAAACGCGGCTTGTAACAAAAATAAATAGGCTTTAACGAAACACGGTGTGGCATCGGGGGCGTGGTCAAGCGCCCGTCCGGGAGAGAAAAGCGGTAAGGGCGCTTACATCAAGTGCTGAAAACTGTCACACTCTTGCCAGTGTGACAGTTTTCCCAAGAAGGACACGTGAAGCAGGGCACTTGACGTTCCAGGTAAGGCTTTTAATGGCCATGTTTACAATCAATTTTATAAAGTTTCTCAATTCTTGGTCTTCTATGCGCCAACACTAGACTGACGTGTGTCTGTCTGTCATTCACTCACTCACTCTCTCATACACTCTCTCTGCTGCCTTTTTATGTCGCCAAAAAACTGAGCACGTCACAGAATGTTTTTTTTTTTTTTTAATAAAATTTGAAAGCGGGAAAAATCCATATATTAGCCGCGTCATTGTTTAAGCCGCGAGGTTCAAAGCGTGGGAAAAAAGTTGCGGCTTATAGTCCGGAAATTACGGTAATTGCCGTTTTGAAGTTGCGAAGACATTATGTTTCATTGAGCCGATGTTGAAGGCTGAGGAAGCTCAGGGCACGTAGAAAGTGTAACGAGTCTGTTAAAATATGTAATATTCCTAAGAAGCTCCAAGAAACATGGGCCAGCTCTGGCAAATGTCTCTGACGGTGATTTATGACAGCACTTTCAGCTTGTCCTGAAGTCAAATAGTCTAACCTCTAATCATAGTTGACCTAGTACTTTATTTGGAACATCCCCATTCATTCATATTGTATGTGCATCTGAATATGCTTAAGTGAGAGGTTTCATGTCTGGTCATGGCATAAGATCCCGTGACACCATGTCAATACAATGTTCCATGGCATACTGCCCTCTAAAATTTGAGGCCGTTTAACACAGTGCAGAGATTTTTGCTGTCAATTCTAGCAAAGGAAGTAGAGAAGTATGAACTGGAGGGTGGAGGTTTCATGTACAGAATCTTGTGAAGAATGTACAGCAAGTGGCTTGTCAGTCTCAACACTGTAAGGGTGAGAAGCCATATGGGGCCACTAGGGGCCTTGGGAAATCTCCATTCAGACAGTCCAGTCACTTCAGAGCCGGCTCGTGAACTCTGGGAATAGAATGCACTGCGATGGTGAGTTTGAATGACAAGATACTACTGTATTACAGATTCAAGAAAACAACACCAGCTCTGGAACAGTGAATGTGATTTAAAGAAATAACTGACCCAAAAATGAATATTTTGTTATGATTCAGTGCTGTGCTCACACACACATGTGGAGGAATGTAAACACTCACTAGAATAAACTTGGAAAACTCCTGTGGCAAGTAGAAAGGCTTACAGTTGAGGAAGAGTGCTTCTAAATTAAGGCAGCACATCTTCTTCAATGCTGTTAAATGTGTACACCAACATTTATTGGTGTAAAAGCATGTACCACCGCCTCTCGTTTCCCCCAATAACTCTGTGATGCCATCTGCTCTGAACAGCCGAAAGCTTGGCAGATGTAACGTGCTGTCCGGAATTGTTTCACTCAGCCAGGTTGCAAAGTTTGCCTTATTTGTATGGATTAGGAGAAGTAGTTCATAGAGCGGAGATTCGCTAGATGTATGCTTCGCAGCATGGTTCAGAAGCCACGTTTATGCAGTTTGACCAGCGCACCTGGTCACTTCCCTCATTTGATCTTTTAGCATGCTTGTACAGCACCGCAGCTCCTCTGACTAAAATGTCCAACAAAACGTCTGAATAATGAAATGCCGGTAAAAGATTATCTGGTGTTTGCTGCCGAATATATACAATTTTGTCTCTGGTGAAACTGATCGAAAAGACATTACTAAACAACTAATAAACAAGTTTATAAACAAGGACAAATAAACAAAAACAGCAAAAGAACTGGAGAGCTCCACACCGAGGCGGCCATCCACGGCGCCATCGTATATCTTCATATAAATTCTGGCCAATACCAATAAGTCGAAATTATATTCATGATATGTTATGGGTATATGGGTGTTATTTAGAGTAAAAATCTACACTATTAATAAATAATACTAAAAATCAATAGTTTACAATGCTGCGAATATACAGTACACAATTGGATGACTATTCATTTTGAGATTTGCTAAAGAAAAAGTATTTTAGGAAAAAGAAAAATGACATTAGTAAAGGTAAACTTTTTTCAAGTACTGAACTTTACTCATTTTTATGGATGAATGCACATAGCTCTGCTATTGTTACATGCACACAGCAAGATATGAATGAAGCGAAGAGTCGTGACCCCTGTCCTACAATTAGCATTTTTGACAAGGGTTAACAGAGGACACTCGCAGATGCTCTATCCACTTTAAAAAAGTTGGAGGGAAAATAGGGAGAGACAACACGGGACTGATTCAATCAAGGACGAGGGAGAGAGAGTCTTGGGGACTGAACTGGATATGACAAGAACATGCACTAAAGAGGGAACTAGTCCATCTTATCTGCAGTATGACAGCACTGATGAACCGATTTCAGTGGAATGAAGAGGGATTTGAACAGATAAACTTTATCTATGCCAGAAAGCAGAGAGAGAAAGAGTGCATGCGCCTGAATGTGTGTGAGCTCTTAGATGTGTGTGGGCACCTAACCAAAAAAGATGCTGTGAAACAAATTGTAGCAATTATTTTGATTCTGGGTTGAATCTTTTTTTTTTCTTTACCAAAGCAACAGACAAAAATGGACATAGTACAACATTTTAGAGATAAAATATTCTATAAATCTAGTTATAATTTTGTATTAAATATTAACTATAGTATGACTATAGCAGTATTATTTAGTGGTAGCTTGTTCCTTAAGGTCAACTAGTTGAGTGTGGCACTGGCCAAAATCATTGATTCCCAGGGCATAAAGGATGATAAAAAAGCAATCCTTGAATGCGCCATAAGTCACTATAGATAAAAGTGTCTGCTAAATACAAAAATGTTAATGTTTAATTTGATGCAAAAACAAGGCTGTGGGGGATAAGATTACAGTCTGTTAGGACCCTAGTTTACATCTAGTTTTAATCTGGACACATATATTTGACACAACATATTTGCAAAGCAAGGTTACATGCCTTATTACATGTTTTGCTGCAGTTTCCCAGTGAAATGTCCAGTCTATGGCGCCAAAAGAAAGTGAAATGGTGTCGTAATTAGACAAGGCTTTTAAGGAGAATGCTAGGGGTTTTATTGAGTAAAATGTACCTCCCTAACCAGGGGCATAAATAGAATGAGGGCAGGGTGGGCTGCCGTCCTAGGGCCCGGGGTGAGAGGGGGTCCACAACGGTCCACCAAAAGAAACCATAAGGCCTGAGGGGTGATGAAAAACAAACAAGGCTTCCCAAGGAGGGGACCCGACAGTTTCTTTACACTGGGAAACGCAAGATCCAAGTTACACCACTAACCTAAAACTTTAACCTAAACCTAACCAATAGTGTCCAAAAACAGACATCCTTACCCTAAAACAAACATCCTTACCCAAAAACAACACCTTAACCTAAATGATAGTGTCCAAATAAAAAATGCTATATGAAAACCAGATTTTCTGAAGCAATCATGTCGTGTTGCTTCTTTGTGTCAGCTTGTGGGTTTGGCTATGGTGCTAACCATAACCCTAATGCCTTTGCGCTGGAGAAACACTCACACGAAACCACCAAAAACACTGGCATGGACAGTTGAGAGGCACTCAACCAACTGCAACACAACCCCCACGCCCTGCTCAACAACACCTCCATCGTTGGTTACTGCACCCCTAATGTTACATTTCTAGATCCGGGACTGCTGGGCACCAACTGCAGACCTCAGAGTTCAAAGTTGAATTAAATATGGTGCTTACTCTGTCTACTGTTTTAGGACAACTCCCGACCGACACTGCATCAATTGGAATTCAAGACAGTTTTGAGAGTGAAGGTAACACACCATGTTTGGGAGTCTAAATCAGATCCAGTAGCTTTTCCTAGCAATTCATCAGCAACAGAACATTGAGAGTGTACATTGTCTCTTATGAAAATATATCACCCTGTGTCTTTGTCCAAAATATTGTTGCTATTGTATGGTTTTGTGTGTTGTAGAAGTTTAGAAAGAAAAAGCTTACAGCTATCAACTGTTACATTTGTCTAACTAACCATATACACCAGCCTGACAAAGGAGGTCTCAAGGCAATAGAAATGATACACATATAAAGTCGATAAATGCCAATGGCACTCCACAAACATACAAGCAACACACCAATAAAGAGCAATGCAATATAATGTGTGACCCCAGTGGAGCGGATTTACAATAAACAAGTCTATCAAACTATAAATCTCTTCATTTGATATCGTACAGAATACAAAAGTGTGAATGTATGAGTCTTATCACATAGTATATTGCATTTACCTTTGATACAAGCTTAAAATTCCCAATTATTATCAGAGTTAAAACTGATATTATACTTAAACTCAACTCAATCTACAAAAATGCAGCTTAAGTTTTTAAATAGTTTTTATTATTGTCTGTTGCTGTCCATAGACATGAAGTTGAAAAAAAAAATCCTTTTAAAATTTTATCAAACATAAGCAAACAAAAATACATAGCCTGTACTGTTAAATAAAACTGGGCCAGTGCAGTGTTAACCTGTGAATCTGTTCTCATTGAGGTGTACTGACATATCACTGATGCATGGGACGTGTGCTTGGTCCTGACACCAACTCGGCCCAACCTTCTACACTCCTGAATAAGCACAAGGGGCATACAATCTGGCCACATCAGCCCTCAATGACTTCTTTCATAATGGAATGGAAAAACAGCCACATACCATGGCCAGCCCACGAGTTCCCACTAATCCTCTCCATATAATGTAGAGAGAAAATGCTAAGCAAATGCAAATGGTGTTTGAGAGTTTTTACAGTTTTTATTTCTTTTATTACTATATTCAATGTGTCCGTTTCTATTATTATTATTATTATTATGCAATGGTAGTTTTAGCTAAGTTTTTGTTACGTTTTTATGAGATTTTACAGAACGATTGTTAATTTTAGTTTAGTTTTTTCAGAGTTTTCTAATTTCAGTTCAGTTTAAGTTTCCTTATTCCGGTATTATTATTCTTCGTCTGTAAACCATATAAACCATAAATAGAAAAATTATTTAATTTGGTACACTGATAGGGGTGGGTATGAGTAGGCAACTGACAATATTTTGGGTATCAAGGCCAAACTCGAACGCCACCAAGAGTTTTCTTTAGTGCATATTTTTTTAACAGTTTTGAACCCAATACATTGTCTGCCATCTACGATTGTGCCATAACCATCTCATCTTCACACTGAACGTGGAAGTCACATCCATCAAAGGTCAGACTGTGGAATGTACCCAATCCTACAAATACCTTGGGACAATTATACACTCAAAAATGAACTTTGAAGCAAATTGTGAAGCTGTGTGCAAAAAGGGACACCAGCGGTTGTTTTGTTTGAGGAAACTGTCTTGTTTTTAACATTGACAAAACCATGATGGTCTTATTCTATCGTGCTTTTATTGAATCAATTTTATCTTTTTCTCTGGTGTCATGGTTTGGAAATCTATCCTTAAAGAATAGAAACTCCCTAAATCAAATTGTTAAATGGTCTAGTAAGCTGATTGGTGTGTCACAGTTTAGTCCAGTGTCCCTGTACACTAGACAGTTACAGCGGATAACTGGCTCAATTTTAAATGATGATGCCCATCCTCTGCACAGGGAATTTCAGCTTATTCCATCCAGACGAAGGTATATAGTCCCAAAGTGCAGAACAAAGCGGTATAAAAATAGCTTTGTTCCAGCAGCCATCAATCAGAGGAACAAAATGCACAGATGACACAGAAGCTATGTTTATTTATTTTTATGTATTTTATTTTTTTATTTTTTTATTGTCAAATGTGTATTGTCTGTGTTTGTCGTAACAATTGTGTGGATAACTCTGACACTGCAAAACAAATCTACCTACGGGTACAAATAAAAGGAACCGGAACCTGAACCTGAACCTGAACCACAAAGGAATGAAAATACAGAATTTGAATTTTTTGCCTTTGCCTTTGTTTTTTATTATCATCCCCTTTTCTCCCAATGTGGAATGCCCAATTCCCACTACTTAGTATGTCCTCGTGGTGTTGCGGTTCCTCAACTTAATCTGGGTGATGGAGGACAGGTCTCATTTGTCTCCCCTTCTGAGACCGTCAATCAGTGCATCTTATCATGTGGCTTGCTATGCATGACACCATGGAGACTCCGCATGTGGAGGCTCATGCTACTCTCCGCGATCCACGCACAATTTACCACACGCCCCATTGAGAGCGAGAACCACTAATCACAACCACGAGGAGGTTACCCCATGTGACTCTACCCTTCCTAGCAACCGGGCCAATTTGGTTGCTTAGGAGACCTGGCTGGAGTCACTCAGCACACCCTGGATTCAAACTCATGACTCCAGGGGTGGTGGTCAGCATCAATACTCGCTGAGCTACCCAGGCCCCTGCCTTTGTTTAAAGTCACTGCAGTGCAAATTTAACAATGCGATGTGAAACAGGAAGTGAAACATGTCAGCAATGCTTTGTCCTATCAAAATGAATCTTGGTATACTTCATTAGGACCACACTTGGAGGGTACATGCCAAGTTAGATGACAGGACAATGTCAAAATATGTCAAAAATGGCTATTTTTGTCTGTACCTTTTGAACCGAATTTCCTGAAATCATGAGCATTTTCCCGGATTCCATTTTTTCCGACATTGGCCACATTGCCTCTTCACCACTTTTAATTTTATTGAAAAAAAACATATATATTTTGAATGCTTTGTTGGATTTAAAAGAAAATTGGTATGCATTATCAATATCATGTCTTCAGGGCACCTGCGCAGTTTGGAGACAGCACCACCTACAGTTCGAAAGATATAAGGGCTGCAACAACTAATTGATAAAAAAATTATAAATTATTGATTAGTTGGATATATACAGCAAGCATGCAGAAGATCCTTCAGTGATGTCACTTTACAACCCAGTGAAAAATGTTGCATGATGACAAATTGAAGCAGACCCACGATGTCCATGACTTTACAGGGCATGTCTATTTGCCAACAGTGAGACATGTCAATTGAGCAGAGCAGTGTGTACATTTCTGCACTAAAGCTCCAAATGTTGGTGGCTCGATCCCCACCTGGGCCAGTCTTACATTTGAATTTCTGTTGTAGTGGAGCTGTTTGTAATGTGCTTACTGAATGGATGCAGGGCTTGTCCCTATCCATTCATGTTTGTTGGTATTCTTATTCTTCTTTCTCTTCCAAACACGAGTTTAAGGCAGAACTATGAACCGTAGTACATAGGAAAATGATGATAGTGTTCAGAAATGAGGAACGGAAAAGTACAGGTTTAATCCTGCCCTGGGGCAACTTTCAAAGTGGTGTGGTTTTGCTTTGCAAGTCATATTCTGTCGATGTGTTTTATGTTGTGTGTGGTGCAATGGTTGCCAATTCATTGTTTGGTCCCATAGTTGCCGCTTGAAGCTAGATTTTTGGTTAGTTTTAGAGTTGCTTAGTTTGGTTTTTTCCCAGTTAAGTTTTTTTTTAATTATTATTTCAGTTAATGAAGTTGTAGGAATTTGTTTTAAGTCCCAGTCACCATACACTTTCACAATTGCATCTTTTTTTCATGAAGGGTGACTGACCTTAACATTAATCTTAATTTCTCCTTTTGAGTTCCAATGAAGAAAGAAAGTTATAAAGGTTTGGAATGACTTGAGGGTTAGTAAATGATGAAATCATTTTTATTTGTGGGTGAACTATCACTTTAAGGATGATAATATTGGTGCGCGCTGACTGAAATGAACTTGAGAGGTGAAAAGGTTAGACGCTTTTAAAACATCATGACTCCCCTCTTTAAAAGTTAGCAGAAATGTGACGTGCCCACGTTCCCTCAGGACATTGAAGCAGTCTTGCGTTCATAAAGATCTTTCCCTCTTACTGGCAGGTTGAAAAGAAGTGAGGATAAATTTGCTCAGACTAGGAATGTCTGCTATGTTGAATTTGAAAGAAGAGGTCTTTGGCTGCTGCTCCAACATTTCAAGATGCAGTTGACAAACCACTTTCACATCCAATTCCACCTGACAGACGCAGAGTTATTATTGGCAGGAAGTTAAAATATGTGCTTGTACAAATGCCTTATTGACACAAGCAGGCATTAAACCACTTTTCAAGTCCATCCGCGGCACTGTGGAAGTAAAGCGCTTTGCCGATAATGAACCTGCTCCGTCTTTGAGCCAGACAGCGCTGAGGGTGATGGATGTACGCCAGAAGAGAATGTTCCTGTGGTTTGGAGAGAGATGCAACATCACGCCTGGCTGTCTCTCTGTACCCATATCTCCCTACCACATTACAGAAACCACACAGATAGGCAGCACTTCAAACATACATTCAACAGCCCCTCTTCCTCCATAAAAAAAAGACTCAAAATGCAAAAACAAAACTTTACAGCGAGAAAAAGTAGGAATAAAAGAGGAGTCAATTATCGTTTCTGCGATGATAAGGTTCTTATCTTGACCCAGTTTGGCAATCAAGGAGAGCACAACACGTTCTGGATATTTGGGTATATGGATGCACTCAACATGGTACTTGAGCACATTTTACAGTGTTTGGAGAGGGTTTAAAGTAGGCCACAGATGGTAATGCTCAATGAGTATAGTGTGTACAGATGTTTCTTCTTTTTATAAAAAGCCCAGTATGTGTTTGAATATGATAAGGTCTGGCAGCTTTGGACAGCCCTGATTGGTGGGATGGATGTAATATTTGAGTTACTATGAAAAGTACATAAAAGTACAGTAAATTGCATGATAACAAATTCTGAAAAACCATGAATTAGTATGAGAGAACTTAATTGCAAACATATTTAGCCAAATGTTACCTTAAATGGGATTCTACCTACCATGGTAGCAAGTATGGTCAAAATAAAGTACATTTACAAAGAAATAATACAATTAAATTAAACAATGCTTGTATGCAGCTGTTTGTTGAACGACTAATTTCACTGACTCAACATTAACGAATATTTAACAGGCATATTTAACAATTGAATGAATAGTGCAGGACCAATAGAGCAACCCTAATAGCCTGTTCTAAACTGAATTCACCACGTAAAAGTTACTTAACATATTAAAACAGTCAGGGCATTGTTGAAAATAATTAGCAGGTAGACTAAGCCAAATCTACGAGAGAGGAAAAAATGTGCTGAAATGTTGCGCATATTTCACAACGTGCAGTTGTGCGTTAGACATTGATCTAATATGACATCTGTTCTGTAAACAACATTAACCAATAACAGTTACGATGTAAAAAATATATATATAAATAAATAGGCATAGGATAGAAAAAAATAGGCCTGTGATGTAGCCTACAATAAACCTAATGTATTGTTATCATGACGTTCACACAGAATAAAAAAAAAGTTTAACCCGTTAAAGCAGTCGGCATCTCGTTGAAAATAGACAGCCATTTTCTAGGCTACTTACTCAAAAGCATACATTTTTTGATGAGCAAAATTGACCCGTCGTCATGATCCGGTGAAAGACGGGACTTGACTCACCTGAGGCGGATATCCTGCATTGAAAAAGCCTGTAGAGCGGAAAAATAATGTACATTTACATTACATTACATTTATGCATTTGGCAGACGCTTTTATCCAAAATGACTTACAGTGCACTTATTACAGGGACAATCCCCCAGAAGCAACCTAGAGTTAAGTGCCTTGCTCAAGGACACAATGGTGGTGGCTGTGGGGCTCGAACCAGCGAACTTCTGATTACCAGTTTACCAGTTATGTGCATTAGACCACTACACCACCACGAAGTGATTTCATAACTACTTTTTTTTTTAAGTTTGCTTATGAGAGGACATTTTCATGTGCACACCACGAGTGAGAGAGGTTAGAAGCACACGCAGCCAGAGGTTAAAATAAACTTTGTATCTGAGCCACATATCCTCTTTCACATATCCTCTTTTCTTTTCTTTTTTCACTTATCCTCTTTTAAAAATAGTATTTGTATTATTAATTCTATTTAAAATATGTAACATTAATATGACAGTAATGTAAGCGCAGCCTTTGTAAAAATATGAAGCCAAACGTAAAGGTGTAAAAATGACGATCAGTTTAATGGGGAAATATTAACCGACCAGTGTCGACTAGCAGCATTTAGTCGACTAGTCTCGCACATCCCTATTGTTTACTTGTGTATTGCTTATATTGTCTGTATTATAATATTTTTTATATGTTAAAATGTTCTGGGTTCAATGCAATAATATTAATCATTTTAAGTTGTCCCTAAATTTGTAAATAAATAAATCCCCTTTTATTTTTTCATATTTATTATTATTATTATTATTGATATATATATTATTTACAAATTTAGGGATAAGTTGAAATAATTAATATTATTGTATTGGACATTAAAAGTTCCTTTAACACGTTCTGAAATGAAGACAGACAACAAAAACAATACATTAGCAAACAGGAGCATAAAAGCTGTTTTTTTTATTTGTTTGCTTGTTTTTGTACAAAAACAAAAACATAAAAACTTGTATGCTCCTGTTTTCTCATTAATTGTTTTTATTGTCTGTCTACATTTCAATATTTGTTAAAGAAATGTTTTGGGTTTAATCCAATATTATTAATAGTTCCAACTTGTCCCTAAATTTGTCAAAATAAATGCTTTACAGTAATGAAAGGGCATTTGAACATATAATGTCAAATATATATAGTCATATTTTATCCATGAAATGTCTAATAGGTTCTACCATGGTACCTATTAGACATTGAAGCAGACCCCAAATTGAAGCAGACCCACGATGTCCATGACTTTACAGGGCATGTCTATTTGCCAACAGTGAGACATGTCAATTGAGCAGAGCAGTGAGTACATTTCTGCACTAAAGCTCCAAATGTTGGTGGCTCGATCCCCACCTGGGCCAGTCTTACATTTGAATAGGTTCTACCATGGTAATTGTTTAAAAAAAAAAAAAAACGTTGCTTGTATGCTCCCGTTTACTCATGTATTGTTTGTATTTCTTTTGGGTTTGCAAAGCTCCCCAAAATGGTTCTTAACCAATCATATATCACAATATAATACAGTTAACAAACATCCACTGAGAGTAAGGTGTGCAGGCTCCACAAACTTCTATTGCATTGTAAAAAGTTTAATAAGCTGTCGCAATGGCCCCAGCAGTATACAGTGGCATTGAGTGAGAGAAAATCCATTAAGCAAAGAGGCTGCGAAGGATTTCACCGCCCATGGTGTATAAGCCTTTCATACGGATAATGTAATGGGAGTATAGCATTTCATGCTCCGTTTTGTCTCAGTATTCTTAAGATGGATGAGACACACTCTACAGTCAACATATAAGGATGCTATTATAGGAATAGTGCCATGACAAGTTCCTTGGCAACGAAATGGCACAGTGTAAAGTGATTATTAAAAATGCAGTCAAAAACTCATTTGATGATTTAAGCAATTAAATTTCATAAAAAAATTTCATTAAAAAAATTCCCTTACTCATTCCAAATTCCAAAATACATTTTTTGAAATTTAAATAGGCTAAAATATTTTTGAGTGCAGAATGTAGATACATTTTTATATTCTTATCAGCTGATTAGAGTGCCTTTTTTCAACCTCAATTTGCTGCAATTTCCCAAATGGTAGAGGTGGCCATCATTTAATGGGAACTAATTGAATACTGAGATTGATGAACCCTGTTCAGACCTGGGGTTCACAAACGTGAACGTGTACCTGTGTCTGCAAAGATGTCACATTATAGTCTGCTCTGCACTGTAGAGGACTTTGTAGTAAAGATGTCTGATTAACGAAAGAATCTTTCTTGTGAACCAGTTCTTAAAAAAAAATAAATCCGGTTAAACCGATTAACAAAGCCTTTTTAAATCACTGAATCAACTTTGGGAGTAAAACTGTCAGGTAGAATCAGGGTTACCACAGTCACAGAAAACCTGGAAATATCAGGGAATTCAAAATTGTTATTTCCATGCCTGGAAAAGGCAATTAATAAAATCTAAAACTATCCTAACGAACTGGCTCGATTAAATTACATTTTTAACGATATTGTCAAGACAATATTAGGAAATAACGAACACAACATCCTGATTATACAGTAACACTGCTTTATCAGCAGAAACCTCCTGCCTGCCAAGATGACATCTGAAGTTATTTGCATCTAAAACAGAAGTTGAGGTTGTTTTCTCTAATGTGGAGGGCGTCTCAAAGGGGATCATGCGTGATGTGACAGGTCTGATGGAAAAGGTTAGGAACAATGTGCACTTTTTCTTGCAAGATTAAGGGCACATTGGCTCTTTGAGTCTCCGCTGTGCTCCTTGACGCAGTTAGGCAGGAATATTGTGTTGCCTTTCAGGGTGACCTTCATGGAGTGTCTGGGTACAGTGGATCAGGGTACAAAAGGCTAGGAGGCATGTGGTTTGTGTGTGTGTGTGTGTGTGTGTGTGTGTGTGTGTGTGTGTGTGTGTGTGCATGAGTATGTGCGTTCACCTTTGGTTCCAAAATGTATCAATATTTCCCTAGAGCCCACTCGAGTCTGATTTTCAGGAAGCTTTCCCACAGTGTAAACACAAAAACCAGAGCACAGAAGACAAGATACCATTGCCAGTTGTACAGTGCGGCGGTCTTACCAGAATACAAACTGTCGCCCATATAGCCCATTGTGCATAATGCATGAAAAAATCTAACGCTATTCAGATGACAATACATCACTTTATATAATCCAGCAGAGATTATAGGTCTATGAGTAACCATGATTTCACCAAGAAGAATCAACATGCCTTCCATTTATGCATTTGGCAAATGCTTTTATCCAAGGCAATATACGCTACATTCAACATGTTCATTTTTTCAGTAAGTGTGTTCCATGGGAATCAAACCCATAACCTTTGGACCATTGCATTCAATCTATTAAAATTTGTAAAATGGAAGTTTACTTAATCCGTTTGAGTTGGGACTACATGTTTACCTTTTGTGGTATTAATGTAGCATTGATAAAACTGGGTAGGGGATTTCCAATTCCGAGCATGCTTTGCATGGGACTAGATAGGGATAACAAGTCTTGAAATTACTTGCTCACCTGGCATATAATAATGATTAATACAATAAATAAGTCAGACCAACATAAGAACATTTATTAAATACACCTTAGTAAATTGAGTTAGACAAACCAATGAAGTTGAGTTTAAAACTACTATAGTACATTCATTTGACCTAATTCAACTAAATTATGCTGGTTCAAAATGACTTAATCTTAATGAAATTAATTACATAAACTTTCTAAAATTCAATTACGTTAGGGTAGTGACTTAATTGTTTGAGTGTACAGGAACACAATAAATCAATCAAACATCCAACCAAAATCAAGTCAGAGAGCTCTTCCATAAGGAACAGCCCATGAAACAATGCTTTTGTTAAAGCAATTCCTTAAGGGAATATCCACAATTACTGAGCTGATGGCTGACATCCAATGGACATCTAGACAATATGGCATTAACAGAACTGAAGTCTGATGGACGGCTGTGTAATAAAGGAGTCCAGTGTTATTGTAATCGCAATGATCAGGCTGATCAGATACCTGTCCGTAAGACGCCTCCAACATTAATTTCCCTGCTGGCTGTTGAAGACACATGGAAGAACAACAGCCATCTTTTCCAAGTCGACCTGTTCTGGAAAGGGCAAAGAGACCATCTAAAAAAACCTCATAATGTGACTCTGATCTCCACTGTATCTCTTTCCCTCTCTTTCCATTTCCCTCTATGAGCAGAACAGTGCAATAACATTATCAGTGGTGTCAATCATGGTGGTGAACAGATACATAAAATACTGGGACCTCAGTGGACATGTGACTGTTATAAAGCATTATTTGAATGGTTTCATAATTGATAGCTCAGAGGTCTGGGATCAGGTGGAAATAATATGAGATGAGATGCACCATATACTCTTGTTGTAAAATGAAGAGGGTGCCTGTTGACCCATGGGGACAATACTTGGCATAGGTCTACCTAGACGACCTTGCAGCTGACATGAATAATCCATACAATATATATTGTTCCTACCTCGTAGTATAGAAACACGTTACTATACCTATATTTTTGCAAATTGTTGTACCTATCATGTCAGTTACCTGGTGAAATGAACACCGGAGGCGCTACAACAACAGTTATATTTAATTCCTTTCAAATCAGTCACAAGTAAAACTACAAATGATCACGTATGAACACTTAAGCCCTGTACACACATGCAGCATCTTTATCGCATAGTGTTGCTATTGTCTGTAATGTGAAGTCGCTCATGGACATTTCTACTGCTGCTGCTCTAACGTTATTGGTGGCATGCACGTCTGGCCATGTCTTTTGAAAATCTGATCATAGACTAGGCATTTTGCCAGTAAAACTAAGATTTCTAATTTGACATGGATTCAGTTTTCTTGTCCCTAAACGTTTTTACATATACTATAACCTGCAGCAGTAAAAAATGCATCATATTATTAGTAAGATGAACAATCAATCAATGTACAAATCAAACTCACTCAGACTGCCGACAGTCTCTATTCCATGCATGTTTTTACAGACGAATTATATAGAACAGTGAAAAAATATCTCCTCTGTCTTTCCTGCACTCTACTCCATTATCACAAAGGAGACGGATGACGTGAGCTCCAATGACACCCTCTTCATTTACATTTACATTTACATTTATGCATTTGGCAGACGCTTTTATCCAAAGCGACTTACAGTGCAATTATTACAGGGACAATCCCCCTGGAGCAACCTGGAGTTAAGTGTCTTGCTCAAGGACACAATGGTGGTGGCTGTGGGGTTCGAACCAGAGACCTTCTGATTAACAGCCCTGTGCTTTAGCCACTACGCCACCACCACTTTATTGTGTCGCTCGCCACGGCCACGTCTAGTTGCCAGAAGTCGCTGTCGCTCATATCACCTGAAGTCGCCAGCTCTCATTGAAAATGAATGAGAACTAGTCGCTTTGTTGCTAAAGTTGCTGCATGTGTGTAAGCGGCTTTAGGTTTCACCCTGTTCCTCGCACAGTTCTATCCTATGGCATCTAAACACTTTTACTATTGTGCATAACTAGTAAGGTGATTCATTCTAGCATTTTCATTATATCAACAACTACATCTGCAAGCTTGTTTGAGTGTGATCAAACTGCACAGAAGCTCAACAGAGTGTCCCATTTGAGATGTAAAAGACTGGGGTACGAGTCCTAAAGAGCACAAGAGTCGACAAGTGAGCCAAAAGTGTCATAGAAGCACCACAGAATGACTTGGTTGCTTCAGCAATTGCATTTTTCATCTCACATTTGCTTTTTATGACACTATCAGTTAGGTTTAGGTTTAAGGTTTAGGGTAAAGAGGTTGGTTTTGGTGATTTGAAACTTGAGAGCATTATCCTTAAAAACCTCATCTGTTTGGGAGAACAATCACCTCACTATTAGCACCACACAATGGACATTTCAACTTGGACATGCCACAATATGTGTAAGGAAATACATAATATTAATTTGCAAAAACATTGGCACTGATCAGGCTGTCCATGTTGGTCAGATGTTCTCTTCCTGTCTAAAGGTGTGTTTTGTTTTTACCAGAATAAGCTGCAGAGTGCACCAGACGTTATGCTGATAGTCAAAAATCTGGCTACACAAGACACACTGAACCTGTCATCTACTGTGTACTGATAAAGCTATCATCAATGTTTCCAGGTCAAATGAGTTGGCGGAATAGTGTTACATAGTTGGCCTTGTACTGCTCCAATTAGTTCATTTATTTGAAGTCCTCCACTGAACAGAGTGACTCTGAACAAAGCCTTCATTCTGACAGTCAATGAGGCCCACACACTGAGGATGAAGATGAAGGAAATCAGCAAGTGCTCAAATAACCATATTATTGGATTGGAAATATATTATGGCTTGTTGGCTAAGGTCCATATATGAAAGGAAAACATTTAGCGTTCGAGTACGGAATGGAATGTGTCAAAAATAGTATTTTAGATTTAGTTGAATAACATTATCACTAAAAGTCTTAGTAGTAACCATGCATTATAACATATTTTTATGGGAGAGAAAACACTTAACATGAAATAGTTAATTTCTCCTTGGATCAAAGTGTTGTTGTTTTGGCAGTAAATACTGTTTATCACAATTCAAGTGTAAAAGAAATCCCCAAAAGTAAAACAAATTTGTTCTGTATTGTACTTTAAAAAAGTGTTGACATATTTCTCACTGTCATTTAGCTGAATCTCTCTTCCAGAACAAGCCCTGAAATATGCAATGTAATGTAATGTCATGAATTACTGGTGTTTTTGAAGTCACAATGTTGAGAAACAACTATCATGTACTCGAATGCTATATGTTTGACAAAATCCTCCTGCTTCTGACTGAAAACACGACAGAAGAAGTATGCTGATTTTCATTGATCTTTTCCCCGGCTGCTCAAATGTTGCATACGTGTAACATTTAACAGCCAATATCTCACACAACTAACTTGAAAGGTGTGTTTCAGGTCCATTTTCCTGATTTGTGAAACATTCTCATAAGTTTGGGTGTGAGACACTACAATGTGGGAAAAACTGTGTCCCATGTGGATTGCATACTGAACGCAACTTTGTTCCCTCAAATAAAGGATGTTTCCATTGGACCCTCCCTAGCTCAAGAACAACCACAACAACAACAACAACAAACAATTGCGGTAAGTCATGGCATTCATCATGCTATTACTTCCTGTATTGCATGACACATGTTTACTATAGCTTCTTCCATCAGCATTGAGGATTCACATTTGATAGATGTAAGGAATTAGTCAGGCTGACGAAGAAGATTAAACATGACAGAGTTGAGGTCAGTGAGAAAGAGAAGCCAGCAGATGCTGTTTCGGATGTGGGTGGTACAGCGAGCAACACACACACTTTGGTTCTGGCTGTAGAGCCAGGATGTTTGTGTCACGTCACAGCGGCATACTCGCTCAGAAAAGCAACACCACTCTCCAGCTCCTGTTAGGGTTTCCAATCGATTCTCCCCACTCAGTGATGCACCCATAGAGAATCATGTTGAAAGAGCCTTAATAATTGGTGATTCTATTTTAAGGAACGTGGAAATAGACACTCCAGCCACCATTGTTAAATGCATTTCCATGGCTAGTGCGTCTGACATCAGATCAAATTTACAAGTGCTGGCTAATGCTAAATGTAGATTTTCAAAAATTGTTATTCATGTCGGCACCAATGATGCAGTCGGAGAAAAAAAAAAAGATAAAAATCATATAAAAGGTAGGGCTACTAAACATTAGATCTCTTTCAACCAAAGCACTAATTGTTAATGAAATGATTAAAGATCATATATTGGATGTGCTCTGTTTGACTGAAACATGGCTTAAACCGGATGAATGTATTAGTTTAAATGAATCTACTCCCCCAGGTTATTGTTATGAACATGAGCCTCATCTGAAGGGTCAAGGAGGAGGTTTTGCTACAATTTCCAGTGAAGTTTTTGGTGTTACTCAGAGGACAGGATATACGTTTAAGTCTTTTGAATTAATAATGCTTAATGTGACACTGTCAGATATAAATAAAAAATCTCTGTTGTCTTTTGCCCTTGCTACAGTATATAGATACTCTGGTTTACTTGGTAAATTTGTAAATTTGATATCAGATCTAGTAGTTAATGTAGATTTAATTGTTGCTGACTTCAACATTCACATAGATAATGAAAATATTCTCAACTCTCTTAGAGTCAGACAATATGTGACAGGACCAACTCATTGCCATAATCACATGCTAGACTTTAGAAGAAATTCTAACGCAGAGCGATGACATCTCTTGTTTGCTGCGATCAGCTAATGTCCCTCAATCTATACCACACCATCGCATCACAATAATAGTAAAGATTTCATGACTTTCTTTACTGATAAAATTGAAATAAATAGAAATAAAATTGTAACTATGCCATTAATTGTCACAGCACCTCAGAAAACAGTGAGAATTTTTTTTCCCTCATGAGCAGCATATTTATATTTCTTCTAAACCCAATGAAAATTCAAAATTTTCCAAATTAGCAGTGTATCAATGAAATGAAAGATTGGATGGCCAGAAATTTCCTTCCACTCAATTCCAACAAAACAGAGGTACTAATTATTGGACCAAAAACCCCTAAAAACTTTGTCATACAACAAAGAACTTAGGTGTTATATTTGATACCAATCTGTCAAATTTCCAGTTTGCAAATCAAATTTCCAATGTTTGTAAAACAGCATTCTTCCACCTCACATGCTCTCTGTTACAACACATGCTCTCTGTTGCTGATGCTGAAAAATGTATTCATGCATTCATGAACTAGATTATTGTAATGCATTACTGGGAGGATGTCCAGCAAGTTCAATAAATAGACTTCAATTGGTTAAAATGAAGCTAGAGTGCTGACTACAACCAATAAATATGATCATATTAGACCAATTTTATCATAACATTGGCTGCCTGTTAGAATTCATATTAATTTTAAAATTCTGTTAACTACATACAAAGCTTTGAATGGTCTAGCTCTACAGTGCTTAAGTGACCATCTGGCACGCTATATTCCATGACGTTCATTACGATCACAAAATTCTGACTTGTTAGTAATTTCAAGAATATCAAATCCACTCTTTTGAGCCAACTAATGTCATGGCTGAGCAACAGTTTAAAGAGAATTCTGCTGAGAAAGTAAGTTAATGTTAATCTATCTATAACAACTTACATAATACATAATAAGACATCCAGTTTAATGGCACAAACTTTTGATGGTAATTCTATCACACTTTGAATACTGAGGTTTGTTACAGCCAGATTAATAAAAGAACCCTTGCTAAGCATGTTCAACCGGACGTCGCATTGACAATGTTTTGGCCAAACGCTCACATCTGCGTACTCATAGTTGGGTGAAGTATATTGATGATAATTATACTTACATTTTGTTTTGATGTACAATAAAAATCTTCCATCCAAACAGTAATATGTTAAAAGACCACTCAAAAACACCTTAGCAACCGTTTAGCAATGCCTTGGAAACCACCAACAACACCCTAGCATTGTGGTGGCAAGTTTTGCATGGGTAAGCACCAATTACATTTTCTTAAAATATATAAAAATCTAGCTTTTATTTTTACTTGAACACGTATAGAGATAGTGAATGTGATAGATTTTCTTGGATGACTGATTATCACTCCACACAAACAGAAAGAAACAAATCAAATTTTCTAATATCCCATCTAAACATTATAGATGCAGAAAGGTTAAAATGGGGGTAATGATAAAGCCCAGTGATCCATCCACTGAAATTCTTGTTCATGTGTGTGTAAAGTATCCCAGTAGCCTTTGATCAATAAAGCAAAACCGTTTCTGATGGTAGCAATTGAAATAAAAATGTATTAACCACCCCCTAGGAATCGATAACTTCCCTCTTGAAACTGAAACAGTAATTTGGACAGGCAGTGAGAGTGAGGTGCAGGGGTAAATGGTTTGAGAGCGGGGGTATTTAGCCCGGTCACTGGTGGTTGAAGTGCTGGGGAACGATTAATGCCTTCGCAGTCAGCACCGGCCCCAGTAGTCCAGACAGACACAGTCTGGATGATTCATTCACAGTAGATTTGGAATATACATCTATAACCCTGAAAAAAAGACTCATGTACTGTGAAAGATGCTTGAATAAGCAGCTAAAAGCATTTTGTGATGTCTTTTCTCTCCTTTCTATGGAGTACACTAATAGAACAACAAGATTAGGAGGTCAGATCTATATAGCCTTCGATGATGATTTAGTACTTTAATAATTGAAAGAGAAATGCATAGTAAATTAAATCCTTATGAAGGGAATTTTAAAACAATAGCTTACTATTTACTGAAAATCTTGCACTCTTCCATTGTTCTCAAATCTCATTTGCACATGTGCATAATCAAACTTGGCACATGAAGACAGTTTGCACAGGGAATGTGTTGGAACTGTGTATGGTTAGTTTTAGGGTTGAGGTTTGAGTTAGAGCATAAGTTTAATAAAATATGCATTCCTGTAGACTGTATTACATCATTTACAACTAAACAACAACTCGCTTTTGCGCCACTCTGTGGACCCGTTACCACAACTGGAGCTCACATGTGCCCATGCGTTCAAAATAGCTGAGGGTGCTTCTGAAAATATTTGGGGTGCTGTATAAAGTGGAGTCGTGATGTAATATACACCAATCAGCCACAACATTAAAACAACCTTCCTAATATTGTGTATGTCCCCCTCGGGCCACCAAAATAGCGCCAACCCGCATCTCAGTATAGCATTCTGTGATGCTATTCTTCTAACCACAATTGTACAGAGCGGTTATCTGAGTTACCGTAGACTTTGTCAGTTCGAACCAGTTTGACCATTCTCCGTTGACCTCTCTCATCAATAAGGCATTTCTGTCCACCGAACTGGATGTTCTTTGATTTTGGCACCATTCTGTGTAAATTCTAGCGCACCTGGCACTAACAATCATCTATGTGATTATCCAATCAGCCAATAGTGTGGCAGTGCAGTGAATAAAATCATGCAAATATGGGTCAGGTGCTTCAGTTAATGTTCACATCAACCATCAGAATGGGGGAATATGTGATCTCAGTGATTTGGAACGTGGCATGATTGTTGGTGCCAGATGGGCTTGTTTGAGTATTTCTGTAACTGCTGATCTCCACAGTCTCTATAGAGTTCACTCAGAATGGTGCCAAAAAACATCCAGTGAGTGGCAATTCTGCGGATGGAAATGCCTTGTTAATGAGAGAGGTCAACAGAGAATGGTTCTGGTTCGAACTGACAATGTCTATGATAAATCAGATAACCACTCTGTACAATTGTGGTGCTGTTTTGGTGACACGAGGGGGACCTACACAATATTAGGCAGGTGGTTTTATGTTGTGGCTGATATATGTGTGTGTGTGTGTGTATGTAATATATATATATATATATGGCTTCTGGAAACTGATTCAACACCGGCAGTTATGGGCCGCTTTATCCCGGAGCAAAAGCAACAAGCAGTGGATTGAGTGAGATACTTCTGCTACGATTTCTCTAACTTTAATAATTAACAACATTAGCTGAGAGAGAATTTCTTTCATATGTAGGGCTACATAGGACATTATGACTGAAATATACCAATATAAATACATTTAGAATAAATCTTTCGGTTTGTACCTCATATAAATTATCGTATGATTCAGAGGACCTTAGCGCATGAGTCCGATACTTTTATGGTGCTTAATTAGATTCCAATTTCAATTTCAACAATGCTCATATTTCAGGGACATGTTTTAGGACTCATCAGGGATTCTAAAGTTCTTTACTGTCGCAGTAGAACAGTGAGATGTCTTCTTCATTTCAGCGAATCAAAAAGCCCATAAACACATCTCACTAGCTGCGGATCTGCACGGGTAACATTGTACGTTTGCTAATGGAATCTCAATTGCCTGAGATGGACTGAACATGTTTTCCACTTTGATTTGCATGACAGATTTTAAAATTGTTGGCATTGTGCTATTTCTCTCTCATGGAGTATTCTGCATGTGCTTGGACAAAGAAAATTATGACAACAAAGGAGAGGATATTTTGAAATTCTTAGGTAAAGAGATAAGAAAAGAGTGCGGAAAGATAATCAGCTCTGTATATTTGTAAAAAAATAAAATAAAATTCCTTTAAAGCAAATGGAAAAGAAGGGAACAGATTTCATTCAGGCAAAGTAGATGCCATTTACCCCATTAAAGAAGTCTGTGCTTAGAATATACACTGAGATAAGAAATATTTCTTGCATTCAGTCTGTGTGCAGTATGTTTATTGTCATATTCATCCTGAACCCTAGTTTGTTGCCTCACTGCCTACAGCCTAGGCAACTGACTTCAAAATGCAGTATCCTAGCCCCTCCTCCCATGCCGGTGACGCCAGTTCGAATCCCGTTCAGAGCGGGTTGAGCAGGAACGGTTACACAGGTTGGGAACGATAATAAATTAATGAGGACAGAATTTTCATTTTTGAGCACACATCTTACCTTCATACCTTACCTTTCCTTACCTTCACAAGATTGTGAAACCATCTCCACAGTTTACTGAGCAATGTGAGCGACAAAGCCAACCCCACTTTACCTGAACAAATGGCACAGGCTTATTCTGTGGACCAATTCTAAAGCAATCACCATTCACCGATGATAAACCCTGACATCAGGCACCTGATCACAGCCTCAGGCTAGTATGGGTAGACGTGAGAGCAGGGCTCTTACATTAACCAGAGCAGGCGTACTCTAAATGGCGCTCTGTAAAATTAGCAGGAACATTTGGATGGCCTTTTCCCGTGACAGCCCCAGTATGATTTATTAGCAAGGTGTTGGTGTGTCCTGAAACGCTCGCCTGCGTATCTCACAGAGTGTCAAATTAATCGACCAGCCTGATAGCTGACAGTTGTTTCAATGAACTAAGTCACAAGAGGTGGTGAAAAATAAAACATTAAGGACAATTATTGTAGCTATTATCATTCCTTACAAAATATGTGCCATTTCTCATAAGAAATGTGGTCAACACACATGTTTTAGACACACTGAGCTGTGATGTCCATATAGAAGATGTGGGTTTGAATCTGGCCAGCACCATATACTGCTCCAATTTCACAAAAATGTCTACTGTCCATCCACTTTCACCATCAATGACAAAGTCATTCCACAAAGCAATAAGAAAAAAGAACATAGATTATCACTGATTTATAAACTGATGGCATGGATACCCATATAAAAATATATTTAGTATATTCTGACAAACCCCGGATGCAAATGTGTTGCAAAAATTGCGGCAAATTCCTATTTTTAAGATGCAAATAAGCTTTTTGGTTATGTTTGCAGCAATTTTTTCACAGATTAACTGCAAATATGAACTAAAGTTATAATTTCTATATATCTAAATATGTCTTTTGCAGAACATAGCAAAACTGGTCTAACTTTATATTAGGTGTCTTTAACTACTATTAACTAACATTAAAAAACATACAGTACAATGTATTTTCTGTGTACATGTTGCTCTGTAAAATTCACAAGATTCACATTTGTTGCTACTGAGGTTGAGGTACAGGTAGGTTTAGGAGTAGGGGTAGGGGTTACAGTTTGGGTAAGGGTTGGGTTAGGTTAAGGGGTAAGGTTAACAGTGTATCTCCAAATGTAATTAAGTGCATGTACTTTAAATATAAGTACAATGCAACAACATGCATCTACAGTATATAAAAAGTAAAAATCACATGCTTAAGTACATAGTAGTTAAAGACACCTAATATAAAGTGGGACTGCAAAACTTCCAATTCCAACATGAAAGCATTTCTGTACAAAACGTTCATGCAATTAAAGTTTAATGCTACTTTACAGCTTATATATATTATAGTTAAATCCAAGGGTTTAGGAATTATGTAAAAAGTGGGGGGACGCATTAATAAACAAAATACACTTGGTGTATAAGTATTAATGACCCTTGGTTAGTAAGCGATAATCACAGTAGTCTTGTTGCTTAACGCTTGAATATTTGGTTAGCAATGCAATCAATTGGCAAAGACATTTGCTTGATATTTAAACATTATTTTTCACATCTGGCTACAATTATTTTCTTTGCACTGCGGTCAAACACAATTAAACTATAAAATTGTAATGATTATTTCACAAAAAGTGGATGGGGCGAACTTAGAAAGTTTTAGAAATAACGAATGCAACGTCCCTTGCAATATCACATACAGTATGAAGCATGTTAAGAGACAACATATCCTCTGTATCATATATGTTAAACTGTCAGCATAAACAGGTCTAAATTAATTAATTACGACAAAACCTGCATCTGTTACAGCAGCATATACTTTACAGTGCTTATACAACATTATAATGTTACTATAATGGAAAGTCTAATTAAACCTTATATTGTTTCATGAAGGTGAATTCGTATGTTATTTAAAAATAAAGACTTGCATACATTCAGAATTACTGAACAAACATTTACTACCATTTTCCAAACCCATACAAAAGAATTAATGAACATGGGTCAATTTTGAGGGCTGGATGCATGGTGTGAGATGGCAAATGTCAGTGTAAAACCGTCATTTCCTACAGACAGTGGAGTCAGTTTCAGAAGTTTAGTCCTTCAGATAAAAAGTGGCTTTGATCCCGAATCATGGGCGTTCCAGCACAAGTCTTACCTGTGACACTCCCTCTCTCTGTTTTCCATCTGAACATAAATCAAAACCTTCGCTAGACTTCCAAGTGGCAAAATGTGGAGTTATGATAGAAATCAGAGTGCGCTCTCCCTCATGTTCATGCCTTTTGAAGCTCTGTCATTCCATTTAACATGACACAAAGACTCAGATAGCTGCTTCTTTACTTGTATTATGCATATATGTATTCAGATTGAAGTTTTTTTTCTCTTCTTCTTCTTCTTCTTCTTTTCTTTCAGGGGTCTACTTTGGAATTCTAATTTAGATTAAAGTCAAATGTAATTTTAATAACAACTCCTTCCACAGACCTGGTTTGTGAGTTGTCTGTACAGTAAGCATGAGTAATTATGGTAGATAAACACTTATTTTTAAACTAAGAACAAAAATGTATTCATCAGATTGGCTGAAAGGAAGTAGAGCACCTATTTAGAGAAATAATAAAAATAAAAAGACACACAAATGTTTGCTGTATCAGGGACCAATCAAAGCTTATTATAATCGGAGGTATAGTTAACCCAAACATTTAAATTATGCCATTATGTATTTATGCTCATGTCATTACAAATCCATATTTGTTTTTTCAATAAGAATCTTTACACAGTTTCTGACATACAATGACTATTGGCCATATCTTAAAAATAAATAAATAAATACAAAGCACCATAAAATGGCATAAAAGTAGTCCATACTTTTTCTACTTTTGTGTTGCACAAAACTATCCCTTGAACTATCTCTTTTATTAAACAGTTTACACCTATTTAAGACAGGTACAGAAAGCAGCAACTGTACTGTATGAGACCAAAAGGGCAATTAACAGTATCGGAGCACGTTCTAATCTGGCAGATCGAGGCTGAATTCAGGAAATGTCCAGAAATTGCTTGCTCAGTGATCAATTAATCATCTCAGCCATCTTGCACAGCTTAAAAGGTTCTTTCAATCTGATGCTCCTTTTCTCAAAAACCATTAAATTCTCAAGAGTTGGCAGTACCTTGATAGTTTCCCCATTTCTTTTGTTTTAATGTGCCGAAATGAAAACAAAGTAGCCATTTAATGTTTAGAGCTGAGAGTGCAAAGCAAAAAATCATGAAACAGAATTTGAATCAATGCAGAGAGCGACTGACAAAGATGAATCCCTTTGGGTGAAGGATAAAACAAAGGCTGATTGGGAAACTTGGTGAAATGATGAAATAACAAAACATCATGTGGCTCAGTTGGTAGAGCAGGTCGGCCACTAATCGCAGGATTGGTGGTTCGAATCCTTGGGCAAGACACTGAACCCCAAGTTGCTCCCAATGGCAGGCTAGCACCTTACATAGCAGCTCTGCCGCCATTGGTTTATGAATGTGTGTATGAAGTGCAGACCATTTACTATTTACACTTTATAGACATTTTCATCACCAAAGAAAGATCCTCTTACGTGAGACCATATAAAGAAATATTGGTCCATATGTAGCATTATTTTAACTCGAGATAAGGGTATGATCTCGATTAACTAATTAAACGGACAAGAGAGAAACACTTTCCTAATATTGTGATTTTCAGAAAGATCTCAAAGCAGTTTATTTTCCATTTTCCATTTTCCCATCACAATTCTACAAGCACAACTTGATCATTTGATTGTAAATGTAGTTGGTTATGTAATGAAAAATGTCAAATCTCTTGCCTTGGGCTATAGTGAAAGTTTTTTTTGATGTAATAAGATAACATTGCATGAGAAACAGGTCGAACAGTAAGTGTTTGCAAACTGATAATCTGCCCTTAATCTCATGATATGTGTGAAAGTGAATAAAAGTTATTGTTATAGTGCCTCTAGTGTTCATTTCACCAGAAAACTGCTGCGACACGTACAAAAGCCACCTTAAAAAATATTTTACAAAATGTATGTTGAGTAACTTGATTCTATGAGAACAGGTTGCACTAGAGATCTGCACAAGTAACTGAAAGGCAGTGGGTTTGAATCCCTAAAGTGGTGATTAATGACCATTGTGTAATTGATCAAGACATTTTCTCCAAAGAATATTGTTTCTAGGAATAAGTGGACTGGACAAAAGTGTTGGCTAAATTACTCTTTCCATAAAAGGTTCAGATTAATAAAATGTTGTGAATAATTTTACACAACTGGAAACCATAATCCACGAAATCGAATCCACGAAAAAATTACATTTCTAGAATTTAAATAATATATTACAGCACACGTTTGATAAAACAGCTGTATATACTAGCCCATTCTTTTGCACTGATTGTACAAATTGTACAAATCCTAACTGAATCAGACAATTGTTATTACCCAAGCATGACCAAACATGGTCAATGTTAATCAAATTCCAATCAAATTCACCTAACAGAATTTATTAACTTTTTCAGCTTCCAGCATCATATGGACATCAAGATATCTCCTGTTGCTCAAAGTAGTCTGACTCTATACTGGGAATTAGGTATATGAACATATGGACTTATGCTTATGTTAATGCAGAGAACTGGGAATCACTTAACCACAAACTCCCCTGAAGGCCTTTCCTTGACATCAGAATGTCCTAGGAACTAACACTGCCTGTCACATCTTCATCAGGATACCGGACATTCTGATGTATCTGTCAGGAACCTGCACGTTAACATATGTGCCTTTCCCTTTCTCCCCATAAAACAGGTGGAACCTTCACCCAATGGAGCTCTAATATGGTTTGTTGCTGTGGATGTTATGAATCAGCAATGAGTTTAACATTGAAGTTGCTGGTTTTGTGGTTGATTTCCTCTCCAACGCACTGGGAAATTTCACCATATTGGGCTAGCTTGCGGGATTATTAAAGCATGGCATGTTATTGCACATCTCATCACTTCTGAAGTCTCAAGAGAGACGCAGCACTGATGGATGTTCAGAGAAACGGAACAGTAAAGTGAAGCAACGGGAGTAAATTATTAGATAATGCTTCAACAGAGATATGCTATATATAATGAAATATACTTCTTATAAAAAGCAAACCCAGATTTAAAAAATATAGTGTAGTGCAAATAACAAGACGATAGACAGATAGACAAACAAACAGACAGAGAGAGAGAGAGAGATGGTTGGATGGATAAATGGATGGACAGACAGACAGAAGGACAGAGCAATAGAGTGATACAGCGACAGATATACAGTACATATATACAGACAGACAGAAGTATGGAGTGATAGAGATTGATGGATGGAGCAATGGACAGACGCAGAGAGAGGGTGGGAGGGAGGGACGGACGGACGGACAGATAGAACAGGCAACCAGACAGACAGACTGATAGACGGTTGGATGGATGGATGGATGGATGAATAGACAGATAGAACAGGCAACCAGACAGACAGACAGACAGACAGATAGATAGACAGATAGATAGAACAGACAACCAGACAGACGGTTGGATGGATGGATGTATGGATGGATAGATAGAACAGGCAGACAGACAGACAGACAGACAGACAGACAGACAGACAGACAGACAGACAGACAGACAGACAGACAGACAGACAGACAGATAGATAGATAGATAGATAGATAGATAGATAGATAGATAGATAGATAGATAGATAGATAGATAGATAGATAGATAGATAGATAGATAGATAGATAGATAGATAGATAGATAGAATGCATTTTCACCTGTACGTTTTCTCTTGGGCTTTAACAAGGATATTGACTGCTATAAACTCTAAATGCACTTTTTTCCCTCTCTGTTAACCCTTCACAGCAACTGGATAAAGCATTTGCCCTTTGGCCTGTCTCATGGGGTTAGACTAATTGTTACACAATAGCAGTGTGAACTATTGATTATCAGTCACAATGTTGCATGTAACTTCATTCAACTTCATTAAAGGATCAGTATCAAGATGGAGTAATAGCAGGCAGAGTCAATGGCCACACCCACCTTTTGTTTTTGCAGTAATGCACTGCATACAGTATGTATGTGTCCGCACTCACACTGCAAGAGAGATAGTGCTGAGACTTCATTATAAACACTTCTGCAACACACTGTAATCCATCTACCTCATACAATGAACCACCACAATGCATTTCAACAAAGTCTCTTTCATGTATTTAGTGGGTAACATTGACTGTTTCTCCTCTGATGTGTATAACACACTTGTGTAATAGAGTTTGGTGGATTACGGGATTTAGAGAGCACTCATCCTCATGTGAATATTATACAACCATCCTCAGCTAAGCAGATGCCTGCAGTCTAATGACTGTGTTAAATGAGCTCCCATGTGTTATATTAAGTCCTTTCTGCACACTGCATTCTATAAGTTTAAAATGATCCCAGTTATTTTTGTTGTTACATAATAACACAAGTTAAGTTTCTAGCGGTTTGTGTACATGCTTAAAGCACGGTGCACACTGTACGATTTTAGTCACAATTCTGCCGCCTGAGACACATTTTGGGAATCCTAAAGGATTTTTGTCACCGTAAGGCAAATTCAGCAATCTTGCAAGGTTTAGTGTGAGATGCTCACGATGGCTGATTAATAGCCTTTGTGATTATCTTTATCCTCCGACGAAGTACAGGAACTGTCCGAAATGTAGCATTTAGACGTACTATAACCCACCATTTTTGTTTTCCCTATGTGAACACATAACTTTGTCATTTTTCGGGCCACAAGTCTTTTTTGTTTTCACAAAGAATCTTTGCTTGTAGTAGCTAATTATTATTGAAGCTCCACCCCCACACTCCCGTTCATCTTCAACATCTGTAATTTTGGATGTGTGGATTTGTGATCACTCCTACAGTGTATAGTGGGCTTTAGACACATGAGCAGTGATGCTCAAGCAGGAAAACTAGAGTTCAATCCTAGTCACTGATCACCCCTCTTAACATCTCCCTACATTTACATTTATGCATTTGGCAGACGCTTTTATCCAAAGCGACTTACAGAGCCCTTATTACAGGGACAATCCCCCTGGGGCAACCTGGAGTTAAGTGCGTTGCTCAAAGACACAATGGTGGTGGCTGTGGGGCTCGAACCAGCATCCTTCTGATTACCAGATTACCAGTTATGTGCTTAGACTACTACACCACCACCATAAATAATAACATACTTTGATCATTGAATAAATGGAATTTACAGAGAAACTTTAGAAACAACACATTCAATATTGCATGTAATATTTGGCACATACTGTAATTTGTACATTTTTAATGATAATTAAGAAATGTCTCATAAGTAATGCAAGACAAACTTGTCTAGATGTAAATGTATAGAATAAATAATGCCTGGTTTTAAAATAGACAATTAAAGCTTCAATAATTGATTGCTTTATGTTTATAGCTAAAACACAAGGATTGCAAACAGGATGTGTAATTCCATAGTAGTGTCAACATGAATGGGAATACATGCATATTTTATAATATATCACAGAACTCACACAAACACATGCATACATGAATAAGCTAATCCGATCCAGAAAAGGATTCTAACAAAGGAGATCTATATTGCCTTGCACACAGTTAAAATAATGCACATGATTGGCATACAGGCCAATTTTGACCAAAAAACTAAAAACTGTCTTGACAAATACTTGATGGTTGGCCTTGCTAGAGACACTAAATTCAATTGATACATCATGCAAGATACAGATATTCAAACTACAGTAACAATTAATGTCATCAAACATAGTTATCTAGTTGCATATATGCATACTGTTTCAAATGTCACCAATCAGCACTGTAAAGTGATTATGCAGTTTTTCCTTACTTTTTCAGCTGCATAGGCTACATCATGCATTGAAGGCCATTTTTTTAATCTAACACAATTTGGTGAAATCTTTCATTTTTGTGCTTCTTTAATCGCTGCAGGCTAAAACTCCATCAGACGACACCTCAGAATCACATATAAACAACACGCTCCAGTAAAAACGAACAACAACGCAGAAACGGCATGCATGAGCGTGTTTCATGAACATATTAGCATCTAAATGAGTAATTCTGACAGCGAACCCGTCTGTTCCTATGGGTGATGTATGGGTGACTATGACTCAACAAAAACAAACAGAGTATGTATGGCTCCGATAATGCTCTGGGGCCCCGGAGGAAGCAGATGTGTTACCAGATGAGAACACTGCTCTGGATGGCAATGCGTGCCAGCTGTGTTACTTTGAGAGATTTTGCAAACTTTCAAAAAAGCAAAGCATTAGGATATCAGGTCAAATTTAGCTCAAAACACGAGTTCGAGCTACTTGAATCTTTTGATCTAATTTTGATTTCATGCTTTAGGTAATGGGAAGTTACATCACGCGAACAAAGTTTGAGAGAAAAACAATCTGTTTCAGCAAACTCACGGTGCTGTGCTTGGACAGAGAGATCAAACGTGTCTCGCTCCTTTCATACGGCGTGCTGAGTGCTTAGTTTGGAGAACACTTCTGGCTTTGTTCTAGATTGATTGGATTAGATAGAAAACCTTGTGAACTCTTCCATCAAAATGCAGCTCTCATCTCAGCTAAAATTAGATTGATCTCCTTGGCTTCACTCTTGTTTTTAACTTCTTTTTTCTCAGCAAACTGTATGAAGGCCAAAAAAGTTTTTTATTTTAAGCAATCAGCACCACTTTACAAAACCAAAAAACGAGTATGTTAAATTCACGGCTATCAATTTCGCTGACAAATATCTGAAACAGCCTTCATGTCTGGAGCGCACCTACAGTATGATGCCTTAAAATGCTGTCTACGTTGGCCTAACTAGGTTTCAGGACTATTGAGAAAACTTGCATTGTGATATTATTTTCATTACTGCAATGGCCAAAAATAAATATATAAATAATTAAAAAACAAATTCCCATTACTGAACTATGAAATCTAATAATGTATTATCTAAATTGCATTTCATGGCAGTTTTTGTGACCTACATCAATTTGAATCACTTCATCCTACAGACACAGATTGAGTTTTATGAGGTAAAGTAAAAAGGAAAACTATAATAATAAGATTATATCTATAGATATTAAAAATCTATAGAGCTTAAATTCTAAGGGTGTTTTTGGGTCAAAGTAACTCAAAATAATGAAGCAAGTCACATTTGTTCTGCCTAAAGTCATTGCATTACAGTCATTTTTCTTGACATTTATTAATAATACTGCATTATAATAATAATAATCTAATGTGAATCACCACTGAGAATAATGGGAATTGTAA
The DNA here is from genome assembly GCF_025860055.1 of Xyrauchen texanus. Lineage (NCBI taxonomy): Eukaryota > Metazoa > Chordata > Actinopteri > Cypriniformes > Catostomidae > Xyrauchen > Xyrauchen texanus. The sequence continues at coordinate 6,130,096 of NC_068297.1, forward strand.
AACAACATTTAGATGCTAAACGTAAGATAAGAAAATGTACTTATTGGCATGAAAATGTAATCAATCATAAAAGGAATAGTTCACCCAAAAATGAAACATTTCTTATTATTTACCCACCCTCATGCCATCCCAGATGTGTATGACTTTCTTTCTTCAGCAGAACACAAACAAAGATTTTTTGAGAAATATCTCAGCTCTGAAGGTCCATACAATGTAAGTGAATGGTGATCAGATATTTGTAGCTTCAAAAATCACATAAAGGAAACAAAAAAGTAATCCATAAGACTCCATTGGTTAAATATATATCTTCAAAAGCGATCTAATAGGTGTGGGTAATATTTAAGTCCTTTTTACTCTAAATCTCCATTTTAACTTTCACATGTGACTTTCAATTGTAAAAGTGAAAATGAAAAATCTGTTTCTCATCCACACCTATTATATTGCTTCTGAAGTTATGGATTTAACCACTGAAGTCTAATGGATTACCTCTATGTTCCTTTTTTTTATTTTTGGAGCTACAAAAGGTCTGATCACCATTCACTTGCATTGTATGGACCTTCAGAGCTGAGGTATTTTTCTAAAAATCTTTGTTTGAGTTCAGCAGAAGAAAGTAAGTCATACATCTGGGATGGCAAGAGTGTGAGTAAATGATGAGAGAATATTCTATTTTGGGTGAACTATCCCTTTAAAATCTCTTAAAAATAGGCTTAATTTTTATATTTTTAATATTTTTGATTCTGGAGTAAAATGTGACCTGGACATATTTTCATATTTCATTAGGTTCACTGTTCTATCCAGAGGTAAGAAAATGGATTTATAAAACCTCATCTTGACTCATTAGTTGTACACTGCTTTGAATACAAATCTCCTAGCAACACTTGATAACAGCATCTCTTGTGCACTGATTTGAGGACATCTTTGTCCGTCTGAGCACAAGGTGAGCACATACTCATGCCTCCGCACATGCTAATTGTTTGTACGCTGTAGAGTTAGTGGAACAAACCTCCCCACGGGACCTTTCCTGATCCCATTTGCATCTCTTAAACGAGCGAGGAGGTGCAAGTCAATGAGGGAACGATGAGGCTTGCGCAAGTGTTTTTAGCCCAAGGTCATTGTGAGCAATCGCTAATGTGTCCACATATGAAAGCAGAACAGTGCACAATCCAATCACATTCAGCAAGTTGTTTTTTGCCATGTATTATATGAAAATGTAATGCAAATGTAAACAAATTGTTAGTCTTCATGCACAGCGAGGATCAATAAGGCAAAAGTGGTTTGATATTTGGCAGCTATTGAATGCTAATGGGGATAATCCCAAGGAAAAGTGCCACAGAAAACTGGCCAGACACTTTGAACAAGGTAATACAATACTTATCAGACAAGCCCAGAGTGTGTGTTTCTGTGCGTCTGTCTGATTTTAAAAGCAAGTCACTTTAAAGTCCCCATGAAAACAAAGTTGGAGTTTTGTGACTTTTAGTCCATAAATAAATATGGCAACCAAGTAACCAAATGTGTTCACAGACATTTCCTTTCTTAAAATAGTGTTTGATACCAGGCTAGCTACACATTTGATGCCTGTATTGTATCTAATTGAAATTCAGTTCATTGATTGGTTGGTCTAAAAGTTGTACCTTTTGGTATGAGCCATGTCGTATAACATCTTGCGATTTCGCCATCTTGTATGAATTATAACGAGTTGTCATGAGACTATTTTGACCATTTTTATGCCCAATTAATGCTCTCTAGAATGAAAGGTTTTATCGGGCTGTGAAGTAACTAAAGGCTATTTGCTATTTTAAAAGACAAGCCCTTCCATATGTCCCGGAAATATGATAACATTAGAAATAAATGTGCGTTCATTAAACCATTTTGTAGGGTCTTTAAGGTCTAGCGAAAACAACATCCATTTCTTGCTTTTTGCATTTTTAAAGTTCAGAAATTGTAATTATCCCCGATACATTTGTCATTCATTCTATGGTTTCATTACATTAATGAATGAATTCATTAATTAAAGGAGACCTATTTTGCCCCTTTTTACAAGATGTAATATAAGTATCAGGAGTCCCCAGAATGTGTCTTTGAAGTTTCAGCTCAAAACACCCCACGGATAATTTATTATACTATGTTATAAATGCCTCTTTTTGGGTGGAATCAAAAACACGAAGTTTTCGTGTGTGTCTCTTTAAATGCAAATGAGCTGCTGCTCCCCGCCCCCAACATAGTTCTGATCTCCATGAATATAATCAGAGACAATGGTAACTTTAGCTGCATTAGCCGTGGAATCAGCTAACAAGCACATTCGGAAAGGCGATTTGCAAACATTTACAAAATATAAAGTGCAATACTTACATCTTCAGGATATAAAGCTGGAACACGAACAGTTGGTGCTGATCCATGCTTGAGACTCAATTTTTTTGAAAATCCTGCTTTATATTGACACTCATTCACAAAGCATCCTGGTGAAAAATTATTTGCACAAACATAATTTTTTTTTAATGTTTTGGGGCACATTTCATTCAAAAATTAAACTTGTCCACTGTGTCTTCAGTGGCACTGATGCCGGGAGTACATGAAGACTCTTATGTTCACTTTTACAGCCAACAACAGAACACTTATGATGCTTACGAAACTGAGACATTATTCTTCTCAATGTATCTGCTCCAGCATGGAAACACATGGCAGACTGTGTGTAGATCACTAAGGGGAGGATCTATGATAATAGAGTGGAGTCTGTCACCAGTCGTGGGCGAGGCCTGCTCTAACGTGACGTCAATTTAGAGCAGAAACGAAAACCATTCATTTGACACACTGTTTTTGATTAATAGAAATATAAGAAAGAAGAGTGTGTGGACTTTTAACATTGTACTGTTGTGAGTACAAGCGGCCGAAATGGGCTTCCTCAGAAGGGTGGCGGGCTTCTCCCTTAGAGATAGGGTGAGGAGCTCAGTCATCCGTGAGGAGCTCGGAGTAGAGCCGCTGCTCCTATGCGTCGAAAGGAGTCAGTTGAGGTGGTTTGGGCATCTGGTAAGGATGCCCCCTGGCCGCCTCCCTAGGGAGGTGTTTCAGGCACGTCCAGCTGGGAGGAGGCCTCGGGGAAGACCCAGGACTAGGTGGAGAGATTACATCTCCACACTGGCCTGGTAACGCCTCGGGGTCCCCCAGTCAGTGTTGGTTAATGTGGCTCGGAATAGGGAAGTTTGGGGCCCCCTGCTGGAGCAGCTGCCCCCGCGACCCGACTTCGGATAAGCGGTTGAAGATGGATGGATGGACGGTTGTTGTGTACACACACTGCCAACTCACATTTATGTACAAACACCATGTAAATGAGAATTTTGCATAATAGGTCCCCTTTAATACATCTATTCATTAATTAATTCCACTTTAACAAGGCAATACAGATCCTGTGGATAAACGGTATATTGTTCTGTTGCTTCCGATAATTGGTTTGTTGTGATGTTTTGACTAAATTTGACAAGAAACGGCAAATCCTACACAATAAGTAAGGAATAATGTACAGCAAGCCGGATGTAATCGCAAAATAAAGCCTTGCAAGGTGATCAGGATCCCAATGCAAAGCGACCAAACCAAATAAATAAATACATGTCCATCAAATATATATTTGCATTGAAATGATGCAATTCTGTGATTAATGAGCGTCTGACTGATCATAATGCATCTTATAATACGTCTACTACTTGCCAATAACTAAATAAATGCACTTGAAACATTGATTGAGTTGAAATTACCATTAGCTTAATTGTACAGAGCGCACAGTGATCTGAGAAGCAGGAACGATGACTCGCAAATACCCCGGATGAGCGGTCTGATATGTGGATGTGCGGTTGATGCAGAGAAATATCAAACCACTAGATGGCGCCACTGACAAATCAGAATCAAGTATTCCAGAGAGCTGTGCAATACAGCCTAATAGAAGATGATTATGGAAAAGCCAGGTAGGAGCATATCTGACATCCTCCCTAGTGTCTGTAATCATTATTATTTCCTTTTTTGTGCAGGTGAAGGTGAAAATGGCTGGTCTGATTTCACTGTTTTGAAGCATCATTAGATTATTATTACTATGATTACCTTGTGCCCATGTTAGAACATGGTGACACCAGTCCTTAAATTGGTGCAGGATATCACAGCTATCTATATATAAAGTTTATTAAGCTATTATCTCTACTTGTGTGGCTGAAATGAACTGCACAAAAGCCTTGGATGGCAGACACTTTTTGTAGCTTTAGTACAGTAAATTATATCTATTCCGTTGGTTTCAGACTGTCTGTCTTGGTGATGCCTGGTCTAGGTCACCTTGTGTATCATTATGTGATTTAAAGATCTTCACAGATATTCTGACCTGACACATCATAGATGCTGTAGAATTAAAGGGGTCATATCATGATGAATACAATTTTCATTGATCTTTAAAGATAAAAGAGCTTCATGGACAGTACTATAAATACATTGTGTAACAGAGTATTTTTTACTACAGGATCTTGGGGACAACATCAACATATAACAGCTTTAACAGGAGGCAATACACTCACAAAACACGTATGCAAAATATTTTTGATTGTCATAAATTGTGGTATAGGGATTATGCACCCCTAAATATGCACCTAAATATCAGTCTGAAGAGAGGTGAGCTAGATACTGTATGTGTGAGCAATGAGCATGTCTGAGTAGATTCATAAATGGTGATTTAAGGCCTTGTGTTTGTATCCTTGTGATAAACTGCAGCCCAAAGCCATGAAAATTACCCCCATCCATCTTATGGAGCACCACAGCCTTGTGAAGCCGCAATCTGGTGCTGTGCAAAATGTCCCACAGTCACAGTGTCTGTGTTAAATATAGATCTCCATTCACTTCTTCATTTACCAAAAAACTCATTAAGAGCTTGACAGACTGCTGTCCACAAGCGTCCAGTGTTGCACTGTTTAAACAAATGCAGACAGACAGGAACAGTGGTTAAAGGCGAAAGGACAGAGCAAAAGATATTGCAGTGGCAGGTCAGGGTTAAAGGTGTCTCTAAATTCATACTGATGAGGGCATTTACACAAAAATCTGGAGTTGCATGACAATACTTTTGTGTATGAATTAAGACAATACGCCTTGAAGCACTTCGGGGTCAAAATTGCATCTTGGCAATGATGACCCCTTTTGTCGCAAACTATTTAAATTTGCATAAAAGAGCCCCACCTTAAACCAGGCTAAGATGGTTTTCTGGACTTAGCTAGCCACCAAGCTGGTTTCCAATGATCGGACCGGTCTAGTTTAATGTTAATTTGCACTTTATATTAGGTGTCTTTAACTACTATGTACTATCATTACAATACATGCAATAGAATGTAGTTATATGTTGTTTTCACGTTTGCTGCTATTTAGGTTGAGGTATGGTTAGGGGTTAAGAGTTAGGTTTTAGGGTAAATGTTGGGTTAGGTTTAGGGATAGGGGTTAGGATATCAGTGTAACTACAAATGGAATTAAATGCAGGTATTTTAAATGTAAGTACAATGTAACAACATGTATGTACATAATAAGTACATTGTATCAAATGCTTAAAATCAATGAAAATTCTTTCATCATTTACTCACACTCATGCCATCCCAGATGTGTATGACTTTATTTCTTCTGCAGAACATAAATTAAGATTTTCAGAAGAATATCTCATCTCTGTTGCTCCTCACAATGCAAGTGAATGGTGACCAGAACTCAGAAGGTCCAAAAAGGAAATAAAGGCAGCATAAAAGTAATCCATATGACTCCAGTGGTTACATTTTTTTTTTTTTTACTATAAAGCTCCACGTTTGACCAGCCCCAACCAGTAGTTGGCGGAATTCGAATACCAGAATGTGTAATTAAAAGTGTAGATTAACAGTAAGAAATTATGTTTTTTAAAAATTAATGAAATTGTATATTGATCATATCACTTTAGAAGATATGGATTTAACCACTGGAGTCGTATGGATTACTTTTATGCTGTCTTTATGTCTTTTTGGACCTTCTGAGTTCTGGGAGTTCTTCATTTGTGTTTAGCAGAAGAAAGAAAGTCATGCACATCTGTGATGGCATGAAGATGAGTAAATGATGAGACAATTTACTTTGTGGGGTGAACTATCCCTTTAGGTACATAAGCAGATAAAGACAACTAACATTAAATTGGACCAAAGGTTTTAGATGGGCTTTGGGTAACTTGTAAGCAGAACAGCTGGCCAACCAGCTAGACCTGTGAAAACTAACTTGGCTAGGCTATAGAAGCAGCTGAATCGGCTTAAACCACCTTAGACCAGCTGAACAGCTAGGACCTCAATACCAAAGCCTCAACACCGAAAAATAATATTTCCATATAGTTTATACATTTAAAAACGGCTATGGCAGATTCAGTAAAAAATGCACAATCCTTGCTTTTTTCTTTTACAACTTTGCATGCTTCAAAAATGCATCTGGACACCTCTTACATACTATTTTAAACTTACTATGATTTTGGACACACTTATCCTAATCTGACTTAATTTATAGTACTGATAGTATGCAAATTAGTAAACAATGAGGGATCAAAAAATCCACAGAAAATAGTTTACTATCTGGACACCTTTGACATAATATTTTCATTGCATGATTTGGGATGCACTAATCCAAATATGGTATACGATAGTGTACGGATTGTGTGGAAACTGGGATTCAGCCTGAATTTTTCCTCCACAAGCAGGTACAGTGTAGTTTTACAACATCCACAATGGTCAGAGATTGATACTGTATGAATGTGCCACACTGGATGAGTAAGGTTATTTAACTTTACTGAATATCCTCTATGGGACAAGAGACCTAGTGCATGCCAGTACTTCCATTCAGGGCAACAGCACAGTGTAAATAATTCAATGTAATGGTCTCTGGTTGCAAAAGACAGGCTGCCTTGACTGGGTGAAATATTATAGCACACATAATTAAGCCATCAGCACTGTTGGTGAACAGGGGGGGTTGTTTGTAGTCTTCCTGTCAGGTCATGTGATTGGAGACGTGATGGCTTTGCAATGGTCCAAGTTTCCAAAATAATGCTGACTGATTGCTTGAGTGATTTTAGATAATAGGTGTAAACTGTAGAGTGGTTATAACTAATGATCATACAGTACTAGGTATGGGCATTTTGGTCAAGTCAAATCAAGTCTGAGTTTAAGTTTAGTATGAAAGCAAAGAAATACATCAGTATGTACAATCGTTTACAGGCAACTAATTAATTATTTCTGTATATTCAATACATACAACAGACATGGATATAGAACACAAAACTGAGATGCTATACAGAGTCACTATGTATTAATGAGACAATGGGGCAAAATTCCTCCAGGTCTGATAGAATGGCAATAAATAAATAAACATGAATAAAGATTATTTGTTAGTACTACTAGTAATACTTAAGAGTATTATTACTCTAAGCTGAATGTCTAGCCTTTCATTTTTTATTAAGTTACAGATGGCATCTCATATCAAACAACAGTAAATCAATCAAATCTCAGAGCAGTAATTAGTTTGATGAGGCAGGTTTACATATGTGGGCCAATTTAATTAAACTGGTTTGCCGCAGTATATAAACAGAATTACCACATAAATGCTTCATTTAACTTTCAGAAAAAGAACATATGCCAATCCATTTTGCAACACACTAACAGACAGATAATCTCCTGGGAGAAGGATTTACAATACCAGCACATTTATTTTAAAAAATTGCATTTTCAGAAGAAAATGTACGGTAAGTGGTGCTTGCTGTGCAAATTTTGACACTAAAATGCTGCGGAGTTCTACATGGTTGCTAGGGCATTGCTAAGGGGTTTTGGCTAGTTGCCAGGGCATAGTTAGGTGGTCAGCTACTGGCCCAAGTCAAAAGAGCCCAACCTGGGTTCCTCTTTCAATTTGAGTCAATGGGAGTTTTATGCATATCGCAAGTTTGATTGCTTTGAGAAAAATAATAGCACACCTCAACAAGATGCACAATATGAGATATCATTTTTGTCCATAGGGCAATAAGGCCACTAATAATGTTATGCACACAATCAGATTACCTTAATCACGTTTAAAACAATAATATAATGTACATGATAATACGTAATATGACATACTGACATTTTAGAAATGGAGGATCTGTGATCAAGGAATTGAAAGGCATATGCAATCGTACATTAAACTCGTTTTTACATTGAAAAGCTAGCCGTGTGTTAGCTGGCCTTTGTCTACAATTAAATAAAGAGTCAGCCCATCTTTCTGTCAAACCCTTATAATCTTTGCATGCTCATACATGATTAGATTTGTAAACACTAAATAATTAATGGTGAATATTTCAGCATAGGCAAACAAGTCAAGCCCAAGCTCGCAGCTCACAAACTGTTAACACAAATTAATTAAGTACAGGTCAACAGCAGAGCATCTCAGAGGCATTCAATAACCGGAGGTATTACACTCGGATTCATCATTCTCGAATAAATATCTTGCATGAGCAAGTAAATGGAAGGCAATGTGATAGAACATGTCACAATAACTTATCGGCATGATGATATGCTGGTATTCAGGGTGTGGTAGGCCTATTTATTTTTCTTCTTTTTTAGTAGTTTTAGTCAAAGTAATTCTTGCAAGAAAGGAATTAGTCAGTAGAACTATTATTTACATAGAGGCTAAAAGCACATATATGTTGCTTTGTTAAAAACATGGCCAGGTTATATTTCTCCCCAAAATCAAAATAAAGAAATAAGAAAATATATCATGTGGTTAAAAAAAAAATGACTTTAAGATTAAGATTTTTGTACTGTCACATTTTTTTATGACAATCAAGCACAATTCCTTACCAGTATTAATTACTGTAATGCAATAAATATATAATCAAACAAGTAATTATATTTTATTTAAATTGTAAATTATTTAAACGTCATGGTAGTATTTTTTGCACTGCCTTTATTTATGCCTTTAATTTTTGCTAATTTAAATAAAATTATTTAAATTAATTTAAATTATTATAATTTAAATAATAAATATAATTACATTAATTATTTTCTATTAAAGCCTTAATTCAGTGCAATGAATAATATAAATGAACCCAATTAATCATGGCAAAATAAAAATCCTAATCAATGCTTTACTCGTCTGCCACAAAATTCTATGTATTTGATTTCTCTGAATTCTTAGATTTATTATACATAATATTTGAAAATATTTTGATTATTCTATATTTAATTATCTTCATTTCTGTGTCTTGTTCAGCAAATATTGATATACGTGATTAATGTTAATTACTTAAATTACTTAACTGGCATATATCATGAAATTAATTGAAATTGCATTACATTAAATAATAAATAAAAATAGTCATACAGTATATTATGGTGTTACAGTAATTATAATCTAATAAGAACCATTATTGGGAATAAAAGCAATTACAAAAAACTTTTAAATGTCTGGACACAATACATATGAATCTAAAGGCAAAATGTGCTAAATTGTGATGAAAATAATGTCAAACAATATTAATGGTCCTAAAAATATATATTTTCTTATTTTTTCTTTTGACTTTAGGGGTGAAATGGCATTCAGTCTTCTTTTCATGTTGCATATTCTGTATACTGTATATTTATCTTGGACACTGTAAAAAAAAAAAACAGTAAAAAACTGCCATTGCTATCTACAGTTCATGCGTCTTTTTCTACCTTGTAACAGGTAAACGTGATATGAATAACTGAAATGAAGTAGATCTGGCCCTTCTAGCCCCTGACTGTCAGACAGATGGAGTGTGTTGCTCGGCAACAGCCATGAAAGCCTGCATCACCTCTGGCACCTCACTGACTAGCTCTGCATCAAAGGAATATTCCGGTGACTTATCCACCTTGTTTTCCCTTCTGTCCTAGTAATGTTGTCTTACAAACGAATATGAATACATCAATATTTTTAAAAGGAATGCATAAGCATTAAAGAACTGCAAACATCTATGATTTGAAATAAATATGGCTTCTTTGAAAGTTGCTGTCGACTTTTTTGTAACCGGTGTCACAACCTTAGCCCTACCTCTTTGCTTTTGCCCTGGGGTGGCACTGTGGCTTTTACCAAAGCCTGTCAGTCTGTGAACCAAGCTAGGATGACATGTTTTATCCCCATCCTTCTGACGGAGAGATTCAAAGAGCTTTGAACACACTCTCTGCAACTGAACTCCATACTGAAGGTCACCCTCTGTGTGTGTGTGTGTGTGTGTGTGTGTGTGTGTGTGTTCTTCTAAGTGATCTATCATATCAGCCATACTCTTGCATCTGTGCAATGGTGATATGTCATCCAGTGTTAACAGAACTCCACTGTTATAACAGTGATCAATGCTCAAAAAAATCCTGGGTTTACGGACTGTCATTGTATCCTCATACAGTAATAAATAGGCCATACCGGGACAAATTAACTCATGTTGGGTGTTATTGGCATCTAAGATAAACGTGACTGAAAACAGAATGTCCACCTACATACCCCAACAGAGTTCTTTGAGTACCTCAGAGCTCAAAAGATTACTCACAGACCATTAAAAGGACCATCAAATATTTATTATGAAAAAAGTGGCATGCGCTTTCTCAAAACGGCAAGCTGCAATCTGATTGGATGGCTTCACAAAATGTCCAGGAATTAGGGTGTACAAGTCTTCACTGCAAAAATATTTTTTTGTGTTGTTTTCCAGAAAAATATCTACACATTGTGACAGGGCGGAGGGCGGGGCCAGGTCGTGATTCTACACACCCGGCCCCTTATCAGGCTAATCAAGCCACCGAGAGGGATAAAGGCCGACTGCGGATGGTGGTGCGAGAGAGAGAGAGAGTGTGTGTGTGTGTCTTTTTATTTATTTAAATGTTGTTTATTGTCAAGCCAGTTCTCGCCTCCTCCTTTCCCATAATTCTTTACACACATTCTTAAAGCAAAATAAATAAATCTAAAAACAATACATTGTTTTTAGAAAGATTTTAAGTCTTGTTGAAATAAACCCAAATTTAGTGTGGTTTATGCGTGAAACAATTAATTTCAACGGAAAACAAATGTATTTTTTGTTGCGCAGAGTTGTTTCTTGTATTAGTCATAAACCTCACTAAATTTTGTTACAGTTTTCTGAAAAGTATTTTTTATCTAAAGGTATGTCATTTTGCATCTCAAGTAAATGTATCTGGTTTTAAGGATGGTTAGATAATTTTATAGGAATTTTTTGCACCGTTTACAGGTTCCATGGCTGCTAAAATGACTACTTCCAAAAAAGCACACTGGGTCTGCATCGTAAAGTTGGCGGCATTGAATCTTTCAAGAGTTTTGTTTGAAATACTTCACACCTGTATTTTCCACTTTGCTCTCAATGAAATCCAGATAGAATCTGCAGATGTTTGTCACATTTTCTGCATTGATTTTGGGGGAAATTATCAAATGTGTTTTCCAGAGTTGAGATTACTGCACTCTTAATGTTATGATAAAAAATATTGAATAATCAAACCCGCAATGGACCATGAATTAGCCAAACTGTGTGAATGAAAGGCGTTCCAATTATTTGGAAATCTGCAGATATTTCTAGGGAGTTCTGTGGGCACAGATTCAGTGTGGGTCTGGTTATAACCAATATCAGATTTACCTGTCCGTAAATGTCACATAAAAAGTAGGCTGTGTTTGGTCACTTTACATGGCAGTCAGATGATCCCTTCCAGTCTAGGTGGGAAGTTGTTGGCCAAAATAGGCTGCCAAGTGGAGCAGACCTTATGCCAATTGTTTAAAGTCTGGTTATGCTAGAATACACCCCATGTGACATATCAATTAATGACCGAAGGAGACGTAAGGCTAGGGTATAGTTCGTTTTTCAACTTACCACTGCATATCACACACGGTCCAGTGCGCTGGCCTTCCAAAGCATATTCTTTTGACTGGGAGCGGACACGAACGCGTTCAACGCACGCCCACTACAACTGCATTGTGATATTATTTAGTACTGTCAACTCAAGGGGCATGCACTGACAAGGACTGTCCGCGTGTCGCATGTACTGTTTTTGAGACGTAGCGGCACATGGAAAACAGAAGTATACTTTGGCCATTACTTCTTACCACCCAGAGAGGTGAAAAAAGTTGCATCTGTTAATTTATATCCCGTAAACTTTATACCCAACTGCGCTGATCTACTAATCAGCTTTGACCTTTACGCTTGGCCCTAAAGGAGAGAAAGCATGCACAATATTTAAACCAGTCCACACACAATTGAGTGGTGTTAACTGCAGTAGCACTGCCAAAAGACAACAGCTCAAGATACTGTTGTAAAGACCTGGATCAAACAACACAGACTGAGTCAAATGTCAAGACCCCATTAATCAAGCGGTTAATTCACTCCATTTGATCATTAGCACACAGTCAAATATTGGTTCTGACAACACCATTCCATCCTCGTTAGAAGAATCGATCATTTCAGCTCTTTGTCTTTATGTAAGAATTAGTTTTTCTTTGATGCATGAAAAGCAAACAGCCTAACTGATCAATACATCATAGATTTGCTACTTGCTATGACTAGTCAGTCATGACTAGTCAGTGTCAGGTGGTATTTTTTCCCAAATTGATTGTCAATTTTAAATGCGTATATCAGCTAAAAGTGAATTCTGTCCACTAGGAGTACACTAGTATATGACCTTGATGCTCACAGACATGGACTAATAGTCACAAAACTACACAAATTTAAATGTATTTTGATTTCCTTTGAAGTCTTTAAAACAGCCAAAACCAATGAATGAAATGACTTTTTGAATCCATAAAATCACCTGAACCATATTTCGCTGGAAGTTATGTTTGGCACCAACAAGGCTGTTGAACTGTGCCAAATGACTGTGTTTCTAATGACATATTTATGTTTTCCATTCTCATAAGAAAGTCACTCAAAGGGGCAGTCAGGAGCAGCCAAAAATAAGAGCATTTGAGGAGAAAAACATCTTTGTGTTTTGGTAAAATCACGTACACAATAAACGGGATGGTTCCCTGTTGGGTGTGGATAATGACAGGGGACTGCTTTTCCATTCTGTTCAATAATGACCATATTTATCACAGAGGACAAACTTTGAAAATGTTCCATCATATTTCTCCTTTCACATTTTAACTTAGCATACAAGTAGACACACACACATACACATGAATGCATTTTTTTTTTCTGATATACCTGTCCTTAAAGGGGTCATGACATGGTTTTTTTTATTGTATTATTATGTTCCCTTAGGTGCAATTATAGTATTAATATATTTTTTTTTAAGAAAAACTTTTAAAATCTAGTGATTTATGACCTTTTCCCACCCTGTTTCTCATCCTCTGATTCAAACAGTCTGTTTTGGGGGCGTTTTCCATTTAAGACTTCAGTGTTAACGCCCACTGTTATGATTGGCTAACGCCAGTGCCTATGTATCAATTATTGACGCCTCCAGCCAGAACAATATGCAAGTAAACTAAGTAAAAACACTGTGATTATTCATAATGAATGAAATTGCGCTTTAAAAAGTAGTTTAAAGTTTAAAATAGATTACTTACAGTTTGCGTCGTCGTTGTTCCCAGAATAGTCGGCACGGACTTATCTTTGAGCAACAGTTTTCTGGCAAAGCCAGCATCATATTGAGATTTGTTCTCAAAACAGTCATCCTTAAAATGTACAGAACAAACGCTTAAGTTAACACTGCCGTGACTGGGACGTCCGCAAAAAATAAACTGCATCCATTTTTCCCTGACGCCTGGATCTTTCGGCAGCTTATTCAGAGGTTTTGTTTGACCACAGCCAGGAACAGCACATCTGTGTGGCATCGTAATTTTCCTGTGCACAAGTAGTCTCTGTCAGAGCTCGCTGTCCATCGACTGAACACTTGTGAGGCGCACGGCGATACTGAAATGAGCGTAGTTGTCTTGGCGCTTAAAGCGTAGTTATCTTGTGCTGGAGGCGGTCATATGCAAACGCTGGTACGCCACTTCTAACCGTCACGTCACTTCTAACCATGAATCCAGAACGAGCTGTATTTTGAGCTTGATTAAATAAATGATTCGTTTAGAATGGGGAGGATGTCTTAAAATATTAAACTTGCAGGACGTTTTAATGATACAAAGACCTCTTATATACCAAAAGATCAAGGCAAATTTGGTTTCTCATGTCATGACCCCTTTAAAGGGATAGTTCCTACAAAAATAAACATTTTAATATACTCATGTTAATTAAAAATAATAATAATCATGTATGATCAACTGTTGCCACACCCAAGCAGAGATGCTGTCAGCTTTCTTAGGATCAGCTTTCTCAGTGGAAAAATAGCATCCAAGCGGGGGTATTTCTGCCTATTTCGCGATAGCCAGTGCGCAAGTGTCTTCACTATAAAAACCTCAATGTCCTCCATTTTAAACAGTGTGTCCACTCCAATGTGGAAAGTCCGATAAGAGGTAAGTGCCTTCAGTTTGTGTAATTAATCAGTCTGTTGTGTCTCTCAGCTGTGATGAGCCTTAATGCTGAAGTTGTTAGTTTTAAGCCATTTAAAGCTATTTCCTAGCTTTAGTTGTAGTAATACAAGCGATCATATAGTGTTGTATGTAAACACTGGCTGATGCAGATTCATTTCACGTCACTTAATTAGCTCATATTACACATAAAAATGAACTTTTGCCACCACCTGCTGGCTAACATATGTAATGTAAAAAAAACTGCATGTAAAAAAAAAAAAAAAAAAGACAGATCTTAACAGAACTTCACTGCTCTTACAATTTAGTTTAGAGTGGCACGAACACAAGCAGAGTGATACACACACAGTGAAGCGTCCGAGTGCTGATGGTGTCAGACCATCAGTGCTCATGGAATGTCTCTCGTCCAATCAGATTCGAGGACCAGAACTAACTAGTGTATATTTTTATATATTGTATGTACTCTTGATTTCTTTTTAAATTACAATGGTACCATGTCACAATAGCATATATTGGACCATGAAAGAGGCCACTATTGCCATCTACAGAATATTAGGTCTTATAATTCATGAATAAAGCCATGATGGGTTGAATAGTCATACTGCACAATGGTGCTTGTGACTTTGTAAGCTGGTGAAGGACACACACAGCAAGAGAGAGAGAGAGAGAGAGAGAGAGAGAGAGAGAGAGAGAGAGAGAGAGAGAGAGAGAAAGAGGTAGAACATTTTATTTCTGCTTGATGAAGCTCACACATACCAGCTGCACAGCACAGAAGAGCACGTCACCCCCACATAGCGTGAAATTAAGCAAATAAGCAGAAAAGCACTGTATCTGTGGTGTGTGTGTGGCAGTGTTAAGTGAAAAAGGTCCATGTTTTGAAACATACCAAAACATACAGAGCATGTTAATGCTGTATGAAGAATAACATGTGCTGTTCATCTCTTTGGACATATTTAGTCTGGTAGAGATGATGTGAGGGGGTCTAGGGAGAGAGCCTAGCATTCCCCCAATGTTTGATGACTCAAACTCTTTAGCCAACACTCACACACACTTGTGATCTAGATTTAAAGGGGTATTAAAGTGATTTTACCACAGTATTGGTATCAGTTCACAATGCTGCCATCCAGAACATCATATGTGGAACAATTCAAAAGAAACAGTGTGTTTATGAAAGAAATATGAGATGCCCCTGTCAGGGTCATAACCGAAATATCTATAGTCAGAACAGGCACTTGACATAGACTGTTAGAACTGCGAGGTGCCATGCCAAACATACACTGAGCTGCACTGGCACAATCTCAGTAATCAAAGATGGTGATTGTCTCCAAGGACTGGCTCAAAACTGGATGTGAGAAATGTTCCAGAACATATGAGTCAGTACTGAAAACGAGGAACTAGAGGTTGACTCAAATGTATTTTTCAATGGCCAATGCCTACTATGAAATAGGTATTGTGTATATTTTATATGATGCATTTTGTTTTATTTGTGACGCACATTGAGAAGCAATCTTTAAAGGTGCTATACATATATATTTATATATATATAAAATAAAGTTTATTAATATAACAATTATTAAATATATTAAAAACAGGTATTTTTATTTGATATAATTAAAACATTTCCCTAATGATAAACCTGATGATCTCAGCATGATTTGAGAAAGTTGCAAAGAGCATCTTGTGATCTTCAATCTGAGCAAGTAACATAATTTATTGAATAAATTAGGATGGTTTAATGTTGACAGGTATAATATTGATATAATGCAGACATATAGGGGATATTAGTGCTTGTAGTCACATAACTCCATTGAATATTTCTAAGAGAATGTTTATTTTTGAAAGTCAATTTCTGTGTAACCATATACCTTGAAGTCCTGTCTACAAAAAAGCTATTATATATGATCACAGTTTTTGCCCAGAAAAAAGGATAGCCTAATCGTATCCTGAACAGTTAATTGAACACATGTTGACCTTTGGTGACAACATGCCGCAATAGCAGGACATATTGTCACACTATATGGGGCAAGTTGTCACAATGGACCATAGCTTTTCAGTTAAAATTAAAAAGTAAACAATAACCCCAACCTTAATTATGAAGCACAATAATTTACTGAATACATTTATTTCTAAATTATTTACAAATGTGACAGCATGTCCCAATCTTTATGAAAAATCTCTGTCCTAAAAAAATATTTAAATATTTCGGTAAAAATTTGCCTTGATACTATAGTTGACTCTTGTCTTAATGTATTCCACTGTGGCTTTTATTTACTTTTTTACCCAAGAGCTATAACAAAATATGACGATAGTGAAGATTTACTTTTGGAGGGTAAAATTCCCCCAAATAATTCTCATTTAAAGGGGTCATGACATGCCCCACTAACTTCACTTATAATATTAGTAAAGTTTTTTTCATATATTTATATTTATATATTTCATATATTTCATAAAGAGTCATATATTTGTAAAACATGGTCATTTTCCACCCTCATTCTGCCCCAGCTGTTTTGGTGCTGCATCTCCTTTAAGGCTCAACAGTAAATGCCCACTGTTCTGATTGGCTCTCTGCTCTTGACTGACATGCTCTCTATTTACCATCTCACTGCTCACCACTACTGGGCTGTGCGGGGTTACGGAAGTGATCAGGTAAAGTAGGCGTTGATGTGTTGTTGTGGAGGTGGTCGGATGCAAATGTATACCACAGTGTGACATCACAATGTGGATGAAGTAGCAAACAAGTTGTTTTGGAAGCTTGATATTAACAAATGCTCTTTTTGCAGTATGGAGGACGTTTTGAGTTCTGAAACTTACAGTATGTTTTATAGAACAATTACTTTTTAGCTGTTAAAAGATTAAGATAAATTTGATTCCTCATGACCCCTCTAAGCAGGTTTTGAGTAGGGGGTTGAAACCAACATATAAAACCTCTGTGTGACAGAGCGGAGGGCAGGGCCGGGTCGTGATGCTACACACCCGGCCTCTACTCAGGCTAATCAAGCCTCAGTGAGGGATAAAGGTCGACTGGAGACTGCAGTGGGACAGAGAGAGAGATTTACGGGCAGATGTCCGACACCTTTGTGTGTTTGTCTAAGTTTATAATTAAAATATTATTTATAATGTAAAGCGGGTTCTCGCCTCCTCCTTTCCATTAATCCTTTTACACACTGCTAGAATAAAAACACATTTGCACAATTAAACTTTTGGCTCTAAATCTTACTGTTTCTGAGATAGCTTATGGCCCTTATGAATACTTTCCTGTTGGAAAACTAATCCCAGTCTCAGTATATGAATCACAGTCTATGATATTCCTCCAAGATTTGAGAACTTTCCAAAGAGCATCTTGTGTACTTTAATGGAAAATTCTATAAACCTTGAACTTTTGTACAAAGGAGTTAACATGTTCAATATCACACATTTGCTTATTTGATTAGAGACTAGAATAGTGCAGAATCTTACATAATGTATTTCTTCATAACTCTTCATCATAACTTTAATTTGTTTAATTTTTTCAACAGCCAGTATTTCTAGGCCATTAATAAAATAAGCAGATTTCTGACATTGACCATGTTACCGGAACTCCTTTAGACAAAAGGTCAGATTTCCTTGCTTCTATTAAAGCATACCAGATGCGATATGAAACATTCTCAAATCATGCTGGATAGCGTGGATCATCAGTTTCATCATTAAGTAAAGGTGTTAATTGCATTAAATAAATTTAATATCTAGAATAAAGAAAGTGTCATCATCTCTAGAACCATAGAAAAGGTGATCAAAACAATTAGTATCTAAAGCTCTTTAACATGAAAACATCCTGTGACCAACATGTCAAACTAAACAAGAGCCAGCATTCTGGAATAAGACATATTTCGTTGTACAACAACAATGTTCTCTTGTATGGCTCGGGCTGGGTTTAGTCAATGTTCTCTATCTGGTCATCCTTATATTTAATGCTGGCTGGGGCAGTGTGACCCCTCATTGACTTTCTCTGAAGGTGCCTCTGGACTCATAGCTGAAGGGAGTTTGCTATCACCAGCGCACCAGAAGCAATCTCTGGAAGATCTAACGGCGATTAAATTCCATCAGACATCCAAGTGTGGGCTGCAACCCAAGCTGTGAGTGTCCTCTCCAGTGGTTATTGATTCATAGTGCCACAGTAAGCTCTGGATATTAATGTTGACCCCTGTGACTGACAGGTCAAAGTGACCAATTTGTGATTCAAGATGTGAATTCAGCCAGTTACAACAGGAAGCTTCAACTGGGAAAAAAAAAAAAAAACTGGTCAGACCCAGTGCGACAAAAAGACCAGAGAAAATCGAGACAGAGGCATTCATGTATGTATATAACAGGACAAAATATTTCTGATGTACATTAAGATTCAGGATTTTAGGCCAGTATAGCATTTAAAGCCGTGCAACTACATTAAAACAGTCTTCACTTAATCATAGGATGTTCACAGATGCATAAACGTCATCCATTCGACTAAATTAATGTCTTCCAAAGCGAATCGATCACTTTTGGTGCAATTTTTTTTTTTCAATATTTAAGAACTTTTAACTATAAATCAGCGCTTCTGGTCGGTAGTGGCATGCGCGTGTGGCGTAATTGTGTTGGCACGTGAGAACTGATGCACATGCGACATGTATGAAAGAGCAGTGCTGTTTACAAGTGAGGAGGAGGAACGCTGTACTGAAGCTTTGTTAGTTTTGGTTTAGATCTGTATTTATCCGTTTCTTTACTCACAATAATAGGTTTGTGTGCTTCTGCTGGATGTCTCAACCGAGTGGAGAACGTGAGATTATGCCGTAACATGGCAACGCGAATACGTCACACGAGAGACCGTGTGATCTTGACCCTCGTGAATCTAACCGGAAGCATTGGATTATAGTTAAAAAGTACTTAAATACTGATTTATTAATTTGTTTGCACCAAAAGTGATCATATCACATTAGAAGACATTAATTAACCACTGGAGTCGTTTCGATGATGTTTATGCTGATTGTCTGTGATTTTTGGAGCTTCAAATGTTGGATCACCATCCACTTGCATTTTAAGGACCTACTGAGCAAAGATAATTTTCAATTTTTCGGTGAGCTATTGGCTTATTATCTATAACAAGTATGCTTTATGTCTTTATGTTCCTCAATTGTAAGTTACAAGATGATAATTGATTATAACTCTATTATGAATGTATCATATACAAAACTGAAAAGTATCAATATAAATTTGTTTAATCGGATTAAAAATGTATTGCAATTATTGCACTCAATATCTGTGTTGCAGTAAGTATTTTGTCATAATGAACCATGAGCATTAGTCGAGTCTCTTGTATTCTTGTATGAGGAACGCTATTTGCATAGCCTACATAATTATCCATAAACGGAGATATAACACATACAAACTGCAACACAGTCAGCAGTGCCAATCACAAATATTTTGTCCTTAAAATGAGGAGCGTCTTTGATTAAAAAAGTACAAGGTTTTTGGGTTTAATCCTTTATTTATTCACAGAGAAAGATCAGTGTCTGGCTGTTGTTGACGCTTTCGTAATTCCTGTATTATTCCAAAGATCTGGTGCAGTGAAGGCGTTACAGTGCATCTTTGCCACTGCTGTCATACAGAAGCAATGAATAGAAATCGCTTCATTGTCAACGCTGTCAGTGAGAGGATTGTACACAAATATGACAGAAAAGAACCATGGTGAGAAAAGATGCTGACATTAATTGCACCAGTATGTGCAGGAATAAACTTATTTAAATTTCCACAGTGCTGTGCGTGTGGGTTGGCAACTTTGTAAAGATTATCTTTTTCTACAAGGCACCAAATCAAAGGCTAGACTTGGTGAAAGAAATGTATTCAGGCTTTAAAATAGTCTGCAAGATGTGGACATTTCCACAGTCTTTCCTATTACCAAACAAGCTGCACTGTGATAGAAGTATCTAAGCTTGAATTCTTCAGAATATGAAAAAAAGACCATGTTTTTGCACCCCATCCCCTGCCTGCCTTGAGAAACTTCTTTAAAGCAGACATACTATCATTGCGGAGTAATTATCAGCCCCTTTTGCCCTCATTCCTACTCTTTAAATGAAGACTCTTTCATATTTGCACTCTGTCCAGTTCAAAACAAGGAAGGATTGGGCTCAGTTAGCAAAATCTGAAGCAATTCATTTCCACCACTCTGATACTGACCACACACTCCTGTGATTTTTAGAAAGAGAACCACAGTTTGAATAATTCATATAAAGCGTTTTTATTATTATTATTTTTATATGAAAAGTATGATTGGGGAGGAGAAAAAAAAAAAAGAGGATATTAGACTCAAGGCAACAGATGTGTATGTATATGTATATAAAGAGAACGAGAGAGAGAGAGAGAGAGAGAGAGAGAGAGGAAGAGAGAGAGAACATGGGTGGGATATGGAGGTAGTGACCAAACAAAGACTATGTTCCATTGTAATGGAATGTATGTCAATGCAACTCATTTTACTCTGCCAATTAACTGTGATTGTTCAGGGGCCAGTTGTCTATAGGAAAATGTCACAATCTCTGTGAGTCCGCTGGTTTGTTCCAGTTTGTCATTACAAGCTCTCTTTATTTGGTTCAGGTGTCGCTGGCTCACGTAATCAGCATTGCCATGGAAGCCTTGACTGTTTCTATGGTAATGCTGATCACTCCAGCTTGCTGTGATCGAGCAGCACCTGATCACCATTAGTTCCCTGATTATATATACACCTCACTCTGTTTTGTGTTCGTCGCTCGATTGTTGTTTGAGTCCTGTTGCTTACCACTCTCTCCCTCTGCCCTAGAATTGTGTTCTGTTTATTGGTTACCATTCTGCTCTTTGTACGCCGGGATTGTGGTTACCATCCTGCCTGTTGCCTAGGGTGACCATACATCCTATTTTTCCCGGACATGTCCTCTTTTTCGGACCTTAAAGAAGCATCCGGCCGGGATTTCTAAATTCGCGAAAGTCCGGGATTCGGCTTTAGTTGCATTATGTTGTGCATCTGGTCTAATACTTCATGGTGTGTGCGTGCATATTTGCATTGCTTTAACCAGTCTTTGTAAGTCCCGCCTTCTCGCACACCAATTGATCGATTATAAAGAGCTTGCAGCAACTATTGGCCAAAATCCTGCCTGTTAATCTCTACGTGAAAAGCACGAATCGCTGTTGTGTTCGGCATCAAACAGTTTCTTGACAGTAGCAGCAAATGACAGATGAGTGGAAATAATGCCCAAACGAAAGTGCAAATTTACAGAAGATTTGCACCAAAAATTCACATGCTTTCGTCCAGGTTGAGATCCGTGGGAAGCAGAATGTATGACATGTAAAGCTGCCACTTATATGTCAGTTGCTAATAAAGGTGCGAGTGATTTAGAAGCATACATTAGCTATGCGAAGCATAAAGGGTCAGCAAAAGGTGAAAGTTCATCAGGTAAATTAACTGACTAATTTTGCGACTAGTTAAAATTGCGATCACGTTGCTTCGTTTTCCATGGCCATTCAAAATAATAGTAATAGTAAATGAAGGTACAATCATCAAATATTTAATTTTAGTACATGGACATTCAAAAGAATGTCAGAAATGTTTATTGATTTATATATATTTATATAGTTATATTAATAGAGTGTCTTTTTTCACTTGTTTAAAGTTTGCATTCATAGTAACACTGTTTTGAACCCTATAATTCCACCCCCATGAGCGAAAAAGAAAAATGGTGTCCTCTTTTTGGAAAAACAGAATATGGTCACCCTACTGTTGCCTCACCTCCTTGACGAAGTTTCTCCTCAATGATACCTCACTGAACCGGAACTGCTCTGCACACGGCCACTCTGTCATATGCACACAAGCCTATGAACATACTACTCTCTCTGGATTCCTTGAGGATCTACACTACATGACCACCTTCTCCACGCAGCAGTCGGTGCCAGGGTTCCCCCATTGAAGCTTTACCAGCATTGCTGCGTTTGTAAAATTTCAGACCATTGTCTCCGCACTTGCATCTTTTGTATCACCCTTCCTGACAGGGAAAATCATAACCTATGAACTATGTCTCTTACAAAGATAATCCAGCTCTCTTCTACACACCAAATTACCTTGCAAAAGAAGCTGAGATTCGGTAAAGCGGGATATATTACCTGCCATTGATCAACACTGCTGTCTAAACCAGGCACAAATTAACAGCTTTCAAATTCCAATTCATCCACCCTAATGGGACAATTAGTGACGATTAAAACCTATGAAATAGATCTGTGAAATATTCATGTGTTGTGCTGAAATTGTACCTGGGTTTGAAGCTTATGGCAGCTGTAGATAATTTACCCCTCATTTTTAGTGCACTCTTTTCAAGGGCAGGAATGAGGGAGTGTCACTATGAACTAAAAGGGGGTGAGAGAGTAGTTTGATGCTTTCCAAACTAATGTTTAATGATGAGGGCGGTTTCCATAGAGGAGACTTTCCTGTCATAATAGACATTGCAGGTTCAGTTTGACATGTGTGCAGATTATAGGAGGACTCACGGCCATACCCCTGTTTTCCAAGCTATTGGTGGAGGTGTAGCATATAGTTAAAGGAATGCTTCATTCACCATGTTTCTCACCCAAACATATCATATCACTTACGTAGAAATTGATTTAACCACTGGAGTGTTATGGATTTCTTAATGCTGATTTATGTGATTTTTGGAGCTTAAAAATCTTGGCACCCATTCACTTGCATTGAGTGGACCAAAAGAGCTGAGAAATTCTTTCTAAAAATCTTAATTTGAGTTCAGCAGATGAAAAAGTCATACACATCTGGGATGGCATAAAGGTGAGTAAATGAGGAGAGACTTTTCATTTTTGGGTGAACTATTCACTCAAATGGACAGTATTTGTGACATAATGTTGATTATCAAAACAATTATTTATTAACTCCCCAGTTAATAAAAACAAAAAAGCTCAAACTGCGGTTACAGTAATGCACTTACAATGGAAGTGAATGATGCCAGTCCATACACAAAATAAAAGCATAGCCTCAAGATGTACTTTTGTGTAATAAAATCACTCACTAACCTCATCTGTTTAAATTTATATCCAAAATTACAACTTCATTGCAAATATCATAATACAGTTAAATCACTGATTTTATCCACTAAAATCAAGTTAGCATATATAATGTTTATGTCTTGTGGTTATACTCTACTATTGCCATTGGTTTGTCTACTGGTTGAGGCAATGTTGCGGTGTCGGGCTGGTCGGACACTGAACAAACAGAACAACGTTTTGAAAGCGGCACAGAGCCACAGTGGTTTCACTTTTCAGAGGAAACAACCTGGCCTACTTTTGTTTGTCTGTACATAATAAGTAGGAAAGTCCTAAAAATATAGATCTATCGATTATTAATCAGCACTTTTTTCTTGATAGATTTTTGAGCCATAGTAATATTAACATTACCCAACTTTAAATTAGAAGCCTACTTTGTGTGTATTCCAATTCACTGACAGTTGTCCTTCCGTTTAATGTAGTCTGGTGTAATAACTTTGGGAGACCACAAGGGGGTGATATAACATTCTCTGTACATGTACTGTACATTACTGTCCAAACTTCTGTCCAAAGTTAAGAATCTAGTCATAATACACACAAAAGTTATGAGGGTTTTTGTACTTCTTCAAGAACTAACTAAGTGACGTGCAGGTTAGTGGATGAAACTGGTGAAATGAGTAAACTAAACGATTAGAAATGAAGTAGTTTATTATGCAATTTGTCTATATGTAGCCTTGAATAGGTTACATTCAAACTGCCAAACCACAAAAAACATACTTGTAACTGAAAATGCATTGTGTATGCTATATGAAAGATACTGTACATATACACAATATATCATCCAGTGATGGCTCGAGTAAATAATCTATGT
Organism: Xyrauchen texanus; assembly: GCF_025860055.1. Taxonomy (NCBI): domain Eukaryota; kingdom Metazoa; phylum Chordata; class Actinopteri; order Cypriniformes; family Catostomidae; genus Xyrauchen; species Xyrauchen texanus. Next base: position 6,154,436 of record NC_068297.1, read on the forward strand.
CCTTTGATAATGATTTTGGTCAAATTTATGGTTTCATTTTATTAATTGTAAAAATTTGTACTTTTTAAAAAGAATTTTATTCTTATATCTTGTTCTTAATTGGTTTTAAAATAAATGTTATCTTGTATTTTCTTTATCATTTTTATGTAAAGCACTTTGAATTGCCATTGTGCATGAAATGCGGTATATAAATAAACTTGCCTGGCCTTGATAATCATCTGGAAAATGTTTTGATTATCGATGCATGTAAAAGGCATCGATCCAAAGCCTAGCATAACATATTTTAGCAAATTTAAAATGACACATTTCACCTTTAATGGTAAAAAAAAAAAAAGTACGAAAACAAATCTCCAAAAAATATCAACATTTCTATGACAGTCTAAAACCGGAGAACATACTGTATACCCTGCTACATTAATTATCTTCTAATGTACAGACAGAAAGTGCGAGAAGAACCCCTTTTCTCCAGAAACTGAAGTTCAGTCCCCCCTTTCTCTCAGGAGGCTGATGCAATATTATCTGCTAGGACAGCACTCACTGCTGACTGGACATCCCGAAGCGTAATCGGTGCTCCTCCCAATTTGGTCTTTTGGCTGTCCCTCAAACACTCTTACATTCCATAGGTGACAGGCCTTTTTCATCTTATGCTCCTAAATTGTGGAATTAACTTCCAGTTGATATTCGAGAAGCAAATACTTTTAAATCTCATCTAAAAACATAGCTTTTACTTGATTATTTTAGTTGTATTTTTGTTATGCATGTTATTCGTTTCATTAATCTTTATGTTTTGTATTCTTATATGTTGGTTTTAACTGTGTAAAATGCCTTGAAAAGCTACTTTTAAAGGCACTATATAAAATAAAGTTTATTATTATTATTATTATTATCATTGAGTCAAACCCACCTGTCATTAGGCTTTCATAAGGAGAGAGAAATGTCTGAGGAAGACAGAATAAACCTGCCTTATAAACATCCAAATTATGTGTTGTCTGTCACATTGCAGCATAAAGGACTGGGTGTTGAAATGTCTCGTCTTGTTTCCCAACTCCTCTGCTCTTTTGACAAGGCTAGGCTGATTAATCAGACGATATTTGGACTAAGCTAAACTATTAGAGCAATTAGATGGATAAATGGATGGATGGATGGCTGGATGGATGGATGGATGGATGGATGGATGGATGGATGGATGGATGGATGGATGGATGGATGGATGGATGGATGGATGGATGGATGGATGGATGGATGGATGGACGGATGGATGGATGGATGGATGGATGGATGGATGGATGGATGGATGGATGGATGGATGGATGGATGGATGGATGGATGGATGGATGGATGGATGGATGGATGGATGGATGGTTTGTGACTTAAAAAACAAACTGATTACAATAGCATTTATCTGGCATTTATTTATCTAAACTGATTACACTTAGTGTGGGGTACAGGTGTACTTAAGAACAGTGGGAGGTGAAATAAGAAAGATGCCAAAACAGCTTAAATGTGGAGCAGTTGGAGGTTTAATATGTCCTCCCCTCCCTCTCTGTCTCTCCTGCTTGAACTGTTCATAAAACACATTGCTGTTTAGAGCTTGAGAGTGAGAGTGAGAGAGAGAGAACGAGAGCATGGGAGAGCGTGAAAGAAATATAGCTTAGGGGTTGAGGGACATAGACAGAGAGAGAAAAAAAGCATGATTGGTGCAGAAAGGCTGTGAGAGACCGAAACATCTTTGGTTGACCATAAATTACAAATCACATACTAATGCGTAAATAGGAATAGAAATACTCCACTTTCAACCATCAGCATTTCAGCAATCTGAAACATAAAGAGTCGACAACTTCTAGAGAGCAGTTCAGTTTGAGGCTGAGCATGGTACAGCCTGTGACGACAGCTCAATCTACTTTTATTCAAAATAATTATTGTTTGAATGACTCGGTAGCATTGTACATGAGTCTATAATGAGGTTCTTTTTGAGAGAGAACAGTCATCATGCAGAGTGAAGCTGTGCTCTTTCATTTTCCCCCATGATATTTTAAGGAATCTCACAAAGCCTGGTAAGAATGCCCATGTCATATTACCCTAAAATAATTCAATTACCATTACCATAATGCATAAAAAATAAATCATTCTCTGGACAGGATGATTCTCATCCCCATGTTTATTTATTTTTTAAATGATTAAAATCACAACAGAATAGTAAAAGTGTTTTAGTGGCTTTGTGATGTTCACCCTTAAATGCAAATATGTTTTCCAAACAGAAATATTTGCCATCATTTAGAACCATCAAAGATTTTGTCTAGACTTCATAACTTTGATCATCAAACATGCTTCATGTTTATGAAGATCATATTTATAAAGCTAATATGGACATCCTATAATCAAGGTACACCAGAGTGTCATTATAATGTGCTTCAGGGTTTACGATCCACCCATGGGACTGTGTACCGTGGTAAGACAATGATCACTCAACACCGGCATCACCCGCATTGCAAGTGACTGATGTGCTTCATGCTTCTACATGTGATTACACATATGGCCTACAGCATAGAGGCAACACCAGCATCAAGACACAATTGATCAAGATGTCAAAAGCTGCAAAATTGTGTGTTTTGAATATACCACCTACTACCATGAAAACACTGGCATGAAATAAAAAGTGACCCAATTTGGAATTCCCAATTCCCACTACTTAGTAGGCCTTGATGGTGGCGCAATTAATCACCTCAATCTGGGCGGTGGAGGACAAGTCTCAGTTGCCTCCGCATCTGAGACAGTCAATCCGTGCATCTTATCACGTGACTTTTTGTGCATGACACCACGGAGACTGCAAGCATGTGGAGGTTCATGCTGCTGTCCGCGCTCCACGCACAACTTACCAAGCATCCCATTGAGAGCGAGAACCCATAAATCGCAACCACGAGGAGGTTACCCCATGTGACTCTACCCTCCCTAGCAACCGGGCCAATTTGGTTGCTTAGGAGACCTGGATGGAGTCACTCAGCACACCCTGGATTCAAACTCGTGACTCCAGAGTTGGTAGTTAACGTCAATACTCGCTGAGCTACCCAAGTTCCTGCTCTAATTGTGCATGATTCATTGGTGCATGTTATTCTTAAGAAAAAAGTATGTATTTGTAAACTTTGTGCTTGAAAAAAACTTTTTGTTTTTGGCTAATACCAACATATGATAAACCAGCAGACATTTTTTAGTTATTGAGATTATTCGGTCTCAATAATCGGTCTAGTTGGCTGATTAACTGCAGATCTTCCGCCTTATATTTTTTATTTTATTTATTTATTTATATATTTAAACAGGAAAAGATTAAAGAAAATAGGGCCTGACTCAGTATAAAACAGATTTTCAGCAGGTTCCTGTTCTGCAGAACATAAATACCTCACACACAAAGAATTCAAAAACAAAACAGTAACAAACACACAAACCAAGAGAAAGCATCAGAGGGAAGCCATGAAGCCATCTCAATGGTCACAAATATACCTATCCATTAGATGGCGAGCAAATGTTATTTTAATTAGTCTTATTGATGTTATTGTTCTGATGTGCTGTGGAGTTTCATTCCAGGCTTTGGTAAGCACATGAAAAAAAGATCTCTATCCATAGCAGTTCCTAAAAGCCGGTATAGGCAGAAGTCCATTTGAAACAGATCTCGTAGTGCGTTCGAGCCTTGAGCTGAGTTTTGGAACCAACGCAGTCAATGCTGCAGAAGTGCGTCCATTTAAGATTTGATAATACAAGTTTATCCCATGGCTTATTTTATAATTCTGAAATGTCAAGGCATTACACAAAGATAGTGCAACACAGTGGTGAGTCCAGCCTGGAAGCCTGTTGTGGATCTTATAAGCTCTATTATAGAGTCTTGCTACAGGTTCAAGGATCTCATTTGTTGTGAGTGACCAAACAGGTAAGCAATATGACAAAGTGGACATAATGATAGCATGAAGATATGTTTTAGAAACAGAAAGCAGCAAATATGGTCTAATTTTATTATAAACAAATAACTTTTGGTTTAGCTTTCTGGTTAAAATTTGGACATGGTAACGATAAGTGAGATGTGAGTCAAGAGAGACTCCCAGACCTGCTTATATCCAAGACCTACTTACAGTATTTAAAGGTGCTGTAAGTGATTTTTTTTAATGAAATGACATACAGAAAACACCTCTATTACTGGATAGGTGAAATAGGTGCCATTTCACACCTGTCTCTGTAACCGCCCTATGCTGGGTAAACAGCAGGGTAAAAATGTCCGTGGGCAGGTCAGATCATTTGTTTAGCCAATCATAAGACTTTCAACCAGTCAATCATTGTGCGCGTGCGTACACAGGGCGGCCCTCGCATACTTGTATAAGTGCCGGTACGTTGCCCCACTCCAACGAAATGCTCATGGTCAGATGGAAAAATACTCCCCCCCTTCCATCTGCTCCAACACAATAGTCCCTAGTGTGTTTAAGTGTGTGTGTGTCTATGGAGTGCGGGTTTTGGAAAGAAGGCACGTGGCTAATTCATCTGCTAGTCTGGTGGAAGCAGGGGGCAGAAGGCTTGCTTGACACTAGCGACATCATGAGAACGCATTCTTATACCTCGTTCTGTATATTGAACAGATTGACGAATTAGATTGGTGTGGACTGTAGGACAATTACAGGCTTATGTTCAATAATCTGGAAATAAATAATATATTGCATTCGAAAACCAATTTTTGTATTGTCTTATAAATGATTAACTCGCCTGTCGCTTTTTATTTTATTTTTTTATTGTCAGAATTGCTTTATGTATAATATACGTATATTATTTTTAGAATTATATAGCTATAATTATTTAATCATTATATAATGAATTATTGTTATTCGTGGGCCCTACTCTGTAAATATTTACAGTATATTTGTAATAAGTTGCGAATAATTCAATGAATTATTCAGCATAGGGTAAAACGGGGCTAAAGGCACTCCTTAAGGATTGTTTCCTTTTTTCTGGTTACAAAATGCATAAAGGTCAAATTCTTTATTTTTTATTGAAAATTGATGGAGCAACATAATTTGTGTGAATAGAAATAATAACAGAAGGTTGTTTAAATTAAAATTCAGTTTAAAAAAAAGACTGTAAAAGGCCATAGTTATAGGGCACAATTTGTCAACTAATGCAAATAATTTTGAGATAGGAAGATGCTTTTTTGAGTGACAAATTTAGATGATGTTTACTCAAAATAACTATTTCAGAGAAAGTCAACCATTTCCTGTTAATTTCAAACACATTTGGCATTTTAACTAATCTCTATTATGATTGGATGTGAGCTCACTTTGAAAAATGTTCATAACAAATCCCACTTTAGCCCCTGCAACAGGGGGGCTTTTTACCCCAAATGCTATCCTTTCACTTATTGGACAGTTATTGTATAATGACCTTAAACAAAACAAAAGTATTTTGTCTCAAAAGAAATTTGGTCATTTCATTTTTGTTAATTTCTTAATATTTAAAAATATATATATAAAAAAAGGTGATCAAATTGCCTCAAAATCAACCTATAGACATCAAACGCAAAGATATCATGGAAGAGGAAAATGTTCAAGTGTATAGTGACAAACGATGCTGAGGTAGTTTTTGTGTGAAAATGAAAATCAATGGAGCCTTTTAATCTGTTGAAACCTACCACGTTATTAAGAATTGTAATAGATTGATGGTCCTAAATATTAGAAATGGTGAAGTACTAGCACATCTCACTCCAAAGCAATAAACTGGATTATTTAATATTGTCATAAAATCAGCCATCCACCACTTCAATATAGATATTGGTAAACCCCATATTGTTCAACAACTATACTTCACAATCCAATCACACCTGATGGATAAAATCAGGTCCCGTCCTACATTTTATCTCACTGAATATCGTGTTTCAGATAGAAATGCATCGCATTACGGAAGTAAAGTGGCTTATGAATGCTACTTCACGTTGACTTTAACTGACATAATGGGCTACTTGACTGCAATGCCAGCAAAATGAATAATAACCTGCTAAAACAACCCCCATCTGATGATATGCTTTATGAATTATACATTAGAGGGGGCATCTGGCGTCCTTTGGCACTGCCAAAGAACATTCACTTTGTGTTTCTGGGTGTTTAGCAATTCAATACCACATCCAAGCAAAATTCTAATGAATTAGCAACACACTAAACAAAGTGAAGGACGTTTTAAGGTGATCACTGGGGCGAACTAATGAAAGACTTAGAGATGAGACCTAGAGCAAGAGCTAAATGGTCCTCAACAATGCCGAAAGACAGATCCCAACAAAGCCCTTGGAAACAAGAGACGGTGGCCATGTCTGTACTCTTGCATCAGCTCACTTCTCTAATTTGCTCCCTCTTGGCTCGGCTACATGTGTTTTAGTGTATCGAGGCTTTGTAGTAGAGCATGACGCCCCCTCCTCTACCACCATCACCCTGTATCATTAAAGCAACACTGGCCCACAACAAATACACAACTACTGGATCCCTCCGAGACAAGCCAGAAGAGTCAATTAATTTCTCAAAGCTCTGACTGTAATAGTGCTGCGTTTGTGGTCTCTTGGGCTCTCATTTCCAGAACCCTGCTCTCCTTTGGATCCCTTGGATCTGAAAGTGCTGATGTATGCTAGTGAGTTACGCATGGCTACGGGTTTAAGATTAGATCAATACACAGCATTGAAGCCATTTTTTCTGTTGCAGAATGAAGCAAATCAGTCCATGTCTTCAACAAACAGCCACAACTGAAACTTGGAAACCAGATTTGGAAAAACTGTAACAGTGACCACCCACTTTCCTTGATTTCTTCCAATCATATTGTGAATAGGCATTTTACAAAATTCTATAAAGAGATGTAAAGTCTAGGGTATACTTCGTTTTTCCAAATGACGTTTCCATTCACTCATGGTCAAGCGCTCTAGCCTTTCAAAGTATACACTTTTGACTGCAAACCTACGCGGAAGCATTCAAGGCACGTGCACATTAACTGCTTTGTTACAAATGGACAGTCTGAGCGGACAGAGCTGATGACGACATTTGCGTCATGCACACGGTGAGCGAGATATAGCAGCACATGGAAAACCAAAATATACTTTGGCCTTATGCCGTGAACAAAATCAGCAAGCTCCGAATTGAATTCCAAGATTTTAAGCAATAAAGTGTGGGTAAAGGTACAAAACATTTAGATGAGGGAATAAAAATGAATAGTTCACCCAAAAATGTAAATTCTCTCAATATTTACTTGTCCTCATGCCACCCCAGATGTGTATGACTTTCTTCTGGAGAACACAAATTAATATTTGTTTTAAGTATATCTCAGATCTGTAGGTCTTCACAATGCAAGTGAATGGTGACCAAAACTCAGAAGGTCCAAAAAGGACATAAAGGCAGCATAAAAGTAATCCATAAGACTCCATTGGTTAAATCAATGTCCTCAGAAGTGATATAATAGGTAAGGATGAGAAACAGGAAAAGGACCATCCAAGCTGTTATCAGCGTCAGGTCCAAATGCCAGTGTCTGTATGGCCAGGGGTGTGTCAGTACCCATGGCATGGGTAACTCGCACATCTATGAGGGCACCATTAATGCAGACAGATATGTAAACATCTTGGGGCACCATATTCTGCCACCCAGTCTTTTCCAGGGACTACCTGGTATTATCAGCAGGACAACTGCAAACCACATAATGGCCAAATTAGCAGAGAGTACGTGTGCTAGATTGGCCTGCCTGCAGTCCTGACCATCTCCAATTGAGAATGTGTGGTGGATTATGAAGCGCACAATAAGGCAATGAATACCCCGTACAATTGTGCAGCTGAAGGAAAACCTGCATAATGGATGAATGGGGGGAAAATTCCACTTTTTAAACTTAAACTTGTTTCTTCAGTTGTTAATAGAAAAAATGGTGATGTTTCACAGTGATAAACACTAGACTGTACCAACTTTTTTTAGAGTATGTTACAATCATCTGATTTGAAATTTCTGTACATATAAAAAACAATGAAATTCACAAGGTAAAAACATCATATCATGTTTAGTTATAGTGCTTTAAGTATATCTCAGATCTGTAGGTCCTCACAATGCAAGTGAATGGTGACCAAAACTCAGAATGTCCAAAAAGGACATAAAGGCAGCATAAAAGTAATCCATAAGACTCCATTGGTTAAATATAATTTACAAAGACTCATAGGGTGAATATAATTTACAAATCACTCCTTTTTGTTTTTATTAACATTTTTCACACTGTCCCAATTTTTCAGAATTGGGGTAGTACTCTAAATCCACACTTTCACTTTCACTTCCATATTCTGGTGTGGAAGTAACTTTCACTTTCACATTCAGCCCCCTACATGTTGGGGCTGGTCAAAGGTGGAGATTGACAGTAAAAAAAAGGACTTAAATATTGATCAGTTTTTCACCCACATCTATCATGTCACTTCTGAAAGTATGGATTTAACTACTGGAGTCTTTGGATTCCTTAACAACACTTTACTGTTACGTGCTTTTTGGACCCTTTTTGGAGTTCTGGTCACCATTCACTTGCATCGTGAGGACCTACAGAGCTGAAATATTCTTTTAAAAAACCTTCCTTTTTTGTTCTGCAGAACAAAGAAAGTCATAGCATGGTCATGGCATGAGTAAATGATGAGAGCATGTTCATTTTTGGGTGAACCATCACTTTAACTGCTCATTTAATGAAGCATTGCAAAAATGCTCAAATCAAATCAAACAAGCAACAATGATAAAAGGCAAACCTATTGACTGTCATGGTCTATAAATATAAAATGCAACATATTTTAACTTTATTACAATGTATTAGAACAAAAAAGTATATCAACATATATGTTGACTGAGAGTGATTGATTCAATTATGTTATTGACAGCGCCTTTTCTGATTTGTGGACACTATTAACCATGATTAAATATGTCACGGTTAATTTAACCATAAGAATTATTATTATAAGAGTTTTTCCATAAGATTTTGTAAGCTTAATGTGAAAAACTGGAGCTATTAGCATGGGGGCTGGATGCAGAGGCAGGCTAAATACATACAAATTGTGCCATTGTGATTTAACGTGTAACGAGTAACGTCATTTTCCCCACCGTTTCCGTTATTAAAATCAGTGCGACAAATTTTGCAAAAAGGCGTGGTCATTGTCGATATGGCTTTGAGATCCGAAATTAAATTCTTCCGTCCAGCTGTTGTTATATTTACAAGTATATTTTGTTTTTTTTCACCAGAGCACAACCTGAGTCTTCTCCTCCCATCTACCAGTGATGTTTGATTCAACTACCTGCGCAGATATCAACAGCACAACTGGGTTTTAGGTTGCCAGGTTGAGGTCACAATTGGGTTGAAATTTGTATGATGTGTCGACTGTGTGAATAGGATGCGTTTCATACAAGATCTGGCAACTGGACAACCTTGGAATAATATATTGATGTGTTTATTCATATAACGATGTTTGTGCCAAACAAATTACAGGAGTTTTCCAGGAGAAATAACAAAAAAGGAGGGGGGCGGGAGATGAGTATGAAATACAGGAGATTCCCAGGAATTAGAGAGTTGACAGGTATGGCTATAACTATGGTTACGGACGGTGTCCACGTGGTGCTTGGCCAGGTGTCGCAGACTGCACATGAACTTTCAATTCACGTGAAACTGGTCCTACTACACACAATCTCCCAAATATAACAGAGGATTTTGATCTACCATACTCATATCCACAAAATATAACACTTAAATGTTTAAGAATGCTGACAGCGCGCGGTGCATTTGCGTATAGTTACTATCACCGAGTAATCTGATGAAGTATAGCATGATGATGTGCATAATTCAAATTTGTACAAATGTTCTTTCATAGTAGTTCTGTTGCTTAGAACAGTACAAACAGAAGTAAAAAAAATTTTTTTAGAGAGGCAAAATTATCTTTTTCCCCCACATCAATTGTTATATTATAGCTTTTTGTTTCTTTTTACATTTACGCATTTGGCAGACACTTTTATCCAAAGCGACTTACAGTGCACTTTATTACAGGGACAATTCCCCCGGAGCAACCTGGAGCTCAAGAACACAATAGTGCCGGCTGTGGGGATCAGCAACCTTCTGATTACCTTCTGGTTATGTGCTTTAGCCCACTACACCACCACCACTCCATCTTTTTATATGTTGCATTTATTAAGGCTCTCTTAAAGAGCACCTATTATGGTTTTTCAAATATTATCTTTCATGTAGTGTGTTATATAGCGGTTTGTTAATGTAAAAAAGTCTGCAAAGTTTCAAAAATCAAAGTGCACGAATTTTTTTTATTATTGACTCCCAAAAGAAAGAACCGATTCTGAACACCTGAAACGAGTCGTTGTTAATTCCAGACTTAATTCCTGTACTAACCTATGTAATAACGTAACAAAAAACCCACCTCTGATCTTCATCGGCTGCTCGAGAACAGCTTTGACCTGCCCTCAAACACTACACTAAGCAGTAGACCAGTCACAATAGACTGGGACATCTGACCAATCAGAGCAGAGTAGGCTCTCTGTAAGGAGGAGTTTAAAATGAATGCTTTAGAACGGATCATTGAACGAGTCGTTTTTGACACTGTGAAAAAAAAGGAAATTGTTTTTGGTTAAAATCAGTTTTAGTACGCAAATTTTTTTTTCAAATTGGTGCATCCCTAGTGTGGCAGGGTGGAGGGCGGGGCCGGGTCGTGATCATACACACCCGGTCCCTTATCAGGCTAATTAAGCCTCCGAGAGGGATAAAGGCCGATGAAAGACGGTGGTGCGATGAGAGAGAGATCATTTACGGACATGTCCGTCATGTGTGTGTTTGTGTCTTTTGTTGGGAGTTTGAAATTAAACTATTATTTATATGGAAAAGCCGGTTCTCACCTCCTCCTTTCCATTGAAATCACTAAGTTATCACTAAGATACATTTCTCTAAATAAATGGGGTTTTTATGTCCAGAATCCGACTGTTGCACTATATGATCTATAAACAAATCTGTACAAATTTAGTAAAAACAAATATGATGTAACAATGAAGGATTTGCAAGAAGAAAAAAGAAGAAGAAATTTAAAAAACCTATAAAACAATCTTAATAAGAAAACAATAAGCCAATTCCCCAGGGAACAAATTAACCAATTCAACTACTGTGCAGTCATTGTAAAGGAAGGATACAAGTTATGTTCATATTGTCTGAGAATAATAACAAAATAGAACCAAGAATGAATCATCTTCAAACCTGCATATATTATGAAATTATGCTGCCCTCCACACCTGCTTCAGGTTTGTGCCTTTCATAACATTTCTTTTATTAAGATGTTCCCAGATTCACTTCTCAGAATTCTTAGAAAATGATGGCCAGTTAGTCGTAGTTTGTATACAAGCTCAAAAAAGCTGTTAATCAAAGGGCAGATATGCCTCTATATCTATGGGTACTAATGCAATTTTCAAGCACCCTTTACCAAGCGTTTCTCCTTATAAGCACACTACGTGATCATTTCTAATCTTTTCTACGCAGTAGGAACCATTATCGAATCACATTCAGACTTTCACTTCAAAGGGCTGTCACTTCCTTATTATCTTTCTTTCCATCTCAAAAATCACCATGGAGATGGTGACATTCAACCAATGAGAAACAATGAGCCATACAGTATGATTCACTCGAGGCTATCTTGTCCAAAGAGGCCATTCAACTAAACCTATCATCATATATTTCCGTCATAAGGAACATTTTTATATTCAGTGACTTGACCTTGCACCATTCATATGAGACATTAATACCTTATTACACAAATCGATTTGATTTTTAGTAATAAACCTGATCATGTAGTAAAGCGGTTCAATATGATTACAGGGTTGTCTGATCATAATTTGACACTTATAGGAAGGAAATTGACCAAAACTGTAAACAGCTTCATGGGACAAATTAAAAGTAAACCTAGGAAGAACAAATGTCTTCCATGGCTAAATGAAAACATTTGGTTACTTAGAAAAACAAAGAGATAATGCGTTGAAACAGTTTCTTAAATATTGATTGGAATATGAAAAGCTTAATTTTAATTAAGTAATAAGTGAAATCAGTAAAGCTAAAGCTAAACTGAATATTACTATATTAGAGGAAGGAAGAGGGATTTTAATATTGATAGGAGAACATCTGAGAAACCAAATTGTAATAATTATTTTGTTAATTCAATTAATGCTCTCACAAAGTATTTTTGTCCTCAGAGAATAATGCATTTGTAATATTCACACTTAAGGAGGTGTCTGAGGCAAAATTTGACAAGATTATTAGCTCTCTTAAGAATTCTAATGCCAGAGATAGATATGGAAAAGACTCGATCTTTTTAAAAAGCCATTAAGAATCAATTATATGTCCTTTACCCAGGTCATTAACCTACTGTATTAATATCACATGGAATTTTTCCAGCTGTATGAAAATATGGAGAAATCCAGCCACGGCCCGTGCATTTTCAGTCTAGGCCTTCAGTGCGATTCATTCCATTAAGAAAATACAATTTCACAATGATTAAGATGACGTATGCCCATCATACATTAAGTGGCAGTCAACAAATAATACCAACTGACATTTCAAAAACACATCCACGCACGAAAGCCACAACCAAGGAGGTCTAATGGTGCATTCACATACAACGCGTAGCGAGCGTTTTGCGCAGCGCGATTACATACAAAGTCAACGGAAAGAGGTGAATAGACAAGAATTTGCGCGAAATCACTTCATTCACGACGCGTTGTCGCAAAAGACTATCAGCATTGAGATTGTCCGGATGTCACTGACGTACTGATGTAGTAGCAGAAGAAATCAGGAAAAATGGATGAGAAAATGGTTGTAGTGGTGTGTGGGCACCCGGAAATGTAAAACACACTGTCAATGTATCTGGGACTTCCACAACAGATACAGAGCAGCAATCGCTGTGATATCGGCCATGGTTGATGGCGGAAAGGTAAGTTGATGTAGAAGCCCCTCCTCTTGTCCTTTTCCGGAAGAGGAGGAGGAATGCTCGAAGGTTCGCGAGTTTAACTACAAATTTAATCCAGCGGTCAAATTCGCACGAGCATTGTATGTGAACGCACCATAATACCAAGAAAAAGCTCTTTAATAATATTTGTGATATAAATTTTGTTTGCAATAAATTTCGTTTCGTCAGGGTACACGGATACTTTTCAAAACTTGATCCGACACTGAATGCTCAAGCAGGCTAATTTTAACTCCTGATGTTGCTATAACAATGCAAAAAGCACTTGAAGTGAAAACCAGCCCTCCTTTCCTGTTTACAACTCTGGTTTTTATATCCATAAGGATCTCTTTCTGAATGGTGATATTACAGTAATGACAGTAGACTCGTCAGCTATAGATCTCGTGCTGTTACCTTTCAAATTACATACATCACTTAAAGCGTGATTGCGTCACTCAAGGCCAGCTAGTAGGCCTGGACTGGGACATATCCTAAAGACCACACCCACCAAGAACAAATAAATCAATCTGATTGGCTGATGAATCTGACAATCTGACTTTAGATGCCTATTCACTGCAACGTTGAGAGATTCTGTGGAAAATCTGAAGGCTTGACGGGGTGGAGCACAGACTCCAGTCATGCCTAAACTTGCTGAAAAATGGGTAGCAGAACAAATAGTCTTAAATCTTAATAATAGTCCTGTTTCTCTAGTCCCGTTTCAGAAAAAATGACTGTTTTCTGTTGGAAAACATTAAAGCAAGAATGGACAAAGGGGGTGTAGTTGGTGCATTCAACACTGTAAATCATGATATTTTACTTGCTAGGCTATCAAATTAAAATGTTTCAGTTGGTGCCATCAAGTGGTTTAAATCTTAGAAAATAGGAAACAGTGTGTAAGTGTGCGCAACACAACATCTGAATATTTAGATTATAATGTTGGAGTTCCACAAGGGTCTATATTAGGTCCGTTGTTGTTGTTGTTCAGTTTGTAGGTTAATGATCTTCCAAATGTTTGTCCTTCAGATGTTACCTGTTAAATGTATGCTGTTGATGCTGTTATTTATGTACATGCAAAAAATAAGCAACAGGCAGCACAGAAATTGTCTTCTGCAATGGTTCAAGTGTCAAAATTGCTTACCAAATCATCTCTGCATCTAAATGTCAAAAAAACAATATGTAAGTTTTTTACAAAAAGAGCAAATTCTGACATTGAATAAGAAGTACAGGTGAAACTCGAAAAATTAGAATATCGTGCAAAAGTTCATTAATTTCAGTAATTCAACTTAAAAGGTGAAACTAATATATTATATAGACTCATTACAAGCAAAGTAAATATTTCAAGCCTTTATTTGATATAATTTTGATGATTATGGCTTACAGCTTATGAAAACCCCAAATTCAGAATCTCAGAAAATTAGAATATTACATGAAATCAATAAAAAAAAAGGATTTTAAATACAGAAATGTCGGCCCTCTGAAAAGTATAATCATGCATATGTACTCAGTACTTGGTTTGGGCCCCTTTTGCATTAATTACTGCCTCAATGCGGCGTGGCATGGATGCTATCAGCCTGTGGCACTGCTGAGGTGTTATGGAAGACCAAGATGCTTCAATAGCGGCCTTCAGCTCTTCTGCATTGTTTGGTCTCATGTCTCTCATCTTTCTCTTGGCAATGCCCCATATATTCTCTATGGGGTTCAGGTCAGGCGAGTTTGCTGGCCAATCAAGCACAGTAATACCATGGTCATTGAACCAGGTTTTGGTACTTTTGGCAGTGTGGGCAGGTGCCAAGTCCTGCTGGAAAATGAAGTCAGCATCTCCATAAAGCTTGTCTGCTGAAGGAAGCATGAAGTGCTCTAAAATGTCTCGGTAGATGGCTGCGTTGACTCTGGACTTAATAAAGCACAGTGGACCAACACCAGCCGATGACATGGCTCCCCAAACCAACACAGACTGTGGAAACTTCACACTGGACTTCAAGCATCTTGGATTGTGTGCCTCTCCATTCTTCCTCCAGACTCTGGGACCTTGGTTTCCAAATGAGATGCAAAATTTGCTCTCATCAGAAAAGAGGACTTTGGACCACTGAGCAACAGACCAGTTCTTTTTTTCTTTAGCCCAGGTAAGACGTTTGACATTTGAAGCCCATGTCCAGGACCCGTCTGTGTGTGGTGGCTCTTGATGCAGTAACTCCAGCCTCAGTCCACTCCTTGTGAAGCTCCCCACACATTTGAATGGCCTTTTCCTGACAATCCTCTCCAGGCTACGGTCATCCCTGCTGCTTGTGCACCTTTTTCTTCCACACTTTTCCCTTCCACTTAACTTTCTATTAATGTGCTTTGATACAGCACTTTGAGAACATCCAACTTCTTTTGCAATTACCTTTTGAGGCTTTCCCTCCTTGTGGAGGGTGTCAATGATGGTTTTCTGCACAACTGTCAGGTCAGCAGTCTTCCCCATGATTGTGAATTCAACTGAACCAGACTGAGAGACCATTTAAAGGCTCAGGAACCCTTTGCAGGTGTTTAGCTGATTAGAGTGTGACACTTTGAGCCTACAATACTGAACCTTTTCACAATATTCTAATATTCTGAGATTCTGAATTTGGGGTTTTCATAAGCTGTAAGCCATAATCATCAAAATTATATCAAATAAAGGCTTGAAATATCTTACTTTGCTTGTAATGAGTCTATATAATATATTAGTTTCACCTTTTAAGTTGAATTACTGAAATTAATGAACTTTTGCACAATATTCCAATTTTTCGAGTTTCACCTGTATATGTCCAGGGACAGAAGCTTGATATAGTACAATAATCTTAATATTTGATTATTATTTATTTGCTTATTATTGAATATTATTGATTCTCAGCTTTCTTTAAAAAAAAAAAAAACGTGAAGAATGTTGTGAATACAGTGAAAGTCAATCTAGCCAATTTGTTATTCATGAGTGCTATGATTCTTCCACACATTAAATATTACATGACTACTTGGACACAAACATATAAGTCCATTCTTAAGCCTGTTGTAACTGTCTATAAGCAAGCTCTTATATATTAGACAAAAGTCAAATAGTTTCCATCACTGTGGTCTTTTAATTAAGTATTCTTTTTTCTTTCTTTCTTTTTTTGAGCTCGGAACATCTGATAAAATCTGCTGATTTAGTGTTGTTTTTTAAGATTCTGAAGGGTTTTGCTCCACCCATTTTCAAGGAGTACATTTATAAAATAACAGTAAGGTACACAAGAGCTGTTGCAAGGGGTGATTGTAACATACCATTGAGAAAAAGTATGTTTTGTCAATTATCCTGTGCTTTTAGAGGAACCAATGACTGGAATAGACTTCTAATAGAATTAAAAGCTCAAACAAGTCATGGTGGTTTCACTAATCAAATCAAAACTGTCAACATTTATAGGTATTTAGTGTAATATTTAGCTTTTTATTCATAGAAATTAGTTTTTATGTAATCGGTGATGTGGTCTCTCACACTCTCTCTCTCTCTCACACACACTCTCTCTCACTCTCTCTCTCTCTCTCTCTCTCTCTCTCTCTCTCTCTCTCACACACACACTCTCTCTCTCTCTCACTCACACTCTCTCTCTCACTCACTCACACTCTCACTCACACTCTCTCTCACTCACTCACTCACACTCTCTCAAACACACACACACACACTATCTCTCACTCACTCACACACACTCTCTCTCTCTCTCAATCACACACACTCTCTCTCTCTCACACACTCTCTCACTCACACACACTCTCTCTCTCTCACTCACACTCTCACACACACTCTCTCTCTCACTCACACACACACACTCTCTCTCACACTCACACACACACACACACTCTCTCTCACACTCTCACTCTCTCTCACACACACACGCACACACGCACACACACACACACACACACACACACACACACACACACACTCTCTCTCACTCTCGCGCGCACACACTCGCGCACTCTCTCACTCGCACACTCTCTCACTCGCACACTCTCTTTTAACATCAACCTGCCCAGGAAAATTATCCTTATCTAAATCTGGCACATTTTACATTGATAATATGTTTCTTAATGTGCATTGTCCCTGATTAAATAAATACGAAAAATGTGTGGCATCAAACATAATAAAGTCTATACGTTTCTGTGTAGTAGCTACAATAGTGATATTCCCACAACATTGTGCTGAGGTAAGAGCTAATTAGCCCACGCATACTAACTTCAAAGTGTTCATGAGGGTAGAGTGAAACAATAAACCATCCATAAGTGAATGTGTTGTGTGATACTGATAAGTCAAATTGATATTTATTAATAAGATATTTTCATACATCCATCCATTACAGTAATAATTTTACAAATTGAAAAATTACCATGGTAAAATCTAATAAATGGCCTTGAGTACCTGGTTTAATGCGGTCACAAAATCATAGCAATAGCAAATTTGATAAAAGACACTAATTAATTGTTTTATTATAACAACAATCATTATCACAATAATCTTCCACCAAGTGTAAGCTGTTTACCTATACCAAGGAACTTGACTCAACAATTTGTAATCCATAAACGTGCGTCTATCGGCTATTTTACAACAGCTTCAAATGAGGCTCATCCAATCAGGTTTAAGACTCTGAACTATACATTTTATCCATGTAATTTTATAAACTCTGTGGTGCTTACGACTGAATATAGGTGCAAATTATATCGGCAGTTAAAATTGTTTCCATTTAACTCAATTAACATGAAAGCAAAGGGATATTTAAAACAAAACTTTAAAACATGATGCCTTGAGCTGCTACAGAAAGCAAGCTTTGAAAGGGACTGAGAATGAATGTTCTGTTGCCTTGGCGATTTGAGAAAAGATCCAGAGAGATGTTAGCCACTCACAATGACAAATTGTTGGACGCCACAGAGAAACATGTACGTGTGCAGATTTTAAAAGCGCGCTCTGAGACTCAACGTGTATGTGGGTGAGTGAATTAATGTGAGCACATATACAGTATAATCATGTGTATGCCAGAGTGAGAAAGGGAGAGAGAATTAGTCCTTCCACAGTGCAGCAAGTTGATTGTTTTGCATATTTAATACATTGGATCTCATCACTCTTCACAATCAATCATATTCACGTCACTCAGACGAACAATAAACCCAACTTTTGTTTGTTACTCCAGGATTTCACATTTTTGGCGCAGTTGTTTAAAGACCCACAAAATTCAAATTGGAGTTTTGTGGCTTTTAGTCCATGACTGTTTGTTTTTGTGTATATGCAAGTGAACTAATAAAGGCTGATGTAAATGTACTTTTAGCGTTATACTGTACACATTTAAAATTACCGTCTATTTCCTCTGGTAAGAAATACCAAAAATGTTGATGACTCATCTTGCACTTACTAATTTGTCCAATGAAATGCTCTCAATAATGACATGTTGACATAAATTAAAGGCTGTTGGCTGTTAAAAAAGGCGATATGTTCTACCCAAATTTCTGTTTCAATAGAGCGCAGTAGTCTGCTTACGGAAGTTAAAATCCTATTCATTTTCTCTATAGGCAAATTGATTCTTAACAATAGTTTATGAACCTTTAAAGACGTCTGTGAGCTCCGAGGTTGATAATCTATGGTATACGATTCTGTTTAAGCATCAGTCAACCTTTTTACAACTTTATTTGAATAAAACAAAAAAAATCATATTAACCCTTAAATGCATGGGTGTTTCCCCAAATATTAGTACATACTTGGCTCTTTAGTGACCCGGCTCGTATATCGATCACAAATGGATCCGCAAAATGCCCAGATAGTGTCACATTTTCTAAATATTTAGAAAAATATTTACACCGTATACACATATTTTGCAATAAACTTAAAATGCAATAGTTTTATATTTTTCCGAAATCTTTAGTTCAATTATATAATTCACAATACATCATGAGATTGTAATTCATTGCCTCGTTAGAGACCTTAAGTACACAATCTTGAACTAGTGTCTTTTTGTCCAATTTTAAAATACATTTTGCTTCAAATCAAAGTTAGTAATGTTGTGAATTACTTTGGAGCTGGCTGGTTTGGTTCATGGCTTAGATCTAATTTATTTTTATGGAAAATTAAAATGGAAAGAAATAAATGCGAAAAATACTTCCTGAAACAAGTTGCATTCAGTTTCATTGTAGCATTCGGTAGGAAGTACGTCAACATTTTTCAAAGAAATCAAACTACTAATAGCATACTTATACAGTAGTTGTCTCTGCATGTAAATGTTGAAAATGTGAGCATATTTTAAGGCCAAATAATTTACACACTTCATCTTTAAGCTTGAATCAATAATTGTGGCCACCAACACATTGGCAAAGATAAAAGTCAAGTGTGAAAAATTCCATGTTCCCTCATCTATTTTATGCAAATCTTTGCTCTTCATTCGTTTCTTTGTGTCCCTATGTAAGCTGTGTGTCTGGGCAGAGCACCAGAAGTGCTCCACAGACTCAGAACAGCAGCAGAACACTCACTGGCGTGACATCTCTGTACCAGAGTCTATGGAGTCCGCTGGTCCAGCCAAACAGAGCACTTGTGTATGCATGCATGTGTATGTAAGATGCTGGGAGAGAGGCCAAAGTATGAATCGTGTCCAAATGCCCAACGAAACATGACTGTCACTGACACACACCAGTTCTCAAGCAGACCAGCTCTGTCGAGAGAATGATGCATCTGAGAGGATCCATATGATGTACTCCATATTTGCTCTGTTGGAAAGCGGAGTGTGCTGAATTGTTAGGCAATCAAATTAGACAAATAGGCACCCTTCAAACGCAAATTCTGTCTTATAAGGTAATATGTTGTGGCAAAGCTAGCACTGTCAAAACTGGTATCAAGCGGCAAGAATTTTGTCTGCTTGCATATATAGAGTATTTGATATTTCATGTAAAGATACGTGGAGTGGATTTTTGAACCTGTGAGATTTAAATTGTCAGCAGGGCAACCCAGTACAACAACAGAAAAAGAAACCAATCTGCAAAACCAGAGTCAATTTTAAGGTTGCCTTCAACAAAAAAGTGAACTGCTATTGTGTGCATCTGATAAGTCTGGTAGTATATAAAAAAGGTTGCATTTAGATTGGTTGATGTTCTTCTCCTGGGTTTTTACTGGTGAGAGTTGGTGGCGGTGCCCCAAAGGCAGCTCCGGCACAGCGAGGGTTTGAGAGGCCCTCTGAGCATCTCATAAGCACTCAGCGGGAGTGCTAGAAAAACAGGATGGGAAAAGGTGGAAAGGATTACAGCATCGGAACTATCTCAGGATTAAGGAGCTCCGGAATTAGCCCGTTATTGCCCCTGGAACAGGACAAGGTGAGAACGGGAGCAACCTCATAAGAAAAACAGAACATTGTGCGCTATTGAGAGAGAAAGATCCCCGTAGCTCTTGGCCCAGTACTTTTTCAGCTGTAGCTCTGCAATCAGATGTTGTCAAGAGGTTTTTGGAGATTTGGGGCTGATGATTAATTGCTGTCTGGTCCGGTTCTTCATATTCTGCATCTATAGGGAGAGCTTTTGATGAGAAAAGCTATTCTGCTAAATCTAGCGATTACACCATCTGTCCTATCACAATTACCACCATTACAGGCCCTGAGTTTATCTAGTTAAACGTCTCTCAAGTGTCATTTGTGCATCAATATCACCCAAGTGTCGAATTTTCATTAGAAAACATTTCGTAGATGATCATGTTTTTTTATATATATATATTCTGTGATATAATGCTGAAATAATATGCAACATATGTCAATCTGTGCTATAAAGGAATTTCACATTAAATGGAAGTATTCCTTTAACACAATACAGAAAAACTCATTTCAGTTTAAACTTGACATGACTTGAATTGTAAAACAGCAATTGCTATTGGAGACCTTGAAGTGTTTCTGGTAACTTCCTGCAGTGAATTAAGCCATTGTTTGTTCTGGATGGTACCATGGCCGGTTGGAATTCCCGAGCACCTGCGAACCCAATCCATTCGGATAGCTCTGGGTCTGCAAAGCCGCTCAGAATGGCCTTAGACAAGCCTTCAGGATAAGTCTTTGCTTTTGTAAATAGACCTAGATGATATAAAAACTTTGAGAAACACCTACAGCCAAAATAACTATAATAATAACAACTATTTGGCAGTAGGGTAACTAAAATAAGCTTGTTTTCCGTTTAAATAAAATTTTATTTTTCTTACCCTATGGGCAAATGGAAGTTTTGCAGTGCTGGAGAAAGAATGAGTTTGCACTATAGGTACCACATTCACAAAGTCTCCTGTCCCAATAAAATGAGACAGGAACAGACATAAGTCATTTTCCATTAAGGTCTTGTTAGACCAACAATAAAGAGATGTTTTGACTTTTATAACTAAGGTTTCTGTTTCAACAAGACAAGACAAGACAAGTGTCCAAAACAAACACATCATGATGACATACGCCATTTATAACGGCGGAGGCTTTATTCGAGACCATTTGCTGTCTCTGTTCCATTAAGATGGAGACCTGCCATAAATTGTGCAAGAGGAAGCCCTTTGAGAAAACTCAAAGAAGCACCTAACTCAATATTGCACACATATACACACAGCAATGGAAAAATGTCCTCATGAAACATTGATTGGAATCAAGGGTTATTGATTTTGTGAGGTGACTACAGTACTTGTGAGAGGAGAGACGAGAAAAAGACAAACCTGCCCATAAATCAAAAGCAGCTGGGAAAAAGACATATGAAGAAATACCACAAAATGTTTTCTAAAATGCAAGGATTAGAGAATAAATATAGTATACATCTGCAAAACAAGGAACTGCTCCCTAACTTCAGGAAATTTCACTACTCAACTTTGGGAAAATTCAGTTCGAAGACTGACGTTTCCCTTGTAAGAGAAAATGTGTGAACTTCTCCAATTGTCAGATAAATCATAAAGGAAGTTTTGCAAGTTTTTCATTGTTTTCAAGAGTATGAGACTAAGGCTACGTCTACATTAATCCGGATACATTTGAAAACGGTTACGTTTTCAATCGTTTTCCAAAAGTTGCTTGTCCGACTGAAAAGTATGAAAACGCTTCAATCATGTTACTGTGCATTTGGGAAATCCCCTTTGCATGTCTGAAACCCAGTTGTCCGCGTGTTCCGTCGCCGGACACCAATTCCAAGTAAACTTCCCATCGCCTTTGAAGGAACGCAATGTGATGTTTGTGCAAAGTAACATAAATTTTTTAACAACGCTATCAAAGTGAATATCAAGTACAACAGCGCTGCTATAACACGGGCAGCCATCTTGATAGTTTTGGTTGGATAGATCACATGACTGCGTCACATGTGTTTTCACAGTCCACACTACAACGCGAAAACGCTGTCTCAGTGTGGACGGATGGCCTAAACAGAGAGAAAAGATGCATTTTCAAACTAAAGCATATTAGTGTGGACAAGGCCTAAGTGGTGTTCCCCTTCTGGAGATTTGTGTTGTGACGGATCACCAAATAAAATTAAGGCATTGGATGATGAAATCGCACATCCTTAAAAGTTAACTTACACTGTTCAAAAGACTCTTTTCTGGATCTACTCTCTATCATGGGTCTTAAAGGGATAGTCCGCACAAAAATGAAAGTTTTGTCATTATTCAATCACTTTCATGTTGTTACAACCCTGCATGGTCTGCTTTGTAACAGGAAACACAAAATGAGATGTTAGGCAAAATCTTGGCCATTCAATTTCATTGTATGGAAAAAAGATGCAATGCAAGTGAATGGTGACTCATACAATACTGACTACCATCTCCTTTTGTGTTCCACATTAGAAAGTCATGCAGGTTTGGAACAACATGAGTGTGAGTAAATATTGACAACATTTTCATTTTTGGGTGAACTATTCCTCAAATGCTGTTGTTTAACACCTTTAATATTTTAAACGTTAGTGCCATCATGACACTGAAATTAATGAACAGATGAGACATACATAATGTAAATCATTTGGACCTTTGACATAAGAAAGTGGTGTGCACCTCATCATTTAAGGCTATCTTTTAATTAAGTGTTGAAAATCTCAGTAGGCCAATTAAGGAGATGGATCTGGTAAGATATGCAACACCTTTGAAATGTTGCTCTCAGTGGAGGGATATTATATTTAATATATTTTATACTGTAGTGAAACACATGAATAATTTGGGAAATTAGTGAATCACAAGAAAAACTCTTTACCAACATCCATTGGGACTTGATTAGATCCTAAAAAAAAATAGACTATGAGCTTTAATTCTGAATTTTTAAGAATATCCAGGCCACTCTTTTCCATATAATGGAAATATAATAATGGAAATGGGGACTTACATTTCAGACTATTTCTCACAAAAAGTCAGAAAGGCTTCAAATATGCTGCACGAGGCATATGGACCACTTTTATGATACTCATATGGCACTTTTCTGTTATAATACTGTTTTATCTCCATAGTCCACTTTCTGATTCTATGAAAAAGAGCGTTCAGGGTATTATATATTTTTCTGTAGCTTATCGTCTATGCTTTTTAAATATGATATTAGTGAAACTGGCAGATAGGAATCAGCTTTAGCATACTGTAACATGGATATCAGGACCAATCTACTATGCCAAGCACAGCTATCATTGTGCGACAGCACAACGCAGAGAACCCTATTAGCCTAGCACATTGCTAAGCATTAATCCTGTGCTGGGCCGCTGCAGCAGAAATGTCATTGGTTACATCTTAATTAGCTTAACCACAGGCTTAGCTTAATAATTTTAATGCTATTGTTCAGGCAATGCAGAGCGTTTATGAGGCAGATATAAGACCCTATTTGTTTAATTAACAAAGCATTTGTGTAGTTCATGGGTGCAGGAAGGAAAGTGCAATTTACATACTCTCTCTCTCTCATTCCCTGCAGTTTGTAAAATGTTCAGAGATTGCATCTTTCATGGAAATTGGTTTTAGCTGTGATAATCAACATTCCTTTCACTCTGCATTTAATAATAATTACTGTGCAGTTGTAGTTTATTCTCCATTAGTAGGAAAATGCCACATCTATTCATTAAAATAGCAGCATTTGTTTAGAGCAATACAGAGATATACAGAGTGATACTGGGGTAGTATTTTAGTTTTTATTGATGAACCCATTAAACTCATTTCTGCGTACTACTGTATATAACTCTATTGTACTTGGAGTATCTTTAAACAGGTGCTTAAAGAAAAAGAGAGAGTGGTGGCTGGAGGTTGTGGACCGTGCATGCTTAAAATGTATTGCAAGTCAGAACTCGTAAATAATATTAATAAATGAACAAACAACATACCGGTATGCAGAAAACACTGCTTGGTAAAGGTCTGGTCATTTGTAATAATGTTGAAAACTTTTTCTCTTCTAATACAGATCCTTCTTTAGAGAATTTAGTATTTAGTTGCCCTAACAAAAAAAGAAAAGTGGCGATACAATTGTACAGTGATCGAATCGTAAATAATGCAAATGTACTTGGATATACAAGGGTACTTCAAGAAATGGTAGTATTCATAAAATCATATTATAGCATGTAATATGGTATGTTATTATTATTATGATTATTATTATCACTATCATTTTTATTATTGGATGGGAATTGTCATAAATTAAAGCAATAGTGATCCTACAATATTAAAACAATGTGTCTTATATTAGGGCAAAACTAATTCTGAAAATTACAACCCAGATCATATATTTTGCAATAAAAACCCCTTTCATGTATATAAACCAACATTCTCTCTAGAGTACAATTGCACCATACAGGCTGTCCAATAAATACTGCTACTTCAGCTCTTGTGGGATGTATATGTGTGTGTGTGTGTGTGTATATACCCAGACATTCATATAGGGCTTATATGAGGTCTAAGATCTTTCACATAACCGTCATCTCTTTTAAATATGTTACAAATATTTTTGTCTTAAAGAGCCCATTTTATGCTAATTTACAGGTTCATGATTTTATTTTGGGCGACTATTAGAATAGGTTTACATACTTTAATGTTCAAAAAACAGATTATTTTTCTCATAATGTACACATTGCTGCCACCACTCTTTTCACTCTCTGGTTGAAAAACACTCCTGTCTCTTTAAAGCCCCCCCTTTCTGAAAAGCCCAGTCTGCTCTGATTGGTCAGCTGGCCTAGTCTGTTGTGATTGGTCAACCTCGTAGAGCGTGTGTCGAAAATGTAATGCTCAGTTTCAGGCTAACTTAAAAGCTGTAAACACTCTTGTATCTATGGTAACAATGGCGTCGGTTTTTGCCATACCAGTTTGAGTCCGATAATGAAAGTTTGGAAGAAAATGCTGATCGACCTGAACCAATTCACAAGCATGACTTGAGCAGGACATTTCACATTGGTACGTTTTAACTTTGTAGCTTTCATACAAGTACACTGATGATTATTGTGAACGTAACAATGCTTCAAATAAAAGACATGTAGCGCATCTAAGTTGGTCATCTTTTGCTGAAAATGACATTTTTACATTTACATTTACATTTATGCATTTGGCAGATGCTTTTATAAAAAGCGACTTACAGAGCACTTATTACAGGGACAATCCCCCCGGAGCAACCTGGAGTTAAGTGCCTTGCTCAAGGACACAATGGTGGTGGCTGTGGGGATCGAACCAGCGACCTTCTGATAAACAGTTATGTGCCTTAGCCCCCTACGCAACCACCACTCCATGGTGAAAATGGTGTAGCCAAATTATTTTTGCCCGAGATATGAACGGAGAACAGAGGCTTACTCCCGGTTAGTGAGCAAGATAGCCATGGACTAACATGGATGGCGGCCATAACATTATAACTTGTAATTATATAATTATATAATACTCTTGAGATTGACAATTCTGTTGTGTCAATTTATGTAAACGGCAGCCCACAGCTGAACAGTAAACCTTTACCAAAACAATAACATTACATTGCAAGTTAGTCGAGCACTACAGTGGATTGCAGACATAAAATTACCTGATCACTATTCATGATAGTAAGAACGACAAACAATCTGCATAATTCTACACAACTGTAGATAAAAGTGGGCCTGCAGCTGATTAGCAAAACTATTTCAACACAATAATATTAGCTAGCAGGTTAGCAGAGGCCTACAGCTGTGCACTGGGTTTACACTGTAGTTACAACACAAAACTCTGCATTTGAACTCTCGGTAGAAGATAAATCCACAAATAATCAAGCAGGTTGTGATCCTGAAGAGCCAGACTGTCCCAACAAAGTGGGAACTGCACCATATTTCAGGAGTAACCATCTTGAAAATCAGTTGTGGTTGTACTGCTAAATAATTAAAATAAATTGTAACCACTGATTCTTCAATTCGTCCACCGTTGGAAGTCCAAACAAAGAGGTTTTGCTTTCGCAGTGAAGAAAACAGCGTCTTCTCGATATAGCAACAACACTAACCCAACTCATCCTGGCCTCTGCTTGAGGGTGGGCCAAAGTAGCCAATAGGCGGGCATTAAGCAAATGGCCGACAACAAACAGCCTGTTTCTTGTAGTTCTTGATCAGTGTTGTCTGTGGGAGAGAATAACTCTCCCACAGTGTGGACTTTGTGCTTTGAAACTTTGCAGACCTTTTACATGCACAAACAGCTATATTACACACTAAAGGAAAGATAAAATCCCCAAAATCATAATAGGGCCTCTTAAATAGACATAGTGAAAATGTTTAAATTATGCAGGTTTAGAAAACATTATTTTGGGGTATTTTATTTATTTAATGTATTCATTCATTCAATTAACTGTAGTGTTTCATTTTTCAAAGGCATATAGGGTTAATATGGCTGCTCTGACATATCTCTCTCTCTCTCTCTCTCACTCTCTCTCTCTGTTGTGGACTCACGACACCCTTTAACCCTGTCTTTCAGGCAAGGTCAGAACAGAGTGTTAAATCTGTTATTGCACTAGGCTGGTAAATTGAGAGATTAATTCAGAACATGCACAGAAAAGAACTGAAAGTGAAAATTGCTTTCTTGCAGGACAAGAAAAACAAGGAAAGTTACATGACTTGTGATTAAAATGAGTTTGACAGAGCAATTATATACTGCTATTATAGGAATAATTATCTGAATGTAGCACCGAAAGTGACAGTTATGTCAAAGCTGCATGTGAATTGAAATTCACACAAACCCGTTGGGGTAAAGTAAATTCAACTGAAAAGTTATAAGAGATAACTATACTTTCTATCTTCCTATCTTTGTGGAAAAGTTACTTCAACTTAAAAATCGAATCCACCGCCTCCTAAAACTTCAGCCCGCCCTTTTCATTCAGAAGACCCTCTCGTTTACCTCTCTGTCGGGTTAAAAATTGCATGCGGAGCTCAATCTGACAGTAACAGCAGGCCCGTGTTCACTTCCTCCCAAGACACACAGTTGGCATCTGTCATGGTGTGTTGTGCATGTCAAACATGAAGCGCCACACACAGATATCTTACGCAGCCAAACACAAACCCTTATGAAAAGAAATCCTAAAGACAAGCAATTTATATTCTCACATATATATGCAAACACACATGCACCTAAACAAAAACAAAGTGCTTCAAATGCGCTTAATGCTACATGTTAGGCTACTCATACTGAAGAACCATGCTAGAAGACACATTAAAATAAAAACCTAATCGAACATGCCGCTTAGATTCACCTTAAATTCACGTTAATCGCAAGTCAACGCTTGAGGTATTATGATATCAACAATGACTCTTGGAATATTGCCATTATCAGAGGGATGAAAGTAATTATTTCCCGCGGCTTGACACTATTAAATATTTGTCACTCGTACTTTATTATTTTGTCTGTCTAAACTGCGCTTTCAGTTGTGGGAACAATCTGAAACTCCATTGCCTGCAGCAGTTAGTTACGACTGGGAACCACTGACAATAAACAATACAAATAAATAAAGGGAGAGAGAAGAGAAAGAGAATATGAGAATTCAATGTTGAAGTATTTTCTTATTTTCCAGTTTAATGTGCAGAGACAAAATCAATAAGCCATTCTTGAGTTGATTTTCTAAGAATGTAAACATTGTGACTCAAAACGCTTTTAAAATGTTGCTCTGTTTGTTTGAGCAGTCCAAGATATAACTTCTGGCTCAACTAAAGACATAAGTTTGGAGCAGGACTACATTTTAGTCCAAACAATGGCAGATGGGGGACTGTTTGGGAGACCTGTATGGAAACAATCATTTTTGCAATTCAGATTGGTAATGCTAGTAAGTTCTCAGACTGATCTCATAGTAAAATTGGAAACAGTGGGTTCACTTTTCAGTCTGTGCTTACCAAAATGCATAACACTGCCCCCAGTGGCCACGGAGGGGCACCAAAAGAGAGTTTTATTTTCAGCTGTACAGGATTTAATACAGTGAAGAGGAATGCATATTTTATCAACTGTACCCCCAACCCAAACACTAAACCTAACCATCAGTGAAGTAAAAATGTAATGTTAGAGGGAAAAATGCAACCTCAGAATTGGGCATATAACTGATTATGCAAACACGATTACTTTGTGGTTTCAACATAGGATCTGAACTCAGGTCTCCATGCTGCTGATGCAACACACCTCCGGTCATGCCACAGGGGATGGTATACATGTTGGAGCCGATGCAAAAATTACAGATAAGAGATGCTGTTTGTCGGTGAGTCAGCCAACCTTAGAATACCGGAACTCTGAAAAAACAACATGCCAACTTCCCATGTGATCATGTTGGAGATCTATAGCCACACGATGGATGGATGGATGGATGGATGGATGGATGGATGGATGGATGGATGGATGGATGGATGGATGGATGGATGGATGGATGGATGGATGGATGGATGGATGGATGGATGGATGGATGGATGGATGGATGGATGGATGGATGGATGGATGGATGGATGGATGGATGGATGGATGGATGGATGGATGGATGGATGGATGGATGGATGGATGGATGGATGGATGGATGGATGGATGGATGGATGGATGGATGGATGGATGGATGGATGGATGGATGGATGGATGGATGGATGGATGGATGGATGGATGGATGGATGGATGGATGGATGGATGGATGGATGGATGGATGGATGGATGGATGGATGGATGGATGGATGGATGGATGGATGGTCACGGTTTATGTTTTTTTCAAACTGACTCTGCAAACCTTTTATACAACATATCCAACTACACTCACTCCATCTATTCTAAATCAAGAAGAAATGCTTTATAAAATACAAGCTTCATAGGCATTTATTACACACATTACACCACATTACAGTAATGGCTTGTTACAAGGGAAAAATGACGAAAGATAATTAATTACAAACTCAGACTACTGCCAAAAAAAATCTGAACTCCAAGCCTGAAGCGTCAAATTCGAGCAAACAAAGCAAGGCGACCATAAATCACTAATTATCTTATTACGGGTACAGTCTCGGGGTGAGAGAGAGGAAACATGTGAAACACGAGACACAGTGGGGTGCGCACAGACCACATGTGTGGGTGAAAAGCCATGTTCAGGACTATAGGAAGTGATCCTGTAGTGTGGTTGAGTGACTAAACATGCACATACATAAACATTTGTTCAAGGAGTGATTACATCACTGATGTATAAATTAAATGAAAGTGTTGTTTTACTCCAACTGGAGCATTTGTCAGGTATGAATACACCCAAAACAAGCACACATTTGATCGCTGCAGTCCTGAATCTGAACTTTAATTGGAATCCTGTAAAGCACCTGGCAATCTCAGTGGATCCCAGGAACAATCAACACTTATAGTGAAGATTAAATGAAATTAATTCAGGGGTCCTTAAGGAGAACGTGTGGAAAAATAAATACTTTCAACTCCTCTTGCAAACCAAGACTTTATTCTTCAATATTTCATCATGTCATATTCATTAGTTCTTGTCAATTTTACTCTGACTGAAATGGCATTTCATTTTAGTCTACGAAAATAGCCAAGTTTAGTTGGGGAATGTGCGCACAATGACAAAAACAGTGTCAAACTGTAAAAGACCAAACATAAACCAAATATTCAAACATTTAGAAAAAAGACTAAAATATGTATCAAACATATTAAAGATTAATAAGTTTAATATGTAATACTAAATGATTGGGCTACTTAAAATCTTAACATATGATGGATAAATTCACTTGACTTTGGTATCGTTGACAAAATAAAAAAAAACATTCATCAACAAACATTTACGCAGTAATTTCGTTGACAAGATTACGACTGCAAAGCAGTGTCCTGAACTCAAATGTATGGAAAGAACTTGTCTTCAAGACTATGCAGGTACCAGCAGTCACCTTAAGAGTGACGTTCAAGTACACAAGACTGGACAGCTCATCCATTCGCATTTGCTTTCCTTTGAGCAGTGCACAACACACACTCATCAATAAACTCGTTCTGCTCTCATGGATAAATCTGCTGTCCAACAGCACATATAGAGGTAAAAACAACTGAGTGCCATACATCCACAAGAGATTCTGACGCTCCATGATTTTGAAACCCTAAGTTCTTAGTAAATGATATAGATTGGATATTGGGCATCCCCTGTGTGGGGTGAACTTTGGATGGATGGATGGATGGATGGATGGATGGATGGATGGATGGATGGATGGATGGATGGATGGATGGATGGATGGATGGATGGATGGATGGATGGATGGATGGATGGATGGATGGATGGATGGATGGATGGATGGATGGATGGATGGATGGATGGATGGATGGATGGATGGATGGATGGATGGATGGATGGATGGATGGATGGATGGATGGATGGATGGATGGATGGATGGAACAGGCAACCGGATGGATGGATGGAACAGGCAACCGGATGGATGGATGGAACAGGCAACCGGATGGATGGATGGATGGATGGATGGAACAGGCAACCGGATGGATGGATGGATGGAACAGGCAACCGGATGGATGGATGGAACAGGCAACCGGATGGATGGATGGATGGATGGATGGATGGAACAGGCAACCGGATGGATGGATGGATGGATGGATGGATGGATGGATGGATGGATGGAACAGGCAACCGGATGGATGGATGGATGGATGGATTGAACAGGCAACCAGATGGATGTTATGGATGGATGGAACAGACAGACAGACAGACAGATAGAACAGGCAACCAGACAGATAGATAGAACAGGCAACAGGATGGATGGATGGATGGATGGATGGAACAGGCAACCTGATGGATGGATGGATGGATGGATGGATGGATGGATGGATGGATGGATGGATGGATGGAACAGGAAACCGGATGGATGGATGGATGGAACAGGCAACCGGATGGATGGATGGATGGATGGATGAGATGGAACAGGCAACCGGATTGATGGATGGATAGAACAGGCAACCGGACGGACAGATGGGATGGGATGGATGGGATGGGATGGATTGGATGGGATGGATGGACACGGTTTATGTTTTTTCAAACTGACTCTGACTCTGACCTTTTATACAACATATCC
Source organism: Xyrauchen texanus (assembly GCF_025860055.1). NCBI lineage: Eukaryota > Metazoa > Chordata > Actinopteri > Cypriniformes > Catostomidae > Xyrauchen > Xyrauchen texanus. Next base: position 6,185,907 of record NC_068297.1, read on the forward strand.
AATATTTGCCTCTCTCTCATTATCTGTCTTCCCCTGCAGTGGGAATGAGGCGATTGTCGAAGATGGCGGTTTGTGGATGTGGCACAATAACTCTGTTGTATTGGAGCGGTGTGTATTTCAGGGTTACGGGCCGGTCAGGATGAGGAATTGAGTGGGCGTCTCAGAGAGGTGATACCACTGTAAAGTAGACCCTTTAGAGTGTGTCTGTTACAGGAGCACCCAATTAAACTCTGTCATAGCTCAATCACTGCTGCTTATTGCTCCATATCAGCAAGATGCAGCAACCGTATACAGGCTCTGACAGAGCAGAGGGCAAAAACACACACATAAATAAGAGACTATAAATACATCTCGGGCTGGCTCTGACCATTCAAGCACTTTATTTAAGTGAAAGCTATTTTGGTCTATGATTATAGATCTTTGCCCTCCTGAAAATGTTTTTCATTGGTGTTTCTGTAAACAAATTAAAACTGGTTGGGATATATGGGGACCAAAATGTATGGATTAAAATGCAAGGAAGGACCAATTATATTTCGACTGATTTGCAATATTCAGTGTTAAAATGTGTACCATGTTACCAGGCATGTACCAGGCCTACTTGAAAGTCACCGATGCACATATTCTGCAACACACACATACATATACACACACACGCACACACACACGCACACACAAACACGCTATCATGGTGGGGTTAATCCCATCGACGCAAACCTATTCACATTTTACATTTTTATTAATGTTCTGGGTTCAATACAAGTCAAGCTCAAGCGACAGCATTTTTGGCATAATGCATAATGATTACCCCACATGTATTTTTGCCTCATCTCTCATTTATTTTCATTTTAAACAAAAGCAAAAAAGGAGGTTACTGTAAGGCACTTACAAGGGAAGTGAATAGGGCCATGTTAATATACACATTATTTCAAACATATAGACACAAGGTGTAAATAAACACAATTTAAGTGTGATAAAATTGCATACTATGTTTATTAGTGTAACGTTACGTCCAGTATTGCAAATTTGTTACCATGACAATGTGACGCAGGTAAACCTTGCATGCAATTTCATCACACTAAAATCCTGTTTACACTTATAATGTCTTGCGGCTATACTTTTGACAGAGTGCATTTTAACATTTATGGAGCTTCACTTCCATTGTAAGTGCCTTACTGTAACTGCTATTTTCACTTGTTTTAGTAATAAACAAGGATCGGATCGAAATTATTAATTTTCTGTAGCAGTTAACATTTTGCCACAAATGCTGTCAATGAAGATTAAATTGTATTAATCTCTGAACATTCTTTTAAGATATTTCTGTATATTATAATTAAGTTCTACAATCACACTACAGCAGATATTCCCTTTATACATTACAAAAACAAAGAAACATACACCAAGTTAATTTGTGAAGAGACAACAAATATTTCCGCAAATATGCCCACTTTACAGGCCGACTCGAGTGTGGCTTTCCTGCTCTATTCAGCATCTCCAGTGCACCAGGTCTCTTAGTGTGTCAACGATAGCCAGAGGACATAAATGCAGTCATGTTCATTCTAAGCTAAGAGCTCCAACACACATACATTTTTTTTTCAAATTATTTATGTGTAAACTGTAAATATGTACACTAATATATAATAGATACAGTGATTGTTAAGAGCACACTGCCCCCTGTTGGTACAGCCAGTATAATTCACAGTTTTAAACTTGATTTGAATTTTAATCAGAACACAATTAAGGGTAGGTGCAGGTGTTTGCACACCTGTTTGTTTGGCTCTGTCGTTTACCCACAACAAATGTCGGAACTGGAGAACCCACCTAAGCAACACTCAAATTGATAGTTTCAATGAGAACCAAAAAGGACCAAACCATAAAGAACCAAAATTAAAATGGTCTTCTTCGTAGTCTAGCTTGGCAAGTGTCATCATAAAACATATGGGTTTGTAACAACATGAGGGTGAGTAAATTATGACATAATTTATATATATATTTTTTGTTCTACTTTTTTTTTTGGGGGGTAAAATATCAATTTAACAGATGCAAAATGTTCCGATGTTGTCAGAGATGGACATAAAACGAGAGACAGATGGATTTTATCATCACATCCTGGGTCCTGAGTCCTATAACATAACCTCAAACTGAAGTGCCTTGTGTGAAATCACCGTTAGGCAGAGAAAAAAAACACAATTACAGATCCAGACCTCATCCCTGAGGTCACTGCTGTCATTGTTGGACACATTGAAAAGCATATGGAGGATGCCATAAGTAACTAACAGTGTGGCCCTGTCAGAGTGATCTTTGACCTCTGCTCCTTTAATACAAGAATTGAAACATAAGTCCAAATGACAATGTCTATGCTAGCCCTGACAGATGTGAGATGTCCTCTAACATATCATCTTTCATTTGCTCTTACTTCATACGTATATGACTGGGTGAAAGTGAAGGCAAAAAGGTAAACCATGTACAAATTTTAAATGCATGGAATGGCCAATGGATGTAAGATTGGATGTGAGATGAAAAAGAAGTCCCAATTTACAGGTAAAAGAGCAATTCACCTTTTAGATGCAGACCTCAGCTGTCGGTCAGCTCAAGAATGTACTTGCACATTAGGTGAACCAGCCTGAAAAAATAGTGTTGTTTTGTGTGATCTAAGCATAATTTATGATCCCACTGTTGTTAGATTTTTCTGCTAATTCTAAATACTGTATGTTCTTTAATCGTAATCTTGATCAACTGTTTTGGAGATTTCTGTGTTTCACCATTCAAGTAGATAGGAGCTGTACTTTTATCCCACTTGTTTACATAGAAAAAAGCTGCTCAGCCTGCCCAGGAGTGTCCCAAAGATGCCCGACGAGTGAACTGACTTTACTTGAAAGGGACTTGGGCCAAGTCTTGTGATAAATACTCATATTTAGGCATGAAAAATAATTTTTTTAGTTCATCTAAACATAAAACATCTAGTATTTACCATGTTATTCCAACTATCTTCCACGGTACACAAAATAATATGTTAGTCAAAATGTCAGTCACATTCACTTTCAATGCATCTTTGTTCCATATTGTGAAAGTGAATTGGTTTGGTACAGCATAAGGTAATGATGAGACCATTTACACTTTTGGGTCAACTATCATTTTGAAAACAGCACAAAAACTTAAAGGGATAGTTCACCCAAAAAAAAAAATTCTCTCATCATTTAATCACAAACATGTATGGACCCAGATGTGTATGAATTTATTTTTTCTGCAGAAAAAAAAAGATTTTTAAAAGAATATTTCAGCTCTGTAGGTCCATGTGAAGTGAATGGTAACAATAACTCCAAAAAGCACATAAAGTCAGCATGAAAGTAATCCAAATGACTCCAGTAGTTAAATCTCTATCTTCAGAAGCAATATGATAGGTGTGAGTGAGAAACAGATCAATATTTATGTCCTTTTTACAATCAGTTTCAACCTTTGACCAGCCCTAACCAGTAGGTGTTTGAATGTGAAAGTGAAAGTGTAGATTTAAAAAAGGACTTAATATTGATCTGTTTTTTACCCACACCTATCATATCCTTTACGAAGACATGGAATTAACCACTTGAGTCATATGGATTACCTTTATGCCGCCTTTATGTCCTTTTTATAGCTTCAGAGTTCTGGTCACCATTCACTTGCATTGTGAAGACAGATCTGAGATATTCAACTAAAAATTCTGCAGAAGAAAGAAAATGACATACACTTATGGGATGGCATTTGAGTGATCAAATGATGATAGAATTTTCATTTTTGGGTGAACCATCCCTTTTAAACTTAAAAAGATAGAAAAAAAATGGGAACACTTTTTATGAAGCCTGTTTAATGTATTAGGCATTCATAATCCATTTTAATATACTTTGTAATCTGTTATATATTTCATAAACAATTGAAACCTTGAATTAAAGTATTATACATTTTAATATATTGATATCTATTATGATATACTGTATTTTTACCTATTCACACCTGTAATAGAATTACAACATATAGTATTAAATACTGCATTAAATTGGATGTTGATTCTGTGTTTAAATTCATTATAATATTGAAAGCTATACCCATGAATAGCTAACTGTAATAATGTATTAGTGGTTACAAATATTTACAAGAACAAACATCATAACTGATTCAAGGTGTATTATAAGGCACTACGATTGCTAATGCATCGTAATGCAATATGAAACCTTTCAGATGTATTAAGGTGTCATTGAATATGTTACATAAAAAATACTTCCACTGAGCAAAATAAATGACAGAGGCACATACCCATCCATCTTATGCAGGTTTGTTTGATTGGAATAATTGTAATCGCATTATAAGCATCCAAAGTGCTCAGTAGTCTTTGTCTATTAAATTGAATGGTGTTCCTTCATGTTCAGTATGTGTTGGACTTGTTTAGGTGCTGATATCATGAAGTATTAATAAAGCATGGAAAAATGCTGTCAACTTGTTATATGTCATGCACAGATGGAAAGTGCTGTGATACTCCAAAGAACTCAATTGAATGCAACAAGCCATAATAAAATACAGACAAATAAAAGGGGACGTATTAAATGTGCCTAATTTTGTTTTAAAAGTCTCATACAGTAGATTTACATGCATCCAAAGTAAAAAAAAAAAAACACTTTAATTTTCTCATAATTTAAATTGCAGCATTAACTTTTTTCACAGTGTCAAAAACGACTCGTTCAATGATACGTTCTAAAGCATTCATTTTAAACTCCTCCTTTCAGAGAGCCTACTCTGCTCCGATTGGTCCAATGTCCACGGTCTGTTGTGATTGGTCTACCGCTTATGGGTCTTTTCCACTGCACGGTATAGCTCGACTCGACTCTGCTCGCCTTTTGGGGGTTTTCCAATGTGGATAGTATCTGGATGAGGTTCCAAGCGAGCTGAGCCGATACTAAATGTGACGTAAAAACCTTCCAGATCACTGATTGGTCAGGGAGAATCGTCGCTACCAGTGTCAATGGATTTGCGACACGGGACATCAATCCGCTAGTTTTAAAGTTTGTAACAGTGATAGCAGTATCATTTGTTCACGGGACTTTCGAATTGTAAAAAGAAATGGCTGTGTGCAAACCACACTGTGGTCAAAAAACGATGTCCAGACGTTCCTCTCGTTAGCAACGAACGAAACGACGCAATATCTTTCAGGAAGTGTCTCAGCTGAGGCTACCACCGGACCTACCAATAGTGGAGGGAAAAGTTAAAAATGTAAAAGTGACTACAGAACCATCAAGGATCACAACAGCCGGAGTGGTTCAAACAGAAGAAAGTGGAAGTGGTTCGGCCAAATGGACGCTATCTATGGCAATGGGAGGGAGAGTGCCCTGGACTCGGCCACGGTGTTGTTGGAGTCCACGATGGAGGATGGTACGTTTTGTTACATTAACTCTATATTCTGTTTGAAAGCTTCACTTTATGTAGTTGACTGGCTACTTGAATGCTTGCTTCTAAAACAACCAGGCCAATTTAACTGTTACACTTATGTAAAATCACCATGCAACAACTGCTTTATGCAGCACATTGAGCTAGAAGCTAAAAGTTATCGGTCGTGTTATTGTTTATGGTCAGTAATGTTTGTGTCACGTTTAAGATGATGTCACGGCAGTACAGGTGGCGCAACTATGACAATAAGCCTATAATCCCACCCACGTTGAGACGGCACTAAACTGCAGTGGAAAAGCAAGCTCAGAAAAGTAAAGCAAGCAGAGTCGAGTCAGGTCGAACCATAAGGTACAGTGGAAAAGTGCCATTACTGTAGTGATCGAGGGCGTGTCCAAGCTGTTGGCGAGCAGCCAATGAAGACCAAAGGTGGGTTTTTTGTTACCAAATTACGTAGGTTAGTACAGGAAGTAAGTCTGGAACGACTCATTTCAGGTGTTAAAAAATAAACTTTTGACATCATTCAAACCCATATGACTTGCTTTTAGAGTAATAGTGATGGTTGTCTTAACAAGCCCCATAATAAGATAACACAATAGAAAGAAACAGGACATAGTTGTTAATAGACCAATGTAATGGCGTCCACAGAGAGAAGCTTTTTGCACACCAATCACGTTCATAAGGAATATTAAAACCAAACAGCTCTTTTGGATTATGACAGTCAATCTGAACCCATACTTTATGTAGCAAAAGGTAAATGCTACATAAAATAGTAATGGAAAAGAGGATTCTGTTAGTTGGTTCTATGCTATAAAGCTGTAAATCCTTGGACAATAATATTAGCATGCTCTGCAACTTTAATAAAACAGTGGACTTCAGTTCTGGAATGTGAACGACAGACTCTCTGGATCTGGATTTTAATCTGAATTCACATGTTAAGACGCTTTCCTCACTCTGTGTTTCACTTTAATTGCAGGTTTTGCCTATAATTCTTAGGAAATTCTGACTTAATATGAATAAATAAATTACACTGTCAACAAACATCCTAACATCCCCTGAGGAACTTTGGCTGCATGTATGGGATACATTTTGAATGATATTACAGAATTACTTTCACAGTAATTAGTTTCAGTAAATGGCACGGAACATCTGTCTGATTTGAAATGGAAATCACTTGAGGACCATGAACGCTCGTTTTCACGCTGTTTAAGTGATTCGGCGATGGGTAAAGTGTTAGTTTAACATGGCTGAACACATTTGTAATGCTAAAGACGACGTTTCAGGCCAATAAGGCTACAAAAGTCAGCTCTCGTGTGCAGAGTTAATGCAAAACAAGGGAATTTATCAGCAGTCAGGGTCAAGAATCGCACGCGTCTTCTAGCGTAGCACATTTGTTTTCCACCCACACCCAAACTGAAATATTCATCCAGGATTTAACTGCATCTCATTAAGATACGAACAGTGAAAGAATGTAAAATGTGAGAGAGAGAGAGAGAGAGAGAGAGAGAGAGAGAGAGACAGAGATGTTCAGACATGGCTCGAGTCAGAGTTTTGACTGTTCTGATGGATCTAAATTGGTTTGGAAACCAATCTTGTGTCTTGGTCACATTTATCTGATGGCTTCTCAGATCCTGTGGCCTTACCAGATAGTAAAGTGTCCACTGATTGCACACTTCAGAATTTCAACAGGTAGCAGTGTGCTATCTGGGTAGTATAAGCTTAATTTCTCATGAATACTGGATATTGGAACATGTTTCTACTCATTTGATGTACTACTTTTTGCTTTCTGTGTAGCAGGGACTGCCCTCTGCAGCCCATTACCAAATGGTAATATAATTTAATTATTTAACAGAACAGATTCTTGCAAATGGTGTATTAACCCATACATTTTCATAACATACTGTATTTTATTTATTAATTATTTTATATAAAATACCACTAATTACGTTTTTGTTTTATCTTTAACTGCACATTGTCATATGAAAAACAATTGAGTAATTACTCTGATTCAAGTCTCACAAGTGTACATAACACACAATCATTGGTTTATTTGGAGTTGGTTCAGTAAGATTTTGAAAGAGCTTCACGTTGTAGATTCAAAATGATGTTTCGCACTGTGGGTTCAAAAGGACAGAATCATAACGAGAATTGAGCTACACTTACATACACTTGTCAAGTTGTATGTATTACACTGCTGATTTAAAAGAACAGATTCATGTGCTGAGTGACTCCAGCCAGGTCTCCTAAGCAACCAAATTGGCCCGGTTGCTAGGGAGGGTAGAGTCACCTGGGGTAATCTCCTCGTGGTCACTATAATGTGGTTTTCGCAATTGGTGGGGCATTTGTGCTTGGATGCCGCATAGAAAAGCTTGAAGCCTCCACATGCGCGAAGTCTCCGCAGTAACACGTTCAACAAGCCACGTGATAAGATGCACAGATTGACAGTCTCAGACGCGGAGGCAACTGAGATTCGTCCTCCGCCACACGGATTGAAGCGAGTCTCTACGCCACCACGAGGACTTAGAGCGCATTGGGATTTGGGCATTCCAAATTGGGGAGGACAGACTCGTAAGAGTCATTTGTTCAAGAACAGGACTACTCTCGTGTTGTAAATTCAAAACAAGCATCTCAAAAGAGCCATTAGTTCGGGAATCAGACCACACGGGTCATGCTGTATGTTTTGCTTTGTAGATATAAAAGAACAATTTCATAAGATGCATTCATTCGGGAATCAAACTATACTGGCTGTGCTATAGATTCAAATGAAACAACTCATAAGAGTCATTAATTCAGGAATCGGACCACACTGAGCGTGCTGTAAATTCAGACGAGCTGGTTCAAAGATACATTTGTTTCGGGAATCGGACTGCACTGGACACGCTTTATGTTTTGCACTGCTGATTTAGTATTAGTGTTGCAGTACTGCTAAATGGTACTGCGGGTAGTGCTAGAAATACGCAGGAGTATTTTAGCACTGTGTTGTGTCTACATCGGCAGAAAAATGTACATTCCAGGACCGTTAATGGAAATTGATGTCATGAACATGATTTGGTTCCAGTAATTTTTAACAATAGAACTGGTTCTCAGTTCCACCTGTAGTAAGCATATTCGAATGGCGTGAGCATCACAAGTGTGCATCTAACACAATAAAACACTAAGCACAAATAAGTAACAAAATAATTTTACAAATCGCAATAAAGTATGCACTGTAAATCAAGGCCAACAAATTCAAAAAGTGACTTTGAGCATCTGTGAATGTTCAAAACTAAAGTTTTCGCATAACTTGAGTTCTGTCCATGACGCAGTGTTTAGGATTGGATTAGAACATCTTATCAGATCCACATTTCAGTCTTTGATGCATTATGAGAGGGAGAGATGGCTGCTGGCTCTGTCTTATATGAAACAGGTGTTTGTGTTCACATGTAACAGGCATTTGTTTGTCCATAACCAGATGTGCAACCCCTTCTGTGTTTACATGCGATCCTGAAGAGAAAATCACCATATTCACTCTGAAATGGGTATTGCACTCAGTGTGTTAACAATTTCTGTACAGAGTGACAGTCAGTAAACAAGCAAATAAAATATATTCTCACAGCAATCCAAACAAGTGATCTCACTGACACATATCTAAAGAAACTCAAGCCCCTGGGGCATCCACATAGGAAACAACAGGTAATTGTGGAATAGGACTCTAGGGATGGAATCGTAAGTTCTGATTCTGATTCCATTTAGCGATTCCATCCTTGACAATTCCATTTAAGCTAAAAAGTTGAATGTTTTCAATGTTAAAATATACAATATTAGTGTGACAAATAGGCATAGAAATCTATATGGAAATGGCCTTATTTAGATTCTATGTACAAACTGTCCCCTGCTTTGAAGGCAAAAGACATGAAATAGCAGCATGGATACACAGCAGGTAACATGAGGACGGCATAATATTCGAGCAGCTCTGTATGTGGTCGCACACTCAAAGTGACATGCTGACACCGCTCATAGCGCTTCGTGAGATTTGGTGTGACTCCCTGCCAATCTGAGAGCATGACCCCCCTCGATTATGCCACGAGCGGTGAAGTTGACATTAAAAGCTCACTTACTCTGGCGAGAAGGTTGATGGGGTCCAGGCCAGGCGGTAGTAGAGATAGATCACAGTTCTCCTCACCGAGATACACCTGGAGGGTAGAGCAGAGATGCCCCAGGGCTTCCTTCTTCTCCTCACTCATGTCAGCTAGATCTAAACACATCGAGAAGACAACGGTTTCAACATTTGACAACTGTGATTGATATCAAAGGTTCATTTATATGACTGATTAATGAGCAAGACCTTTTTGGTTCGTTTTCCTTACAGAAAGTACTGTAGCAGTACCATACAAAAAATGTGGTATTACCCTGGTACATGTCCAAAAACCATGGTATTATTATGGTACATGTCCTAAAAAAAAAACATGGTATAACCATGGAACCTGACCTAACCATAGTATTACCATAGCACATATACAACATTTGGGGAGTGGTGGTGGTGTAGTGGTCTAAAGCACATAACTGGTAATCTGGTAATCAGAAGGTTGCTGGTTCGACCCCCACAGCCACCACCATTGTGTCGTTGAGCAAGGCACTTAACTCCAGGTTGCTCCGGGGGGATTGTCCCTGTAATAAGTGCTCTGTAATTCGCTTTGGATAAAAGCGTCTGCCAAATGCATAAAATGTCAAATGTAAATGTAAACAACAAAAAACATGGTACAACCATGGTACTTGTCAAAAAAACATGGTATTACCATAGTAAATATACAAAAATATTGTATTAATATGGTGCATGTCCAAAACATTGTTTTACCATAGTCCATATACCAAAACATTTGTATTATTATGGTACATGGTCAAAAAACATGGTACGTGAATAGGTAATCATATGGAATGGTAATTGTTGATGTCCTAAAACCATGCTAGTTTCATGGAACTCTTTGGTTCTTTTGGATAGCACCCGAAAGGTTCACCTATGAAATTTCCAAGGTGATTCTAAGTAAGTTGCCATGGATATTGATCAGTCATTGAGTTGTGAATAAATTACACTGAGTGCAGTGATTAATAACGTTGAGAGAACAAAAACAGAGCTTAATTAACCTGGATAATATTCAGGTAGTATGTCATTAGTTACAGTATATAAAACAACATGCAAACAATGTTGGGCTGAACTGAAAACTAATGAAGAAGAAAGAGACGCACAATGGAGCAGAAAGGTAAAATGAGAAAATGGAGATGGAAAAGTGGTACACCTGTGTATTTGTTTTTGAATCTGCACGTAAATGGTAAATGGTCTGCACTTATATAGTACCTTTTTAACTTTAGCGCTATTCAAAGCGCTTTGCACTGCGTCTCATTCACCCATTCACATACCATTGATGGCAGAGCTGCCATGCAAGGTGCTAGCCTGCCATTGGGAGCAACTTGGGGTTCAGTGTCTTGCCCAAGGACACTTTGGCATGTGGAGTCATGTGGGCCAGGAATCGAATCGACAACCCTGCGATTAGTGGCCGACCCGCTCTACCACCTGAGCCACAGCCGGCCCTTGTGTGTTGTAGGTCAATGAAAGAAAAGGATATTTTGCTTGTTTTGTTGGTGGAGTTCTTTAGTTTGTGTGTTAAAATGTCTACAGGTAATTAGATCTCTGCATTAGCTGGTTGGTCTGGCCAAGTTTGTCTCAGCTTGTCCCTTGTCTGGTTTTAGAGAGGATTTGGAAACTTTTCTGAGTGTCAGGCTGAGAGATCAGCTGAAACCAAGCAAGTAACAGCTGTGAGTCTAGGCAAAAAGTTTTTCTAGTGTGTGTTTGGGTCTACGGGCAGAAAGAGCTCTGTGGTTCCAGGTTGTGGCATTAAAATGTGTGATTGTGGAAGTATAGCTCCAGTCGTGTGATTTATGTTGGCTTTGCCAAACATATGGGCTTTTCCATTAACCCTCCTGATCTGAACCATTTCCCTCAAACGCACCATCAATGAACTGTAGTGTGTTCACCGCTGCTGCGGCAGATCGAGCAAACACTTGACCCGCGGCAACAGCTCACAGCTCGTATCTCTCTCTCAGAGACACACACACCCACTCACACATTCACTGTCATGAACACACGGTAGTAAAACTCTGCAGATTCAACACATACATCTGGTACATATTCACCCTGTGTAGTGTCTTTCATCATCTTCTTGCATATACTTTATCTTCTAACACAGAACCATATAAATGAGCTCAGCAACATCTCAAATTCTGCATTTCTGTTTCTGGCTTGTCAGACAAATTGAAATGATAATACTAACTATTTACATCACATTTAAAATTCATGCTTTGGATAATTTATACAGATACTAACAGATCTCAGCCAGTCCCAGCCAGAACCCTCTGCTGAGAAGAAAATGATTGTGCTGGGCAGAACAAAGATACACGTCCCATTTCTTGTAGACACGAGAGGCTGTGTGTGTGTGAGTGGAATAATGAACCTGTTGGCCATGTTAAAGATGCATGTTAAATGGTTGTTGTTGTTTTAAAAGCACTCATAAAATGTCTCTACCACCTGACAGATATCAATGAAATAGTTGTCCTGGGAAATCTCACCAATCTATGTGACAGCCAGACAGCAACCCACGCTTTTTAAGCCAATCTGAAAACTAGCCAATGAGAAACGCTCTCTTCCTGACAAACATTGTGCACTTTCAGGTTTGCTGACATGTCTTTAAAGAGGGGATTTGGAGAAAGAGCACATGAAGTTACCAAAATGGCAGAAGTTAGCCAAACAGCTGAATTTACTTACGTTGGAAAACCAGTTGAAACCAGTGATAAAATAATCACAACAAAATGAATAATAATTATTTGTTGCGATTATCATATTGCCCAATAACCATGCCTGCAAAGCTGATTAAATAAAATGGGTGTTCTCTCTTGTGTCAGTTTAAAAATCTACAATGGATAAATATTTTCTGTTTACAAATATTTTTATGGGAATTGAGAGAAAATAGGTGTTTAATTATTTTTTGTTAATAATTCAATGACATATACATGAATATATATAGTAAATATTAACAAATTCTATTTTATATAGATAATTTTATTTATATACAGTATATTAAAAAGTAAAATTTCATAAAGTATATATTATAATTATTATTAATATTTGTAGGAGTTGTAGTTTTCACCTCATTTGTAAATAAATTCCATGTTAATACAATTTTACAGTGTATTCGTCAAGAATTGGGTCAAGAATGATAACCCAAAGGCAGGAAGGAGGCAAAAAATAAAGATTTATTAAATAAGTAATACAAACAGGGAAAACAAAACACTCTCAAAAGGAGAAAACAACTAAAGAGAAAAAAAAAAACAAAGAACTTAAAACTGAAAAACAAATGAAAAACATTGACTGAACATGTGAACCAAACAATCCGACAAAGACAAGTGGAAAAAGAGCACAATAGGCACATGAGGAACAGGTGAAGACAATTAACAAAAGAAATAAATGAGAGGGAGTGATGAGGGTAACGAGGAGGCGGAGGCAGGAAGCACATGGCAGACAAACACAAAGCCTTGTGCTAACACATGAGACCAAAACAGAAACTAGAGGACATGGTGAAGAAGGACCAAACACAGCCATGTGCACTCACACAACACACAAGACTGACAGAAGAGTGAATGGCAAGAGGACCGAACCTGAAGCCATGCGGTCACAAAAGACAAGACATGGAACATGAGTGTCCGGATCCTGAACCAGAACAGAAACCCAACGAGTCAGGACCCAGACACCACGCTCCGAACATGAAAACACAAACATACAACAAGAGTGTTAGGATCCCCTCACCACTAAAAACATGACTGACAAAGTGACAGGGTCGTGACAGTATTATTAATATTCATAAATAATATCTAACATAAATATTATTAGATAATTATATTATTAACATTATACAATTTATTATACTTAATATAAAATATAACATATATAATATTATATATGTTATATTTTATATTAAGTAAATGTTGTACACTTAATGTATTATTTGTTCATTATATATATAGTCAATAGTAATTATACAAACTGTTATATATTTAAAAAGTAATTATTTTAACTATAATGGAAATACATATATATATAGCATAAATACATGCATATAATGGAAATACATATATATATAGTATAAATACATACATACATACATATATATATACGCACTTTACAGATCTTTATTGTAAAGGGTTTAAACTATATTTTCCATGATCGTTCAATGAACCATAAACATCCACCTGTGGTCGTTAGGACACTAACAGTTAACAGACGGTAGGCAATTAAGGTCACAGTTATAAAAACTTAGGACACTAAAGAGACCTTTCTACTGACTCTGAAAAACACCAAAAGAAAGACGCCCATGGTCCCTGCTCATCTGCATGAACGTGCCTTAGGCTGCATGGAGGCATGAGGACTGCAGATGTGGCCAGGGCAATAAATTGCAATGTCCGTACTGTGAGACCCCTAAGACAGCGCAACGGGGAGACAGGAAGGACAGCTGATTGTCCTTGCAGAGGCAGTGCTCTTCACTGACGAGTTGCGGTTTTGTCTCACCTGGGGTGATGGTCGGACTCGTGTTTATCGGCGAAGGAATGAGCGTTACACCAAGGCCTGTACTCTGGAGCGGGATCGATTTGGAGGTGGAGGGTCTGTCATGGTCTGGGGCGGTGTGTCACAGCATCATCGGACTGAGCTTGTTGTCGTTGCAAGCAATCTCAACGCTGTGTGTTACAGGGAAGACATCCTCCTCGCTCATGATGTACCCTTCCTGCAGGCTCATGCTGACATGACCCTCCTGCACGACAACGCCACCAGCCATACTGCTCGTTCTGTGCATGATTTCCTGCAAGACAGGAATGTCAGTGTTCTGCCATGGCCAGCAAAGAGCCCAGATCTCCCATTGAGCACGTCGGCAACCCGTTAAATCGGAGGGTGAGGGCTAGGTTCATTCACCCCAGAAATGTCCAGTAACTTGCAAGAGCCTTGGTGGAAGTGTTGGGTAACATCTCACAGCAAGAACTGGCAAATCTGGTGCAGTCCATGAGGAGGAGACGCACTGCAGTACTTAATGCTGCTGGTGGCCACACACAACAGTATCTAGAATTTACTCAGAATGGTGCCAAAAACAAAAAACATCCAGTGAGCAGCAGTTATGTGGATGGAAATGCCTTGTTGGTGAGAGAGGTCAACAGAGAATGGCCAGACTGGTTCGAACTAACAAAGTCTTCGGTATCTCAGATAACCGCTCTGTACAATTGAGTGAGAAAATATCATCACAGAATGCTATTCTGAGATGCGGGATGGCGCTGATTTGATGGTATGGGGGGACCTACACAATATTAGACAGGTGGTTTTAATGTTGTGGCTGATCAGTGTATATACTATTGTCATTCCTCCATTGGTCTCACCATCATCCAATATCATCCGCTCCAATTCACCTTTATTTTAATTAACACCACCTGTCACTCATCACTGACACATTAAGGACACTATATATACTAACCACTCACTACACACATTGTCTAGTTTCATGTATGCATAATATATATATACATATATATTTACTACACATAAATTAGCATTTCTACTTCTAGACATTGGCATCGATCACTTAAAAAAATACAGTATACTGCACAACCACAAGTTGAAACGTATCACACACAAGCACATAGAGGGAAGAAGATGAAATGCTCAACTGTAGTTTTACTGTTCAACTAAAATAGCTTATGATGAATCTTGGTATAAATCAGCATGGCTACAAAAATCAGAAGCTGGTGGATTTTTCTGAAATGAGCCGATGAGGCGAATTTAATGTGGGAGCCAGGGGCTTAATAAGGGGCTGTTCGTGTTATGAGAGAGCACGGGTTCAGATGGGCTGTTGAGAGCTTCCAAAAGGCCCATCTGCGGGATAACCTCTCTAATGGCTGCACATTACTTATGAGTGAATAGTAAGGAACCAGGCCAGCAAGACGTCCAAGGCTCTCTTTGTGACAAAATAGCCAATTACTTTTGAAAAGCCAAGGGCCGCAGGGCAGGTTATACAGTGAGGTCCACACCAAGAAAGGGAGGGAAATTCATAACATTACAATAAACTCCTGCAAGGATGTGACATTTATTCACCTTTCTTCATAAGATATCTAATCTTTCAACCTTGCAGGATCAATTTTACTGGGTGCTTTTCACTGCTCCCCATGAACAACATGGCTTTTTATACTGTATATACCAATATCCTATATTATATAGTAATACTGTATTACTATTATATAATACAAATCAATGGTACATTATACACTACTGTGCAAGCTTTAACAAAAAATATACACAATTACATATGTAACACATGTAACTTGTATTCTTAAATGTTTCACTGTTAGCACGGTGTCCAAAGCAGATGCAATAAATATTCAAAGTTAGTGCACTGCAATCGTTACACATGAAATCAATGTCATTTTGCATCACTGAATATGCACATGCACAAATGAGATTCGAGTAAAAGATGCAACACAAACAGAAGCAGAGAGGAACTTACGTGACTGGTGTTCAGATATCGAGTACATCTCATCCTTGTCACTTTCTGATTGGCTAAGCTGTGGAGAGAAGATAGTAACACCGTCAAGCGCTATGGCTGAAAACCAGCTGTGACACTCTTAAATGACAAACATTCTTCGAGCGGGTCTGATGTGGCCCCATTCCCAATCTATAGCACATGTCAGGTGTTCTGATACTGCGCACTAACCAGTTTGAAAATGATTCTTGCAACCAGACGAACAGAGTCTGTGGGGATCCGTGGTTGGAGGCGCTTGAGATATTTGCATTCTTTCTTGTGTTCGGGCCATGCTTGTTTCTGAGGGGGAAAGGAAACAGAGAAAGAAATTATGCAAAAGATTTCAAACAAAACTTATCCAAGATGCACATCTTCAATCAAAGCTCAGATCTATTGTAGAACGTATGCTGTGTGGAGTCTCCTTTAGAGGGAATTATGATAAAAGGCAGCCCTACAATTAAAAAAAGACAAAGCAAACTTGACAACCAAGAGGGCCTGTTGAGGACAGGGTGGTTTGACAGTGACGGGTTCGCCATTTTCAAGCAATCCAGTCTTAGTTTGGGAAACTGGATGTTCTGCAATTTGCAAAGACTTCTAGAGTACATGTGACAGCCAGAGAATATAATATACAATTTAATTTGGGCTGTCAATCATCAACATTTTTAATTGAATTAATTATATGATATGCAGGTTAACTAATCGCATATATAAATATTTGATGAGAGGCCCTCAAATAACATTCGAATATATAATGATTAAATAATTATATAGTTTATTTTCATTTATTGTACTGTAACAGAAGCCTGTCATTGGTCTACAGTCCACAGCAATCCATTTTCCAATTTAATTCATCGATATGTTCAAGATCAGTAGATTTATTATCATGGTTTTTCTAAGGACACATCTATGTACACCCTTGTCAGGCTGATGCTTTGAGCGTCACACTTTGGTCCCATCATGAACAGTGTTTTTAGTTAAATGTAGTTGGTACGTTGAACACATCCTCATCTTGTGCTGTCGCTAGGGCCAAGTTATCTGTACAGCTTCGCATTGCCCACACAGCTGGAGTTTCACTTACTGCCCCCTGTTGAATGCAAGTGGGGCTTCAAGCTTGAATTATAAAAAACAATTAATTCCTTATTACGGTCTGGGTATTAATTGTGTTTAATTTTTTTATGTGTTATTTTGTATAGAATTAATCGCATTGAATTAACATGTTAAATCGACAGCCCTAAATAGAACTTAAACTATTATACGTTTTTGGAAACCATTTTAAGTGCAAGGAACAGACAGAAATTTAAGTCACAATTTGTTGAAAATATTCCCCTCTGCAATAGCTCGCAAATCTCTTTTTTCTTGCTTCCACATCCATTCAAATACATAGCCTTTATGTTGGGCCATGTTTGATGGTCTATGAAGCTATCCAATTAATTCAGAAGACTATTTTTATAATATTTTAATGTTGCATTGTAATTTTTTAGCTTGACCGCACCTATGATTGATTGATTTAATTTGATAATTTTTTTTTAAATGTTCCGTGTTTTAGTCTCACCCATTCATTTCCTGTGGCGGAACAGTAGGAGTGTCACACTCTTAGACAAATCAAATAATGTTTTTTTGTGTGTGTTCAGATGGCAAGTGGAGGAACAGTCACCAAGCATTGTACTGCTTCGATGAAGGAACCCATTCTTAATTTTAAAAAGAAAACTCATATGGGTCAAAAATGACCTAAACAGTATGGAGGTTTAAGCGCTGGAAAATGCTGGAAAATTCTATGATCACAAAATGCGTTTCACAGGTGCTTGGCTCAAAGCACAAAATGCTTCTGGTGAGGAGTCACAATGGACCTCATGCAAGATTTTCCGATAATTGTCAGCTCATAAGTCCTGCACACACGGCACCACTGATGGAATGGTATATCTGTCAGAAAACACTTAAAGTAAAATTATAGTATTAAATACCGCAAGATGCACTTATGAGAGTGAAATATTTCTGAAATAATACGATCTATACTGCTGTGTAACTTTAAGTAACATTTTTAATGACATCATAATAATTATGATATCAGATATTTATTTGCAATAATATGAAAAATCACTGCGTAAATATATATATATGTACAGGTGAATATATTAAATGTATATCTTTAATATACATACATTTCACTTAAAAATATTATAGAATATTTTGACATTGTTTGGACAGCTCTCTGATAATAAGGACCCAAACAGTGTGTCAAGACTCCTTACCTGACACTGCACATTGCAGTAACGGGCCGTCTTACACTGGGAACATCTCAGAAGACTTTCACCTCTGTTAAAATAAGAGAATGCACATTAGCTATTGCGGCTTGTGTTGTGTTCAATTATTTGTTCAGAATAATAAACTGCTAAATTGTTTTTATCCATGTTTCCCAGCTAAAATGTTGAGCTATGTTGGCCCACCTGTTAGACCAGCATCAAACCAGCATAAACCAGTTGGACCAACATGGATATTCATACTAATCCAACCTAACCTTTCACCAGTACTGCTCAGACTGAATTGAAATGTGCACTCAAGGGTTTGTACAAGAATCTGAAACTACAACCTCAGGTCAAAGAAAAGATAGTCTGGTTCAGTTTACAAGGGTTGTAATGTAGCATTCCAGCCCTGAATAACCACCACTTGTTTTTAAGTGTATGTCTAATGACCACCTGTGCTTTGGAGTTTGGTCTATAAGTTTTAATCTTCTAAAGTGTGGAATGTGGTGAACATGCAGAAATCAGATGTGTTGAATAGCCTGAGTAAGCAATGTGAAGATATCTAAATAAATGGTCAAGATATCTCTATAATGCATGGGTGGTGGTGGTGGGGGTGTACAGTTTATTAAATATGCATTCCTTTTCACTGTTTTACATCTTGTATAGCTGAAACCAATTCGCCTTTGGCGAGGAACAGTTGTCCACTCAAGCCTTCTCTTTCCCTCTGTCCTCATCACTCTCACTCCTTCCTGAGAGAAAATAATCACAGCGTCCCTTCTGGCAGAGACGGATCACTAGATCAATCTTGTTGCCACCCTGGTATCTAGAGGTGGGCTGCATTTTGAGCAGGCCCTTAACAAATCACTTAGAGGTGCTGTAGTTCTTAACCCTTTTCTTAGAGCAGAGAAACTTCAGAGTGACAGCCGGGCCAAACTCCATGAGCACTCCTCAGCACACACATAACAAAAAAACAAAAGGATTTGCAGTGTTAAACACACTCCGATCTGATAAAAATACATATTCATAAATCAGAATGTCAAGCTAAATCGAGCTGGAGTTGCAAAGCCAAAGTGCTTCTATTTCTGGATTTGGGAAAGTCGTGTTAAAAACATTTGTTTTCAATGGTCAGACCTAAATAAGCAGTAAAAACAGCAACTTTGATTCCTTGGAGTATTGATTCTGAGATACAGACAGTAAAAGGCCGGGTAAGTGTTCTACCACTGATAAGAAGTGCACAGAAATGCACTATTCCCACACAGCTCTCAATGCACTGAAATACTGCAGAACAGAGAACTTAAACTGATCTAACAGATTCATAAATGCATGATCCATATCTATGCAAATTTGGCAAGGGTTTGGGAATTTAATAATTGCCATGTGTGTGGACTGTACAAGGCAGTGAGAAAGAATGAGGTCTTTCCAATGATTTAAATGATACAAAATGTCATATGACGAGAAGATTATGCCATAAGTATGTCATCAAACAATAACCACTGATTCAATCTCACAGAACTGTCCTAATGTTTCCAGAAGAGGATTCAGATATTTTTCCCTGTAATAATACTCTATACGGACAATACAATTTTATCCCTGCACATACACTAATATATTCAATAATAAGATTCAATAATTAGCATTTACATCCATATTATTCAATTATAAAATGTTGTAATAGCGCAATCATTTAGTTAATCCCTCCACATTTCAATAAACGTAATCTTAGTGATTGTTTAAACAAAAGATAATTGGGTCATTTATTTTTGCGATTGCACACAAATGCTGGAGCTTGAGACATCTGCTATAGTTCAACTGCAAGCACAAACTTACATTACTTAGTATGACTCTGTATTGCATTGTTACCTTTATAAGTAAATTCATACACTTTCAGCATTCAATCAACAGTGCAAGAGTGCTTCTCTACAAGTCACAACCATTTGAGACTTCAATAGCAAAAGCTCAACTCATAGTTAAAGCTTCAGTAGAAGAGCATAATGAAGATCAAGGAGATATGTCAATGTGTTCGGTTCAGATAAAGCTACAGTTAATCAAAACCACATCCTCCCGTTCTGACCAGATGAATCTTGGCCACATCAAGAATTTAGACCATTTTAGACAATTCAGATCATTTTCCACCGATGCCAGACCAAGGTTATCTTCCGGTCAAGTCCACTTCAATGAGCGCAATTCCCCACTGCAAAAATCAAATATTAAGATTATTCGATTCCGCCGCATTACAATTCATCCAATTAATTCTGTTCTGAGGTCTTGGATTGGAGTCAGTTCACTCTTTCTCACCCAGTCAAAGTGAGGGCATGCTCCAATCAGTGTTCCTCAAAGAAATGGTTCAGTCAAAAATAATACATTCTGTCATTCTGTCCATATTTCTTTCAGTGGAACAGAAAAGAAGAAACGTTTAAGAATTTTCACTGTTCTTTTCCATACAAGGACAGTTCATTGTGACAAGATCTGTCAAGCTACAAATAGGACAAAAAAGGACGATATAAGTAAATATTCCAATACAACTAATGAAGCCATACGATACTTTAGTGTGGAAGAACTGAGCAAAATTGTAGTTGTTATATGTTGTAACAAAATGTTGTGCATCACAATCTTCATTTGAACAATCTTGATATAGGTTCTTAAATCCCAAGATAGATTTTTACTCTATGCATAACCCTCTACTGCAATGAAAAGAAATCACTCACAATTGCAACTACATATTGTGCTATGTGACCAAAACATATCTATGATCTATGACTGGGCTGGTCTTTCACTGCGTGTTGAGGAAAAATTTGTGATTTGACTCATTCGGTCTGTGTGTCCAAAGAAGAGATCCACACAATTCATTTGTCATTGAATAATGTCTCGTTAAACACCTTTTCTGCTCTTTACCAAAACAAATAACATTTAGTGCCAATCACGCATAGCACGGATGAGGTAAAGCCATTCGAGTCCTCCATGTTAATATACACTCATTCACAGTCGTTCTTTAAGAACAGCCGGTTTTTAGCAAATGTTCAACAAATCAAATGTAAATACTTATGAATAGTACAAATTATGTAAACAATACATGTATGTAACAAAAAATGATATATGTAATAAAATGTCATATTTATTGATTGAATGCATGAATGTGTTTATTTTTAAAGAGCTAAAATGTGACCAAAAACTAATAAAACATAAGTAGTAAAATTAATATTTTCATAATGTACCTAGTTAGAAGGTCACCTTTACAGATATCCAGCCCTAGTTATAGCTGAAAATATTTGAACTAGCAGTCAAGAACAATGCTGTTTGGTCTGATGTGTGAAATACAAAAAATTTAGAAGCACAGTGTTATTTACAACAAAGAAGCATAGATATTATTACATAGATGCCTCGTTCGGCTGGTTTGGACACGTCAACTGTGGAGCCATCTTGGAACGGTCAACAAGGAGAGCTGTTCGATTCGATCTGAATGCAAGTGAATGGAGTTGATGCGATCTATCTACTTGCTCAAACTGCTGCATAAACTGTGTTTCTGTAAACAGTATCATGGTCCAGGGAAACAGATGTTAATAAGACATCTACATATGAATATCTATGCAGAAGAGGCTTTCGTGCTTGCATCATGCGAGAGGCAGTTTGAACTCCACCCTCGTCAACGAGCTGACCAGAAGCAAACATTTTGTAAAAAAAAATCTTTATTTCTTATACATAAGAAATCTATTTCTTACACACACCAAGTGTTTCACTTAAGAAGACATTCATTAATCCACTGGAATCTTATGGATTACTTTTATGATGGCTATATGTGCTTTTTGGAGCTTAAAGATTTTGGCACCATTCACTTGGATTGTAAGCACCTACAGAGCTGAAATAGTCTTCTAGAAATCTTTGTGTTTTGCTGAAGAAAGACAGTCATACACATCTGGGATGGCATGAGGGTGAGTAAATGATGAGAGAATTTTCATTTTTGGGTGAACTATTCCTTTAAGTTTAGCCATTGTGCCATAGAGAAACACTGCGCTCCAGTGGCCAAAAACCCTGACTTCAGCAGACCCACAATTCTCTTCTTACAGTCCTTATTGTCAAATGTTATTTTTCATTAACAACAGACAAATATCCTGCGGCTGATCTCTTTAGATCACGACCAGTGCAGGAACAGAATCGCAGTGCTATCTGCAGAGAATCAAAAATCTGATTATCGTTACAGCAGAAGCCTAATCAGATTTTTAAATGCGGCCAAACACAGGACGGGGTTTCTTTTTTCATTGCAAAATTGATCAAAATTCCACATAAATATGGCATCCTAATATAATTAGCAAATTCAAACATTTATCTAACATGAGATTTATTTTCATTTTCCAGATCCACACAAAAAAAAACTCTCCTGGAGAGATACCTTGCCTCCTCCCCTCACACACAGAGAGACCTATAATTAGGCAGTCCGGAGAGAGGATAGGCATGTTGTATCTGAATGTGTGTGTGTGTGGGCATGTTTATGTGGTTTATGAGGACCATTTTTTAGGTTACAAACTGGTAATTACAAGCTTACACAACATATTAAACTAAATTTAAAAATGCAGAAAGTTTTTTGTGAGAGTTAGGTTAAGGGGTTGTGTTAGGTTTAGACAAAGAAAACACCTGGTTCTGGGGACACATCTGTTCTTATATGTCAATGTCTAACAAGTACAAACTCTTAATTCAAGGTTGTTCAATGCTGACTAAATGAACACTTCTAAAAAAATACCATGTTTAAAGTTCTCCCATATGACACTATTTCTAGAACACCTGGCAGTTTCATTTACTTCTATAAAACATTTTGTTTGGATTTAGTTTATTTTTAGTTTATTTGCGTTGCACTGTATTTTGCATGTATTGCATTTAGCTTTACACTTAATGTTGGTAGGAATTCACCCAAAAAATTATCCATAAAAGCTCTAAATCTTACTTGGCCAATAAACTTTATCAACTGCAGATCATCGTTATGTGTTCTTTACCTCCAGAATCCAACAGCCCTAAGGTCAAGATATCTGGTAAACGCTTAACTCTGATGTTTCCATGAGGTTGGACTCATATTAGCCAGGGTCCATGGATAAAAGCTTGCACTAAACCAAATCAAAGCTGTCAGAGGCAAAAAAAAAAAAAAAGGAAGGGAAGTGGAAAAAAGAGCCAATAGCCACTAATCCTGGAAATGAGAAACCTGCTCAGGCACAACGAGCCAGAAACAGACTGAATAATTATCAATTCTACAGCGCTACTGATGCTACAGCTTACAGCATGAATTAATTACTCAGCCACTGAAGCAGATACACAAACCTCTTCCCACAAATACACACATACAACTAGTGCAGAGCTATATAAAAAAAATAAAACAATAAGAATTTTGATACTCTTTAGTTTCAATATTTTTTTATAGCTAACTCTCGATATTTATGTATTTGCT
Source organism: Xyrauchen texanus (assembly GCF_025860055.1). NCBI lineage: Eukaryota > Metazoa > Chordata > Actinopteri > Cypriniformes > Catostomidae > Xyrauchen > Xyrauchen texanus. The sequence goes on from NC_068297.1 coordinate 6,209,564, forward strand.
CTGAAATGTCTTAAAATAAATGTAGGTATCCAAAATGTTTAATGCAGTTGTAAACTTAAATGTAGTGTTTTGAGTGCAAGAAATAAATAAGAGCAAAATTCTAGTCAAATATAATAATTTCAATAACTAACAATTTTCAATAAATGAAAACCAGGAAGAATAATATGATATTAATTTATATCTATCAACATTATTGGTAATAATCCATCTTAACCAGCATATTTGTTATTTAAAACTAGTGGTCGACCGCTATATCGGCCGATATTCTGACTTTTTAAATGATCGCATCAGCCGATAAATTTCTCTGTTTGGCTGATTTCTTTCTTGAGGGTGCCGAAAAGTGCCTGAGACATGTTACAGACCATTCACGGTTAATTTTGTTGTTACGTGCCATCCTGTTATTACAATAATAGACCAGTGTGCAACACATTGTCATGAAAACGGTCCGCATATCAGAGCCGCGGCAGACGCGTTTGAGCGTATAATGTTTAAGTGCTCACCTGTTTAATTATCTTTCTCTCTCTCCTCAACAATTCCCTGTAATTTTTAACTGTTTTGTCTAATGATAAAAAGGCAAATATCCATAAAACTAATATCATAGACCATCTGCAAATATGCACATTTCTTGTTTTAAGTGATGTAATAAACCAACCTCACAAAACTTCAGCAGATCCAGCATCATGTGGAGTGCTCATTTATTTACCTCTAAAGGATGTATTCTATCAGCCTCCCCTCAACAGTTCCCTATAACTTTTCTAATGATAAAAGCAAATATCAATAAAAAATTATATTATATATTGTTGGCAAATATGTAGCGTTTTCTTCTCATCTAATATCTTCATCTGAAGCACGTATTCTATCATCCAGAATCAAAAACTTCAGGATCAGGATCAAAAGATCCTCTCATTCACAAATCGTGACAGTCCATCTGTTACATAGTAGGCGACCCAGGCCATTTAATCTGTAAGGAGTTTGTTGCTTGTGTTGGATCCGCAAGAGCGTGTGAGTGCAACCTCACGTCACAACCCGACTGTCGCCAGTGGGGACTAGATTTTAAATGACTGTCGCAATCAATTATTTTTGGTCGCATTTGCGACCATTTTAGTCGCAGTCTGGAGCCCTGCTTAAGAGTTCCATTCATTCAAAACAGCTGTCAGTTAAGCCATTAACTGATTAGGCAGCAAGATAGCAATTCAGCTGCCTACATTTTCGGATGCAGCACAAGATAAAAGCGCTTCACGTTTACTATAATATATGTATTATTCACTATGCACTGTACGTGCAATTGGTTTGATTATATATTTTAGGAGTAAATGCGATTGCTAAGGTGGACATGCCATCCATGGTTGCTGGACTACTGTGTGTACTGTTATTTCCTTCTTCCAAATATATTAACAATTTCTTCATGTGCAAATAAATTACAAAAATTTGATGAATAAACTTCTGAAGAAACTGCTATATCCACCATTTAAAATTCAATAGAATTTTTTAGTTTTGTGTAAAATTTATTAAATATAGTGCTTAATAAAGAGTTTATTCAATTTCTTTTAGGAATTCTATGTTTGTTATTTACTATATTATATACATCTGTGTGATACATCTGCATTGTATAGGCCTATCAGCCACCCTGCTCTCTGGATATCGGCCATTAAAAAACCCATATCGGTCTACCACTACTTAAAACATTTTAATACATGAAAAATTGACACAAAGACTTCACTTCTAACATTTCAAAGTGATGGTGAAAACAAATTATTGAATCAAAGTTATCGATTCATTGAAATGGACAGTTTGAACCGATTCCAGAAATGAATCGGTAACACTTTGCAATAAGGTTGCATTCGTTAACATTCACTACCAACATTGGTTAACATGAACTAACAATGAACACTCATTTTAAAACACTTAATAATCTTGGTTAACGTCAATTTCAACATATGTGACTACATTTTAATTCATTTTACTTATGCAACTAAATTAAAAGTTGCAGAAGTAAACATTAGTTAATGCATTACGAACTTACATGAGCAAGAAACAACTGTCTTTTTATAAATTAACATTCACCAACATTACTAAATGCCATTTAAAAATATTGTTAATTATTAGTTCGTCATATTTAATAATTGTAAAAGGGATTAATGGAAAGGAGGCGGCGAGAACTGGCTTGACGATATAAATAATATTTAATAACCAAAAAGACACACAAAGGTGTCGGACAGCTGCCCGTAAATCTCTCTCTCTGTCCCACTGCAGTCTCCAGTCAGCCTTAATCCCCCTCTGAGGCTTGATTAACCTGATTAGAGGCTGGGTGTGTGGAATCACGACCCGGCCCCGCCCTCCGCCCTGCCACAATAAAAACGTATTGTAAAGTGTTACCAACGAATCTAACTTGCAAACTCTTAACAATGTTTCTGCTACTGAATTTTTAATCTGAGTTACTAAAAACATCTGTCTAAATGTTCTTAAGAAGCTAATTGTGAATTCTGATGACAATCTTTAAGAAACACAAAGGCCAAAGTAAAAGCAAATCATTATCATTATAAAATTTTAAGTTATAAAATAATAACAATTTGGTTGCTATATTTTATATTGACAGCAAAATCATCATGATTATATTGTGAATATTCAATATATCACCCAGGCCTAATGTGCCATTTGTATACCAGTATAAGATTAGGTCATGTCCTACTGCTGCAATGCAAAAACACAAAACTTAAGCCCCATAAATGCTCGACAGGCATGTACAGGGTTTTTCAATTTGATATGGCATTTCACGCTATTCTTAATGAAAGTCCAGTCAGTGTATTCATATATTCATAGCACTAATATGCAACTGTGACCTTTTGAGGCAGAAAATGATTAGTATCACCATCACAGGGTATAATCCTATTTGTCACAACACAGTGAGTAGTCTGGATTATTGGAGAAGTCCTTCATTTTTTGTTACCACTGATTAAAAAGTAAATAAATCTCGTAGGCTCCATAACCTCACAGAGTCAAAGAAAGCTTTAATTTCTTCCACGGTCCAGGGCTTCAGAGTCTCCTGCAATTACAGAGATGCCATTAGACTGGAGGGTTTTCGGTTGTAATCAAGAAAACCTCAAACAAACTAAAGAGCTCTAGTCCTGTGATTACTGCCCCAGAACAAGCCGACTGTAAACTAATTTGCTTAATTTCATGCCATTATCACTACATTTTACATATTTAAAAAATGTCTGCACACTACAACTAGATTGTAGGCCAATGCAAAACCCGCCAGCATGAAGCAATGATGCTATGGGTGGTTATGAGGGCATTGCTATGCATTTGCTAAGGTGTTCTGTGTGTTTTCAATTTGCAAGGTGGTTACTAGGGTGTTCAGGTGATTGTTAACTGCTTGGGTCAAAAGAGCCCACCTTCAAATCTGATATCAGAATTATATACTGGCCCCTATATATGGCTCAGGTCCCTTCTTTAAAGTAAGTCTGTAGGATTTTTTCATCTGTTTCATCACCAGCCAGGTAAAAAGTAATAAGTCTGTTTGCTTCGAAAAGTAATTACACACCTCTGATCAATAAGCCTCACAACTATAGGTATCATTCATGCCTGCAGCTCAAACGAGTTAAATGGAGAGATACATTTACATTTACATTTATGCATTTGGCAGACGCTTTTATCCAAAGCGACTTACAGTGCCCTTCTTACAGGGACAATCCCCCCAGAGCAACCTGGAGTTAAGTGCCTTGCTCAAGAACACAATGGTGGTGGCTGTGGGGATCGAACCAACGACCTTCTGATTACCAGTTTACCAGTACTGTGGTTTAGACCACTACACCACCACCACTCCTAAGAGGAGGGAGGGGTTTTGTAGAAAGAGGAACCTTAAAATATATCCAATATGTTATATTAAAATGGAGTGACTAATAAATAGTATATGGAGTAATAAAACGTTACAATATAAATGTGAAAGGAAAAAATTATAGCTAGAACAACCATTCTTATATTCTTCTTGAAGCTGTTCCATGTACCGTACCATAGGCCAAGCACCAATTTGACATTCCTCTTGTCTGGATTGTCACATTCCATAATCTCATAAGAACAACAAGCAGGGCAGTGATGTGCTATAAAAGCCTTTTCTTACCTTTGTAGAAGAGGTGTGAGTAACATATTTCAGATTGAAAGAAAACCTGAATAGCATTTGAAGCCAGCCCGTTTTCAATCTCTACAGTTATGAGGCTTGGAAAAATTGCATGTCCCATTTTATTTTCCAAATGACTTCCAATCGCTAGTCTGGTTTGCTGGGCATGACTGGTCTCCCAGTCTGATCAGGCAGGTCTTTTAGCTGGTTTTAGATGGGTTTGGGGAACTTTTAACTGGGCAGGGAGACCAATTTAGCCAGGCTGAGGCAGAATAGGACTCCAGCTTAAACCAGCTAAGACCAGCAAACCGGTTTAGGTGCATGGCTGAAGCAGAAAAGCTGTAGGACAAACAAACGTGATGTTCAAGGTTAAAGGCTATATACATCAGTATGATGGATGTTTTCACAAACGCATGTGCTTACAATACAATGACTAGTCTTGTTGCCATGGCACTTAGAACGTCAACTTGTATTGAGTTCAAAATGGCACAACAAAGTAATCCAACATGTCATTCAAACAAAAGCGCAGATCGATAGAATTAACCTGATATGGTTGAGAGCAGAGAAGAAGCTTAATAAGCCTAGAAAGTGGGTGGGTGGATGTTGAGTATAACGATCAACATTTTGCATAGGAGTATTCTCTAGTACAAACAGCTCACCACCTAATACTGTACCAAAATAAATAAAAGCTCCTAATAAATGGAAGAAAAAACTAGTATCAACATATGTGAGTTCAGAAGAGAATAACTTTTCTGTAACCTGGGATGTTTCTGTGAAATTTACTGGCATCAGCAAGCCAGGCCTTAAAACCTTTGTGTTTGGCTTTCATGTCACGATCTGTGTTTACAACGCTCTAATCAATCTTATATTTAGATTAAAGCATTCATTCACGTGTTTCATGGCTGATTTTCATCAAATAGGCCCATCGATTTTGGGTAATGCATTGCTATATTATGTATTCATGAATTTATGGAACGAATTTGCATCTGATCTTTGTTAAGCCATCATTATACAGCTAAATGTCAGACGGTATTGAGCTTGTTTGCCTCATTCAATACAGTAATAAAGATTAAAGAACAGATGTTTCCCTTTAAAAATGCACAGGTCAAATCGGAAAGTTAATCAATCAAAACTGTATGCAGCAAAAAAGCAGATTCACAAATCGTACAGGCAGATTGTTTGAAAAAGAGACGCACCGCTCAAAGCAAACAGATGGTGGATTTGAAGACCAGGCACAGAAGGAGGCTTCAAAGCAACTGGTGACCAGTGACCTGTACTGCTAAAATGGCCCAATTCTGCTTGGCTGTCACATTCTCTGAGGTATAATCACATAAGACGTCTGAAATGGAACTAAACTCTGCTGAACTATTGTGATACCATCATATTAGCAAGCTATCACAGAGCACAGGAAGGTGAGATAAGACAACTATTTCACTGATAAGATGTGAAGCACTAAGACTGGCCATGGGGAAAAAAATACAGCTTTGAATCTCTTTAATATTAAGGTGTGTAGCTAATCTGCTTTGCATGTAAAACCCACAATCCATCTCAACTCATAAAAACTGTAAATACCCATTCTACAGATACAAACCAAATTATCCCATATGAAAATATTTCCCCAAATATTTTTTCTTTATGTGAAATAGACCTACAGCAATATACTGTAGGTCTATTTTCCAAATTTTTGGGGAAAAAAGGGAATGTTCAATCAACAAAGTTAAAGTTAAGATCAATCAGCAGAATGTGTCGCATAATGTTGATTACCACAAAAAACTATTTTGACATCCCTCATTTATTAAAAAAACAAGAAAGAAATCATAGTTACAAGAAAGAAGTGAATGGGGCCAGAGTATACATGTTTAATTATACATAAAGTCAAAAGTATAGCCGTGTAAACATTATATGTGTTCACAAGATTTTAGTGTGATAAAATCAATTATTATACGGCTCTCTGGACTACTCCATTCTGATTGGTCAATGGCACTATTTAGCGGTCTGATATTTTTGATTAACAACTGAACATCCACATATCAGACCTCTCATCTGGGTATTGTGAGCCAGCGTTACCACTTCTCGGATCATTGTGCGATCTCTACAAGTAAGCTGATAAAATCATTTCAACTCATATCAATGTTTCATGCGCATTTATATATTTATCTAGCAAGTAGTCTTCTAATAAGATGCATAATGAGCAGTCAGACGTTCATTAATTTCAAAATACACACCAACACAACTCAACGCAAACCAGAGGTGGATATCAGCTCTTCAGCGATTTATTTCTTCTCATATAATTACATAATCTCAACGCAAATCAATATTTTATGCCCATGTATTTATTTATTTGGTTAGTAGTCATGTAATACGTGGGATAATGCACAGTATAAAATAAACCACATCAGGACACCTTGATGCAAGACACCTCGGCTGACTATACATCATCTCTTACTTATTAACCTTATTAGTGTACAGTTATATCCAATATTACAGCTCAGTTGTCATGACGACATGTATAACTTTACACAGATAAGATTATTAAGCAATTCTCTCTCACTAGAATTATATTAACATATATAATGTTTTCATCTTTTGGCTTTACTTTTGAAGCAGTGTGTATTTGAGTGTTAATAGACTAGCCCAATGCATAATTCCTTTGAAAGTGCCTTCCTGTAATGACGATTTTTATAAAAAAAAAAAATAATAAAAACACATGCACACACACACACACACACAGCATGTCACACAGGATCAGACATTATTATTTTTTGTGGTAATCAATATTATGCTATAAATGCTGTTGAATGAGCTTGTATAGCTTATTAGCTTGTATTGAACCTGAAACATTCCTTTTAAGATAGGGGGTTAGTTGTCAGACTTTTTACTCCAGTATACATTTCTCTGGGTAGGTTTATTTTAAAGATAATTTATGTATATATCACATACCATAATGTATGATTGAAGTGATAAAATGTATACTTTATATATCCAAAATGCTTTTATACAATATATATAATATTTTTATGGACAATAATAAAAGATGTTGACTTTAAAATATACAAAGAACTGTCCAAAATATATATGTCCTGGATAAAAATAACAAAAATATTCAAAATACATTTACAAAAATAAATATTGGCAATACTGTATGTTTTCCCTATATAAAATAAAATGTGTCCCATATTAGACCCCATCAGCCCAGCACACCTCAAGTCTCCCTCTATCAGAAAAGCAGACAGTAATGGTTTGTTTGTTGACCTGTGGCTACTGAACACATGCTGTTTTTGGGGAGGAACCCGTTAACAGGCTCCTTTATGCTTCCACCCACAGTCATTAGTGCTCATTAGAAATAAACAGACTTCCATGAAACAGAGGCAAGTAGCAATTACCCTCATCTTTGATGTTGCCCTAAATTTCCTTTAAAATGCCCCTCTTGGTTTCTCAAATAAACAATCCCAAATTATTCATTTTTGAAGCAAGCGGTTCTTTACAACTCCCAACTAATATGCTCCAAATAAAGATATGGTTCTGCAACAAGCTGTATGACATCATGTACTAAATGTGTTGGCTACTCAAGCAAGATTATTTTATGCATAAAAATCATGCATATAATAATATAATATAATATAATATAATATAATATAATATAATATAATATAATATAATATAATATAATATTACATTACAAGGAACCATAGTCGCCTTTCAAACTGTATTTTTTAGATAATTTCAGTCTTGGGCCGGGTGTGCTGTATTTTTTATTTTTTTACTTATAATTTCTAAATAAAGTATAAAGCAAAAAAAAATTATTCTGGCACCCGCAGAAAAATATAATTCAGTCTAAAATGTATTTTGCAGCCCCACTGTGCTTAGAAATGCATTCAAATTAATATGAATATCAACAAAAACCACGGCTTTACAATGGAGCAGAACTGCAACTGAGATTTTAGCATGAATATGGGCTACTGTAATTGAAAATGAGTAGCTCAATAGCAAAGCAGTCATGCATTGCATACTGTTTACTTGGCTTTAACCAAGGTCAAGAGATATTGCATTCCTCCACCAGGGTGTAATTGTCTTGACGTGCCGTTCAAGGATTTGACATGCTGCAAGAGTGACAATGGCATCTACTTTGATTATTTTGCACTGGAAGCCCACTGACACCATGGGATCATGCACAAGTCTTTTAGTAAAGCATATGGTCCCAACACGGTTCCTGAGAAATTCATTTCTTAGCGAGTACACCACAATAACCTTTACGGTGCATGGTTATTAATATTCATCCAAATTCATATGGCTTGCTTGGAGGTTTAAATGTCCTGTCACACCTCATAAAGACTTGTCAGATATTGGAAAATGTCATAAAGTTCAGCTGCTGCTGTCCATCAAGTGTTAATTGGGACACTGTGGTAGAGCTAAATTTGTTTTAGTCTATTGTCTTTTGTCACTAAACTCAGATACAGTAGAGAGAGAGAGAGAGACAGTTTACTGGGGAGAGATATTGAGGTGGAATGGGATCAGGTAATGTCAGGCCAGACTCAAAACTGCATAATCCACATGAGCACCATGGCTCACTGTGTTAGCAGCATATGTGCCAACCGGTAATACCATGGTTTTTGGATGCGTACCATAATCATCCAATCGTATTCTTTGAAGTATCTTGGAGTACCATGGAGAATATAAACCACCATGTTACCATCTGATACCATCACTGTACCACAATGCTGCCACAGTACTTTTTGAAAGGGCCAAAGTGATAATTATAGCACATTGTAAAATAAATTCCTTAAGCTATGTAATAGCAGAAACATCTTTCTATATTTCGAGGTTGCACAGAGGGATCTTTACACTACAGCGCTCCTCGGAGCGGATTATTAACATTCTGTTTCCATGGTATTTGTTTTCATCCACAGCATTCTCCAAGGTGAGTCCACGACGGCTCTCTATTGATGAGAGAGGTATCAGCAGGACTAAAGCACTCATCCTGGCCAGAAATGACGGTCCTCTGAGCCTGTTTGTCTGCTTTTCTCTCCCTTTTTTTTGCTCGCTCTCAAGTGGAAAGATCCCCTCCACAAGGTCACACTCTGAAAAGCATTGAGCATGAGTCAGGAAAATGACATACCTGAAATATGATGAACGGACGCCCTGGCCAGCCAAACAGCAAAAAGCAGATGGCGATTAATCTCTCGGCGGGGAATAGATGAATAAGAGAGAGCAGAAGGAGAGAGAGAGAGAGAGGAAGAACTGATACATTTGGGGGGGGGAGGTGTTCTCTAATTCCAAAACATGACACTAAAAAGTGAGCATGTAAGAGTGATCTTAACTCCATTTAAAAATAAATGGTTAAAGACACTTTTAAGTCAAACCGCACATGCAGATCTCAGAAGAAATGGCAGCTCTATCTGCTGCAGACAGCAATGTCATCTTTTAAAAAAAGATTATTTTGCTTTTGGAATGTTGTAGACAGCCCTAGTGTGTGTGAGGTAAAAGAAAGTCGTTTAAACGCATGCAACAGAAACACTTAAATTCCAAAATCAGTCTTTGGAAATAAAAGTCTGGAACATAATTTAAATTGAACATAAAAATTCCATTTTCTTTTACAGTTGATTCAAGTGAAAGTTCTTAACCTCTTCCCAATCCTGTAAAATTAGCCTAAAACGCCTAATCAAGGCATACCCAAAGTAAATTTAAAGCTGTTCTTGAACCGATTGGTGTACATGCATGATTTTCACATTTGAAAGGGGACACTCTGAAGTTTTTTACCCAGCAGTCAGAATTACTGTAAATGCTACTGATTTTGAGTAATAGAAGTTTGAACACAATGAAATAGAAGTTTGTTTTTCCGCCTGAAATTTTTTTTTGCATACAGATGCCTGCAGATGACTATAACTTGTAGCTATTAGCTTGAGAACACAATGGGATCACAGCATGAAGCCTTACCTAGTCCAAGTTCAAATGTTATAACAATACCATAAAAAATGAATATTTTACACATGTTTTTCTAAGGGTACACCCAGGCGTTTTACAAAAGTGCCTTTTGGATACTCCAAAAGGACCCTTTGGTAACCTAGGACAAAAAGGCTACTACTTTTGAACGCTTCAACGTACAGTCATAATTTTGGGCTCTAATGAAAGATGACACTTAGAGCTATCATATTCCATATCCAGATCCACTATTAGTTTTGCTGACACAGAGTAACTGATGCATAAACACATTAGAGTGCCTTTTCCCTTCTTGAAACTAAATGTTGTGCATATAAAAGAGTCAAAACTAGTGCTATGGTGGACAATTTGTTTATATAAAAAATACACAACAAACTATTTACATGAATTTTTACACAAAGTATTTACAAACCATTATAAAATTGTACATGTTTCTAGCAACATGCCAGTCATTGTACAAAGCACAAAGGCACATCACAGGAAGAGTACTTCACTGGTGTCTTTGCATGACACTGCCTGCACTTCAGACGACCAGCGGTGCAAGATTTGGTGATGTGCAACGGCCTGTGATGTGCTCTTCGTGGAGCAGGAGATACGGGTCTGGCTGTGGAGTGAGACCCCAACTCTGCCAGCTCCTCAGCAAGGGTCTCTCTGAAAGCCCTCCTCTCTTGATGAGGTGCTGTCCTGCTGCTCCACTTTATGTGGCCCGCATCCGGCTCCCAATCGCTATCTGATTCAGTGAGAATAAATAAATGTAATTTACAAAGCTAGACACAACTTTTCCATCTTTTCTGTATTATATATATATATATATATATATATAGTTTTTCTTTTCGACTGTGTAAATATGTATTATTGTATGTATATTTACTGTAAATACTGTATACTTTGCCAATGTACTATGGAACAAATAGATGGGCCTACACCTCCCCCCATGAATTCAGCATTGTAACAAATAGATGGGCCTACCCCTCCCCCACCTCCCCGCATTGTAACAAATAGACTCTCAAACACAACATATACTCTTATTTTCAACTTATATTTATTGATTTATTTATATATATATTTCGCATCCATTTATATACATATAAATACATATTTACAGTAAATATACAAAACATCTATATAGCATGTCAATAGATCTGAAACAAACAATGAACTAAAACCTCACACATGCACAAACAAATACAAAAAACACGCACAAACGGTTCAAACACTCACTGAGGAAACACACGACAAAGGGTAATTACAAAATGTGAATTCATTATTCAAACTAAAGCTTATTTATGCGGAATATACAGTAATATATGTTATAAAACACAAGAAAACACTTACTTGTCCAGAGCAATGTCTCATCTCTCCATAAACATTTCCTCTGCCTCCGAATTATCCGTATTGTTTTCAGAAATTTCATCTCCAAACTCTTAATTTAACCTTCTTATATCACATCCTGGGGTGAAAATGTTTTTCTTGTTTTTCGCGTCCGTTTCACCATATTTAAATCGCCAAATGTGTAAACAGTTCCAAAACAGCTTTCCAATACTTTTACGCACAGACGCACAAAACACTCGGTAATGGCAAGGCAGTTTTGCGCACACACATTACAGAACCATGCTCTAATCGTCCCACTAAAGCCGCATATCACTGTTTTCAGAATTTCATTGGCTATACGATGCGTCAGTCATTTCCACTCTTCGATGTAATTGGTTTGATCAGTCAACAAAGGAAAGTGGGTATGCCCTTACATTCGACACAGACTGTGGTTGGGTATTGAAGGCTTTGGACAGGACATGGAAGCTCCTATTGGGTCAAATGAGGTGTCAATCGAAAGGTCAGAGTGCGTGCTTCCATTTTGATACCGGATATAGGAAATGTTTACATCTGAACTGAAGTTATTACCGATAATATGTGAAAGATTAGGTACAGCTGCCAGGTGCTTTGAAATGATGCAACAAGAGTCTGTGGATATTTATTGATGTAATAATGTGATTTGGACTAAACATTTTACTTGATTTGATCGTTTGGACATTTGACAATGAAACAACACCGTTTTTGTCAGGAAGTTATGGCTCAGTGTACAACTATGAGGCTTCATAGGTGAGTTGCCTACATTTTGTTATTGGTTGTTTATATGTTGGTGGTCTGACAAATATATAGATTGTACCTGCTGTTGTGATTGTATCTTAAAATGGTTTATATCAATAGAAAATCAAGAAATGTAGCTTTCCAAAGATATGTGGCATGTGTACCAATGTACACACAGCAGTTTTGTTTATCGCATACTTTTATTTTGTACATTTAAGGGCCCGTCCGTGGGCTGTCTCAGTCCATAAAGTTAAAGGGTTAGTTCACCCAAAAATAAACTTTCTTCTTTCAGCCAAACACAATCGGAGTTATATTAAAAAACATCATGCTCTTCCAAGCTTCATAATCAGAATGAATGGTACCTTAGATTTTGAAGCCAAAAAAGTACATCCATCCATCAAAAAAGTAATCCATATGGCTCCAGGGGGTTAGTAAAGGCCTTCTGAAGCAAAGCGATGCGGTTCCGTAAATGGCTGTCTCGGCTTCCTCTATCCTATGCACTTTCAAGTTCGTCACTTCTCACCGGAGCTTGCGCTACGCCTACATCATATGCCTGAACCAGACTCTCTCGTGAACGCGTGTATGGCCGTTACTGGAAGCAAGTGATTGTTGTTTATAAAGTTATAAATATGATTATTATTCTCACAAAAATGCATCGCTTTGCTTTAGAATTCCTTTATTAACCCCCTGGAGCCGTATGGATTACATTTTTGATGGATGGATGTGCTTTTTTGGCTTCAAAATGTAAGGTACCATTCATTCCGATTATAAAGCTTGGAAGAGCCAGGATATTTTTTTATACATCTCTGATTGTGTTTGGCTGAAAAAAGAAAGTCATATACACCAATGATTGCTTGAGTGCGAGTAAATTATGGGATCATTTTAATTTTTGGGTGAATGCCAGTAGAACTTCAATTAAATAAGATAGGTTATGTTTTCTTGGGTACACATAAAAGCCAAACGTATATCCAAATTATTTCATAATTAGTTTTGTAGTGGTCAAGCAACTTGCAGGACAATTATTTAAAGGGACAGTCCTGGAGTAACCTGGAACTATGGTCTTGTTCAAGGGCAGGATTTTAATTTACAACCTTTCAGTTACCACAAGTAGCTCAATAAACCCTTGTTTTAAATTTTAGTTGAAATAAAATGGAATGTAATTCCGTTTTAACTCAACCAGAGGCTCCCGGCTCAAAATTTTTCTTTTCATATTTTATTTTTACTGGTAAAAATAAATTTAATAAATGATCATCAAAGCCAAAATATCCATGGATTAATCAGACTCATCTCACAGTGAAATCATGCCTAGTGAAAATCATATCAAGCTTCCCGTTATATCAAGCTTCCCGCTACTCGCGAGCTGAAAACTCTGAGTTGCAACGGAGAAAGAGTTAATTTGAGAGTTTACAGCCGTTTGTACACTCAACCCACTGATCTGTAGCATCTGTAGATGGATACTATTGGACACACTGCATGAAAATCAAGCATTAGTAGTGTGTGTGTGTGTGTGTGTGTGTGTGTGTGTGTGTGTGTGTGAAGGAGATGACAGGGCAGAGAGGCACCTCTTATTCATACTGTGGCATGCAGTGCATGTGACCGTATTAATTAAATGACATCCTTCTGCCGTTTAATGATCACACTTGGCCATATAGAGGCTTTTTTATTATAATTTTAAATGGTCTTTCATTTCATCTCAAAACTCTCACATTACATTACATTTTGCTAATGGCAACATTTTCTAATGCGAAACCAAAATTAACAACAAGATGATATCGTACCGTTTTAATTTTTTTAGATATCGCTATATTTTGGTAGTACATTTATACGAGGAAACACTACCTCCAACCCAAACCTAAACCTTACAGTACTATCAGTGAAGTAAAACTTTAATTTTGGAGGGAAATATTCAACCTCCTGATCATGCAAATGCTATTACTTCCTGGTTTCAACAGTATCTGAACCCGGGTCTCTTGTCGTGAGACTGGATAATGTGGACTGGTACATTAACTCTCGGAAACAACATGCCGATTTCCCGTGTGATCATGTTCCATCAATAAAAAAAAATGACAATTTCCACCTATGATTTTGTAGCAACAGCACAGGTTAAAATAAAACCTTAGAAAGAAGGCACCGTGGCAGCTTCATAATTTTTTTTCAAAGACATCTTAATATCCTTTTAGATTCCGGCTCAGAATAAACTTTCCTTTATGTATATTTATATTTAAAGCCCTATATTATTAATTCCCAGAGATATAGGGCTCTTAATGGGGCTACATGCAAAATCTGTTCAATTTCTGTTTACACGATTTTAATGGTCAAAAGCCAAACGTGGGTTGCATGGTAAGAAGCTTGTTTTTCTTGTGCAACAAAGGTCTGAAGTACAAATAATTTTAAAACTAAAAATGTACCTAAGGGCTGCACAATTCATCTAAAAAATAAACGAGATACAGTACAACTACCGCAATTAACTCATCGGGAAAAGTGTCAATTATAGCACTAAATTTAGGACTATTCCAGCTGCGTCAAAATTTTATATTTACAATGTTTTTTATCCGTTGACAAATTAGATGATAAATCTGCAGTTTAAAATAGTTTATCGGCATATAAGTAACAGCAACATAGTATTCTACATTTGTTGTGTTACTCAATTCCGGTAATTTCCTCAATTTTAATAACACTTATAATGTTTTTCATGCAAAGTTATTCAAGAACACAGTTCTCAGCTTGTTTTGAACACGTAGCCAACATAAAACAAAAAAAGGCCACACAAAATAAGTATTTTAATGTTAATTCTATTCATTTAAATAATCTCAATTTCAATCGAGGGAAATAATCGACAATTATGATTTGGCCATAATTCAGCAGCCCTAATTACCTTTATTTATTCCCATAAAAGGATGGATGGATGGATGGATGGATGGATGGATGGATGGATGGATGGATGGATGGATGGATGGATGGATGGATGGATGGATGGATGGATGGATGGATGGATGGATGGATGGATGGATGGATGGATGGATGGATGGATGGATGGATGGATGGATGGATGGATGGATGGATGGATGGATGGATGGATGGATGGATGGATGGATGGATGGATGGATGGATGGATGGATGGATGGATGCCATAAACAGTATACCTCGTTTGCATGTCAATACTTGTGAAAATGTTAACTAGAATAATCATTTGGGCTTGCCAGAATACAATTTTTTGTAAGAGTGTCTAAGGAACACCAGAAAGTCAGTTACACACACATCCTGTAGAAAGCTGGCAGAAACATTAGCTCAACAATATAACTATGACAAAACTCAATACACCCTTTTAGGCAGTTGTTTTCAGGGAAACTAGTTTGCTGCACACTTTCCCACAAACGTAATTTGCCAGTTTAAATAGGACTCAACATTTATTCACTGTCTGCTAAGGTCTACAGCGTGATTGGTTTGTTATGTGCACACAAACAGAGCATTTGCAGGCATTAAAAGTTTTGGCAGATTTTTAATAAACTGTCAGAGATGATCAGGCTGCAGAGAGGGCATAAAAAGCTAGTGTGAATTAAATGTAGCACATCTGCTAGAAACGTCAATCTCATTACAGTGTCATCCTACACCCGCTTTCTGCTTGGAGAGAGGGAAAATTACTCCACTAAAAACACAGTGTGTCTGAAATGAATAGCAAAGATGACAACAAACACGCATAGACTTCTGGATAAGGAGAAGAAAGCTTTTGGATTAGGCATTGCATGTTTTGATGAAAATCTAATTGTAGTGAATTAAGAACCAATTTACACCCCTTTACACATTTTTAATTAAAAAACATTAAATCAACCAACAATTTGCTACTGGCCTGTATACAAATACTGTATGAATCTGGAGCAGATTTAATTGTCTGCTTGGTCAGAGTAACAAGTAAACTGGTAAATTAGTTTGGACTCAAATCTTATTGGTTTTTGTGTGCTTCACTGACCATATATCCGTTCTCTAGGCTATGTTACACAATAAAGAAGCTGTGCACTCATCTGTTTGCCCTAAAACATTACATAAAAAGGGACATTACTGTAAGCATCACAAAAACTGGATAATACTGGTATAATTAATATTACAACTGCTCTGACCCAGCATGCATTGCATTAAAAGCAAGGTTACAATTTTCGACATTCAGTTTATCTTTGATTCTAATAAGACATGCATTTAACTACAGTGTTTCTTGACTTTGCTGCACTAATATAAAGATGTAGAGGTTTGTTGTATGGAATAGGATATAAAACTACCTTGAGATCCAACTACTGCCTCTAACTGGCATTAATGATTAAACATAACTGAAGCAGCTTTGTCCATATACAGTAATGTTTAACTGGAAACAATGAATCATACTGCATAACAAAGAGAAACATGGGAATTCAAATTGACACTGTTAAAAGTAAATTAGTGTAAAAGATTGCTATCTGCACCATCAAGTGCTTTATATAATCTCTTTTACATATAAAAATAGAACTTAATTATGTATTCTTAGGTATGCAACCATAACACTCTAGAGTCAGTCTCAACAAATATAAACTCAACAAAAAAATGAAACGCCAATTTTTCAGGATAATAACTTTACAGATCTTTACAGTAAAGAGTTTAAACAATGTTTTCCATGAACGTTCAATGAATCATAAACAATTAATGGACATACGCTTGTGGAACGGACATTAAGACACTGACAGCATACAGACGGTAGGCAATTAAGGTCACAGTTATAAAAACTTAGGACACTAAAGAGACCTTTCTACTGACTCTGAAAAACTCCAAAAGAAAGATGCCCATGGTCCCTGCTCATCTGCATGAACATGCCTTAGGCTGCATGGAGGCATGAGGACTGCAGATGTGGCCAGGGCAATAAATTGCAATGTCTGTATGGTGAGACACCTAAGACAGCGCTACAGGGAGACAGGAAGGACAGCTGAACATCCTCGCAGTGGCAGACCAAGTGTAGCAACACTAGGGATGGGCATTCATCAATAATTTGTATTTGAATATTTAAGATCATTAAAAACGAATATTCGAATATTATATTATTTAAATGAAAGTAATTAATGAGAGGGAGATGTTGAAAAATAAAAATGTTTTAGTCATAAAGTATGCGTTTATGCATATATTGTATCTCATGTCATGTTTTTGTTGAAGAAAAACAAGCATCCACATGCTCAGTAAACTATACTCATTTATTCACACCAGTTTAAATGATGGAATGTCCCTTACCTCAGCTAGCATAGTCTTTCTCGGATGCCATGTTTGTTGTTTACAGAAGCGTCTTGGGGATTACGTTGCTACAGGGACGCTGCTTTCTGACAAGCTGCACATATAGGAGAGTAAAGTGTACACCGCTTTTCCAGTACATTTAAACAGGAACCCAGCTTTCTCACAGTAAGCCACATTCATGCAATAACCCGCTTTTTTTGTGTCCATCTGAACGTACTCAGTGACAGAACCGTTTGCTTAACAAATGTGATCAACTTGTCCACACTCAACAGCGCCACCCAGTGCATTCTGTTATAACTGCCAGTTTTAGTTTGTGTGTTCAGGATTTAACATGCATCTCACTGAATATAGGGCCAGCAAAACAAACTTAGCGAAATTTGAATAGTATTATTACTATTCAAATAATTATTTGAGAACAATAAATATTTGACTACTCGTGCACATCCCTAAACAACACCTTCACAGGATTGGTACATCCGAATATCACGGCATCATGGCAACAACAACTGCCAGAGTTACACCAAGAACACACTATCCCTCCATCAGTGCTCAGGCTGAGAGAGGCTGGACTGAGGGCTTGTAGGCCTTTTTAAGGCAGGTCCTTACCAGATATCACTGGCAACCGAGTCGCCTATGGGCATAAACCCACCTTCGCTGGACCAGACAGGACTGGCAAAAAGTGCTCATCACTGACGAGTTGCGGTTTTGTCTCACCCCTGATGGTCGGACACGTGTTTATCATCGAAGGAATGAGCGTTAGACTGAGGCCTGTACTCTGGAGCGGGTTCGATTTGGAGGTGGAGGGTCCGTCATGGTCTGGGTCGGTGTGTCACAGCATCATCGGACTGAGCATGTTGTCATTGCAAGCAATCTCAACGCTGTGTGTTACAGGGAAGACATCCTCCTCGCTCATGATGTACCCTTCCTGCAGGCTCATCCTGACATGACCCTCCTGCATAACAATGCCACCAGCCATACTGCTCGTTCTGTGCATGATTTCCTGCAAGACAGGAATGTCAGTGTTCTGCCATGGCCAGCGAAGAGCCCAGATCTCAATCCCATTGAGCACATCTGGGACCTGTAGGATAGGAGGGTGAGGGCTAGGGCCATTCCCCCCAGAAATGTCCGGAAACTTGCAAGTCCCTTGGTGGAAGTGCTGGGTAACATCTCACAGCAAGAAGAGGCAAATCTGGTCCAGTCCATGAGGAGAAGATGAACTGCAGGCCTTAATGCAGCTGGTGGCCACACCAGATACTGACTGTTACTTTTGATTTTGACACCCCATTGTTCAGTGACACATTATTCCATTTCTGTTAGTCACATGACTGTGACACTTGTTCAGTTTATGTCTTAGTTGTTGAATCTTTTTATGTTTATACAAATATTTACACATGTTAAGTTTGGTGAAAATAAAAGCAGTTGAAAGTGAGACGACTTTTTTTGCTGAGTTTAGTTCAAGGAGCAGCTACATCAGAGGAAGACCAACTGCTCCCCCAAGTGGCCAGTAAAAGGTGTTACGCTCTACTTCATGCTTGCTGTAAACTCACTAGTAACGAACAAAACCTGAAGCATTGATAGCTCTTGGGTAAAACATCAGAATAACATAAGCAAAGACGTTATGAAGGTGTGGGGGTTTTTTTATTAGGTTTTCTTTTTTTTTCATGATCTGGGATGCAAAACAGTAGATGCGTTCTCTCTCTGATGTCCTAAACACATTAAGACATTCACTAGCCTGAGAATCAACAATATGCATGGATATAAACCTCTGCATATAATCAAGTATTTGCCTTTTTTTCCCCCTTCTTCAATTTAAGCAAAAATATGTTTTTCTTACCTCTTGAGACATTGTTGGCAGGTGGTTTTCAAGAAATCCTTGGCTATGCAAAATGCATAAGGATCGCTCGAATGGATCACCTCACCGGCTTTGAATTCACGAAGAGCACGCAAGCCATTCCCTTTACCCTCACTGACAAACCTCTGCATATTCACAGCCATCACATCACTGGAACTAGCAGAGTCCCATGTGTCAACATGCACATCCGTATAACTGGCCTGTTTGTATTCAGGGAAACCAACTTGCGCACCTTCTGCGCAGCGCAAGTTCTTGAAACTTTCAACGTTTATTTTTTTCCCCCCTGTTTTTAATATTTTCATCTGTGAAAAGAACATTATAACGTTAATCTGTTTTTTTACATTTAATAAAATGCTGAAGGCTACTTTACTAATGTCAGTCACTGTTTTCTTTAAAAAATCTAAAATGTTTATGAAAAGAAATATATAATATGGTTATGAAAACAATGAAGAAAATTTATTTAAAAACGGGGGGAAGGTTAGTTTACAGTTATACATTTATATATAATAAAACTAAGAGCAACCATTAAAAAACATTTTGTATTTTGGTTTACACAAGGAGTAGTTCATTCAAAACGAAACATTTTCATTTACTCACCCTCATGCCATCCCAGATGTGTATGACTTTCTTTCTTCAGCATTACACAAAAAAGATTTTTAGATAAATATCTCAGCTCTGTAGGTCCACACAATGCAAGTTTACGATTATAAAAAAAATAAAGTACACACACACACACACACACACACACACACACACACACACACACACACACACACACACACACACACACACACACACACACACACAAAATCAACCGCTTATCCTGTGTACAGGGTCACGGGGGGCTGGAGCCTATCCCAGCTAACATTGGGCGAAAGGCGGGGGACACCCTGAACAGGTCGCCAGTCCATCGCAGGGCCACACATAGACAGACATACACTCACACTCACCTCCACATCCACATCCACATCCACGGACATCCACATATAGACATTTAAAGACAGTTGTATGCACAAATCTGACGCATTTTTGATCGGAACACATTTGACCGTCGCGGGGCAGAAACGTGTTGTATGCGACTCTACCAATAGGATTGCGAAACTATCAGGTCAGCAACATGGACGCAATGTCAAAGACACACCGTGTGTTGCGTAGCATGAAATCGCTTCATTAATGTAGATCTGTTGGACAGATCTCCTGTCTTTTGAGGTTAGGTTGGATTTAATTTGTTTTAAATGGCTTGATCAGAAAAACCTGTAGCCAATACGCGTGTTATCAAACCATGTTAACTGCAAACCTATGCGCTGATAGCCATTAGTATGGGAATATTATCTGACTATAACCAGCTGAAATGTGCATTAGGTGTAGTATATACAATGAGGTCGGGTCAGAGTGTTTTTAAATGGCGAAACTGAATTGATTTTAATGACAATTTAACGTTGTTTTGTGTTTTGCATAAAAGTCTTAGAATGCATAAGATGCATTCTTATACAATACATAAGTGCAGTATGGCGTCATGTTAAAATTCAACGTGTTATGTTGAAGATGACATGATCTTATTATGTTGCTTTATGTAAAACCGCATAGCAGCAAAAATTAAAAATACTGTTTTGCATTAAAAACTTTAGAATGTCTCAAATGAATTTAATGCAACAAAGTTAATTTTGAATACATTTTGTGTATGTGATTTCAGGGTTTATGCTTGTTTGGTCACCATGGCAACATGTAGAGGATGCCAGATCTTTTTCCTAACTATAAGGACTCTGTGTGGAACATCAAGATCTGCATCACCCAGCGCTCTGCCTTTAACTAAACACAGGACTTTGTCCACCTCTGCAAGTGTTTATGCTCTGGACTCATTCTCCTCTGGGGCGAGGAAGCCAACATCTCAGTCCAGCAAAGCAGAGAGAACCTCTCCATCCACAGGAGCCATTCAAAGGAACCTCTCTGCCATCGCTGTGCCCCAGAAGGGTCAGTTCCGCCCGCTCTGCCGGTATGATCCTTTAGATCTGGGTGACGTGGATGAGAATATACATAAAGCGTTGGCCTGTAAAAGCCTGAGGCGGTTTATTGTGGACCCTGCCATTGCAAGAATTATGACCGACCACCTCGCAGGAGACATTGAAGATGGGAAAGCTGTTATATTTGAGTGCAACCCAGGTTTGTATCTTGTCAGCTGATTTAATATCGGAATTGTTGATGAATATACAGTATAGTTTATTGTAAATGTAGACGCAAACATGTTCACTAGTGGTCGACTTATATGGGCTTTTTAATGGCCGATATCTAGTGAGCAGGGTGGGCAATATAATGCCAATACAGTTGTCAGAAGTTTATATACACTTAGGTTTAAGTCATTAAAATTAATTTTTAATCACTCCACAGGTTTAATATTAGCAAACTATAGTTTTGGCAAGTCATTTAGGACATCTACTTTGTGCATGACTTAAGTCATTTTTCCAACAGTTGTGTACAGACAGATTGTTTCACATTTAATTGTGAAAATTCCAGAAATTATGTCAAGCCTTTAGACAATTAGCCAGTTAGGCTTCTGATAGGAGATGTACTGAAATGGAGGTGTACCTGTGGATGTATTTTAAGGCCTACCTTCAAACTCAGTGCCTCTTAGCTTGACATCATGGGAAAATCAAAAGAAATCAGCCAAGACTTAAGAAATAAAGTTGTGGACCTCCACAAGTCTGGTTCATCCTTGGGAGGAATTTACAAACACCTGAAGGTTCCACGTTCATCTGTACAAAACATAGTACGCAAGTTTAAACACCATGGGACCACGCAGGCATCATATCGCTTAGGAAGGAGACCCATTCTGTCTCCTAGAGATTAACGTATTTTGGTGCGAAAAGTGCAAATCAATTCCAGAACAACAGCAATGTACATTGTGAAAAGATGCAGGAAGGAAACAGGTAGACAAGTATCTCTATCCACAGTAAAACGAGTCCTATATCGAAATAACCTGAAAGGCTGCTCTGCAAGGAAGAAGCTACTGCATCAAAACCGTCATAAAAAGCCAGACTACAGTTTGCAAGTGCACATGGGGACAAAGAACATACTTTTTGGAGAAATATCCACTGGTCCGATTAAACAAAATGTAACTGTTTGGCCATAATGACCGTTGTTATGTTTTGAGGAAAAAGGGTGACGCTTGCAAGCCGAAGAACACCATCCCAACCCTTAAGCATGGAGGGGTCCAGCATCATGTTGTGGGGGTGCTTTGCTGCAGGAGGGACTGGTGCACTTCACAAAATAGATGGCATCATGAGGAAGGAAAATTATGTGGCTATATTGAAGCAACGTCTCAAGTCATCAGCCAGGAAGTTAAAGCGCGATCATAAATGGGTCTTCCAAATGGACAGTGACCCCAAGAATACCTCCAATGTTGTGGCAAAACGGCTTAAGGACAAAGTCAAGGTATTGGAGTGGCCATCACAAAGCCCTAACCTCAATCTGATAGAAAGTTTGTGGGCAGAACTGAAAAATGTGTGCAAGTAAGGAGGCCTACAAACCTGACTCAGTTACACCAGTTCTGTCTGGAGGAATAGGGCAAAATTCCAGCAATTTATTGTGAGAAGCTTGTGGAAGGCTACCCAAATGTTTGACCCAAGTTAAACAATTTCAAGGCAATGCTACCAAATACAAAATAATTATATGTAAACTGACCCACTGGGAATGTGATGAAAGAAATAAAAGCTGAAATAAATAATTCTCAACTATTATCCTGACATTTCACATTCTTAAAATAAAGTAGTGATCCTAACTGACCTAAGACAGGGAATGTTTTAAACAATGTCAGGAATTGTGAAAAACTGAGTTTAAATGTATGTGGCTAAGGTGTATATAAACTTGTACATGTACACTCACCTAAAGGATTATTAGGAACACCTGTTCAATTTCTCATTAATGCAATTATCTAATCAACCAATCACATGGCAGTTGCTTCAATGCATTTAGGGGTGTGGTCCTGGTCAAGACAATCTCCTGAACTCCAAGCTGAATGTCAGAATGGGAAAGAAAGGTGATTTAAGCAATTTTGAGCGTGGCATGGTTGTTGGTGCCAGACGGGCCGGTCTGAGTATTTCACAATCTGCTCAGTTACTGGGATTTTCACACACAACCATTTCTAGGGTTTACAAAGAATGGTGTGAAAAGGAAAAACATCCAGTATGCGGCAGTCCTGTGGGCTGAAAATGCCTTGTTGATGCTAGAGGTCAGAGGAGAATGGGCCGACTGATTCAAGCTGATAGAAGAGCAACTTTGCCTGAAATAACCACTCGTTACAACCGAGGTATGCAGCAAAGCATTTGTGAAGCCACAACACGCACAACCTTGAGGCGGATGGGCTACAACAGCAGAAGACCCCACCGGGTACCACTCATCTCCACTACAAATAGGAAAAAGAGGCTACAATTTGCAAGAGCTCACCAAAATTGGACAGTTGAAGACTGGAAAAATGTTGCCTGGTCTGATGAGTCTCGATTTCTGTTGAGACATTCAGATGGTAGAGTCAGAATTTGCCGTAAACAGAATGAGAACATGGATCCATCATGCCTTGTTACCACTGTGCAGGCTGGTGGTGGTGGTGGTGGTGTAATGGTGTGGGGGATGTTTTCTTGGCACACTTTAGGCCCCTTAGTGCCAATTGGGCATCGTTTAAATGCCACGGCCTACCTGAGCATTGTTTCTGACCATGTCCATCCCTTTATGGTCACCATGTACCCATCCTCTGATGGCTACTTCCAGCAGGATAATGCACCATGTCACAAAGCTCGAATCATTTCAAATTGGTTTCTTGAACATGACAATGAGTTCACTGTACTAAAATGGCCCCCACAGTCACCAGATCTCAACCCAATAGAGCATCTTTGGGATGTGGTGGAGCAGGAGCTTCGTGCCCTGGATGTGCATCCCACAAATCTCCATCAACTGCAAGATGCTATCCTATCAATATGGGCCAACATTTCTAAAGAATGCTTTCAGCACCTTGTTGAATCAATGCCACGTAGAATTAAGGCAGTTCTGAAGGTGAAAGGGGGTCAAACACAGTATTAGTATGGTGTTCCTAATAATCCTTTAGGTGAGTGTACATGCAGTATATAGTACTATTTAAAGGGAAAGTCCACCCTAAAATTAAAATAATTTTATAAATTACTCACCCTCACCTATGAATGTCTATCACTAATTTTCCCATGGTCTGTATCTCTGTCTATAGGTCCTGGAGTGTTGACACGTGCTCTGATTAATCATGGTGCTCAAAGAGTAGTTGCACTGGAAAGTGAAGCAAACTTCCTTCCTGAGCTGCAGGTAAAATCAATCACAGTTGCTCTGCTCAGTATCAGCTTTCATTGGGACCATGATAATGACCTAATAGTTCATCTTTGATCTCAAAGAATCTAGAGAGGAAACTGGATGGGCAGTTGGATGTGGTTCATTGTGACTTCTTTAAAATAGATCCCATCGGCCTCGGCAGCATGAAACCACCTGCCATGTTCTCAGAGGAGCTCTTTTCTAATCTTGGAATCTCTGAAGTACGTTGGTCAGCAGGTTAGTGTCCCCAACATTGAGAGTTAACTATTATTATCTTGTTAGATTCAAATGCAGATTCATTTGTATTGCACTTTTCAACTTTTAAAACCTTTCAAAAAATAGAGTTAAGTCTTAGACTTCAGTGGTTCTCAACCTTATATTCAATGCCAAAACATTCAAATAACAAATCGCAATTCATTTTGTGGCTATTGCAATAGTTGTTAAAGGGGGCTGTTGAATTCAAATAAAAAATGTGATGTCAGTTTATATGTTTTACATTGAGAACCATTGTTAAACACAATATTATTTTAGAGGAATAGTTCACCCAAAAATCTCTCATCATTTACTCACCATCATGCCATCCCAGATGTGTCAATTTCTTTCTTCAGATCAACACAAATTAAGATTTTTAGGAGAACATTTGGGCTCTGTAGGTTCATACAATGCAAATGAATGGTGACCAAAACTTTGAAGCTCCAAAAAGCACATAAAGGCAGCATAAAAGTAATCCATACAATGCCAGTGGTTAAATCCATGTCTTCTGAAGCAAACCAAACGGTTTTGGGTTGGAATGGACCAAAATGTAACTCCCTTTCACTATAAACTTGACATCAGCAGTCTCCATGATTTCGAGCTTGATTACATTTCCTAGTGTTTGACGCATGTGCAGAGTGCTAGATGCTGCTAGGAAGTGTAATCGAGCTTGAAATCATAATCGCCAAGATAGTGAAAAGGTAGTTACATTTTGGTCCGTTCACACCCAAAACCGATTGGTTTGCTTCAGAGGACATGAATTAACCCATTGGAGTATTATGGAATACGTTTATGCTGCCTTTATGCGTTTATTGGAGCTTCATAGTTCTGGTCACCATTCACTTGCATTGTATGGACTTATAGTGCTGAAATATTCTTCTAAAAATCTGAATTTGTGTTCAGCAGAAGAAAGATAGTCATACACATCTGGGATGGCATGAGGGTGAGTAAATTATGAATTTTCATTTTTGGGTGAACTATTCCTTTAAGCCATTACTATTATTATTAATCAGTAAACATTTTTATTATAAGATGGTTAATAATAAAATGTAATATTTATATTTTTTTGAGTAGATGTCCCAGTGAAGGTGGTGGGAATCTTCTCTCAGAGGAACGAGAGGAGCATGCTATGGAAGCTCATCTACAGCCTGTTTGAGCGCATTTCCATTTTTCGCTATGGACGCGTGGAGCTGATCATGTTCATTAGCCAGAAAGAATACAATGTGAGCTCACCTGACTTTATATACTAAATACAGTGAGAAATATGCTGTCATGTTATAGGTCTACATCTTTATTATAATTGTTTTAATTTATATTTAATCTAGCTGCCCCTGGTTAAGAACCACTGATTCCAATCTTGAAATGATCAGGAACTTGGACTTTTCTTCTCTGTTTTATAGAAATTGGTGACCCGTCCAAGAGATTATAAGAATTACCAAGCTTATAGTGTTCTATGGCAGATGGCCTGTGATATTGAGTTACTGCACGAGGTAAGACTAGAAGACCAAGCCCTTGGGGACATCTTTTATTTTGCAACATTGTTTCCTTTTTGTTTTTGTATTTTTTTCTGAAATAGTTTTGTGTTCCCTTGCAATAAATTTATCATAGTTTTTCTATAGCAATAATCATGACATTGACCACAAAACCATGGTTTTACTATTGTCCTTGGGCAAGACACTGAACCCCAAGTTGCTCCCAATGGCAGGCTAGCGCCTTGCATGGCAGCTCTGCCACCATTGGTGTATGAGTGTGTGTGTGTGAATGGGTGATTGGGAAACAGTGTAAAGCGCTTTGGTAACCTCTAAGGTTAAAAAAAGTGCTATATAAGTGCAGACCATTTAATCATGGATAATCCTGTGGTTTCTATAAATTCTATGATTAATATTTGACAAAAAAAACATGTTTTGTCTTAAAATATGTTTTTTGTTTTTTTTTGTCTTATTGTCTCACCCATTCATTACCTATGTGTGGTCAAATTTGACCCCGAACACAATCAGTGTGAGGTTGTTGTTTTTTTGTCACCACCACAATCCAGCCCAATTTTTCTGTGCGTCTATAGATAGCAAATGTAGGAAAAGTCACCCCCTTTTTTAGGGATCTTGACTTGTTCCCTAGTTTTAGGAATCGCTGCTGGAACTGCTGTTGTGATGATATAATGTTCAATTTACTCTTGAATCCGTTCTGATGTTTCCAAAACACACTACACCAAGTATCCAGCATATAGCCAGTTCCAGCCATAGTGCACTTCCTTTGGCTTCTATAATTGTCGATTCAAAGTGGGTGAAAATTTACACCCTAGGCTCTGTATTTGTCCGATATATATATATATATATATATATATATATATATATATATATTTTATTTTATTTTTTTTTTGTTTGTTTTTTGTCATTTACCAGATGGAAAAATATATACAGTATATAATGCATCATAAAACTTTGTGTACTATAAAGTATCAATTAATATGATGGACTGAAGTGTTTGTCCATGTACTACTGTGTCCATCTTTTACTGAATGTCTACTTTGTCTGTGTTACCAGGAGCCGTTGTCATCTTTTTTGACAACAACCAAGAAGAAAGGAACGTCAACCTCAAAGAGCACAGTATGTATTGACACATAAATAAGCATTGCTTCAACAAAATGTCCTCTTTATGTATTAGTTTCAGTATCCGTTTTTCATTTTTCACCTTTTCCCCCCCAGCTGTCCCATGCAGATAACCTCTGTTTGGTGCGGATAACCCCACGTGAGGACCTGTTTACCTCTCATCTCACTCCCTTGAACGGCACCACTCTGGTCATGATGGTTAAACAATGCCTCGCCAAAAGGAAAAGCAAGCTGATTGAACAAATTAAGTAAGCTGATGAAGCCTGGATTCAATGTACATATACTAAATGTTGGTCTTTATCATAATATGCTTCCTTTGTTGTCCTCCATTTCCAAAGCTTATGGAGTCCTGGCAGTGGGTCAGAACTAATTTCAAAGCTTGGCTTACTCGATGACACCCTGACAGGTGACATTTACCCGGATGAGTACAAGCGCCTGTTTGAGTTAATGGAGCAGTCAGGGAAATTTGCTGAGAGCTGGCTTCACGAAGAGACCTTGGAAACTAAGAACACTGGCTGTGGGTAATAGTGCCTGGGACACGTTACCTACCGAACTAATCATGGATGAAAAATGACTACCTAGAGTTCACAATAAGCAACATATTGCTTAAAAAGAGTCTCAGATTTTAAGCAAGGTCAAACTCCTGGTTAATGATGGCAAATTAGTAGACTAACAAAGTATTTTGATAAAGTTAGATTTCTAAAATTTTGATTGACAGACAGTTTATGTTTGCAGCCTTTTAGGTTGTCTGTGACTGATGGCTGAATATCTTTGAACAAGTAAGGAGACCTTCCCTAAAATGTGTTGGTATTGAAATTAAAAGTAGTGTTGCCACTACGGAATGCATTAAACGTATGTGTCTGTGCTGAAAGTACACCAAAACCTGCATGATTGCTTTATAATCACTGGAAAATAATACTTTTTCATTATGTAAGAAATAATAATCAATTTGTAATCCTAATCAATAGGACATTACCAACCCAATTATTATGTGAAATTTCAAAAGCATTTTAGCATTTTATCACTTTCACTTTTATGTTTTGAATGGTTGCTGTATTTAAAAAAATCTAAGATTTTTTTTTATAAAAAATAAATAAATGTAATTACTGAGAGGAATTTGATTTCTTGGTTTTGATATGAAGAATTAAATAAGTGTTATCCAGTTTCTCACTGAAAATCCGCCATAGCTCAGCATTTAGCACATTTGCGAGAGAAGTTATGATGTTATTTGTGAACAAATCGTTATTTTGAGTCTTGATTTTTTTTTCAGTGAATAAGTTGATATGGTTCACGATTTAGATTGATCTGGTTCCTTTGCTGGTTCAAGGAATCTTTCACCCAAAAATGAAAATGCTCTCGTTATTTGCTCACCCTCATGCCATCCCAGATGTGTAAGACTTTCTTTCTTCAGCAGAACACAGACTTTTTTGAAGAATATCGCAGCTCTGTAGGTCCATAAAAGGCAAGTGAATGGTGGCCAAAAGGCAGCATAAAAGTAATCCATAACCTGAGTTAAGGCTAACTTGAGTCACAGAGGATATTACAGATAAATAACTTGCATTTCTGCGTTTTCTGCACACAAAACTATTGTATGGCTTCAGAATACTTTTTTTCCATTCAGAAGGTTATACGGTATAAGACCTATGACTAGTTCCAAGGAACTTTTTTTGTCCTTGTGCAGCCAATTACACTGTTCACTTTCATTGTATGGGAAAGAGCAGTCTGGACACACTTCAAACAATTCCTTTCATACCTCAAAAACGTGTTTGGAGTGACTTAAGGTTGAATAAACGATTATAGTATTTCATTTATCCTATTACGTATCGAATTAAATAGAAATAACTGCAAAATATTTTTTGTAGCAAGAAGTAAACATTTAAGCTTGTAATAATTAGTCTTGTGCATAGGGTGGCAGTGAAAGCACACAGTGTGGGCATCAGCTCGTGAATATTTGGAAGGTTACCAATCGACATCTGGGCGTCCTAATTAATAGCAATAGTTTAAAGGTGCCCGCTGAATTACTCAGCTGAGTAGCAACAAACTCCCTTTCAATGCAAGTCAGTCCGTTTAGAGGACATATGGAATTGTCTCGGTTAGGCTGGTTCAGTTTATGCATATTCGTGTTCTCGAGTTGACTGACAGGTATCTCAAATAAAAATAAATAAAGGTAAATCAAAAAATAAATTAGCGTGAATCAAAAAAAAATAATAAGCGCAGATAAAAAAAAATAAATAAAAAAAAAGTATAATAAGTGCAAAAATAAATAAAAAGCACATAGCAAAATAATTAGTGCAGATCAAAAAATAACAAGCATGAATCAAAAAATGTATAAAACATTTAAAATATGCTGGGGAAAAAAACAAGAGAAAAATTTATGCAAAGTCATCAGAATTGTAAACAAAATCATGTTTTTCTTTGTTATTGTTTTCTGTGCTCTCTAATATTTTCATTTTAAAAATAAGAAAAAGCATGCATGTGCTGCGTAGGCTAAACATGAGAAATATGGCGTCATCTGGTGGAAAATATAAAACATTAAAATTTTGAAGCCGGGGCTCTGGAATGAAATCATAATGTAATATAATTCACGATGTTATGCTTTAATGCCACGGGGGTCAAATATTGCAGTTTTAATGGAGGACATTTTTGTCCTTACCGTCCTGAGTGTAACTGTTTTGTGTACACGGTGTATTATAGATTTATTATAGGAACTGATCGAGGTTGAAATATCAAAATTCACCAAAAAATACACAACCGTTGGCAAAATGTATGCCGTTGGCAGTAGCACAACCAAAACGATCGAAAAAAGACAAAAATGTCCCGAAGGTATTGAAAGTACCCAGCGTACCCAAGCGACATCCGCGTGACATCATTAATATTAATGAGATAAAGCTTTCTTCGGAAGTACCCGGATGAATGACAGGAAGAGCTGCGCAGACGTGTAGCAGCAGCAGCACACAAACACACATCAGCCGAGAGCCAAGACCGCTGCTGCCTGTCTGCGGTTTACAAGGACCTACATCCGATTTCAAACCACCTGCCTTATCAGTTCGTGAGTAGTGCTGCTTATATTCAATACAATACTCATAAAATTGAGTAACAGCGTGTGAAAAAGAGATAAAAATGTGCAGTAAAAAAAAGACTTGATGCACTAGTGGTGCTATACATGTTAGCACTATAATTAATGACAGGTACTTCCATGTTTCCATACTACCAGCATCTGATCTGAGAACGCATTTATTAACAGTTCAGAGAAATGTGATGTTTACAATGGTGGAATAGGAACTTACAAAGCTTTCTGTTAACATTTCACGCTGCATGCTTAAAATGTGACAGATGTTTTGATACTGCATCTAATATTGAATGTGTATACACACCATGTTGGACACAATGCATTATATAATATTAGCATCTGCTTTCATCCTTCAGTGGAAAGACAGCTGCAGTTTGTGTAATCTGTTGTTTATTTACATTAGTTTAGAAGTGGTGATGGTTTGTTATGGGATTGATCACCTTTAAAACAGAATGGGGACTGAAGTTCAAGCATCATTTCAAGGAAGGTGTCACATATCTTTTGTTTAATAATTAATAAACAGAATGTATTTCTGGCTTACTGTGCTTTGTTGAGCTTAAGTGAGTATAGTATAGTTTTGCTTGCGACTACTAAGAACTTTCTATGTTCTAGGAAATAAATGACTATTAGGCTGGGAAGGCAATCAAAGGATTGACACATCACAGAGGTCACAAGCTCTCCCAGAGGTCAAATTTTGACATCAGTTAAGCTTAAATCAACAGCATTTGTGGCATAATGTTGATTACCACAAATTATGTAGAATTGTCCCTCGATCCTTTTAAAAACATTTAAAAAAATCATTTTACAGTAAAGTGAATGGGGCCAGTCAATAAACACTAAAAAACACATTGTTTCAAAATTATTGCCACAAGAAGTAACCATATTTGTTAACATGATTTTAGTGAGTAAATAGTTTACAAACTTTATCTGTGTAAAGTTATGTGCAATAATCAAACTCGTTGTCAAGTAAACCCTGTAATATGGTAGGCCAAGCTGCAGACAGACAGACACACACACACACACACACACACACACACACACACACACACAATTTACAGTTTGTAATGCCGGTAAATCCCTCCTTTTATCACACAAAAATGTTGTCCGCA
Organism: Xyrauchen texanus; assembly: GCF_025860055.1. NCBI lineage: Eukaryota > Metazoa > Chordata > Actinopteri > Cypriniformes > Catostomidae > Xyrauchen > Xyrauchen texanus. The sequence goes on from NC_068297.1 coordinate 6,241,158, forward strand.
CGTGTTATGCTTACGTCTTGTGGTTATACTTTTGAAACCAACCTGTTCTCATAGTGAAAACGTGACTATATACAGTTTTGCCAAACTTGTTTTGCGTGTCTCCAGGTACAATTCCCAGCAGTTTCCTGGTGAAATGAACCGAGGCATTACAACAACTGTGTTTTATTCACTTTCACTCAAATCATGACTTCAATGGCTGATTATGACTTTATAAATACATATTTTTTTCTCTCTATTATTCAGAACCTGCTATTTTTATGACATCGACACTATTATGGTGCGTTCACATACAACGCATTTACTTTTTATTACATACAAAGTCAATGCAAAGATGCGAATAGACGCATCTATTGAAGCGAATGATGCGACTCGGTCACGCGGAATCGCTTCATTCAAAAACTCGCGAGAAATTCGCATGACGCGTTGTCGTGAAAGCCTATCAGCATTGAGATTGTCTGGATGTCACTGATGTACTGACGTAGTAGCAGAAGAAATCTGGAAAAATGTATGAAAAAAATTGTTGTAGCGGTGTGTGGGTATCCGGAATTGTATGACACAACGTCACACATGTACAGAGACCGGACGAAAAAAGACATCATGTGGATGAAAGCGAGCGAGGAAGTTGGACTACCTGGTAAGTTTTGAAAATATGCGCGTCTACTTTATTCCAGCTATTGGTTGTACTTTAGTATGAGCCAAGTCGTAGAAGCCCCTCCACCTGTCCTTTTCCAGAAGAGAAGGGAGAATACTTGCAGCTTCGCATTGTATGTGAACACACCACTACTCTAATACATCTTTTAAGAAATTATCAATTTTAATGCTTGTACTATATTACAGACCTGCCTACATAAATGCACTGTTTCCAATGCAAACAGCTTGCATGGTAGCTCACCTGATATAGCGCTGGACTCTGGTTCAAGACCAGCCATGAAGTCAAGCTGACATGTGACATGACAGATTCATAGAAGCAGCATGACATGATGTGTTTGCTTCCGAAAATGTGCTTTTTCATCTCGCTTCTGCATTTTAAAACCCTATTGGTTAGGTTTAGGTGTTGATTTGGAAAGGATTTCTTTTTTAAACATCTCATTTATATTTTAAGACACTATTGGTTAGTTTTAGGTTAGGGAGGTATGTTTTAAAAACATTCATTTAAAATTCACCTTAAAACCGCATCTGAATAAGGCACCGTTTTACTCGCTTTTGATGCCCCCAGCTGGACATTTCATTAGAAAACTGCAGCCAAAATTGTTAAACAGCACATAGATTTTGAATAGCAAAAATGTTGTCATGGTCACGTAAATTTCATGAGATCAAGCTGTTTGAAACGTTGTGTATTGACGGGTCCTGTTCACTTCCAATATAACTGCCTTGCAGTGTCTGTTTTTTTTTGCTTCTTTTTTTCAAAGGAACATGCAACAATTTAAAAAAATTTTTTGTGGTGATCAGCATATGCCACAAAAGCAATGCATTAAGCTATATTTGTATTGAACCGGGAAATTTAAATAAAATACTTTATCTTATTTGATTTGGCTTTCTATTGCCTATAAGAGTGTGTAGTACTCTCCAGGGTAATTATAGGTTTGGATTTTTAATTTGTCGTTTCAATTTAGTTTACTTTCGTTGGTTTTTCTCACTATTTTCTAGTATAGTTTACTTGTTTACTATTTTAGTGTTTACTGGTTTCATTTCAAATGTTTCTCTAACTTCATTACATTTCTCAGGATAGTCTTGTGTTACCTCTATCTAGTGGCATTTTTTTCATGTTTAATTAAGGATTAGAAATGTTTCAAATTTAAAAATTTAGGGTGAAGATGGGTAAAGTGGGACAGTTAAGCTTGAGTCCCATTGTATCCATATGTATTTAATTAAATAATTACTAAACTAATCTGGGAAGTAAACGATTAACTTATTGTGGTTTTAAATTGATGATTTTACATCAGGATGTGTGACCGCTTATTTCATGATCACCAGAAAAAGCATTGGTAAATATTTTTAAGGTTTTAAAATGGGAAAAGTTGACTTGATGTTTTTAAATGTTACATGTGGTAACTTGAAATGAAAGTGTATATTGTTAAAAAAAAAATTATAATAATTTGTAGTTATTTTCTACATAATAATTTTCCCCCTATCATTTGGTCTAAAGAGGGTCTTCAAATGTTTCTTCCCAGTATTGAGTATGTCTTCATTTTTGATTTTGACTAAATTTGTGTTAAGACATGCTAAACCTTCTTTAAAGGTATAATACCAGGTTATGTTTCATTTAGATCATAATTAAAAGTACCTAGAAACATCATTTCCAAAAGTGTCCCACTTTGCCCATATTGAATCTGTGTATCAAAAACGAAAATTAATCCAAGATCATTTTTATTTTGTTTTCGTTTTGGATAAGGGTGTAACGGTACACTCATTTCACGATTCGGTTCAGTTCACAATACTGTACTCTAAATCAAGAAATCTCTCTGAATCACTTCTGCTCCATGTATTCACTTGCATGGTTTCATTTTCAGTTCTCACGTATTCAGCTAGTAATAGCATTTTAGTGCTCCTCGTGTGCATGAAGTGATTTCCATGTGAATGCCTGCCATACGTATGACTTTGCGCGTATTGGATACAGATCCTTGTAAAATTGAACAATAAACGGTTACACCCTTAGTTTCATGAATAAGGATTTTAGTTTCATTTTTTTCAACTCTTTTCAGTTTTTATTTTCATTTCAGTTAAAGAAAACTTTTCTTTTTAGTTTTCGTTAACGATAATAACAGGCAATCTCGGGTTCGTTAACAAATTTGAACATATTTAAATCATTTATCAGAATTCCACAGGTTTCCCCCCAAATTCAGTGCTGATAATGCAAAAAAAAAAAAAAAGCCTGGGCTTTGTTAAATACACTTACAAATAAACACATTTATTCAGTCATTATTATGCAGTTGGACGTTGCAAACTTTAGTTTTAAACTAATTGTTTATCGTAGAGGATTTTGATTATATTCACAGATGGTTTTGAAGAATTTGATGATTCTCTCTCTCTCTCTCTCTCTCTCTCTCTCTCTCAAATCAGCTTTATTTGCATGTATACTATGTACAAAGTTGCCAAAGCATTTAGTAATAAACATATTACAAACATAAAATACGTATATACACAGTACAATAAATAAATAATTATGAAAGAATTACAAACAAATGACAATTAAAAGATAGAGCAATTCTCTCTCTCACACACACACACCTCCCTAGCTTTAATGTTTTAAATGTTTTCCCCTTAAAGGATAGCGGGTTAATTGATTTCTGGATGAATAAACATGGCATCTCACATACCCAACTAATTCACTGCTTGCCATAACATAATTGACCTCATGTTATACTTGTTCTGCCGTTTTATGTGTCCACTATTTACGTACAAAATCCTTAATGTAAAAAGAAATCCGTAAAATAATGTGACCTTATCAGCTTTGTGTTTACTTGGGCATTAAAGCGCAGTAACCCAAATCTGTGTATAGTTTGTGCTCACTTGCTTTTTCTCCTGCCGTTTGTAACAAATCACTTGAAAAATCAGTTCAAATTGTCCAAGTACTGAACCGATATTTTGCCCATTCTGGGTGATGTGGTTAGGCTGTGGATGTGTGTAGGTGGTCATAACGAAGGGCGAGATCTAATTGTCCTTAACTGAGTCACTCACTATATGCTGCCAGAAAAGCAAATACATGCCTCAGGTCTGCGATGAGTCAGCCTGCTCTTTTACAGAGCCAAATAACATCTGCCTCAAGTCGATCTGTCCTCTAAAAAACAGACTTTTAGCATCCAGGTTGTCTTTGTTACAGTGACCTGTGTTTATAATGATTATTTTGTGCTCCTATGTATTTTAATGTGCGTGTGCCCATTGTAACATTTTAGTAGACTTATCCAATGCATTCATAAAGTATTCAGACCCCTTAATGTTTTCACATTTTATGTTGCAGCCTTATGCTAAAATGCTTGAACCCTTTCATATGTACCATCACACATATGTGACGGTTAATAACTGGGCCCTGCATAGTAGCGTCACACATGTTTTGCAACAGTCAGTTACTTTACCAGCTGCTAGATTCAAATCGGCTTTTGCACTGACTCAGGCTACACTGTTCAAGTGTCTGTAGTTTGTAGTCACTCAAACAGGTACTCAGTCTTTTAAACCACAAAATAAGTTTATTTTTTATACATTGTACCATGATAACAGTTCAAAGCTTCTATATGCACAGCTATCATATCTAAACGCGATCTTCCCATGCATCCAGCCACGTCTGCTAAGGTGCAGATTAGTGTTGTTAAAAAAAGTACCGGAACTCCGGTACCAAGTTGATAGTAAAATGTAGTAAACAAAATTTCTCTAGCATCAGAATAGCATTCAAAACAGATTAAAGTGCACAATAATTTCTTTTTAAGTGACTGGTTAAGTGCTCATGGTAAAGATGTGTTTTTAGCTGTTTTTTGAAAACAGAGAGTGAGTCAGCTTCACAGATGGAGTTGGGAAGGTCATTCTACCAATGTGGTACGATGAAGCCGAAAGTCCAGGAAAGTGTTTTGGAGCCTCTTTGTGTTGGTACAACAAGGCGACATTCCTTAGCCGACCACAGGCTTCTGGTGGGCGTGTAGCTCTGCAGAAATAATTTTAGGTATGCTGGACCCAGTTACTCTTCTGTATGTCAGAATCAGAGCCTTGAATTTAATACGTGCATCAACCGGCAGCCAGTGGAGAGAGACAAAGAGTGGTGTAACATGTGCTCTCTTTGGTTCATTAAAGACCAGACGTGCTGCTGCATTCTGGATCATTTGCAGAGGTCTTATTGCACATGCAGGAAGGCCTGCAATGAGAGAGTTACAGTAGTCCAGTCTAGTTATGACAAGTGACTGAACAAGTAGTTGTGTGACATGTACAGAGAGGAAGGATCTTATCTTCTACAAATCTACATGATCTTGCGGTCTTTGAGATGTGGTCTGTGAAATACAATTTTAGTTTTTACTTTATGAATGCACTGTATATAAAACAATTAAAAGATAACAAAAGAAGTCAGAAACAAACATTTATTGATGGAGATATGATTTTAATATATCCATACAGTGCATGTCAATGGTGTCCAAACTTTCAAGCTCCAAAAAGACAAAAATGCAGCATAAAGTCAATACTACTCTAGTGGTTTAATCCATGTCTTCTGAAGTGATACAATTGGTTTTGGTTAAGAAACTGACGTATTGTATATAAATATTCAAAAAGATTGTCAAGTGAATTGATTTTTTTTATCCTCCAGCTCACTTTATTCAGTTCACAAATATTGCATTTTCCTAAGTTGAATTACACGCAATGAAATATATTAGCATGAGCATCATAGTATTCATACATTCAGTCTGATGTTCCAGAATCCCCCAGAGCAGATGAAAAAACAAAACAGTGAGTCTGCTTTAAGAGTTGTAAGATGATGTATATTATTGCATAAGCTCTATCATGAGACACTATGTTATTGAGGATGGTGCTCTTCCTTCAGTTGCAACCCAACAGGGACTGTCATGAAAAATCTTCATAGTTGGAATTCACTATTCATTGAAACCAAACAGTCACTGAGAGATGGAGGAAAAAAAGAGAGGTGAAGAAAATAGACTTAACCAGTGAATTGCATTTGTGTGTCTTGTAGAAGTGCTTTCATTGCACTTGTGAATGGCAGAGCTCACTGCGCACACATCAAATCAGATGCACATCGGGTGCTTTTCGTTAGTCTGTTCTTCAAAATATAATCACATTTCGTCTAATTTCTTATCATATATCACTCCGAGAAGTCTTACAGTTCGCCTCCCACAGTGGCTGGTACATCAGCAAAATACTCTGCATGAAAAATCTGCATTTGGCAGGTGTTCGTTTCAAACCTTGTTCAACAGGAGTAGGCTGTATGACAAATTCAGGAGAAAGGAAATCAACACCGTGTCATTGACCTCAAGCTTTGCAATTGCACCCACACTTTCTACAGGAAAATTATCTCTAGAAAGTTTTAAACGATCATGTGTTGCTGAATGGTGAGACACCCGGCGAGCCACTTGATTTTTAACGAAGAGCCACAGGTTCCCAAACCCTGTTCTAGAGACTGCTGTGTGTAAAAATGCGATTATCTAATGGCAACAGTGCAATGCATAAAATCATGCAGATATGGGTCAGGAGCTTCAGTTAATGTTCACATCAACCAACAGAATGAGGAAATCTTTTTGATTTGGAGCTGGCATGGTGGTTTGTGCCAGATGGGCTAGTTTGAGTATTTCTGTAACTGCTGATCTTCTGGGATTTACACACACACTACAGTCTCTAGAATTTACTCTGAATGGTGCCAAAAGCAAAAAACATCCAGTGAGCGGCAGTTCTGTGGATGGAAATGCCTTGTAGATGAGCGAGGTCAACAGAGGTGTGTGTTTGTGTGTGTGTGAATTTATCGTAAAATGCAGTCAATTTTTAAGCTTTCAAGGTTTAGAAATCGCACAAGACCCTATTGCGATTTCAGTCTTAACTCAATCAATTGTGTAGTCTTAATGTGTAACATTTTGCTGGTTTTGCTTGTTGCGTGTCAAAATCCCAGGAGATCAGCAGTTACAGAAATACTCAAACCAGCCCGTCTGGCACCAAAATTCATACCATTGTCTAGGTCAATGAGATCACATTTTTTCCCCCATTCTGATGTGAACATTAACTGAAGCTCCTGACTTATATCTGCATGATTTTATACATTACACTGCTGCCACACAATTGGCTGACTAGATAATCGGATGAATATGTAGATGTACAGATGTATCTAATAAAGTAGCCAATGAGTGTTTTTGTAATGCATATATATAAATATTACACACACACGCATTAACATAATAATAGGTTTACAGTATTACTGACCAGCTCTGTAGGAGTGTTTTTTTTTCTTTTTTTTTTTTTTTTTTTTTTTTTTTTTGCAGTTTGTGTGTGAAAGATTACCTGTAATGATATCATGTGAATGATGCTAAACCTGTTGAGCTGAATGAAAGCATTGTCAAAATAGCTTGAAACAAATACCATTCAAAATCACAGACAAGTTGACAAATCTCAAGTGTTATGCAGTGCTCTCAACAAACATGAAGTGAAATTACTGGTAAACTATGAGTCATTGTTCTTAAATGCCAGCAGTGACCTACTTTGTTTCCTGATGGTTCACGCCCATAATAGTGTCCTTAACCATTTGTTTCTCTCCAGGGCCAGGGGAAAGCACCATTGAGGGGCCTGCAGGGGTTCGAGTGGATCTCCATGCTCTCGGTCATCAGGGCCTCATGGATGACGGACAGTGGCAGAGCAACAGCCCAGTGAGGCGGGGAGGAGTAACTGACCCTGACCTCTTAAACGAATCAGAGTTCTGCAGCAGCCCAGATGATAATCAGAACCGGCTGGTGGAGGAAGAGGTTGAACAGGGGCCCCATGGAGGACTGAGGCCCCTCCGACAGTATAAAACTCATAAGAGTGGTGATGAGGATTATGATTGTTCCAAGATGGAGTATGAAGAAGAGGAGGAGGAGGAAGAGGTGGATAGTAACAGTGGTGCATACTCTCCAGAGCTTGATGGACACAATCAAGACTCCCCAACACCTAGTCCCAGTCCCACAGGTAACAAACACCATCACATTGGGACAGGGACTCCTCCCAGGCTATATTTTGAAAAATGACACCGAAACCATGTACATTTAGCATGGTTTATAATACCTTTATCAGTCAGTCACAACAGGTTATAGTGTCATTTGATCACCAGTGTTTGAAAAGCTACTGTAGCTTTCCAAGCAACAACCTGCTCATAATTTAAAGTACTTAAATGATGGGCATGGGTAGCTCAGCAAGTATTAGCCCGGTTCAAGGGAGGGTAAAGTCACATGGGGTAACCTCCTCATGGTCGCCATAATGTGGTTCACTCTCGGTCGGGCTTGTAGTGAGTTGTGCGTGGATGCAGCGCTATGTCTCCACGGTAATGTGCTTAATAAGCCACGTGATAAGATGCGCAGGTTGACTGCCTCAGACGCGGAGGCAACTGAGATTTGTCCTCTGCCACCCGGATTGAAGCGAGTCTCTACGCCACTATGAGGACTTAGAGCGCATTGGGAATTGGGCATTCCAAATTGGGGAGAAAAAGGGGAGGTAATCTAAAATAAAGACTATAATTTAAAGTCAAGCTATCTTTTTAAATAATTAAAAAGTTATATAAAATAGCTAACAACATTTATATTATTTAAAACTGAATCCAAAACGTAGTAATTTTTTGTTAAACGTAACAAGCCTCTTCCTACAAATAGTAGTGTGACAAAACTGCTGCTTTTAATGTCATATTGAGTTTTGTAGAGCTTTACATCGGAGTGAACTGAGAGGTATCATGCTTTCTTAAATATTTATGAATGTAACACAATATTGATACATTGATTGGCACGTTATTTTCTCAAAGGGTTATGTGTATGGATGCATCAATGCGGTGTAGGTGGTTGTCAAATGTTGAGAATCTAGTTACCATACACACAAAAGTTACAAAGGTTTTTGTACGAGTTTACAGGTTAGTGTATGAAACTGGTGTAACTGCAAACTGAACAATTAAAAACTGCAATGCTTGTTATGCAATTTCTCTGGGTGAAGCCTTGAATTGAAGGTATGCACTGATGTAGCGTCCATAGATATTTATCGGCCAATTTATGCTCAAATTAAAACCATCTGCAAATCTGTTTCAAGCATGAAAATTCTGATAGGAAAAAACAATGGTTTATATAATTTGTCACACTTCGTAAAAACTCTGTAAATTCAAATGCACAATTCGGAAATAATGATATCCACAGAATGTAAAAGACTTGGCACTTCTAAGAAGATATTTAATAATTCTCGTTCTCACATTAATGAGGAAAAAACAATGTGATAGCTGTGAAAGTGGCACTTACCTTTACATGAGGTAAAACCATCCAAAATGCTTTAAAACCAGAAAAATTTACTTTTTAGACATTGGTATGGTATACATTAAGACTACACGATTGATTAAGTCTTAAAATAGCTTAAAAATAGACTGCATTTGCGATTTAAGTCAGCGCTTTAGTCGGCATTGTGTGTGCAAGCAGCGCCCTCTAGCGGTTTGTCTGGCATTATCCTTCATACCACAACAAAACTAAAGGGAGTTTGGTTAAAACATTTTCTTTTTCCATGATGTGGTTGACATTTCCATGGAATTGCCCAATTTATGCATAATCTGAATTGTTGCTTGTGATGTTCTAAACATTACAAACATGTAAAATGAGTTCTGTTGTTTTGAACTGCAAAAACAGAAGTGCAGAAATGTTTTCAAAGTACAAAATTATATGTATGTGTATATATATATATATATATATATATATATATATATATATATATATATATATATATATATATATATATATATATATATATATATATATATTTTTTTTTTTTTTTTCATATCAATCATCCTGCTTTGATATTTAGTCGTTTAAAAAAAAAAAAATTTCATATATTTATCTTTCATTATGGATCTCTTTAAAAATGTGACCTGTCATGACTTCAACAGATCCATAATCCGTGCTAAATGGATTTAATTCAATAGGTTTAATTCAAGCTCTCAAACCACAAAAAGACAAACATGTTACTGAAAATACATTGTGTGGGCTATATGAAAGATACACAATATATCATCCAGTGATGGTTAGAATGTCCTGTTATGCTCCGTGGTGCTGCAGAATTTTGAGCACCCTTCGGAGTCTTAGCTGGGCCCTACAGACAGACGCAGAGCGTTAATGTGCGCAACTACATAGAAAATAACTTTCACATTTTTTTAATGCGGCATGTCATTTACAAATTTTTTTGATAAATATGTATGAAGCAACTAAAACTATTGTGTAACAAGTAGTCCTATTTATATCTGGAAAAAATGCAGATATAGATTGATAATCATTTGGGAAGTTTTCCGATCGACGTGTGAAAAAGGCATGGATTCCAAGCCTAAAAATATCTGCTCTCTTGTATTTCAGCTTTCAGACGGTCCGAATAAATGTCCTACATTATGTTCATGCTATTGAATAGTTGAGTTAGTAATGTTGTTACTTTCAGTTAGTTACTCCCCAATACTGGTAATAAAGGTGTGCTCACGTCATGCGGATTACGAGATTCCAACCGTTCCCATTTTCATAGAATTTGAACTCCGATTTGACAGAAAAAGAATGCACATTCTCTGGAAGTGCCTTAAATAAACGAATGAGTAAACTTGGTAAAACTCTTAATCATCTGTCCTACTTTTCATTATTATTGAAACAGATCATAAATTATGACCCCAGGCAGAATCCGTTAAGTCACGTAATAGCAATCCATGTGAAAATCTCCACAGTTGACCGATATATCCATGTTGAGCTATGTGTGTGGATTGATGTTAAATGGCTTCAAATGTGGCTCATCCATCCAATCATATTTTAGAGCCAGAAATACCAGTTTTATAAATCGGTTGTTGTTATTTTTGTTTTCAGTGTCTGAGAGCCTTGTCAGCCCTGAAGGGCCCCCTCACAGTGAGACTGGTTCACCCCGGGGCTTCAGTCGATCTGTGGCTGTTTCTCTCCAAGAGCTGGGGGAGCAGGGAGACCATCCACTTCTGCCACAGTACCTTCACCAAGTATGATCGTCCTGTGAAACCTCTTTCTGTCTTTTTGTAGTTATTTTAACAGTGGGTAGCTTGTTCACTGCCAGTAGATGGAGCAAACCACTTTGCTTTTATGAACTTGCCTCACTAACTTATATAAGCCAGGACACAAGATAAATTTGCTTGTACTGCTCTTGTTAGTCTGTTGTTGGTGTTGGCCCATGCTGATAACATTGACCGATTCAGCAAGTCCATAAAAGCATGTGGTATCAGAGAGGAAACAGAATAACCAGTACCTTAAATGGTCAAGCTCTAATAAATGTTTATATTAGCTTGACCTCATTTAAGTGTATTTACAAGCAGCTCTTTGCTTGCACAATGGTACCACATTCAGCTGTTTTTGTATTATCCTGAAAATGGGTTTATGCGTAACTAAAGTTGATGGAGGGACAGATGACTCATAAAAGCTAATAATACGATTGCTAAAACTGCTCATTTATTTCCCTGTCCATTTTGTTCCTTCGGTGCAATTAAGAGGGGGCATATCAAGGGGAAAAAAATTAGAAAATGACTCATTTAAAGTGAAGTGAGTGCCTTGCATGTCTTTAGATCTTTTAGTGCTGTCCAGAAATTAGAAAGAAAAAAGAGGTTGATTTATATAGATAGAAAAACTGGGAAGTAAGAAAGGTCACTACTAGGTTTTATAGTCGCCCACTCTGTGAGACATCTCTTGTGTTGAGTTGGTGTGTTCAGGAGGAATACTGTATGTGCTGTAGTCATTGTCATCCTGTCTGGACATGACTTTACAAGATAAAAAAAGCTGATGACAAGAGTCATGGAGTCTTTGCTCCTTAGATGACAGTTGTGTATCTGTCACAGCCAGGTGTAGTAGAATAAATGATGTCTCAGAAGAATTAACTTGTTTTTCAGGTGTAATACGTTTGTAAAATTACAGGAAGTGCATATACAGCATGTTTTAAGTGTAATGGTAAATTAGCATAATTATAAAAAAATGCTTTAAAATCACTTTTATAAGTCATTTACAAACTTTTTATGATCTTTAATTGAGTTAGATTATTAGTTAATATACATGCAAATATGAGAATAATATGTACGGTATTTATTGAAGGTTAATGACATTTCTAATTATTTGAATGGATGTTAATCTGTTCAACATTTTGTAATATAATAATTTTGTTAACACTTTACAATAATGTTGTATTTATTAACATTAGTTAACATGAACTAACAATGAACAGTACTTGTACACCACTTAACCTTGATGTTAATTGCAAAATATACAAATATATATTTTTTAATTATAAGGTGTATAGATTAACATTAGTTTATGCATTATGAAGTAATAATGAACCATAAATAAAGATTAATAAATGCTGTAAAAATATTTTGTCCATTGTTAGTTTATGATACCAAATGTGTTTACTAATGTTAATAAATAGAACCTTATTGCAAAGTGTTACCATATTGTTTGTTAATGTTATGTATTGTGTTACCCAAGTATGTTCTTCTGTAATTATGTTCTTCAGTGTGTAATTTGTTGAATAATAATACTAAGTAAATCTTTCTATCTTTACAGATTGCAGAGTCGTTTATACGTGATGAGGACTGTATCCTTAAAATGTTTGTCACAGTTTGTTGAAGCAGGACCCAAACACGGTGGCAAATTTAAAAGGCTATATTAAAAAAAATACAAAGAAAAATCCCCCAATGGAGAAAAACAAAGTAAAAATCTTAAAACAATCGACTGGGAAGACACATATACACAAAACAATCTGGCACAGGACTGAACATGAGAGGAGCTATATATAGGGAAGGAACTAAGGTGGGTAACGAGGGAAGGCGGGTGAGGCTAATTAAATGATAACTGTGTAACACAGGGGCGGGGCCTAGATGTGAGACAGAAGAGAACATGGCAAACAATCCTGACGGAAGCCATGTGCTCACACAAACCACAACTAGCAAAAAAGAAGTAAAAACACAAGACAGACAGAAGATCGCATTGCAGCAGAACCGCATCCGAAGCCATGCGCTCACAAAGACCAGACATGGAGCATGAGTGTCCAGATCCAAACTCAGAAACCAGACCGAAGTTCAGGATACAGACACCATGCTCTGAACATGAGACACAGACTAAGGAGAAAAGCACATGGCCAGGAAAACAACCAAATCTGTGCGCTCACACAGAGACATAGAATATGCGTGTCAGGATACATTCACCACAATAAACCTGACCAGGGCTGGACTGGGAAGATAAATCGGCCTGGGAATTTACATAGCAACTGCCCGAAAATTGTTGTTCGCTGTCCTTTTCTGCATATCGTGGTGCCGTTTTGTGGTCCGTTTTGCATAAAGCGGCAGCTCATTTTAGCTTATTGAAACCCGTTTCGCGGCCAACCCACTGGCCCGCTCGGTTCTCCCGATGGCCAGTTGTCCCCTGATCGGCCCCAGTATGCCAGATTACCAGTCCAGCCATGAACCTGACTGACAATAGTGAGAGGATCCTCCTGTCAATGTGGTTTAATTGTAGAGTAACAAGAGCTGGTTTCCTCCATACAAAGTTTTCATTATTTTTATTATGTAGGGCTGCAGCTAACAATTATTTTGGTAAGCGATTATTCTAACAATTATTTGAACGATTATTCGACTATTCTGCAATTATTGAAACGATTAATCATCAGCTCTTTACCGATTATTCAGCTTGTGCCCTGACTTAAAAGTTTTTTTTAAACGTGCTTCCTAACAATAAAGAGGACAAAATCATCTTTTAAAAATACATCTAGATGATAGTCACTGAATTAAGGTTTAATATATTAAGGAAATTCACTGCAAAAAAATCCTATAATCAAGTGTTTTTGTTTTCCATTTTAAAATTGTATAAAATTCCTTAATACAAGATACATTTACTTGAGAAGCAACATATAAGATATTTAGACTTGCTTTAAGAGAATATATCTTAAATATACATGTATTTTGTATGTAAGTGTATATAGTGCAGTAAAGACAAAATATACTTATATTCAAGATCTATTCTCTAAAAGCAAGTACAAATATCTAATATGCTGCTTCTCATGTGAATGCATCTTTTTTAAAAATCTTGTGCAGTATAGCTGCTAAAACAAGCCCAAAAACAAACTGTGTATAATAGGGCAAAGACTACCCTCTCTCACTTTTTTGTTCACTTCAATCCATCTTTAACTCACAAAAAAACAAAAACTCTCTTTTATTAATAAAGCTGCTTAGTTTTGGAGTTTGTGGTTATTTACATGATCTGCTTCCATATTATTTGAACTTTAATAAAGCTATAATGCATTAAGTATAACTGCATTTAAGATGTAACCAGAAGGTGTTTCCTTTAAAGTGCTCTGACTCCACTTATACCTCAACGAGAGTGTATCTATATTTACTTTTGTATTTCTGCATTATAGTGCTCAATGTAATGGCATGTTGGACAGTTCTTAAATGTTATGTTGATGCTTGTTCCATTTATAGCCCCTTTTTTTCCATTTTATGCCTTAATGTCTTTATTATATTATACGCTTACAAAATCAGGGATGCTTCCAACATTTATTATATATAGAGCTGTTTATTGTGTTAAATTCAGTGCATTAACACTGCCACCCACTGTCTATAGTGCCTGAATGGGTTGTCTACAGTATTTCCTGTAGATTTTCCTAAACCTGAGCCTTCTCTAGATGAGCGAGCAGTCAGGTTTATACAGCTAGAGAGACTCTATCACGAACGTCTGCTGTCCAACCTCGTCGCCATACAGGAACAGTGGGGTAATTGCTTTGTTATTACTGTTAAATTACTCATTACATAACGTTTCAGAAGACCAAAGTTTGATAACCCCTGAAGCCTCTTTATATAATCCATTACAAAGGCATTCATAAAATTTTTGTAATATACAGTAATTTGTTTATGATTCATTATACAAAAATATTTGTCAGAAATAAGTATTACAGATCTGTAATAACAAAAATATAATGCATTACAATGGGTTTTGAAAGACATTTTGTTTTAATAATAATGAATAGTTTTGTAATGCATTATACAGGCTTCAAGTAAATATTTTCCCAAAGGTTCCCCTCTATATAGCATTTAATTTAAAGCTAATATTTAACCATTCTCTCATCAGAGAGGAGATGGAGTTTGGTTGGCCAGTGTCAGGACGGTGTAGAAGACAGAGAGAGTGACCTGGATGCAGAACACCTGGACAAACTGAGACACATCTGCAGAACGCACAGGCAGTGAGTACATACGCCACATTAGTTCAGTCACACACATCAGGCCAAACACACACACACAGCAGACACTTTTTCACTGAGTAGTAGTATGAATTGAATGTTAAAGGGAGGAAATTTGCTTTGATCCACAGGTGAAAGAATGTGACTCAATCAATCTTATATTGAGTAGCTTAAACATGGATCTGAATTATTTATTTCAGCTTTTATTTCTTTCATCACATTCCCAGTGGGTCAGAAGTTTACATACACTTTGTTGGTATTTGGTTGCATTGCTTTTAAATTGTTTAACTTTGGTCAAATATTTCGGGTAGCCTTCCACAAGCTTCTCACAATTGCTGGAAGTTGCTGGAATTTTGACCCATTCCTCCAGACAGAACTGGTGTAACTGAGTCAGGTTTATAGGCCTCTTTGCTCGCACATGCTTTTTTAGTTCTGCCCACACATTGTCTATCAGATTGAGGTCAGGGCTTTGTGATGGCCACTCCAATACCTTGACTTTGTCCTTAAGCCGTTTTGCCACAACTTTGGAGGTATTCTTGGGGTCACTGTCCATTTGGAGAACCCATTTACGACTGATCTTCAACAACGTCTTGAGATGTTGCATCAATATATTCATATAATTTTCCTTCCTCATGATGCCATCTATTTTGTGAAGTGCACCAGTCCCTCCTGCAGCAAAGTACCCCCACAACATGATGCTGCCACCCCCATACACACGGTTGGGATGGTGTTCTTCGGCTTGCAAGCCTCACCCTTTTTCGATACGAGTCAGGAGCTTCAGTTAATGTTCAGATCAACCATCAGAATGGGGAAAAATGGGATCTCAGTGATTTGGACCATGGCATGATTGTTGGTGCCATGGTCCAACTTGGGATTTTCATGCACATCAGTCTCTAGAATTTACTCAGAATGGTGCCAGAAACAAAAAAACGTCCATTGAGTTTCAGTTCAGTGAACAGAAATGCCTTGTTGGTGAGAGAGGTCAACAGAGAATGGCCAGATTGGTTCGAACTGACAAAGTCTACGGTAACTCGGATAACCATTCTGTAGAATTGTGGTGAGAAATTTGGTGCTGTTTTGATGGCACAAGGGGGACCGACACAATATTAGGCAGGTGGTTTTTATGGTGTGTGTGTGTGTGTGTGTGTGTGTGTGTGTGTGTGTGTGTGTGTGTGTGTGTGTGTGTGTGTGTGTGTGTGTGTGTGTGTGTTTCTATATATATATATATTATTCTTGTCTTTTACCTATGTACTATTTGGTTTCAATGGTAAAATTCTTTGTAAAAAATAAAGTACATAAGTTTTACCCAATCTAATATATTCTTGTGGATCAGGTGTCCCTTGGAGCTTGAGATCTATCAAATATGTTAGCAGTGCTGTAAATGTTTAACCTTTTGAGCCACTAAACATGTTAAATGCTGTCTTTCTGTCCTATTCCTTCCAGCCACCCACACCTGAGCCTCTCATTTTCCCTTCTAAATTTAGCCCGTCTGTGTCTCTTTTCTGCGGTCCAGCTGCAGTTTGGACTTCTGTAATGGTTTAAGCATATGACCCTTTGCTGTGCTTTCAGCAATTTGAGACAAGCGCTAGAGTTTCAGTATGGGAAATGTGCCGTGCTATTATTAGATTCCTGCTGAGGAACCTTAGATTTGCGTCCCTTTTTACACACATCGTCCCACCGCAAGAGAGACTTGGAGGAAAAAAAGATAAGGATACTGCAGCTCCTTACGATGAATTTATCTCACAACTTACTTATTCTCTTCTTTTTTGCAGACCTGTATGGAGCGTTGAGAAGGTAAGACAACATTATGATGCTTGAATGTTGATCAAATGGGACCGCATGTGGTTAGGTATATAATATGAATGAGAACGTTTATGTTTAAACACAAAGGGCGAAAGTCAATGTTCTGTATGTGTTCATAGTGTGAGGTGGTGTCCAAAGTGCAAAGGAACAGTGTGAATAGTGACAGACTGGGAGGAGAGGACAACCTGAACACTCAAGTGCTTTTATGCAGCTCAGGTGAGTTTATTTCTCCGACAGTCTAGACCACTTATAATATATCATGAAATGGAGAGACAATGACCCAGGAGTAAAATCCACATCATCAGGTCTTGATACTTTATCTTTACTCTTTTTAATGATTCTACAACTTTACACTTAAGTGCTTAGGAAATTGGGCAAATTTTAACTCCATTTTAACAGCTACACTCTTTAGAGGTTCTGTGTTGATGTATAGTTGTCCAATTCAAAAGCTGTCTTTTCTCATCGTTGGATCCCATATTGGAAAAAATATGTACTTTTTCTACTACTATTTTCTTTTTTCTAGATTCATACTTTTTTATTTATTGATTTATTTAAGGAAATTGAATCTTTAAATGTACATATTATAATTTGAAAGTAAATGTGATGCATTTAATTAAAATTAATGAGAAGTATGAACTAAATATACAGTGTATATATATATATATATATTAGGGCTGTCAATTTAATGCATTAATTCAGTGCGGTAAATGTTGTTTTTTTAAATAACGTGTTAAAAAAATTTATGCAATTAATCGCAATGCCTCCGGACCGTAATAAGTAAGATTCCTGAGAAATGCAAGCTTGTAGTACCACCTGTTTACTCCAGATGGCAGTAATTGAAATTTCATCTGTGTGGCAACGCTTAGTTTATACAGTGAAGTAAACAACCATCCAGCAGACAGAACAACTCAAACATTCGTTACGTTCTTGCGTTCAAAACTAAGGGATCTCAAGATGTGTTCTTAGTATTAAACTATATTTAACTTTACACAGTGACCTAAAAATGTTATGTTTATGAAGCAACGCACCCGAGACTCTACACAAGCATGTCTGATGCAGGTGTAAATTGACGAGTACTTAAACAAGCCGTTAATAAATTTCCATCTGATTGACAAATTCACTTGTGAAATGGATTGTTGTGAACTGTATTCCAATGATTGACTTATGTTCAATAATATCGTAGTAAACAATACATTGTATTCTAAAGCCGTGTTTTGTTTTGTCTTATGAACTCTTCTGCCATAAGAATGTAATGCATTTTAATTATCTGAATAATATATATATATATATACACACACACACATACACACACACTCTTTTTTTAATATTTAAAGATAACTATGTATAATTATTTCATCATTATATATTTAATTATTGTTATATGAGGGGCTTTCTCAGCAAATATTTGTATATGCGATTAGTCACGATTAATTAATCAGGACACCATGTAATTATCCATCCATCCATCCATCCATCTTCAACCGCTTATCCGAAGTCGGGTCGCGGGGGCAGCTGCTCCAGCAGGGGGCCCCAAACTTCCCTATCCCGAGCCACATTAACCAGCTCTGACTGGGCGACCCCGAGGCGTTCCCAGGCCAGTGTGGAGATGTAATCTCTCCACCTAGTCCTGGGTCTTCCCCGAGGCCTCCTCCCAGCTGGACGTGCCTGAAACACCTCCCTAGGGAGGCGGCCAGGGGCATCCTTACCAGATGCCCAAACCACCTCAACTGACTCCTTTCAACGCAAAGGAGCAGCGGCTCTACTCCGAGCTCCTCACGGATGACTGAGCTCCTCACCCTATCTCTAAGGGAGAAGCCCGCCACCCTTCTGAGGAAGCCCATTTCGGCCGCTTGTACTCGCGACCTAGTTCTTTCGGTCATGACCCAACCTTCATGACCATAGGTGAGGGTAGGAACGAAAATTGACCGGTAGATCGAGAGCTTTGCCTTTCGCTCAGCTCTCTTTTGCGTGACAACGGTGCGATAGAGCGAGTGCAATACCGCCCCTGCTGCCCCGATTCTCCGGCCAACCTCCCGCTCCATTGTCCCTCACTCGTGAACAAGACCCCGAGGTACTTGAACTCCTTCACTTGGGGCAAAACCTCATTCCCTACCTGGAGTACGCAATTAATTACCATGTAATTAATTTGATAAAAAAATGTAATCGATTGACAGCCCTATACATATATATATACATATACACTGCTGTTCAAAAGTTTGGGGTCACTTGACCGAAATGTTTCTCATGATCATAAAAATCTTTTCATTTGAAGGCGTATGCTTAAATGTTTAAAAATATATATAGACAAAAATATAATTGTGCCAACATATTTATTTCATTACAAAAGTAACATTTTATAAAAAAAAAGAAAAAAAAAAGAAAGATGACTTGGACCGAATAATAAAGAAATCAGCTAATAAGTCCCCAGTTTTGATGGGAACTCCTTCAATACGCAGAATTGTGCTTCCAGTGCACAAACAATACAGCAATATAGAGATAATAACAAAAACAAATAGAACAAAAATAAAAAATAGAAAAAAAGAAAATAAAGTATATATAGAAATACACAATAGGACAACATATACATGTTTCTTATATACCATACCTCTTCTGCCATTACATTCCCTTGCTTCTGTATATAACAGATTTGTATTTGTATATTGTACATACATGGCAGAAGAGGTATGGTATGTTGGATAAATATAATAGACTAAGCTGTATATTGCACATTAATTATTGCTCAATGGGGCAGTTTTAACTGTTCATGAGATTGATAGCTTGATATCTATGAGATTGATATCCTGTGCCTGGCGATTCTGGTGCTTATTTCTCTGTGTGCGTGGGCCAGTGGTAGCTCAGCGGTTAAGGCTCTGGGTTACTGACTGAAAGGTCGGGGGTTCAAGCCCCAGAGCCGTCAAGATACCACTGTTGGGCCCTTGAGCAGGGCCCTTGAGCAAGGCCCTTGGCCCTACTTGCTCCAGGGGCGCTTTTTCATGGCTGACCCTGCACTCTGACCCCAGCATAGTTGGGATATGCGAAAACAACTGCATTTCATTGGCTCAGCACAATGACAAAGTTGAATCTTAATATATATATATTAGGCATTGTTTTAGTACTTTCACATTCATGTCCGGCTCCATTACACATTTTCCATTTGTAATATGATTTATTTCAGAGAGAACTTGATTATTTCCTGTCAAATATTCAGTTTTTCATTGGATGGAAACATGGTAGGCTATGATTGAATTGGTTGGTAGTATTCGTCCCTGCCCACATGCCTTGGTTACATCAGCAGAAAATAAAAGTTGTTTCAAAGGTGGAGAAAGTCATTACATGTGGATGATATTATGGAAATTAAGATTTATTTTTCTTTTAGACATTTCTATAGACATTTAATTATGTTAATAGGCTATTAAATATGTAAACCTTACAGCCTCACTTCGAGAATCATTGTAACTACCTGCAGAGTAAGCAACCCCCTTCCTCTAAAACACACACACAGCGTTCCCTGCTGTCCCTCCAGGCCATGCCTTATTGATGACTCCTCTCTTTCTCACTGGCTGGAGCAGCTAATGTTGGGCTGGGCTATGTTACCGTATTACTCGCATGGAGTTCCATGACCCGGTTTCACTTTTACACTAGACCTAGCAGCACCACACACACATTTTCTCACTTTTGCTGCGCCCTATGTCCAGCCACCTGTTCTTAAGTATGTTGACCACTCTGCTTGGCCTGGACTCCAGTAGCAGGTGCTAACACAGCAGCATTACCCTGTGACAACCATGGTTTAGAGATTAATTGAGTTTCTTCGGCTTGCTTGTTCATGCAGAATTACGGTCCTAAAGTTCATCTTAATATTATGTCCCCTGTAAAACATTATTGTGTTCTTAAAGTTGGCTTGAACTGTGTCTTATGATTGTATGATGTGTAAGAAAATAATAAAAACCCTTTTGCTATTGTTGTATGTTATGTAGGGGTGTACAGATTTAAAAATTCTTGGCAATACTGATTACAACCATTTTCCATTTATGGCTGATATCTAATATGATGACCAGCATTAAAAATCTATACTTTTTCTGTTTTAAAATAAAAAACGAAAACACGCTGAAACCCTAATCTAGAGTTTTACATGCTAAAAATGAATTCAAGAATAAGAATATTATCTGTACGGTATGAAAGATGGGTAGACATTTCTTTAGTTTGAAGCTTGATGTAAACTGTATATTTGTTCAAATTAGGGATGCACTGATGATTCGGCCACCGATATTTATCGACCAATTATGTACCAAATTAAAACCATCAGCCTATCTGATATAAGCATGAAAAAAAAACAATGGTTTATTTGTAAAATAAAGAAATTCTCACCAATTTGGAATGCCCAATTCCCAATGCGCTTTTAAGTCCTCATGGTGGCGTAGTGACTTGCCTCAATCCGGGGGTTGGAGGTCGAATCTCAGTTCCCTCCGCATCTGAGACCATAAATCCGTGCATCCTATCACATGGCTTGTTGAGCGCGTTAACGTGGAGATCTAGCGTGGGTGGAGGCTTCACGCTATTCTCTGTGGCATCCACGCACAACCCCACTGAGAGCAAGAACCACATTATGGTGACCACGAGGAGGTTAACCCGACGTGACCCTACCCACCCTAGCAACCGGGCCAATTGGTTGCTTAGCAAGCCTGACTGGAGTCACTCCGCACGCCCTGGATCCAAACTTGCGACTCCAGGTGTGGTAGTCAGCGTCTTTACTCGCTGTGCTACCCAGACCTCGGTTTATTTATATTTAATTATCAACACACTTTGTAAAAACTCCAGAAAAAAATTATTCCATTTTCATTTTCATTATTTTCTCACTTTTCTCACATTTAATGAGGAATTACTGGCGTGACAGACATGACAATTGTGAATGTGGCACTTACCTTTACATGATGAGGGAAACCATCCAAAATGCTTTGATTCACTTTGACTTCTGAGATATTGGTATGGTATCCATTACGGCTGCACAATTGATTGTGTTATGATTAAAATCGCAATATGGTCTTGCACGATTACTAAACTTAAAAGGCTGCGTTTTAAAATGTAGGATTTTTTTCAGTGCTTCAAGTCAAACAGCTGTGTGAGCAAGCGGCGCCCTCTACCGGTCTGGATGGCAATATCGATTATGCATTACATCACGATAGAATTTAAAAGGGCGTTGTGTTCCTTTTTGTTTAAAACTTTTTATTTTTCCATGATGTGGTTGACATTTCCATGGAATTGCCCAACATATGCATAATAATAATTTGTAATGTTCGTTCATTTACTTTACAATAGATAAATATATATCTACAGTAGATAAATATATATCTGCAAAAACAAAAGTGAAATTTATTTTTAGAATTACAAAATAACCTTTTTTCACATCAGTCATCATGCTATGATATTTTAAAATGTATATATTTTTTTATCTTCTATTTATCTTTATTATGGCTGGCTCTCTTTAAAATTTTGGCCTGTCATGTGTTTAACAGATCCAATCCATATTTAGTGAAAATTATTGTTAGAATAATAAAGAAGATTTTGCACCTCTTTGTACATTTTAAGTCCTGAGCAAAACAGTGATCTGATGGCAAAATAAGATATGTGGGAAAAAATCGGTATTGCTGTTGGCATATAGTTTTTGTTACAATAGGTATCGGCCAAAAAGGTTCATTTCGGTAAACCCCTAGTTAAAATGGAACAAATAAGCCCTTTAAAATGGCTTTCTGGAATACTTGATTGTCATTTGTCAGCTGCAGTCAAATGTTTTTGCATTATGACCACTTAAATGTAAAATTGACCGTTGTCACAGGCAGCAATTTTCTATATAACGGTGCCATTTATTTTGTCTACCAGTGCAGATAATTGAAAACATTTAGCTAATTTTGACCCTGATATATGAGGTCGGGACAAAGACAAAAGGAAAACATAGATCTAATGGTTTTTCATCTTCTATGCTCTAAATATGGCCCAACCCTGCCTGAAATACTTCAATACACGCTAATATGAACCTCTGACATTACATTTGAAGAGGAAAAGGGACATGACTTGAAACCTTTGGTGTGATGACATTGAGTGCATCTGTTTCACATAAAACTGAATTATAAAGGGAATTGGACCGCCAGGACAGCGCTGCAAGATCTGTGTTCTGAAAAATTTGTCCTAAACAGACGGAAGACAGCAAATTAAGATTAGTTTTGTAGAAATTCAAGGCGAAACCGTATTAAGCCCAGCATTGCTTGTAGTGTGTATCTTTTGAGTATCGTGGTACCAGTTCTCTTAACAGTAAGAGACTGTAAATCACCGTAGCATGCTTACGTCACCCAGGTCCTATCTCTGAGCACCAAAGCGCCCAGTTTTGCGTTTATGACCACGGAAGGAGCACAATACAGTCAACCGTGGAGGAGTCCTGAATTATTAATCGGCAGGGCTTCAGACAGCAGGGTTGTGATATATCAATAGTGATTGATCACTTGGCATTGATCTGTTCTGTTGTAAACAAGGGCTTGATAGTCAAAAGGTCACTAAGTTGATAAACTGAAACAAAGTCAGAAATAGTACAGAAGAGGGTGAAAGACACCAGGTATGTATGGAATAGCATGTTACGATGCTATTTTTGCGGTATAAAAACTGTGCACACTATGCATATTTTTTTGTATCCATGGTAAACCTTTCAAACTTTCAAACCATTCAGACTGCCAAATTACATGTCAAAAGTCTCCAGAAAATTACCCTGTTTACATTTCTGGTATTATACATTGTATACAACAATCCATCGATGTTCCACAATATTCCAAAGAAGAATTTGTGTCTTCGCAATTGTTCATGAAAATGTAAGAACTTTCTCTGCCTCAAAATCAATTTCCGCTGGCATAACCAAGGCCTCTTATTTTTGAACCCATCCCCTTAGTCATAAAAGGAGTTCCTAATGGATAAAATCATGTCCCAGCCAACATTGTGTTGTTATCACTGAATATTCTATTTCACTCAAAAATATGTCACATTACGGAAGTAAAACGGGTTGCAAAAGTTTCATATTTACCATAAGCAATTTTTATGCTAGATGTAATATCAAACAATCAACATGGTGAGGTACACCATACAGCTGTTTGAAATGTTTATTGTTGCATGTTTCGTATGCTGTTTGTTATGATGTATTCCAAACATAGCATTCGACTCACAAGAATGTGTATATACAACAGCTTTATAAGAACAGCTCCATATTTTGCTCTCTCCATTTAAAACAGGGATGGTTATGGAGGAACACCATACATATGAAACAGTCACCCAGCCTGATGATGGTAGCATCACCACCCCACCATCCCAGCAGAGTGAACAGCAGCATGACCACACCCCCGTCCCGGACATGCCTACTTCCTCCTCCTCAGCTGTGATGGGCA
Organism: Xyrauchen texanus; assembly: GCF_025860055.1. NCBI lineage: Eukaryota > Metazoa > Chordata > Actinopteri > Cypriniformes > Catostomidae > Xyrauchen > Xyrauchen texanus. The sequence goes on from NC_068297.1 coordinate 6,265,280, forward strand.
GCTCCTCCTCTCCAGCCTATGAAGATGCAAGAGAAAGAGAGGAGCGAGTGAGTGTGGTGGCTTCCCACCAGGATGCAACACCGCAGACTGAGCGTCTCCCATCTGAGCTTCCAATGGACACTGCCAACTCTGGACCGGTGATGGAGGGGACGGGGGACATTGTGGATACAGGGCAGGATGTGGTGGAGACAGTCACACACACTGAGGAGGAGGGTAGAGGGGAGGAAGAGGAGGTGGTTGAGGAGGTTCTGAAGCTGGAGAAAGGAGGAGAAGATCAGGAACCCCTGGATCAGGCCGTTCATGAGAATAATCCTGAGTTGGATCTGGAAGAGTATGGGAACGGGGTGGAGACGTTGGAAATGACGAATGTGTCCACCCTGGATGACATGGCAAGGCGCATACAGGTGGAGGAGGTGAGATACGGTTCAATTGTCCTAGATTGTCGGTTCAATTTAGTTTTAATTACAAAGAGGCTTATTTAGTACGTTGTGTTTGGCATGGCTGTGTTTTGATTAAACAAATCAGATCAAGATTGAAAAATTCCTTCAAATTAGGCTGTTGAATGCTTTTCTGAGCTTTTCCTGACTCTTAGATTGGAAGCGCTTATGATTCTTCATATATTATGAACATTATGCAATCCTGAAAAAAGAAGTCTATATATTCTGTGCCACTAACATCACCAAACAGAGTTGCAGAAAAAGAAAACAAATTAATATTGCTTACCTGAACACTCCCCTCTATTGGTTGTTCATCCCCAAACTCACATCATTGATTGAGATGCTCGTCAACAATGATATATTGAGTATTGATGGATTATTTTACTGTCGATATAAATTTAAGCAATATCGTAAATATTGCGCTTTTTTGAGTTAATATTGGGATTGTATTTGACATAAAATAAACTTAAAGTGAGTACTAATTTCAAAAGAGCAAAGCATAGACAGTTATTCTTCCCACAATTAAAATGTAAATGCCTGTTTATCTATCAGTAACTTTCCTTTTAACTCCTTTGTTTAATGCATTTGTTTTCGAAAGACAGTCATTTTAGTGATCTAAAGTTTGTTGCAGTATAAAGGGACATTCCATATCCTCACAACATCAGGTCAGTTATGATGAAATCAGTGTGTGTATCTTTAGTCCCTGTGGTCATAAGCTCGTAACAAACCGATAAAAACAAAAATAAGAATCATACGATTTGATCTTATCATTATAAAGTTTGAGAATCCCCAGGAAAGGAAGGGCTCTTTCAATTAAAACTTAATAAGGCTAAGCCATTTTAAAGCTTTCACATTCTCAAATGTTGAAAATGGCATGTCAAATATACTATGTCGGTTTCTCTAAAAACATCTTATCTTATCTCAAAAGATTATCTCATCTTCGTGAAGATGGTTATCTTTGCCAAATGCATACAGTATGTTCATGAACATATTGACTATGATATTGAAAGAGTACAGTTCTTTACCTTTAAAGATTTTAATATTATGCAATATGCAGTAATGGTGATAAATGGGTTTTACTGTATATCGGCCCTCTATGCTGTCTTGGTCTAATGAGGCTGCAGACAACCATTAATATTCATTGAATTCAGTATTGATTGGGCACAGGGCAGCTGTTGACTCAGGAGAATGTCCACTCATTCTCCGTGATCATTGTTCTTTAGTAATCTGACCTCTTGGTGACCTTTTCCATTCCTCAGCAGCTGGTGATGTAACATGACTGACTCTTCTTTCCTGACCGTCTTCAATACTTTCATTTACATTTGCATTATTTATGAGGTGGGGTAAACCCAATTCAGTGTTGGGCAAATGGATTCCAGCTCGTTGTTGTGTAATGAAAGCCATACATTATTAAACGTGCTTATTCAAGATAATAAGGATTTATTAAATGTGGTCTTGAATATCTACTGTATGTATGTATGGTATGTATGTATTTTTTTCCTTTTAATGACAACATGTACATTTTAATGTTTTGTCAGTTTATTCATTTAGTAGAGCATTTTTAGTCAGTGACCAAAATGAGCAAACACATGCGACTAATTCTAAGGAGACTGCACTATTAAAGGAATCCAGTAATTCACCCAAAATTAATTCTTCTTTCTTCAATGGAACTTCAAATAAAGTTACTTTTCAAACTGTACGAGCTGCTCTATCCTATACAAGGAAAGTGGACAATAATATAAAGCTCTAAAAAACGTGGAGTCCCGACATGACGCCATGCGAGGAGCAGACGTGTGAGCGACGAGCTCTGCGCACTTTGCTAGTTTTTTTTTATTATTTTCATGTTATAATCTGGTTAGATTCTATACACCTACATAGTTACATATTTGTTCTTTTGAGGTAAACATGGCAAATAATTCAAAATCTTTGGGCTCTGGAGACATTAAAAGACACTTACATTCTCAAGCTGAAACCTCTGCGGGCCTGCAGACCGGGGATTCGATTTGGATGACTTGGCACTCAGCAGGGTTGCCCTCTTTCCCCATTATTGTTCTGTCTTGCCCTGGAACGATTAGCAGCCGTGATAAGAAAGGAGGATGATTTTCCAGGGGTGATGACGGGAGGTGTGGCGCATAAGCTTCTGCTTTACTCTGATGATATTTTATTATTTGTCTCTGACCCTCCTAGATCTATGCCTTGCCTCCACGGAATTATTAATTCCTTTTCTAAGTTCTCAGGATACAAAGTCAGTTGGTCTAAATCCGAAGCTTTGGCTCTGACAGCGTACTGTCCAGTAACGGCCTTCCAGTGGCCCAAACAGGGCATTAAGTATTTGGGTATTTTATTCCCAGCAAATTTGAGTTAATTTTGACCCTTTAATTAAAAGGTATTTGAGCGTTGTGGACAGGTGGGCTTAATTACATTTATTGACGATTGGGAAGGTTAATGTTATTAAAATTAACTGTATTCCAAAATTCAACTACCTGCTACAGTCACTCCCTATTGATGTCCCCTTCTCTTATTTTAAGCAATTTGATAGCATAGTGAAGTCATTCATTTGGAGTGGTAAATGTCCCAGAATACATTTCAACAAATGACATAAGATGATAGACAAAGGTGGACTGGGCCTACCCAAGACCTTGTTTTATTATTATGCCTTCAGTCTCAGATATTTGGCTCATTGGTCGCTTCCACCAGAAAGAGCCCCTCCCTGGTTTTCTATTGAACAGGAAGTCCTTGTCTCTATTTCGCCAGTGCAAAACTTCTCTGGTCCAAATCACATGCAAATGTGAGATAACAGGGTGTGACTTAGCCCTTCTATCAAACCAACCAGAGTATTTAATTCAGACATTTATTTAAATGTTGCCTCAAGCATATGGCTGAACCCCAAATTATGTATCAACAAGTCCCATTTCTGTTGGTCAGAGTGGATTGTGAGGGGGGGTTACTACACTCGGCGACCTGTATGAGAGTGGAATGTTGAGATCTTTTGAGAATTTGGGTCTTCATTTTGGGATTTCCAGATCTCAGATTTATAGGTATTTACAGTTGCGCCACATGCTCTTTTTGGGAGTAGCACACACCCCTAAAGCGGCAGATACTTTGGGAGAGGTGATTGTTGCTTTTGGAAAAGGTCAAGAGGCATCAGTTTTCAGAGTCCGGGGGATGGAGCTTTAACTTCTATCAAGAGATCATGGGAGAAAGATTTAATCTTGGTATTGGAGTAAGGAGTGTGGGCTTGGATTATAAAAAATGTCAACTCTGCATCTAGAGATAAAAGGGTTGGCCTAATGCAATTTAAGATTTTACATAGATTTTATTGGACCACCTCTAGATTATATAGGCTTGGTCTTAAAGACACACCCACGTGCTGGCAATGCCAATCAGAAGTTGGATACAAAACCCATGTCATTTGGGGATGTGTTAATATCCAAGAGTTTTGGTTAAAGGTTCAAAATTATTTGTGTGACGTTTTGGGCACTCAAATTTGACTTTGCCCCAGACTTTGTATTTTGGGGCGATGGGGCAGTTATAAATTTGGGAGACAAATATATAAAAAATTGGGTTTTGACTAGCATGATGATTGACAGACAAATTATTTTAAGGGGTTATATGTCTGATTGAGCACCATAATTTCAGGAGTGGTGTGCGGAGATGGGGAGGGTGGCGGCTTTTGAGGAGATGACAGATAGAAGGCTGGTGTTGGTGGACTTGTTTTTCAGGAAGTGGGGTAGGTATTTGGCGGTTTTGGGGGGCTCTCGGGGACGGGATGAGGAGGGAGAAGTTTAGTTTATTTATGTATGTTTATTAAATATATTATTTAATAGTTACCGTGTGTGTGAGTGACCACAGGGGTGTTCTTTGGGGTTGGTGTTTGGGGAGGGATATTAGTGAGGGTTAAATGTTGATTCGTGTATATGTGTTTTTCTCTGTGTTATTTTCTTTGAATCAATAAAAAAATGATAATTGCAAGAAGGAAAAAAAAGCTCTAAAAAATGTTTAATTTATTTTGGAATCTGTAACAAATTTCTACCTGTAGTTCTATATGTTTGAGACAAAATCCACACTAATACGTTTTCTCTAAGTTTATACTTCTCATTCACACCTGATCAACGTTTCCTCCACCGAAAATGGAGCATTTTCAAAAAATTCTCCATTGCAGCATACTTTGAAAAATGATGACATTAGCCAACTGAAAACATATTAGTTTGGAATGGATGTGGTAGGAATGCATGCTCATGTAATTGAGATTTGAGTGCGTTGGTCAAGGTGAACATTTTCAGCAAATATCGATTTAAATATATGTTTTTCCTTAACTTTATGGTAGTATAACAGTCTTCTTAAATTGGATGAAAAAGAGCTGCTTGGACATTCTGCAAAATATCACTTTCAGTCTTCCACTGAAGAAAAAACAGGTCTAGAATTTTCATTTTTGAGTGCAAATATGCCTTAAACAGCTCAATAGAAAATGTAAATCGTTTTACCAGAACTATAGGTTGGCACTTACTACAGATTTCAGAATAAATTGTATTTGTGGATAAAGTGTATGTAATTTAGTCTAATACGTCACCGGCTTGCCAAGCTCATAGAGACATCTAGTGGGGGAGCTGTGTTAGAGCAGAGCTTCTCTGATTTTTAAGAGTAAAAATAAACCGCTTAATCCCTCTTGGCTCTTTATGAAATCAACTCTGGGAAGATGTGACAAGTTCAATTACCACAACAGATCATTGTTTTTGCTCAATATTGCCTAACCTCTGCCCTTCAGATCAATCCAGCTGCAGGCCTCGTGTCTATCTTAAAGAGAAGTGTATCTCTGGAAGGAGCCGACAGTTCCACCCATGATGCCCCCAAGCCCGTCTCTAAACGCAAGGTCCGTTTCCGAGAGCCTGAAGAAGGTCTAGACCACGGTAAGAAACAGGAACAGAACCCAATATTGATGTCATCATCATAGTCATTGTTGGAGTGTTTACACTGACCATATCCTGATTCTGAAATAATTATGTATTGTTATTGATATTTAGATGAGGTAGGTGGAGACTCATGGCTGCTCCTCCTCTTGTTGTGCTTGGCAACTGTGGTGATCAGTGTGGGCGGAACTGCACTCTACTGCACCTTTGGAGACGCCCAATCCAGCGTGTGCACAGACTTCTCCAATAACATGGACTTTTATATCAGCCGGGTGCAGAGGGGCATGGACGAACTCAAACACTGGCTGTCCCCGAGCTCATAGCAGGACAACAAAGGGCAGTTTGGGATGGACCAGCTCTTCTCAGTAGCCTCCATGATCTCTGAAGTGATCTGGACATGTATTCAGCTGACAACAACAATGGCATGATATATTTGATGCTGAGACTTTAGAAAAAAATCCAGATATAGAAGACTTTGCTGGATCATGCTGTCTTAGAAGAAGCCCTCATGATATATGGCCTGTCTTTCTGGTCCTAAAGGGGACGTCTGTCCCCCAGATGACTTTGTAAACCACTTGGCCAGTTTTTGACTCAAGTAGCCCACTGTTTACTGCCATCAACTGAACCTCATACAAAGAGACTTTGTTTTTAAAGTCTTAAATCTAAAATCTTAATATTAGGTTGATAGAATTGTGTCTTTATTCGTTCAAAAGTGATATATGCTGTGTTTGGAATGGAATACTATTATACTTATAATGAAATACCGCACAGTATACACTTTATTAAATTAATTTTATTTTTTTAATACTAAGTGAAATATCCCTGCATTGCTGTCACTTTTCCTTCAGTAAGTGGCATCCAGTTATCACCTCAAATGTAATTCAGTATTTAATATTTATAAATTCTAATAGATTTTATTTTTATTTGCATTTTGAATTAAATTAACTTTTTCATTCTGTGCACAATATGCAAATACTGCAGAAATAGGAAAAATAGTATGCTATTCCGAACATAACCAATGACCATCATGGTACTAATTAATGGATGTAATGACAGAATAATGGATATAACCATATAAAGCCTGGACGTAGCATTCTTCAGTGGCATGCTTGGAAATATGTTATAGGAACAGGAAAGCAATATTTGTATACTGAGAATTCATTGCAGATGGAAAGTCTTTAAATGTGAAGTGTGGAATTTTTTTCAGTGTTAAAACATTTTCACTTATCCCAGATTAATATGCAGACCCAACTATAATTTACCCATTCATACGTTGTGGTGCTATCAAACATTGCTCTGTTTTTTTGAGCATCTCGACCAGTCTGACAATGCAATAATGATGTGAGTATGGGGTGAGGTTATCTGTTTGACCAACTAATGGGAGACTTTGGAGAGTGTTCAGGAAATCTGTTTGGAAAGTCATTGTTTTTGCAATGCCATTTGGTGGCGTAGAAATTGCACACTTCACCTTTAAGATGAGCATGATTGTAGCGAGAATGTCATAAATATAATATAATAGCTCAGGCATGTGTCCTATTATTTTTCTTAACAGTTATTTCATGATATCTAAAGACTTTGTTTTTATGTTATTGTAACATGACTGCCTGTGTTAGAGAAATGTGATTTAAAGAAGTCACATTTATTCTTATTTTGTTATTGTCTTAAGTGCATCATGTTTGTTCTAACCAATGTGTGTCTCAGAGAACTATTTTAATTTTGAAGCCCAGTGTTTCGATGGTTATTTCAACATATGTCTGCAGTAAAAAGAACTCAAACGGAGATATGTGTAGATTTAACACAGTTGTCCTTTTGCTGTGCTTTGCTCAAGTTCAAAATGGTACTGGGTGAGAACTGTAAGTCTTTTATTTAATTTTTTGTATGTTATCTGGCTGGTTCAGATGACTGATGAACGTCTTATTGTGTGATTTTTTTCAGTATTTGTTTAATACAGAAAGTCTTAGAATCACAATGTTCTGGTGCATGCGCTCTCTCTTTTACGCTCTGTAGAGAGACAGTTTGAGACTTTGTAATCTTACATTTGTTTTTTCTTAATTATGTGTATATATCATGTAAAGATTGCTGTATTTCCTTATTTTATAGTTCAAATCTGTTGAGTCATTGTCTTGAGAGAAAATGTGAAAAGTAAATGCAATGAGATGTTTTTGACCACAAATACCTTGTGAATAAATCTTATTGTTAGGACTAAGTTCTCTGTTATTTGACTCCAGTACAGACATTTGTAAAACTGTATTTTATGTATTAAGAATCAACACTCACTGACCACTTTATCCGATACACATGCACACCTACTTATTCATGTGATTATCTAATCAGCCAGTCGTATGGCAGTAGTGCAATGCATTAAATCATGATTAAATGCGTGAAAATCCCAGGAGATCAGCAGTTACAGAACTTCTCAAACCAGCCCGTCTGGCACCAAAAATCATGCCATGGTTGAAATCACTTGGATCAAATTTTTCCCCAATCTCATGGTTGATGTGAACATAAACTTAAGCTCCTGGCCCATATATGAAGAGTTTATGCATTGTACTGCTGCCACACGATTGGCTGATTAGATAATCGCATGAATAAGTAGGTGTACATGTGCACCTAATAAAGTGGTCAGTGAGTGTATATTCATCATTAAATGATCAGTCTGCATGCAAAAATTCTGCATTACTTAGCATATGCATTAATGTTGCAGTCCTCACATAGCATTTTACAAATTGTAAGTGGTGCAGCATTAAAAAAAAAAAAAAAAGCATAATGAATGACCTGTTGGATAATATAACAATGATTTATAATAACAATATAAAAATAATAACTAAGAATAATTTGTCATTTGAAAACTGTTTAATTAAAATGTAGTCAAATATTATCGGGGTGAAAATTGGGGACATAATTTATAAATGAATATAATTTAAAATTGCAGTAATATAAAAGTTCCTCTGAATCTTGTTGTCCCCAACCTGAACCCGCCTACAATCCGCATTGACCAATCAGAAACTAGTTGAAATGGCGTCACGTCTGATTGTATTAAAAAGCATTTTATGCGTACAATCGACGCAATTTATGTCTGCTCAATACGACGTGTCCTTTTTTTTTTTTTATTGCATTTCTGAGAACATACAAAATCAATGCCAGGGGAAAATACAGTCGAGAGTACAATCACAGGTTATAAAGTTACAGGAATAACATCCTTATTCTTGAGCTTTGAGCTATGAGGAAAAGGTAGCCATTCTATGAGCTTTGGAGTTGCTGGATGTACTGAGAGTGTCCGGGTAGGATTTAAGTTCCTTACAAAAAATAAAAAAGTAGGGCTTAACACCCTGAAATTTACATTTGTGTAAAAAAAATTTCGCTAGAAAAATAAATAGGTTTATCAAAAAATATTGGTCCTTTACATCTTTTTCAAAGTTGTGCTGACCAAATAGAACATCTTTGTATAACAAAGAAAAACTCTGTGATGAAAATGTGCGAACAAACATACAAAAATCCTTCCAGAACAGACTTGTATATGTGCATTCCCAGAAGAGATGAGAAATAGATTCGTGTTCAGTACCACAAAAAGAACATAAAGTGTCAATATCAGGAAACATCTTTTTCAAGTAAAGCTTCACAGGATAAAAAAGATGAAGTAATTTGTAAGACACATCCTTGACCTTATTGGTCATTAAATATTTAGAAGACAAAGTCCACACTTTCTTCCATGGAATATTGACAAACTGGCCATTCCAGTACGACACAATGTATGGGAGAGAAACAATCTCATTTTGAAATAGTTGTCTAATTCTTCTGTTCCGACTAGAAGAGTTAGATAAAAAACAAATATTTCCAATCATTGTATCAAATGGATGAGCTACTGACAAAGAAATCTGGGATCTAGCTGAGTCTCTGAGAAGAGTTATTGCTCCATAAGGGATGGCATCCATTACAATAGCAAACTCGAGGAGTGACAGGTATAATTGTACTTGTTCAAAAACTCTGAGTATGAATACAAGTATCCATCAGTATTGATTAATTGAGAAGCCAAAATAAAATTATTTTGAACCCAGTTTGGGAAAAATAACGATTTATTTTTATAAGTAATATCACAATTATTCCAAATAAAGTAACGGTGAGGACTAAAATTGTGTTTATAAATTAGGTGCCAGGCCAAAAGCGCTTGTTTATGAAAATTTGACAATTTAAGGGGCAATTTGGTGATGTTGTAGTTGCATAACAATAGGAAAGGGAGACCTCCCACCTTAGAGAAAATAAGATTAGGAAGAGTATTCCAGAAAGAATCAGGGTTTGTTAAGTACTGTTTTAACCAATTTCTCTTGAAAGTATTATTTAAAGAAGTAAAATCCAGAAAGTTTAGACCACCACATTCATAATTATTAATAACCACAGACTTTTTAACATAATGCCTCTTATACTTCCACAGAAAATCAAATAGCATTCTATCAATATCTGCACATACAGATTTATCCACATGTAAGGATATAGCAGGGTAAGTCATTCTTGAGATACCCTCAGCTTTAGCAATAAGAGTTCGATCCTCTCAGAGATAAATCTCTCTGTAACCATGAATTGAATTTCTTTTTAGCTTTCCAAACAACTGGGTCAAAGTTCAGTCTGCATCTGACTTTATCATCCTTACATATGGATATACCTAGATAGGTCACCTGTGACTTAACTGGAATACCGTAAAGAGAGAGAGAAGGACAAGTTTTAACAGCTAACAGCTCACATTTATTAAGGTTTAAGTTTAAGCCGGAAGCTTTAGAGAAAAACTTAATGTGTTGAATTGCAATCGGAATCTGTAATTCATCTTTTAAAAACAGGGTAGTGTCGTCAGCTAGCTGACTAATAAGTATATGTTTGTTTGCAATAGTAATACCTTGCAGATGACTACTCATAAGAAAGGAGGAAAGAAGTTGAGCAGCCACAAGAAATAAATAAGGGGATATAGGGCAACCCTGACGAACTCCTCTTGACAATTGAAATCTAGGCGAGGTACCCGATTTAAGGTTGATAGAACAGTTGGCATTGTTATAAAGAGTTCTTATAAACTTGCAGAATGGATCACCGAACCCAAGCTTTTGGAGAGCTAGAAAAATAAACTCATGTTCAAGAGAGTCAAACGCTTTGTAAAAGTCTACAAAAAGAATAAGACTGTCATCATCAACTAATTCACTATAGTCTAATAAATCTAGAACAAGTCGGATATTGTTTGCTATATGTCTTTATGGCATAAATCCTGATTGAGTCTCATCAATAACTGAACTCAGAACACACTTAAGTCTTTTGGCCAAAGCCCAAGCTAATATTTTATAGTGGTTATTAAGAAGACAAATAGGCCGCCAATTATCTATCAAAGTTGTCTCTTTTTTAGGTTTAGGTATCAGAGTTAAAAGCCCTTGAGTTAAACTAGAAGGCAGAGTTTCTGACTGAATACTCTCCAAAAACATCTCTAGCAGGAATGGTGCTAATTCTTCAGCAAAGCTTTTATAGAACTCGGCCGTTAGGCCATCGGTTCCAGTTGACTTGTTATTTTTAAGGCCCTCAATCCCCTCAATACGACGTGTCCTTGTTTATAAGGTAATTTGTATGATGCGTAATCATCTGAATTTAAAAACTTTAATTAAACAATTTAAATCTATTAATAGTTATTAAAATAATCCTTTACTGAGCATCCATCTTCCCCCTTTATTTGATTGAAAATACATCCGTAGCTGCGCATACTACTACGCGCATCGATGAACATATTGAACGAATGCGGAAGCGTCCCGAAAGCTATTGAAGTAGTGTCATCTGTCAAGTGTTGTGTTGCACGCTGAACTGCGTACATATCTCTGGCAGTATCAGTCCGAGTCGACCATAATAGTGTTGTGCTATGGCCGCGTTCAGCACCTCAACTGGGAGACCCTACCACATCATCATCTTTGGTGCTACGGGTTTTACGGGACAGTTTGTGGTGGAGGAAGTGGCGCGCACTGCATCTGAGGGTCCGAAAGGGAGTCTGAAATGGGCCGTAGCCGGGAGGAGCAGACCCAAACTGGAAAAAGTTCTGGAGCAGGCAGCCGGAGCTCTCAGTGCGTGGAAACAGTTTTGTGTCTATCCATAAAATATAAAAAAAAATATATTATATATATATATGCGCAGTGTAATATTGCATGTATACATTTAATTTATTGAACTGATTTGACTTATAAAAACTATTAAAAAAACATATACCATGGTTCAGATTGTTTGCAGTGGTGGGCTATTACAAACTAACTGTAGTAAATGTGGTATTTTGGCAAAAACTGTACTACTTAATATAACTGTGATACTTATACTAACTAGATTAAAAAGTTTGAGTACAAACTTTAAGTTGGCTTGTGAAAGTTTGGACCAGAAAGTTTGAAGAAGTTTAAAGTAGTTTGAAGTTTAAAGTAGTTTATAGTTTAAAGTAGTTTATAGTAGTTTGAAGTTTAAATTAGTTTATAGTTTAAATTAGTTTATAGTTTAAATTAGTTTAGAGTTTAAATTAGTCTAAAGTTTAAATTAGTTTGAATTTTAAAGTTGGTTCTTTTGAATCTACAGTGTGAAACATACAGTGTGACCAGTGTAGTCTGATTACAACATTAATGAATCTAATGAGCCAGTTCTTTTGAATCTACAGTATGAAACATACAGTGTGACCAGTGTAGTCTGATTACAACATTAATGACTTTAATGAGCCAGTTCTTTTGAATCTACAGTGTGAAACATACAGTGTGACCGGTGTAGTCTGATTACAACATTAATGATTCTAATGAGCCAGTTCTTTTGAGTCTACAGTGTGAAACATTCAGTGTGACCAGTGTAGTCTGATTCCCAAATTAATGACTCTAATGAGCCAGTTCTTTTGAATCTACAGTGTGAAACATACAGTGTGACCAGTGTAATCTGATTACAACATTAATGACTCTAATGAGCCAGTTCTTTTGAATCTACAATGTGAAACATTCAGTGTGACCAGTGTAGTCTGATTCCCAAATTAATGACTCTAATGAGCCAGTTCTTTTGAATCTACAATGTGAAACATACAGTGTGACCAGTGTAGTCTGATTCCCAAACAAATGACTCTAATGAGCCAGTTCTTTTGAATCTACAGTGTGAAACATACAGTGTGACCAGTGTAGTCTGATTCCCAAATTAATGACTCTAATGAGCCAGTTCTTTTGAATCTACAATGTGAAACTTAAAGTTTGACCAGTGTAGTCTGATTCCCAAACAAATGACGCTAATGAGCCAGTTCTTTTGAATCTACAGTGTGAAACATACAGTGTGACCAGTGTAGTCTGATTCCCAAACAAATTACTCTAATGAGCCGGTTCTTTTGAATCTACAGTGTGAAACATACAGTGTGACCAGTGTAGTCTGATTCCCAAATGAATGACTCTAATGAGCCGGTTCTTTTGAATCTACAAATCAAGAGATATGTGATTTGTTACTCGGTTGCTAGGGTAACCCCATCTGGTTGCTAGGCAGTTACCATAGTGATACTTATCAAGTCTCCTTTAAATCCTGATTGAAATAAATCAACCCAGAAGTCTCTACGATTTTCTGGTGCAGAGATATGTGATTTGTTACTCGGTTGCTAGGGTAACCCCATCTAGTTGCTAGGCAGTTACCATAGTTATACTTATCAACTCTCCTTGCCATCCTGATTGAAATAAATCAACCTAGAAGTCTCTACAATTTTCTGTTGCAGAGATATGTGATTTGTTACTCGGTTGCTAGGGTAACCCCATCTGGTTGTTAGGCAGAAACCATAGTGATACTTATCAAGTCTTCTTGCCATCCTGATTGAAATAAACCAACCCAGAAGTCTCTACGATTTTCTGGTGCAGAGATATGTGATTTGTTACTCGGTTGCTAGGGTAACCCAATGTGGTTACTAGGCAGTTACCATAGTGATACTTATCAAGTCTCCTTTACATCCTGATTGAAATAAATCAACCCAGAAGTCTCTACGATTTTCTGGTGCAGAGATATAATGATTTGTTACTCGGTTGCTAGGGTAACCCCATCTGGTTGCTAGGCAGTTACCATAGTGATACTTATCAAGTCTCCTTGCCATCCTGATTGAAATAAATCAACCCAGAAGTCTCTATGATTTTCTGGTGCAGAGATATGTGATTTGTTACTCGGTTGCTAGGGTAACCCCATCTGGTTGCTAGGCAGTTACCATAGTGATACTTATCAAGTCTCCTTGCCATCCTGATTGAAATAAATCAACCCAGAAGTCTGTACTATTTTCTGGTGCAGAGATATGTGATGTGTTACTCGGTTGCTAGGGTAACCCCATCTGGTTGCTAGGCAGTTACCATAGTGATAGTAATGAAGTCTCCTTGCCATCCTGATTGAAATAAGTCAACCCGGAAGTCTGTACTATTTTCTGGTGCAGAGATATTTGATTTGTTACTCGGTTGCTAGGGTAACCCCATCTGGTTGCTAGGCAGTTACCATAGTTATACTAATCAAGTCTCCTTGCCATCCTGATTGAAATAAGTCAACCCGGAAGTCTCTACTATTTTCTGGGGCAGAGATATGTGATTTGTTACTCGGTTCCTAGGGTAACCCCATCTGGTTTCTAGGCAGTTACCATAGTGATACTAATCAAGTCTCCTTGCCATCCTGATTGAAATAAGTCAACCCGGAAGTCTCTACTATTTTCTGGTGCAGAGATATGTGATTTGTTACACGGTTGCTAGGGTAACCTCATCTGGTTGCTAGGCAGTTACCATAGTGATACTAATCAAGTCTCCTTGCCATCCTGATTGAAATAAATCAACCCAGAAGTCTGTACTATTTTCTGGTGCAGAGATATGTGATTTGTTACTCGGTTGCTAGGGTAACCCCATTTGGTTGCTAGGCAGTTACCATAGTGATACTAATCAAGTCTCCTTGCCATCCTGATTGAAATAAGTCAACCCGGAAGTCTCTACTATTTTCTGGGGCAGAGATATGTGATTTGTTACTCGGTTGCTAGGGTAACCCCATCTGGTTGCTAGGCAGTTACCATAGCATGTTTTAGCATGTGGCTATGAAGATTTTAGGTCATTACTTTTTGGCTGCTTGATAAAAGAAATCCTCTGAGGGAGAGAGAGAGGGAGAGATGCAGGACTGACAGGCCCTTTTTGTCTGTGTGTGTGAAAATGTCAGTTGGGATTTAAATTTCTGAACATTCCGCAATGTTAAGTCAATGGGAGTTTTTTCTGAGTTTGATCGTCATTTTTAGGAAAACCGTAAGTCCGATCAGTTAGAAAAGGTATAGCAACTCGAGTCAGAACAGTTTGAGTGTCTGAGCCGAGTTTGGAGTATGTGGAGTTAAAGCTCTAGGAGGAGTTAGATATAGAAATTTCACCGCTAAGAAGAATAAGAAGAAGAAGAAGCGGAATAATAATAAGTTTAAGTAGGATTTCAGTAAGTTGGCTCTCACAAGCCAACTTAATTATCTTGATCTGTGCATGCATTAATCTCTTTAAACATATCTATTACATTTGCAGACGTTTACATCACTACATAGTGCTAGAAATAAGTCTAGAAAGTTATAGACTCTTTTTGCTAAGTCATGTATTTGGCAAACATGAAACTGATTTATTGCCAAAAATGTGAAAATGCCTGGAGGGTTGCAGGGATCTCTCACCTTATTGGATTGTACTTGACTTTGTCCCACATTGTGGCAATCACTAGCAATTTTGAGTTGCTTTACTAATCTCTTATCTTGTAGGCTTGAGACCTTTCTGCCATAACAAGTAGACACCCCCCTTATAGACACTGCATTATCTTGTTTTGCTTGGAGAATGTACATGCATATGTTTTAGACAATAATCTCTCAGTCTTTGGCAAGGGGCATCAAGAGATGTTTCCATTAATCCTGAGTAGCTGATGGAAAATTATATTACAGTGCACGCCCATGCCTTTAATCATGTAGCTTTGAATGGATCGGACTGAACATTTGCTCAGTTTTTTTTAGATTTCACCCAGATTTAATGTAGGCAGGCAGGCTTATGAATAAAGATAGGACAGATCAGGCTTCTCTATGGCCAAAGTGACTTGATCTAAACAAATAAACAGAATTATTTATGATATTGTAATTTGGCCTGGACTGGTTTTTGTCTACGCAGTACATTTATAATCATAAGTAATGTAGTTTTTCTACAATTTGCATTAATTGTGACATTATCACTGCATAATTGCTGCAATGTATGCATGTCTGATATCATAACTGCAGCTGTGTTTAAAATGCTTGTTCTCAGGTAAGCCAGAGCTGCAGTCAGAAGTCTCTATCATCGTTGCGGATGTCAGTGAACCGGACTCATTGGCTGCCATGTGCAAACAGGCGGTCATTGTGCTGAACTGTGTGGGACCTGTAAGTATGCATTGTGACTGACTATAGGACATCGAATAGCATTCTTAGCTTTTTGAAACCACATTAAAACGATCAGTCATGATGTGTCATTATATAGATCAATAGCTTATGGAAAGGAAATGCCCTAAATAAATGGAAGGCATAGCAGCTACATGTTTACCCTCTTTATCCTATCAACTAGATAACCTCAAAGGCTGGATTTGGTTATGCAATAGTGTCTTTCGAAAAAGGTGATAATCACGTTTGCACATTCTTTTTGTTTTTCATATTATCCCCATTTCTTCCAATTTGGAATTCCCAATTCCCACTACTTAGTAGTAGGTCCTTGTGGTGGTGTGGTTACTCACCTCAATCCGGGTGGCGGAGGACATGTCTCAGTTGTCACCGTTTCTGAGACCGTCAATCCGCGCATTTTATCACGTGGCTCGTTGTGCATGACACCGCGGGGACTCCGCCTATGGAGGCTCATTCTATCCACGCACAACTTACAATGTGCCCCATTGAGAGCGAGAACCACTAATCACGACCATGAGGAGGTTACCCCATGTGACTCTACTCTCCCTAGCAACCGGCCAATTTGGTTGCTTAGGAGACCTGGCTGGAGTCAGTCAGCACACCCTGGATTCGAACTTGCGACTCCTGGGGTGGTAGTCAAGAGTCTTTACTCGCTGAGCTACCCATACCCCATGTTTGCACATTCTTGAATTAAGAAATAGGGCTGTCGATTTAACGCATAAAAAATTTCCCGGACTGTAATATGGAATGTACTTACCATCTGAGCAATTTAAGCTTGAAGTACTACCTGTTTTCAGCAGGTATATTTATATATATATATATATATATATATAAGAAAAGAGTGTTTGTTTTTCATTTCAGTGTTTCGTTTTTGTTTGCATCTCATTTTCTTCCTTTAATTTTTATGATGTTGTATTATTTAATTAGTTTCTATTCTGTATTATAATTTGTGTAATATATACACTGATCAGCCACAACATTAAAACCACCTGCCTAATATTGTGTAGGTCCCCCTCAACGTTATCAACAACGTCAACAATAAAAAAAATTGTCGTCAGAAATTTTCATTATTGAATAGTCGTTTGATCTCATTTAACATAACAAGAGATCTTAAACTCTAATGATGACGTGTGAGCAGCTCTGCAGTTCACGCCTGACTTGAGGAGAGGAAGAATTACACAGCTCACAGTCCAGATGCACTCTAAACTTTCCAAACAGCTTCAGGTGATATAGATCGCAAGGTATGCGGGAATTATAATGCAAAAACACAAAAGTAAATATAGATGCACTCTCGTTGAGGAATAAGTGTAGCTGGAGCTCTGCTGAAGCAAAACTTGCATGTCAAGTGTCTTTAAAGGAAACACATGGCGATACGTCTTTAATGCAGTTATATTTAATGCATTATAGCTTTATTAAAGTTCAAATTAAACGGAAGCAGATCATGTAAATAACTACAAACTTCAAACTCCAAAACTGCCATTTATCTGTAAGGTCAGTACCTCTTCTATATGTTGGCGAATGTCCCAATCTGAGGGGGAGAGATTGAACCTGCACCCGGCTGAGGCACGCTGTCGCGGGGACGTTCATCCCTCGAGCACGCGTACTTAATGCAGCTAGATTATAACGTGATGGCTGGCGACTTAATTAATCATAATATATGTCACTGTGCAGTTATTATCGTGAAGAAAATTACCTGAGCTCTGTACAATTGTGGTCTGAGATGCAGGTTGGCACTTTTTTTATTTTTATATATATATATATATTTCTTTAAAAGTATCAATAAACCTGCTCTTCTGCAAGTTTGTGTTTAACTTATTTACTCTATGCAGGCTTTGGATTTTTAGGACACTAGTATTTCAGAATGACCAGGGCAACAATTCAGTTGCGATGATTGGTCCACTGGTCCAGTTATGAATGAATTATTCAGTCACGTGATTTTTTTTATGTGCATCTTGTATTCCTGTTAAATTCAATGAGTTTATTCGGTAAACGTTTCCATTATAGTTTAAGTGCATTTCTTCTTATCTAATAAAACATTGATTTTATTCACATCATGTTTTTCCATCCAGCAGATTTTATGTGATATCCTAAAATGTGCATAAAAAGGCATTGATGGAAACATAGTTATTGTAAGGTAGAAACGTGTTGTGCTGAATGTATGACTTGAGTGTGACAATGAACGGGGAAATCTAGACATTATTTTTTTAATTAATTGAGTGAAAAACAAAAACTTTTCTGTGAATAGTTTTAGAAAGTAACATAAGTAAAGTAATTAAATCCCTGATTACAATTTTAGAGAAAGTAATTTTCTAATAGATTACATTTTTAAAGTAACTTACCCAACACTGATCAGTCGTCCTCTAAAATCTAGTCCCTTACTGCTGGTGTAATATTATCCTAATTACTGTCTTTTTAATATCTTCTCAACAGTATCGATTCTTTGGTGAACCTGTTGTCAAGGCATGCGTCGAGAATGGAGCACATTGTCTCGATATCTGCGGAGAACCACAGGTACTTGTCCTGACCCCTCTATTCCTGCAGTATAAAACTATAAATAAACCATTGATCATTCTTTGTCATAATAGCATTAATGGCATACTGGGAACTGAGAAGTCACTGTGTTTGTTTGTACTATAGTTTCTGGAGAGTATGCAGTTAAACTACCACGACCAGGCTGCTGAGAAGGGGCTTTACATTGTGGGAAGCTGTGGTTTTGACTCCATTCCTGCAGACATGGGTGTTATTTACACCAGGGACCAGTTTAAAGGTATGTTCATCAGAAACATAGTTTGTCTTGATTCTTTGAGTAGTGCAATCCATCCCCATTTTGTTTTAATTTAAGCACTTTGCTAAGGTATGCTTTGATTATTGAGATGTTGTTTTATTTGTTACCAGGGACACTAACAGCCGTTGAGAGCTTTTTGACTGCAAGCTCCGGGCCAGAGGTCGGTGTACTTATTTTTTAAATGTAAAATAACTCTGTTATCTGTATATTTCAAAGGCCTTATTGTTTAACTGTCAGCTGACCCTCATTCTCATGTGTGCCTGCAGGGAGGCTCCATCCATGATGGCACCTGGCAGTCAGCTATCTACGGCTTTGCAGACAGCCACAAGTTACGCAGCCTCAGGAAAAAGTTTGGTCACAAGCCTCTTCCTGTGGTGGGGGCTAAAATTAAAAGGAGGTGTGTACAACAAACGGCAAGCAGAATTAGTATTTCACCATGTGTGACGCAAGTTACTTAATAAATTCTGAAATGTTCTGAACAGTTCTTCAAAAGCCCCAGTGGCTATTGGCTTCAATAATACACATTTTGGATGAAAAACCTCTACCATCGAAAGAAATGGAATTGTCATTGTGTTTCTACAGGGGTGCGCTGTTTTTTAGTGATGAAGTTCAGCAATATGCAATTCCCTTCATGGGTACAGACCCATCAGTGGTGAAGAGAACCCAGCGCTATTTACATGAAGAACTCCAGGAGTCTCCGGTTAGTCAGTATACATAAACAACCCTAGTCCCATAATTCCCAATAAAACATTTTTTTTAAATAAGGCAGGGGGACAGTACAATTGAAAGGGTCAGTTAGGGTTGATCCAGTCAAACTGAACTGAAACTGAACAAGTTAAACATTAAACTGGAATATTTTGACAGTCCAGGTTTTTGAAGCAGTAGGAAAAAAGTGAATGGGGATGATAGAATGAAGTCTAGATGACTAGACTAATCAACAAATGAATTGCGAGCAGAAAAACTTTGTTACCTGCACTGCCATTATGATTATCAGTTTATTGTGACCTCATAGGTATTGTGGCACTGTGTTTACTAAATGTATTCTACAGGTTCAGTATGGAGCGTATGCCGGTGTTGGCGGCATTTCCAACATTATTAAACTCCTCTTTGCTGGATTGATGTTCTGGTTTCTTGTGAAGTTCAGCTTTGGCAGAAATCTCCTTGTTAAGGTGAAACATAGTATTTTGTGAAAGCTATTTTGCCATACTGAAATACTAAGACCAGGGTTCCCATGGTCTTAATATTGCAATCCCAAGATTGTGTATTCTAGGCCTGAAAAGTCATGGAAATGTCTAGAGTGAATAAATATTTTCCTTGTTTTGCTCTGCTCTATAATAGAGTTTGTGAGGAGTAAAAAGTGCTGTCCAAGCAATAGTGACATCCAATTGATTGGAAACGGATACCAAATTTGTCTAAATGATTAATTAGCAAAGTGGTTTCAATTTAAATTATAAAAAAAAATTATATCCAGTTATCGCAAATGACAAGAAAATTCATGGTACGTTATTGGTAACAATGGTGGGACCCCTGGAAGACATGCTGTACAATTTGATGAATACATTGTAGCTTGTTGATCTTGTGTAATCTCATAAAATGTGAATTTACTTTGTCTGCAGTTTCCAGAGTTTTTCTCTTTCGGCTTCTTTTCCAAAGAGGGTCCAACTAGAAAGCAGGTATTATACCCCATATCATCTTCTAGATTATAAATTAGGTCCTTAGACTATTATAAAACATTAAGGATCACCGTCAAGTCATGCTGTCGGTTATCTTCCTCATATCTGCAGATGGAGGGTTCTTCTTTCCGCTTTGCTTTTTATGGAGAAGGTTACAATAAAGGTCAGGACCCCACTGAGGGCAAACCTAACGCTAAGATCCGGACTCTAGTCCAAGGACCAGGTAAAATGTCCGCCTCTGTCATATGTTAATGTAAATCCACAATTAATATCTGGTTAAAGGAAAGCAAACAGGACTCTCCTTAAATGCAATAATAAAGGTGCTTGCATGTGTCTCACTGTATTCTCTGCTGTTTTTCAGAGGCTGGATATGTCGCTACCCCAATTGCTATGGTTCAAGCAGCCATTACCATGCTGAATGAATCTGATTCCCTTCCTAAAACGTGAGTTTTGATTATTTATCCAGCCACTGTCGTCTCTGTTGTCCACTAATGAACCTCAAAAGCTAAAACTAATCCTAAATAAGCAGGTACAAGCCCTCTACAATTAGCCACTTTCAAACATCGCCCATTAAATAGTTCTATTAACTAACTAATTGCCCGATTTGGTTTTTCTGGTTAGGGTACCACCATCTTTTGTTCATATAATTGACAGCTAGATTGTGTATTGCTTCCATTTATAAACAAAAATACAATTAAACTTAGAGTATTTTTATACAAGAGCATCCTAACATGCTTAAACCATTAGTGTTACAGTATTGTTTACACATAGCATCAATACAGATCTTTACCGGTAATGTTAGCAAAAAAATTGAAAGAGCTGATTTGCTGCCATTTTGACAGTGGGTCATGTTCACATTACTTCTAAATGGAAAGATGAAATAAAACGTATCGCAAACGTTGTATGCATGAAAGCTGTTACTATCAGGTCTCGCATCCAACTATGCTGTGCACACCTAACTTTGTTTTATCTGGCGTGGCTCTCCACAGGGGCGGTGTGTACACTCCAGGAGCAACATTCGCCAAAACCACCCTTGTCGACCGCCTCAACAAACATGGCATCCAGTTCTCTGTCCTCTAAGTAAGATTAAAGGGCTTCAACTGGCCTGGCTCAAACATCTGTCTTCTGAAGCACTTATTCATTTGCTTGCTTGAATGTAGAGAAATCTGTTGTTATCTGGAGCTTCCTCAGCTAACTTGCAGTGTTTTCCAGTGTAGTGTCTAGCTTGCATATAGTAGACTGGGCTGGATTTGCAAGCATGCACTCTGCTCAAATGGCTGAGAAATTTGCACCAAGAGTGAGGCACAAACCTTATGAGATCCCTCCTTATGAACACACATATAATTTCCTGTTTCGATTTGAGAGTTTGAAATGTTCATTTGTATTTTTTCCCCTGTTATATTTATCACAAAAATAAATACTTATAAAGATGACAGACATCTCTAAAAACATTTTTGTAATAATATATTAAAATAGTTGTGAAGCCTATTTGAAAGGTTGGAATCTTAGTTTATTTTCTAAAAGATTACAGAATGATATAATGCAGTTTACTGGAATGACTGGTCTGGAAGATGAACTTATTGCCTGCTTTTGTTCTGGTTGATTTCAAACTAAATAAAGATCATATCAAACGATGTGCTTGGATGAAAGTATATATTTAAGAGTTGAATGAGACATTTTGATAATAAATAAAAAAAAGTATGTGAAGCTACAGTAAGTCATTTTGGAATCCAAGTAAATAATTTTATTGTCATCCTGTAATCAACAAGTAAAAGGCTCATAGGGCGCTAAGTTTATGAAGAATTATTGTTGTTTTATTGTCAGGACCAAATTCCAGACTTTTCTCTCTTTCGACGTACAATTTTTTTGAGAGTATTTATGCACTGTTCCAACTGCTCAGCGAAGTCCTGCAAGAGATAAGTGTTCATCCACAAACAGTTTGAGACCCAGCAGGTCTGCTTCCTCCTACAGAAATAGAATTGCACAAAGACTGTTTCTCTCAACCCTGAAATGTATTTTGCAGTCAAACCAATATACCTTGGCAAAGCATTTGCCCCCAATGGTCTTTGCTGGTATACACAATTATTTTGCTTATTAAAATGATTAAGCCGAACACCTGAGTGAAAAGGCTGATTGAATTTTATTTTCTGGCCTATGAGGTTCAATAGAACCAAGCCAGGTGGGGACTGTGCACTTACATTGTGATTGTGTTTGCACAGTCACTGTAGTTTCCCCCCTGACAGGGGTCATGCTGTGGTAGAACACTTTTAAGGCTATGGCAAACTCAGCATCACAGCTGGGTCTTAGGCTCCCTCTTCTTTCCAGTCAACCACAGCTATTCTCCACACCTGTGGCAGAAATGAGGGAGAGTAGCACAGTATGTGTTGGATGTAAGGTGAGAGATATTAAGGCACACTTTAAATGTTGCCCCATTTATAAACGAAATTCTAATGTGTTCTGTATGCACTTTTGTGTGTTTCGCATGTTTCATGCTTGTTATTCAGTTTCTGCCAGTCTTAAAAAGTCTTCAAAGGTCTTAATTAGTTAGTTTTGTAATTAAGTCCTTAAAAAGGTCTTCAAGTGGAGCCAAATGTCTTAAATTCACATTGTAATGGTAATAAATGCTGTAAGAGAGAATACAGAATGCATTCTAATGTAATCACTGTTTCAACACATAATGTAACATTTAAAAAAAAATCTGTTAATCCCTGCCATTTCTGGTGCATTTTAGTCACTTTCAGTGGCATTTTTGACCAGAGCATTGGTTAGTTTCTGGCCATGATCAAGGAGCTATATATAATATATGCACTCCCTTGGCTTTTAAATTTAAAAATAACAATTATGATGCATTTCTGAGAGTTTGTTACATTTCAATTTATGTGGTCTTGATTTTAGACACATTTTACTTAACGAAATCTGTAGAAGCCATGTTATTTTAAAATACGTTTTGAAATGAAACTAGTCAGATCCCAGGCAAGCCCCCATTTTGTTACACCCATTACCCTACACTGCAGGTATGAGTTATACTTAATTTATTGATAGAGCGATGTATTGCATATGACTTATCACACAGTGCAAACCATTTCTGGCTGAGTTAAGTAGCTTCTTTAAAAAACTATTTTATTTCTTCAACTCTGCATTGGAATTTCTCAGCTGTTTCAAATCCTGATGAAGGGTGAACAGTGAAAGTGAAGAGCTTAAATCGGATCCTCTGGTTTCTGTAGCCTAAACAGGCCTAAACACATGTTCTTACAATATTTCCATTTCACAGTAGTAGCCCAGCATACCCTTGGGTTAGGCCTAGCCTTGGCATTTACACAGAAAAACATGAGTGGGCCCTACTGAGAGACATCCTAGAGTGGAAAGACATTCAGAGCATCCTTGAACACTTCTACTCAAGAATCCCAGCTCTCCGTTTGATTGACGAAACCACCCTCTTTGATGAGTGGGCTTGTGTAACAGTGGCCAGCTGATAGATAGCTGTGCAATGTGTATAAACCTCGCTCTGCTGACCTCAAGAGGTGCACTAATGACTGACTAGTAGCATTTAGCCTCCTTGTTAGTGCACCCGCCTCCCACGATCCAGTGATGCGTCACTCGCCGCATCACTGGATCATGAACAAGACGGCTGTGAGATGGATAGACATTTTTCAAAAGCTGGAGAGCAAAACCATCAACTTTCAGTTTTTGTTTAATGCCTGTAACCAAAACAAGCAAGTAGAACCCCTCCATTATTTATACCATGATCAATAGAAATACGTAAATGCTGCAACCCCCTTTTTAAGCACACAATGATTTTGTTTTCCTGTGGTAATTGAAAGCTGTACACAGATACAACTGGGACATATATTGCAGCAAAATGGACATACAATTTATTTTAGGTATGGTTCAATCAGCAGCTTTGTGAATAAGTAAAATGCTGCAGAATTGCAAACTTGTTCTGTATTTAAAAGCAAATGGGCATTACAAACAACTTCAGAATGCTCTTCAAAATAAAACTGATGCATAATGTTATTGTCTACAATGTACAAACAAATTGAAGTGTTCTCCACCTTAAGACCTCAAGATAGAGGAGACCAAGTGTCATAATCAAAACAAAGTCCATCCATATAACATGGACAATCTTATTCACACTCTTTACCAGTGTAAGGTATTAATCTTTATGAATTACATCACCCAAGTGGTATAACAATAAACATTTGTATTCTCTGGCTTTACATTTGTTGCAGTCCTTTTTATAAACAAAATTAAGTAACAAAATAATTATCACATTTTATTTATAACATAGCTAAAAGGCTATTTACATTTGCATCAATTAATAGAAACCCATTTAAAAACTAAGCCATCTTTTTTGGTGCTCAAGTCCTTCAGCGCTCCTTACTGCAAACATCATAATTTATATTAAATGTATTCCAAATTTATGTTTATTTATTCCAAACATTATTCATTGATTATCTTAGTTACAAAGCAGCAAGTTGCAGAGTTCTTAAGAAATAGGGAGAGCGCATTGGGAGACAAGTCATTCAGTGCATTGGGAGAAAAGTCCAAATTCACAATCAAAGTTTCTTCCTCTGTGTAATGGGTTTGGGAAAAATGGCATCCATCATGCGTTTACGGCGTAGGTTCATCCTCAGTGAGGGTGTTTCCTTTTTAACAGTTCTTTGTTTGGTTATAGCAACTGGTTTGACTGGACTGGTCATTGGAGAGAGAAAGCTGATCTCAACTGGTGGTGGGGGTTCTGGGGCAGCTTTTGCCCTGTTAAACAGACAACAGATCAAACATATTCATTAAACAGGACATGACATTGAAACTAGAGACAATGTATGACAATTTCAATTGGACTATGTAAAACGTAAAGTTCACCTGGTTGTTCTCTTCCTTCTGGGTTTGACAGCCTCAGTTTCCACTGCAACATCATCTACCACTGGGCCGTTGTCCTGTGACAAATAAGACCTCATGAAGTGCCCTGCATCTAATCCATCACCTACGTATAATCGATCATTTTAAAGTTATTCGCCTCTTTTGACTCTTTAAAAAGAGATATAATGAACCTGGTACAGAACATGATGGGAGATCTTCTTACCTCTTTGGAATGAGAACCAGTTGCATCTTCTGAGCTTTGCGTTATAGGCACAAGAGGGGTCAAAATCTCTGGCACTTCTGTTTCATTTTGCACAACAGTTCCTTTTCTCCTCACTAAAAAGAAATGATAGTAGATACATTGGGAATAAGGGAAAAATAAAGCTGTGGAAAGTGGAAATAACTGTCCAAAGAGGCATTACATTATTGACTGACATAACTGCTGCTACCTTTTGTTCTTTTCAGGTCAGCTGTGGAAGAGCCTGTATCACTAACAGATGAAGATTTTTGTTCATCTAAGCGTTTTGACACCTTGCTTGCTCGTGTACGTCCAGCACTTGCAAGTGACTTGCTTGCAGATTCTTGCATTTCATCGGATATCAACATCTTTGAATCTTCATTGACTGCATTCTGAGTTCCATTCAGTGATTCTGCAGGTGCTGCAGATCTAGTGGTTCTTCTCTTGGCACGTACTATTTCAGTTACAACCGGAAGACTCTCCTTGCCTTTGAATTGATCTGCAAAAGCATCAGCCAGGGGAACTTTAGACTCCAATTCGAGAGGAATCAAGACTTTTCTCTCTTTGCCAGGACCCTCTATTTGATTCCAGTGTCGGCTTCTGGTTAGTCGTCTTGAAACACTTTGAAGTTGTTCATCATTAATAACAAAGGTGGCATTGTTAGCTTTCTCCATAGTGCTATCCACAGTCTTTCTCCTGCTCCTTGTAGGAGTTTTTAGGGTTTGAGTTATAGAAGCAGTATCTTCCTGAGTATCCTGTGAGAAACTTTCTAACGCAAGCCCTCTGGTGGACTTGCGTGTAGCCCTACTAGGACTGCTACTTACTTTGGCAGACTGGGCCCTCTCAACTGGGACTTCTTGATGGGTCTCTTGAACTTCAACGATGATTGCTTGTACTTTTCTAGTGCTCTGTCTGGCCTGTAGTTCTGAATAGTCATTTGGAGGCAGGTCCATAAACAGGGCCTCATCATCTTCATCCATTGTTGTGTTCCTGGTTCTTCGGGATCCTTTCCTAGGTGTGGCTTTCTGCAAGGTTTTTCGTGCTGGACTTGAAGGCTTTGATATTTTTGCAGAAGGCATATCGTGGTCATTATTGTTATCTCTCTGATCTGGATCTGCTTTTCTTGTGCTTCTTCTGGGTGTAACAGGAACTTCACAGTCCTGTAGTTGCTTGCAACTCCTTGTAACACGTCTTGGTGTAGAAGGTACCTGAGAATCCATTTGCTCCTCCTCAGTGAGATCTTTAACTGCATCAAGGTTGGGTCCAGGAAACGTAACAGTTTTCCTTGTACTACGTGATGGGCTACGTGGCAACTCTTTGAAGTTCTCTAAAACTTCCTCTCCATCTTTTTTAGATCTTTGTACTTTAGATCTTGCAGGGGACCTAGATCTTCCTGGAGACTTTGGTCTTGCCACCTCTTTTGTTGTGGGAAGTTCAACTTCTCCACTCAATGAGGGGGCATTGCCCACTCGGTTAGACTCCATTACATTATCTTTAGCCATAGACAACATCACTGCATCCAATTTTGAATCCTCATTTGCTTTTAATAAAGGCTTTTCTGGGGGCAAGTCATTCTCTGGCAGAGAAGACGCCAATACTTCCCTATGAAGAGGGGCATGTAATTCTTCCTGGATCTCAGAAGGACCACAATCTAGTATATCAGCATTGGCCAGTCCTTCTGTCTCTTTAAGAGAAGGTGCAGATTCTGGTGTGGATGCTGGTTCCACCCTCTGTTCAGGGTGCACCTCAGCTGGTTTGTCTGGTTGCTCACCAGTTTCAGGAGCACCAATGAAAACGGGTTCAAGGTCCGACACAAAGACTTTTTCTTGTTCTAATGTGTTGTCTGGAACATAAACAGTATGTTCCAAAATGACAACCTCGGAGTTAGTTGTAAGCTGATTCTCCATGTCCAGAGGTTGTTTTTGCTCATGTAGAGAAAGCAATTGATTATTGGGGTCCAACTCTGAAATTATAGGCAGCTCCTCCACATCTGGCTCCAACATGAGCGTAAAGCCACCAGAGTCTCCTGGACCCTCACTGTCGAGGGTCTGTGAAGTTCCTCCATCTATAAGATGCTTATACTGCTCAGCCAGCTCTACAGGCACCAAGAGAGTGGTGGATGGCTTTAGCGGAGTATAACATACTGCATCTTCCTCATCTAGATCTGCAGGGCCCAGGCCAACCATTAGCACTTCACCTTCCTCTAGCATGTCACTGTCTACAACCTGCAAAGTAAAAATTCAGAATGAGAGCCTGAGTCCATAAACAACATCATGCTTAAAAATCATGATTACTGGAACTAACACTGTATCCTAACCAGGCACAACATCATCTATGTTCATCTGATTTTGTGCATTTTGTACATTCCAGTTGCAACCGCAATAATGTTAAGAGCTAGTGTAAGAGGCAAAGCACACTAAATTAGATAAAGTTATAAGAAAATGAATGCACTCACTTTCAACTGTGTCTCAGGAGTGACCAGCGAGAGCACGGCACAGGCTTCTTCTTGAAGGTACTGCTCATGTGCTGGGAGTTCCTCCAAGTAAAGGGCAGGAGCAGGCTTATGGCTATTCCTACTATTACCCTTCACTTCCTCTATGATCTCAACCTCACTACCAGAGTCCTCCAAGTTCTCATCTCCAGTCTCCTCTTCATCCTCTGACTCTTCCTCAGATTCAGCACTTGTGAGCGATGAGCTGTCATTCAAGGTCACTACAGCTAAATTAAGAATTTTGAAGGTTTGTCATTTTTCCATGTTTTTCAACCTTCACCTAAAAAAAAATGAGAGAGACTTACATCTGGACTCTGAAGATGCAGGTTCTGATGAGGTGACAGATGTCTGCGTTTTCAGATTTGTTGCATTCTCAGGATCAGGTTGAACTTCCTTGATGTCAAAAACTGGTTCACTATATGATGTATTGAGCAAAAACAAAATGTCATAAACAAGAAAATAGCATTAAATGCTATTTAAAATAAAATAAATAAAAATAAAATAAAGGGAGGCAGTGTACCTGTTCAGTGATGCATCTGAGGCTTCTCTAATACTGGACCGGGTCAAGGGTGGGGAAAGATCTGGTCCAAACAAATGCTGTTCCACAAACGCATCCAAATCTAGAATACAAATCCATTTGACAGTTTAAATTTGAATTAACATAAAACGGTCCCCCATCTGAAATTATTTCTTTAATAAAAACTCAAATTTTAACTCTGACAACTACCCATCATCAAAGGCAAAAACTACCATACTATAAATGGCTGCATGATGACAAATTATAATTGTCAATTATTTTCCTTGCTATTGTCATTGCAATTATTCATTTTTATTAAAAGAATTTACATTAGGTGTTGAGCAATTGTACATTTTGACGCACTGAGAGTAGACGTAAATGGAGTGCTGTAATTGACACATCACGATTAGTTAATTGGGGCAGCTGTAATAACAAACTCAGATTTTCCCTCATCCTGGAAGGCTGCAGTAGTGACCCCAATTTTAAAAACAGGTGATAGAACAATCAAATCAAATTATAGACCTATTAGTATACTTCCAATAATTTCTAAAATTACAGAAAAGGAAAAATATATTTAAAAGAACACTGCCTTCCTCAAATTTGCTTAATTTATTTGTGCTCTTGTACACCAAACTTAACAGGCTAGTCTCTCATCTAAATGAAGGTGAATTTACTTTGCACCCAATGCAGTTTTGCTTCCGAAAGCATCACTCGACAGAAACAGCAAATTGTTTTTTGTGGAACAAATCAAAAGTCAAATTGATAGCTGTGTTTTTAGATTTTAAGAAGGCATTTGATACCGTTAATCACAACGTTTTACTATCGAAACTTTCTAAATTTAATTTATCCATTAATACCATGACCTGGATGGAATCCTATTTGAAAAACAGAAAACGGTGTACAAGAGTGGGTGATAAGTGTTCCTCATTTGCAAACTGTATTTCAGGGGTCCCTCAAGGGTCTATTTTAGGACCTCTTTTATTCTGTATATATATAAATAATCTCCCTAAAGCATGTCCAGATGTTAACATCCAAATGTATGCTGATGACACTGTGATTTTTACCCACGCAAGATCTAAAGAACACGCTGCAGCCAAACTGACAGCTTCGATGAGTAAGGTGTCGGATTGGCTGGCAAATTCATGTTTGACCCATAATCTAAGTAAAACAGTTTGCATGTATTTTACAGCAAGGACTAATAATTCAGTTAATCCTGATATTTTAATTAACGGTGAAGTAATTACATCTGTGACACATGTTAAATATTTAGGCATCATTAGGCATTTTTTTTTTTATAATTCTGCTGCCCTATATACTTAGCTGACATTGTCAGGAATAAGAAAATGTATGTTCCTTGTACTAGTATTTGGTTGTCCTACATCTTGCAAGCTCTCACCTGTGGTTTCCATTGACTCCTCTTTACATTCCTCATTGTTCTTATGTTCACCAGTAATAAGTGCATGAAGTGGAGCATCAGCCACAGGTTCATGGTTGACCAACTCAACTGATGGAAGCTTGGACAAAACAGAGGCCTCACTGGATTCCTTGGTAACAACTGGTTCTTCAATAGTGTCAAGAGCAGCATTTTCTTCATCTGACATCTGGTTTGCAGGCTCATCAGCCGGAAGAACGATAGCTTCATCAAAGATGGAGGACTCATTAACTGATTCTTCAGCTTCAGTTGGTTCCTGGACTTCAGAATGTTCTGAAACCTTAACCAAAGATTCTACACTTGGCCTCTCAATTGGAAGTACAAGTGCTGGTTCCATGACATTCAGCTTGAGAACCGGAGCCTCTGATGTTTTCTCACACTGCTCCACTGTCACTTCCTTTGTGAGATCATTCTCAACACTAACATGCACCTTAAGCTCAAGACTCTGTTGCTGAGCTTGCTGTGTCTCTGATGGGCTTTTGTCACTGAAAACAATTTGGTCAGTCCTGTTCTCTACTGTATTCTGTTTTTTCTCAGGCAGAGCAACAGAGGGCAACTCTGCTGTAGTGCCATCTTCTACTGGGGATAAATCTTCCTGTGAAGTGTTAGAAAGTCTTACAGTAACCTCACAATTCACGTTGTCGTCCACTTGATTTTCTTTTGGTGCATCCAGAAGATCCTCAGGAGCATCATGGAACTCAAGAATGCTATCAGACTGATTGGAGACAAGACTTGTTTCTTGCCTAAGACTAGGCCGTCGCACAAGAGTGGGAAGCACTGGTTTGGACACCACTGCAGGGGTATCTTTAGCAGAAGATCCATTATCAGATTCTACATTAGCGTTCTCTCTCTCTTCCAGTGAGGGCATGCTGGTCCTACTTAGTTCTATCTCATCATCTTCCACATCTGAATGTTCACTCCAGGCCTCGATGTTTGCTTTGGGAGGTGGGGAAGATCTCTTAGGTGTATTGCTCTCTCTGCTAATAGACACCTGAAAAAAAAAAGTATCACAACCACGTTACAATTGCAAAGATTTCTCCATAAATCTCTTCTGGCAATGGCAATTCAGCTCAAAATGAAATCTTCTACACTCTTGTTGGATAGACCTATAAATCGAAACTTCACACACAGTCTTACCCCAGTGTTCCAGTGGACAGAACCCTTGGGAGGTTCAGGAGAATCAGCCTCTATGAAGGTAATACGACTCTCTTTGGTGCGGAGAGGGGGAGTGATAGACCGACCTGGAGAGGCAGAGGGTGTGGCCACAGGAGTGGGACGTAGACTGCTCCTCAGAATAGACTGTGGGGTGAAGGCTGAGAAAACCGGGCCTGATGCCAAGGCTCGAGCTCTCTAAAGAAATTCCAAGGTGTTTTTAAGAGTACATTCATGTTTTAAAACACACAAAACACCAATGGATCAAAACAACTATGTATGGAATAGATATAAACCTATACATAATTTGTTCACCATGGTGAGGGTTAAACGCTTTGAATCGGAGTGACTTCAGTAACTTTCATTAAGAAGGGTGTCTCACCTTAACCACTTGTGGAGTTTGTAGCAGATTGAGCTCAGGTGCTTTGCTGATGCTCTTTGGGCCAGCCCACGAGGTAATGGGCCTTGAAGGTGTTCCCGGCAAATTAGAACTCTCTGGAGAACTTTGGGAAGATGGCTGAACGACCAAATCCAGAAGCCTGGTGATTAACCAAGTGTTATGTTACTAAAGTTTATCACAAGACAGTTACATTGCACTAACACATTTAGTATATCTACAAAGCACTAATATAGTTTTATGAGTGTTTTACCTGGACATCCTCTTGGTTAACATGTTGATGGGTGTTCCCACAAAGGGCTCGGGTAGATTTGGAGAAGCAGGATGCAGGCTAAGCCCTTGTACCTCTGACTCTTTGGGGCTGAAAAGGAAATAAACACCAAAACATCCGGTGAGAGCAAGATTTAAAAAGCAGTCTAAAGACAAAATGAAGGCCAGAAAAAAGTGAATACCTTTTGTAATGGGATGACTCTGGAGTGGGGTTCTTGCCAACCCACACTTCTTCGATCTTTGAGAGAACATTATTGATAAAGGCTGCTCTGGTCATTACATTTTCAGAAGCTGAACGTTTAGCTACAGTGGACAGAGGCTGGGGTCTTTTAACTAGGGGTGAGATAGAATACATTACAAGCCAAATCAAGAGAACACAAACCAGATTGATGACCAGACTTATTTGTGTCCCAGTTAGTATGACCATTACAGGCTACCTTCTCTGTGGATTGTAGTAGGGTGTTGGTAGGGTTTTGCTCGTTCAATGGCTAGTTTCCGTTGAACTCGAGGAAGAACTTTACCATACTGATTTAGGATGGAGTTCCTTGTGTTTGATCTTTCCTTCATTTTAGGATCTTGATCAGTCTGAATCATACAAAATAAGAGTAACAGTTCTGTAAACTATAATTTTGTCCCCCTAAACAATAAAATAAGTCAAAATTGAGTATAAAATGGAACTAAACATACTGCAAGGTTCAATTTGAGGGTCTGGTTGAGTTGCAGGGCAGGCACATAATTTGCCTGCTGGAGGTAGTGGACCATAAGCATCTCCCGATTCTGAAAACCTCCAGTGCTTTGAAGAAACCGTTCCAAGTACTCCTGCACAGATCCATTTAGAAAACAAAATGCTTGACGGATGATGTATATCCCACACTAGAACAATAATTATGATAAAATATGCACTCTAGTGTTCCTTTAAAACAAAATTCCAAATTTCACCTGCTCAGCCAGTCCAAGGGGCAGCTTCAGAAGCTCTTTCATCAGACCCAGCTCCTGACAGGTCTCAAAGAGAAACCTCATCACCTCCTCCATGTTCAACTTATTACAGTGCTGCCTTAACAATGCCCAGGCCTCCACAATGCATCTGTTTGCCAACATAGACCAAATTAAGGAGACTCACAACTGCAAATGAGCCCAAGAAATCTGACATCTTAAAATAATGATGAAACTATTGATTAAGTTACATGGCATGCCCCATCTGTCCCAACAGTATCTAATATAGCCCAGAAGTAATGTATTTCTACCTGTTACAGAGTAGAACAGAAAGGCACAGCTTGGCTTGGTTGGTAGTGCACAGGGGAGGCTTCATCACATGCAAGTAACGAAGGGCAATGCTTTGCTTCTGCTGACACATCAAAGCCTGTAGGACACGCTCATGTTGCCAGCTCCAAAGAGAGTGACTGGTGGCTGGGTGTAATAGCAGCTCCAAAGATCTCTGGTGGAGAAAACCACAAGTCCTACATAAAGAATTATGTACATAACACAAATACACTATAGCAGTTTTGTTTTCAAATAATATTCCAACTTCCAATGCCTTGTATTAAATCGCTATATCTTATAATACAAATAAATCTAAATAAAATATTGTCTTCAATAAAACTTGCAAACCACAATTTACCTCATGATCATGATGATCCAGCAACCACAGTCCTTGTACCAGTTTCACTAAACCAATGGGAATGGCAAACGCTGTGGGAAAAGACTCCACTGATGCCCCACTTTTATTAGGAAACGAGTACATCACATCCAGTAGCAAATAAATAACCTAAAAGGCGGAGTCAAGGAATAATCTTTATTGACTGATGACAAAGAGCACAATATTTATGACAAGCATATTCAAATATAATATAGCATTGATGCAATAGGGATCGTTAAGAGAGGATACAATGGCATGTTTGGCAGATTCTTCAATGTTTTCCAGGAGGTAAATATCCAGCAAGGCCTGTTAAGTTTGGTGTACAAGAGCACAAATAAATTAAGCAAATTTGAGGAAGGCAGTGTTCTTTTAAATATATTTTTTCTGTTCTGCTTTTACTGACATGAAGTGATGGGGGAGGATACTGTCCTGTTCCACCCTGGTCCCTTTTCCAGAGTTCAGCAAGACGTTCCCCACATTGACTAACGAGGCCATCAATCATGAGGCAGTCTGCACACCACTTGTCCCTACAGAAGGAATAAGATTTATTTGGGCTTTTGCCTTATATCTTAGAGGAAAGATATAACAGACAAGAAATTGCTGGGAATAGAAAGAGTGAATGAAATTGGGATATGTCACAGGCCAAACTTGAACATGCATCACCCACCTAAGAAAAACGAGCCTGCAGCAAATGCACTAACCACTTAGCTACGACTCCAACAGAGCAAAAGATATGGCTATATGAAAGACATGGGGTCATTCATTAACTTATCAAAATGCAATTTGGAATATCAGCAACTTACTTGGCAAGTCTCTGTAACTCTTCCCTTTGGCCGATGTAGTAATTCTTTATAATTGAATAACTATAAAAGGGCCTTGATATTTGCAGTACATCATCTATTAAACAGAAAAACAGTTTAACATATGCAATTACACAAATGTTTAAATCACAAGTCTGAGTTAAGCATTGGACATGGTCATACCAGAGGCCTCTGGAAGAAGACCCGTTCGACAAAACCACAGAACCACTTGAGAGTACTGGGAGATCAAAATAGACACCATGCATTTGTTCATGAGTCCAATCAATCCTGGAGATAAACACACGCAAAATTCAAAAGTAATTTTAGTGTTTGAAAAGACCATATCAATAACAGTACCTGTGTCTCAATCAGCTCTCTAGCTCTCCATGTCCTGAATCAGGATCTCGTGAACACAAATTTGGGCACTGGCAAAAGGGTGTCCATTCACTAAACATTGGACACTTGTGACTTAAGTCAATCGCAACACTTTATCGAGCTCCCGTATTGCGGCACAGCTGTTAAAGCACCATCGCTGTATAAAAAAAACACCATCCTTAATTTTTGTTGAAATTATTCAAACGTACAGTGTTAGAACAGATAAATGACAAGGGCTGAAATTATTCGACGTTATTAAACAACAAAAAATTATTTACGATAAAACTCTAAAGATGACGCGTGAGAGCAGCAACTTAGGAGAGGAAGAAAACACAGCTCACAGTCCAGAAGCACTCTAAACTTTCCAAATGGCTTCAGATGATGTAGATCGCAAAGTATGAGGGAATTATAATGCAAAAATTCAAAATAAATAAATACATACATAAGCACTCTCATTATGAAATAAACAGAGCTGGAGCTGCCAGTCCACTGAAGCAAAACTTGCATGTCGAGCATCTTTAAAGGAAACTCCCTGGCATTACAACCTAAATGCAGTTCTCTAATGCATTATAACTTTATTAAAGTTCAAATAATATGGAAGCAGATCACGTAAACAACTACAAACTCCAAAACTGGCATTTCTCTGTGCGGTCAGCACCTCTTCTGCTAGTTGCACAAATGTCCCAATCTAAGGGGGAGAAATCAAAACTGTACCCGGCTGAGGCACACTCTGTCATGGGGATGCTCATCCCTCGAGCATGCGCGCAGATAGATTATAGCAACTTTTTTAATCATAATAGGTCACTATGCATTTGTTATCGTGACGAAAACTGGTAATATGCAGCTTTATTAATAAGAGAGCGCTTGGAGGGCCTGGGTAGCTCAGCAAGTAAAGACGTTGTCTACCACACCTGGAGTCGCAAGTTCGAATTCAGGGCATGCGGAGTGACCAATTTGCCCGGTTGCTACAGTCACGTTGGGTTAACCTCCTCGTGGTCGTTATAATGTGGTTCTCGCTCTCGGTGGGGCATGCGGATTGAGAGGCAACTGAGATTCGTCCTCCACCACCCGGATTGAGATGAGTCACTACGCCACCACAAGGACTTAGGAGTGCATTGGGAATTCCAAATTGGGGAATGAATACAAAAAAATGTATTCACCTATGCAGCATATAAGATATTTAGACTTTGTTTTAGAGAATAGATCTAGAATACAAGTATATTTTGTCTTTACTGCACTCGCAGAAGTATAACCAAGTGGAACAAAAATACACGTAT
Organism: Xyrauchen texanus; assembly: GCF_025860055.1. Lineage (NCBI taxonomy): Eukaryota > Metazoa > Chordata > Actinopteri > Cypriniformes > Catostomidae > Xyrauchen > Xyrauchen texanus. The sequence goes on from NC_068297.1 coordinate 6,300,932, forward strand.
ATACAAAACACAGACACATGATACATTCTCTTTAAGCAAGTCTAACTATCTTATATGTTGCTTCTCAAGTAAATCTATCTTGTTTTAAGGATTTTTAGACAATTTCAAATGGAAAACAAGACAAAAACACTTGATAACAATAGGACTTTTGCAGTGAATTTCTTAACTGAATTAAACTTAAACTTTTTTTTCCCTTTAATTCAGTGAATGCCATTTAGAGGTATTTTTAAAAGATGATTTTGTGCTCTTTATTGTTAGTTAGCGCATTAAATACAACCTTTTAAGTCGAGGCACAAGCTGAATAATTGCACTAATCGCAGAATATTCGATTTTCAAAATAATCGTTAGTTGCAGAGTTGCCCTATTAAATGTCAAAGAAATAAAAATATTTATTTACGAAGGTATTTTACACAACTCAAATTTTTAAAAGATTGTTTCACTTTCATGGTAATAATGAATGAAAGACATTACAAACAACATCTCTTTTAAAGAGTTTTACACTTGTGCTCTTCATCTAACGACTTGAGACTTCATAAGAAATGACAGTTTCCGGTAAGGGAACATAGCGTGTAATGATGCTCCCTGGATTTTAACAGCGCATTTTGTTTTTTTTGTTTTTTTAGGCAGCGAACATTTCAGTGCACTGGAACAATTTTGAGATTGAGACTCCCTGATCAGTGCCCTGACTCCTGAACTAGGAAGCTGATTGAGATGCACCAATTGAAATATTCAACAAACACAGAACAGTATTATGTGTTAGTGTACTGTTACCATTTTGTGTGAGCTCCTGAGCCTCATTAAGCAAACAGTGGAAGATGGTGCTGAGGTTTGCCAGCAAGCGCTGACTGTGCTGTATCAGCTGCAGTGTCTGAGGATCTGTAAAGTTTGTGGAGCTGTCAAAGAGTGGAGCACCTGGATAGAGAAAATAACCATGATCAGAAATGTACTCCCCTTTAAGCAGTCTAAAATTTGTAAGAATTTTTTCAGCAGAACAAACAACGACGTTTTATTAGTTATGTTGTGAATATATAGTATCCATACATTGCACATCAATGAGCAAAAAACACTTTTGCACTCCAAAAAGAACAAATGCAACAAAGGTAATCCATCAAACAAGTAGTTTAATCCATGTCTTCCGAAACAATACAATCAGAATTAGGTGAGAACAGACCAAAATGTAACTCCTTTTCCTTTTTGCCTTGGAGATCTGCAGTCTCCAAGGCACAATCATGATTTGAAGATTGATTATACTTCCTCACACATGACTCATACACAGAGCACATGTACAGCATATACACCCTCTCGTCATATCTCTATCAAAATATCTTTGTGTTCCACAGATTAAAGTCATATGAGTTTGAGATGGAATAAAGGTGAGTTAATGATAAGGGAAATATAATTTTTGGTTGAACTATTCCTTTAAATTCACAATGAAACCATGCTCAGAATAAAGTCAAGTTTAAGGGGAGAATGTGAATGATACTTACATATTTCATCCAGCTCATCCTTAGTGTGCACAACCTTGTTCCAAGCCCACTCCAGTATATAGCGCAGGTTAACAGCCGATTGTGGTTGCTCTGTATGCAGAAATGTGTTGTGCATCATTTTAGCACCCCATTTACTAGTTATCAATCTAAACAAGTCTAAGAAAAGCATTTCTTTTCTCTTTACCCTCAGTGGTCCATTGTTTAATGCAGCCAGTGATGAGTCCTAGTGAGCTTGTCTCCACAGCAGTGCACAAAATGGCATCAAGCTGCTCCTCCTTAATGCAAATCAAACCCTTGAGAAATGCATCACTATAATGCCTGTTATAATGTTATTATAATCCATACAACCATACTGAACCAAGAAAACATGTACTTAAAGGAATAGTTCACCCAAAAATTACAATTCTTTCATCATTTACTCACCCTCATGCAATCCCAGATGTGTGTGACTTTAAGCAGAACACAATCAAAGATTTTTGAAAGAATATTTCAGCTCTGTAGGTCCACAAAATGCAAGTGAATGGCAATCAGAACTTTGTAGCTACAAAAGTCACATATTGCCAATACAAAAATAATCAATATGACTCCAGTGGATTAATGTCTTCTTAAGCAAAACACAAGGTGTGTGTGTGTGTAAGAAATAGATCAATATTTAAAACTTTAAAAAATGTTCACTTCCGGCCAGCTGTGGTTTGCACCCATTCACTTGAATTTTATGAACCTACAGAGCTGAAATATTCTTCCAAAAAAAAATAAAAAAATCTTCATTTGTGTTCCGCTGAAGAAAGTCATAGACATCTGGGAAGGCATGAGGGTGAGTAAATTATGAGAGACTTTTGGGTAAACTATTCATTTAACAGATTTCACCCACATCTATATACAAAAAAAAAAAAAACTAATAAGACTTAAGCAATCTCTCTTGTTCATTTGTATGTGAGAAAATGTTGAACAGGTTACCTGGGACAGGCTGGAGGGCTGGACATCAGCAAGGTGAGAGGACAAGAGTCCAGACATGAGGCAACGTGAGAATCCATGAGAGATGCTTTCATTCAAACTTGGTGTCATTTTCTTCAAGTAGTTCAGGGTCTGAGAGTGAAGAATGAGAGTTGAATATGTTTAACAATGTCACGTATCCTGACACAGAGCAAAAGTATTCAAGATTTACACCAAATAAAGGGTTAAAATCTAACCTCTTTTTGATAGCCAGAGCAAGTAAAGTGCATAATTCCAGCATTAAGCAAACAGCTAGCATCTAGAAAAGGAGAAAATCAAACAGATGTTTGGAATCAGATGGACCCTATAAATACCAGTATTAAATCAACATACAGTTAATTCAAGAATTCAATGGATGACTTACCGAAGTTGTAGGTGGTGGGATTGAAGAACTGTTCTGGTGGAGGGCTTGTGTAGGGCAGACCCTTACTAAGACTGCGCTCATGAACTAGAATGTCCATCAGGGGACATGGAGCGGTCATCTCTACCACAGAGTCAAGAGACCACACAGCCAAATAAGGACAGTTCCTCAAGGATTCCCCCACTCTGAGCAAGAGAGAAGAGAAAGATTCAAGTGAGATCTTTAGAAGTTAAACATAACTACTTCAGGATGGCCCCTAAAATCACCAGGCTTGTGCCTTGTTTACATGAGCCAACACGGAGGGACTTAAAGTTATTTTGAAGCATTTGTTGACACAGCAACACTACATTCTCCTGCCCTTCACAACAAATCGGAATTTGACTTTTATGGTTTACTGCAAGTGCACTCACCTAAGTGAGTCTGGCATCTGAGCATGGTACCATCTGTTAATGTCAAAGACTCCAATGAAGGTTGAAGGCTGGCCTTGTCCATAAGACTTAACTTGCCAGCTAAAAACTGACACACTTGTATCAGGAGATGCCACTGAGAAAAAAAGAAAATGTTACATATTATAGAACAGTACATAGAAACATTAAATATTCTAGAAAATGTTTGACAGTATCAATTACTACACAAAGCATGTTAAAAGGCTACAGGCGTACCTTCATTCATGCTGTCATCCCGATCAGGGTGGTGGCGAAACTTCTCAATGGTCTGACAACTAATCAGACGAGTATTAATGGCCTGAGCCCTTAAAGGAAACGATGATCCATTCAGGTCCTGACTGTAACGCTCCTCACAATATTCCAGACCCTAAGTTACAAATTTGACAAGAATTTAACAACAACATGGTATATAACGCATATTAAAGGAATTTTCCAGGTTGAAGTTAAGCTTCATCAACAGCATTCATGACAATGTTTATCACAGAAAATTATTTTCACCTGTCCCTCATTTTAAGAGGTTACAGTAATGCACTTACAATGGAAGTGAAAAGGGACAGTCCATAAACAAAAAAATGCATATAGCAAGTTATGGTATAGCAAAAGACAATAACAGGGTTTCGCTGTCATAACAAAGATGCAATATAGAGTAAAAACATAGCAGAGATATGGTTAGCAAGCAAATTTAACAGACTAAAATCATGTTAACACACATTTACGTCTTATGTCTACATGTTTGAAAAGATGTGCATTTTAATATTTATGGACTGGCCCCATTTACTTCGTTGAAATTGTAAATGCATTACAGTAACCGCAATTTGTGCCCTTTTTTTATATTTTGTTTGTGGAAATAAATTTTATGCCACAAATGCTGTTGATTGAACATCTACTGAACACATATCATACCACCAAAACTATCAGAATGAAGAATCCTGCATGAATATTTACCTCATAAATAATTTTCCCTGAAGGCAAGCACTTTCTCTCCCCAAAAGCCAGCTGCAACAAATGAAGGCTAACAACATCCCCCTCACTGGAAAGACAAAAACAACAGAAAAGGAAATCTGAAGGTTAGATGTTAGGTGTACAGTCAAAATAAAAAAAACATGACTGGATAGTGATAGAAGCACTTGCGATGTCTAACTTACTGATCCTGTGCAGACTGCACTGCCCACAAATAGCAGCAGTTCCGTGGATCATTCTCAGGCTCCTGAAAAGTAAACGCATAGACAGGCACTCTGCCACCCTCCAGCTGTGAGTGATATCTAGAGAGAGAAAGAGGGCAGTTTCAAACAAACAAACTGGTGCATTACTATATTGACCCATGAAATACACTAGGAACATTAGAGAGCATAGAGCAGGGAAACCCTCAATAAGGATGTCCTAAAGTAAAGCTCTTAAAAGAACCTTGATACTTTACTCACTCTTTTTTGAGCGTCTTCATGTTCCAGAGCTGTAAGTTGCCATCAGAGAAGCCCACAGCAAGCTGGTTGGTGCGTTGTATGTACTGCAAGGCTGTTACTCCAGTACCTGTGGGGCTGCTAAGCTGCAGACACAAGTGTCTTCCCTGCTGAGTACCGCCCTCTCTTAACCGTGGAATCTCAGATGGAGATTTATTGACCACTTCCAGGTCTGAGCCCAAAGAAGATTTTAAAATAATGGTTTGAGATTATGGAAAGGTCTGTTCTACAGTCAAGACTGATCTTCAAATAATATTACTTTAGTAGGAAAGTTTTCACTCTAGTCACATTAAGGCAAAAACCAAGGCAGTCTGCCACAGTCTCACCTGAGGCTTCCAATTCACTCTGACTACAAGACAGGTCATCCAGACAGAGATCAACCAATAGAACATGACCGATGTCGGTTACCACAGCAGCCACACCGAAGAACCAACGCAGACTCTGATGCAGATGCTGTGTGCTAGCACTGGCCCCACCATAGCTAACCAGTGGCTCAATGGCTGTGATCTGTGGAAAAAGAGTGGATTAATGCAGCAGTGCTTTTTAATCACATGATCCTTCATAGTAGTGTCTCTCTGTGCAACAACAGGTGTGAATCAATTTTATAAACACATCCTTGGGCATTTCAGAAATGTTCACCCAAGAAACTTACGTTCATTAAGCAGACGCTTTTACCTAAATGACATACAAATGGTTGGGGGCAGTGATGGCTCAGTGGTTAAGGCTCAGGTTTACAGAAAAGGTCAGGGGTTCAAGATGCCACTGCTGAGCCCTTGAACAAGGGCCTTGACCCTATCTGCCATATCATACCCTGCGCTCTGACCGCAGCTTGGCTGGGATATGCAGAAAAATATATATTTTCACTGTATATGTACAAATGAATAATGTGTGACAAAAATAAAGGCTTCTAGTGCGTAAACAGGATTTAGTTTAGAACTCAAATATAGGAAAGAAGGCCATGGTTATAAATTATAAAAAATTTTCAGAAACAATATCTGCCAACCAATCTTGTTTGAGGATAAGTTACGTGGTTAAACTATTTTATAGAGATTTAAAAGCCATTTGATTTGATTGTTGTTTTTTAAAAATCACTTGCATGCAAAACGGAATACAATATTCACAGTATTTACTAAATAAATATTTTTACTCTCACGTTGTGATTGAAAGCACTGCAGTCGTATGCAGATGAGCTTTGCGTGTGTATATCTGGCAGAATAGTGAAAATTGGATGTCATCTTTCAAGTGTTGTTGCATTGCTGAAGTGGTCTTGCTGAAAAGATGTTTTTTAAGTCCTGCGTTGTTTTTCAAATGTAAAGTGAAGCGTTGTCACACAGCTGACACCACGTGTTATGTGCACCCTCATCTGCGAACTGCGTCACTTCCGGAATTTTTTTAATCGAGTAATCAAATAAAATTGAGAAATCGTGGCAGCCCTAAATCAAGTGCTCACAAAAAAAAATCAAGGAACTCCATACAACTACCTACAAGGACTCAATAGTGATATTGACACTTACCCTGCCTGGAATGACCACAGCCTTAACAACACGGGAGATGCTAAGATCATACAGACACAGCATGCTGCCTTCTGCTTCCTCCAGTCCCACAAGTAGCCCTGTTCGCTTCAACCAACAGAAGTCTTGTACTGCCAACACAGTGGGTGGGTGCTCAGACACCCCGCTGAAGTGGTAGGCAGAGAAACGCTCTCCAGTAACTGCATGGACCACCTCCAATTGCGGCCCGCAGGCAAGCCAGGCCAATGCATTCTTCCCTGCTCCCAATACATCAGTGAAATCAGTGAGATAAATGTGGTCAAATTGAAAGAACTTATAAGCGAAGAAATACCATCTGTCATAAAATTACTACAGTTCATACATGCAGCCTAATGGTCTTAATGACATACCATTGTTGTAAAACACTCACCATAAGTAAATTTCCCATGCAGTACAGAGTCCAGTGTAACTTCATCCTCGCCCAGAGCATCTGTCGTCACCTCTGGGAAGCGCAGTAAGCTGCTGGTGACTTGAGCTGCCAGGTCATGCATGCTTACTAAAGAGAGAACACATGTTAACAAAAATCAACACAAATAATTTTTTTTTTTACAAACTTATGCTGAAAATCATACAGACACAAGGCCCATCACAAAACAGCAGTTGTCACCACATTTTCGCCTCATATTGGAGCAGTTGCTACATGTTTCCACACTTGTGTTTTTTCTAATATTCAATACAGTGAGTTGTAAAATGAAGAAAAAATATCACACTTTGCTATTAGCCAAAAATTTAGACAGTGATTTTATAGAATATTCTGGATTCAATACAAGTTTAGCCAATCGAGGGCATTTGTGGCATTATGTTGATTATCACAAAAAATATTTGACACATCCGTCCTTTTTGATTTTTTAAGTAGCAAAAATCTGATTTCGGCACTAACAATGGAAGTGAATGAGGTCAATCCGTAAACATTAAAATACACAGAGTTTCAAAAGTACAGCCACAAGACGTAAACAATATATGTATAAAAAATTATAATTAGTGTGAAAACACTTGCTAACCTTTTCTGTGTAAAGTTTACAATTTTGTGGCCATTATGGCCAATGCCATAAACCCTAAAACACAGTTTAAACAACTTTTAACAGAAGACCTAATCTGTGGATTAACAGAAGTATTAATGGTTGTTTTATAATTCAATTCAAATTTATTTATAAAGCACTTAAAAAATAAGTGTACCAAAGTGCTGTAGAACAAGAAAATAAAAATATCTTATAAAAGCAAATTAAACTGTATTATGTATTAAAACAATAAACAGCACAAATACATCTGTTCAAAACCTAGAAATTCTTCACTAAACAAATGCGTCTTTAGACAGGGTTTAAACATGTTTTTCTAATAGATGGTGGTAGTCAATAGGGATGGGCATTTTGGTCATTTTGTCAACTCGAGTACATGCAAACATGTCGCCGCCCAGGGCAGGGAGGTTTACAGTCAGTGACATCACTTTTATGAAATAATATCCATTACCGAGTCAAAGTTCTTACATTAAATTATAAAAAAACGTGTTTAGCAAACATTTTGCAAAGACAGGTGTTCAAAACACGGTTAATTACACTCTCTTCTGATGATCATAATGATAGCATTGCAGCTCTGTATATCAGTTTGGTTGCTATGAGACGTCTCTGACAATCAATGTACCCCTCAAAATCACAACTTAATCTCAAAATTAAAAATAAGCTCCCTCTTTGACACGTTTGTGTTTAGTTGTCAGGTAATTGTCACTGAATTTCAAATAAGGGGAGAAGTCACATGCATGATCACAATCGATCATCGTTTTCATGATCGATCATTGCTGCAACGTCCGAGCACCAGAGTACTCGTGCCCATCCTTAGTAGTACATTCCACAACTTAGGGCAGTGACCGAGAATGTGGAGAATCCTTTAACTTTTAAGCGTGAACGGGGAATATCAAGGAGCAGCTGGTTGTTAGATCTAAGAGATCTCTGGGAGCTGTGAAAATTAATACAGTCTGAAAAATTATCTGATGCCAGTTCATGCAGAACTTACAGCAAGACATATATAGTATTCTAAATTGAATAGCTAACCAGTGCAATGATGACAGAATAGGGGATATACGATCCCTCTGTCTTGTATTAGTTACTGTCCATCCAGCATTTTACATCTTTCAGACACTCAAAAAGAGATTTAACAGATACATCACCAGATTTCAAAGGAGGTACATCTGTGAATCAGCATAAAAGTGATTAGATATACCATATGTTCTGAAAATTGCACCAAGGGTGAGTGTATATATAGGCCTAATGAAAATAACACTGGTCCCAAAAAGGAACCTTGAGGGACCCCACAGGTGATAGAAGTTCAGGATGACGTGAAGTTTCCAATTTTTACAGAAAATGTTCTATTGTGCAAATAAGAGGTCAACAAGCTTAGGTCAGTTCATTGGATGCCAAAATGCTGCCTAAGATGTTCAATAAGAATAGTATTATAAATTGTATCAAATGCTGCGCTATGATCCAGCAGAACTAAGGCAACACAGCTATCAGAGTCCAAGACAAGAGCTGATTCTGTGCTGTGATCAGATCTAAAACCAGACTGAAATATATCAGAATCTTCTGATTCTCTTCTTCTGATCAAAAAGCTAATTTGAGTGCAAGTTGAGTGAAAATAATCTTTTCCAGTGTCTGGTATGGTAGCTTGGATATAGGCCACCATTTTTTTTTAGATCCAAAGGATCTAAACTAGGTTTTTGTAAGTAGAGGCTGGACAACCGCATGCTTACGGCTCAAAGAAACATTTTATAATATAAGCTTCAAAATTCTGACTTTAAACAGTTCAAAAATTATAAAGAAAAGGAGGGATTAGTCAAAATAATTTTTGTTAAATAAATTTTAAAAGACAAACACGATAAGCGATTCTGATTTACATATTCAAGATTAATATTTTTAGTTTTAAGCTCTGCAAAAGACATCAAAAATTAGTTAACTAATCATAAAACCACGCCTTAAAACAAAAATACAACACATTGTTTTAGAACAGGTACTTGATCATCATAGAATATACTACCAGGCTGTTTACAAAGTTTTTATGTTTACCAGCTTTAAAATGTGTGGACAAGGGGTGATAACACTATCTTGATAAAACACTCTTAATCTGACTCATAAACTGTAAGATGATGAAACACTAAACTTCACGATAATGTCTAAAGCAGGGGAATATATTCTACAAGGACAGTTCTTCATTCTTTGGAAGAATCTAGGTAATAGTGCCCCCTGGAAAAGCACGAACATCTGATGCAAACAGAATGCAGCCTATGGGATGCAAACAGATGCAGCCTATGGGATGCAAACAGATGCAGCCTATGGGACTCAACCATGTGCCCGCGTAGACCAAATGTTCCACCCTTACGTGAGATTCAAAAGGGAAAACAGAGACCTGATACTTAAGTGAAGACTGAGTTAAATAATATAGAGGTTTCATCTATATTAAAAGATGAATCGACATAATAGCTTCCGATTTATTTTTAATGTCTTATAATTGTGGTGTCCTTGTAATACGGATAGTAAATAAATCGCTGGATTGTTTGTCAACAACTAGAGACCCTCATGTTGTATTTACGTGATATTGTACGCATAAAACAACAGAAACATTCTCAAATTACAATGACTTAACGGAGTGTCTTAACATTTCTTGGATTTGTGCTGTTAGTGACAGAAATACGTTTGTCCCAGAAAACTCTGAACTTAAAAATATGTTTTGCCTTTAGTGCGGCCTAAGCTACAGACATAAAACCAGTTATTTGAACATGATGAATATATAATCATGCATTACCATTTCGAGTTTTTCTTTGTCATGTTAAAAATTTTAAACGACAATTGATTGGGTGCATTAAATTGCATTCAAATTCTAGCGGTCTTCTCCAAACAAACGGTTCAAACACGTTTTCATGCATAAAAACAAAAAGGGCCAATGCGGTGTTGTCAGTCGTATAGTTTACATACAACACATATTTAAATACTTGTTTAGCCTTGGCTAGTAAGTTTTCTCATCTCCCCACGACAGTAGCACCGCTAGCTGCCACTATGTATTGATAATATCAACATAAAAGCACGCAAAGGATCAACAAAAAGACGAAGTACAACAACGTACCTCCAATTAATCCAAACGCATACTAAACTGTGTTTAAAAACAGACCATGGGTTAAATGTCGTATAAACAGACGTGTCGTCGCAGATTTTTACCATGAGTCCCTCACGTTAGCCTAGCCGCAAGCGCTAACGCTGTCTAACGGTCATGCGCACGAGGGAAATGTTCTCATGCGCAGAAAATTTGAATATCCACATATGCGCTGATATAATGTACCGGGCAGTTACAAAAATTAGTGACAGTCAGATCGCGCTCACCTTATTACCTGCGCGCCGATGACAACGGCCCTCAAGAATACTGGATATACTTCAAACACGACACTCGTGACAACTCTTTCCCGGAGCATAATCCGGGTTTGACTTGCGCGGATAAACTCTCGTATTGTTGTGATGAACCTGTGTGTGGCAATAAAAAGACTTGGTTTCCAGTGAGCTCAGGGTAAACGTTTTAACCGCCCGACTAGTACTGCTGCTTGAACGCAGGCGCCATTTCCATAACGCTGCAGAAGCACTACTGCGCATTCATCAGCTTCAGCCAAATCCCGCGCCTCAAACACTATCGCGAGATCTCAAGTAGCTGGCCTTGACTAAGGAAATTATCCTTGATCAGTGACTGCACATTTGTTGGTTCCAAAATCCCTAATTAATCAGGTAAATAAAAACGTATATAATTTCATTTGGAGGAATAAGCCTTACTATTTGAATAAAAAAAAACTCCTGTGTAATCCTGTCAATCAAGGTACCTGTCAATTAAATGTACTCGATTTTGAATCATCCATTATATTCAAAGTCAAATGGATTCAAAATTACATTCGTTCAAGAGATAAATTATGGTTTTACATCCCAAATATAATTTTTAAGAAAGTTGGAGGCATTGACTTTCTTCTTAATTGTAACTTTGATGTCAGTAAACTTCCCAATAAATTATCAAATTTCCATAAACAGGTCTTACTATAATTGATGATTATGTATAAGCACAACTTTTCCCCTCACAGATGTTTAATTTGGAACAATAAATACATTAAGCACAGAAATAAATCCTTTTTTTTAATTTTTTTACAGTTGGTTTAAAAATATATTTTATTGGTGACACAACTAACAGCAATGGTCATTTATTTACACACTCTGAATTCTCTAGAAAATATTCCTTCCCAGTATCTTTTAAGGAATATATGACTGTGCTTGATGCTATACCCTTTGAACGTATTGAATATAACATTGTTTCAAGACCAAATATTGACTTTACTGAGATAAAAAAAATAATAATAACAGCTCTCTTAGGAAAATCTTGTGTGACCTAATATCTTCTAATATCTTGTCTAATTTAGTTTACCCATAAATTTCAATTCTCTCATCATTTATTCACCCTCATGCCATCCCAGATGTGTATAACTTTCTTTATTCTGCTGAACACAAATATTTTTAAAAGGATATTTCAGCTCTGTTGGTCATCACAATGAAAGTAAATGGTGACCAGAACTTTGAGGGTCCAAAAAGCACATTAAGGCAGTAAAAAAGTAATCAAGTGGTTTAATCCATGTCTCCTGAAGCGATATGATAGGTCTGGGTGAGGTCTGGGTGATCTATATTCAAGTAATTATTTTACTGAAAATGTACACTTTCACTTTCACTTCCACATACTGGTCTGGAATTGAGTTTCAAATTCAGCCACCTACTGATTGGGGCAAAGGTGGAGATTGACAGTAAAAAAGGACTTAATCTGTTTCTCACCCACACCTATAATCTTGCTTCTGAAGTCATGCATTTAACCACTGGATTCAAATGGATTACTTTTGTGCTGCCTTTATGTCCTTTTTTGGACCTTCTGTGTTCTGGTCAATATTCACCTGCACTGTGAAGACCAACAGAGCTGAGATATTCTTCTAAAAATCTTCATTTGTGTTCTGCAGAAGAAAGAAATTCAAACACATCTGGAATGAGGGTGAGTAAACTATGACAGAATTTTCATGTTTGGGTGAACTATCCCTTTAACAACTACTTTCCTTTGACCACTAGCTGTCAGTCTACACTACACTAACATGTCTACTTTGCAAACAACAGCACTGAACAAGGTTGACACTTCACAACGAAGCAACACTAACAAAAATGTATTTATTGGACACGGAACATGCTATTTGTACATATGCCATTTTTAGTCCCATGGCATTCTTTAAAATACCTTGGTAAGCATTCAGTACCATAGGATCAAAGTACCATGGTATTACCATCTGCCAAAATAATTTTGAAAGGGAGTAAGAGAAGCACCCCTCATTCAGACCCTAATAAAATTAGCTTTATTTTGAGTCTCAAAAATGTCATTTAATTTAATTTGTTCAGTTTGCATTTTATGCCTGTAGCTCAACTGGTTGAGCATAACGCTGGCTACACAAGGTCACAGGTTCCATTCCCAAGGAATCCACGCACATTTGGATAAAAGCATCTTGACAAATGTGTAAATGTATTAATATACTGCTTTTTTAAATTTAATTCAAATAATTGTATTTTTCAATGTTACATTAAAAGGGTGAGGGACTTTCAAAGAGTCTCTCTCTCCCAATCTTTTTACTTCTCTCTCTCTCTCTCTCTCTCTCTCTCTCTCTCTCTCTCTCTCTCTCTCTCTCTCTCTTAGTGCCCACCTCATGCTGAGATGCAGTTATGTGTTTCCCTTACGCATCCTCGCTCTTCCCTATCACTGCTTTGTCAGAGCAAATAAATATGAACTCTTCTAATCCCCTGAAGGATGTAATAATACAGCTAACACCACAGTGTTTATGGAAAGCCATACAGTGAGGGATTTGCCCAAGTGTTTACAATATGTATTTGAAACATACATGAGCATCTTGCTGTCAGCATTTGTTTATGAGTTCTGGCGAGACAACACTTGAGGCAGTGTGTGTATAGAAGCATGAACAGGGATGTGAAATGTAAAGGGGTATGCGGAGGAGGTGGGCAAAGAGACTGAGCTTCCAGATGAAGAACAGGCCAGTGGATGCTCACTACAGGGCTGTGACTCAAAATAGGTGGTGGTAAGAGTGGGTGTCAATCGCTGAAAAATTATTCTGTTCAACCAGCACCTGCACGATGAAGAGCAAATTATGTATCAATGAACTGTCACATCTTATCTGCTTCACATGCTAAATAAGGCTACCTATCAAAGGTGATAAATTAGTTCAGCCTAAGACAGCCTGGACATTGATGTGGAAATTTCTTGCAGAAATTAATTAAAAGAAAATTGTGTGATTAATACAAGTTAGGCTTAATCGTCAACATTTGTGGCATAATGTTGATCCACAAAAATGTATTTTTTCTACACTGACCTGTTCTTTAACAAAACAAAAAAGCAAAAATCTGGGTTACAGTGAGGGCCATGATCATGATCATCCTCCTCCACAAATGAAAAACAAAGCCATTTGATTATCATATATGCATGGGCATTTTGCAGTACATTTACATTTATGCATTTGGCAGACACTTTTATCCAAAGCGACATACAGTGCAATTATTACAGGGACAACCCCCCCGAGGAACCTTGAATTAAGTGCCTTGCTCAAGGACACAATGGTGGTGGCTGTGGGGCTCGAACCAGCAACCTTCTGATTAACAGTTATGTGCTTTAGCCCACTACGCCACCGCCACACTGTACATTGTCAGCATCTGCTGGAGACGTACTGTATTTACTGATCACTGTAAAATACTGTATCAGTGTACATCTGTTATTCGCTGATGTGTTTCCAAATGCATTTCAACCAATGTGGTTTGGTGGGAGGAAAATAATCAAGAGAAACCACAGCAGTAGTGAAGCATGTCCCTGATAAGAACAGAAAGATATTGCAATCTTGGACGACTTGCTTTTATGATTCTTTTTTCTTTTTCAAGTTGTGCAATAAGTGTGACAATTGGAAATCAGGACTCCCAGTGTGTGATGCTCAATGTTTGTCTGTAGACATTTACATAGTAGTAAGTGTGTGATACCTAGTATTTTTAGATTCTTGTGAGATTTTAAACGTGGTGTAGTGTAATCCAGCCTAAAAGCGCAAATACATTTGTCGACTGATAAAATAACTAAGTACATCCCAGAGTTTAATGGCATTTTGGTGCTGATCTGTGAATGGTTGCAAAATAATTTTTTTTAAAAAAAGACAGAAACCGTTGCATGTGTGTTCTTACATAAATCTAAAAATGTATTTATATATTTAACAATAAATATTGCTCAATGTGTTGTTTGTCATATTTACATATACTGTGATGATTATGTATAATGTAACCTTCTGAAATTCTGTATATGTCTGTAGCATTTTAATTATGTTGCTGTAAATTTCTGGCACCTTTAATCAAAACAACCCCACCGTTGTGCCCTAACACCTAGGTTTACATGTGCATATCCATGTTAGTGTATGCTGAACTGTGTGTGTGTGTGTGTGTGTGTGTGTGTGTGTGTGTGTGTGTGTGTGTGAGCGTGTATTTTTCACTTTGTGGGGACCAAATGTCCCCATAAGGATAGTAAAACCCAACATTTTTGACGTTGTAGGGACAATTTGTCAGTCCTCATGAGGAAACCAGCTTATAAATCATACTAAATTATGTTTTTTGAAAATGTAATAATGCAGAAAGTTTTCTGTGAGGGTTAGGGAATAGAATATAACGTTTTTTACAGTATAAAAACCATTATGTCTATGGAAAGTACCCATAAAACATGGAAACCCAACGTGTGTGTGTGTGTGTGTGTGTGTGTGTGTGTGCACTTTTGTATTTCATCATTTGGATGTTCTTAGTGACGTTGCCAGGCATAATCCATCTAAAGCCCCTGGTTCAAAGAGGATCTCTGTTAGTTCAGCGTACAGCCATTCTAACACTTTTGTATCAACAGGAAACGAATCGGTTACCTAACGTAACCTCGGTTCCCTATCGTTCCCTATCCGTCTCTCCTATTGCGTAAGTAGCTTACGCTATGGGAAAACTCCGTTTCTCGAGAAATATTGAGGTCTTTATGTAAAACGCATTGCAGCTGCACAGCAGACAGTAATGAGCGAGGCAGCTCGGTCATTGGCTGTGCTGCGGCAACTGCTCGAACCAATGACGGGGCGACTCTGAATGCGCGACCAATGGGCGCGCGCCTCGCGTTCGCGCGCTCAAAGCCCGCCGAAATTAGCATAGCCCGGCTATATAATGGGCACCCCGTCATGCGAGTTCCTTTAGATTTAATCTCCTTCAGCAAAGACCTTCTCTTCGCTGGATTCTCCGGATTGTTGGAGTCTTTCGCCCGCCGTCGAAAAGCCTACAGCAGGACCGCTAAGAGGACGCCGGCATCTTCAGCCGCCTTCGAAAGCCTTCTGCTACGCCAT
The DNA here is from genome assembly GCF_025860055.1 of Xyrauchen texanus. Taxonomy (NCBI): domain Eukaryota; kingdom Metazoa; phylum Chordata; class Actinopteri; order Cypriniformes; family Catostomidae; genus Xyrauchen; species Xyrauchen texanus. The sequence continues at coordinate 6,316,671 of NC_068297.1, forward strand.
CCGGCGCGCAACGCTATATCCTTTACTGCAAGCGCTCGCCCCTGCTACGCTTTTGATTAGTAAAAGAGCAATTTTTCAAGGCGTTGTTGCAAATGCCTTCAGCCTGCGCCTCGTGCAGAGGCCCTCTTCCTGATGGGGATCGTCACATCATTTGCACTCGCTGCCTGGACCGGACCACGCAGAAGCTGCTCTCATTCAGGGCGGATGCCCCGAATGTGGCTCCCTGGGCCTCGCCGAGCTGCGCGCTCGCTTTGCCGCTTTCGCCGCAATCGAGCCTGCTTCCACCGTGCTGCCGCCCCCTCCGTTCGAGCCGCGCAAGAAAAAGCGCCGCTCACAGAGGCTGCCAGAGCACGTAGACTTCGGTGACGTCACGCCGGCCCAGTGGTTCACCACTGCCCCCGCTGCCAGTCCATTTCATGAAGACGGACCAGCACCCCTCCAGCAGAGTGGTGGGTCTCGTCTCGTTCGGCACGTCAGGGGACGACGATGAAAAGGATGACAGCCTCTATTGACGCTGCATCCGACGACTGGCCGGGCTCGAGTTTCGACCCCGCGCCATCGACATCAGCGGACATGAGCACGGGCACCAGCATGGACTCTGAGATCGTCCGCATCCTGTCCAAAGCCTTAGAAGACCTCGGGCTCGACTGGTCTTCTCCGGAAGAACCCGCCCGCAGCCAGCTGGACGAGTGGTTCCTGCAGGGGCGCCGGCAGGCCCCTCGACAGAGACCTTCTCCTTTCTTCCCCGAAGTGCACGACGAACTCACAAAGTCGTGGAAAGCCCCGCACTCTGCTCGCCTGAAGCCTTCTTTTTCTTCCTCGCTCTCCTCAGTGGACGGCGCAAGAGAAAGAGGCTACGAGGGAACTCCGCCCCTCGAGGAGGCTGTGGCCAACCATCTGTGCCCACCCTCCACCGCCGGATGGAAAGCCAAAGCTTCTCATCCCTCGAAGCCCTGCAGATCCACCTCAGCTCTCGCCGGTCGCGCATACGCCGCTGCCGGCCAAGCTGCGTCAGCGCTTCATTCAATGCGTCTCACCAGAGACCGCCTCAGCAGCAGCAGCGAGCCAGGGCGGCCCCTCCCGTCTCCCAAAAGCCGAAGAACAGACCTGAAACGGACGCTCGACGCCGCTCGCGTTCCGCTGGCCGAAGAAAGCCGCCTGAGCAGCGAAGATCGTGCTGAACCCGGAGGCTCGTAAGTCTTCCTAGCAATAGGAAGAAAAAGAGAGAGTACGTGTCTCGCAAAGGCCGGACCACTCTCTCTAAAACATGTAAAACATTACCCAGTCCCCTTACAGGCGGTTGGAAATGTCTGTACAGCAGTCAATGGGCCAGTCACAGAACTCGCTCACCTGCAATCAAACGCTGTTTTAACGGCGACACACAGAAATCAAGAAAAGAGTCATTTTCTGCCTGTGTCACTAAGGGTTCACATGTCCACACTAAAGTGCGCATTCCCACATACCAATACTGTCCAAACAGTGCCAAATACTTCCCCTGCTCAGGCTGGATGTCCAATAAATGTAGATCGTGTGCCTATTGTCATGTATGCACCACTACACACAAGCACTGTTCCCACAGTTATAAACACTTCCCCAGTAAAAGCGGGAAATACTAAAAAGGTAGCGCGTGTGCCTGCTGTCCTGCACGCACCCCTACACACAAACACTGTATGCATAGCCAAAAAAACCCCGCCGCGAGCGGAAGACTTTATGAAAGTGGTGCGCGTGCCTACTACAGTATATGCACCCCCACCCATAAGTGCTGCCCATACAGTTTCAAACATTTCTCTGTCTCATGCCGCAAACATCACAGATGCGATGCGCGAGCCAAGAGATGCCCCGCTAAAAGCAGGAAGCTTTATGAATGTGGCGCGCGTGCCTGTTACGATGTATGCACCCCCACCCGAAAACTCTGTTCATACAGTTTCAAGCATTTGTCCGACTCATGCTGCAAGCATTTCGGAGATAGCGCACGTGCCTGTACTCTCACACGCACCTCTGCACTCGGCACTCAACACGGCTGCTCAGCGCGCACCTCTGAGAGCTGTAAACTCAGTGTTAGCACAAGGCAATTTGCCGGTGGGGCCCATACGTCACAGCGACATGCCCCCAGCCAGCATTCAGCCCATATCTGTACGAGCAAAAGCCTGGGAAAAAATCCCCGACATGCCGAAATGGGTTTTGAACATAATAAAACACGGTTACTCACTTCAATTCGCTCGCAGACGGCCCCGCTTTTCAGCGGTGGTCGAGACGAAAGTGAGGAAAGATGTGTCACATGTTCTACGCACCGAGGTGCTCAAACTGATAGAGAAGGGCTATAGAAACTGTTCCTCCCTCTATGAGCGAGGCGGGTTTTTACAGCCGCTATTTTCTTGTCCCGAAAAAGGACGGTGGCCTCCGCCCCATCCTAGATCTCAGACATCTGAACAAAGCTTTAATGATTCGCTCGTTCAGAATGTTAACAACCAAACATATCCTCGCACAAGTTCGCCCCGGGGATTGGTTTCTATCAGTGGTTTTGAAAGACGCTTACTTTCACATTCCGATAGCGCCTCATCACAGGCCTTTTCTGAGATTTGCTTTCGAGGGACAGTCATACCAGTACACAGTACTGCCATTCGGCCTATCATTGGCCCCCCGTACATTCACGGAATGTATGGACGTGGCACTTTCCCCCCTGAGACAGCGGGGAGTGCGAATACTGAATTACCTCGACGATTGGCTAATCATAGCACAATCAGAGGGTCAGTTAACGACGCACAGATCTTGGATTATCAGCCATCTAGAATGCCTGGGTCTGAGAATCAATTTTGCAAAGAGCGTGCTCTTTGAATATCAGAGAATATCAGAATATTTATTTTCTGGGAATAGTGCTAGACTCAGTGCAGATGACAGCGCGCCTCTCATCAGAGCGCGCGCTCTCTATTCGACGCCTTGCAACATCATTCAGAACGGGCGCACATGCCCCCGTCAAACGTTTTCAAAGAATGCTCGGTCTCATGGCCTCGGCATCGGTGGTACTCCAGCTAGGATTGTTGCACATGCGTCCTCTCCAGCGCAGGCTCAAGAGCCGTGTCCCCACTCACGCATGGCGCTCGGGCCACTTTTTGATCAGAGCGAATCACGGCTGTATAAAAGCCCTGACGCCCTGGAAAGCCGTCAACTGGTATCAAACCGGCGTGAGTCTGGGCGTAAATACGCGGAGAAAAATGATCACGACAGATGCCTCCAAAATAGGATGGGGGGCCCTTTACGAGGGCAGGCCTGTATCCGGCTTTTGGTCAAACCCGGAAAAGCGCCTACATATAAACTGTCTGGAAATGAAAGCGGTCGCCTTGGCTCTCAGAGCCCTGCTTCCGTACCTGAAAAACGAACACGTCCTGGTCCGAACGGACAACATGATGGTAGTTTCGTATATAAATCGCCAGGGTGGACTCAGGTCGAGCTCCCTGCACTCTATGGCCAGGGAGCTCATCTTATGGTCACAACACCACCTGCGCTCGCTGAGAGCAGCGCATGTGCCAGGCGCCCTGAACCAGGGAGCAGACATGCTGTCCAGAGACAAGGTTCTCCCAGGAGAATGGTCTCTCCACCCCCTGACGGTTCAGTGGTTATGGCAAAACTTTGGCGAGGCAGAGGTCGACCTCTTCGCCTCCAGGGAAAACGCGCAATGCCCCCTTTTCTTCTCAAAGAGCACGGACGCGCTCGCCCAAGTCTGGCCGAGCCGCCCCTTGTGTGCTTTTCCCCCGATCACGATGCTACCTCAGGTCATCAGTCGGATCAGAAAAGTGAGATGTGCAGTGCTCCTGGTAGCCCCACTCTGGAACAACCAAACATGGTTTCCAGAACTGATGCAGATGATGCAATCTGCCCCATGGCCGATTCCGTTGAGGCTAGACCTCCTCAGGCAGGCCAACGGGATGATTCTTCATCCCCGCCCCGATCTGTGGGCCCTCCATGCATGGCCCCTCAACGGGTTCCCGAGAACCTCCCCTGTGGAGTTTTGAGAACCATCACTGAGGCGCGAGCACCCTCTACGAGGCGCTTATATGCCCAAAAGTGGAAAGTGTTCAGTGACTGGTGTGATACCAAGAGCTTGAACCCCAAATCGTGCGAGATACCAAGTGTACTCGCCTTTTTGCAAGAGCTGCTGGAGGCAGGCCGCACACCCTCCACGCTCAAAGTCTATGTGGCTGCCATAGCGGTGTCACACAATCCTGATAAAGGACGTTCATTAGGGAAAAACTACCTAATCATTCGTTTCCTAAGAGGCGCTAGGAGGATGAACCCTCCTCGCCCCCCCTCGGTGCCGATCTGGGACCTGGCCACGGTCCTGGACGCACTCTAGAGTGCCCCGTTCGAACCTCTCCGAACCGTGCACCTTAAACAGCTCTCGCTCAAAACTGCGCTCTTGCTGGCGCTCGCCTCAGTCAAGAGAGTGGGCGACCTGCACGCGCTGTCATCAAGTGCTGCTTGCCTGGAATTTGGACCTAACGACTGCAGAGTTGTCCTTAGGCCAAAGCACAGGTATATTCCTAAAGTGCTCTCCACACCCTTCAGAGCACAGGTGATATCTCTGGCAGCGCTATCGTCCCCAGCTGACGAAAGCGACGCTAATTTACTCTGCCCGGTCAGGGCGCTCAGAGTATATTTGGAATGTTCTGCCCTGTTCAGACAGACGGAACAATTATTTGTATGCTTTGGCGGCCGCACTAAAGGTCTCGCAGTCTCAAAGCAAAGAATATCGCGCTGGATAGTGGATGCTATAGCGCTAGCTTATGAAGCCAAGGGCCTTCAATGCCCCTTAGGTGTCAGAGCTCACTCTACGAGGAGCATGGCCTCCTCGTGGGCTTGGTCGAGTGGGATACCCATTGAAGATATTTGTGCGGCGGCGGGCTGGGCCTCGCCTTCGACATTTATCAGGTTTTATAACCTACAGGTCCCCTCATTACATTCCAACATTCTATCAGCCTGACTGTAGAATGGACTGGAGTATGTATATGCTGAGCATTATCTCCTCCCTTATAAGGTCCGTCTCTGACCAACTTAGAGGATTTTTTTATGCATATCAGTACATAGAAAGATGCATTCCAACATTCTATCAGCCTGACTGTAGAATGGACTGGAGAATGTATATGCTGAGCATTATATCCTCCCTTATAGGGTCCGTCTCTGACTGACTTAGAGGATTTTTTATGCATGCCAGTACATAGAAAAATGCATTCCAACATTCTATCAGCCTGACTGTAGAATGGACTGGAGTATGTATATGCTGAGCATTATCTCCTCCCTTACAAGGTCCGTCTCTGACCGACTTAAAGGATTTTTTATGCATATCAGTACATAGAAAACTCAGTACATAAGATATGTGCTTGTGTTTGTACAATGAGCGCCCCACCTTGGGGCAAAGGCGCTCTGTGTTATCCCGTTATATAGCTCGCCGTTGGCCGGCTCGTGGAATAATCACTTTGCTTTAAGGCTCAGGCATCTGCCTCTGGCTTTATAGAGCGAAGTCAGCACGCACAGCGTTTTGCAGGGTGTTCCCATAGCGTAAGCTACTTACGCAATAGGAGAGACCTCTCGATAGGGAACGACTCGGTTACTAACGTAACCTCGGTTCCCTGAGAGGAGGGAACGAGTATTGCGTAAGCTGCCGTGCTTGTACTTGGTCAGTTCGCTTCAGTCGATTGAACCTAAAGGAACTCGCATGACGGGGTGCCCATTATATAGCCTGGCTATGCTAATTTCGGCAGGCTCTGAGCGCGCGAACGCGAGGCGTCGCCCCGTCATTGGTTCGATCAGTTGCCGCAGCACAGCCAATGACCGAGCTGCCTCGCTCATTACTGTCTGCTGTGCAGCTGCAATGCGTTTTACATAAAGACTTCAATATTTCTCGAGAAACGGAGTTTTCCCATAGCGTAAGCTACTTACGCAATACTCGTTCCCTCCTCTCAGGGAACCGAGGTTACGTTAGTAACCCAGTCGTTCTCTCTAGATGAGGGAACGAGTATTGCGAAAGCTAGCTTACGCTACGGGAAAGATTCATCTTTTCTGAGATATTGAAGCCAAAAAATTATCCTTAATTTTGTATCCATTGTCAACGCAGTGCAGCAGCTGCATACCTAGAGCGGGCTAGCTAGCGAGCTCATTGGTTGCTCTGCGGCAACTTCTGCAGCCTATAGACGAACTTGAGTGAACTCGCGTCCAATGACAGGCGCCAGCGCCATCACTGTATCAAAGCCCGCCAGAATGGGCGTGGCTAGAGTGCATATAAGCGTAAGTTCGTAGGCTGGAACCCTTGTTTTCATTGAATGAAGCGAAAATCGCTCGTGGCGCGAGCACGGCCGGCTACGCAATACTCGTTCCCTCATCTAGAGAGAACCGAGGTTACGTTAGGTAACCGATACGTTCTCTTACGAGAGGTTCTCTCGTATTGCGTAAGCTAGCTTACGCTACGGGAACCCATTGTCAACGCCGTGCGCGCCAAGCATCCACTGCATGAGCCCCGGGGTGGGGGGACCCGGGGGAGCCCTTGTGAGTGGGGGAATAATATTTGGACGGCAAGAGTGCAGGCCAGTGTGTGTGTAATACATAAGCACATAGTGGGAAGGGAAAGACAGAGCGGTGGTGCCGGTCTGTGTGGAATGTGCCCTGTCAGTGCAGCTCACCAGGGGAGCTGTAGCGTATTAAACCGCTAGTAGTTTTGCCTGCAGGGCGGGCACTTCCAGATTGTAAAATCTGACAAAGATGGAGGGGGAAGCCCAGCCCGCTGCCACACATATGTCGTGAATGGAAATCCCGCTGGACCATGCCCACGAGGAGGCCATGCCTCTAGTGGAGTGAGCCCTAATGCCTAACGGGCATGGTAGGTCTTTTGACGCGTACGCGGCAGCAATAGCGTCCACTATCCATCTAGACAGTGTCTGTTTCGAGGCGGCGAAACCTTTGGTGCGCCCTCGAGCGAAACGAAAAGCTGCTCAGAGCGTCTGAAAGAGGCGGAGCGCGCAGTATACAATCTCAGTGCTCTGACTGGGCAAAGGAGATTGGCGTCGCGTTTGCTATCGGATGCTGGCAGCGCCGATAGGGAAATAATTTGTGCTCTGAAAGGAGTACCGATCACCTTGGGGACATAGCCGTGTCTAGGCTTTAAAATGACCTTGGAGTCATTTGGTCCAAACTCAAGACACGCAGCGCTGACAGACAGCGCGTGAAGGTCTCCCACACGTTTAACTGATGACAGAAAAACGGTTTTGAGTGAAAGGTATTTCAAATCCACGGATTGAAGCGGTTCGAAAGGGGGGGCTTTCATAGCTTCGAGAACTACGGAAAGATCCCATATAGGAACCGATGGGGGGCGGGGGTTCATCCTTCTAGCTCCCCTGAGGAAGCGGATGACCAGCTCATTTTTTCCCAGTGACTGGCCGTGCAGGGGTTCAGCGAGCGCCGACGGCCGCCACGTACACTTTGGCGTGGATGGGGATCTGCCCTTATCCAGCAACTCTTGTAAAAACACGAGCAGGGACGACACCCCACATGTCCGTGGGTCCAGGTCTCTGTCGGTGCACCATTTTGAAAACACAGACCATTTGGACGCATAGAGTCTTCTCGTGGAAGGGGCTCTAGCGTGTATGATAGTGTTTATTACTCCTTCTGGCAAAGCGACGGGTAGTCGTTGATCACCCACGCGTGCAGCGCCCAGCGCTCTGGGTGGGGATGCCAGATCGTGCCGCGAGCTTGAGAGAGGAGATCTGTTCTCACTGGAATGGGCCACGGAGCTATCAGTGACAGCTGCGTAAGCTCCGGGAACCATGTCTGATTCTCCCAGTGCGGGGCTATGAGGAGCACCGAGTGACGCGTTTCCCTGATCCTCTGCATTACCTGTGGCAATAGCGAGATGGGAGGGAAGGCGTAGAGCGGGTGGTTGGGCCAGTCCTGGGCCAGCGCATCCTCGCTTTTCGAGAAAAATACTGGGCAGTGAGAGTTCTCTTCTGACGCAAAGAGGTCTATCTCTGCTCTGCCGAATATGCTCCATAACTTCTGGACTGTTTGAGCGTGCAGGGACCATTCCCCTGGGGAAATATTGTCTCTGGACAGTCTGTCTGGGCCGTCGTTCAGGTGGCCTGGCACGTGCATCGCCCTCAGCGAGCGCAGGTGGCACTGGGACCAATTCAGTATGCGTTTTGTCAGATGGAAGAGGTTCCTGGATCTGACACCGCCCTGGCGGTTTAGATAGGATACCACAGATCTGTTGTCCGAGCGGACCAGGGCGTGGTGACCCTGAATGACCGGGAGGAAGCGCCGCGGCGTACTCGACCGCTATCATTTCCAGACAATTTATGTGAAGGAGCTTTTCCTGAACTGACCATAGGCCAAAAACCGGAGAGCCCTCGCAGCCCCAACCCGTGTTGGACGCGTCTGTCGAGATGACTTTTCGGCGAGATACAGCTCCCATCGTCACTCCCCGCTGATACCATTCGGCCACTGCCCAGGGCTGCAGAGCTGAGATACAGGTCTGAGTCACTCTGATCGGCTGGCGGCCAGTGGCCCAAGCACGGCGAGATGCGCGGGTGTTTAGCTAATGCTGAAGCGGGCGCATGCACAGTAAACCCAGCTGAAGTACTGCTGCGGCTGAGGCCATGTAACCTAGCATTCTCTGAAATTTTTTCAGAGGCGTGAGGCTGTTCATCTGAAAGGACGCGGCTAGTCGCTGAACACGGCGTGCGCTGTGTAGATAAGCGAGCCATCATCGCCATGGAGTCTAGTTCTATTCCAAGGAAGGAAATTGCCTGACTGGGCTGTAGTGAGCTCTTGGTCCAATTGACTACAAGACCCAAACTGTTCAGATGACTGAGGAGAACTGTCCTGTGAGACAGAAGCTCCGTATGTGACTGTGCCAAAATCAGCCAATCGTCCAAATAGTTCAGAATTCGCAAGCCCTGACTCCGCAGGGGGTGCGAGCGCCGCATCCATGCACTTCGTGAAAGTACGAGGTGCTAAAGACAGGCCGAGCGGAAGGACGGTGTATTGATAAACCTGGCCGTCGAGGCGAATCTCAAGAATGGCCTGTGACGGGGATTTATCTGAATCTGAAAGTAGGCATCTTTCAGATCGAGAGAAATAAACCAGTCCCCTGGCGCACATGCGCGAGGAGTTTCCTGATTGTAAGCATTTTGAACGGTCTTTTTGCGAGCACCTTGTTCAAAACCCTGAGATCTAATATTGGTCTGAGGCCGCCGTCTTTCTTGGGGACAAGAAAATAACGGCTGTAAAACCCCGACTCGCTCAGAGATGGTGGTACTCTCTCTATGGCCCTTTTGCACAGAAGGTTTGCTATTTCTGAACGAAGCATGCAGGCTGCTTCCGTGTTCACAGTAGTTTCGAGCAGCTCTGAAGCGGGAGGGCGGCGATCGAACTGTAGCAAATAGCCCTGTTTTATTGTGCTTAACACCCATTTGGATATCCCTGGGATAGCTTTCCACGCTTTGAAGCGTAACGCTAGAGGGTGAATGGCCAAGTCAGCCCTGATTGCCGCACACAGCGAGCTGAACAGAATGTGTGAGCGCGCTTACTGTGCTTATGCATGACTGCTCGCAGACAGCAGGGACAGGCTGTTCTGTGAGTGACTTCCCGATTGAGGTGAATGGGGAAAGAGTCACATCTGTGAAGTGATGCGCAAGCATAGTCACGGGCATGGGACTTACATACAGAGAGGTGTTTGCTGGCCGTGTGACAGAGCTTCTTTCTGCGCGGCGAAACGAAAGGCGGCGCGGCGGCTTCGGTTTTGAGTGCTTCCAGTCGAGCCCGCAGGGTCGACATCGGAAGCTCCTCGCAGAGGTCGCATCCGCCCTCAGCGAGGGCGAGCTCTGCATGTTCCAATCCCAGGCAGAGAGCGCAGATGAGGTGGCGGTCTCCGGCGCTGAGAGGGGCGCGGCATGAGGCGCAGGTGGTGCGAGGCATCTTTAAAAAGACGCTCGTTGCTCTTTTTGTGAAGTTCGCTGAGGAACTAGCTTGCTCTAAAAAGGATACGTCGCCGGATGGCGTAGCTCGCAGGATGGCTGAAGGTGGTGAAGACGGCCGGCTTCTTCGAGCGCTGTCCAAGCTTGCTAGATGCCCCTCGAACGGCGACACGGCTTCTACAGTTCAGAGATGTGAAGAGCTTCGCTGAATAGATGAAAATCAGGGTTCCAGCCTACGAACTTACGCTTATATGCACTCTAGCCACGCCCATTCTGGCGGGCTTTGATACAGTGACGGCGCGGGCGCCTGTCATTGGACGCGAGTTCACTCAAGTTTGTCTATAGGCTGCAGCAGTTGCCGCAGAGCAACCAATGAGCTCGCTAGCTAGCCCGCTCTAGGTATGCAGCTGCTGCACTGCGTTGACAATGGATACAAAATTAAGGATAATTTTTTGGCTTCAATATCTCAGAAAAGATTAATCTTTCCCGTAGTGTAAGCTAGCTTACGCAATACGAGAGAACCTCTCGTAAGAGAACATTTCCTATTCCCTGCTGAAAAAACCCATCTGGTCATCAGCATACATTGTGTTTTGAATTCTGGTGCACAGCATGGGTTGCTGGTGTTCCAATAAGGCTTGATCTACCAGCTAGACCAGTGCCAAACCAGCATAAACCTGCCTAGACCAGCATTAGAATGGCATGCTTGTTAAGCTGTTCTTTTCAGCAGGATTTTTTTTTTTTTAAATGTATATTCAGATATACAGTATATGGTGCCTTGATCCTGCCATGGAATAAAACGTTTATTCTAACTTTACAGCAGGGGCGGACTGGCCATCGGGAGAACCGGGACTTTTCCCGTAGGGCCGGCTGCGAAATGGGGCTGAATGGGCCGCCTCGTTATTCAGAATGTGCCACAAACTGGCGAATGCCGAAGAGGCAGCGATATGCAGAAAATTGCTAATTTGAGCCAGATTTCATTTTTATTCTGTGGCAGATCCACCTTTCATTGACACAAGACCTGTACAATGCATCACAGGAAACAAACACAATAGATCCAGCACTAGGTTTGTTTAATTTTTATTGGCATTTTCTCATAATTCAGATTTTACAACAACTGACACATTTTGCAGATGAACATAAATGAAAGAGTGTGGCACAATTGTGATGTTGCAGAACTGTGATACTTTGAACTGAATGCATGTACTGACTAAGCCCATGCTGTACAGTAATGTCTACACATCATGAACGATTCGGATAATATAAAGTGAAAGTGACACGGCGTATACTTACAGTATATGACCACTTTAGGTAGAATAATCGGTGCACACTCTCTAACGGTGATGGCTTACAAAATGGCAGGCTAAGATAAGCAATCGGCCAAGTGATCTCCTGAATCATACTGGCTAATACTTCTCCCGTCTCACTACATCAGAATATGAAGCATGGCATATATTGAGCAAAACACAGAGCATGGACACATAGATTACTAAAAACCTTTTAAGAAATTTCACCCCAAAGCGTGTATATATATATATTAAATAAATATACACTTTAAAAAAACATAAAGAAACCAACAAAAAACAAATTTCACATCTGAGCTCTAGCCATCAAATATGCACTATGTACATTTAACCTTTGGAGAGAAAGATACAGAGTAAATGTGACCATTTACTAGACTATCAGTTAAGAAAGACACAGAACAACACTTCCTACATAGAGCAGTAATGGGATGAGAAGTGCATGTGTGCCAACCGTTTGGGTGGAAAACATGGTAATAGCACACGTGCACTGTTGCAGGTACAGCAGGGAGGAAAAAAGGGAGCCAAAGCACTTTTCGAAAGGGATTTAGCCACTTCCCAACATCTTTGTGGCGCGTTGGTTGGCTTCGTCGATCCTGGTTTTGTTGGAATCGGCCTGAAAGACAAAGATAATAGATTACACAGTGCAGATGTGCAAAGCTATGCCTTTACATGGAACACTTGATTTTTCAATTAATACTTCCTTGCCTGTAGGTCTTGCTTGTGTGTTTCCATATGATTGCTGAGGCGTTTTGAGTGGTTTTTGGATGTTTCTATGTGGTTGCTATGGTTTTTCGGTGGTTGCTAGGGCACTCTAGGTGATACTTACTGGCCCAGGTCAAAAGAGCTTTATTTTGTTCAAATCCCTAATGTGTTGCTTGCCTTAGCAAATACCACTAATAAAATGCATTTATTAAAAAAGACCCAGAACAATGCTCTAGGTAACATTCATTTAGAAATATTATTATTAATTACTATCTATTTTTACAGTGGAATGATACATTACAAGCAGCAACAAGCACTTTGTGGTAAAATTAGAAGCTTTTATTTTATGTGGTTGATCCTTACGAGATCTGTCAAGAAAATATCCTGGTCCTATTTTACTCCAGAATCAAAAGAAACAAATAAGAAATTATAATTTACATATAGAAAATAAAACCTTTTTAGGGTTATTAGGAGCTTTACATTGTTTTTACATTATTTTCATGACAGTTAGGCACATTTTACTCCCCAATTCTCTCATTACCGCAATGGCGAAAGTAATGGTCATTATGATATTCGAATTACTGTATCGAGAAAAAAATTATACATCATTTAAACTAATGCAGCAAATAATGCAACAGTAAAATGGTGATGAGAATGATAATTAAAAACAATGTGAATTGAAAAAGTAAAAACATCCTGACATGTTACAGTAATGAGAATTGGGGTGTAAAATGCATTTTAGGGGATAGTTCACCACAAATGAAAATTCCATCATGTACTCACCCTCATGCCATCCCAGATGTGTATGACTTTCTGTCTTCTGCTGAACACAAAGATTAAAAAAATATATATATCTCCGCTCTGTAGGTCCATACAATGCAAGAGAATGGTGGCCAGAAATTTGTAGCTCCAAAAATCACATAAAAGAAACTCCAGTAGTTAAATTCATATATTCAGAAGCAACCCTAATATTAAATATTTATTAAATAAATATTAAATAAATATTTAAGTACTTTTTTACTCTAAATCTCTACTTTAACTTTTACATCTGAAAGTCACGTTTGAAAGTGCAGATTTAGAGTAAAAAAGGAATAAAATATTTTTATTGTTTCTGAAGATATAGATTTAACCACTGGAGTCATATGGATTATGTTTATGTTTGCTCTATTTGATTTAAAAAAAAAAAATCACCATTCACTTGCATAGTATGGACCTACAGAGCTGAGATATTCTTCTAAAAATCATTGTTTGTGTTCTGCAGTCATACACATCTGGGATAGCATGAGCGTGAGAAAATGTTGAGAGAATTTCATTTTTGGGTGAACTATGTCTTTAAGAGTCCTGAAAATAATGTCACAATGCAAAAACAATTAAAACAAAAAATAAATATATATATGTAATTGCCCTAAATGTGGGCTTCATTATCTTTATACAAATTATAATTTCATATCTCTTTTTTAATTGATTTGTGGCTAAATATCGAGACATTTTCTTGAGAATCAGATTTCAATTTGCAGTCAGTGTTGAATATATATGTATATGTATATACACTCACCTAAAGGATTATTAGGAACACCTGTTCAATTATCTAATCAACCAATCACATGGCAGTTGCTTCAATGCATTTAGGGGTGTGGTCCTGGTCAAGACAATCTCCTGAACTCCAAACTGAATGTCAGAATGGGAAAGAAAGGTGATTTAAGCAATTTTGAGCGTGACATGGTTGTTAGTGCCAGACGGGCCGGTCTGAGTATTTCACAATCTTCTCAGTTACTGGGATTTTCACGCACAACCATTTCTAGGGTTTACAAAGAATGGTGTGAAAAGGGAAAAACATCCAGTATGCGGCAGTCCTGTGGGTGAAAATGCCTTGTTGATGCTAGAGGTCAGAGGAGAATGGGCCGACTGATTCAAGCTGATAGAAGAGCAACTTTGCCTGAAATAACCACTTGTTACAACCGAGGTATGCAGCAAAGCATTTGTGAAGCCACAACATGCACATCCCTGAGGCGGATGGGCTACAACAGCAGAAGACCCCACCGGGTACCACTCATCTCCACTACAAATAGGAAAAAGAGGCTACAATTTGCAAGAGCTCACCAAAATTGGACAGTTGAAGACTGGAAAAATGTTGCCTGGTCTGATGAGTCTCGATTTCTATTGAGACATTCAGATGGTAGAGTCAGAATTTGGCGTAAACAGAATGAGAACATGGATCCATCATGCCTTGTTACCACTGTGCAGGCTGGTGGTGGTGGTGTAATGGTGTGGGGGATGTTTTCTTGGCACACTTTAGGCCCCTTAGTGCCAATTGGGCATCGCTTAAATGCCACGGCCTACCTGAGCATTGTTTCTGACCATGTCCATCCCTTTATGGCCACCATGTACCCATCCTCTGATGGCTACTTCCAGCAGGATAATGCACCATGTCACAAAGCTCGAATCATTTCAAATTGGTTTCTTGAACATGACAATGAGTTCACTGTACTAAAATGGCCCCCACAGTCACCAGATCTCAACCCAATAGAGCATCTTTGGGATGTGGTGGAACGGGAGCTGCGTGCCCTGGATGTGCATCCCACAAATCTCCATCAACTGCAAGATGCTATCCTATCAATATGGGCCAACATTTCTAAAGAATGCTTTCAGCACCTTGTTGAATCAATGCCACGTAGAATTAAGGCAGTTCTGAAGGCGAAAGGGGGTCAAACACAGTATTAGTATGGTGTTCCTAATAATCCTTTAGGTGAGTGTATATATGTATTTATATATATATATATATATATATACCCAGTTCCCAATGCAGTCTAAATCCTTGTGGTGGCATAGTGACTCGCCTTAATCTGGGTGGTGGAGGACGAATCTCAGTTACCTATGTGTCTGAGACTGTCAATCTGTGCATCTTATCACGTGGCTTGTTGAGCGCGTTACCGTTGAGACATTGCACGTGTGGAGGCTTCATGCTATTCTCTGCGGCATCCACTCACAACTCACCACATGCCCCACCGAGAGCGAGAACCACATTATAGTGACCACGAGGAGGATACCCCATGTGACTTTACCCTCCCTAGCAACCGGACCAATTTGGTTGCTTAGGAGACCTAGCTGGAGTCACTCAGCACGCCCTGGATTCAAACTCGCAACTCCAGGGGTGGTAGTCAGCGTCTTTACTCACTGAGCTACCCAGGCCCCCCTCTCATTTTTCCAATATTGAACGGCCATGATCCTTACCATATCCATAATCCTGTCTATTTGACGGTTTTGGGTGTCGATCTCATTGCCCATGTCCAGGGCCATGTGGCGTAGGTTACCAATGATACCTCCCACCTGTTCCAGATTCTCATCCATTTCATTCTCCCGTGCATCGTTTGTCACCCTGAGGATAGACAGTAAACTTATATAGTCTGGGTTTATTGGGAGCACTGATTGAGACAGGCACAATAACCTGATTTTGATATTAAAGTCAATGTGAAATGACCATTTGTAAACTATTTGTCCTCTGTAATGTGACATCTTTCCAAGAAAAACAGGATATTCAATGAGTAAAATTTAGAAAGGGGCTTGATTTTATCCACTGGGAATTGATTGAATTGTGAAAAGTGGGTGTTACATACCAGACAGAAGCGAAGTATTTGGAAGGGAGGGGCAGGAACATGTATTAAGAAAGCGAATAAGATAAATTCTGATATCATGATGTCTTTAAACTGTCATTTAAAGTGTTGTTTCACTGGATAGGAGAAAGGACATTAGCCATGGCATGATACACTGAGCAATTTTGTTTACTCATGTTACCACTTCAGTGAATTCTGTCTAGACTAGCACCTGGGATATAAATGTTTGAAACCATTAAGTTGCATATGGATTCTAGATGAACATCCCAAAGTGTTAATGAGCTGAAAGAGGATATTTTGTATATTTTGAGATGGCAGACACACAACAGTTCAATGGATTCAAGACCATCCATGATGTGCCTGAAGCTACAGTCTGGCATAAAGCGGACATCCGTCTTCAACAGACAATTATATGGTTCCTCATGACTCACTGACAACTGAAGCGCTCTGCACTTAGTGCTGGTACACAAGATGGATGAAAACAACAACAACACATTTAGGCTACATTCACACAGTCAGTGTTTGGATTGAAAAATGTGTGAAGCGAAACAGCAGCCTTAGATCTCTCTTCAGCTTTATGTGTAGTTCTTCAACAGGAATTTGGCTATTAAAGGTAAAGGGGAACTTGAAAAGTTCTTGTGGGAAGATGTATGCTCGGTATGGATGCTGCAGATGGCCATTTAGCAGAAAAAGCCCTGCAGTTCTACATCTAAATAGTGTTCATTGAAAAGGAAAATCAGAAAGCTAATAAAGCTATTATTCTAATAATAACTTTATTAGCCTATCCTTTAAAGGCCTATCCTTTTTTTTAATTTATTTATTTTTTTAAATACATTTTTTATCTTATTTTTTTGTTCTTAATGGGTTTTAAAATGATATTTTTTTATATATATATCTTGTATTTTCTTTATAATTTTTATGTAAATCACTTTGAATTGTCATTGTGTATGAAATGTGCTATATAAATAAACTTGCTTTGCCTAGAAGCATTTATCACCACCTAACAATCTCAGAGCTCACAGGTCTGTGTTAAAGTTTATATGCTCATATGCTTTATATGTTTCTTTATGGGGAAAATTAATGGGATTTTTGCTTCCAGAACCCTATTATTGGGAATCTATTATACAGGAAGTTTATACAAACAGACTGGAAATAAAGTCAATTAAAGAAATCTTCCTTCCCTCTTTAGCTCTCAAATGAAATATGTAATAATTACATCAAGCATCAATGGTCACACATCCAGTGGCATCATATTTTATTTGAGAGCTGCATTGGAGAGGAATGTTTTCAGTAAACAATGTCTTAAAGTTTGGTCTGTACTTCACACAAAGCATACATGCATGGCTTAAGAAGGGTTGTAATAAAGTGTTGTCAAAAGGACTATTTTTTATGGTGTTTTTTGATCCTTTTTGGAGCTTGACAGATGTAGTCAAAATGAATCGTCGTTGCATGGAAAAGAGCTGCATGAAGAGTCTTCAAAAGTTTCAAAAGCCCATCAAATCCTGAAAATACCCTTGAGAATAAAACACCTATACTATTTCATTTAACATGGTAAACAGAATGATAAATATGCAATAATATTTTAAGCATTAACTGACCTGCGGATAAATCCTCCACTGATGGCCATCTGCTCACGTTCATCGACCACACGGGCCGGCTGACTGGACACCACTCCATCCTGGTTATTACCCCAGGACTGTCCACCACCTTTCAGCCTATACAACCACAGCAAGTGAGAGAGATTGAGAACCACAATGGTGTTAAGTAGCTCTTACAATAAGAGCACTAGACATGCATTGAGAAGAAGGACATGCAGATATATATAACACTTAAAATAGGAAAAGGTCTGCATGTTACGGAGTTAAACGTTCTAAATGATTAAACGAATATATGAACAAACACTGTATCTCCTTCATTTGTGGAACTAACAGACACATCACGTACAGTGGGACACGACAGACAATAACATACACACTGATGGAGACATAAGTTCATTGGAGGAGGCAAAAAGACAATTATAAAGTTGAAGAGACAAAGATAAGCATCCAGAAGCAACATTTTGTCAATCAGGGTACAGATCAGGCCTATTTCAAGCTTATAATGTGAGTTCATTAAACAATTACTGTAGATTTAGTTTGTTTGATTTAATAAACTAATACAAAAGCTTTTAACAAAGTCTTAACACAAGTGGCATGTGTTGCATCAGGCAGGGAAAGTGATTTAGGTTGTTTTTAGTAACAATTTTCATACAATTGAAGTCTAAGATCACAGCAACTCTCTAAGCAATGCAGGTGCTTTCCTATGGGCAATTACCATTGATTTGAACCTTTTATGTAATATAAGGCCTTATATATAGAATAAGTTTGCTCCATTTGATGCACTTCCAATTATGCTACTGCCATTGTGACCATAGGAGCTGGTACAAAATGACCAGAGGCTTAATCCTTACTGACAAAGGCAATGTTTGGAATAGAATACTGGCCTACTGCATACTCTGCATTATCTAATGTATACTGCCTTCTATTAAAAAAATCTGTGATAGCATGTACAATAATACCTTGTTGTAGCATCCAGTTATCATCTTGGAAATGTTTATTTTAGCATCTTTAATTAAAGTGTATGTAAAAAAAGTGTTAACTTTTGGCAGTTCAAATAATAATCAAGACAAATATGTTAAAAACTGTGGCTTATACTGTACTACTTCTTCATTAGTTGAACTGAAAATGTAAGGTCAAGTCTACTCTTATATACTGCATATTTTGCCAAATGCAGTAGGTCATCATATTCCATGAATACAGAATATTTGCACACTATGCACAGTATACATACTAAATAATGCAGAACTGGTAAGAGCAGAATGGTAGTATACTATTCAGAACATAGCCAGTGACAGATGTGTATGTGTGCATCACTGACATGCACAGAACAGGGGCTACAGGGACCCCATTCGTTCACAAATCTAAACGTGCCCTTTACAAATCTAAAGATGCCCTTTTAAGCGGAGGTGTCTTTACTACAGCACAACACCCCCCAGCCCCATACCCTCAACAACTATTTAATGCAGATTTCTTTCACACTCTGTCCATGTCCTTTCACCCCTGCCCCTGCTATGGTCTGTGCACGTCACTGGTGTGCATATTTAAAGTTGCACTCAGTAATTATTTCCCCATTAAAAAACTTTTACTCCAAAAGAAATTAACTGTAATTTTGAAACATATGTATAAAATCATGAGCGCTCACATGAGATGAGGACTAGTCATATCAGTAACCTTATTAAAGCTGTTTTATTCTACATAGGGGAGGGGCACCCTCATGGAGGCTGCCATTTTAGAATCACATGACCAGCTGAATACTACTTGCTTAATGTAAGTAACCGTCTTGTTATTGGACACTCACTCTTGGATTAAATGAATCATGGCTGATTGTGAATAGTACATTTCTACAATGGCATCTGTTACTGAAAACTAGATTTATAATGATGCTGCTTCCACACCACTAGGTGTCACTGTCCAAGTCCAAGATGACACGAACACCTTTACATTTGTGTGTCTCTTAATGAAAGATCTAAGGTAAGCCAACATTCTTTAAGTCTAGTTACATTCATATGCGTATGCACTGAGAAGAAATATTGTGTATTTACTGTTGTTCTGTTGCACTTTGATTACTTTAACTCCAAATACATAAAAGGAATAATAAACTACCCAACAGTTCATATTCATAAACACTTCAAACAGCTGGCGTTTGGCGATTGCCTGTATTAGCACTCATGAAAGAACCTGCACTTTTTCAGCCAGTGACAGTTGCTTACATGAGCATTTATGCAGTGCCAGCACCATTATGCAAGAGTTAGTCACACATACCATTAACATAATATTTGCAACTCATAAAAACACAGAATAATGAAAACCAATCATGTCTGTCCCACTTGTATACTGAAAACTGAATGTGCTTGCTGAAAACATTTCCAATTTCATGATTTAAAGGTGCACTAAATAATTTTTCCTGACAAATAGTTTTTTTTTTACATGATTTAGTAGCAATTCCAGTTGAACACTGTTCAGTACAGTTTGTTTACAAACCGTTCCTGGCCTGGATTTCTAATCATGTTTAGCTAGCCGTACTCAGGACAGAGAAACATTCTGGTGGAATGTCTATAGTGATGTGGCAAATCATGATTGGACACTTGCTCAGTCAGTCCATTTTTATCTTGATTTCTGAGCACCACAGTGGACAAAAAAACTGCAACCATGCCATAGAGCCTGAATCAGTACAGAACAGTGCAGATCTGCAACGAGAACCGTTGGCCCAATGGTGGATAAATAGCTTATCAGTCAAAGGTCCTTCATTACATGACTGATAAAACATGTATATGCAATGTTTGCAGAGATAGATATTTCAAACATGATAAACAATCCTCTGTTAATAATTGTACACATGTAGACCAAATGCTAACATTGTATAGCATCATTTAATATCTGCAATTTGGTTGCTAGGAGACTTCTTTGTTGACAGTTGAACACCAGCTAATTTAATGGTAATGCTGCCATTGCGTTTCTGTTGAGCAATGGAATGATTTATGGTTGGAAGTCGGAGATATCAGGTCAAAAGTATCACACATCTGACATCCAATGGAACACATTATAAAACCATAATTGTCTTGGTTGTTTACTGTAGGAAGACGAATTAAAGTCAGCGAAATGTAAACAAAAATGACTTAGTGCACCTTTAAGTGCACTGTGCACTGTCCAAGTTAAAACACAGTACATAATGAACTCGCTTAATGAGCAATCAGCTGTACTATAATCATTAACATTGGCCATTTAACATGCCATTATAACATTTTCCACCATTTTACCAACATGCATTCTCATGCGTTGCCTTTGAAGGAACCCATTCAAAAAGCCAGCTCTTCCAGCCATTTGTAAATAACCCCAGAATTTCAAATCTGTGCACCAGATAGTTAGTTAAAAGAGTGAGGAAGGCTAGCATTTGGGAAGATAGCACATGCATATCAAGCAGGCACTTAACATTTACGAACAACAGCCCTTAACGTACAGATCAGTGAAGCATAGAGCCTAGCATATTTGTGCAATCAGCTGGCAGAGAGCAGGACCTACAGCTACAACTATGGGTTAACCATTGCCACAGTAGACAGGCTTAGCATGCCTCCAGCTAGATCTACCACCAACCCCATGCACATAGGAGTAGTCCAGGCAGAGTGCAAGGGTGGGTGGGGGGGAGTCTATGGAGCGAGCGAGTGAGAACCTATTTGTCAGGTTCAGGCAGGCAGGCAGGCAGGCAGGCGGGCGACAGGCATCACCTACTTGTTACATGGACATGGACATAGACCACAGAGATTTCCTAGATCCGTCAAATTCTTTTCTGCTTCTTTCATGTCCTTATTGATTTGATCCATTCCCTCTTCGATGCGCTCCAGTTGTTCTGATTTAAACATAGTCAATAATGCCCCCAAGAAATAAAGAATGCGGAAACGAAAAAGCAGAGAGAGAAAGACAGAGAAAGGAAAGGCAAGGAGGAGGAGAGGGACAAAAAGAAAGAGAGACTTAAAACATTCACAGTGACATGAGACAGTCAGACAGCAGCACACAGGTGAGGGCCCTCGGCCCTTCACCGGTACCTACTTGTCGCAGGGACATACAAGTCCACAGCATTTGCCTACATTTTTTAAACTTTTCTCAGCCTCCATCATGTCTTTGTTGATATGGTTCATGCCATCTTCAACACGTTCGAGTTGTTCTGGTCAGGACAAAGGGGTGACAGCAATGAAATGAGATTTTGCATCCTTGCAGATAAACAGTGATGACAAATGAAATCTAAACTGTCCAGAAACACATCTATGCAATACGTGAGACATTTGAATTATGTGATGGGTGGTTAGGTTTGGTTATGGTAGGTTAGGTAATGTGGACATTATGGGTCATATAGTACATATGCAAGTGTCTTTTGAACCCAATGCATAGTTAATATTACCTGTTTTATTTGTGATCTGCTTATCACTGCAAATTTGCTTTGGTTAAGTTACAGGCAGCCAACAGGATGATATTAAAGAAATGTTACGGGTGCAATACAAGTAAAGCTCTAAACAAACCAAAACTGTTTTTACAGTAATACACATACAATGCAAATCTATGGAGCAGGACATTGCACAAAGATAAACGTTAAAAGCATTCCACAGATGCTGTCAATAGAGCTTGAATGTTTTGAAACAAGAACATTCCTTTAACATAGTTAAATAGTGATGTCATTTCTAGGCCTTTAGGAAAGTGATGCCACGGTTTACAGATTGTAGTTGCCATAAAGGCAAGGCATGAATGGGCACTGACTCGCTGTGAATAAGCAACAACTGCCTAAACTGAGCATCTCTCAGAAAATAGAAACAGTGTGTTTATGAATGTGTGAACATCATAAGCCAATGGCTGAGAGCAAGAAAGTGAGAACATTATAAGAAAAAGAGAAGAAACAAGAAAAAAGGTGAAAGAGAGAAGAAATATGGTGGAGAATTCTTAGTTATTGGGTTAGATATGGGCTTTTTTATTTTCTCCACTTTTCTACCCAATTTGGAATGGCAAGTTCCCAATGCTCTCTAAGTCCTCATGGTGGTATAGTGACTCACCTCAATCAGGGTGGTAGAGGATGAATCTCAGTTGCCTCTGCGTCTGAGACCGTCAATCTGTGCATCTTATCACATGGCTTGTTGTGCATGTTACCATGGAGACGTAGTGTATGTGGAGGCTTCACGCTATTCTCCGTGGCATCCACACACAACTCACCACATGCCCCACTGAGAGTGAGAACCACGTTATAATGACCACGAGGAGGTTACCGCATGTGACTCTACCCTCCCTAGCAACTGGTTCAATTTGAATGCTTAGGAGACCTGTCTGGAGTCACTCAGCACACCCTGGATTGGAACTCACAACTCCAGGGGTGGTAGTCAGTGTCTTTACTCGCTGAGCTACCCAGACCCCCCTGGATACTTTAATGTGGTTAGGGGTAAATTAAGAAGTAGAATGGAATGGAGGATCATTCATGGACTGAAATGAACAACATGCTGAAGGGAAACATGTTCATTTAAATTTGCAAAATCCCTGGGGGTGAGGGTGTGGGCGGACAAAACATATATTGACACTCCTGATTTAATCAAAGATATCCTGAAATAGTCAAATAAGATGAGAAATTCATTGTTTAAGTAAAAGACTGTTCATTTGCCCTTAATTGAGCTCATCATTTTCTTCTTCTTAGAATGTTTTAATACAAGTGTCACAGTCCAGAGCGAGGTTACCACCTTGTCCTGGCAACAAGCCAAATGGCTAATTGGGCTGTGCCTCTAATCACCATGAGCAAGAGCTGCGTGATTGAGGAAGGAGGCAGAAGGAGGGGTGAGAAAGAGTGAGACAGTGAGAGACTTGTCTCTTCTTTAGCTGACAGTGGAGTGTCTTCGCTCTTTTGCATCTAAGTGTAAAAACACCAGAACTGACTCAGTAGTGTGACAGAGCATGGAGCAACTGTGACAAATCTGATGAACTGTAGGATTATAACCACTACTAATAGGCATGCAGTTATTTAGCTTAAACAGACATAACATATATGGTTTTATAATATGAAATGAGAAAGGGACAGCAAATGGCCCTAAGTGGTTAAGGCATTGGACTTAAAATTCAATGAATGCAGTGTCATTGTGGGTTTGAACCCTACTCCTGGAAGCAGACCTCTGACAACTGCTCTTGCATGTCTAAGTTTTCAGTTTAACACCAAAATCTGAATGTATGACCTCTCAACACCAATCAGGAAGGCCAGGAGGTTATCATGCTTGATTTAAGATCCAATGGAAACATGTGGGGTTCAGACCTCACTCCTGTTAATAGAGCTGTGGCACCTGTATACTTCTAAAGAAGAGCTCCTCCTTAAGAATTTGAGATCCTTGAGGGTTCAAAACCAAATACTTGTAGTGTAGGTTCTGGATTTGAACATATCATATATCAGGGCTTTTTGAAAAGGTTGGCTGAATTTTAAAAACTGACCAGGATGGCCAAGTGGTTAAGGCAATGGATCCATTGGGTACATGCCGTTATTGGTTTGACCCCCACTCCTGATAGAGAAAGTTTAGATGTCTAGGCAGATTATCAAATCACAACTTTACTGTAGCAGGGCCTTTTAGGCAGAGTTAATATGGCCCTTCTTCAAAAATTTGATAGGGTGTTCTGGTGTGTTGAACACCAATTTTTGTTCAAACATCAGTTTTGGATTTGAACATATCATAATTGGAAATATAGCAGCAAAAGTTTGAAGAAGGGCTTTATATGCAGAGTTGAGAAGAGCTCTTTTCAAGAATTTAGAGGGTTTACTATTGTGTTGAAAACCAGTATCTAAAACGCTATATGCTGACCAGGATGGCTGAGAGGTTAAGAAGTATTTTATTAAGTATTTTTCAAGTATTTAAGATGGTGTACTAATTTGTTGAAAACCAATATCTGAAAGTACTAAATGTCCTTGTGGGTTCAAACCCCTTCTCCAGATAGCACAATTGAGGCTTTCAAATAGAGGCTGAAATTAAAGTTCATGCTAAATTATAGAAGCCTTGATTGCGTTAGGTTATAAGATCTCTTCTATCATCTACCGCTGAACGGCTATGGCTATGATTGTGCTTCGCCATAGGGCATGGTGGTAAACTCTGTTGGCTGGTAACCCAAAGGTTGCAGGTTCAAGTCACTGTGATCAACCACCATTGAGCCTTTGAGCAATATAGTTGACTTGCTCAAAGGGAGAACATCCTTTAAAAAAAAAAATTATAAGTATTGTACTGTACTACTCCCTCTATTTATACTGAGATTTAGGAGAATATTATGTGCAGCAATCAGAGCACAGCACTCCATATGGGACATGTTGTTTTGTTTGAGGCAAGAAAGATGGCAGGATCATTTAAGGCAGGAAATGGATTGTCCTAAGGCAATCTAAGGAACACAACGTCCATAATTTAACAGAGTGAGAGGTAGGGCTGTATGTTGCCTTGACAGTCTAATTAAAATCTGTCTTCTATGTGGAAAGGAACTTAACCCTTCTTATTATCCACATAAAACCAAATAAAAGCCTCAAGCATTATAGGGGCTTAATTTATCTGTAGAGATGTGACAGCATTTCCATTAAAACAAGTCACATAATTGATACATCAATTATTGTTTTATTGTTAATGATGTTGTTTGTGGAATGAGGTACTGTATGTTTGCCTATACGTATATCCTACATTTGTAATAGCAATGAGTGTTAACAGTAAAGTCTTTTCCCCCAGGGATTGTACACAGATATATTTCATCTGGTGAAGAGGAGAGTTGTTTGTCATTACCAGCAACATCGATCGTTCAATTTACCTCTTACATGACTCTCATAGCTTCACTTTCGACATCACGGCATGACATTTATGATCATAAATCAATGTTTACATTGTCATTATGCATACATTAGTAAAGCATTGTAAGTGGAGTCAATCTGACATATTTTCTAATACAAAATACATCTGTAAAGTGTCTCATCAAGCATTATTGCTAACCACCAGACCAGTGGTTCTCAACTGGTTTTGCTTCAGGACCCAGATTTTGCATTGGATATCAAGTGGCAACCCAACACAGTACCAGATTACATTCTGTATGTATTATTACTGTTAACGCAGAGTGGTCGGCACAAACCATATTTATCCTTGATGCCAGTGAACCCTTATTTAATGTAGTATGGGTTGTGTTTTCTGTGACCTTGTGTAGTTTTGTTCATGGTTTTAGAGGATAAGAGCATTTGCATTTAATTTTGCAACGTAATTGCTGTCCAAAACCCAATCAGAACTGACCTTTGACCAATTTTGGGTCCCAACCCAAACAGTTGAGAACATCTGCACTAGTCAGTAAATATCTTAAATAATAAAGTTAATGTAATCAACTAAATATGACTTACTGCACTACCTTATTTTATAATTCCATAAACCTTTTACACCATAACTTACCTCCCTGTTCATCCAGCATAACCAAAGTTCTGATACCAGCATCTTTACTCTATTCCATCAAAGAATGGCAGAGCAAGAAAAGAGAATAAATGAATGAATAAGAAGAGCATACAGAATTGAGAGTTACATATTTAGGTCATACATATTAGTTGAGAAAAGAACAGCAGGAAATTAAAGGATTCGAGCAGAGGACAGATTATAGCACACAGTATTATCACACGCACTGAAATTTGTCAAAAGTGCTTTTTAAGTTTGGCAGGTAATTATAAATGAGGTGGCAGACAGAAGCGAACTAAAATTAGTTCAGAATTGTAAACAGGGCACTGGAAGGTACTATAAAGGTATGAGAGCATACAGTATGCGTGTGCGCAATATTGCTATCTGTTCTCTAAGGCACACACATGTTCTATTGACCTAAATAGTACAGCTGATTATCCTATTCTGAATCTCACTTCATCTCATTATTTTAACTAGATAGTAATCATGCTTGATCAAGCACTGCTGTGATATGTTATGATTGAACTAAGTATCTCAAGGAATCCATTTATATACAACAAAACAAAAATTTAGTTAATTTAGCCAAATATGTTTACTTATTAGTAAATGACTTGTTTTCCTACCAGGTATGTGCATTTACTCGCCATTTAATCAAAGTGATTTGTGGCATAATGAAATATGGAAGCATCTTATATAATATTGGATCAAAATAACAGATGGGAACATTTGTTTAGCATTACTCAACCTGAAGTTCATTTGCAGCTCAAGGATGCAATTTTATCAAAAGCACCAAAATTAAATGGGAGAATGATTTGCTCACAACTTTGGATAACCAATTTTCAGATCTAATATACTGCACCTGGAACTTTGTTTTTTAATGACCACTGAGATAACACATAATTTGCTGTGCATCTGGGCACCAATAATCATTCTGTGTGCAGGGCACTTCATATTTTGTGTTATAATGCTAATCACAGTTCTTATTTTCATAATTACAGAGCTAAACATTTTAAAGAGAATGTTCCAACTGTAATGATTCCAATCCCTTAACAGTAAACCTCAGGGTGTTTTGCCATTTTCCCATGTATGATATCCAGTACATTGGCCTATACACATGGTATAAACCTGTAAAAAGCCCTTAGATCACATCTGATTTATCCACAACTCATATCGGAGCTCTTTCAACTGTATACTAAATTGGACATTTTATAATTTTTTGGTCAGCAGAACAATCCAAAAACACTTTAAACTGCAGTACAGCCCATTGAAGAGGCTGTAAGACTATTCCTCACAGCCTCGTTGGCATTCCCATTAAAATCTAAGATGGTGCTAGCGTGAATAAGGTCTATTTTAATGCATTGCGACAAGCTCTGTAAAAAATCTATCCAAGATGGTAGGCAGAGTCTAGGCAACATTGACCATAAATATATTTTATTTAACACTGAAAAGTGTTGATCAAAAAAGTTCCACCTAATAAAAAAATTACTGTTACAAATTGTGCTGTAATTGCTGCCTATAGAGCATTCAAAATGAGTCATTTTAGTGGTTCCATTTAGGTTAGGATGCTGCTTTTGAAGGTACCTGTCTATGCAGTCTGGAAATAGCTAGACATCGCACTAGGCTTTGGAGTTAATTGAGTCACTCCATTCCTTACTAGCTTGTATTTTAAAGGCAATGTGTCATGCCTCCAATTTTGTGGAAGTTATAATTTGAATTTAATGAACTAGAATATTCAAAACCCAAACTTGAAAATAAGCAATGTGATTTATCCTCGGTCACGCTATAACTCAGATCAGTTTTCTGGTGTTTAATGCCATATATCTAACCAGCAGTTAGAGTCATCTCCACATGTGTGGTCAGGAGTATTTGCTCCCTATTAGACACTAGAAAGACAAATGTTCTCTCATGTATCTCTGCACTGCCCTATCAGTAGCACGCAGATGTAGTTTCTCTGAATTCATTATTGATTTTAATCACAGTGCTATTTCACTGTCTCCATTTCTGACCTTCAGTGTCCATGAAAACAAGCTGTGCACCAAACTATTTGTAGGGCTATTTAGATAGAAAGTAATATCTCTATCACCATCCATACACAATCAAAAAGAGATAAGTTACAAACTACCCTGGTGATCAGATAGATTTCAGGTTGTGTCATTTTTAAATTCATGGCTTCAAATTGTATATTCCCTCGTGAAAGCACCAGCAAGTGTTGTGTTCTGGATGCTGGTCCCCATAATTGGATGCTGGTGTGCTGGTGCCCCTATCAGGCTTCTTAACTTAACCAGCATGACTTTCTTTTTTCCATGCTTGTTGACCAGCATCACTAGCTGGTTTTGATGAGAACAACATGGATATACTGGTCCACCAGCTAGTCCTGCATCAAACCAACACTAACCAGTGTTAACTAGCCTGGACTGGAATTTAGTCATAGTGCTGAATGCCCAATTTCACCAGCCATTTTTATTTTTCCAAATCAAATATAAACTTACTAACTATACATTTAATATCTAATATTTAACAAACACTTCTTTTTAAACGCTTCTTTCTTACAAAAAGACATCTTTGGTGAACTAAAATGTGTTCAAATGTGTTTCTTCAAGCACAAGTCATTGCTTTTAAGTAACCGCATTTCTTGTCAAATGTCAATCTGAAAGCAAAATTACCCTTCTCAGCTGGATAGTGAGGACAGCTGAGAAGATCATTGGGGTCTCTCTTCCCTCCATCAAAGACATTTACAAAAAACACTGTATCCGCAAAGCAACCAGCATTGTGGACGACCCCACACACCCCTCACACAAACTCTTTACCCTCCTCCCGTCTGGCTATTCGGGCCCTCACGGCCAGACTGTGTAACAGCTTCTTCCCCCAAGCCATCAGACTCCTCAATACTCAGAGACTGGTTTGACACACACGTGTCCTGAGTTGCACTTTAATTACTGTCACTTTATAACTGTCTGCTACCTCAATAACTGCTATGTGCATAGAACACTATCTCATAGTATGTTATGTTTACATTTTTAGAAACTGTCATCTTTTTGCACTACTGAGTACTGGTCGGCGCTGCACTGTCTATTGTCATGTTCATTGTCAGAAATTTGTTGTACTGTCCTGTACTTTTTGCACATGTTTGCACGTGCACTTTATATAGGTATATATAGGTATATGTAGGTTTTTTTTTATATAGGTATTTTATTTCGTTGTGTTGTCTCATGTGGTCCTGTGTTGGTCCTTTGTTGTTTTTATGTAGCACCATGGTCCTGGAGGAACGTTGTCTCGTTTTGCTGTGTACTGTACTAACTGTATATGGTTGAAACGACAATAAAAACCACTTGACTTGACTTGACTTGACCCGGTACTGCGCAAAAAGAACCCACATTTAGCTGGTGGCGGGTGTTCATTTCACACTCTGTCTCAATTGTTGTGTTGATGTACTTAAACATCATACGTTTGTTTTTTGGCTATATATTTAGTGTAGCTGCACTCTTACCTCTTCCACCAACTGTAGCATACGCCGTGTACTCTCCAAAGACTGTAGAAAGAAAAATATACATATTATTTACCACAATCCCTACAATAGTATGAACAGGCAATCAATTGTTGAGTATTATTCGTGTTGTTTGGTTGTCCATATTGCAGTTTAAATCATACACAACAAAAATACATTTCATAATATGTCTTGGTGTCCAGTAAAAATATCATCCTTGAAACATAATACATTTAATTGAGAAGACAAATTGTATTAGACATTAAAGGTATATTCCAGGTTCAATACAAGTTAAGCTCAATCGAGAGCATTTGTAGCATAATGTAGATTACCACAAAAATGTATTTCGGCTCATCCCTCTTTTCTTTAAAAAAAGCAAAAATCAAGGTTACAGTGTGGCACTTATGATGGAAGTGAATGTGGCCAATTCTTGGAGGATTTAAAGGCAGAAATGTGAAGCTTACAGTATAATTTTATTTATAAGCACTTACATTAATTCTACTGTTAAAACTCATGTATCATTTGCAGTAAAGTTGTTTTAGGGTTTTGGGGTTTGTTGACATCACATCGTCATGGCAACAAGTTGCAAAATTGGCTATAACTTTTGTCACGATTCCCAGTTGTCTGCTCAGTGTTTCTCCCCTGTCACCTGTCCCGAACTACACTTCCCATAATCCCCTGCCCTCATCACTGCCAGTGTCATTGTTATCACCTGTTTGTAATTTAATCATCATCCCTGTGTATTTAAGCCCTGTTTTTTGTTCATTCGTTGTTGGTCGTTGAATGTTATGGTTGTCCTTGACTGTGTTCCTGCCGTGCCCTTAGTACATGTTTCGCATGTTTCGCATGTTTCGCATGTTTCGCATGTTTCGCATGTTTCGCATGTTTCGCATGTTTCGCATGTTTCTCTTTTGTTATCCCCTTGTGGATGTTTTGTTTGTTCCCTGTGTGGTTTAGTTATTTTTAGTTATCTTATTCACCTTTTGCTCCTTCACTAATAAATGCTGCATTTAGATCCTCACTCTTCGTCTGATTCATGACAACTTTACACAGAACATGTTAGTAAGTGATTTTATCACACCAAAATCATGTTTACTTGCATATTGTTTATGTCTTGTGACTATAATTTTGAAACAGTGAGTATTTTAACATTCAGACCCCCATTAACTTGGGTGGCTGTGGCTCAGATGGTAGAGCGGGTCGGCTACCAATCGCAGGGTTGGTGGTTCGAATCCTGGCCCAGACAGCTCCACATGCCAAAATGTCCTTGGGCAAGACACTGAACCCAGCTCGGCTGCCACTGGTGTGTGAATGTGAGTGTGGATGGGTGATTGGGACACAGTGTAAAGCGCTTTGGTAACCTCTAAGGTTAATAAAAAAGTGCTATATAAGTGCAGACCATTTAATACAAAAATATATATATATATTTGCCAATACGGTTAGAAAATATAAACATACTGGCAATTCTCCAGAAACAAACCATAATTTTGCTTCTCAAGTAATTGAATCTTGTTTTGAGGATGCTTAGATACTTTTACTGAAAAACAAGACACATTTGATGATTAAGTTTATTCATCAATTATATTGATTTACTTCATCATTATTATTATTTTGCAGTTTATTTTAGAATTTTATATGAAAATTATTTGAAAGCTATGTATTGAGTGCACCACAATTGGTACAAGGCCATAATGTTCATTACGTCAGTTCTCACAGCATGTAACGATAACTGCCAAGTTCAGAATGTACAGCAAAGTCTGTTACCCCTCCCTTCCTTCCTGTTCTTTCAAGGAAAGCTTAAGATAGCATTAGCCACTCATGAATAATTATTGCTCCCCCATTCCAGTCCAGTGTGTATACCCGAGCTAAAGAAATATGACTGACTCATTAGCAGGCTGGCATAAAAGATCATTATTATGATCTTGATTTTATTTAGAAAGCCATTATCAAGAGTCATTCTATCTATCATATGGAACCATATACCACCTTATCATAGTGAGGCTTTGAAGGTGAAGTGTGTAATATTTTTTCTCCGATCCCAGTTAAGTATGCAGAGGCGACTATAATTAAGCCCTTCATAGGCTGACTTCCTGAAAAGTATAAACTCTGTGGCTCTATTGCAACCTCAAAACATTGCACTGC
Source organism: Xyrauchen texanus (assembly GCF_025860055.1). Classification (NCBI taxonomy): domain Eukaryota; kingdom Metazoa; phylum Chordata; class Actinopteri; order Cypriniformes; family Catostomidae; genus Xyrauchen; species Xyrauchen texanus. Next base: position 6,347,876 of record NC_068297.1, read on the forward strand.
TTATTTGAGTAGCCCGACATACTGTAGCAACACCGGTTCAACCAGTGGTGTGATTTAGAAGACATTAACCGCTGGAGTCGTATCGATGACGTTTATGCTGACTGTCTGTGATTTTTGGAGCTTCAAAAATCAGATCCACTTGCATTTTAAGGACTTACTGAGCTAAGATAGTTTTCTAATATATGTGTTCTGGTGTAAATAATGAGAGAATTTTCTTTTTTAGGAGACTATCCCTTTAAATATTGATCTGTTTCTCACCCACACCTATCATAACATATCATTTATGTGCACATGGCTTTAACCACAGGAGTCATATGGATTACTCTTATGTTGCCTTTATGTTGATTTTGGAGCTTCCAAATTTTGGCACCCATTCACTTGCATTGTGAGGAACTACAGAGCTCAAATATTCTTCTAAATATCTTAATTTGTGTTCTGCAAAAGAAAGAAAGTCATACACATCTGGGATGGCATGAGGGTGAGTAAATCATGAGAGAAATTTCATTTTTGGCGAACTATTTCTTTAAATCTGAATAGTGACCTGCTAAGGAAATGGCTGTCTGGTAGTGATGTACCCTTGGGTGAGGCCTGTATACAGGTGGTTGTGCCAATGTCTCTTCGAGATACTGTTTTATGTATTGCACATGGAGACATTGTGGGTCATTTTGGGGTCAATAAGACTTATAATCGTCTGTTGCATTATTTTTATTGGCCTCGCATAAAAAAAGATGTAAGCGAGTATATTAAAACCTGTACAACCTGCCAGCTCACAGGAAAGCCGAACCAGGGTTTAAAACCTGCACCGCTATATCCAATACCAGCGATTGATTCACCTTTTCAGCATCTGATTGTAGACTGTGTGGGTCCGTTACCCCTTCTAAATCAGGAAATGCCTATATTCTTACAGTAATGTGTCAGAGTACAAGATATCCGGCTGCCTTTCCTCTTCGGCTCAATTACTACTCGCTCTGTTGTTAAAGCTTTGACACAATTTATTTCTGTGTTTGGGATTCCTAGGGTTGTTCAAAGCGACCAGGGATCAAATTTTACTTCTCATATGATTCAGGAAGTCTTGCAGCAGCTTGGTGTGAAACAAAATCTCTCCAGTGCTTACCATCCACAAAGCCAGGGGGCTTTGGAACGCTTCCACCAGACATTGAAGTCGTTGCTGCGGGCCTATTGTGTGGAGTTAAAGCGTGACTGGGAGGAAGGTTTGCCCTGGTTATTGTTGGCGGCTCGTGAAGTGGTTCAGGACAGCCTTGGGTTTAGTCCAAACGAGTTGGTCTTTGGTCATAGAGTGCGTGGACCCCTTCCTGTACTCCATGACGGATTAAAGGGGGGGCCTGATCCACCTCAGATTTTGCTACAATATGTTGATGGTTTTAGACGTCGTTTATTCTTAGCTGGTCAAATGGCTAAGGACAATTTGTTAAATAAACAAAAAAAGATGAAGCGGTTGTTTGACCGAAACACAGAGTTTCGTGTGTTTTGCCCTGGTGATCAGGTGTTGGCTTTGTTGCCTCTTCCAGCTTCTCCGTTCTGTGCAAAGTTCTCGGGTCCGTATACAGTCTTACGTCAAGTTTCAGACCAGAATTACTTGATTTCAACGCCTGAGCAGAAAAGATGCACACAGTTGTGCCATATTAACTTGTTGAAACCCTTTTATTCTCGTCCTTTGGTGACAGAGGAGGCTCCTGTGGCAGTTGCTGTTGCTTCATCTGTGATTGAAATTGCTGAGGATGTTAAAGCACCTGAAGATGGCATGCTCCAACCCCGTCTTAACAACTCTGAAACGCTTAACAACTTGGAGGATTTTGTACAACATTTGCCTCTTCATCAGAGAACTGAATTGTTAGCTTTGATCTCAGATTTCCCTATGCTATTTTCAGATTCTCCTTCATGCACTCATTTGTTAGAGCACGGTATAGATGTCGGTGATGCAAAACCAATACGCCAGCGTTTCTATCGTGTTTCTTTGGATAAACAACGTCATCTTGATTCTGAGATTAAATTTATGGTGGAGAATAACATCGCTAAACCTTCCTTTGCAAGCTGGGCATCACCTTGTCTGCTGGTGGGAAAGTCAGATGGGTCATACCGTTTCTGTACTGATTACAGGAAGGTAAATAACATAACAAAACCCGATTCTTTCCCATTGCCCCGAATGGAAGATTGTGTAGATTCTGTCGGTTCTGCCAAGTATGTCAGTAAATTTGATTTATTGAAAGGTTATTGGCAAGTGCCTTTAACCACTCGTGCACAGGAGATTGCCTCATTCATTACCCCTTCTGGACTATACTCTTATTCGGTAATGAGTTTTGGCCTTAGAAATGCGCCCGCTACTTTCCAACGTTTGATGAACCGTGTAACCTATGGGTTGAATAGTTGTGCTGTTTACTTAGATGATGTGGTTGTATACAGTGATACGTGGGAGCATCATCTTTTACGTATCCAAGCACTTTTTGAGCGTTTGGCAGAAGCTAGGCTCACAGTCAACTTGGCAAAGTGTGAGTTTGCCAAGGCGACTGTGACCTATTTGGGGAAGGTAGTTGGGCAGGGTCAAGTGCGTCCCGTGTGCGCTAAGGTCTTGGCCATTGATAATTTTCCTCCACCTAACACGAAACGAGAGCTTATGCGGTTTCTGGGTATGGTGGGCTATTACAGGAATTTTTGCTCAAATTTTTCTTCAGTGGTAGCTCCTTTAACTGATTTGTTGAAGAAAAACGTAACGTTTGAGTGGACCTTGCGGTGTAAACAAGCTTTTGAGAATGTGAAACTGTTGCTTAGCACTGCCCCTGTGCTGGCTGCCCCACGCATTGGACAGCCTTTTCAGATCCAGGTTGACGCCAGTCAAGTTGGGGCTGGAGCGGTACTTTTACAAACTGATGAACAGAGTATAGAAAGACCAGTCTCTTATTTTTCTAGAAAGTTTAAGTCTCACCAGTTGCATTATTCCACTATTGAAAAGGAGGCTTTAGCGTTAATTTGGGCTTTGCAGTTTTTTGAGGTCTATGTAACAAGTGGCATTTTTCCAATTGTGGTATTTTCAGACCACAATCCACTCACCTTTTTGCACTCTTTGCAGAGCCCAAACCAGCGTCTTATTCGGTGGTCTCTCTTTTTGCAACCCTATCCATTGGAGATTAGACACATAAGGGGTGTGGAAAATGTGCTGGCTGATGCCTTATCTCGTGCCCCGTGTGACCGTTTTTGCGACTGATTTAATTGTTGTTCTTTCTTCTTCTGTTTTCTCTCATCTGTGACTGTTTTTTACCTAGGTGCTAGGAGTTGCTGTATTCAAGTTGCAAAGGGGGAACCAGACTAAGAAAGCCACATGTAGGGTTTGTTATAATGATTTTGAGTTAAGCAGTTACAGCAGGTTTAAGCTCAATCTAACCTTTATACAAACTAACCTTATACGTATACAGCTTCTTTACCACAAATTATAACTGATGTTTACATTTCTTGAAGAAAATGTGACTGATGCTTCCTTGTGCTAAACTCGCTGCCACAATCCCAGAGTATCGTGTGTGGTTGCCAGGGCATTGCTATACGGATCCCAAGGGGTTCTGTGTGGTTGTCAGAATGCTGTTATGCAGTTTTTAGGATGATCTGGGTGGTTATAGGGCATTGCTAGGGTTGTTTAGCTTTGGAAAAGACTGTAGCTCCCCAACTTAAATAAGAAAAATAGTTACTACTGTCATGGAAACTACAATATTATAAAACCATGGTTAATTTTAGTAAAGACACTAATGAAGTTTTTTTTTACGAATATTTCTGCTCTGTAGGTCCTTACAATGCAAGTGAATGGTGACCAGAACTTTGTAGAATCAAAAAGCACATTAAGTGGTAGTATTTATTTTTGTTGATTAAGAATTAACAATTTGGTTTTTTGCTTTAGAGGTCCTTTGCAAGGAACCTCTCTTTTAAGAGGGGAGGTGTTAGGGGTGTGTGTTTTGTTTTTTTCTTTTATCTCTTGTTTTGTAGGTCGTAGTGGAGATGAGGAACACCTGGTTCAAATTAGGAGGTGGAGATATAGGTTTCGGTTTCGTGCATGGAGGGGGCAGCAGGGAAATGACATCATCCGTGGCTCGCCTCTTGTTCGCCTGATAGTGGGATCCGACGTCGGTCGGCACTTTGGAAGATCTCGCATAACATTAATTATTGCACCTTGTGAATCCCCTAGATTTACCAATAAACTGCATTGGTTATATTGATCTTTTGGTTTTGGGTTTTCCTATGTTGTTGCGGCCACGAGTTGGCCGTAACAAAACATTTTGCCATGTTCCATGGAATAAAGCAAGTCATATGGGTATGGAACAACATGAGGGTGAGTAATGACAGAATTTTCATTTTTCATTCCTTTAATAATTGTCCAATATGCTACAGAATTCTGATATCACAACAGCCATTAACCACAAATGAACCTGGGTTGACCCTCCCACATGGAGTCATGTGTTTGTCAGAGTTCTGATTTTTCTGCAGGAGACCAGTGTGATTAAAGGTCTATCTAAGCCAGTGCAGCACCCCTACCAGGCAGGTGCTGGCAGGGAAGATGTTTCTGTTGGAAATGAGTGCTGTGTGGAGAGCCACTCACTCTCTGCCTGGTAACCAGACAGCCTCCTTTGCTCCATGGAAAATAGATGAGCAGTCTTTATATAGAGTGGCTTCTTTTTGCACAAAATGTATTAAAGGGATAGTTCACTCAAAATTAAAAAATCCTGTCTCATCGAATGGACCACTTTAATGATACTTTTATGGAGCTCTTTTGGGTTATTTTGGCGCTTGACAACCCCAGTAAAGAGTAGCTAGAATTTTTTTTGGATGTACTTTTTCTTTAATTCTGCGTTTCCTGATGCTCTTTAGATAGCATTAGAGAATCTCTCTTCTGCTGTCAGTCTGGACGCGTATTACATCATGGTGTGTTACTCATTTCCTGTTCTCCTTCACGCTGGGACAAGTCTATTTATATATAGAAGCTGTTGTATTTAGGGTGTATTTTTAGACCAGCATCTCCCACGGAGGTTGAAGGTGTACTTACCTCATCGCCCAGCTGATCAGCCCTGGCCTGCATATCTGTCAGCTCATTGCGCATGTCGGCTTCATCTGCCATGGCTGCTGATGGAGGGATGAGGTGCCTGCCTCTAAATGGGAAGTTTTCTTAATGGCTAGAAAAGAGAGGAAAATCATTTGTGTTTGATATATGTGCATAAAAGGGTGAAATAGCTAAAATAATTCCAGGCAGATCTGGTTCAGCAGTGAGGAAAAGAGTTTACTAAAATATTCCTGAATGAACAAACAGAATTTTATTCCATTTTCATTTGACAACAAAAATCGAGGAGCAATTCTATGTCATTCAATGATTCATTCTTTGAAAGTGAATCATCAGGTCTGAATAAAATTCTTTCAGGTGCAGGTTTCAAGAGCACAACAGACAAAAGATGACAGAAATGGAAGCGCAGCGTAGTTCTAGCGGGAAGACTAGCAGCTGTACATTAGCTAGGTAATTCCTAGCCAATAGCATGTAAGCCATTGCTTTATAAGTCTGCTCACAATCTATCACATTGCTGTTTCAGTGTGCTAACACGGCAACCTCCACCACCCCACCACCACCAGTTGAGCCCTGTCCCGCACGGGGGTAGGCTCCTCGCCCCTGCCTCCTATCTCTGGCAGGACATGACGATTCTGGGTACAACTCCCTCGGACTGCCGGACGGGGCCTACGCCAAAGAGAGAGACATTACTTTCGGTTTTACATTTATCAAATAAATGGCATCTTAAACTTCACTCAAGCCTGCGTGTCTTCCCGATAGAACTATCCTAGATGATAGTAAAATGTGTTTATTTTCCTTGTATGTATGAAATGTAATATTAATATGAAATCAAATCTTACTGCTTTTTTCTGGTCTTATTGTGCCCAATTCTCCAGTGCACATTATTGCAAAGAAAAAAAGGTTTGTCTTTGTAATCTTTAATCAGAATGTAATACCTCTGATGTCACAAATAATTATTTTTAAATAATAATTCTTATTTTTAAACTCCTCCCCTAGAATCACCTGGCTCCATTTTGGTATAGAGCATCTAGATTTCAGAACTGAATATATTTTCCATGGATAAAGACAAATCCAAAAAATCTAAATTAAACTGGGTTGCGAACAGCATTTCATGTTGACTTCACATATCATGCAACTATTCCTATCACAAAAATTCATAAATACCACACTGACTATCTTGAAACCATGTATTGTGTTCCCTGAAACTCAAGTACAAATGATGAATGATCCAGGCATGATTTTATAATTTAGTGTAAATGTAGAAAAGAATTAGCAAGCGGACACTATTGCTCAAGTAGTTGTGTAATGCTGGCTGCATAATCACAGCATCTTTGCCAAAGATTCTGGCATGATTCCCTCATATTCCTCATCTCCTGGCATGAAACTGTTTATCTGCCTACTGTTGATCATCAAATGAACCAATCAGAGATATTACAAAACATGTCAAGGGCTGCTAGTTTCTCACCATAAGTCTGCATAGTTTTTGTTTAAATCCAGTATTCAAGGATACACCCTTCAAACTCGACTAACATTTTGATGCTTCAAATATGCTACCTATATTCCTGCACTACTGACCACTTCATAATGATATTCATTGGTTGAGACAGTAATGTCCTTGTTCCAAGAATATTTCCAGTTAGTTGTCAAACACATTCACAACAGTGGTAGGCACTTCACTCATAGTAATGTTTAACATGATTATAATGAAATGTCAACTTTCAAATTTGGACCATGTTGTTTGTTTGCTGGATGTTGGATGCCTGGAACTAATGATTAACACCAACCAAAAAAAATAACAAATAAATAACAACAACAAAACAAAATAAACGCACTGAATATGAGCAGTACTACCTGTAAGATTTGTAGCACACATTTTATAATGTGAAGGAAATTCTAACAACTAATTGTAAGTGTGACAGGAAGTCTAACTGTCTTGTTAAAGGAATAATTCTCCCAAAAGTTCTCATCTCATCATTAACTATAATCCTCATGCCATACAAGATATGTATGACTTTCTTTCTTCTGCTGAACACAAACAAAGATTTTTAGAAGAATGATATCTATGTAGGTCAATACAATCAATGAAAGTGAATGGGTACCAAAACTATGAAGCTCCAAAAAGTCTTCTGATGGGATTTAATCAGTTTTGGGTGAGAACAGATCAAAATATAACTTATTTTTAAACGAAGTTACATCAGCAGTCTCCTTGGTAATCATGATTTCAAGCTTGATTACACTAGCAGCATCTAACGCTCTGCGCATGCCTCTAGCACTAGGAAGTGTAATTGAGCTTAAAATCATGATCATGCCTAGAGACCAAAATAGCAAGATGTACAGTGAAAAAGGAGTAATATTTTTGCGTGTTCTCACACATAATTGATTAGATCACTTCAGAAAACATGGACTAAACCACTGAAGTCAGATGGATTACCTTTATCCTGCCTTCATGTGCTTTTTAAAGCTTCAACGTTTTGGTCACCATTCACTTGCATTGTATGGACCTACAGAGCTGAGATATTCTTCTGAAAATCTTTGTTTTTATTTTGCGGAATAATAAAGTCATACACATCTGGGATGGCATGAGGTTGTGTAAATTATAAGAGAATGAATATGTTTGGGTGAACTATCCCTTTAAATCAGAGAATTTCTTTATGGGCTCTAATAGTGACTTATAGATAGCTCCCATTATTATGAATGAAGCTGCACAAGTCACACACTGACATCTTCATTAATTATAATGGGAGTGATTAAATATTTCAGACCTATCCGCTGGGGAAATAATTGAAAGCATCTAAATTATGATACACTTTCATGACCTCTCTCGTGTAGACACACTCAGCATCAACAAGATAATGGTACACATATGGATAAGTCACTTCAGGTAAAAAAACAAGGAAAAGTTGGTCCTTGAACGTGTTAAAGACACCTCATTGTTTATTCTCAGTTTTTGCATATTTGTTTTGTTCTGTTTTAGCTAGACTCAAGAGGTACATGCCAGTCATTTTGCTTTGACATTTCTGGGTTATAAAAAAGCAGCTTCTGGAAATGCTTCAGGACCAGACATGCCAACACACTCTCATGATGAAATCGTAATAATTCGAAAGACTTTTCTAAAATTGGCAAATTCATATTTTGTCATATGACACTGAGTATTAATTTATAAGACTTTCACTACAGTCAGTGATGTCACTCAACATTGTTTCCATCTACAGTATATTGCGAAAATACTTGCTTCTGTCACACACAGCAGCTTCCAATCATGTTTACACACTCTACTGAGGGTTTGTGTAAGGGCATAATATTAATAAGTATGTCCTTGACGCCTCGAACGTGGAACTCGCTCTTACTTACACACCGGGCATTTGCACATGATGAAAACGTATGAAATCATTCAAAATGTCCAACTCATTAAATATGAATGACTTTTCATGAGATCGGGTTGGACATGGCCAGTAGCATTCTACACTCACTGAGCTCTATATTAGAAACACTTTTACACCTATTTATTCATGAGATTATCCAGCCTGACCTCATTAAAGGGGTCATGACATGGGTTTTTTTATTGTATTATTATGTTCCCTTAGGTGCAATTATAGTATTAATATATTTTTTTTAAGAAAAACTTTTAAAATCTAGTGATTTATGACCTTTTCCCACCCTGTTTCTCATCCTCTGATTCAAACAGTCTGTTTTGGGGGCGTTTTCCATTTAAGACTTCAGTGTTAACGCCCACTGTTATGATTGGCTAACGTCAGTGCCTATGTATCAATTATTGACGCCCCCAGCCAGAACAATATGCAAGTAAACTAAGTAAAAACACTGTGATTATTCATAATGAATGAAATTGCGCTTTAAAAAGTAGTTTAAAGTTTAAAATAGATTACTTACAGTTTGCGTCGTCGTTGTTCCCAGAATAGTCGGCACGGACTTATCTTTGAGCAACAGTTTTCTGGCAAAGCCAGCATCATATTGAGATTTGTTCTCAAAACAGTCATCCTTAAAATGTACAGAACAAACGCTTAAGTTAACACTGCCGTGACTGGGACGTCCGCAAAAAATAAACTGCATCCATTTTTCCCTGACGTCTGGATCTTTCGGCAGCTTATTCAGAAGTTTTGTTTGACCACAGCCAGGAACAGCACATCTGTGTGGCATCGTAATTTTCCTGTGCACAAGTAGTCTCTGTCAGAGCTCGCTGTCCATCGACTGAACACTTGTGAGGCGCACGGCGATACGAAATGAGCGTAGTTGTCTTTGCGCTTAAAGCGTAGTTATCTTGTGCTGGAGGCGGTCATATGCAAACGCTGTTACGTCACTTCTAACCGTCACGTCACTTCTAACCATGAATCCAGAACGAGCTGTATTTTGAGCTTGATTAAATAAATGATTCGTTTAGAATGGGGAGGACGTCTTAAAATATTAAACTTGCAGGACATTTTAATGATACAAAGACCTCTTATATACCAAAAGATCAAGGCAAATTTGGTTTCTCATGTCATGACCCCTTTAATATACGTAGCTATTTCTACGTTGATATTACTTTAATGTTTGGATTCAAAACGTACAATATGGACATTTGTTAGCATCTAAAATTTTAACATTTTTATGTATTTACAGCTTTAGAAATGTAAAATATTGACAAATCTATTACAACTATACTACAGGAATTGAGTATAAATATATTTGTAAATTTTTACTGTTTTATAGATATTTTAGATGCCTTAACCCCACCTCAACCCCTAAACATAACCATATTTTCAACAATATAAAAACAAGTAGATTAATGTACAGTAGCAATAATTTTGTTACAATATATACATTTAGATATATTGTACAGCCGCTAATCCCATACCTATTCCTAAACCTAACATAACCATTTAAACATATAACAGGCAGATAAATTGAATCACAATAATTTATTCAGAAAAATGGCAAAATTCAGTACATAAGTAGTCCAAAGGGCGATATGCTGCTTCCAATGTGCTCCCTGATGGCATACGATAGCATTGTGTGAGGTAGAGAATAGAATTGAAATTATTAATCACTGTAAATCTTCTCCTGATGCACTCCATAACGGCACTGTCATATCTCATTCAAACATATGCATTGCAGAACATGGCATGTCACAAATTGTCACAAGACACTTGAGAGCAACGAGCATTCGACATCACTGCCGTAAAACCGTTGGTCGTAACGCTTCAGGCGGCAATTTTAGAATTTTGAAAACGAAACCAACCGGCGTGACGGCGCTGTGACGGATGAGACGGAGATCGTTGAATGAAAGGCTTGAATTTGGGTCTGTTCTTCACAGAAAGCAGTCTGAAGATTTGGATTATAGCTAACAAATGTTTGGATTCATTTGTTAACTTTATGGTGCTTTTTGTGGTTTATTTATTTTTTTGGCATATTCTAAAAACACATGTTGTGTCCCATGGCAAACAAAAATAAAATTAAACACTTAATAAATTATTAAAGATTACAGAGTTTTTATCCATTTTAACATTTTAAAGTTTAGTCTTGGTTAAAGTGATAAAACGTTGTATAGGGCAGCAGAAATCACACTGAACTGAATAAAACCATTAAAATGTCATATTATAATATCAACTGCATTAAATAAATGTGATGGCATTCAACTAATCGCATTGATTATAAATGAAATGTAATTAACTGATTAATTCTTTGAACTATTCAATATTAATCAATTCAAATAGTATACGTAAACATCTACATTTCTATAGGTGTTAATATGTAAAATTATGAAGTTTAGATGCTGTCAATATGTCAGTATTGTACGTTTCAGTGTCTATGCAAACGTAAGAGTTTAACTTTTTTAAATTTTTAACAAATTCTCTTGAGATCACATTTGATTATCTAACAAGCCATAAGTGTGGCAGTAGTACAGTGAATATTCACATCAACCATCAGAATGGGGAAAAATGTGATCTCAGAGATTTTAACCGTGGCATGATTGTTGGTGCCAGACAGGCTGGTTGGAGTTTTTCTGTAACTGCTGATCTACTTTTTTTTATATTCTCCCATTTTTGTCCAATGTCCAATTCCCAATTTGCTCTAAGTCCTCGTGGTGGCGTAGTGACTCACCTCAATCCAGGTGGCTCAGGACGAATCTCAGCTGCCTCTGCTTCTGAGACGTCAACCCACGCGGCTCATTGAGCGCATGTGGAAGCCCACACCATCCACCGCGGCATCTACGCACAACTCACCGAGAGCGAACCACGTTATAGCGATCTCGAGGAGCATACCCTGTGTGCCTCTACCCTCCCTAGCAACCGGGCCAATTTGGTTGCTTATGAGACCTGGCTGGAGTCACTCAGCACACCCTGGGATTCGAACTCGTGAACTCCACGGGTGTTAGCCAGCATCAATGAGCTACCCAGGCCCTTATCTCCTGGGATTTTCACACACAACGGTCTCTAGAGTTTACTCAGAATGGTGCCAAAAACAAAAAACATCTAGTGAGCGGCAGTTTTGGAAATGCCAGAGGTAGACTGGTTCGAGCTGACAGAAAGGCTACGGTAATGCAGATAACCCCTCTGTTGAATTTTAGTGAGCAGAATAGCATCTTGGAAAGCATAATACGTCGAACCTTGAGGAGGATGGGCTACAACATCAAAAGACCACATCAGGCACTTTATTAGGACCATAGTGTTCCTAATAAAGTGCTCAGTGAGTGTAATTACTTTGTCATTGTTTATATCTGTGAAATGGTCAATAACATATTAATTTCTGTAGTTTGACTGAAGGACCATGGTGCTAGACATGCCAAGGTCATGGGTTCAATTCCCAGAGAATGCATACACTGATAAAATCTATAACTAGAATGCACTAAGTTGCTTTGGATAAAAGTGTTTGTCAAATGTATGTGTAGTGTAAATAAATGAAGTACGGTATGAATAAATTCCAATGAATGAGCATTCCAACAGCTTTACGTCTTTACCTCATTTATGAGACAACTTCTTCTGGTTGGATGGCGCAAAGAACACATCACCAGTCCATGTAATGTAAAATTAATCAAGTGTAAATTGGCATTAAGTCATGCAAATATATTGGCAGAAATCTGTTGGAACGGTGAGTGGTGGTGGCGTAGTGGCTAAAGCACAGGGCTGTTAATCAGAAGGTCACTGGTTCAAGCCCCACAGCCACCACCATTGTGCCCTTGGGCACTTAACTCCAGGTTGTTCCAGGGGGATTGTCCCTGTAATAATTGCACTGTAAGTCGCTTTTATAAAAGCGTCTGCCAAATGCATAAATGTAAATGTAAATGTAAATGGAACGGCTGCTGGTGCTCCATGTCATAAAGAATTTCCTGCTGTGCCAACTGGAGAAGGCTGTAGACCTCTGGTATGCGATCTTCTCCCTGGCTGTTACATCTCTCTTGCCCCACCAATAACGAGAGGGCCAGGGAAAATATGAGTAACCATTCTTTTCTCTAATAAAATATAATTAAATTAAAGAATCACATTGACTCTCAAGCCGAAGGTCCAGTGATTTCTGGAACGTGACCGCACCAATAAAACTCATCCTTCTCTTGTGACTTTCCAGCTGTAACGTGCATCTGTTCTAATGTCTCTCTTTTGATTATGATTTTTGCATGATAGATGATAAAACAGGAGGAAAAATAACATTAGATTTACAGTATTTTGAAGGAGGGACCCAAGCCATTTCTAGGCACCAAAACATCAAAGATACTTGGAGGTGAGATCTTTTGACTACCAAGAACATCCTAAAAACTGCACATCATTGAACTAAAATCTGGGGTCTGATGGTTAAGAAGAGAATATAAAATAACAAAGACCTCAAAATCATGCAAATATTTGCAAATGCTGTACAGCAAGACATGCGTCAGATCCATTGTAAAGTGTAAATGGGTCATTCTTTGTATTGCAGTTCATTAAGCATGACGATTTAATTCCATTTCTTTCAATAGAGGCAGCTGATATAAAACATAATTTGTGAGGAACCTCTTACTGCCTTTAAGAAAAACTGGTATGTCTCTCACTTTCCCCATTTCACTGGAAAGCCTCAAATGTAATCGTCAAGACTCTTCAAGTGCAGACAATCTTTTGTAGACCGAGCAACATAAAACTCAAAACGAAAAATGTGACTTATATAGGCTGTATAGGAAAAAGTCTAGCCATTTTTCCAAACTGTGCTCACTGACAGCTTATGGACACATTTTCATAACATACAGTACATGAAAATTATTGCTCAGAAATCGACTAAATTTAAAAGTGGCAAATACGCCTAAAGCCAAGTTTGTCATTGTTTTTTGAGAATGTGTGAGGACGTGGAGTCAAGGCTATGATGTGTTATCTGGACCGGTCTCTATGTTGCAGAGGCAGAAATCTACCATTGGGTAAGAGCAGCGAGTTCATAACTATTTTTTCATCAGTGACTCGCCAGATATTTAAAGTTTAATGGGCATAAAAAAAGAGCAGTGCATGAAAAATGAATTACGCTTTTATTCTCTGTTCTTATGTAAGTGCAGTGAAATTAGAAATTCGGCAGGGATGAAAAATAATTATGGACATGCAGTTTGTGGAATCCGTCACAGTCCAACAAAACAGTTAGCTGAGGCAAAAACTATCACACAAACTCACTAGAGAGTGCCATCATGGTGCATTTGTTCTTTTTGCAGAACATATCAGTCCAGTCAAATTGAAAACTGTTTCAAATATTAACTTAATAAACCAATGACATTTCACGTTCATTACTAAGTGTCTGTTCAGTTAGAAGGCTTGCTGTCCATCCCTTTGGCACAACACCACTTGCTGGTTATTTAAAGCACTCTTGTTGAATTAATTTTATAAACAGCAGCAACAGCAATATGATAAAAGACACAAATGTCTGATAAACAGTTTAAATTTTTTTAATTATTAACCAAGTAATATAGTTTATGCTGCGTTTGGCGAGCAACATTATTAAGCATATTAATATAGAATGTGTGGTCACAAGTGTGCGATTAGTAATTTTATAAAGGCTTTAAATGTGGTTTATCCAAACAATATTTAAAGTCGTAACTATCAGTTTAACAATACAGAGACACTTTTTGATTTGTAACTAGTAGCACCTAATAAAAAAGCAAAAAAATAAAACATTCTAGAGCAAATAATTTTCTTAAAAACTGATGTCCACATATGTGGTAATGGGAACAGCGGGACTAAGTTGTGAAAATGTCAATAATACCAATCTACAAAAAGTCAGAAGAAATCTGGAAAAATTTATGAAAAAAATTGAAAAACACAACATCATACATGTACGGAGACCGGATGAAAAAAATACTTTGCTTGGAGGAAAGTGAGAGAAGAAGTTGGACTACCTGGTAAGTTCTGAAAATATACACGTCTACTTTATTCCAGCTATTGGTTGTACTTTACTATGAACCAAGTCGTAGAAGCCCCTCCTCCTGTCCTTTTCTGGAAGAGAAGGGGGAATACTCGTGGCTTCGCGTTACTTGTGCGAACGGGAGTTTTAACACACATTTATAATCCAGTGGTTAAACTCGCACGAGCAATGCAAGGCAAAGATTTTCTTTGCGTTGTATGTGAATGCACCATTAAATGACAGTCTAGAGTGTTGTGAACAGTATTCAGTTGGTTTCAATTAATAGATCGATTTAGATCAAAATAAAAAATTCTTTAAAAAAAAATCGTTTTTACTGCGGTTGAAAAAGAAACATAGCAAAAGTAGGTGTATTTATAAAGAATGTGCTGTCAGGTGTGCAAATAACTTTGAAAACGGTAATTCGATAAAAATTTGAAGTCGTAACTATCTATTTAAAGACTCAAATGTTCAATAAATAGTACATTTATTTTTTATAATTATCGGAATAAACAATTCTTTTGGCAAGTAATATAGTGTATGCTGTGGTTGCCAAGCAACATAGCAGAATTAGGCATATTAATGTAGAAAGTACGATCACAGGTGTAAGATTAGTCATTTTACAAAGGCTTCAAATGCGGCTAATCTGAAAGCCGTAACTATCAATTTAAACACACATGTTTAATAAACAGTAAAAAATTTTTTTATTATTATCCTAATAAACAATTGTTTCAAGCAGGTAATATAGTTTATGCTATGCCAAGCATCATAGCAATGTTAGGCGCAAAAATGTACAATTTGTGGATACCGATCAAATTATGTCATATTATAGACATTTTACAAAGGCTTTTTCAAGGCTCATCCAATCAGAATTTACAGATGGAGATACATCATTTTATAATTATTAATTTATGTGTATGCATTTAGCAGAAAGGTTTAGCCAAAGCAACTAACAGTGTCTCAGGTAGTGCAATGAAACTGCGTCTTCTTCAGGTGATAAACAGGAAATTAAAGGTCCAGTTACACTCTCTCTCTGTCTCTCAATCCATTACTATCTTCGGAGCCATCCTAATTCAGTATGCCATTAATAATGGATGAAGTGTCAGATAAGGAACAAGAGCAATGCTTGGGCTTTCTTATTGATGAGCGTTTTTCTCCAGCGTTGTACTAGATGTGTAGGCCATTGTAAATCATTGTTCCTCAAGGACGTCGCTTATCCTTTCGACCGGCTGAGTTAATCCACACCCACAGAGAATAACTACATCACCACCCAAACATGGCAGCATGCTGACGGTCTACATCCTTAGACTGTGCTCCAGGCAGAGTTTTGGCTGGCTTTGCCTTAATGATGCATTACCTTCATCTGACAATTGTGAAGAATTTTGGATCGTACCTGAGCAATATGTCATGATCTTTCATTCAGCATGTATAAAGCTTGATTTAACCTCACATGGTGAAGGACAAGAAAATAGTAAGAAAGCTATTTTGGATGGTGCTGTGCATCATTCATTGTAATGCATGGCACTAGCAACACCAAGGTCATGGGTTCGATACCCATACTGTAGGAAACACACAAATACCTTGTACACATTGAATGCACTGTAATTGCTTGGATAGAATTTATAAATGTGCTGTACTTGAATCAGTTTTAGCAAATTATTTACAAAATGTGTTATTTTTACAAACCGCGAAGCATTTTCAAGTAGTTAAAATGTTAATTATAGAGATACTTTACAATTAAACACATACAATTTATTGTGATACATCTTTATCATTCACAATACGATATCATATAATAATAGGGAAATAGCAGGAAATATTGTGTAAACCATAAGTTGGTTGCAAATGCATTTGTTTGTATGACCAAACCATATAAACAAACCATTATATTAAAAAATGTGCATCGCATTTCTCTATTTAGCATGCAAAAGGTCATTTCATCAGCCCTTGGACCAGTGTTGAGTTGTGCAACCAGCCCCTGACATGTAGGTTAAATACAAGGTTGATATATTGCAACCTTGACAACCTAGGTCAGTTGAATTATTGCTAAAAAAAAAATAAAAAAAAATAGCAGGAAAAGCGGTCCATGATACTGTATACTGTTTTCCTATTCTTAATTAATGGAACCATGACCAAAATACAAGTAGGCAGAGTTGTGCAAATTTCAAAATAAACTATATGTCTTATTATAAAACATATAATAAACATTATTTGCCAACTCCATTTGTATTTAAAGAAATTGTGACCAAAAATCAGTGCATCTGCAAGATCATAGAAAATACATACACTATACCTGAATAAGCATTGAATCTGAATAAAAACGTGGTTTAAAAGGCTTGGTTTTGAAATATTTTGAGGCACGTAATAGCCATCAAAGCCATCTGGATTGAAAAGGACAAATAATTTAATTGTAGAATTAAATGACCCACGGTTCAACACATTAGCAGATTCTGCACGGACGCCTTTGATAAGAATTAACTGATGCAAAAACAACCCTCGAAATGTGATGCTTAATGTTAACGACAGTCCAAAACCACATTAATGACTCAGCTGCATTCGTGAATATAAAATAAGCAGAATAATTAACAGTTAGTGCTGAGTGCAATGTGACATTTTCACAGAGCATTCTCGATATAAGATAAACAACAGCCAATGTGTCTGACTTGGAGATATGTATGCAATTCTTCAATATAAAATCAGTAACACCTACATTATAAATAAAGCAGAAATATCTAATAAATGCCATCAAGTTATCAACTAAACTGCTCGCACATTATAGTTAACTGTTTTCTGTAGTATTGAAAAGTACAAATTAAAATAAAGACTTTAGTCTTTTTTTGACACACAGACACAGCAAAATAAAGTGTTATCCCTTGACTGCAAATATGAGGCTGATCTCCAACATCCAAAAATGCATATCTTTTTTTTTCCTGAAAATCTTCATGGTGCAAGCAATATCAGGTAACTGCTGACAAAGAAAAGACCAGGTGCTCCTTTATACAGTAATACAACCTTCTACAATTTCTAAAATGCACATTGTTAAAATGCAGGATATCACCACAAGCAGTCAAGAATAGTTTGCAATGAGGAACCACACAATCAAAAGGCTCTCTGTGTGTAATGATAAACAAATAGTTCATCAATCATCCAACACAGCACACCTGTGCGACATGATCCCGGTCATCTACAGACAGATGTTATCATATCTACCACCACTCATAAAGAGAGCAGTGAATGAGACTCTATTATATCAAAACAGTGTCTGCTTTAACAAATGGATGTTAAGGATATGAAGGAATAGAGGTCAGGGAGATAAACCGGCGTGCAAATGAATGGGGTGTCTGTCTTTGCTGTGTATCCCCCAAATAATGTCATCGGGTGGAGATTTCGGATGTTGTCCCCTCCGGAGACCTGCCACCTGATGTGTATTAAACCTGTCAGCCTGCATCACACTGGCCATGCCAGGCGACACAGGGCCACAGATTAAACCCAACACTCAAAGAGGATTTATGCTCTACTGTCTCTCTTGACCAAGCTTACAAAGTGTTGTTCCGCCCCATGTGCAGAATTTACCGTAAAACAACATTTGAACTCTGAGATACTGTATGATTCACACAAATAAATCTATACACATCACTTATTCATACATACATACATACATACAGTACAAACATTTCTCTCTCCTTCTGATGTCCTTCAGAGACATTCTTTATTATCTGTTATTTACTAGCAATGATTAAACTAACAATATGGAGTCACCAAAATATTTTCCACAACTGCTAAATCCACAAGCGTTTCATGCATGACCTTAACCTTGTATAATGTTGATAGAAATATACGTTTTAATATTTTAAACCTGATACGATTCAGATTTATTTGTATTTTTAAAGTTTTACTGTTTTTATTCAAGGGTCAACAACATACTGCAATCAACATTTATTTATTTTTTATTTCATTTCAGAATTCTGGATATAATTGGAACTGACAGAAATTTCAGTAAACTCGTATGCTATTTGATTAACTACTTATAAAATGGCTCTCTGGAATACATGATTCTGATTGGTCAATCACTTTCAAAAATTGTTACATTTTCTCTTAACTACATAATTGACTGCTGTACCAAGCAACTAATGCATCAGTTTTATATTTGTATACGTGGGTGACTAATATCACATAATTTTTTTTACAAATTCAGGGTCTCATACTTTAGGCGGGGTTAGATCTTCTTTTGTAAATAGATAGGTTTTTGTTCAGCTTCTGGCATTTTCATGTCCCTGGTGTTGACTTTTATCGAAACAAACATATTTCAACTTTTTTACTGTTGTTATATGAAGGTCTGATTACAACTATTTTGGAAACTTTTTATCAGGCATTCATTATTTATTCATTATTACTTTTATAGATTTTGCTGTTTTAGGCTTGTTCCAGACTTTCAACATGCTAACTCTGAAAATCCATTATAAAAACACAAATTATGATATAATTTTTATAAAAAAAATTAAAAATACGTCTGTCCCACAGTTATGGCGTAATTTCCACCACATCCAAAAATTCAAAGTTTTTTCAAAACTTAGTGTACTTGTTAAACAAGTCGACACTAGTGTCAGTGAAGAGTTTGCTTTCAGGAAAATAAAAAAAACTAAACTGAAATTATATAAATCTAAAAGAGCTAAAAGTGCTTGAAATTGAAGAAACACCCATGTATATCACTCAAAAATGAATCTATAAAATATATGCATTCTACATCTACTGAAACAAATCTAAATGCTCTGTAAAACACTGGGGATTAACTTCATTTGTGTGATACGAACAGGCTGTGACCCAGGGGCAAAACTTTTTAAGAATTTTTCCCCTAGAAAATGTTCTTTGTGTTATTTCGCATGGGCACGAGTCTAATTTTAGCCATGCGTGATGTTTACTCTTGCAGAAGAGCCTTTATGCATGATTTTGTCTCGTGCCACACCAAATGCTCTTTTAATATGAACCATATTCAGATTTCATTTTGCACAAAACCATGTTACAAGACTGTTCTGTTGTGACCTCTGCCACATACATGTTTCCTAGACAGACATTAAATATCAAATCCCCTTCAGTTTAAAGCTCAATATCCATGACAACCAGAAAACAGGGAGAGGCTGAGACGATAAAGGAATCAAAATCAACGTTTTAGTAATACAAAGGGTTAAAATCAGAAGTATCATTAGCTGAGACCCTCGATACAGCACATATTTAGTGGCAAAAATAAAATAAAGCTATAAACTAAACAATGAGACTAGCAAACAAACAGAAATAAAACAAAATAGTCAGACATCCAAACAGCAAAGACAAGTGTTGGGTAATTTGCAAGTTACCAAGCAACATAAAGAACAATCCAACACTACAAAGCAAATGTGCCTCCATTCATCCCACTAGTACCAAACAATGATAAGAGAGCATACATTTTACCCACAATTCACCAAAATTCCATCTTAAAGGAATAGTTCACAGTGCCGTTCAACTTTATTGACATGAAACCTGGTACAATGCATCTTCACACAGCATATTTTAAAATACATTGAGTTTTTGTAAATAATAAAATAATTTTGGACTGTCGCACACACAAAGTTAACGGATGACATTCGAAGACTTATAATATAGTGCACAAGCTTTATGAACTAATTTAAAGGAATCATCTGGGTTCAGTACATGTTCATCTCAATCGACCGCATTTGTGGCATAATGTTGCGTGAACTTTCCCTTTAAAGAATATTGCATCATGGCACCATGAAAGATGGTCAGAAGAAGTGAAAATCAACATGAAGCCACATTAGAACTCACAAGGCCCCACAGCATGAGTCTCATTCACTTTAATAATGAACTGTTAAAGCCAGTCTATTACAAAAGCACAAGCTATTTAGCAATTTAGCCAACTTAGAGAAGACAACAGTTCTTCACATGTGATAAACAAACTGGGAACGTGATGCTTTAGGGTAAGTAGTTAGCAGGGGTGAAAATTATACTCAAGTAAAAGTACTGTTACTTCTTCAAAATGTAGTTTGAGTAGAGTAAAAGTACCTGTCCTAAAAACTGCTTAAGTAAGAGTAAAAGAGTAGCTAATTTAAAAGTACTCATGAGTAGTGAGTATTGAGTACTGAGTAGATGTCTCCAAAAATGTGTGAAACCTGGAAATGTTCTACCCGGAACCGACACAGACCCGTCTATTATTTGAAAGTTTGGACCCGGACCCGTGCAGAAACGAGAAATGCCATAAATGTACTACCCGGAACCGACACTATTATTTGAATTCTGAACCTGGACCCAGCCGGGACACACAGACCCGACTGAACCCAATCGGCACAGATCCCACAGCTAATTGCTATTAACAAGTTAATTTATAAGTTGTGAAAAACCTTTGTGTCTTACCTACAGTAACGTTTGTAGCTTTCTGTCCTGTACCTGACCGTGACGCATACAATCCGTCCTCCTTGCCAAGAAAGATGGCACAATAACGTCCATGTTGTTCCTCTCTTGCTGATTGAAAGAGCATGTACAATCCACTCATTATTTCAGCTTCAAAAGTCCAATTGCGGTCACGGTTGACTAACGCGACTTTGCATCTGTGCAGTTTTTTTGTATCTCGCATAATACGATAACTATGATAAAGCTATGCCCCTTTATAATCAAATTAAAAAATGTAGCACACATACAGTAATTTACATTCCCTTTCATGGCTGTTTGCCAGAAAGAATAAAAAATATAGATATTTCATTGGAGTTTGTGACTGCCAACTTTTAAAATACGTCACTTATCTATGAAAGTGTAAACACTACATGAATCTGATTTAAAAAAAAATAATAAAAGGGCAACATGAATACAGAAATGAAAAGATAAAAAAGTTGTTTTCAATATCATAATGTATGAAACAATTACATTCAAATCAGTTTACGTGCAGGGTCTAAATTTCCCTTAATGCCGACTGAGAGTGTTATTGTTGCGCATAAAACATGTTCAAAAAAACAATAAAAAGCAGGGTCACTTGGCACAATAGAGGCGGTAGAGCAGTTGTTAGGTACAGGGGCCACATCGGGCTTTAAAGGAGTAATTCACACAAAAATAAAATTCTTTCATTATTTAGTCACCATTATGCCATCCCGGATGTGTATGACTTTCTTTCATCAGCAGAATACAAATTAAGATTTTTAGAAGAATATTTCAGCTCTTTTGGTCCATACAATGCAAGTGAATGGGTGCCAACATTTTGAAGCTCCAAAAATCACATAAATCAGCATAAAAGTAGCCTAATCCATGTGACTCCAGTGGTTAAATCCATGTCTTCACAAGTGATATGATAGGTTGGGTGAGAAACAGATCAACATTTAAGTACATTTTTTACAATAAATTCTCCTCCCTGCTCAGTAAATCTCCACTTTAACTTTCACTTTCTTCTTTGTTTTTGGTGATTCACATTCTTCATGCATATCGCCACCTACTGGGCAGGGAGAACGATTTATATCAAAATGGACTTAAATACTAATCTGTTTCTCACCTACACCTATCATATCACTTTAGAAGTCATGGATTAACCACTGGAGACACATGAATTAGGCTACTTTTATGCTACCTTTATATGCTTTTTAGAGCAGCAACATTTTGTCATCCATTCACTTGTATTGTATGGACCTAAAGAGCTGAAATATTCTTCTAAAAATCTTAATTTGTGTTCTGAAGAAAGAACGTCATACACATCTGGGATGGCATGAGGATGAGAAAATAATGAGAGAATTAACATTTTTGAGTGAACTATTTAGCACATGGGGGGCCACATTGTACTCCTTTTGAGATACAATGTTTGACATTGATTTAGTTCTTGTATCTTTTAAGCCCAGAAATAGTTGTGTTCTCATTCGCATGCATGATGCACAATTTTCTGAAATTTGTGACTGGTGGAATATCCTGCCGGAAGTATTGCTCTGCAAATGTTGATACGTTTCTATCAGGCATTAAAAAAAACACAATTCTAAATTTAAAGGGTTTGCTGAACCAAAATTGGAAATTCTGTAATCCTCATTTTGTTTAAATCCAAACCCATGTGACTTTCTTTCTTCCATGGAACATAAACAGAGATGTTAGGCAGAATGTTAGTCTCATTCATCATTCACTTTCACTGTATAGAAAAAAGATGCATCTAAAATAAATAGTGATTGTGGTTTCTGGACTTCTGTCTAACATACAGTACAGGTAACTGCCTAATTCAAATCAAATTCAGGAAGTGAATTGGAATAAAAATAATACTCTAAATTTAAATTAGGATGCCACGCTACCCTAAACTCCACTGGAGGTACTGCATGTAAGAATGGCGTGCATTTTCAGTATTTCTGAACGTCAATACTTCAGTTAAGGGGGATACCTCCATTTGAAAAATACACTGAAGCACATTAATCATGCTGTGCATCTCACTTGGGAGATTGTAGCCGTATCTTAAAGTAGGACACGCAATCATGATCGCAGCCCTGTGATGAGAGAATGTCACGTATAGTTGCTCTTCTTTGTTCCAGTGGAAGAAAATAAAAACAATATTCAAATATAATTTTTTCTTGTATGATATCCCCTTGTGCTCTTTTAAATAATAATTATAATAAGCTGTAATATTATAATATTTTCCATCAATAACATTTCCCATCATGCTTTCCCTCCAGCAACTTCACAACTGTGTCAAATTGCTAATCCTTTTTTAAAGAATGAGGCTCAAATCAGAAATCCTATATTCAGTGCATATAGCTCAGACTCCTTCAGAAATGCAGTCAAGCTTTACAGATATGTATGTCAAGGACAGTGGTAATGTCAGGACTGCACACTGTCACATCTGTCTCTGCCCTCATAGTGCAGACATTATACATTATTTACCGAGAGGTATGAGGTCAAGATTATTAATGTAACGCTTTTGTGTAGAGGCACTGGGCTGAACATAGTGTAGACTTAACTTTCTCCTTTATAAAACCACCAAAGGAATAAACAGGGCCAGATTCTGTTAAATAGTATCATATTAAAATATTGTATTTTTGCAAGTCAGCACTGTATTGATATTCATTAAGCTTTAACCAGAGATGATGCCATTGCATCTTTGCTCTTACATCTATTTAACCATACAGTATATAGTTGACTTTTCACTACAGAGACATGTCGCGCAATGTGTTGATTCTCGTGCACATTCAGGGCCATTTCTGAGCACATGGACGCCCTGAGCGAAATATAACTTGGGTGCTGCCTCTTCTCGCCCCCCTCCCACCACTTTACTTTTCTGATCTAAAAGGGGAAAAAAATGGTCTAGACTGAACAATTTCTAACTGTGTCTGTTTGTCTGGACTGTATATGCAGGATTTTATGAATATACTTATAAATACTGGCAATGAGTATATGTGAAGTTCATTTTCACGTTTTCACTGCAAATACCATGTCAGTAATGCTGGAATTGTCCCTAACAGTAGCAATTTTGAACCTGTCAGCAACTGTGGCAACGGTTCTAAACCATTTTATATCCAATCATTTTATTTTTATTAATCAAGAGAAACAAAATGATTGGATATAAAATGGTTTTGAATTGTCTTACTTACAGTCTTACTTTAAATAAACGGCAAAAATTGACGGCATTTTAAGTAGCCTTCATCTTGCGCGCTCAACAAAGTTTGTGCATGACGCAGAAGCAGCTTATCAAGAATGCACAAGACAGGGGATTCTCAATAAGACATTAACCCCTGATGAAATATTAAATCCCCCAATCTTTTATTTTTGAAACGGATTTACACAATTCACGTGGGCCATATTTTAGATTGGAAAATCAGTAACTTCAGGAATTATAGGGGGCATCATATGATGGTCTCATTTAGCCATAACAGCTGCATGAGTCTTATTTGCAGCTTTTAGGACATTTAAAAAAAAAAAGCAGTGTTTGCAGTGCCCCATGTTGGCTTGGGGGCCCTAAGTGGCCACTTATACCGCTTATAGCTAGAAAGGTCCCTATGCACAGTCGACATAAAACAAAATGCATGCAGCATCATGGCAACGCATCACAGTAACATCTATAGTGGCTCTGATGCAGCATTTTATTGACACAGAACCAAAGCCTAAAACCTGAAGCTTACCTAAAAGTTTAACACTACCGACATCTTCAACATCTCTCTGAGCAGCGCCGTCGTTCCAACGTGCTTCAAGGCCACCACCATCGTCCACATGCCAAAGAACTCTTCAGTGTCCTGCATCATCGACTACCATCCTGTCGCACTCACACCCATCATCATGAAGTGCTTTGAGAGGCTCGTCATGAGGCACATTAAGACCCAGCTGCCCCCCTCACTAGACCCACTGCAGTTCGCGTATCATCCAAACTGTTCAACAGATGACGCCATCGCCACCACCCTACATCTGGCCCTCACCCACCTAGATAAAAAGGACTCATATGTTTGAATGCTGTTCATAGACTTCAGCTCAGCATTCAACACAATAACTCCTCAGCACCTGATTGGAAAGCTGAACCTGCTGGGCCTGGACACCTCCCTCTGCAACTGGATCCTGGACTTCCTGACTGGGAGACCTCAGTCAGTCTGGATCGGGAACAGCATCTCCACCACCACCACACTGAGTACTGGGGCCCCCAAGGGCTGTGTGCTCAGTCCACTTCTATTCACTCTGCTGACTCACGACTGTGCAGCAATGCACAGCTCGAACCACATCAGTAAGTTCGCCGATGACACGACCGTGGTGGGTCTCATCAGCAAGAACGACGAGTCAGCATACAGAGAGGAGGTGCAGCGGCTGACGAACTGGTGTAGAGCCAACAACCTGTCCCTGAATGTTGACAAAACAAAAGAGATGGTTGTTGACTTTAGGAAAGCACAGAGTGACCGTTCTCCGCTGAACATCGATGGCTCCTCTGTGGAGATCGTCAAGAGCACCAAATTCCTTGGTGTTCACCTGGTGGAGAACCTCACCTGGTCCCTCAACACCAGCTCTATTACCAAGAAAGCCCAGCAGCGTCATCTCCCACCCCCCATCCTCACTACATTCTATAGAGGGACTATTGAGAGCATCCTGAGCAGCTGCATCGCTGCCTGGTTTGGGACTTGCACCGTTTCAGACCGCAAAGCCCTGCAGAGGATAGTGAGGACAGCTAAGAAGATCATGGGGTCTCTCTTCCCTCCATCAAAGACATTTACAAAAAACACTGTATCTGCAAAGCAACCAGCATTGTGGATGTCCCCACACACCTCTCACACAAACTCTTTACCCTCCTGCCGTCTGGCAAGAGGTACAAAAGCACTCACGGCTTCTTCCCCCAAGCCATCAGACTCCTCAATACTCAGAGACTGGACTGACACACACACACACACACACACACACACACACACACACACACACACACACACACACACACACACACACACACACACACACACACACACACACAGTGTCCTGAGTTGCACTTTAATTATTGTCACTTTATACCTGGCTGCAACCTCAATAACTGCTATGTGCATAGAGCACTCATCTCATAGTATGTTATGTTTACATTTGGCATTTTTAGATATGTCAAATTTTTGGCATTTGTCATCATTTTGACACTACTATGTACTGGTTGGTGCTGCACTGTCTATCACTGTGCCTATTGTCCTTTTATTTTAGTAGTTTATTGTACTGTCCCGTACTTTTTGCACACGTTTGCAAGTGCACTTTATATAGGTATGTTATTTAGTCTGTGTAGTCTCGTGTGGTTCTGTGTTTGTCCTATGTTGTTTTCTGTAGCACCATGGTCCTGGAGGAACGTTGTCTCATTTCACTGTGTACCATATCAACTGTATATGGTTGAAAGACAATAAAAATTACTTGACTTGACTTACTTCAAATGGGCTCGCCCTCCACTACCATCCCATCGAAGTATGGCTTCATTTAGAGCAATTCACTAGGGACCATCTGGCCACATTTGACCCTAAAACCCCCTGGGATGTTCCTCCAACACCCCCACAAGCTTATCTCCATTAATACCCTGATGCCGAGATCAAGGAGACTCCCTCGAGCAGTTGTAGCCTGCTCACAACTGAGAAATGTTCTTCATCAGAGAGCCTGAAAACAGCATGGTCCTTTGTGGTTCATAGGAGATAATGTATCTGTAAACAAAATCTGACATGGGTTTTGCATTTTTCTTCTTATGTTTGCAGACATAATCCGTGGGAGGGGAATTGGTCCTAAATCAGTGGAAAATTGTTTATCTTCTCTTCTCCTTACTAAAAGCACATGGTGCTAAAAACTAAATGTGAGGTAGAAAGGTTGAATTCAAAGAACATTATTGTGTTATGAATTTTAGTTTTTTTCTTTAGCTCTATACTATTTATTTTTCTTTTTTATATGCAAGACCATGTACCAAATAGCTTTGATAAAGGAATGTAAAAATATGTCATGAACCAGTGTACAAGTATTTTTTAAGAGAATAAGATTTCATATTCAGATTATTAGCTCTGGGTAAAATAATTTGCAATTTAAGGTTATAGTTCACCCAAACATTATTATCATTATTTTTTAAATTATTTACCCACCCTCATGATATCCCATGTGTGTATGACTTTCTTTCTTCATCAGAACACATCTGATGAAAATTTGAAAGATATTTTAGCTCAGTAGGTCCTCAAAGTACAAGTTAATAGTAATCTGAATTTTGAAGCTCAAAAATCACAGACAGTCAATATAAATGTCATCGATACGACTCGAAGTAAATGTATGTTTTCTAAAGACATACGATTGCTTTTGGTGTGAAAAAAGATCAATATGTAAGTAGTTTTAACTCAATTATTGTGAAAGGGATAGTTGAGCAAAGATGACACAAACTTGAAAGTATCCAAAGAGTAACATGGTACTAAATATATAAAACCCTACAACAATAGAAAATGCAAAAACTGCTTCAGTCAGTGATCCTACATAAAAAGCAATGAGAGACTCCAGCAAGCTGAGAAATGCACACAAATGAAGATTTTTTTTAGAAGAATATCTCTTCTATATATATCTGTAGGTCAATACAATGCAAGTGAATCTTAATTTGTGTTCTGCACAAGAAAGAAAGTCATACCAGCTGTAATCATATCACAGGTGATTAAGTCATAAGTGTCTCAGTGTTCAGTGGATGAACACCCTTACCAGTGCCCAAATTTGTGTTCACGATATACTAATTCATGACATAGGGAGCTAGGGAGCTGATTGAAAGGCAAATTTATCCTCAAATTACTTCAAGCCAGCATGACAATAGAACATGACACCGCATGAACAATAATATTCATACAAGCAGGTGCTTGCACATACTTTCAATGGATGTAATGATTGTCTTTTGCCCCATGTTTATAGTGGATATGTTACAATTAACGAGGAACAAGCCATGAAATACATAATAAAAGCCCACATATCCTTTATGAGAGGGTGAAAAAAAGATTAAAGTCTGCCCTCAGAAAATGTTGCTATCCTGGGTAAATGCCATATATTACACAGTCAACTGACATAACCCAAAGGAAGCAACATAATACTATAAAGCAAATGTGTAACATGAAACTCTTGCTTGTATAAAAAAAAAAAAAATTCTGTTTGAAATGATTATTTAGAAACTTCTGGATTATATAATTGTCATATTTGTGTCAGAGCAATGTCTGTGTAGTGTAGCAGCGCTCGGGAGATTCAAAGCAATCATCTTTCCCAGGGGGGATTACAGCTTTAAAACTAAAGTGTGTGTCCAATTCAAGAAGGGATAAAGCCTGTGTACTAATCTGATGGAGCGGAAGTAGCTTGTACGAAGCCATCCATTAAAGCCACTAGCTACATTAATTTACTGTATGTAGACTGCTAACTTTCTCTCTGGTATGACCCTATAAATAAGGCTGAACATGTTAGCATCTCACGCCTAGAGCACAACATGTGACTTGCGTACAGACCATATGCACAGTATAGACTCCATTAGTCATTACAAGGGTACAGAATATTACGGCTAACAAACGATTCTGATGGTGACTGTTTGACAAATGGTGCCGTCCACGCACCCAATAAAGTCATGTGGATCTTCAGGAGTGTGTTATATCATAATCTCTGACTGATGTGATGTTTCTATACATGTCACAATGTAAAATCAGCAATGCACAATATGACATGAATAATTTAGAAGAGTCTAGAAGATATGTCAAGCACAATGCCTTGAAACAGGCACATATAAATTAATTTATTCTTTAAGGGTGAAGTGTGTAATTCCGTAAGTGTTAAAATACATTCTCTAATCCCAACCACAAACAAGATGTTTGTAAACTGATTTCCCCAAAATTGAGAACACAGTGGTGCTTTCAAAATATTGCTCAGTTTGTTTAAGCATCCTGACCAACCAGACTCAGCAACACTGGCTCATCCAATGGTGTGAGTTTGGGGTGGGGCTATGTGTTTGTCGACGAATAGAAGATGAGGAGGTGTTCGGGAAACCTGTTTGAAAACAGTCATTATTTCTGCAATTATATTTGGTGCTGTTAGTGGTTCAGAGATTACACACTTCTGTATGTCATGCACAGCTCTAAATCACTTCTAGATTAGACAGTTTGATCAGGTTTGATTAATTTTTTTTATGTGCAATGAGCGAGGAAAAACAATACTAGATGAAAGCAATGCTGTACCTTGGAACAGACTGCAAATAGGTAGAAGATGTGCTTAAAATATTTAAAGCTACCTGCTTCAAGCATCTAAGTTGCAATTATTTTCTAAAACTGGATCATATTAACACTCATCTAAAAATATTGCAAAAATACAACACAATTCCTCCGATGTGAACATCAAAGGAACAAACCAAACATGAACCCCGAACAAAGTGACTGCCGGTTCAATGTCACGAGCCTTAATGTGATAATGCAAAGCAAAACAATTCAGATGCCAACTCACTACTGGATGCAGAAAACCTAATGATCAAGAAAATACACCCTGCCCTAGATAGGCAGTTACGCAATCCAAACTGGTCACTTCCCTCCCCAAACAACAGAGCAATGCCAACAAAGTCCCAAGGCTCAGCTTGAAGAATTGATGTATGTTCGCTCATTTTCACATGGAGAGGTGTAACAAACTTTTGACAGCATTGAATGATACAGAGAATAGCCAAAGCTCTAAAAGCAATCATGTCCAGGACCCCATTTGTTTTACCTATTATTGTGATCTCTGTGAAATCATTGCACATCAAAATTAACATCTTAGCCAATAAACTGCTTACTGACACACACACACACACACACACACACACACACACACACACACACACACACACACACACACACACACACACACACATGTTGGTCTACCTATCATTATGAGGACTTTCCATAGACATAATGACTTTTATACTGTACAAACTATAGATTCTATCCTCTAAACCTAACACAACCCCTAAACCTAATCATCACAGAAAACTTTCTGCATTTTTACATTTTCAATAAAAGCGATTTGAATTATGGGGACACTAGAAATGTCCTCATAAATCACATTTATAGCATAATACCCTTGTAATTACTAATTTGTAACTTACAAAATTGTCCTCGTAAATCACAAAAACACGCACACACACACACACACACACACACACACACACACACACAAAACACATATTTTTATTTTGTTCATCATTGTTTAGTTTTTTATTGTGGTTCTCTAATTTGAAACCTGAAACAGTGTGTTTGGTTGTGTGTTTATGTATTATTGCCATATAGAAGAGCATCATCTATCAACAAAGTCGTCCTATATTCTAGCAATAATAGTATAATGAGGTTAGCAAAAATCTTATTTCAGACAAATTCAACAAAAGCAAAAAACGTAAGCTTATACATCATACATAAACACAGAGTGGAAAATAATATTTTTCATTTGCCTGCAAATTAGAGTGCAGAATAACCTTGAATTTGTAGATCCACAAATTCTATTTATTTCAATGTGCTCAAAATGTGTGCAACTTAGACAAGACATATATATAATTAATTCTAGAAAGTCTGGTTGTTTGTTGCATGCAAGCTTCCCTTTCACAAATGCATGGATTAATTAATTGTTGATATAACTAGTTCCTTGATGTTGTAGTTTGCACGCGTCTATTAATCCCGATCCTCTTAAGCGCTGTCCATGGTGCTTAAATTCTTTACCCCGTTCAGTAGCCCACTATTCGCTCGCAACAACAGGCACGAACACAGACCGACGCTTTAAATCGGTCAATTTCAGCTCTGACATCTCTCTCTGGAAAGTTCATCGAGCGTAAAAGCACAAAACTAGCGCACAAACAAATAAAAAGTACATGCAAAGTGAGCTCCGCGTCTTTTACAGTTTAATCCGACAACAACAATCACCTCCGCATTTGAAATGACTTCGGTGATCTTTCTTAACCTTTGAGGATATTTGCAACAGATCGCACATTATTTTTAAGATTGCACAAAATGTATTAAAGGAACTTATTCTTCGAAACCTCACGCAAAAGCTATAAAAAAGTAAAACACCAACCGTGCACTCGATCAACCACGTAGGAAATGCCACTACCGCCTTGCCTCCTTCAACACTGATTTGGGTCGCCTAGTGCGTGTCCATACAGCGAGTGTGTGAAATAACCTCATCCCTCATCAAAGATGGCGAGCGAGCTCCTCTGACGTCATAATCACCCTCAACACTAGGGCGTGACCACAGCTCTTGTGCGAGTGGGTGTAAATATCCTCACCTTTGAAAAGATGGCGAGACTCCCTGACGTCATAATGGCCCTCAACTCCAGGGCGTGGCTGGGGATTTGTATTCTCACTCAATAAACCCAGCTACAGTATTGAGATGTGTGGACACTGTAGGTTGATTGGCTGGATATGATTTATTGTGTCTGTGAAATATAGCATTTGCCATATGGTTTAATGTTAGACTAAGTGACTCTTGAGTATCAACTAAAAGATTGTAGCTTAAGATATGATTTTACTTGTTTTTTTTATTATAGTAAATGCAATATTGATGAACTTTTCAATGAATAACTTGTTTGTATTTCAAAAATATTTTACAAAGAGAGGGAGAGGGAAATATATATATATATATAGAGAGAGAGAGAGATTCCATATCACTTGTTTTTTGCATGACCCTAGAAGCTTCAATCCCTGATCTTCTAATAAAAGCAAGATCAGATAAAAGCACTTTAGCTACAGATACTCTGAATCTCTCAGATAAGGAAAATGGATCAATAGCACTTATTTGATTGTTTAATGGCTTTTAGACTTACAACATAAAGGTTGTTCTTCATTGTTAAGCATGGCACTTGTATCTAAAGCATTTTTGTGTGTGAGAGATTGTAGTACAAAGGAGAGTTTGTTTGAAAGGAGAAAAAGAGAGACACAATAAAGCAACTGAAAACATAAGCTAACTAAGTGCTTCACTGCATTAAGACAAATCAAGACATACAATCTTGTTATGGAATTCAGTAGGATCGATGAAGGTCAAGATAACATACTGTCCAGCGAAGAGGCAAAGAGCCATTTGACTGGAATGAGCAAAATCTTAAATATGCACTGTACAACAAATCATTCTCAAACATGATACACACATCCTATTAGATTGTCAAGGAGAAAAGAAGTGTTGGGGGCTGCCCACATTGACACAACACATTCAAATGAGACAAGAATGTAATTACTGCAACAACCAACAAACAGAAAATGCTTCTAAATGTATTGATTCAAACGTACAAGAGGCCATTAGGCCAGAAAAAAAAAATCTATGTCATTGGCAGCCAACTCTCTCAATGCTCAGCTGAATGTTTAGACAGTCTTAACACCATTTTCATCTGGAATGAATGAAAAGTTCTTATTTCATAAAACATATTGATTTCTGGATTATGATATTTGATTCAGATTAGGACTCAAAAGAATATTCCGGGCTCAAAACGAGATTCAAAAACAAGCTTTTGTGGCATTATGTTTACTACCACAAAAAATTAATTTGTCTTGTACCTCCTTTTCTTAAAAAACAATACAAGCAAAAATCAAGTTTACAGTCTGGCACTTACAATAGAAGTGAATAGGGCCAATTTTTTGAGCTGTGAAGTTATTTTATGGTCGTTTAAGTGTTTACGATGTATACGCAGTTACATCATCATGGCAACGAAAATAATGTTGAAACACATATTACATCTTATGGTTATACTTTTGAATCAGTGGTTATTTTAACGATTATGGATTAGCTACAATCACATCCATTGTGAGTAACTCACTAAATCCCAGATTTTTGCTTTTTCTAAAGAAAAGGGAGAAGCTGAAATACATTTTTGTTGCAATCAACATTATGCCACAAATTACATCGATTGAGCTTACTTTCAATGAACCTGGAATATTCCTTTAAAGGGATAGTTCACTCTAAGAATTTTATTTTGTATAATTTTTTCCATGGAACATAAAAGGAGATGTTAGGCAGAATGTATGGAAAAATATACAATGAATGTGAAAGATGACTGAGGCTTCTACTGAAGAAAGTAAGTCATACAGGTTTAGAACAACATTAGGGGAAATTATGACAGAATTCTCTTCTCTGGGTAAACTATTCCTTTAAGTCTGATTTTTATTATGGGCTTTGATTAGCATACCAAACCAGCTCATTTCTTTTAGCACCAGTATTTCAAGTGCTGATTAATCCTGAATTCTTTGACACAAGCACACATTTACAGGACCCACACTGTTACCAATTAAAGCTCATTTATTTGAGGCAGATTCGCTTCACTTTTTCCTGTCAATTAGCACTGCCAGAACCCACCCCCACAACATGTCAAAAAGAGCCCACATCCTATGAGGCTCATGGTAAAAACGGTGGAAAATCTGTCATTAACCTCATAATTTTGATGATTGCATGCTGAACAGTGAATTCACAGCTAAAACAATATCCTATACCTTTGTGTAAGCTTTATCACACTGCTTATGTGGTAGAAGAAAACTCATATTAAATAACGAAAAGAGGCACATTTAAAGAGAGCCACGTCTATAATTATAGTTCACACACCTTCATATTCATCTGATATCTGACGTAATACAGCAGCATAACATATGCTATTGCAATGAAAAAATCACAGTGTTTCAAATGAGTTAATGAGTCTTCACAAGTACCCGAAGGGGTCAACAACAATCAACTGACACTAATGTATATGCAGACTACAGTAACTTGTAATTTCTAAACAGTTAAAGTATTAATTAGAGTGGTCTCTTGCAATTTTGTTTTTGAGACCATGACACAATTATATGCAATTGTAGGCATTGTTAGGCACAAAATTCAATACATAATTCACACAGCCCATAGACTGCCTTACAGCTATTATTTATAAAAGGATTACTAGGTAAAATATAAAGTACACAAACATTTTTATTTACTTATTAAGTAAATTAAGAGCCATTCTTCCACAAGAAGATGTCACTGACATGTGAACTAATGACCTCTATGGATGCTGCGCCGGGGTATCCAGTGTCTGTGAACAGGTGTTTCGCACCATAGCTGTTACAATATTGCATATTTTAGCATCACTGGAATGCTGAATTGACCAATCAGCATCCAGAACCGAAACTGTGTGTTTTATAAATAGATTTTAATGACTGTGTCATAAAAATTACAGTGTTGTCCAAAAATATTCGACTTATTAATGAAACTTGTTTTACATTCTTAACATTCATCTCCATCTCATTCTGTTTTTTCAAGATTAGCATCTGAGGTCAGTGAATCAATGAGTACTAGATCATCAAATGAATTACTCGCTGTATCATGGAGCCGATTAACATTTCCTCCTTTAAGGCCTTGTGCTTAGTAAACAAACCTGGTGTGTGATTTCACATTGTATCCAACATAATGTTTGTCCACTGACTGGCCAGATTCTGTCTCCAGAGTAGAAGTATTGACATCTACTGCAAAAAGTTTTGGTAATTATTATCCTGACATCCTGTTTCACAGTATGGAATAACAGATAAGAGTTCTTGCTGACTACAGTGAATCTCCTTTCACTTAAATGTGTTGAGTCAGAATACAAGAACAACATTGTGCAGGTGTTCTGAATTTCTGTTTCGGTTTGCCCATTTTACATTAATGAAAGATTGTTGGTATAGTTAAGTGGTGCTTACCAATGCAAAACTCAAAGCCACAATGCTACGGTGTTATAGGTGGTTGCATCGGTATTACTATGCAGTAGCTGAGTGATGTTCTAAGTGGTTTTGAGCACATAACTATGTAGTTGCTGTTGTGGATAGTTGCAAGGGTGGTTTAGGGAGGAGTTTTTAAGTTTTTTTTTTTAGGGCAAAAGTAATGAATCTGATTTCTAGATCTAATAAAGTAATAAAACAACTCTTCTTAACAAGCTGCATAATTTGAGGTATTAAATTACATAGTTAAATACATGTCTGAGAACATTACATGTCTGTAGAACAATCATAGCAGGACAAATTAATCACAGAATTTTTTGAAAAAACCCTAAACTCAAATATAACCAACAAAAATAGCTATTCTTGCCTTTGCAAGCACATCTGAACAGAAACACATCCTCATTTAAATGCTTCACACCTCTGTGTCCACAGCACATTGCCGGAGAGCTTATTTTGTTAATAGCACACAATTTACACATCTTGGGCCCAACAGCCATTTAATCCCCCCTTCAGGAGCATGCTTAGCTAAATTCCCCCAGAGCAAATAAACTCTTCAACAGACATGCTATTGATTTCAGTCTGTTGAACATCAGAAAACACGTTCACTAATTCACTTGCTTTAGCACTGTCCGTCCTGCCCCTATACATCCAGATTAGATCCATGTGTTAATCTATAAATATATAAAGAGACCATTATTCACTGATGTCATCTTTCAATCCAAATATATTTCTCCATTTAAAATAATATATTGCAACCATGCTGCTCCCTACTGGCCAATTTGATTGTTAAATGCATGCCTTTGCGCATGCATTGACATGTAAATGACACGACCACCTACACACGATTGAAGAGTTACCTTGATTTTGAAATATGCTTCTGTTCATTCCTTTTCCTGTGTTCAGTGGGGGCTGGTGATTAGAGCCAAATCTGTTCGAATCACTGTAGAAGTGTAAAAGTAAATGGCTTATAGAGCAGGTGGTGCTCTCGGTAAGGGGTTTGTATAGCTTCATACCAAATGGCAACACTTCAAGGTGACCACTGTGCATCTCAATGACTGAGTACGAAAGGTTATTTTTATCCCAATGTCACAAAAGGGATTCATGGGGTTTTTTGGTCCTTCTTTACCTAGCTTTCATTTTTGCTCATATTACAAAATGATTTTGTATAGACTGCCTTCAGAAATCAAAGAAAGACAGACACTTTGAATAGAAAGTGAGTGAAGGCAATTGTGCTAAGATATTGCATTTATTCTTCCCCAGCCATCCATCCAATTCAGCTCTGTGATGCTCTATTTAAAGGATATCAGGTCCTTGAGAGTCATCTGCTTGGCAAAAGGCTTCCTGTGCTCTACCTTTCTTCCGAGTGTGATGTGGAGGGTTGGTGAGCTGTTTTCCCCACAGCTATAATACAAAAAACTTTCATTCAAAATCCACAAATAAAATCACAATTCTATCAATCTACAGTTGTCCCAAAAAGTATTTGGACATTGAAGCCACACTTAAAAATGGACGGAGACATCAATTGCCATTTACTTGATAGCACAAACAAACTTTTAAAGCACAACATTTCACAAAAATAAATTTGTTGGGTTTTCAATAATAAAACCTGCTCAAAATGAAGGTAAAGTGTTTAGGACACTTTCTGGCTGTTAAATATTAGTGGAACATGCCTATAGTGAATGTGATAAACAAAAAATGTCACCTTGAGATCAGCTGGTTAGAAGTAATTGTATTTGAAAAAGGTCATAAGTCATTATTTGTTAACTCTTGCAATGAAATCCATATAATTTAAGCATGGCTCTTGTTTTCTTACGGTTTTGGGGGCAAAGCTAATGTCAAGCTTGTTGGTGGCACTTCTAATGGGGAACTTTGGGTTATTTATTATAATGTTCTCTTTCAAGTCCATTTTGACAGCCGCTGAAACTGATAGTGCTGGTAAATGAATGCCCATCTGCAGGAGACAAAAACAACTCATTAAAAATTCCAGTTGTTTCTTAATGCAAAACAAAGGTAGATTTTTTTAAATCACTTTCACCTCTTGTACTGAAGCTGGTTTTGTTTTTTTTTCTTTTCCTTTTCCTTTCCCATTATCTTTAGGTTTTGGAAGACTGTCAAACTTGGCTTTGACCAAATCAATTATTTTACCATTATCGTATTTTCTGGCAATGTCCAAGCAATTTTCCTCTGTAACCATAAATCAATATTTTATAAACATGAGAAAATTATAAACAAATTAGATGGTTTTGACAACGTAAATGTAGAGTCACTACATTCACTACATTTTCTAAACCAATATCAAAACCTCTACCAGTACCTCTGCTGTTCTCTGCCATGACATTGGCTCCAACTTTGATGAGGTACTCTACACAGCTGAATCGACAGCTTTCAATAGCTCTCATCAGTGGAGTTGCTCCATTCATTGCCACTGCATCCACCAGAGCTCCAGATTGCACCAGCTTGTCGATAATGTCTACATGTCCTGCATGGCAAGCATGGTGAAGGGGCGTCCAGTTAAACTGGTCTACTGCATTAATATTGGCCCTGTATAGACATGAAGACAAAAAAAAAAAAAAACATACATAGAAGTTACCATTTGCAGTTAATATACACAACCACTTTATAGTCTAATAATTGTCCAATCACATTACATTAGTTTTTATTACCCCAGTGCAATGAGGAACTTAGCCACTTGGTAGTTGCCACAGCTGCAGGCAGTCATTAGAGGTGTCTTAAAGAATCGGTCTTTAACATCAACAGGAACATGCTGGGTGAATGCCAGGCTAAGAGATTCTAGATCTCCAGTCTTCACACAGTAATGGATGTTGGTATAGACCTGTTCAGGCTCATTGATATACCAAGCAGAGTCATCCTCAACAGGATGAATTGGTGGATGGTTTCGGTTGAAACGCTTGGTGTCAGTAAAGTTCTGATACTTCTCGATCATATAGTAAGGTTGTCTACTATCCTCTCTCCTGGGAACAAGCTCAGGGGGCATTGTGCATATGGGAAAGGGTAAAGGAGATTTAACTTTCTTTTTGTCCTTGCCACCCTTTTCCTTCCTACTCTGCTTAGGGGCGTAGGATGACATGACAAAGGCCTTCTGGAGGTACTGGAGACCTTTGAAAAACTCATTGACATTGATGGTGCTTTCACGGTTCTTGTCATGTTTCTTGATGATCTTTTGCAGATTGTCATTACTTACTGGAGCTTCATGCACCTGCAGCAAAGACATAAATGTCTCCAGAGAAACAGTTTCCACAGGCTTATCCAGTCCCTCTTCTTTTTGAAAGGCTTTGCGCAAGGTTGTCTCATGTTCACAGGACCAGTCGTGAAGGGCGATGGCCCAGAATTCGTTAGGATTTACAGCAGCAGGTGCAGAAAGCTTCAAATACATTTTCTCTGCTTTCTTGAGCTCTTTCAGCGCAGCTTTCTGACCATTGCTTTTGGCTACCTGGCTTGGAAGTTGACCATCCTCATTCTTCAGTTTGGGATTGCATCCTGTCATTGACAAGAGAGAGTACTGCTAAATTATAACTTTATTGTTGTTATTTTGAAAAAATAGGCAGTGCTCAAATGTTTAAATTACATAATGTCAAAACTGGAGGTTTTATGGGAATTTCAAAATATCACAATATAGGACTACATTGCACACATAAAAAATATACATACACATGATCAAAATTATTGTTTAAATGTGAGTACTAAAGGCAGCAAAGTAGGGGAAAAATGAAGATCACACAAATATGGATCTACTGTTAAAAGATTTGTAAATGTTGTACAGGTGCCAGCCTTGTGGCATAAAACTAACAAACTGTGTGTGGATGATATCAAAGCAAATAATGGAGCAAATGGTAGGTAACCAACATTTGAAGGATAAACACAGATTACAAATTTTCAAGCATGAACTGAAAAATTGTTGTGTATAATCTGTACAGTAGTAAAAGTTAATATAGTAAACCTGTTATAACCTACCTCTTTGAGCCAGAAATCTACAACACTCATTGAATCCGCCAGCAGCAGCAAAGTGCAGAGGTGTGTTACCCTTTTTAGTTAAGACACAAAAGTCAGCAGAGTATGCAGACAGAACCTGTAAAACCTGTACAAATTAAAAACTTCAGTGCTAATACACTTCAAAGTACCACAAGTGAGAATTTTAAGATATTTCCATTTTACGATCTTACACAAACAGAAACAGTTAATAAACGTCATATACTGTCCTTAACATCATACTGTTCATAATGCAATGGCATCACCTCAAGAAAGCCACCCTCTGCTGCAAAATGGGCAGCCCGCTGTCCTTCTTTATCAAGTGCATTGGGATTCCCTTTCCTTTGTAAAATAGCTCTGACAAGCTCCACAGCACCAGCTTTAGCTGCCTTCATGAGAGCTGAGTGACCTGTGACCTTTGGAAAGCCATAATATTACAAAATTGTCTTACACTGATTCATCACATCAGAATCCACATTTATCCGCTTATCTAATAACATTTCTATCAAATATTATTTGTCTTTCTATCTTGCCTCTTTAACATCTCTAAATAATATATGTCTGAAATTATTCTGATTCTGGTTGTTTATGAAAATATATTTTGCATTCATTTATGTTTAGGGACAGAAATGGAGTTTAAACAAAACAAATACAAAGCCAAAAAGACCTCATCTACTACATTTGGATCAGCTCCTCTTTCCAAAATCCTCATGCATAAATCTCCACAGTCCTTTGCATTTTCACAGGCAAACACAAGCACTGGCTTCGTTGATTTAGAAACATTGTTGACATTTGCATTGCTGTTAAGCACCATCTGCAGACAGCGAGCATGTCCTTTAGAGGGAGAGATACAGTAGAACAGCACCCCTATAAAAGATACACAAGACCAAACAGTTAGTTAATATTTAAAATAAGTTCAAAAAGGAAACTTAAAAAATCTGGAATTTTAACTCAATCATTTGTAATTACAAACACATTGGCAAAAGAAAAGGAAATATAAAGAAAAAAGGATATCAATACCCCCCTTTCCACAGTCACCTTTTGCTTTCTCACTGGGGGCATTAAGGCCACAGGACTTTCTGTAAAGTTGATTTGAAACAATATGTAATGTAAAAAGTGCTACACACACACACACACCTGACTTCACTTGAGTATTGCATATAGGTACTGTATTTACAAAAAAATGAAGGCAGAAGCTATTTACACTGAGTGTAAATAGCAACCAAAAGAATCTTCTTTGTACTAAGTGCAAATAGTGTTAGATGCTATTTTCACCCCTTTACCAATAGTGGCAGATCCTATTTGCACCCCTAATTAAATACTAACATACAGTATTGGTCATGACTTTAGTTATCCATTAATTTACACTGTTGAGGGAGTCTGTAGAAATTCTGAAGGCCTGAGGGGGTGGAGCTCAGACTCACTCACTTTGGGCATGTGATTTGTGAAACAGTTCACTTGTAAGCATCAAGGAATAAATTCTGACTGGATAAACTTTTCATTTTTCTCTATTTGTTTGTAGATTTATTTACAGTTGATACAGTACACAGTGAAATGAGACAACGTTCCTCCAGGACCATGGTGCTACATAAAACAACATAGGACAAACACAGAACTACATGAGACTACACAGACTAAATAACATACCTACAGTATGCACATGCAAACGTGTGCAAAAAGTACGGGACAGCGCCGACCAGTACACAGTAGTGCAAAAAGATGACAGTTTCTAAAAATGCCAAATGTAGCATATAGCTATGTTAGCATAGCAGTTATTGAGGTAGAGTCCAAATGCAAAGGCAAAAAGATGACTGAGAATGAAAGGAAGGAAAATATTTATTTATTTATTTGGCACGTTAGGCCAGCAGAGAAGGCTTTGCTGGCCCTGAGAATTCACCACTGGTATAGGGGCATCACTACAGCGTGTTTATAGCATTTATTTAGAGTCCCACAGACACCCTACATCAACCCTTACCCAAAACCTAACCCTAACCTTCCCTTACAAAAATTAACTATGGTTTTACTACAGTAACCATAGTTTAACTATGGTACTTTGGAGTAAAGTCATAGTAACCACATAATTAAAACATGGTTACTGTATTAACACCATATTACTGTAGTAACCACAGTTAATTGCATTAAAACTATAGCTTCCGCCAAAAAACCTGGTCACTACAATATTACTATAGTAAAACAATGGTGAATTTGACCCGGATCAAACCTTTCTCTAAACTCCCTGACATTCGCAGTGACCAAATCACTGCGTGGAAATTAAGTTTTATATTAATGTTTATTTATTATGATTAATTAGTAGAATTAAAGGAAATATTATGAATGGAGACAGGAAACACGATGGGAAAAACTGGGGCGAAAAGTGGGAATCGAACCTGGGTCGTCCGTACGAGAAAAACACATCCACAGTGTCTTTCTACACTACACCCATTCCAATAGACTTTTTGAGTGCAAAAAGCAACGCTGTGTGCCAGGTGCTATTTGCACCTAGTGCAAACAGTCACTGTAATTTTGGGCATAATTTTAATAGCAGTAGCTCCCTTATCAAGTCACAGAAGCTGCATCTGAAACAGCATTTAGTGAGCAAATTACTTTTTAATGCTGCTCAGAGCAGGCATAAATGCATTTACACAAAAATTACAAATGCATAAATAATGTTAAGAGATGAATATTTAAAATATAAAATTATGAATATAAAAATATGAAATTAATGAAAATATGAAGTTATACTTTTAAATATGCAACTAAATTGTGAATAATATGCTCTATATGCTCTGATGCTGCATTTACTTTACACAGAACCAAAGCAGCATCAGAACTGCCTTTGATACTTGGGGCTGAGGTGTGTCAGAGCAGGCTTCATTTATGGCTTTTGCGTCTTTACAGGCACAGAGGTTAAACTTGGCTGTGTAATGACGCCTTCAGTGTCAAATTCTATTAGAATTCTAAAGTAAATAGCTTATATGTCTTAAATGAGACAGTCTCACCTTGTCCCTCTTCATCTGTCAGGTTCATATCGGCATGATTTTTGGCCAAAAGTGCCACAATATTGTAGTAGCCTAACTGTGCAGCCAGCATCACTGGGGTGCAGCCCTTCTTGTCCTGTATGTCAGGATGAGCTCCCAGGGCCAGAAGGAACTGCACCATGTCTTCATCATTGTCCACAGATGCCAGATATAAGGCACTGTGTCCATGTTTTGGTTCAGTTAGATCTATCAGGTTGAAAACACCCATGTTAACCATCTTTTTTATCTGTAGTTTGTTCTTCTCTCGAACATACTGCAGCAGCTTATAAATCTGTAAGACCTCCAGGTTTCCTTCCGCCACCATGTTGACCTCAATTTCTGAAGACATTTCCTCTACTGGAAAAAGGGATACTGGTGAGAATGGGAAAGAAAGGTTTACAGTGTTTTCTTGACTATGATATAATTAACAATATATTATAGTTAAAATGTATCATTTCTGTGATTAAAACATCATAACATTATTACAAAAGGCTTAATATATGATTTATTAATGTACATTCAAATATTAAGAACTATAGGCAAATTTATGCTTGAAAACAATTAAACTACATAAAACACACAAACTTTGAAATGTCTAAATATGAATCAAAATATCAATATTATGACTGTAGGCTTATACATTTATAAAACTAAATATTCATACTCATTCATTAGACTACAATATAAGCCATATTGAAATATTACAGGTAATAATTACAAAATTGAAGTATTATCAATAATTATCAATAATTATCAAAAGTGAAGTGTAGTAACAAGAAAAAGTCGACTTGTTTGCCAGCAATGGTGTTGAGGAAACTGAGTTTTTAAACTGTGCACTGAATAATATAGGCCCCACTTATTAACTTACTATAAATTAAAATATAGTCGTATTCGTATATTTAACAGAGTGGGAAAAAATAACCTGACAATATCGTAGTTTTAACGAAAAGTCCCTTTTAGCAGTTCTAGAAAATATATCATTTGTACAACAAAAAGTTTTTGTTACAGAGCTGAAGACAAATAGTAACGGAAAGCGCTCGAGCCCAAACTTTCGACAGCACTCATGATAAATCGGGAGTCATCGTGTCCTTGCACTAGACCTTTCGGCGGCACTCGGTAAAAGTCGGGGGTCGTCGTGTCGTTGTACTGCTCCTTTCGGCTGCACTCGGTGAAAGCCTGGAAACTTTCTTCTCCATGTTTACGTTCTCTCATTCACTATGAGGGAAAAATGTTTTCCCGCTCTAGCGCATAGCGAAATCACGTTATGACCTTTCCTCCCTTGTTCACAGTAAGGGTTGGGAGGGTTACTTTTGAAATGTATTCCACTACAGATTACAGAATACATGCTGTAAAATGTAATTTGTAAATTTTTTTATTAGATTACTCAAGGTCAGTAATTTATTCTAAATACTTTGGATTATTTGTTCAGCACTGGTAGATTTTTTTCACTTGTTTTGACTATAAAAACTGCCAAAATACACATGTTAAAAATACATTCTCTGAAACACCTAAATATCGTATGCAGTGTTGTTTCTAAAACAAGATAAATCAAATTGAGCTTGTTTTAAGGATTTTTTTTTTTACAGGAAAACAACACAAAAATTATTATCAGGAATTGATTTTTGCCCTAATATCAAAGGTCTTTCTAGAAAAAATAAATTATGAATTGTCTTCTTGATTAAAAAATATGATTGTGCCTGGTAACATGTGCATGTAAATGGCTAGAAATAGCATTTTAGCTTAGCGTAAAGCTGACAATTTACACAAGGTTTATTTATATTTCTTCTGCTCCAAATTTACTGCAGACTTACTTTGTCTGCTCGTATGAATGTAACACATCATAAGAAAGAGTTTCACCGCTGTTCAAATGCACTTTGAATCGCATAATTTAGATGTATAAATGTTTTCCATTTGAAAGGACTAAATATTAAATTAAACAAATGACAATAAAATGCAAAGTAATCTCTTCAGTAATCAAATTACTTTTTGAATGTAACTGTATTCTAATTACCAATGATTTAAATTGTAACAGTATTGGAATACTTATATTTTGTATTTTAAATACGTAATCCCGCTACATGTATTTCGTTACTTCCCAACCCTGGCCCCGTGTGCATTTATGGGGGTCTTTGGCTCCTGGACCAGTAGCTGAGTAAGCCTTCTCCTCCAGTTTGCCAACTATCATGCAGCAGCATCTTCAGAGCAATTATTTGGGCTATGCAGTCAGGGGCGTAATTTCCCATTGTAAAACAGAATCTGATTAAACATAAAAGTCTCTCTGCAGTGGCACTATAAATTAAACATAACTGCCATTAACAAATCACTGCATTAATTGAAGTTCTGATTCGTTTTTGTTTGTAATTTGTAATTGTGAAGACACAATTTTCCAGTTAGATGTCTTTTTTGCAAGATAATTTTATTTAACCATTTATAACAACACACAAGAATGCATGTAGAAGCTAACAGCTCATTTGCTTTGTTCATTGAAAACTAATATATAATAAAACACTCATTTACATCTTGACTAAAACCAGTGGCTTGAAAAACTTAAATGGTCATGACAAGAGGAATCACATTTTCCTTGATCTTTTGACATTTAAGAGGTCATTGTACTATAAAATCATACTATAAGTTTAAGAACTCATAACTTCCTCTTTATAGCAAAAAGAGCGTTTGTTGAAAACAAGCTGCAAAAACTACTCGTGCACTTCTTCCTACACATTATGATGTCACAGTGTGGTAGACATTTTTATCTGACCGCCTCCACAACAACACATCAACTACTTTACCTGATGACTTCCATAGCCCTGACCAGTAGTGGTGAGCAGTGAGATGGGGTGCTTCTCAAACAGAAGGCTGCAGCCTAGTAAGGCAGTGTCCTTCCTAGACCAGTCCTTCTGAGGCTGTAGGCTAGACTCCTCCTCAGCATTCAGTGCTAGAATGAGACGATCTAGTAAGTGTGCATGACAAACCATATGCTTAGAACTTTTTTTTAGAAAACCCATAAACTTCAGAAAACTAGAAATATGCCCTTAATCTCTCAATTATTTTAGCAAAATGCATTATTCACAAAGATAGAGTCTCTCAAAAAAATCCGTAATCTAATATTTCACAAACACTAGACTTGTAAAAACTGTAAAACGTTT
This sequence comes from Xyrauchen texanus, assembly GCF_025860055.1. Lineage (NCBI taxonomy): Eukaryota > Metazoa > Chordata > Actinopteri > Cypriniformes > Catostomidae > Xyrauchen > Xyrauchen texanus. The sequence continues at coordinate 6,392,562 of NC_068297.1, forward strand.
AAAGCTTTTCAAATTCATGTAATTGCCCTGTTATTATTTTTTTCATAGTTTTTTTTTTTTTTTTTTTGGTGCTTTGTATCTTCTAATTTGTTGTATTGTCTAAACTATTTGCATTTCTTTTCTACATATTGTCATTTCTGCAAATGTAAATAAAAACTTGAATAGAGAGAGAGAAAAAGTAAGCTGCGTGATTAAGGCTTCCGCCCTTTTTTAATATATTTTGGGACATTGTGGGTGATTGAAGGCTGCGAAGGATACACTTGATGCATCCTCCAAAATATGGCAAACAAAGGTTGCAAAACGAGGCTGCCTTCCATGTGTCCTTACAATTGAGATGACCTTTGGCGATCCTTGATGACTTGCAGCCGAGATATCTAGCCTAACGAGGCTGCAGCCTTCCGATTAAGAAGCACCCATGGCAAGGAGAGAGCAGGTCAGTCAAGAGCAGAGAGCCAGTCTAAACAGTGGGCATTTACTCTCAACATTTAAAGGAGAAGCAACACCAAAACAAGCATTTCTGACAGAGGGTCAGAATGAGGGTGGAAAATAAATATATGCAAAAAAACTTTACCAATATTATAAGTGAACCTCAAGGAAAATATTAAACTACAAACATGCATGTTATGACCCCAGTAAAACCCTTTTCCCTTTCTGCTGTGAAACTGACTGATTACTCAAGGATTTTTGGTTAGCTGTCTGGTCACAGTCACAGTTTTTCAAAGTCCAAAGCTGAATATTTATCTATCTATAATTGTTGTCAAATGCTTATAAACTAGCCGACATGTAGTATCAGGCAATGATCCAGGTTTTTTTTTAAATCACAATATAGACCTTTTAACATTCAATCAACAATTAATGTTTCAGTTTGTGTCTGTCGACAATTTTGTGTTTTGTTATTACACCGGATCATGTCAGAATACTGGATAGTGTTTACAATCTATCATGTACACAGACAACAATCATTACTTGTTTTTTTTACTGATCGTGCTTTGAACACTGATTGTTGCAACCTAAAAATACAAGAGCACTTTCGTCATTTTCTCTCTCTCTGCTTGAACAGAAACTTGCCAGATGTTTCTCTAGAGGACTTCTCGAAGGTGGACCTCAGCCAATACAAGTTGATCCACTGGGAGGTGAGATCGTCAGCCAAAAACCTTCCATTTGCTTCTCTGATTTTGTAACTGTCCAGGTTCACATGAGAACACATTGTAACTTTATTTAGTTCCTCCTGATTTGTGACACACTAAGTTTGTAGTGTATCAAATTCTTAGCCAAGTTTTATGAAACTCTTTTGTAAATGCATTGCCAGGGCTGTAAAACTGAAGAACAAGTAAAGATGATTGAGAAGGTGAGAGAGTATAACAGCAAACAGGAGGAGAAAATCACAATCTCTGTGGAAGTAGAGAAGACCAGGGGACCACTTTACCAGCTATTTCCTCTTGGTGATGATTTACTACATGTTTGACAAGTTACATCTTTGTTATCTTCTGTTCAAGTTCAATGAACACATTATCTTATTTGCATAATATGCATTACTGAATATTCAAATACATCTTTTGACCTCAAATAGGTTTGGGTTGGAAAATTAATAATCAGAATACAATAAAATGCTTTCAAAATAGTTTTGGAAATTGTAAAGGCACAAAATACAGAATGGTTCAAAAGTGTGAGGCCACATCAGAAATCTGGGATTTTCTTTTTTTAAACCTGGAAATAGACAATGTTTTATGATTTTGAAAACTTTAAAACAAAGATATATAAAAAGGAAGAAGCATTTATATTTTGTATATTAAAATAATAATTCAATATCATTATACTTTATTATTAAAAAGAATAATGATATAAAATACTATTTATTTATATATATATTGGAGTGGTGGTGGTGTAGTGGGCTAAAGCACATAACTGGTAAGCAGAAGGTTGCTGGTTCGATCCCCACAGCCACTACCATTGTGTCCTTGAGCAAGGCACTTAACTCCAGGTTGCTCTGGGGGGATTGTCCATGTAATAAGGCCACTGTAAGTCGCTTTGGATAAAAGCATCTGCCAAATGCATAAACGTAAATATATATAAGGTCACTAATCAAATGTGTGACATTGACCATGTTAACACCTTTGTACAAAAGGTCAGATTTCCTTGCTTCCATCAAAGCACAGAAGAGGCTGTTTGGAACAATCTAAAATCATACTGGAATAATGTGAATCATAATGTTTTGCACAAACTTGTGGAGTCCATGCCAGCTTGAGTACATACTGTTGTAAAAGCAAAAGGAGGACATAACAAATACTAAGATATCCATGTACATTTTTCAATTCAGTTTTTTATTCAAATTGTTTTTCTGATAACAAAACAAACTTCTTAATTAAAATAGAAAATAATGTAAAATATAAACATTTTCACTAGTGGTCTGGTCTCAGATTTTTGAACCCGACTATATAGCCTATGTCTTATAGGTTTAGTGCCATGCTTGAATGATACACCATCTGTTTTTCTGTGGCTTCTTTGTGACTGCCTTTACTCAGGTCTTTTTTAGTAAGGATGTGGCAAGACACTTTGGGCTTGATTCAGCCTTCGCTGCTCTGAAGGGCTTCAGAAGGAGAAGGACCAGATGCATAATCTAGAAATAATGTCCATTTAAAGAGTCCACCAGATGTCACTAGAGTTCTAAGAAGTTCCTATTCAAACAAAAACTTCTGATTGAGTATGTGCAGTCATCATCTTTGCTTAAAGGAATAGTTCACCCAAAAATGACAATTCTATCACTTACTCACCCTCGTGTTGTCCCAAACCTGTACGACTTTCTTTCTTCCATGGATCACAAAAGGAGATGTTAGGCAGAAAGTTAGCTTCAGTCGCCATTCGTTTTTGCCAAAATGCAATGAAAGTAAAAAGTGACTGAAGTTGTCATTGCGCCTAACATCTCCTTTTATGTTCCATGGAAGCCAAAAGTTATACGGGTTTGGAACAACATTAGGGTAAGCAAACGGTGAAAGAATTTACACTACTGGGTGAACAGTTCCTTTAAGATTATGTTCATTTTTGAGCCATGCCACGTGACATGGATAGGTTTTGAGTTTGGTTGTATTTCTAGGGCTACCTAAAAGGGAGATGATGCAATGGGTCCTGATGGAGTTGTAATCCATTCAGATGCATTCCCACCCAAGAAGCTGGTAAATACACTTGGAGCAGGAGATTTATTTAAGGCATCTGTAATCTAATCACTGTCAAACGGTGAGGATCTTTTCTTGATTTTAGTAGCAGTAAGTCTAAAATTTTGAACGTTTCTATTTTGCTAACACACTTAAATATATTATTGTGCTATTGCCCAGTTGTGAGTTGAAGTGCTGTATGCTGTGTCAGAAATTAACTTTTTTATTAAAGGAATAGTTTGTGCCAAAATTAATTATTTCTGTTGTTTCAAACCCGTAGGACTTGAAACATTTTTTTCTGTGAAACATAAAAATAGATGTAAGGCAGAACGTTCACTTTCATTGCATTTCTATTTTGCCCTCCTGTGATTGGTTTTCAGAGGCCTTTATATTGTTGTTCTATCCAGATACAGTGGCATTATTCCCCATAGTCCGGATTAAATTCTGACCTTGGCTGCACCATAAAAAGTGATAAATTAATGTGAATGAGTTCAAGCCTGTATTATTCTCTCTCTGCAGGGGGCGGCCTACAGGTCGCTCACATTTAGTTGCCAGATTTCTGGCAAAAAATGCTCTGTCCATGGATATGACGGAGTTGTACAGTTCGTGATATTTTCTCACGTTCATGAGAGGGGCATATCTGAAATGTACTACAGACATGGTGACTGTTATGATCTACTGACTGTTTTAAGGTACTAGTTATTGTCAAGGCAATAGGAAAGTAATTCAAACACTGATCTACACTGAAACTAACTCTGATTGAAAAGACTATGGTAAAAATAATTCTAAATAATAATGTTTTTGTTCTATTGATGTACCTCTGTATTAGCATGACTAAATTAAATTAAAATAGAGATAGCAGATAGCCAAATACGTTTTAACAATAGGAAAACATGCAGAGAAATCATAGCATTCTGTATAAAAAAACATATTGAAGGAAGGAATAATTGACAACAGGTCTGTGATTTATTGAAAATGAATACACATCCGAGGTGGTTATGTGGACATGATGAGGACGTTTTCATGTCCTCATGCAAAAAGAAGTTATATGGAACCATAATGCTGTCAAAAACATAATCAGTTTTGGCGTATAAGTATTAATGTGTGTTTAAAGTTCAAATTTAGCCTCCGGACTACATTCCTGAGATACTAGAACCAAAGGCAATGATAAATTTGATTATGTGGGGTCAAATTAAACCAGGTGAACTTAATTTGAAATACTTCAGCCAAGTATGTGATTTGTTAATGTAACATACAGTTATTTTCAAATCAGTTCAAATGTTCACAAATCTGTATTCAAGGGAAAACGAGTAGGTATGCAATACATTTTTCAGATTTACAGAGATTAGTTGATTTCATTACTTTTATAGCACTTCCATAATCAATTATGGTAGTTATGAGAAGTTCAGGCATGTTTAACCCTGATTTTAAGTGAAAAGTTGGCAAGCATTGCAACAACAGTAGGGAGCATATGTATTTGAGACTGTTTGTAGAGAAAGGAAGAAGGAAGAGAGCTGAGTATAAGTGTGTAAGGATGAAATACAAACAGGATATGTGACATTTTTCCACCCAATCTTATTTAGACACAGCTGGCAAGCACTTCACAGATTCTACTAACACGCCTAGTGTGCAATGATCGCTGTCTGTCTGTATGCAACAATAATACTGAAAATATCCATTTGAGGTTATCTAAGGGAAAATTTAAATACATATAAAAAATATTTAACAAACATAAACATACAGTTGCGTCCAAAAGTCTGAGACCTCATTGAAAATTTGAGATTTATTTCTTTCATTTAAACCTAAAAAGGATTTTAAATTTCAAAGAAAAGTTACAGTAATTGATACAATTGTTAAATGTTAAAAGTTCATAATATTCTGTACTATTTCTAGATCAATAATCATATTTAATTAATTTTGTGACCATGTTAATCTGTACAAAAGGTCAGAATTTTTGCTTACTTTGAAGCACACAAGATGCTCTTTGGATCAGTTTCAAATAAGTTGAACAAACTTGTATAGTCTATGCCAGCTCGGGTGCTTGCTGTTAAATTAAAAGGGGGACATAGCAGTACTAAGAAGTTCTAAAATTCAACTTTCTGATCAAATTATTATTCTGATAATATAGGTTGTAATGAAAATTTTGATATTTGAAAAGTAAAATAATTTTGTTTAAGATGTAGGGATAATAAAGTGGTGGCTGTGGCTCAGGTGGTTGAGCGGGTCGGCCACTAATCGCTGGGTTGGCGGCTCGATTCCTGGCCCACATGACTCCACATGCCAAAGTGTCCTTGGGCAAGACACTGAACTCCAAGTTGCTCCCAATGGTAGACTAGTGCCTTGCATGGCAGCTCTGCCATCATTGGTGTGTGTGAATGGGTGAATGAGACAGTGTAAAGCGCGTTGAAAACCGCTAAGGTTAAAAAAGCTTTATATAAGTGCAGACCATTTACCATTTAATGTGCCTGGAGAAGCTCTGCAGCAAGTCAGCAAGAGAACGTGGCAACATTATCCCAAAGCTTTCCGGTACCTTAGGATAGGCCACATTGTGTCGACACATCGACAAGCGGCATCTCCTATCAGACATTTTTGCATTGGCTCCAGCATTTACACCTCTTCTTGTGGTGCAACCAGAAGCACGTTGCGTCAGCAGCATGGGAGACCTGGGTATGGATCCCACATTGAAACCAGGAAGTAATCGTGTTTGCTTCGGTAATCAGGGACTAGCGCGATTCAGAGGTTGCATTTAACCCTCTAACATTAAATGTTTACTCCACTGAATGTTAGGTTTAAGTTTGGGATTTGGGTTGAGGGGTACAATTAATAAAATATGCATTTCTCTTCACTGTAATACACCTGTACAGCTGAAAACAATTCGCTTCATAACTGGCTTTGGAACCCCTCCATGGACGTTACAACCGGAAATAGGAGCTCACCAGTGCCCATACTCCTAACAACAATTTTTGCTTTGGCCACTGGGAGCAGTGTTTTGAATTTTGGTATGCACAGACTGATTTCAGTTACAGAAAAAGTCAACCTACTGTTTCCGATATCACTGAGAGATCAGTTTGAATGGGGTATCTGTCCATTGTTGGCGTGGTGCAACAGACACTTTCAGTGTAAACAGTATCACTGATTATAATTGGAGTAATTTGCTTTAGACGCGTCCGGTGTAGACAGGGTTTTAGAGCTGGTTTCAAAGTCTCTTTAACATGAAATTAAATATTATCCTTTAATTATTGTTGCTGGTGCAGCTTTCATAATATGATCTGGGGAATCTCATTATAACTAAAAATAGTAAATGAAACAGCAAACATAAGATAGCAGCCTTAATTTTCAACATTCTTCACCATATAAAGGATAAAAAGTTTTGTAGCGGTAGACAGAAATCTTTCCTTTAAACAAGTGGTGTAAAATTACACTGTTTCGGACAAAAAAAAAGACATTTTTGTTTTCTAGCAAATCTGTATAGTTTACAATTCTTTGGGCTGTCGTAGAGTAAACGTTCAAGCGAGACCACACAGACAGAATACATTGATGAAGGACACCCTCAGAGTCCTCAGTGTTGTTATTTTTCAAAGGTACTTTGTTGAACCACATTAAGGACAGACTCTGTTTGATAAAAAATCTCCACTGAGCTGGGATTATGAATGTAAAACATACAGAAAATTGCAGCTATCCTCCACCCTGATAGAGCTGATGTTTTTGTAAACACTTTAACAAGTCTCCAATAGCCCCAATTCTTGTTGGTTTGGTAGCTTGGTATGAAACCGTGCACCCAAGAAACTTGGGTTTCTGAAGATTTCATTTTGGCATGGTAATCTCCATAGCTTTTGGGGTCACTTGGGGAGTTTGCATGAAACGTGATGAAAAACATAATAATTGTCATGTTGAATAATATACTAAAAGCTTCCTGAAATCATTGCAGAACCTAAAGCATAAAAGTTACATTAGAGGCATTGGTGTGTTGTGCAAAACTTCCAACCACACATTTAGTTAAGTAAGAGCATCTTTGGCAGGCATCATGGTACAGCAGGATGTTATTCCTGGAAAACTTGGCACTTGTAAAAAAAATGAAATAATTGGCATTAAGGTACATACTGTACATTTAAAGATCACCCTCTTAACTCTTAAGGTAACTAAAGTAACCTTGGTACATAACTTAAACTGTAAAACGAGAAAGGTGCACAGAAACCAACAATTCACAGCAAAAATATTGATTACTTCCATCATACTTGCATTCCTGTGCATCCAAAATTCTACACACATCAGCCTAAACTATAACCCTGACTGTGAGTCAAGCTCTTTGGCAGGAGATACTTTAACGTGCAGTGGCATACATGGGAAGTCAAACAGACCTCATGGTCATCTTTGGTGCATGAGAGATTATTCATAACTCATGTCTGTAATGCATATAACATGGTGATATCTCAACACTAAAATCATCAACAATAGTCGCACAAACTCACAGTAGTATTTGTTACAACACTTCTCCAAAGCATTGGGTTAGGATTACATATCAAGGGCAACAGTTCCTCCATTTGAAATTATATTCTCTGCTCGATGATTTCACAGGAGGTTAAACAACATCTGTAAGTTTAAAAACTGTATAGAAGGAAAAGCAATGCTCACGTCTGCATCGCTATCCCAGGCGGAAAACATCATTTAAGATTGTCACTTTCTAGCCCCGTCGTTTTGCTGATCCTCTGAGTCTGATAAGCGTCAGTTCTCTTTTGGTATTGGCCCATCAAAGGCTCCTAAACATCTTCATATAGAAGCATACCACTGAAGATAGTTAAAGGCTCCACTGAATGGGCCAGTTTGCCCATGACCAGATCTATGCAGACTGTATCTCTCACTTGAAGGGGTAGGATGATGTTGAAAACAGCCAGAGAACCTGGTATTGGTTTGGCCTCTGCCATGGGTTTGTTCTCCAGTCCTTCAGGCTGGTAACCAGCTGAGTCTACTCGAGCCATGCCATAGTTAGACTTGGACAACACAGCTTCAATCTTCTCATTTTTGTGGCCTGTCAGGATGGCACTAAAGAAATAACGGCCATCAAGTGGAGCAGTAAAGATACCTGCAAATTTTAGATACAGAAGAGAAAGATTTACTGTTTGTTTTACCATTGCTCTTTTGTCCAAAACAGTAGCCAAAATGAAGTACCAATGAGTATTTAATATGTAATGTGTGAAAATACAAGCCTCGTGTCTGAACCTGCATACTTTCCTAATATATGGTATGCCAAAAACAGTATGTCAAATAAGTAGTATGTCAGAATCCTCAGTATTCATAAAACAGTAGGCGAAAAATACCTACACCCGGCGAGATTCTTAAGCATGCATCAATTGAACACTCTATTATCACATAATACCACGGGAACTGAGGCAACATCCAATTTGCCCCTGGACGCTTCAACAGCGCAAAAACTAAAAGAGTTATTTAAAAGAGTGATTTTCTCTAAAAGAGTATTTTCCTATAAAAGACCAATACACAGCTGGCGTTGAACGTCCTTTTCAGGACGCGGCTTTATAAAGATGCCTTTCCGCCCCTGTGTAGTTCCTTGATGCGGTAGAGTGCTCTCCGCTTCAGACGGCCACAGGCGTTGTCTCGTGTGTCTGGATTGCGATCACACCGAGGCAGCGTTTTTGGAAGGTTCATGTTCTCACTGCGAGAGCATGACCATGGCAACGTTGAGGTCAATGTGGTAGCGGACGTGCTGTCACGAAAACGCTGGCCCGGTGGAGAGTGGAGGCTTCACCACCAGTCGGTCCAGCTGATTTGGGAACGATTCGGCAAGGCCCAGGTAGTCCTGTTTGCCTCCCGAGAGACCTCCCACTGCCCGCTCTGGTACGCCCGAACAGAGGCTCCCCTCGGTGCAGACGCACTGGCACACAGCTGGCCCTCGGGGCTGCGCAAGTACGCATTTCCCCCAGTGAGCCTTCTTGCACAGGTTCTGTGCAAGTTCAGAGAGGACGATGAACAAGTCACCCTAGTGGCTCCCTATTGGCCCACCCGGGCCTGGTTCTCGGACCTCATACTCCTCACGACAGCCCCTCCCTGGCGAATTCCTCTGAGGAAAGACCTTCTTTCTTAGGGACGGGGCACACTCTGGCATCCGCACCCAGACCTCTGGAACCTCCACGTCTGGCCCATGGATGGGACGTGGAAAATCTAGCTGGTCTACCACCTGCCGTCGTAGACACGATCAGCCAAGCCAGAGCCCCCTCTACCAGGCAACTTTACGCCCTGAAGTGGCACTTGTTCGCAAATTGCCGTTCTTCCCGGGCTGAAGACCTACAGAGGTGCGCAGTTAGGTCAGTGCTCGTATTCCTGCAGGAGAGGCTGGAGGGGAGGCTGTCCTCTTCCACCTTGAAGGTGTATGTTGCTGCTATCGTTGCCCAAGTCTTTGGGCAAGCACGACTTAATCATCAGGTTCCTAAGAGGCGCCCGGAGGTTAAATCCTTCCCGGCCAAGCCTGTTCCCCTCCTGGGATCTCTCAGTGGTCCTCACGGATCTACAGAGACCCCCCTTTGAGCCGCTAGAATCAGTTGACGACCATTTCCGGCTCCTCAGAAAAATCCTGAATGAACTCGATGTATTTCCCCTCTTTTATACCAGTATGTCTGGGGCGGGGTATGCAAATACTGTCTGCTTAATTCTCATTGGCCTTTTTTCATAGATCAGGGGTATATTCAGCGTTCAAGAGAGACCCCTAGTGTCGCTTCTTCAACAAAACGTCTCATTCCCTCCATCAGGGAACGGAGGTTACATACGTAACCTAGACGTTTTTGGTGCTATTTATGCCAAGAAAGCTTCATGGTTAAATTGTACTTCTTGAACAATTTTTTTTGTGTGTAAATAGTATAGTATATTAATAGTATAAATACTATTATTTTCACGGTTGCTGTTACTATGTCATATTTGGTTTGTGGGACAATGCCCATGTTCCCGTATGAAGTATGTCTGGAATGTATTCATACTTATTACCTGCATGATGTATTTTATTAACAATCAAGAAGTACGTTCTTCATTAAATGAATGAAATACTCTGAGAGTATGCGAATTCAGATGCAGCTAAGGTTATAACAAAAACTGCTTCATGTTAAAGTGAAAATGTATGTACACTCATGTTTATGACCACTGCCAAGTTTACCTGTTCGTGGATTATAATATTCTCCTTCATTTACAAAAATCTTATCGAAAATTATTGTTCCAGGTGTAACCATTAAATTCGTGAGAGCGGCTGAGAAGGACACACGAGGTATGTTTGCATCTGCACCAGCCAGACCTGAAATGAAAATGTTTCAATGATGTCAAAATGGCAGCCACAAAATGTATTTTGGCATTAAACATGTTGACGGCAAACATTTATTTGAACTATTTTACTCACATACACACAGTCCAATATAGAAACTTCACACAAACCAGCTTTATTGATCAGCTGCTGACCTTTGGCTCAACTAATGATCCAGCGCTGATGATAACTCAACCAAACAACACATTGAGCAATACTCAAGACGCTGACACTCACACAAACAGACAATGTACACAAACCTCACTGATTTCCACTCTTGCCTTATTTTGATTGGTGACATCTGTTACCATCAAAATAATCACAGTGTTTGAATAAGATACAGCTGCTTAAAGGGATAGTTCACCCAAAATTTAAAATTTGGTTCCCATTTAATCTCCCTCATGTTGTTCTAAACAAATGTCACAATGGTGTCACCATTCTGCCTAACATCTCCTTTTGCATTCCATACAAGAAAGTAAGTCTTGAAAGTAAAGAACAACATTAGGGTGAGTAAACCAGAATTTTCATTTCTGGTTGAACTATCCCTTTAAATAATTGAAAGCAAATTAATTACATACCTTGCTCTCCTCTAAGACCTGAAAATTAAAGAAATACAAATGTGAGTGACTCCAATATGTAATGTGCATGTAATTTAAAGTAAAATGTGTAATTTATTAAAATAAAATTAAAGGTAGAAAGCAACTGAAATGCTACTTTCATTAAATATTTAACTAATCTTCAGATGAATGGGATGGACAAGAATAATAGGATTTCTCACCAGGAGGTCCTCTTGGCCCCAGTAAGCCTGGAAAGCCTGGTGGTCCATCCCTACCTGTTGGTCCATCCCTACCTGGAGGCCCCTGTGGACCAGGGAGTCCTTGAGGACCTGGTGATCCAGGTAAACCTATAATAGGAGGTGAAATAATGAATAGTTTGTCTTTCTTCATATCTATTGAAGTAGAGTGAGCTACATTGGTTGTTGCAGCTGGGAATTTAGAGTATACAGTATGTTCGTTTGCACTGTCAGGCCACGTCCACATTAATACACATTTGGTTGAAAAACTTTTCATCATCATTTTCCAAAGTATGCAGTACCAGAGAGTGTTTTCGGAAGTCTCCATTTTTGGTGGAGGAACACACTGTTCCAGTGTGGAATCAATGCGTTTTCAACTGAAAACTTTTAAGTGTGGACATGGCCTTAAATGTCTGAATGAAGAAAGCAATCCATGTTTACATGACTTTTGAAATGTTCACAAATAAACTCTGATTTAGTCTTAAAACATTATAAATTCAGACCTGTCACATGTTGCTCAGTTGCATTGTGGAACTCCTTGAGGATATGGAACATTGAGGAATTCAGTCTCTTGATCTTGTCGTGGATATCATCCAGATGTGTGTTCTGGAGAATTTCAATGAACCCACTGTGTGAGGTCACTGTGTTGTTTAGCCCATTGAAACAGTTCCATAGGCCAGATACGTGTTTGTTTAAACCTTCTTTGATCTTCTGCAGACTGTCCGAGACAGAATCAAGCCGGCCACAAACTACTTCAAGTTTAGAGAGCCTCTTTTCCAGACCATGCCCAGTCCTCTTGCAATCACCCATCTCCACCACAAAGTTGTTTCCAAAGCGGCGTACATCCCGATCCACATTGTCAAAACGTATCCTGCTGTCCTCTATGTGCTCTGTCATTTCCTGCTGGATCTTGTCAATTTCAGTAATGATTTTGTCTTTGGTGTTCCCTAGGTCAGTAATCACGCTGTTGTGTTTCTGGACTACATGTTCCAGACCTTTTAGTGTGTCATTTATGGAGCTGAAGGTTAAGATTACCTCTGACAATTCTCCTTGGATTGACCTGAGGTTCCCGCTATTACTGCTAATGACAATGTGACCATCAAGCGGTTTTGAGGGGTCATCCAGGTGACCCGTTCCTGAATCAGTTCCTGTAGGAGGATTCAACATGATCTTGCATTGACCACTGCATTTCTGTACCTCCTCTCTTAGCTGATCCATCTCGTCTTGAAAACTGGAGCACATGTCCACACAACCTGTCTGACTGGTGTCAAGTTTACCTTTAATGTAATTAATTTCCTTTTGCCATCTATCCATGGCATGGTTTGTGATGTTCTTGAGTTTCTTCAGGTCATCTTCCACTGTGCTGCAAACATCACAGTTCTCAATTTCGGTCACAATCCTGTTGAAATGCTCCCCATTGTCTCCAGTAAGAGCTTTGATCTTGCGAATGTCATGGCTAAGGTTGATCACCCTATTCTCAAGAGAGTCACCGGACACTGAGAGATCCTTGAGTCTTGTATCAAACATCTTGATCTCATCTTCATTTGCAATGACTCTCCACTCCAAAGACTTTACTGTGTCACCAGGACTTGGACTAGCACCCCCTGGACTTGATCCAGAACTTGGTCCCGAGCAACCAGAGCATTCGCTTAACCTTCTGTCTATATAGGATGTCATGTTCTCTAGCCGAGATAAACGCTTATCAAGATCGAATGCGGTTTCCTTTACGAGTCCTATATCGAGGTCCATGTCATTGATCCTATATTCCTGCTCAAGAATACGATTATTGAATTCGTTTCGAAGATTTCGGAGTTCCTGCTGAAACGAGTCTCTTATGTTGGTCTCCATATAAGCCCAATTTTCCTCTGTCCTTTGGGCAGTGTTATTGAGCCGCCTTTCCAGGTCTTGTAGATGATCATTGATGAAGTCTTCCGTCACTCTAGGGACATTTCCTTGTCCACCTTTTCCTCCACCATAGTTTCCACCACCTCCAGTTCCTCCCAGTTCTCTGTTCAAACGATCTTGCAGTTTGTCATAGGCCTCTGATGTGGAGCTTATCTTCCTGTCCATATCATTGAGTCTTCCTCTGAGGTCTGTCACCGTGTCACAGCAGCCTTGAGAGCGGCTAAGTTCTCGGTGTAAACCGTCAAGAGTCTGGCGGTGACGCTGGTCCATGGCATTGATCTGCTTCTCCAAAGCCAAAATCCTTTCCTGATCCTGTTGCTGTTGGCGTCTCAGTTCCTCCACCCCACTTTGACAGGTGGAACAGGACAGCGTCACTCGACGTTCAAGCTCTCGGAGGATTTCCTCTTTCAAGGTGGTGAACCTGTTTCCTTCAATTCCTCCATCATCTAGATCATTGCTTCCACCCTTCCCATTCACTAGGTGGTTATTAATGCTGACAAGAGTCTCATCATGGGCTTGAGTCCGGTTGTCCAACTGATCAAGCTTGGTCTGTATGTTATGGATGGTCTCTTTCATTTCTGGCTGGGCTGCATCTGCTGGCGTTTTGCCACTATTAAAACCAGGTTTGCGCATTTCCTCCTGGAATCTCTCATTCATGCCACGCAGCGTTGACTGCAGGTCATTTAGGTCTTTGGTCAGCCTCTGGATTTTGTCCTCCAATTGTTTCATCTTGTGATTGTCACCTCTCCCTGGGCAGAGATCAAATATCATGTTAATTTAGACAAGCAATATCTAATTAGAGATTAGCAGTAGATTTACAGACCCAGAATATACAGCCCAGCCTCATCTCCCAATCAAAAAGTCGCTCTAGCTTTCTAGGCACCAATGACAATTTTTAACCTGGTTTCTAAGTGTTCCATAAAGCTTCAGTTATCTACAGATGTTATAATGTGTTTAAATAATGCAGAGTCTAAAAGTAGCAAGAACATCAATATGGTCTGATGTTTTTAAAGACAGTACTGTATGAATTACATTAGTTTTTAACATGCTAACATCTATAATCCAATGTTAGCAATCAAGCTCACATACATCTCATAAAACCACACAAGTCAAATGAAAAGCCACAGTCAAAGGCATCCGAAGATAACCTGGGCTTTACAGGCATAACAGGAGCTAGGGTCCATTCAGAATAAATGTATTCTTGCATTAAAAAAGCTAGACTTACCTTTCCCTCCGCTCTGTCCATGGCCAGTACCAGTTCCAGTTTGTCCTGGTTGTGAGGGCCTAGGCCAAGGTCTGACTGTTGAGAGTTGTGTATCAGATCCCCCGTTTGGTCCATCACTGCAGTCTTCTCCACTGTATCCATTACAACACTTCCACTCCATTTCTGTTACCATTTTGTAAGCCACCTTGTATCTGGGCCTCATGTAGGTCCTATACCTGTAAGACATATGAAAACCCAGAATTTTCTAATAAAGAACAAGTTTGCCTACTGTTCATAGAATTTTGTAATAATTAAAAAAAAATTTTTTTTGTTTCAGTTGGGATATACATGGGACTAAAGACAACAAATACAAATAATAATGACATTCAAACATTCTGTCCTCGAATCCTAATTTCGAGCAACATTCTTTTTTTATTTTTATCTTCTATTTCTCCCAATTTGGGATGACAAATTCCCACTACTTAGTAGGTCCTCGTGGTGGCGCGGTTACTCACCTCAATACGGGTGGTGGAGGACAAGTCTCAGTTGCTTCCGCTTCTGAGACATTCAATCTGCGCATCTTATCACGTGGCTCATTATGCATGACAGTGCAGAGACTCATAGCATGGGAGGCTCATGCTATTCTTCACGATTCATGCACAAATAAACACGTGCCCCATTGAGAGTGAGAACCACTCATTGTGACCACGAGGAGGTTACCCCATGTGACTCTACCCTCCCTAGCAATGGGCCAATTTGGTTGCTTAGGATACCTGGCTGGAGTCACTCAGCACGCCCTGGATTCGAACTTGCAACTTCGGGGGTGGTAGTCAGCATCAATACTTGCTGACCTTCCCAGGCCCCCCTTTGAGCAACATACTTGAACAATTAAAAAAAACTGTCCCAGCTGGTACACTCATTACCTTAGAATTCACAATTATGTATATTGTTTAATATCTGGAACATTAAACAGCCATCACACATTAAACAAACTAATCCTTTGGGCATTTTTGGGAACAACTCTGTGTTGCAAAATTCCCTGCTAGAGTGATACACATTACAAAGACATATGCTAGAGAAATTCAGCCTTTATTGCATATGGTTAATATGATGTTTGCCTAAGAACGGAGGAAGATGTTTATGTTTCAAAATTAATTCTCTGCACGTTGTGACTGACATATTCTCTGGAGAAAATGTAAGTGGTGGTTGCCATGCAAAACCTGCAGCCACAATGCTAGGGTGTTTTGGGTGGCTCTCAGCGTGTTGCTAAACAGTATGTACAGTAAGTGTTACCACATTCCTATGCATTTGCTTTGGTGTTCTGGGTGGTTACTAGGTTGTTACAAGGGTGTCTAGGTGGTAACCTACTGGAAGAGCCCAACCCCTTTAAATTCTCTTTAATATTCTTGTCCCTAGATCCCTCCGACCCTAAGTCTATGATATTTGTACCTGTTTTATCACTTGCCAGATGAAAATTGTCTGATCGCTTGGAAAAGTAATAGCACACCTCTCCTTTTAACCAGAAATACAATTTGAGTTATCACTAATGTCTGAAAAAAACAGTGTGGGACGAGATATGCGTTCAAGCTTAAAACTTGGGGTAAGGGATTTGTTCAAATTTTACTAGAGAACTATTTAATGTTGTAATTCTGCACAACAGTCAAGGTCTCAAGTTCAGTGTGTCATTCAAATGAACATATATGGAGTAAAATATTAAAGTTAGCCTGGAACCCCAATCTGGATTATCAAAAGGTAGAATAGGAAACAATTAAAACATTTCTCTTTTCCCAAGTCTATTGGTTACATTTCATAAGCCACTATATTCTTGTCTCTACGCTCTGTTTGTTCCATGACCCCTGTGAGAAGAAAAGAGGAATAAAGGGGTCACCCTTCTCCACAGGGTGAGTGCAAATATAAGTGGTGGTATTTTAGTAGGTTTAAAGCCTAATTCCTGTGGTGCATTGGTTGTAGAGCTTGGAATGGTGTGTCACCTCATTCCACACATAGCACTGTGTGTGTTGAATCTAAAGGAGTTGGATTAAGCTTTTCCAGCTGGGAGTGAGTGTGTTGCCAGCAACTGGAAACCACCTCGCAACTGCACAAACTTTCTAACCCCAGTGTCCTCAAACTACATTCTGTTTCTCTCTCCATTTGTTGACACTAGGTTTACTATGTAAACAGCACGTTTTTAGTATTTCGTTTTGCTTAATGACTCAGGTTTCCAGTAAAATACAGATGTGGTATAGATTCTAGTGTCTTTGAGTGTTATGATGATGTGATAGTTTTAAACATCTGTTTCCTGACTAATGTTGATGAAGCACATAATGGTTCCACTTATTTAGACTGCACTAAATAAAGGCTTGAAAAACATACTTGCTTTCAACCAAAATCCTCTGACTGATTTGAAGACCGATACAGGTTCATACATATGTGCATAAATACTTAAGGCAAATAGCTGGAAAAAAGATACAAAACACAGATGGACTTTCTAACTGGTGCAAAATATACCAGAATTTTCTCACCCTCATATTGTTACAAACCCATGTGACTTTTTTCTTCATCACAAATAGGAGATGTTAGGCACAATGACAACTTTAGTCACCAAACTCAAAATTCACTTTCACTGCGCATTTTCTTTACAATGAAACTAAAAAGTGACTGCCTAACTGTATTCTACTGAAGAAAGAAAGTCATACTGGATTGAACAAAATGAATGTGAGCAAATTATGAAATAATTTTCACTTTTGGGTGAACTATTCCTTTAAACTGAATAACATACAACAAATGGTACACAACATTTAGAGATTAAGCATTTCAGATTGAGAGAACATATCCAATATGCATCAAAGGACATACTTACACTACAACACGGGGGCACTGAATGCCCCAGGAACATGGCTGATAATCAGGCTTCACGTAGGTCTCTACCCCATCCTCCACCACGCAGCTCACCGCCTTCGACACCACATATGCACACCAGTTTCTGTAAAATAAACTCTTATGGTCAATAGTGTTACTAATCAAATGTAACATTGTAGTTTTTATAACAATATTTTATAAAGAAGTCTGTTAAAACATCTGGTTCTGCCAGATGCTACACAAAGCTAATGCTAAACTAGCACTACTATGAGCATATACAGTATGTAAGCCTACCGCTACCATTTACTGCTATACTCTGCATAGTTTCCCAAACCTGGAAATACGAAATGGGTTTTAAGCAGTGCAATCATCACATGGGAGCAACTAGTTACAGAAGCTAACCTAGACAACTGGATTTTGTTCTCAGATTTCACAATTTACACTGTATCATGGTTCATCGATTATGAAACCTAACTTATTTTAAGCCTTTTTGGCCAAACTAACATTTAAAGGCTTTTAAAGCGAATTAGCAATTACACTCATTGATTATTTGATGAAATATAACAAATTCCACTACTGAGATCTGCAGATGTACAGCTTTAACAACGTGAACTAATGGAGCCACCATAAATAGTAGCAAATTTAGAGCACATCTCCCCCCATATGTGTCCTTAAACTTGAATTTGTGTTTAGATTTACAGTAATTCCCCATCACTTTGAATAGTCCTTAAGTCCCCTGGCCTCATAAATAAGCAGAAAGATGCAAATAAATAGTCTCTAAATTCCCGAAGCCCCTGTCCCTCACAAACAAATGTCAACAAGGTTTAGAATCAAGCAGTCACAATCTCTCTGCTGCATGCTCTGGGAAATCAAACATCTGTTGGGCTTCACACTGGCTACAGTGAGATCGGGTTGGTCACCTTACTTCGCATCATTTGTGCCATCTTAGATTTCAGCCCTGTTTTGTTTTAGTCAACTAGTAAGGGAAACAAACTGTGCCGGTCTCCTGTGTGTAACACAGATGCGGTTTGTCTTCTGTTGCAATACAAGATTGCCTTCAGTGAACACAGGACTCATACTGTGTGTGTCTCATTACAATAAGCTTACAGACAGTTTCCTGTCAAATGAAGCCTCTGTGACTAAGACTGAGAGTTAGACTCCCAATCCATTTAAATCATGTTAAACCAGACAATTATTCATACAGCTGCTCAAAATACAAAAACAAAACAAAAAAACAAACACTGGGTGTCATTTCTTTTCATTAGGATTAAACTCAGTATGGATTTCACCAAGTCTGCCCCCTAACAGTGGTTTTGGTGAATGTCTCTATAGATAAAATCAATGTATACAAACAAACGCTTGGCGGCAGTACTTCCGGGATTTTTTAAGACCCCAGAAAAGACATGCTTTCAATGGGCACTTCATTCAAATTGAGTTGAATAGCAAAAAAACCCAAAAAGTGCGTTAGTGGGGTTAAAACACTCTGCTGCAAAAGATTATTTGAGATTTAGGCTGCTTTGCGATTTTTATTAGATTTTTATAGACATTATGTTTTTTCACTGATCATGATAATTTTTTCTGCTCTAATAAGACCCATTTGCACCAAAGCTGATGTAGGTGGATTTGAAATTTTCCACAAAACAAATTGCAATCAACATTAGCCTATGCTACAAATGTTGTGCATTGAGCTTGTATTGAAGCCAAAATATTACTTTAAGTATGAATACTGATTAAGTAACATTATTATTTAGTACTGTATTTGGACCAATAATTTAAGCAGTAAAGACACATGCTGCATTACTCATCGTAGATTTTATGCCACATTTCTAAGGCTGTAGAAGTGTGAAACATGTGACGATGTAGTTTCAAAGTTAAAAACAAACCTACATATATATATATATATTTTATTTACTAAAAACCATAGATTTGCTTATTAAGGGTGCCCAGGGTTTTAAATTAACACCAGCCAAATGCGGGTGAAAATCAACCGTGGTGGGTAACGCTATCAACTCACTAGCCAATTTGGTTATAAATCGAATTTCTATCTGTAACGATGCAGGCCATCTATCTCAGTGATTCCCAACCGGCAGCATGTGTACCCCACGGGGTGCTCATTACATCTCAAAAATCAGTCAAAAGGGAAAGAGAATAGAGAGAGAAATTGCACAAATAAAGAACATCTTAAAGATTTACTTTATTTAATTGCTTCAGCAGCATGTGAAATTTGTGAGCGCATGCCTTACATCGGATGTACTCAGAGAGTGCTCATGGTGGCGATTTCAGCTAAATGGTCAAATACACTTCAAACTGAAATTCTGCCAAAATGCCTTTCTTGAAAGGCTTGGATGAAGGGAAAAGATACAGGGATGTCAACCAGGCTAGGCTGTTCATGCATAGTGGAGGAGGAGAGAAGAAATTTAAGGGAGAGTGTCCACTGCAAAATTCATTTCTGTGAATAATAGGAGGAGCGGGGCACAAACTAATGTAGGGCTAATTGTACCACACATGGTTTAAAAGCTTCCAAAAACACTGGTAAGATGAAACTTCATTTGTTTCCATATCAATACTGTGTAGAGAAAAAATTGTGGCAAAATTTGGAAAAAAAAAATTTCTACAGTGACATCACTGTAAACATTTAGTTTATAGTAGAAAAAGTAACGTTTCGCATGAAAGTTATCACTAAGTGTTCTATTTTCATCTAGGTTTTTAGTGTTTATTCAAAAAGAGGCAAACTTGGGATGAGTTTTGATCCAATTATTAGAGGGGAATTTTTATATACTTTTTATATGGTCATGACTCATGTTACAATGTGGCCTGCCTATGGGGCACGTTGTAACATTTCACTTCACTACTTTAGATGATGAAAAAATTATATGCTCTGTGTTCATGAAACAAAACCACATATTTGTACCAGATGTGTAAAATTAATGTGAAAAAGATAAATATTTGAAACCCAAGTGTATTTACACAAACTTAAGAAAATCTAAAAGTGTTAGTTTGTGCCCTGCTCTCCCCCATGAAATACAGATTTAATATTAAATATACTTGAACCTTTAATTAGATGGTTTATTTCTGAGATTTTGCTTTAGCTAGTAGAACTTCTGAATGACTGGTAACCTAAAAATGTACTAGCCAAAATGGCTGGTGAGTGAAAAAGTTAATTTCGAACCATGAAGGAGAAAGTATTTTACAAGCATTTAGTTACAAAAACACCTAGACTTTGTGTTTCTGACATTATAAATGCAAAGCATATTTAAGCATTAAAATGCATGATCATAATTCTGCATTCTAATATGTAAAAACACTATTCATCTTTGGCCTATATACTGTATATTTATTAAGATTATCCAACTTTTCTTGCAGTTTCACAGCTGACAATATCCTAAAAGGTCATTGTGATTGCTAATCAGCAACAAACTGATGACCCTTTGCCATTGGACAAAGTTATGAAACCATTAGCCTGAGATGGAAACCACTTAATTTTCCCAAGACATATTCCATGTTGATGCTCTTGACCAATACCACCTGACTCCAGCTTTGATTCCACATGGTCATCAGTGATTTATGGTGGATTTCCTGTGTCCCACAGCTGTACGGTACGCTTGCACATATTGCCAGCACAATTTCATGTTTTGGCCTTCCGTACTAAACACAGATGGTGCTAGATCACACTATGACATCATGAAGTAGGCTGTGTTGGCTAAGTGAAAGTATGTTTCTGATGAATCACAATAGAAAACGCAGTGTTTTGAGTTACTAGAAGAAATCAACTCAAGTTTCAAAGAACAGGTGCTATTTGATATCGCTATTACAGCTAAAAAATTCCACAACTACGTTTAGTAAAAGCTATCACCTTTCTTAAAGGAATAGTTCCCCCCAAAAGGAAAGTTTTGTCATTATTAACTTACCCTCATGTTGTTATAAATCTATATGCAGTTATTTTTAAGTGGGGCACAAAAGGAGACATTTTTAACAAACAGGTATTTTCCATTCAACGACAGTTCATTAGTTCAAAGCTGCTAAATCAAAATAAAGCTCTATAAGATGTCTGTATGATGTGTGACCTAAAATTCAAGTCGTTTGAAGCCATATAATAGCCTTGAGCAGGGCTGGACTGGTAATATGGCATACAGGGCATTTTCCCGGTGGGCAGATAGATTTTGGGTCCGATCAGGGGCGGAATGGCCATCGGGAGAACTGAGCGTGTCGGTGGTTGGCCGCAAAACGGGCCATGATAAGCAAAAATGAGCCGTTGCATTATGCTAAATAGACCGCAAAACTGCGCCACGATATGCAGAAAAGGACAACGAACAACACTCCCCCCTCCCCCCAAAATGTTTTGGGCCAGTTCCCATGTAAAATCCCAGGCCGATTGCTATTCCCAGTCCAGCCCTGGCCTTGAGTGAGGAACAGACCAAATATTTACCCTAAAATGAGATCGAGAACCAGATCAGTCTGATTTGTGAACGAATCATTCAGCCTGATTTCTGAACTGGATCAACTGGTTCATTGGAAAAAAAAACTTGCTCAAAAGATCAATTTATTTACCAATCAAATCAGTGACCAATGGCTTAAATTTGTGTCTCTTCCTCAAACAGAACTCACCAGCAGCCATATCACCTCACAGCTCTCACCTTGTTACCCACTAAAGCTAAGCAAGTTTGAGCCTGGTCAGTACCTGGATGGGAGACCTCCTGGGGAAAACTAAGGTTGCTGCTGGAAGAGGTGTTAGTAAGGCCAGAAGGGAGTGCTCACCCTATGGTTTGTGTGGGTTCTAATGCCCAAGTACAGTAATGGTGACACTGTACTGTAAAAAGACACCAAAGATGTTAAACCGAGGTTCTGACTCTCAGTGGCCATTAACTATCCCAGGGCAATTTCTCATAAAGTGTAGGGGTGTAACCCCAGTGTCCTGGCCAAATTCTTCCCATTGGCCCTTGTCAATCACTGCCTCCTAATAATCCCCTGTCATAAATTGGCTATATTACTCCACTTTCTCCTCTCCACCAACAGTGGTGTTATTGAGCGTACTGGTGCACTATGGCTGCCGTTGCATCATCCAGGTGGATGCTGGATGTAAATGTAAAGTGCTTTGAGTGCAGTATCAGAAAAGAGCTATATAAATGTAACATTCATTCAGAACTATTATTATGGACTACTTTTATGGTAATGTTATTGTGTTTTTTATCATTTGTGAAGCTTGAACTGTCATTGTATTGAAAATACCTGCATTAAAGGATAGTTCCCCCAAAAATAAAAATTCTCTCATGATTTGTTCACCCTCCAGGCATCCAGATATGTATGACTTTCTTTCTTCAGCAGAACAGAAGTTAAGATTTTGAAAAGAATATTTCAGCTCTGTAGGTCCTCACAATGCAAGTGAAAATTTGAAAGCTTCAAAATCCACATAAAGGGAGCAAACAAGTAACTCATAAGACTCCAGTGGTTAAATCCATATTTTCAGACACGGTATGATAGGTGTTGGTGAGAAACAGATACATTTTTAAGTCATTTTTTTTTTATCATAAATTCTCCTCTCTGCCCAGTAGGGGTCCATATGCATGGAGAATGTGAATCAGCAAAATCAGAAGAAGAAGAAGAATGGGAAAGTTAAAGCAGAGTAGAGATTGACTGAGCAGGGAGGAGAAATTATAATAATAAAAAAAGACTTAAATATTGTGTTGTCTCTCACCTAAACGTATCATATCGCTTCTTAAGATATGGATTTAAATACCATAGTCTAACACTTTAAGATACTTTCCCTGTGTGTTTCACACAACAACAAAAACAGCATACAGGTTGAAAAAGTAGGCTTGAGGTTTGGAGAAAATCATGACAGAATTTTTATTTTGGAGTGAACTATTCCACTGAGTGGAGCAAACTAAAGATTTGATTTTAGTAATCTAAATTTCACTTATGATTTTATTGTAATTGGCGGATGATCCATTAATCAATAAAGAGCCCTCACAATGACCTCACATGTAATGTTAGCTGCTTAAGCTAGAAGCAGGGATGGATTAACCACCGGGCCGATTGGGCCTTTGCCCAGGGGCCTCTAAACCCAAAGGCCCCCGATCTCTAAATCAATTATTTATTTATTTTTAGATATCTATTATAAATCCACATAAATGTCAGCCTTGTGTAAAATACCATTTGTTCGACCAAATGCGTGTTGGACGACAGCAGCGTGAGCACAGACACTCGAGTGCGTTTATTTGAAGGACTACAGAGAACAGCGTCTGATTTACAAAATTCTTCCAAACACAAAGATAACGTGCTGTTTAATCTGGCTGTGTACAAAGCCGATGGTTTCAATTCATATAAGCGACAGATTCCTGCAACAGTATAGAGGACTTTAAAATGTTTAAGTCCTGCATGCATTTAATGTTTAATGATAAAGCAAAAGGTGCCTTAATACCCTAAATATGTGCATAGTAGCCGTTTGTAATATTTGATTTACCGCGAGAGTTCACGAACGGTTATTGTGTTATTTGTCAGGAATAAAGAAGGTTTATTGACATGGATGCGTCAAACACAATCTCAGATAGCAGGGAATAAAGAGCAAAGTGAGCTATGAGCCTAAATAGCACAGTACGTAGTTCTTCAAATGATAAAATCACATTAAAGTTGAACAAAAATAATCTCTGTCACTGCCTGTAACATAGTAGGCCTTAATCAATGGAAAATGCGTAATTCTGCCCGGGCAGGTTCATTTTCCATGAGGCAGCGAATGCTACAGATTATAAACCTCTTCAGGATGCTTTGATTTTTAAATAATTCCGATTTTAACTTGAGTAATTACTGTCTGAACATCAGAGCCAAAGGGGGAATAAAATTGTCTTACTGTTTATCAAGCGCAGAAACTTTGCCAGGTGAAAAACAATCTGGAATCATGTGTAACAGTCACATTAAGTCCTCTTTGCAACCAGAACTTCATCAGAATGCCGATTTGTGACACCAGTTCTGAAAAAGCTTAATGCAGTGCAACTAATTGTAAAACAGAACACAGGTGTCTTGAGATGCATTTAGAAATATTAATTTAAAGACGTCTGTCCAGTGCGTGTTTACGTGTGAATAGCCCGTAACTCGCCCTATCGCCTACTTGAAAACCGACCCGAACCTGGCCCAAAACCTGTAGGTTTGTCGGCTACCATCAAACTCAGATCAGGTTGAAGACCTCTAACTGAATAGTTATTTTGGCATTTGAACACAATGCACATCCCTATTAATAATGCATGATTTTGGACCAAATCTGGCAAGTGTCCTGTAAAGGTGAACGTAGTCACGTAATACGTCATGGGGGGCTTCAATAGGCCTCTCATTTCTTAATCCATACTTGGCAAGAAGCTTTCTAGGTTTAAAGATTGTGAAGAAGTTGTCAGGCTGTTTCAGCCCACAGTATTTGTTTTTCAAATGTTGATTTGTGTGGACCAGACCACAGTATTTCCAGGCCTCTACGGCCAGTCGTGAATGATCCACATTCTTAGCGCATTCGTCGTGCAGAATTTTCATCTCTGGCTCGCTTTCATCAAACTCTCATAAAGCTCTTGACTTACTGAAACACTCAACATGTTTTAGCTCCAAAAAGAATGGAAAATATAAGAGAGGACAGATAAACGGACAGAAAAGTACCTTTGGCAATTGTTAAACTGATTTGAACAAATGAGAGTTGACCCACCCCACCCCACCCCAAATCATATTCATATTTTTCCATCACATCATTCTATTTGCAAAAATACAAATAAACAACTTTACAGTCATAACAGTCTGCAGGCATTACAGGCTGATTTGCAATGGGTTCCAGCATCATTCACTCTGAGCGTACAGTAAGCAGTCCTGCATAAATAGCTTAAAATCTTGTCTTAAAGTTATGGCATAGAAAGCTGGCAATTGAAATGAAATGCGAGCACACACAAACACGTACATAAACAACTGTGCCTACGGTTGCACAATTAGTTAATAAAACAAAGGGTATAAAAGAGAAAGCAATATGAAATATGCACCCAAAACAGACCAACAAAATATAGGCTATATAATTTAATGTATCTGTAGATGTTAGCCAGCTACAGGCCCGGTTCCAGATGAAAATCACTTAGGGTGCTTTTGAAAATAGTGGGGGTGCTATGTATAAAGTGGAGATATATCATAATACATTTTTTAAATAGATTAAATCATGTTTAAATGCTACTAAAACAATGTAAAGAACGTTTTCATGTAAAAAAAAACATTTTTTGCGTCATTATTTTTTCACATGATCTGTCCCTGAAAATGACAGCAAAATGCTGCGTCTGCAGATTAGGACATACACTGATGCAGCATTTAGTGTGTTCACAAATTGCAGGGATTTTTGTGTATGTGCGAGTATTCAAGGAAATCTGCTTGTTTACAGTATTAGTCTTAAATATTCAATTGAGCAGGTGTGTGTGATTATTTTGGTACAGGGGCCACATCAGCCGTTAAGTAGATCCTGGAGGAGAGAAGATAAAATATCTGCAAAGTTGTATCTTTTAAGCCCAGACTTAGTAGTGCACTCACGCACACAATGAAGGATCATGTGTTTTCTATCATGTGTTAATAAAACCGAATAAAGGCTGAATATAATTATTAATTGTTTATTTTATCATACTTCAATGCAGTGGTAATCCAGAATCCAGAATCCAGAATTGGTCTGTCTTCGCCGGCCAAAGGTGGTCAGCGCAGACCACAACGATCTGCCCAGGTCTGTCGGTCCTGGACGAGTCCCATCCAATTGTGTCCCAGATCTTGTCGTAGCGAGTCGCGCCATCGTGTTGCAGGGCACTTGATGTCGATCGGCAACCAGACGGTGACTTCGCGTGTCCATCTTTCGTCCGTCCGCCACATCAGGTGCCCAGCCCAGCGCTTCTTGGCCTTGTTGGCCAGGTCCACCGCGTCGGCCACCCTGGTCATGGCCCGCAGCTGCTCGTTGCGGACATGGTCGATCCTTTTAACCCCGACCATGTGGCGCTCGATTGCGCGTTCAGTCACGGCCAGCTTTTGTCGGTTGGCCGCCGTCGTTGCCCAGGTCTCGGCCCCGTAGAGCATGGCCGGCAGGACGGTGCTGTTGAATAGGGCGGCCCTGATGTCCGGGTCGATGGCTCTGTTGGTGGCCGTCTCGGCAATTGAGCCAAAGCTGACCCAGGCGGCTCGGCGTCGTCGTGCCAGTTCTCGACCAAGTGGTAATATAGTATTTAATTTAACACTCTACTTAAGGAGTCTGGCTTAATAGTAAAATAATACATTCGGAAATTATAGATTCTAAAAGCTTATTTTAATGTTTTGCCGCAAAGTGGATAAAGTTGTTTTGTACTGAAAACATTATCAACTCGTTTACACGCTCATGGGTCATCATGTGGGTCTCGTCAATGGTTTGTTTGGCATCACATTTAGCACACCACTAAATAAAACAGGCTGCATGACTATTATAAACGATTACTGCCAGAGTAACATTTGCATACAAGTGTGAGGGACTTAAGCATTTTACAAATAACAAAAAGAACACATTTTCCACTCTCAATTGGTTTTGCTCACATGTCCCTTCCATGTGCGAATGATGCGAAAATCTAATAGGATTTTACTAAAGTTCATCACTGAAAAGGTTTGCTTGCAGACTTGGCACTAAACAGCACACGTAGCCTCACAAATGGACGGAGTGGCTGCATCACACTTTTCTTTGAGCAGAATATTGCACCATTGAGCGCAAAGTTTTTTATTTTATTTTTTTTTAAGAGGAGACAGAGCACGCTCACGCTCATACATGGTTGCCAGCTTTAATAAATTAAGCGTGACATAAGGTGAAACATAAAGCGTGGCTGTGACATGGCATGGAGCAGGATGAGGCGTGGCTGTGACATGGCATGGGGTGTTGCATCTATTATCTGGCAACCCTGAGTATATTAAAAGCTTGTGGATGTGCGATAGGATCCAAAATCAGATAAATGAAAGATCTAATAAAAAACAAACATGATAAATCGACCCGTGGGCAGTAGTTTGCCCTGGTCTCCAATTGAGGATGCTCTAAGTTTCGCTTCAAGGTGCTTAGCATGAATGCTTAAGACTACAGTCCTAATCATGGTCTCTTTAAAAAGAAGACACTTAGGAGCTTTTTGGTGAAGTGAAAGCAAGCAGCAATATAAAAACAATATAGAAGCTAAAGTTTATTTTAAAGAAAATACACTGCACTTAACTTGCACAAAACTTAAATTAAACAAGCAAAAAATTTTTAAAACTTGTGCTGGCACCTCTGTCATTTTGCACACTAGGCAATCGCCTATGTCGCTTATGCCACGGGCCGGCTCTGCTAAAGTACATAACTTGTAAAGCGACACATTTTTCTTTTTTTGTTTCATTACCAACTAAATTTAAAAGCTTGTTCAATCTTTACCAAATTGCACAGTAGCTCAAGCGTTCCACTTGCACTTGCACCATAAAATGACATGGTTGATACTGCATTTCCATGTTTTTGACTTACATTTGCTTTTTATAGCAGGTTTAATCGGTTTAGTTAAGGTTTATGGTTAAGGGTAGTGAGGTACGTTTTGTGGATTTAAAACTGGATAGAGCATTAACCTTAAAAAGCTAATTTGTTTGGGAATAATACATTTAACTCGCTTTTAGCACAACGCAGTGGACATTTCACCTTGGAATTTAAATTACAATTTCAAAATGTACAGGAAACATCAAACTCTTTCCATCTCTCTCTATCTCACACACTCTATTCTCTAATTATCTGTCAGACAAGTGATTTAATCCAATGTAGAGTATCTGGCGTATGGATACATTCACGTCTTTGTTCTTCATTAATGCTGAAAACAGTCCTTTCCTATTATTTTCTCAATATGGACAGTAATTGCTGCTCCCAGGACAGATATTACATCGATTAATGTAGCGTTTGTGATGGAGAAACATTCAAGAGAAGAATGTCAGCCTTCATACACTCACGATCACAGATCCGCCCAAGTGATTCAAAATACGGACATAAAACATTATTCAACAGCATTGTAACAGGGCGGAGGGCGGGGCCGGGTCGTGATTATACACACCCGGTCCCTTAGCAGGCTAATTAAGCCTCCGAGAGGGATAAAATCCAATTGTGGATGGTGGTGCGACGAGAGACAGATCATTTACGGACATGTCCGTCATGTGTGTGTGTTTGTCTTTTGTTTAAGTTAATCATTAAAATATTGTTTATATCGCCAGGCCGGTTCTGGCCTCCTCCTTTCCATTGAACTGCTTTACAAGCATATTCTGCATATCCTGTCCATAACTGCCCACTGACACAATATATTGTGATAAATGTGTATGTGTAAATGGGTGTACATGTGTGCTACAAGCTTTTGGTCCAGAATCCTATGATATCACTTCCTGGCCCTTTTCCAGTAAGGCTTGAACAATGAATAGAGTCTGTGATCTAGGGGGTGATTTAACACAGATGAAACTCAACTGTATCAGTTGTACTAAACTGAATTATTCCTAATTTAACTTACTCCATTCTCTGAACCAGATCTTATGAGTCTTGTGTTATGTACACTGATGGATATCTTGTTGAAGTCTTTGTCAAGGGTGTTTGTTCATTTATCATAATATGCAATTTGTTAAACAGAGTTATCGCTGAGACTATTTAGCATACACTGGTATGCACTACTTTCCCAAACTCAATATAAACGCTGCTCCATAGGAACTGTTCAGCTCTCGCCTGCTCTTAATACAGTCATGTCACCTCAAATATTTTTCAGTTCTTGGATTTAATGGTTCTTATAAGAACAACTGCTGACTCGAGGTGCGGTAATTCTGGTGCAAATGCAGAGCCAATGTCCCCCACCCTTTATAAACCATCTGAGATTTGACCGTAGGGCCAGCTGGCCTCCTCTCCTGCATGGCTTACTGATTGATACAGATATGTTTACACAGAGTAATAGAGCAAAGGCTAGTGGCTACTTATACAGGTTGGGTGGCTTCTATTCTCTCAGTGTGTTCACTTGCAGAAGGTGACATCATGCAAAATTAGCTGCCTCGTGTTCCTACCACAAAGACTTTAAAGGGATAGTTCAACCAAAAATTTACTTTCATGCATGTTTTTCCAAACATGTGACTTTCGTATGTGGAACCCAAAAAGGAGATGTCAGGCAATCTCAATCACCATTCACTTGTGCACATTGCATATTTGTTTTTTCCATACAGTGAAAGTAAAGGGTAACTGAGGCTGTCATTCTGCCCAACAAGCCCTTTTTGTGTTCCACTGAGGAAAGAAAGTCATACAAGTTTTAAAGAACATGAGCATGAATTTTCATTTTTGGGTGAACTATGCCTTTAGATATAGCACAAGAGCTGTATAGACTTCTTTTATGATTTTAAGGGTTTTTGTCCTTCCTATGTATTGGTTTATGGAAATGAGCTGTGTGTAGCTGTCTTCAAAATTCTCCTTTAGTGTTCCACAGAAAGAAAAATAACTGTACATCTTTGTATAATGTTAGAATGTTCATTGTTTGGGTGAACTACTCCTTTAATAATGTGGCTTTGGGTATTATACAGTGTAATTACACATCCATCAGTATCGTGCCTCTGCATACTTGCTTTTGAATGCATAATGAAACACGCTATCAAGCTACATAAGGAAAAGAAGACACAGAGTTTGTGTATAGAGAGAAAGTGATTAGAAAAACGACAGCAAAAGAGATCAGATCAATGGAATTCTTTTGATATTAAACTCCATAACAACACACAATGACATAAAACTCCCTCTTGTTGTACTAAACACCCAGCCATATTCACATCCTGTGCTTCAGCACTGTATACAAAGGCCCAATCATCATGAGCTCTACTCCTCTACTGTTCTTCCCTTTTTCCTGTGTTCTACCACACATCTTACCCTTGGAGTGACCCTGCATGCCGCCCATGCATGCACCACAAACCATGACCCCTGACCTCAGCAACAGGAAGTGGTCAAAGCAGCTGGTCTGTCACTGGCTGTGTTCGAAACCTAAGTCAGCGACTTAACAGGTCACAATTAATGATCTAAAACAAATGTTTTTGAGCTTTAAAGATAACCAAGCTAATATTTAGAGACTACAATGCTTTATTTCTCAGTAGAGTCGAAAAACATGTACAGTAATTAATTATCGAAACTTTTCAACCACTCCTCCAGAAACTATTTTCATTCTTTCCACTGTCTAGACCAACACAAAACCATCTAAAACCAGTCTAGACCACCATGGATTCTTCTGTATACTGCCTGCAAAAGCAAAATTTTTCAACATTAGAACACAACCATTGTGGCTGTACAGACAGCCTGTTTTACAGCCTTGCTTATTTGTCTCTCTCCAGGAGGTACCACATGCCCGTCTGACTGTCTCTCCAATCAGCTATATCAGCAGGGTGAGGTGAGGGCGTTTGGCCGGAAGGCAAGTCTACTTTCAGTGCAGCCCAACTGTGTCCACACTAAATCACTGATACTGTGATACAATACCAAAACTGATTCACATGCACAATACTGATATCGTTGGGCATGGCATGACTGTGCAGCACATTGTTGTTGTTGCCAGTGGTTTCAACCTCCATTTACAAACATCACCGAAATCTAATCATGGAGTATCATGTGGAAACAGCGCTCAATTACGGCTGTTTTCGCAAAAGATGAGGCAGTTCTTTCCAACACAGCAATTTGAGATTCGACCGCTGCCTGTACACAAGCTCACATCTGTCACGCCTCAAGTGAACACTAAGTCTGCATATGCAACTTCAAAAATTAAAAATGGTTGTAATACTTTCTTGGAACAGCTTTTGAGAAATTAAAATCATAGTTGAGTCATACGCAGCTGAAAACATTTGATAATATTAATGGGCAAGTTCAGCCAAAAATGAACGTCATCATTTACTCACCCTCGTGGTTTTCCAAACCCATATCACTTTCTTTATTCCATAAATCACAATAGGAGTTATCTAGCACAGAGGTTTTCAAACTGGGGTCCAGGGAACCCCAGGGAGCCACAAAGGGATGCTAGGGGGTCCGTAAAACAATTCCAGAGAATTTTTTTTTTTAATTATGTAAAGATTTACATAAATAACAAAGACATAAATAAATAAACTTTTATTTATTCATGCAGAATTGTACAATTATTACCAGTAGCATTCAGCTCTCTTAAGACTAAAAATAAATTTCATTTTAATTTAAATACAAATATATTTAATGAGGTTTATCCAGTAACGTATTTGGCTTTCAATGTATTAAATGTATTAAATATTTTCCATATAATATATTTTTATTTTGCTTAGTACAATACGAAATACTGTACAATTATTTACTATTGCAAACAACATTATGTCTTTATATTACCAAGCTTACTATTATTCTCATTCAATACAAATCTGTCTTTATATATGAAAATATTTAGCTGCCTTTATATTTTATAAAGGGGGTCCCTTGCAAGGGGATCCTCATATTTGGTGGTCCTTGACATTCAAAAAGTTTTAAAACCCCTGATCTAGCAGAATGTTAGCCTCAGTCACCATTCACTTTCATTGTTTGGAAAAAAGATGGAATGAAAGTGAATGGTGACTGAGTTAAGATTGTGCATCTGAGCTAACATCTTTTCAGATAGAAAGGCATATGGGTGAATAAATGATCACAAATGTTATTTTTTTTAACATTAAAAAAAAAAGACACATTAGCTTAACTATTATAATGTGCTTTAGCAAAAAAGAAAAAGTCAGGCTTTATTTAATCTAAAATACACAAAGAAGACTAATGTCCACAAGTTTTGCAACTCTATACTGATTTTTTCATGACCTCCTTAAAGCAGAGGTGGACAAAAAAAAATCACACTATGCCAGAATACATACAGAAACAACATTAACAGCTGTCCCATTAACCCTCATTCTTATCAGCTTGGGACAATATATCGGATATTCTTAGCATTCACGTCCCATTTTATTCCACATACTGATTTTTAGATAAGCCTTTCTGTTATGATTACCCTTAAAAGTAATGCAGTAACAAATGTCAGGTCACTCTTTTACTGTACAGGCCACATATTTGACGTTGGAAGGGCGAGCTCGTGGGAAACTTTTTGCCTTGTGGTTATACTGTAACTCGCTCCCTTTACAGTGAAGCGGTTTCTGCAGGGGATTGACCACAGCAGCACATCAATGGCGTCTCAGCTTGGAATGCACATGAAGCGAAAGAGGGGGGAGCATGTCTTCTAAGAAGACATACCACAGATGTGGCCTACACATGCAAGGAGAGAAGCCTTCCCTAAAGTTGTTTGGACATTCATGCCTTTTTGGGTTTAATCTGTATTTTGGACACTTAAACAGATGAGATACATACAGATTTCAGGGTTTGTTAAGCTAACTTATTATTTATTTTAGAAGAAATAATTTATTGGTAGTGACTTAACCTTTAAAAATCTAAACTTTAAAAGGTCACCTGTGCAGTTTAATATGGAGCGATATGCATATAAGTAAGCCATGCATAGGTTAATTCTACGAAAATTGTAAACACTGTGGCTGCTATCGACCAATAGGGTTCGTTTTAGACAGGAATATCTCTTGACCAACCAATGAAAGACAGGGGTGCATTCAGGAAATCTGTTTTTGATATTCTATTTGGTGGGTCAATGACGTCACACTCGTTTTTGTGTCCAGATCTATCTAATTATTCAAAAATATATTAAAAAAGAAATTCATGCAAAAGAATGACTAAATTAATTTAAATTAAAATCATTTTCATTTTTTTTTTTCTGGGGCCCAAAGCAAAATTCTTGAAATTCTTTAAAAAAAATTTTAGTGGGTACAGTGCAGAATAATCTATTATTATACATCTTTAAAAAAAAAAAAAAAGCAGTGAAACTATTTTGTTTTAAAATATGACTGATGAAAATGAAAATTCTGTCATAATTTACTCACCCTCATGTCAATCCGATTTTTCCCTCCTGCTGACACAAAAATTAGAAACTTTAAAAACTGTCCCATTTGCTGGTTTCATTACAATGGCAGTTGATAGTTACTTTTTACTTTAAAGTTTAAAAAAGGAGCAAAAAATGTATTAGAAGTAGTCCATGCAACTCATGCATCATATTCCAAATCTTCTGAAGGCGTACAATATGTGTTGATGAGAAACAAGCCCAAATATAAGGTATTTTTCTCTGAAAATCTTGACTTCCTGTGCACGTCCATGATTGAAAATCAAAAGTAAAAACAGCTCAAGTTGTCTTGACTTCAATTCTCTTTTTGCCAAAACCTTTCGTTTATAATGCATGAGACGAATGGACTAGTGTTATGACACTTTGGGTAATCGTGATGCTAAAGTGAGTCACTATAAACTGCCATTGTATTGAAATCAGAAGAAAGTCATAAGGGGTTGGAATGAAATGAGGGTAAATAATGACACAATTAAAAATTTTGGGTGAACTATCCCTTTAACTTTTTTTACTTAAATGTTATGGTAATGGGACTGTTAAGAAGCTGTTGTATACACTTTCTTTAGAAAATGAAAAAATCTGAAGTTTGGCTGATATATGTTGCTGTCCTTTCCACATTACAAAGAACTGTATGTCTTCAATAGCTTGTATAACAATTCAAGCTAAAGTGAGCCTTAAAATAATGTTTAGACATGCCAGTCTTTTTACAGCTACTGCTCAATCACGACTGTAGCAGTGTAACAAAGAGAAGTTGAAATATTTATTGCATATATATGACTCTATATTAAACATTCTTTAGAAAATTAAGATAATCTAACTGTAATCACTGCTGTAAAACCAAATTAAGCACAGAGAGCAAGCAAAGCTAATAGGTCTACTACAACTGCTTGTCTTCCAGAAGCAATCATTCATGACTGACATTTTGGCATGTCCGAGTATCTGCTATTATTCAATGCTACTTTCTCCCATGTCAAACACAAACTTGTTCACAGGAAGCACTTTGCATATTAGAGGTGCTTCCAGAACGAGATATCTACTACAGGACGTTCCTCTCGGTGTGAAGGGGCCACTGTATGAATGTGGGTTTCCTGCCTGCCTGTGAGGGTGTGGGGTGGTCTGGATCAGCCCGAGACTGACAGGCACCGCCACAGGCAGCTCTTGGCTTCACATGCACTGACACATCTTCAAAAAGCCCAGGTCAAGGGCCAGGAACTTTCCTTTCATTGAGGGTTTACTTAAACCCTCTAGTGACACCAGGACAAATAGCAAAATACAACAGCTAGCATGTACTAAGGATGATTCGCCATCAAATAAGACCTGACAGATTAAAAAAGGGACAAACAGTGGCCTCTAAAGCAAGGAGCATGAACGAAGAATGGATGAATGAGCACTAAAAAGCAGTGGTTCTCAAACGGTTTTGCTTCAGGACATCAAGTGGGGAACCAACACGGCTCCAAAAGTTGTTTCATTTTACCCTGTGTTTTTTGTTCTTGGTTTTGAGACATATATGACTTCTCGTAAAAAGAGGCATAATAGGTCTCCTTTAAAAAAATATATAAGTAAGGGATAATGTACATTCAGCCGGCTGTTATCGCAAAATAAACCCCGACAGGGTGTTCATGCTGATCATCTTTTATGAGCCTGAAGGGGTTAATTTTGCAATAACAACTGGCTTCACTGCTACAAACCAAATAAATAAATACATGAACACAAAATATTTATTATTACAAGACTTCTTTTTTAGATTAGATTAGATTCAACTTTATTGTCATTGTGCCAAATACAAGTACAGAGCAATGCAATGCAGTTAACATCTAACCAGAAGTGCAAATAGCAATATGTATATATATATATATATATATATATATATATATATATATATATATATAATATGTAAGTATATACAATATGGGTTTTTGAGTGCAAAGTTATGATGTAGAGACGCAGAGACCAGCTCAATGCAAATGTCTATAATACAGTACAAGGTGCAAATGAAGAAGCATAAACTGAAGGTGCATTGTACAGAATGAGGTATAAATATGTAAATGTGTAAATATATGTATATGGCCGGTGGCCATAACAGTGCAAGCGACATCAGAAGGTAGAAGTTATGTGCAAGAAATGTGCAAGGGAATGTGCAGAAAAAAAAATCTATAAAAAAATATGTAGTTCGGGTGGGATGTAATGTTCAGCGCCTGAGCTTAGAGTTCAGTAGGCTGACAGCTGATGGAAAGAAACTGTTCCTGAGTCTGCTGGTGCGACAGACTCCTATAGCGTCTCCCAGATGGGAGAGGAGTAAACAGACTGTGGTTGGGGTGAGAGGTGTCTTTGATAATGCTTCTCACCCTCCTTAGGCAGCATTTATTGTGAATGTCTTTGATGGAGGGTAGCTGGACACCAGTGATGTATCGGGCAGTTTTCACCACCCGTTGGAGTGCCTTCTGATCTGAGACAGTGCAGTTGCCATTCCACACTGCAGTTTGTTAAGACACTTTCAATAGCCCAGCGGTAAAAGTTCAGCAGGATGTGGGGGGACAGGTGAGCTTTCCTTAGCTTCCTAAGGAAATGTGCCTTTTTGATCAGAGTGGAGGTGTTGTAGGTCCAGGAAAGATCCTCAGAGATATGGACACCCACGAACTTGAAGCTCATCACACACGCCACTTCGTCCCCATCAATGTAGATGGGAGTGTGTGTGTGTGTGTGTGCCTTTCCTAGTCCACCGGTAGTCCACAATCAGTTGGAGAGCACAGAGACTCTTGGTCTTCTGGGTGTTGAGTGTGAGATTGTTGTTGGCACACCATACTACCAGGTGCTATACCTCTTCCCTGTAGGCCGTCTCATCGTCGCCGCTGATCAGGCCTACCACCGTGGTGTCATCTGCAAACTTGATTATGGAGTTGGAGACATGCTCAGGTATGCAGTCGAGGGTGAAGAGGGATTAGAGGATTGGACTCAGCACACAGCCCTGTGGTGCACCAGTGTTCAAAGTGAGGGTGGAGGATTTGTGGTTGCTTATCCTAACAGACTGTGGTCTGTTAGTGAGAAAGTCCAAGGTCCAGTTGCAGAGGGAGGGGCTGATGCCAAGATCAGTGAGCTTGGAGATCAGCTTGGATGGGATCACAGTATTGAAGGCAGAACTGAAATCAATGAATAGCATCCTGACATACATGTTATTTTTGTACAAGTGAGTCAGGGGTGAAGAGCTGAGGCGATAGCATCCTCAGTTGACCTGTTGGGTTTGTAGGCGAACTGTTGGGGGCAGACATGTTTTCAAGTGGGAGAGCACCAGCCTCTCAAAACACTTTGCTATGATGG
Organism: Xyrauchen texanus; assembly: GCF_025860055.1. NCBI lineage: Eukaryota > Metazoa > Chordata > Actinopteri > Cypriniformes > Catostomidae > Xyrauchen > Xyrauchen texanus. Next base: position 6,429,019 of record NC_068297.1, read on the forward strand.
GAGTAAGAGCATGTTTTGGTACTGGTACAATGGTGGCTGTTTTGAAGCAGGTGGGGACAATGGCCTGGGCCAACGGGAGGTTGAAAATGTAATGTCTTTATTTAATCTAAGTCAGTGATTTGATACAGCCCGCCAATCACTTTTATCTGACATTCCAAATTATTTTTGGAAAATCACAGTAAACTTCCAAACGCACTCTGAGCAAAACTCAGCGGTGAATTTTACAACACTCAACATGTGCAACAGCATCGGCGCTCATCAAGCTATCCATGCTCCAGTTCCGGAGGTTAAGCTTGTCTGGACATAGTTCAGTTTCACTCTTCTCCAAAACATAATCCAGAAACTTTTGGGTTTTTTCTACATCGTTCTCAAACATGAACATCATAAAATTTGCTAAATTAAACTCATAAAAATGACTAATGAACAAAGTCATTCCTTTACAGCTCCCCATTAGTCTTTGGTGTATTGCAAAAAATAGATCAAAGGAAAACACATTTTTCATTATCCAGTTAAGAGGGCTCTTAAATTCTGCCAGTATCTTATCGGCCCTGTGGGCATAGTGATACTAACAAAGCTTTGAACACTGTCACTTTGCGGAGGTGTCCTGTTTGGGAAAAAATCTGATAGCTGTATCTGACAGACCACATTCTCAAATTCAGACAGCATCCCCACAGACTGTCTAAAGCGTATTGCCCACAAAATTGGCAAAATCATCAGAGATTGTGGTCTCTTCCTGACTTAGTGGGTAGACCTTGACCAGAATAAGCTATTATGTGGGCCAGACTTTATGCAGAATGTTGAAATTACCTTTCACTATGCCTTAACCTCAGTAGAAGTAAACTATTCAATTAATAAGTCAATGGAGCTAATCCAAAGCTATGACATTTTATATTATTCTGCCAGATCCAAATTACTAGTCGCCTCAAGAAAACTACATGCCAGCACAGTTCAGTTGTCTGTCAGCATTAACATTTTTAGGAAATATATGAAAGATGGCCCTTGTCAATGTGGACGTCCTGTCTTAAGTGCATGAACCAAAGCTTGTCTAGCATAATTTCCTGGACAGCAGAGGATACAAAATTCAGGCTTGGACTTTTGACTTCTGGTTTGGCAGAAAAGGGCCCAATTTTAGGACTGCATGTGTAAATCATCGGAATTTACTTCTAAAATGTAGGGACACCAAAGCACAACCCAAACCATGTCTCCATCTCTGGCTGTAAAACCGTAAGAGCTTACAACGTTAATATTAACAAACAGACAATCATTTATGCGCATAAAATGGACATTCAACAAGATGTATTTTAATTAATAATAAACTCACAATTCTCTCTTTAACAAAAAGATATGCTCAGGTGTTATTGTTTGTATAGTATTGTACCTTACATACTTCTGAAATATGATGTCATGGGAACTAATCAGTTCAATGGGTTCATCAGGGCTGGACTGTCCCTTCAAGAGTGGCTTAAGAATATTTTCATTGCACCTGACCTTAGATCTTTCATGTGCCTTGACTCTCTAGATAGAATTATAAGGTATAAAATAGGATTAAAAATATAGATTGCCTTATTATTTGTCCTGATAAAGAGGTTTACAGAAGAACTTAAAGGAATATTCTGGCTTCAATACAAATAAATTTGTAATCAAAAATGAATTTTTTTAAACAAAACAAAACAAGTCGAGGTTACAATTTTTTAAGGATTTAAAGGCAGAAATGTGAAGCTTATGGTATAATAGAAGCCATTACTGATCCCTTTAAAGTTGTGTATTATTTAAGCTGTAAAGATGTTTCAATCGTCGTTTTTACGGGTGTTTAGGGTTTACACTGTTATGTTGTCATGAGAACGAAGTTGTGAAATTGTATATAACTTTACACAGGAAAGGTTAGTAAGTGATTTTATCATACTAAAATCATGTTTTCAAGCACATTTTGAAACAGGGAGTATTTAAAAGCTTATAGAATGGCCTCATTCACTTCCATTGTAAGTGCCTCAGAGTATTTTATTTATTTAGTTATTTTTTAAGAAAAGGAGGGTGTGGTAGGTTGGAGTGCGGGTCCGGGCCGTGATGCTGCACACCCGGCCCTTAATCCCTTAATCAGGCTGATCAAGCCCGAGAGGTATAAAGGCGACTGGAGGCAGCAGCTCGAGGGAGAGAGAATTACAGGCAGCTGCCCTTTATGTTTTATGTTTGTGTCTTTTTGTTTAAGTTTATTATTAAACTATATTTATATTGTCAAACTTAAAATAAAGTTTAATGATATACTTAAACAAAAACACACAAACATAAACACAGACAGGGCAGCTGCCCATAGTTCTCTCTCTCGAACTGCCGTCTCCGGTCGCCGTTATCCCTCGCTCTCCTCATCAGGCTGATTGGGGACCGGGCATGCGTCATTCTGGCATGTTTGTCCAGGAAGACACTAGCAACTCATGGGCAGAGATGGCTTTTGTAAAATATGATGTCATTTGATGAAATAAAATTAATTTTTAGGCTTCTTCCAAGTAACCATTCCAAACTCACCCATCCATCGATTACATTCAAAGCTGATTAACTTTTGCCATTCCCACACAGATGCAGGGCAAAGTTCACATCTGATTTAACAAAGCTGGATTTTGTTGGATTTGAGAGAGTTCAATTTCAAGACATTAAAACCTGTTCAACAGTGCATGTTAAGAATAATGGTCCAAATCATTAGTTATTCCTTCATACGTAGGTGGTAACACTTGACTCATTACTTAAGGGTTACCCCCCCACACAAATTAATTCCCACCAAGAACCCATGCATGATCTTGTTCACAATAAAAACATAATCATTAACATTTTAGACACATTTTAATTTATTGATTAATAATTAATTAGTAGTTATATTAAATTAGTCATAGTTAGTTAATAGTTCTCAATTAAGCAGATCAAATTCAGTAATTATTAATGACCTATCAGTGAACTACCTCAGTCATCAGTTTGCTATTACTTACTGATTAGTTAATCATGTTTCCATATTAGTTAATTGTAGTAACTAAAGTGTTAATGTAGTACTACTCATTTGTCCTGCATTAAATCCTACATAGTTACCTATTAATGATGGACCATTATTATAAAGTTGTGGAGCGGAGGGGGGCGGGGCCGGTCGGAATATCGCGCGCCCGGTCCCCAATCAGCCTGATGAGGCGCGCGAGGGATAAAGGCGGCCGGTGACGATTGTTCGAGAGAGAGAGAATTACGGACATGTCCGTCATGTGTGTTGTGTTGTCTTTTAAGTTTTCCATTAAACTATGATTTATATCGTCAAGCCGGTTCTCGCCTCCTCCTTTCCCATCCTTTAACTGTGTTACAAAAGTGTCACTGAAAATTAATATACAACAAGGCTGAGTGCATAGTATATTTTGTAAGTGCATAGTACTTAGTGTGTCGTTTAAGACACAGCTTCTGTTTTAGCTATGTAGCATGTACTTTAGGGGACATATTTTGTGGTTTTGTGCTTGTGGCCACACAACCAGATGGTATGAATGCATTAGATGTTAGGCTACACAAGCATGACTCATCATGTGTTATCATCATGATATCATATATCAATAGAGAAGTGTCCAGGAGGAGCTCTGATGATCTATTATCAAGGAGGGGCGTATAGCTATTTTTTGCGCAAAAACACATTTGGTCTGAATGGTCCCTAACATTAGATGCACAGACGAGGATGATGAACTAGATTGATATATTTAAAAGTAACAAAAACAGATCACCTGAAGAGCAGAGTCAGAGTCAGAGTCAAGACCACACCCTTCAAGATCAGCCCAATTCCAGAGCACCTAAAACCAATGAGACCCAGACCAAGGGCATGTTTATGTGGTCTCGGGAGATACCAAGACAACAAGATCAAGACTCCAACTCTGCAAAAAAATAGCTTGGAGCATCTCAGTACCATATTTTTTAAATATGGACCAGTAAATCCTTTCATTTTCAAATGGCAGTCACTAACGCCATTTTTTTTGGCTTTCTTTTTTTTTCTCTATTTTTGAACATGCTGCATGCTCTTAAAGTGCTGGATTTTGTAGACAAATGCAGAAAGAAAGAAAAGAAAACAGCATATTAGAAGGTGTATTCCAACACGCAAAAAACTGGCAGCGATTCTTGCCAAATGCTTACAATTATAGGAAAGAGGTGAGTTAAGTGCTCGTTTTGGCAGCTGCAGATCCAGTTCTTGCAAAGTTCATCATTCGGGATCTTTCAGCATATAATTTCTGCTAAATTTTAAGCACATATTCCTTGAAAAAATGTGATTGTGGGCTGTGGTTTTCTCTGGAAATGCACATTTAATGCAAGCAACATAAGTCTGAATCTATCAATTTATTCATTTAGAAGAAAAGAATCCAATATGCTGAGCCACAGGAGAGAAGACAAGTTACACTCATAAAGGCACAATTTCTTCCCTCGATTCATCTCTCTCACACTTTTTTTTTTAGCCCTCCCTAATACTCTCTCTCTCTCCCTAAAACAAACACACAAAATGCTGAATACTTTTTACATCTGTTGCAACTAAAAGTTCAAACAGGCTGCTAATCCCCAGTAACTAGACTCAGGTTTCTCAAGCAGACAGTGCATACTTCAAAACATACTTCATACCACTGGCACAGAGGGTTCTCACATTAAGACCATCACTGTTCACACCCTTTCTACCTAAAATGGTCTTTCTTATCACCTTGACAGGCCATTGGAGGGGAAATCATACCACGTTTCATCATACCACGTTGGTGGAATGACCTTCCCAACTCAATCCGTGAAGCTGACTCACTCTCTAGCTTCAAAAAACGGCTAAAAACACATCTTTTCCAAGAGCACTTAATCAAAAGGATATGGCGTTATTGGCAGTTCCAAGGTGAAATGTCCACTGAGTGGTGCCAAAAGCAAGTCAAATTTGGTCCCAAACAAATGAGGTTTTTACAGTTAATGCTCTTTCGAGTTTTAAATCAACCTACATCTCTACCCTAAACCTTAACCTAACCGATAGTGTTATAAAAGCAAATGTGAAATAACAAATGCAATTTCTGAAACAACCACCAATCATTTGTGGTGCTTCTGTGACACTTTGTCTCATGGGTCATCTCCATGACTCATACCATAGTACTTTGCATGGCTATTTCCATTAGTGGAGCTACTGTGCAAATTGATTGCACTTGAACAAGCTTGTAAATTTACTTGGTTATGTATTGCAAATGTTAAAACATATTGCCTTACAAGTCATGCTCTATAGTAAAAGGGATCTGATGTCATGAGATAACATTGCGAGTTCACAAGAATTGCAATTCACAAAAATGCATAATTCTTTGTCTAAATTGGCTCTTTAATCCCTGTGTGGAAACATATGAATACATTTAGCAACTAATCTTTATTTACTACTTGTTTAGATGGATCTGAGCCCATAAATCAAGACAGCATTGGTGTCCACATGATCCCAAAAGCTCTGTCCAGCAGCATCTGGCCTGCGTGTGTCTATCCACCCATAAGAAAGCATTGCGTCAGTTCAGACATAGGGGGAAGCCCCGTTCCACACGTCAGGGCTGGGACGACCTCTCCCGGTCACACCCAAACAATCACAGTCAAAACAACAATGTCAGAGTTGGCGTGTTCGGCTGCAGGTGAGCAAGAGCGGTGGTATTCATTGAAACGTAGAAGCTGGTGATTGACAGGTAAAGTGATGGAAAAAGGAGCTTTTAGTGTAATTATTACCAGGGTGGTGACAAATATAACCATGCACTCAAAGGCTTTGGAAATCACAGAGGTCTGTCCAACATCACTTCTTTTTAAGCAGAACCTTGCACTCAGTAAGTGATAATTAGCTGTTTGGATGGACAGCATTGTACCTCTTGTCGTTCCACTGTAGGATAATGGGCGTCTGAAGTATTCCATGTAGTCATCTGTGCCACACATTTCAAAGCACATTTGCTTCTTAAAGTTCCCTCAGGTTACATTTATCTCAGTAAATGCATTACAGTCAGTCTGTCTGTCTATCTATCTATCGTCTGTCTCTCTGTCTGTCTGTCTGTCTGTCTATCTATCGTCTGTCTCTCTGTCTGTCTGTCTGTCTGTCTATCTATCTATCGATCTATCTATCTATCTATCGTCTGTCTCTCTGTCTGTCTGTCTGTCTAGTCAATTAAAGTCATGTCAAATTTATTTGTATAGTGCTTTTCGAAACAGCCGTTGTTTCAAAGCAGCTTCACATTAAATTATGTTTATAACAGAAAATGTATGGATATAATGCCAATATAAGTTATTTATGTTTAGATCTATTAGTGGTTAAAATGAGTATACTAAGAGTTGTGAGTCAAAGGATAAACAAAATTATTTTGTATGAAAGTTTTTGTGTTAGAGTCCTTGAAGTCATTCTGAATTATTACAGTATGTCTGTCTGTCTGTCTGTCTGTCTGTCCGTCTGTCTGTCCGTCCGTCCGTCCATCCATCCATCCATCCATCCATCCATTCACCCATCCATCCATCCATCCATCCATTCACCCATCCATCCATTCATCCATCCATTCACCCATCCATCCATCCATTCACCCACCCATCCATCCATCCATCCATCCATCCACCCATTCACCCATCCATCCATCCATTCACCCACCCATCCATCCATCCATCCATCCATTCATCCATCCATTCACCCATCCATCCATCCATTCACCCACCCATCCATCCATCCATCCATCCATCCATCCACCCATTCACCCATCCATCCATCCATCCATACACCCATTCACCCATCCATCCATCCATCCATACACCAATCCATCCATCCATCCATCCAATCTATGTAAGTTTTACAATAAAGCTTTTCAAACGGCTACTTCTTTCTCACATAGTAGTAACAGTAAAATGGCTCAGATTCAGTGGGTCAAAAGAAAGTTTAGATTTGATTTACCTGTGTCTGCTCGCTGCCCGAGCCCCGTTTAAAGGCTGCGTCTGAGTCTGAGTCCCAGCGTACAGGTTATACCGCTGAGGATACGAGGCGCTACAAACATCTCCTGAGAAAAGCGAAAGCAGCATCAACATCAAGGGAGCTGCTCCATCCATCACAGCGCGCATCGATCTCAAACAATGTATAACACTTTAGAACTGATTAGTTAACTCTATTGAGCCTTTATTCCACTAAGATATTGGTTTCACAGTAGTTACAGGAGCTGCTTTACACTCCCAGAAGCTCGTATTATCGATCCATAACACGCGCCTCGAACGCCGCTTCCAGAACTGTTGGATAAATCTCTCAAATCGACGTGTAAATGCGCTTTGCCTCCTCTCGCGCTGATAAAACGACCTAAACTCCCTCGATCCTTCTTTTGAATGGTTAGTAATATTTGTCGGTACATCCAAACATAGCAATCCTAATTGGCTTCCTGAAACCTGGAGGAGATTTCTTGGAAAAGGGATGTAGTTGGAGAGAGGGGAGCCAGTGCGCTCTCTGACGCACACCAACGTCCCCAACACACTCTCTCCTCATCTCCCTCCCTCCGAAAGCTCCTAAAACACTCCCTCCAGTCCACACATAACAGAATCACGGCCATCTATGCATAAAAGCCAGCATTACCACGTGTGTGAATACTAGAAGTAATTATGAAATCTCAGTGACATGGAAAGCAGTGATTGAATCCATGTGCTTTATGTCCCACATCTGATGTGCATTGTGGTAACTTTTGGTGAAGAAAGCAGCTTTTGTGTTTTTGAGAGACCCATTTCACAAAGTTTGATTTCATTGTGTTTTTGTTCTTGTAAAAAAAATCGTAGCATTGTTTCAGACAATTACACTAAATGCAATGGGTGAATCAAAGAAAAGATGTAAAGAACATGACAAGGACATAGTATTTCACCCCAAAATTAAAATAAATAAATAATATATATTTTTTTCAATAATGCTTAAAAAAACAGACATTTAAAGGCATTTCAAAGACAAAAATCAATTTCTGCAATGCAATGCAATGCAAAAAAAAAAAAAAAAAACCTCTAAGCTAAAATAGGCTTTATTTTCTTAATGTGTAATTTCTTTCTAATTTTTGGTGTAAAATGTGACCTGGTCGTGTTTTTGTGAGATTCACCCATCAAGGGTGGCAACACGCTAGGTGAGACATCATAATACACATTTTACAAAATGTGAAAAGATGACTGCATTTCTTTTTTTCTCTTTTTTTAATTTTTTAAGATCTTACTCCCTTTCCTCACTCAGCCCCTGCGTTTATGCTGATCTAAGGATTTGTATGGACAAATCACAAATATTGCTTCAAAAACACATTCGCAATACAGTAAATGTCAGCCAACTGTGTGTTATTTTAAAAAAGCAGATCTCAGAATGTTTAAAGAATGTTTCTCACTGGTTTATCTCTGAAAGATCGATCTTTTCCACTCCTTTGAAGCCCTACAGCTGTGAAAAACTACAGCATTTGTTACACTTTCCAAAAGTGGGATGGCTTTGAGCTGAAAAAAAGAGAGAAGAAAATAGCAAAGAATGCCTGCTGCTCTTCAATAGAGGAATGTAAACCAAACATCTGTGGTTTAGAAGATGATGGTAAAACTGCATCCAGGATCAAGGAACTAAATATACCCTCACTGATGAGTGAAATGCTGTCTGTACTGTATGTGAGAGAAACAGAAAGCTAAAGAGAGAGACATGGGAATGGGGTAGCAGGCAGTTTGGGCAATCTTCTTCTGTCTCTCATTTGTGTGGACAGCATAAGGCACAGAAGTATTGGTGAAGTATTTCAGTAATGTCGTGCAACGCTGTTTTCCATACCACCAAGACCACCTGTATCAGTGACCTGAGTTGACCTCAGGCACCAAACAGACCCCCAACTTGCTAATTTACCACCTCCCAGCTTAGTCATGCGTGTTCAGGCAAGAACTCTAAACTGGGAGGTTATCAGGTTTTGAGTATCAGTTGTATGTAACATATTAAGAGAAATGCATAGCTAATGGCACTATGTTCAAAATAGGGCCTGAAACCTAAAAAAAATTAAATAAAAGAATATTCCAGATTTATTACATGTTAATCTCAGTCAACTGCATTTGTGGCATAAAGTTGATTACCATGAATATTCATTTCGATTTGTTCCTCCTTTTCTTGAAAAAAACAAAAAATAAAGGGGGACTTACAATGGAAGTGAATGGGGCCAATCCGTAAACTTTAAAATGCTAAATGTTTCAAAAGTATAGCCACAAGACATAAATAACATGACTTTAGTATGATAAAATTGCTCACTAACCTTTTCTGTGTAAAGTAATATCCAATTTCACAACTTCGTAGCCATGACGACATGATGTGAACCCTAAAACAATCATAACAAATATGTATTTAAACCATTTTGCAGCTCAAATAATACACACATTTTAACAACATGATTAATGTGCGCATTAATACATATTATAAGCTTTACATTTCTGACTTTAAACACTATAAATAAAAATATGCCTTTTTTTTGTGATAGGCAACATTATAATTTTATTTTCAACAAACGGTCAGTGAAAGTGAAACTTTAGCAATTATCCTGAGATCGATTTATATATACAGCATTTACAAAAAATAAAAAAAAAATTGATTTGTGCCTGTAATCATTTATGAAAAGTAATACTATTGCTACATGTATCCTATAAATGAAAAGACCATAATGCATCTACTCTTAGCATGGAATGTGAGCTCAAATGGTATCACTGCTTTGGGGAAAACCTGACAGTCTTTGTGCCAGCAATACATCCGGTTCAGTGTTAATCCACAGTCAGTCTTTTGGCTGTTCTGTCAGAGTAATTCGTCAGGCTTCTCACCAATGAAAAAGCCTCATTGGCCTCAGGCTGGGTAGCTGTAGCGTGGCAGAAGGTCTTTAATGTTAGAGACAGTTTGTGTTGTTAAGGGCAGGGTCAGCTGATCGTATGGCTGGTTTCCACGTGTAGAAAGGAGGAAGCTCTGGTGGGTGAAATTTTGTGTGGTGGCAGACTACAAGGCTACAATCATAAACAGAAACAAATGTTTCTTAAAGGGCAAAATTATACATGTTGAACTCTTTTATTTTTCCTATTAAAAGTGTTTAATTTCATGGCTGTTCAATTAAAAACAAATGCCTTGCTCCCAATAAGCACAACCTTCAAAAGCAATGGTACAGCATTACTGAATGCGATTATACTATACAATGTAAATTTTCTATTGAAATGCAAATTTTCATTATAATTTTCAGTATATACTGCTCATGCATATGAGTATCACAGCCATATTGAGTTTTTGCTTACAATTAAATTGATATTCTTTAAGAAACAAGTATTTAATTAACCGATGATCTAGTTATTCTTATCATAATAATACATATAGTTATTCAAATATATATGGTGTATAAATAATGTCTTCACCATCACAATCACCAAAACAATATCAGTGCTTCTCTTTAAATCTAGGCACGTATAAAAATATGTGGTTTAATTATGTTCGCTTGTTTACACAACATTTATAATAAAAACATGATTATTGTGAAAATTTACTTTGGAGGATAGAATTAACAAAAATATTCAAATTCATTCTTAATTGTTTTAAACCAACAACAATTTGCAAGAATGGACTTCTGATTACAAGTCGTATCCTTCCCCATAAGACAACTTCCCCATGTGACAACTAGCCCCGATCTCCTATACAGTTTATGGGGTGGTAGCAGTGTTCAGGGAACCTGTTTGAAAAATAATGAATATTTTTGAAATTCCATTGGGTACAAATAGTGCCAACATTAAGCCCCATTAGTTAGCTTTGAGTTGTGTGTAGTTTTAGGTCATTATGGATACCAGAAATGAAGTATAAGACCATGTGCTTCTGTATAGCTACCCTGTTAAAAACAACCTCCCAGATCCACCAGTTATTGATTGCACTTTAAGTTAAGTGATATCAAAAATCTCAAGTATGTACATAACTAATGGAAATTCATCCAATGTACAATCCACAACGTGACGCCTAAACGTCATCCCAAAACACTTGACCAAAATGTTTTGAGAACAACCAGCTGTGCTAGACAACCAGGCACATTTGGAATACGATTGCTGCTCTACATTTACAGTCACATCAACAGCTGTGTTTACTGTATAATTAGGGGGTCTCCGTCCCCTCCACCACCATCCCCTGCATCCTACCATTCACTCTGGTATCCCCCAGTCCTTAACCACTGAGTGCTTTTCCACTGGCTGCTGCCTTTGGTCTCCTCCACAGCCAGTCACCGCACAACCCAGTATCGGTCGATACACTAAACCCCAGAAGGGTTAGAAATGGAGTACCTGCTGTGCTGTATAATCTCTATTGCATATGATTCTTAGTTCTGTTATTTTTATCAGAACACAGTTTTAAAGAAAATAACTGACTGACATTGTTGTGGCGGTCTTAATGCATAAGCTCCAACACAATGAATCGAGATTCTCAACAAGACAAAGCCAGATGTTGCTCTTTCATACCTCGGGCGACTTAATGGAGTTCTTAGTAGCTCTGATAATTTGGCCTTGAAAGACGTGTAGGCCAAAATTTGCTCTCCATTTAATCTCTGGAGCAATCTTTAATATCATGACTTCAACAACTAACTTTTTCTATGTGTTAGGGGAAGGGTGTATTTTGTAAGTTTGCATTTATTTGCATTTGCATCTGTTGCTCTATATTACAAAGGTTAAACTGTGAGTGAACATCCTCAAAATGAATTTCTCATCCAGAGAGGGGCCATCAATAATTGTTATTTCTTGGAATCGTCCAAATGTGTAAAATTCACATAAACTGTAGAATGTCACAAACTCTGAGTTGCTGTTTTCCCCCATGAATCATCCATCACCCTGTAAAATTATATAAAAAATTTTGGAAAACACTCTGTGTTATATGCAGAAGTGTGTATGGAAACTGTATCCTGTGTATGTGGGGTTGCCACACCACAGAATCACCTTAGCAACAATCCTCAAGATCCATAAAAGTGAAAATACAAAACAGATCATCAGTGTAAAATAATGCCGATGAACCCAAGTGACCATACTTTCTTAGTACTTTCTAAGAATGATGATAGATAAGCTGCCTTACTGTGTAAATATTATTGTTCTCCTTGCTTTATTTAGGTTTAGCCCATTTTAGACATTTTTAGAGCATTGTTTGAGAGATGTTTTTTCATCGGCAACTGTATTTAGGAATTATTTATCCCACACAAGCCCCCAACCTTAGCTAAATGTGAGTAGGGAAAATAATACATACAATGGCCCCAAAAGGTATTTGGACTCTTCAGCCACACTTAACAAATGTAGGATTTTATTTGCATAAATTAAGAAAATATCAAACCAATGTGCATCCACAAGACAAAATCTCAATATTTTCTCAAAACTAACCTTACTTTGCCATTTTTGCAATTATTTTGAACCAATTTGCCCCAAGGTCATTTTAGTGGATATATGATGTCAGTTCCCCTGAAGTTCACACAGGTGTCCTAACAAAGTACCACAGGCGTAGTTCATCTCATTAACTATGGACATGTTTCACTTATTTTGACAACCAGAAAGTACCAACATACTTATACTGTATACTGTAATGATTTGAAACATAACAAACTTCCCCATAGCAAAGAAAAATCACAAATGAGATTTCCATCTGAGATGTTTCTCTTAGACAACAATGAGATTAAATGAAGAAGAATATAGACTTCTGCTTAAATCTGTAAAATCACAGATGTCTAACATGTGTGTCCTCTAGAGTTTTAGAAAGAGATCTCAAAGATATCTTAAATCGTGCTCATATTTAACAAGATATTCACGTATGCTATATTACATCTGAGATTTCAACATAAACTCATACATTTCTTATCAAACTCTTCTGAGATAAAGCTCCATACTCTTACTAAGTCAGCAATTTCCTTCTTTGTTTCTATTTTCATTTCTCCTAAGGCTCGTCTTGTGAGCTGTGAAAGAGCAACACATTTTTCCTCTAGGAGCAATTACATTTTCCTCAAGGCCATTTTGTGAAATGTTTTGTTTGCAAAGTGTGCTTGTGCAATCTTTGTTTTTTTAATAAATACCACTAGGTCTGATATTTGTTATCTAATTTATTCATACATTCTAATTGTGTCTAAACATTTGTTCAGATAGTGCGTTCTCTGGTCATTTACATTTTGTTAACAACATCCTTTAAAAATCATCAATCTAAGACTCAAAAATCAGTTCCTTCCACATTCCTACAACAGCAGCTCCAACAAGTCGCACTCATTGTCGACTGCAGTTTAGAGCCACACAAAAATATATTCCAGAGCAGCTGAGAATGCTTCAGAAGATTCCGATTCAGGCTGTAATTTTAGTGTGCAGACAGCTTGAGAGTTGCACACAGCTAGCCATGTGCTTGTTTTCTCTCTTTGTAATTCTGGTTGTGGATTTGTGAATGTATAAAGGCCCACCCATGCATTGTAATTAAAGCTAACCATTGTTTTATAGCTGCGCCTCTAGGTTTGGGGCAAACATTTAACAGTGTGTGTCACTTCTACACAGGTTGTGCACAGGGAAATATAAGACTAAATGTTTGGAAACTGTCAAACAGCTCAGCTGATTATAGAGCACAAATTACAGACAATTACAATCACTGCAGAAGCGTAAGACCCAAATGAAAAGAGGATTGCTCTTTTGTAGCTCAGAAGGCTTACAGGGTCATTCTGTGACAACTCAACCAGAGAGGTTTTCTGGAAAAATACATAAATGAATATGAAAGCCAAATGATTAAAAGTCAGGGATCAATACTAATGGAGAAATCCATTATTTTATAGAGGGGAGCAAAAATGACTATTTTCGCCTAAATGATTTGGAGCAAAACAAATCAGATAAAACAGAAACAACCTTTAATAGGTGGCACTGGCAGCATCATTATTGCATCATATAGAAAGGTAGATATTAGAGCTTCATGGATGTACATCTTTGAAATCCAAAAACTAAATACAGGTATTGCACAAACTAACTAAATAGCCACAGTTGTTATTCTTAAAAATAAGAATATCAAATGTATTTTTAGACTCTCGAAATTTGAGATTTCTAATTTTTTTAAGCCAATAAATCAATGTACATTTCTAGTTTTAACATTATTTGTGTTTCAGACATGTATTTTGTTGGAAAAATAAACTAGCTTCACACCATGTGACCCACATTTGATTTTCAACCATTACAATTTGGTAAATTGGAACAATTTAAAGATAGAGACACATTTATTGTCCAATTTCTCTGGGATTTAACCATATAGGGCCTCAGAATAGAAAATACAAAAACATTATTTTTTTTAACCAGAATATAAAAGGACATTAAGATATATATAGTACTTCTGGAGTTATAGCCACTCCAAATTTGGAAAAACAGCACAAAATATTTTTGTTTGGACTCACACTATTGCCGTCTAATGGAATAAGGAGAGCGGAAGTCAACTGATTTCAGTAATAAACCTACCTATCTCTGTAAAAACTAAATAATAATGCTTCCACCATTATAAGGTTATTTGTTTACTAGCAGTTTTGTTCCAAAATCATAGGCGAACATTGACAAGTTGACACATATTGACACATATTTAGGTTTTTCAGAGAATGTATTTTTAACATGTGTATTTTGTCATACTGTACTGGCAGAGTTTTTATAGTCAAAACAAGTGAAAAAATCTACCAGTGCTGAAGAAGTAATCCAAAGTATTTAGAATACATTACTGACCTTGAGTAATCTAATGGAATACGTTAAAAATGACATTTTACAGCATGTATTCTGTAATCTGTAGTGGAAAACATTTCAAAAGCAACACTCCCAACCCTGCAAATATAAATATATATATTGTCAAAATTGCCAGGGAATTTTATGACTTCCAATCACAGGTTTAGACTGCACATGTTGCTTTAACCTACGATTTTCCCAAAGACTTCCGTACTCCAATTACAGGAAAGTGTCTTTACCCTGAGGGGTCTGTGATAAACTCCATGGAGGGCTGACCTCTCGGTCACAGGTCACCTGTGTGTCAGACTTAAGGCTGAACAGCTAAAGTTTATGTGTTCCTCATGAGCACCTACAAAATTGCTGACAATTTGTCTCAGTCAACTTTTCTGTTTTCACTATAGTTTTTCTGCTTCATTATCAGTATATGATACATGTTTGCCATATTAAAACAATTTTTGGAGTTTTGAATCCCACATATAAATCACATGATGACTGTAATTTTCTGCTCTTGTTCGCAGAATTCTTTGAAATTCACTTTTTCCAGGTAACAGTAATCTCAAAAATAATTAAACTTCAAAAAACAAATTCCCTCAGAGAATTAAGCCATGAGAGCAATTTGATAAGATATACTATTTCTGAGGTGATTATTCCAATACCACATCCAGTGTGTTATGGCTGGTGTGGTATGTTCCAGTAATTATCATGTTGGTGTAAATATCATACTCCAAAGACAGAGCATGCATTTCCTCTGGATAACCAACAGATGTCTTAAATTATTTCAGAATGTGTTGGTCGCCAGGATGGAAAATGGAAGCACTTGTAACATTGAATCCAGTTTTCATGTTTCATTGCCACTGTTTTCTACCGGAGTTGTTGGCTATTGTATAAATAAGGGTGACCAAGGATCTATTTTTATGCCAAAAATTCATTTGGACACCAATTTTTTTATTATTTAAAACCTGCTAAACTGCTGCTTGTGAAATGTTTCCTTGAAAAGTATGCTTGCACTATCTTATTCTAATAAATGCCACTTGATTTTATATTTTGCTGTCTAGTATAATGAAAAGACATTCACATTTTACATATGGTAAAACGTGTCCAAATACTTTCAGGGGCCACTGGGCTTCTAAAATCTTGTTAATATTTCTAGCACACAGATTTGGTTGTTATAGTCAAATAAAGAAACAACATACTAATTTAAGCCTTTGATGTTGGTGCTGCAATTCCCATTTTCTGTGCTTCAGTTTTATGAATTCCCAGAGACGCTACCTCTACTATGTCTGCCATGTAACAAGAGAGTAATGGGACCTCTGTTACATGTTCCAACCATCTAAAAAAAATATAGTTAATTAATCCAATGTGGCAAGCTAGACCTGGTGCAAAATATTACCCTGTCTTATTATTCAAAGTTTCTTGAAGTCCATCCCATTTTTGGGCTAACCCATTGTTATTTTAGGCACATGAACAGCACATACTGTATGAATTACAGTTGAGCAGCTTACAAAGACAAAAGGTTTTTAAAAGGTTAAAAAAGGTTTAAATAAATTCACTTTTAAATGTGTGTGTCCGATTCAAAGAAGTTATCAGTAGAAAACATGCAACAAGAGTAGGACAGAGAATTTGTGGGACTGTGATTTATGGGTATCCCACCTGCTCCCTGTCAAAAAGCCTTCAGGGATATGTAGATATGTTAACAATGCAATGGTAGGGAAAGAAAATTCATTGCATTCTTCAACAAGTTACTCCTGATGGACCTTTGAAGAAAAAAGTCTGAAACCTCCTGTTAAATGGGAAATGTCCTTATCTTTCCTGGATCTTTATCTTTCCTTCACCCAAAATGAAAGTCTCATGTTAACCCAGTCCTGTGTGTTGCATGCTGTTACAGTAGTTCAGCTAGTGTGGCATTTCCAGTAACAAGCCACTTTCCCCCAATGAGTTGAGGTGTAGCTTCATAAAACGCTACATCGCTGTTTTTGACACAGAATGCACACTGAAGCTTTACAGTCGAATTTGCTGAGGGAGTAAAACACGTTTTCCGAAGTAATCCTCTATCTGTGAGATGTAGTGTTGTAAAGTCTACAACATTTAAGTGAATCAGTTTGTTTGGACAGTTGAATTGAATTATATTTTTTTCGACTGGGTACATTTAATGATTCACCAATTTATTGTGGTGACTTTAGTTCGTTTTGACAGTTCATGTAAACAAACCAACTAAAATACATGATTCACCAACTCAATAAAATGTACAGAGAAGTCCAATTCATTGTAGTGAATCAGTTCATTCAGATGGTTCATATAAATTAACTGGCAAAAATAAATGATTCAACAATTCCATTAAATGTAGTATAAAGAAGTCCAATTAATTTGAATTGAATCCAATTCTTGTAAAAGAACTGGCTGTGGCAGTGGGGCGTGGTCAAGCGTCCGTCCGGAGAGAGAGAAAGCGTGAAAGGCTCTTACACCTGAGCTAAATGATGTCTAACACCTGTCTAATTTCAATTTCAGTGAGCATGCGGTGACCGGCATATAAACGGCCACACCACCGTCACAGAGAGAGAAAAACACGAGTGACCAGTGTCTGGCATGTCTTATTAAATGTTTATTGTGAAGCTGAAGAGTTTATGCTGTTGTGAGGCGAAGTTTATTTTGACAACGTTTGTGTGACACTGATCTGATTGAACTGAGAAAAGCTCTGAGAAGAGTTCACATAAAGTGTTGAAGGCAGAGAAATAAAGAGCCTTACTTGACTGCATCATTGCTCTCCGTCTCCTCCCTTCCACCTCCGAACTTGGGGTTCTTAAACCGGCTTAAATAAATGATTTACCAGTTCAATTATGTTGCCTAGAGAAGTCCAATTTATTGTAGTGAATTGGTTCGGATTGTTCATGTTTAGAAACGGGCTAAAATAAATGGTTCACCAATTCAATTATATGCAGCGTAGAGTGGTCTAATTCATTTTTAGTGAATTGGTTCATTTGGATAGTTCATGCCATTCACCATTCAAACACACTGGTTAACTTTAGGCCTAGCGCACTGCATGTTTTTCACAATAGATATATATAATGGGGTGTTTTAACATTTTATTAAGTAGTTTTATGTTCATTTTTCTGTTTAGTATTGCATTAAAGGTGCTGTAATTGTTTTAAGAATTTTGAAACTTTCATGACATTAGCTGTTGAATTAGCAATGCCCCCTTTTTCCAAAACAAAAAGGATAATTTTGAGAACAAATCCGAGCAAAAGAGCAGCATTGTTTGTTCCTGTGGCTGTCAAATTCAACAGTGGCACAATAGTGCCCTCAACTGGCAAACATTATGAATCATAGCATCAGTGATACACTTCAAATACAACACTATGAGAACGCAAAGCGCTTTACACTGTGACACATTCACCCATTCATACACCAATGGCGGTAGAGCTGCCATGCAAGGTGCTAGCCTGCCATTGGGAGCAACTTGGGGTTCAGTGTCTTGCCCATGGACACTTCGGCATGTGGGCCAGGATTCGAACCACCAATCCTGCGATTAGTGGCCGACCCGCTCTACCAGCTGAGCCACAGCCAAAAATCTTAATTTAGTTTTTATTTCTATTTCGTTTAAAAATTTAGTTTAGTTTTCATTTTGTTTGTTAGTTTTAGTTTAGTTTTTTTTTTTTTAGGTATCTTCATGTTAAGGTGATAGAAGGTTTGAAGGTTAAATCTATCGCAACAAAAACGAAAACAAAATATTTTTTAAGACTATTTATATTTTAGTTTAGTTTTTCAGAGCCATGAAAATTTATTTGAGTTTAGTTTCAGTTTTTCCAATCATGTTGATTTTTATTTCAAAAGTAGTTTTAATTTTCGTTTTAG
Organism: Xyrauchen texanus; assembly: GCF_025860055.1. Classification (NCBI taxonomy): domain Eukaryota; kingdom Metazoa; phylum Chordata; class Actinopteri; order Cypriniformes; family Catostomidae; genus Xyrauchen; species Xyrauchen texanus. The sequence continues at coordinate 6,447,565 of NC_068297.1, forward strand.
GTTACGATAATGTAACAAGGACTCAGGCTGGTTGGGATCCATATGCGGCTTTATTAGGTAAGTGCAAATACAGGTTGTACAGGCAGGGTCAGAAAACGGTCAAACAGGGTTAGAAGAGGACAGGCAGGCTCGAAACAAGAACAGGCAGAGGGTCAGGGCAGGCAGCAAACTATCGTGAACGGTAACCAGGCTGGGTGGGCTAAGGCAGGCGGCAAACTAACGTGGTCGAGGGAAAACAGACTAGGTCAGTACACTGGATAACTAGACTAAAGAATAAACACGCTCAGAAATGTGGCCTAGGCAAACAAGACTTCGCAAGGAGGACATAAGCTAGCACGGTTAAATAGACAGGTGTAATGGGCATCAACTGGGGAACAATCAAACCGGGGTGTGTGAGCTAATGGGGAAATGAGTAAGGGCGGTTAGTACTCGAGCGAGAGCGATCTCCGAAGACCGGGAGAGGAGGCGCCCTCGCCGGTGTTCGTGACAGAGCCCCCCCCTATGAGCGGCTCCTGACGCGAAGACGAGACCTACGCCGAGGTCTTCCCCTAGGTCGAGGGGCCGGTCTCTCCGGGTTGGCCCGATGGAACTCGGTGATGAGGTTGGGGTCGAGGATGTCATTGGTGTCGACCCAGGATCTCTCCTCCGGGCTGTACCCCTCCCAGTCTACCAGGTACTGGATCTGACCTCGGCGTCGCCTGGAGTCGAGCAGTCTTCGCACCAGGAATGCTTCCTCACTGCCCACCACCAAGGGAGGGGGGCCGTGGGTTGCCTCCTCATCGGCCCTCGGAGCGTCGGCCGGTTTCAGTAGGGAAACATGGAAGGAAGGAGAAACACGGTAATTAGAGGGGAGTTGCAAGCGAACAGTGACAGGGTTAATTTTACTAAGGATTTTGAAGGGACCCACAAACCTTGGACTGAGTTTCTTGCAGGGTAGGTGGAGACGGAGGTCTCGGGTGGAGAGCCAAACCCATTGGCCTGGGGCATAGTCGGGGCCGGGCGGCGATGTCGGTCCGCCTGCGTCCTGAAGCGGTTTACGGCCCGCTGTAGGTGGACGTGGGCCTGGTTCCACACTGCCTCACTACGTTGAACCCATCATTAACAGCAGGTACCTCCGAGGGTTCTCCAGACCAGGGAAATAGAGGGGGCTGGTACCCCAGGATGCACTGAAAGGGGGTCAGGTTGGTGGATGGCTTGAGAAGGGAGTTTTGGGCGTACTCGGCCCATGGGAGGAACCGGCTCCAGTCCGACTGGTTGAGGTTACAGTACGTGCGTAGGAACCTGGTCACCTCCTGGTTGAGTCGCTCCGCCTGGCCATTGGACTGAGGGTGGTACCCTGAGGAGAGACTGAGTTTGACATTTAGCAGGCGGAAGAAGGCCTTCCAAACCCTGGAAGTGAACTGGGTTCCCCGGTCCGAGACAATATCCTCGGGAAGTCCGTAGAGACGGAACACATATTGGAACAGATGTTCGGCGGTTTCTAGGGCGGTGGGCAGTTTGGGCAGGGATATGAGGCGGCAGGCCTTTGAGAAGCGGTCCGTGACGGTGAGTATGGTGGTGTGTCCATGGGAGCTGGGCAGGTCAGTGACGAAGTCCACCGCGATGTGAGACCAGGGGCGCTGAGGTGTGGGTAGAGGCTGTAGAAGTCCAGCCGGAGGCTGCTTGGAGGACTTCGCCAAGTTGCACGCCCGACACCTCCTCACGAAATCGGAGGCGTCCTCAGATAGCGACTCCCACCAAAAGCGGTTTCTCAGGAGGCGCGTAGTTGCCGTGATGCCTGGGTGCCCGGAGGTTTGGGCGTCATGTACCCAGCGGAGTACTCTCTCCCGGAGGTTGGGGGGCACGAATGTCCGGTCAGGTGGACACTCGGGAGGTGGCGGAGCAGAGACATGAGCCTGGGTTATGTCGGCCATGATGTCCCACTGGACGGGAGCCAGGATGAGCGCAGGGGGAACAATGGGTTCGGCAGAAGGTTTCGGAGGTTTGGCCTCGTGCTGCCGGGAGAGCGAGTCGGCCTTGCTGTTCTTGGACCCTGGGAGGTAGGAAATGGAAAAGTCAAAGCGGGTGAAGAATAAGGCCCATCTGGCTTGTCGGGGGTTGAGGCGTTTGGCTGAGCGGAGGTATTCAAGGTTGCGATGGTTGGTCAAGACCTGGAACGGGTGTCTGGCTCCCTCCAGCCAGTGTCGCCACTCCTCCAGAGTGGCCTTGATGGCCAGGAGCTCGCGGTTGCCGACGTTGTAGTTTTGTTCGGCGGCGGTGAGTTTGCGTGAGTAGAAGGCACAGGGGAATAGCTTCGGTGGATTGCCATGGTGCTGCGAGAGTACGGCTCCTATGCCGGTGTTAGAGGCATCCACCTCCACCACGAAGGGAGCGTCAGGGTTGGGGTGGTGCAGGATGGGTGCAGTAGTGAAGCGTTCTTTAAGATGGGCTAGGGCTTGGAGGGCATCGGTGGACCAGTGAAGCTTGGTTCTCCCCCCTTTTACCATGGCGGTGAGTGGTGAGGCGATGGAGCTGAAGTTCCTGATGAACCGGTGAGAGAAATTAGCGAAGCCCAGGAAACGTTGAAGCTCCCTCACCGTTGTGGGTTGGGGCCACTCCCGAACGGCCCGTACCTTATTGTCGTCCATGGCCACCCCTTCTGGACTAATAACGTACCCCAGGAAGGCAACCGACCTTAGGTGGAACTCACATTTCTCGGCTTTGGCGTACAGCTGGTGTTTGATCAGGTGCTTGAGCACCGTTCTGACCTGACTGATGTGTTCCTCGATTGAGTCAGAGTAGATCAGGATGTCGTCGATGTAGACCACTAGGCACCGGTTGAGCATGTCGCTGAACACGTCGTTGATGAAGGACTGGAACACCGACGGGCTATTGGACAAACCGAAAGGCATGACCAGATATTCATAGTGGCCGCTGGTGGTAGAAAAGGCGGTCTTCCACTCGTCACCCTCCCGGATGCGAATGAGGTTGTAGGCGCACATTAGGTCCAGCTTGGTGTAGACCTTCGCAGTTCTTAGCTGTTCCAGGGCTGCAGGGATTAGAGGCAGAGGGTAGCGGAACTTGACTGTGACGTCATTAAGACCCCGGTAGTCGATACAAGGGCGGAGAGAGCCGTCCTTCTTGCCCACGAAGAAGAATCCGGCTGCCGCCGGGGAGGTGGAGGGTCGGATGAATCCCTTGGCTAGTTCCTCCTCGATGTAGGTCTTCATGGCTTGGGACTCGGGTTCAGACAAGGGAAAGATGCGGCCGCGGGGTGGTGTAGCTCCTGGCAGTAAATCTATAGCGCAGTCACTGGGCCGGTGGGGCGGCAGGAGGGAGGCCCTGGCCTTGCTGAAGGCCTCGCCCAGGTCAGCATATTCACTGGGAATGAGAGGGGAAAGACCGGGCACCACCTGAACCTTGGTGGCCCCCAAGCTGGGAGGAATCACAGTCTTTAGACATCTGGTTGAACAGGCCGTGCCCCACTGAGTGATTTGGTTGGTTCGCCAGGAGATATGAGGGTCGTGGAGGCGGAGCCAGGGGAGACCGAGAACTACTGGATGATTGGGGGAGGTGACGACGTTCAGGTGCACGGTTTGAGTGTGTAGGACGCCCACCTGCAGGAGGACGTCGATTGTGGTGTAATTCACTTGACCGGTGCCTAGAGGGCGCCCGTCTAACGCCGCCACTGTCAATGGAGGAAGGCAAACCGTTAGGGGAATGTTATGCCATCTGCAAAAACTCCCATCAATGAAGTTACCCGCAGCGCCGGAATCTATCATGGCCTGAGTGCTAACACTGTCTGATAAAAAACCGAGCTTGACAGGCACTTCTATACAGTCCCCGGTAAGAGAGGAAGAGAGCAGCAAACTCACCCTGGGTCGCTGAGGCTCGGGCGGCCGAGTTGGGCAGTTGGCGCGAATGTGTCCGGCTTGGCCACAATACAGGCAGAGGTGGTTGGAGAGGCGGCGTTCTCTCTCTTCCGTGGTGAGATGGGCGCGGTCGATCTGCATGGGCTCCGCGGTAGCGGGCTGTTGGGTTGCCGGAGCGGGCTGCAGAGTCAATCTGACCGGTCGTCTAGCGCGGATGAGATTATCCACGCAAATCGCCAACGCGATGAATTGTTCCAGGGAAATTCCCTCATCGCGACAGGCCAGTTCCAACTGGAGATGCGAATTCAGCCCCTGTCGGAAGAGGAGCCTGAGTGTGCTCTCAAGCCAGTCGGTTTGTGTAGCGAGGGTACGGAAGGTGAGAGCATTATCCGCAGCCGTGCGATTTCCCTGGCGGAGCGCCAGTAGCTGTTCCCCGGCAGATGACTCCTTCGATCATCCTCTCTGGGTGATCGAAGACTGCAATGAGGCTCTACATGAACGAGTCATAGGTGTATTGACCGAACCCCTGGTTGGTCCAGATCGCGGTCGCCCAGTCGAGAGCTCGGCCCGTGAGCACCGAGCTGACGAAGAGGATCTTGCTTTCGTCAGTGGGGTACAGCGCCGGTTGTTGCGAGAGGAAAATGAAGCATTGCATGACGAAGCCTCTGCATTTGTGGGGTGTGCCATCATACTTTTCTGGGAGCGCGAGTCGCGGGTTCGCGGAGGGTTGAGAGCTCGGAGCGAGTACGGGAGCTGATTGGGAGGAGGCACCTCGGCTGTGGGCACAGGAGCGGGTGCCGGTGTAGGTTGGTGCGAGGCCTGGACGGTTCGCATAATCTTCTCCATGGCAGCTGTGAGACGCCCGAGCTGATGTTGTTGGGCGGATAACAGGTTTGCCTGAGTGGAGAGTTCTTCTGACATTCCGGCTATTACCACTGGATCGATGGGCGGCGAAGTCTTCTGTAACGAGGACTCAGGCTGGTTGGGATCCATATGCGGCTTTATTAGGTAAGTACAAACACAGGTTGTACAGGCAGGGTCAGAAAACAGTCAAACAGGGTTAGAAGAGGACAGGCAGGCTCGAAACAAGAACAGGCAGAGGGTCAGGGCAGGCAGCAAACTATCGTGAACGGTAACCATGCTGGGTGGGCTAAGGCAGGCGGCAAACTAACGTGGTCGAGGGAAAACAGACTAGGTCGGTACACTGGATAACTAGACTAAAGAATAAACACGCTCAGAAATGTGGCCTAGGCAAACAAGACTTCGCAAGGAGGACATAAGCTAGCACGGTTAAATAGACAGGGGTAATGGGCATCAGCTGGGGAACAATCAAACCAGGGTGTGTGAGCTAATGGGGAAATGAGTAAGGGCGGTTAGTACTCGGGCGAGAGCGATCTTCGAAGACCGGGAGAGGAGGCGCCCTTGCCGGTGTTCGTGACAGATAATAACCTTGATGAGGATGAGTAAATAATGACAGAATTTTCATTTTTGGGTGAACTATTCCTTTAATATGTACCATGACTGTCTATCGTCTTCATCGAAAGTGTGTTCTTCATTTCAACTGTACTTTCATTGTATTTTACAATACATCAAAGAACACAGATGAATTAGGCAACATGCCTAGAGAAGTCACCATGTCCTGTGATAGTTGAATGTTTCAGCTCTGATGTTTATTTTCCTGTCTGAATGTCTGCCCAGCAGATTTAGCCAGTCAATGCTGTTCTGAAGGATGAGAAACAAGTCTCCTTTTCTACTTACGCTCTAAATCCGAAGGTAAAACCTTCAGTAACGTTGGCTGACCTTCTTTTGTACTGAACAGCTGTAGGCTTCAGTGGAACCCTGGAATTGACATAGAGGTTGCCAATAATGCCTTATTTTAGAAGACAGTAACAGGATTAAATAGAAACTCTTAGGTGCTCACTTGAGCTTTATTGCCCAAGGAGGACTTTGTCCATATCCAAAAAAACTCACAATTAAGTAAAACTTAACCCTCATGTTTTTCCAAACCTGCATGACTCACTTTCTTCTTTGGAACACAAAACATTTTGTAAGGTAGAATGTTAACTACAGTCACTATTCACTTTCATAGTGTGGAAAAAAGATGCAATGAAAGTGTATGGTGACTGAGGCTAAACCCTATCACCCCATCTATTTATTTTGCCAATATCTTTAAAACCTCATGAAGATGTGAAATGGATCAAGATTAATAATATACAAGGGTGTGAAAGCCTGGTCTCTTATGACAGACAGTGCATAATGTGGCATGTTTTATTAAAGGCTTTCTTTATATGCCCATTACAGAGGACCACAGCTGGAGCTCTGGAGGCAATGCTGTTTTATTGGACATCTCTAAGCATGTTTCAACTTAGCAACCCTGCTTCGGCATGCTGCACAGCTCACTGAAAATATGCCCAGCCTTTTGACCAACCCCACGTTCATCAGGACACACATTCTGCAGTGCCTCATACCAGCAATCTGCTGTGCGGCTTGTTTTTATTACACACTTTTAGACAGATCATGTGCAGTAGGTGGCCCTCATACCTTTGTGGGTTTGTGGAAGCACAGTATGAGGAAGAATAAATGAAAATATAGATTAATAACCCCCAAAACTGGAACATATAGAGCAGTCCTACAGATTCCACTTCAAAGTCATGAACATGCCAAAGATTTTGCCATGTCAGTGCATTTCAGACTGCCTTTGTATTTAGGTGTGTGCACTATAGGGTGAATCTCACAAAACTTTGTAAAAATACATTAAGATACCCAAAACGAGATAACAGAAAAATTATAATTGTAAAATTAGCCTAAATTTGGGAGCCTTTTTGAGGTGTATTGCCATGTTGACTATTAAGCACATTTTGTGACTACCACCCCTGGAGTCGTGAGTTCGAATCCAGGGTGTGCTGGGTGACTCCAGCCAGGTATCCTAAGCGACCAAATTGGCCCGGTTACTAGGGAAGTTAGAGTCACATGGGGTAACCTCCTCGTGCTCACGAATAGTGGTTCTCGCTCTCAATGGGGCATGCGGTAAGACTGTGCATGGATCGAAAGAGTAGCATGAGCCTCCACATATAGAGTCTCCATGGTATCATGCACAAAAAGCCACGTGACAAGATGTGCGGATTGATGGTCTCAGAAGCAGAGGCAACTGAGTCTTGTCCTCCGCCACTCGGATTGAGGTGAGTAACCGCACCACAACGAGGACCTACTAAGTAGTGGGAATTGAGCATTCCAAATTGGGTGAGAAGGGGATAAAAAAAAAAAAAAAACTTAAAAGCACATTTTGTCCCTCAAATGACATTAAACAGATAATTTTTTTTCTCTGTGATTTCAACCATGGCATTATTGTTGGTGCCAGATGGGCTGACTTGAGTGTTTCTGTAACTGTTGATCTCCAAGGATTTTCATGCACAACAGTCTCTGGAGTTACTCAGAATGGTGCTAAAAACAAAAAACTTCCACTGAGCGGCAGTTTTGCAGACAGAATGGCCTTGTTGATGAGAGAGGTCAATGGAGATTTGCCAGACCTTCTGTACAATTGTAGTGAGCAGAATAGTATCTCAGAATGCACAACACGTCGAACCTTCAGGCCGATGGGCTACAAAAGCAGAAGACCAAGTCGGGTTCCAATTCTGTCAGCCAAGAACAGAAAGTTGAGGCTGCGGTGGGCACAGACTCACCAAAACTGGACAGTTGAAGACTGGAAAAATATAGCCTGGTCTGCTGAATCTCGATTTCTGCTGAGGCACACAAATGGTAGGATCAGAATTTGGCTCACCAGCATGAATCCATGGAGCCAGCCTGCCTTGTGTCAACAGTCCAGTTTGCTGGTGGTGGTGTATTGGTGTTAGGAATGTTATTTCTTGGCACAATTTGGGCCCATTAATACCAACCAATCATCGCTTGAATGCCACAGCATATTTGAGTATTGTTGCTGACCATGTGCATCCTTCATGGACACAATTTACTCATCTTTTAATGGCTATTTCCAGCATGAGTCACAAAGCAAAAGTCATCTCAAACCAGGGGTGGAAAGAGTACTGAAAAATCATACTCAAGTAAGAGTAAAAGAGTAGCTCATTTAAAAGTACTCATGAGTAGTGAGTATTGAGTACCGAGTTGCAAAACCTATGCCCCATTATAATGAACACTGTATGCACTTATTTATAATAAGCACTAGGGTTGTGCACGAGTAGTCAAATATTTGAATATTCGTTATGCAATAATAAAAATACTATTTGAATTTCGCAAAGTTTTGCTTTGCTGGCCCTATATTCAGTGAGATGCATGTTAAATCCTGAACACACAAACTAAAACTGGCAGTTATAACAGATTGTACTGGGTGGCGCTGTTGAATGTGGACAAGTTGATCACATTTGTTGAGCAAACGTTTCTGTCAGTAAGTTCAGATGGACACCAAAAAAGCGGGTTATTGCATGAATGTGGCTTACTGTGAGAAAGCTGGGTTCCTGTTTAAATGTACTGAAAAAGCGGTGTACACTTTACTCTCGTATATGTGCAGCTTGTCAGAAAGCAGCGTCTCCGTAGCAACGTAATCCCCAAGATGCTTCTGTAAACAACAAACATGGCATCTGAGAAAGACTATGCTAGCTGAGGTAAGGGACATTCCATCATTTAAACTGGTGTGGATAAATGAGTATAGTTTACTGAGCATGCTTGTTTTTCTCAACATGAAAAACAAGCATGCTCAGTAAGTGTTTATGCTCGTCCCATATGTTAACTGTATCAGTCTACTTCATTGCTTGTTTAAGTATTTTTTGAAAAACACAGGACATTTTTTTAATGGTGACGCAACCTTTATGACTAAATAAAATCATTTTACTTCACTTTCACATTAATTACCTTCATTTAAATAATATAATATAATTTTTGTATTATCTTAAATATTCGAATACGAATACCTTTTCTGTGTAAAGTTATAGCCAATTTCACAACTTTGTTACCATGATGATGTAATGTCAACAAACCCTAAAATGGCTGTAAAAATGACAATTTAAACAACTTTACAGCTCAAATAACAAACAATACAAGTTTTATCAGAAAATTTAATGCAAGTATAAAATTATAAATTTCACATTTCTGTGTTGAAACCTTCCAAAAATTGGCCACATTCACTGTAAGTGAATCACTGAAAGTTACTTAAAGTAATTGAAAGTGCCTCTCTGTAACCCAGATGTTTGCTTTTTTATTTTTTAAAGAAAAGGAGGAACGAGTCGAAATAAATGTTTGTGGTAGTCAACATTATTCCACAAATGCTGTCGATTGAGCTGAACTTGTATTGAACCCGTAACATTCCTTTAATGAAACTTTGGAGGTGAAATGTAATAATGTCACAATGTAAAAAAATGTAGCCTAAACATAGGCTTCATTTTATATAGGCTAAATATAATTTCTCATTTGTTTCTTTTGATTTTGGAGTAAAACAGGACAAGGACATTTTCTTCAGAATCACCTGCATCTGTATTATTATGTATTATTAAATATGTCTGTTTGGGTGAGGGATGACCTGCGTACTGCTCCATCAAGCCTGTGATTAATTACAGGATGTATTTCCAAGGTAAAAGTTATCTAGAGAAAACAAGCAAACACGGTGGCCATGGCCAGTGACCAGCACCAAACCAGAGCACGTTTCTTGGCCCAGCTGAGCAGAACTGGAGAACGGAGGAGCCTATCTCAACCCTGACATGGATACGGAAAAAAACAAAACAAGTGTGCTATATAAAAAACAGGAAGCTTTGATACAACGACCTCAAATCCTCTCTGGCTTTTCACTATACAGCAAACCGTCATACATGTTGTTCCTGTTGGTTGCCTACACCCTAGAGGGGGTCCATATCCTAACTCAAAGTGTTGTGACAAATTATTGTGAAAATGAGAGAAACAGACCCCCGTTGTGTTCTCCAGGGAACTTTCTGCTATTCAGCTCTATTCTTCTGCAAGAGGAACATCTCTGGTGTTATTGCAATTTCAGATGATGCAAGAAAGCTCCAGCGATAAGTTTCTCTTTCAGTCAACCTACATGTCTGTGAACTCACTGATTCTTGAAACATGGAACAAAATATATCCCACAACTTTCCCGGCCATTAGTTTCTAAATTTCCACTTTAGAATATTCTTAACATAAATGTACTATTTGTACCACCATAATCCAATGTGGTGTAGTGGGCTAAAGCACATAACTGTTAATCAGAAGGTCTCTGGTTCGATCCCCACTGCCACCTTGAGCATGGACCGTAACTCCAGGTTGCTCCAGGGGGATTGTCCCTGTAATATGTGCACTGTAAGTCACTTTGGATAAAAGCGTCTGCCAAATGCATAAATGTCAATTAAACTGAAATATAAATACATGTATCAAAAACATTAAAACTATGTCCTGATAGAAGATTATAAAAATGTATGTATGGTTTCTCAGCTGTGTACCTGCTTTTTGTCATCACAGTCAAGTTATTTATAACAAATAAAAACCTTTAAAAACAATCAAAAATCAAAACAAAATCAAAGTCAGGCTTCATACTGAAGATTCTCTTTCTATATTTACCTGCCATTAGTTCAACAAGGTCACACAGGCTCTGGTGAGTTCTACAGATTTTTTTTTAATAATTGATTGCTTATATTTAATATTTATAAGTGCTTAAATGTTCTGTCACAACCATAACCAATAATTGTAATAAGAAAATGGCTTAATATATTCAATGCAAGTGTCCATATTTTCTGTCTCAACCAAGATGAGTCAACTCCGTGTGGAAATTTTCAGGGGAGACTGAAAATATTGATTGATCAACCAATAAAAGATTGCAATAGGTGCAATAACCATATTTTTGCTGTTAATTATGCTACCATACACAATCAATCTCTCCCTGATATCTTAAAATTGTCTTGATCATTAATGATGTGTTCTAGCTAAACCCAACACCCAACAAATGGAGCAAATCACAGTGCTATCAACAGACTATAAGACTAATACTGTCACGAACGCCGAGTTAAGCGCCTCCTCAACCGGCCATCGGAAATCACCCGAGTATTGACATTTCACACTACAATTCCCATAAACCCACACTCCCGGACTGATTACACTACAGCTGTTTCCCATCTCTGACTCTCTATTTAACCCTGCCTGTTGTGTTACTCATTGCAAAGTCTTGTTTGCACCGGCTACATTTCTGAGCGTTATTTACTGCATATCTTGTCTACTGTCTACTGTCTACTGTCTACTGTCTACTGTCTACTGTCTACTGTCTACTGTCTACTGTCTACTGTGTACCAACCTTGCCTTGTTTCCCCGACCACGTTTGTTTGCCACCTGCCTTGACTATACTCTCGCCTGTCTTCTGATTATCATTGTTTGCTGCCTGCCCTGATCTTCTGCCTGCCTGCCTGCGTTAACTCTGTCTGCCTGTTGCTCGACCCTTGCCTGTTCCAACCTGAGATTATTTCATTAAACTGCTTATGGATCCCAACTTACCTGAGTCTGCGTCACAAATACGAACACTTGTAAATAAATGATTATATTATATTATATTATATTATATTATATTATAGCTTTGTAAACTGTTTTGACTCAGTACTCAAGAATAACAGAGCTATACTTCAGTCCAGTTCTAGTGCAACCACATTGTTTACAAAAAGAGTGAGTTATGATTTTCTAGTCTATCACAAGTTTTCCCTTGGTATTTAAATGCAATGGGCAAAACAAGTGTTCCCAATGTCTTGTGCCTCAATTCAATCTAAATATAGCCATGAGAAGTTCTGCTTTAGAGTTTATGGTCACTGGTTTATCAAGCTCAAGCAGTCAGTCACTTTTATGCTCTACTGGTTACTGCGAATATCATTAGTTTGGTTTGGACATGCCATTTTCATACCCACATGGTATACTTACAAATTAATGAGGTTTTAACATGGAAAAACACAACATATGCTTATAGATTTAATTTGTTGTATGACCATATTGGAGTGCGTAATGCTTCCCAGCTGTGCTCTTCTGTAGTCTCTTAGTGGAGCAGGGTAATGGCCATGTTGGTTTGTCTGGTGGTTTTCTCTCTGGTTAGAGTTGTGTTCCTGTGGGATATACTGTAGTCTATAGTTAACAATTAAAGAGGTTGTTGTTGTTGTTTGTTTGATGTTAAAGGATGAACGATTTTAAATTCTACTGATTTGAATGGTATTTGAGAGAAATAACAACTTAAAAGTATATTTTGCTGTGCTTTTGAAGAAATTATGTCAGCTGCCAGTGCCATGTTATACTGTACAGGTTTCTTCATCTTTTTTTAGCCTAGCTATGTTGTTAGTTCTGTCCCTTGGCTGAAATTGAGTTTGTACTCTGTGAACTTCTTTTAAATTAAAAAAGGAAAAAAAAATCTATTGTAATCAGTCACAATTACAGTGCCATTTAGCGAAGAGTTTATCTTGCCATTAATCAATGTACAGGGATTGTAATAATGTGTTTGACTGCTCATAGTAGACTGCTTATGATTTTATATTAGAAATGTCATTTTTTTTTAATTATTTTAAGAAAATGTGAGTGGTGCTTGCCTGTGCTAAACTCACTTCCACAATGCTAAGGATGGTTGCTAGGGCATTGCTATGCGATTGCTGAGGTGTAATGTATGGTTTTTAGCATGCTACTATGCGGCTGATAGAGAGTTCTGAATGATTGCTAAGATAGTTTTTACTGGCCCAGCCCTCTATGAAATTCTGGTACCTTAATATGGCTTAAGTCCCTCCTTTATGTAGCCAAGTGGAGAAATTTTATGTAATTTAACTGTAGCCATAATTTGGACATGGCCCCTTTAAGAACCAGATTTTTGTGACACCTTCTTTCCTGCACTCTCTGTGAGAGAGTGATGAGATGTGAGAGCAGACATTGTGTAAGAGAGCTCCCAGTTTTGTTCATCGTTTGAGAATTATTTGGGGCAATGCCCCCCTGGCTCAACTAACCAAGGTCAACCTCACCTCCCCAGATCCGGCCATGTCTACCAACTATAAATTGTAAATATGATCACCTAAACAGGTAATAGCTCACCTCCCCTCAACAAGCTGCATGATATGATGCATCATTCATGTCCACAAAAAACAATGTGGAAAGTGTAACATACCAAAGAAAGGACTTTGTTAAAATCCCATTGTTAAAGTAATAGTAATAGTGATTCTTGCCTTTGGAAACATTCCCTTAAAAAAAAAAACTGGACCAAACAAGTTGTCTATTATCCAAACCGTCGCAGCATGCCAAAAGCTGTAATCTTCAGAAGTGGTCTGACATCTTTAATGACCTGGTGCAAAGTGACAGTGAGGTCTGACTATGCAGAAACAAGAATACAGATGAGCATGTTGAAACTGCATGTTTGAGAGTGTGCATGCTCTACCGACTGTGGAAAAAATTGACAGCGAATGCCGCAAAAACATTGCCAGGTCCTACTTTGGTGTGGATGGCAACACGTGCATGGTTACCACATAAAATACGACACGGCTGCACCTTTTATGCAGAAAGAGGCAGAGTGTTGATATAAACATTAAATTTATCGTCGCTTTTAAGTGTGCATGTGGATCTTTATTAAAACACGGTGATAAATACATCTACAGCTTGTGATTGATTACACTTCTCTGCTGTTATACGTCTCTCATATTTATTTCGTGCTTACACAGCACTACCTTATGTCAGTTCGACCTAAAGAGTACAGTATGTGTGTCAAACTCCCTCTCTAGCAGCTTTGCCTCCTGACCGACTCCAAGGGTCCACGCTGATTTGTGCCTGGGAGGAGAGAGGCAGTTTAATAGGAGAGTAAAAAGAGTAAAGAAATCAAGGGGCCTTGAAGAAAGCTTTTCTTTGTGCTAGAGAGAACGTTTGACCTCAAAGATTCCCCATCCACCTCCTCCCTTCTGCCTCTTCTACAACTCAGCTCCTGACCACAAGGGTCCACTGGGACACCAGCACTGTAATTTCATACAAGTCAAACATGCTGAACTTCTGTTTCCATTTTGAGGCAAAGGTAAAAATCGTCCCTCCCCCATGAAAAAGGCTTTGTTTGACAAACATCTCTAGAAGTAAGTGAAAAGGGGGCACCAGGGTCGGGCTGTCCATGTTTGTATCTTTTCAATGGTTCATTTGTAATCCTTTGCAATGTCGACAAGGAGAATCATAAAACCATGTCAGAACAGATGTTATTAATTTAAAAGCACAGTTCGATGGGGGGTTATTGAGTGAAGCTCACGAAACCTGTAAAGAACCAGGTCATATTTTATTCCCAAATAATAAATGATAAATGAATAAATACATTATATATATATATATATATATATATATATATATATATATATATATATATGTATACATATATACATTTACAATAAGGTTCCATTTGTTAACATTAGTAAATACATTAGGTATCAGGAACTAACAATTATCAATATATTTTTTACATCATTTCTTAATCTTTGTTAATGTTAGTTAATAAAAATATGTGTAAAGGTCTTAGGCACATAAGATGTTTTACAAAAACATTTTTCTTAAGATTTATTTCTTCTATTTTAGTGTGTCCGTAGGAAATATACATTTTAGAACCATTCCTTTTGCTAATTGAATAGAATAGGAGAACAGGGAGCCCAGCAACAGATGACATTGCCCCTTCTGAGCCCCCCACTGAACGTTGAGTCAGTCTGGGATTGCATGAAGAGACAGAAGCAATTGAGACAGCCTAAATAGATGAATGGTTTTGAATTCTCCAAGAAGCTTGGAATATCCTATCTGCCAAGAACCAAGAAAAACTGTGTCCAGGCGTAGCTAGGAGTATTGCTGCTGTTTTGAAGCAATTGAGATATAATACAGATATAATATTACTATATATTTATTAATATATATATATATATATATATATATATATATATATATATATATATATATATATATATATATATACCGACTGATCCACATTTACTATGGACTTTGGGCAATGCATGAGGCCTCTACAGGGGGTATTGCTAAAATTGTGTCAAATAACTCAGGGAACCTGTGTCATTAGAAGCAAAAACTGTCCACAGGAAATCAATCATTTGAAAGCAGCATATCATTAATTACAGGTCCACATACCACAGTCCTGACAAAAATGGATAGAGGAAGGCATGAAACCATTTTACTGCTCACAAGCCACTCCAGAAATTATTTTCAGTGTTTAAAGAAAATGCATTTACTCAACAGTTGTACAAAAGTCCCTCGATGAGTCAAACAGGTAATATTTATTGCATTTGTTTTAAATCCCATGTCTGTTTTTCTGGATAAAGGAATAGACTTCAAATGTATTTTCATTGCAAAAGATATATGTTTTGTTTTAATTAGCCATTGTTCACTGAAATATGATACGTATGAATGATACCTCAATAAGTGTGGCTTGTTGACGAAAGGTCTACTATTACTTGTATAAACAATCAGTTGATAAACTGTGCAGAACATTTTCATTAGACTTACATTGAATGAGTGACCCGAGCCATCTCTAGAATTCAGAATATCATGGGGGTGGGCTCTTTTGGCTTGGCCAAGTTAAAGGCCATCCAGGCCACCATAACTATCACCTGGCAATGCCCTAGCAACCACCCAGCAGCATGCTCAAAAACACTCAGAACACCTTAGCAACAAAATAATGCTGTCTTTGCAACCACCCACAACACCCAAACTCCACTACTATACGTCTATTGTGATCAGTCATAACATTACTTGATCTCCTACAATTCTTATTAAATGATTAAAGGTATGATAATTGTTTTCTATTTGGAGCTGTAATTGTGCCTGATTACAACAGATTCCAGCCACCGCTGGCATTTCTTTTCATGGCGTCTAAATGAATATTGCAAGAAAAAGTAGGTAGCTCTCAAGCCAAGACACACAGTATATGAGAAACACGATGCTTGATTTCTTTAATGGAAATTAGTATTTTTTTAAATTGTTCCTCAATTCCTCAATACAGACAAGTTAAAATGGATTTAAAACATTTTAGTAATACTACCATACTCTCTGATGAAAATAACAAAAATGTTGTGCTTCTTTCTCTAGAGCTGAAAAGCATCGGTGAACCATCGCTCAGACGGAGATACACTGGTGCTAGGTCAAGTTTATATGTATTTGTGTGTGTCTTGAGGGAGATTGCGACTGGCCAAGATACAGGTGAAACTCGAAAAATTAGAATATCGTGCAAAAGTTCATTAATTTCAGTAATTCAACTTAAAAGGTGAAACTAATATATTATATAGACTCATTACAAGCAAAGTAAGATATTTCAAGCCTTTATTTGATATAATTTTGATGATTATGGCTTACAGCTTATGAAAACCCCAAATTCAGAATCTCAGAAAATTAGAATATTGTGAAAAGGTTCAGTATTGTAGGCTCAAAGTGTCACACTCTAATCAGCTAAACACCTGCAAAGGGTTCCTGAGCCTTTAAATGGTCTCTCAGTCTGGTTCAGTTAAATTCACAATCATGGGGAAGACTGCTGACCTGACAGTTGTGCAGAAAACCATCATTGACACCCTCCACAAGGAGGGAAAGCCTCAAAAGGTAATTGCAAAAGAAGTTGGATGTTCTCAAAGTGCTGTATCAAAGCACATTAATAGAAAGTTAAGTGGAAGGGAAAAGTGTGGAAGAAAAAGGTGCACAAGCAGCAGGGATGACCGTAGCCTGGAGAGGATTGTCAGGAAAAGGCCATTCAAATGTGTGGGGAGCTTCACAAGGAGTGGACTGAGGCTGGAGTTACTGCATCAAGAGCCACCACACACAGACGGGTCCTGGACATGGGCTTCAAATGTCAAACGTCTTACCTGGGCTAAAGAAAAAAGAACTGGTCTGTTGCTCAGTGGTCCAAAGTCCTCTTTTCTGATGAGAGCAAATTTTGCATCTCATTTGGAAACCAAGGTCCCAGAGTCTGGAGGAAGAATGGAGAGGCACACAATCCAAGATGCTTGAAGTCCAGTGTGAAGTTTCCACAGTCTGTGTTGGTTTGGGGAGCCATGTCATCGGCTGGTGTTGGTCCACTGTGCTTTATTAAGTCCAGAGTCAACGCAGCCGTCTACCGGGACATTTTAGAGCACTTCATGCTTCCTTCAGCAGACAAGCTTTATGGAGATGCTGACTTCATTTTCCAGCAGGACTTGGCACCTGCCCACACTGCCAAAAGTACCAAAACCTGGTTCAATGACCATGGTATTACTGTGCTTGATTGGCCAGCAAACTCGCCTGACCTGAACCCCATAGAGAATCTATGGGGCATTGCCAAGAGAAAGATGAGAGACATGAGACCAAACAATCCAGAAGAGCTGAAGGCCGCTATGGAAGCATCTTGGTCTTCCATAACACCTCAGCAGTGCCACAGGCTGATAGCATCCATGCCACGCTGCATTGAGGCAGTAATTAATGCAAAAGGGGCCCAAACCAAGTACTGAGTACATATGCATGATTATACTTTTCAGAGGGCCAACATTTCTGTATTTAAAATCCTTTTTTTATTGATTTCATGTAATATTCTAATTTTCTGAGATTCTGAATTTGGGGTTTTCATAAGCTGTAAGCCATAATCATCAAAATTATATCAAATAAAGGCTTGAAATATCTTACTTTGCTTTTAATGAGTCTATATAATATATTAGTTTCACCTTTTAAGTTGAATTACTGAAATTAATGAACTTTTGCACGATATTCTAATTTTTCGAGTTTCACCTGTAAGCACTTACCTAACATTTGGCTGATCAATAACATTATATACACTTAAAAACTGTTAAATCATTCACTGAACATTTTACTGCTCATTGTGAGAACTTCCAATTAAAATACAGCAAAAAGGAAGAGGCTTTCGCAACTGTACGCTCTTAAAAGAGTCTCTGTATGTATCATCAGTGTTTGCAAAACTCTGCTTTTTGGTATGAGTTGGCAATGAACTTGATTAAAGTCAGGGTCAGCGTTTTTGTATGGCTGTCATGGTGAGATTAAAAATCATTCCTGTAGATAGCCAAAAGAGGTCATACTTCGGTTAAAAGGCAATATAGAGTTTTTAATGATTAAAAAAAAAGTTATATTTATGGTTGCAACAGGATAACTTTGGAACTTGCATTTAGAAGGTAAACTTTGCAACCAAAATGCTTGTGTCCAGTGAACATAATGACAAATATGAAACACTGCTTTACAATGTTGGATGTCATAATCAGTCTGTTCATATTCAAATATGAACTATCTTTGTGGGTTTTATGCTGGCTTGCCTGTCTAAAACACATATGCTTACAGTCGCCTCATTAAAATAAATTATGTAAACATTGTGTTGAAATGGTTGGAACATGTAACTGATAGCTAGGTTAAGCCTATCTATCTATCAGCTGGATTTCTCTCTCAGTCTCCCAGTCACCACTGTGTACCCCCAGCTGAATGTAAACAAACCAGAGGTACTGGCGGTCGTATACTTCCAGGCACAAACTAAGACTCCAACGTTATTCTCCCATTAGTCCAAATCATAGCTTTTAAGAGATACAGCAATCTGCACACAGGACACTTAACTAAATCTTTGGAAGCAGTTGGTAAGCCACCATTGATTTATTTGGTCAGAAAAAGTGTTTAATAATAGGGGGGTTACAAAGATAAATTAAACAGTATTCGGCTGTGATCTCAACATGGCAGCGACAACAACAACAATCCAAATAAAACAGCATTTATTAGGCATTTACAGGAGATTGGCATTCAGCACACAGACAAAGGTTTTGGGCAAGTGGCAGGTGATCGTAAAGTAATTACTGAATTTTTTTAAATAAATCATGCCTCTTTCTCTTCTATCCTTCTTTTCCATAGAAAAAAGAGTGAAGAGATCTGGCATCCAAGCAAAGACATTTTTTTACATCATGCCTCGTGATCTTCAGACCTGAAAAGAGGCTTTGTCAACTTCCTCCAGCATTAAAGCAGATGTTTGGCTTGGGTTCGGACCAGAGTGGCAAAGTCATAGAGTGGGAGAACTTGGGCAACAAATGCAGGGTAGAGTATAAGACTACAATATGCAAACACCCAAAAGTAGGAA
This sequence comes from Xyrauchen texanus, assembly GCF_025860055.1. Lineage (NCBI taxonomy): Eukaryota > Metazoa > Chordata > Actinopteri > Cypriniformes > Catostomidae > Xyrauchen > Xyrauchen texanus. Next base: position 6,466,471 of record NC_068297.1, read on the forward strand.
CATTTACCAGAGATCTTCTAGAGATAAGTTTTGTTAGCACGTTTTCTAAAACAATTTAGTGGATTAATGGCATAGTTCACCTAGAAAATCTGTCTGTCCCTTAATGTTTGCACCATCAAAGCTTGATTTTTGAGAGCACCTCAAAACTACAGACAATCCAGGTTGACATTTTGCCTTCGTTCTCAAACCAAGCCTAAAAACATGCTGTCTCCCTCAGCTATTTTCCATTTAGTCTAAAATAAGAGCCCTGGCCCTAATCTTGGACAAAACCTTATCTGGTTTTATCAGCTAGTTTGGGCTTCATGCCAAGATGTGGCGCACACCTCCAGAAGGCTTTGCATTAAAGGCACCTCGGGGCTGTGATTGGATCCAGATGTACTTTCTGCTGCCTTGTGAAAACAAGTTGGTCTACGATGGCCTTGATCTTCGTGTTCCACCAGCGATGTCATGGCAAAGACAAGAGATGACCTAACTAGACAAGTGAAGATATGCTCAAGTGATATTTCTGAAGTTCCACCACAAAAAGCAGAATACATTTTGCAGGAGGAATTAAGTGCATTTAAAGGAGTAGTTCACCAAAAAATTAAAAGTCTGTCATCATTTACTGACCCTCATTTAATTCCAAACCTGTATGACTTTCTTTCTTTGTCGAAACACAAAAGGACAAATTTTTGATGATCCGTCTTTTCTGTACAATGGCAGCTGATATTGGCTAAATTTAAAGCTAAATGGAATATTCCAGGTTTAATACAAGTTAAGCTCATTCTTCAAAATTTGTGACATGGATAATTACCCCAAAAATAATTTTGACTTGTCCCTCCTTTTCTTTAAAGAAAGCAAAAATGTGGTATACAGTGAGTTAAAGGAATATTCTTTAAAAAAGGATCCAAAAGTATAATAAAAGTAGTTCCTGCAACCAAAAAATCCCTTCAGAACAGTCTGAAAACACTCCCTATTCCCTGTAGCATTCACTATAAAGATACAATAATGACACAGAAATCTGAACTGGGCAGCATCGATCCATCTATTCATACATTTTATCTTATGTAGGTTCAAGGGGTGAACTCAGTAGCATAAACTTCCTTTATTTCAAAGTGCACTATCATTCCCTTCAATCTTGCATGCTCTGCTCCATGTCTGTTGCAAGAAGGCTTGTGTAATATGAGATGGTCACATTGGGTATAAATATAATAATGAAAATCGATTCTTAAATTCTGTAATCGATGCATTGAAATGTCTTTGATAGATCGATGCACTGCAAGGCATTCATGCATTTCCTCAATCACATTCTGTGGAATTACTGACAAGTACCATTCCCAATCATTATGGAGTTATTTCCCTGTCAAATGTCGAGAGCGCATTATTGTAGCGCGAAAGTACATTAATGTTATGCGCGAGCGCGAATCCCTCTGCTCGCGCGCGGAATATAATGCGCCGAGCGCGAATCCCTCTGCTCGCGCGCGGGAACTGGGCGCGCGCTCTCAGATACACGCTGCTCTTGAAAGAATTTTCTCTGCGCTCGCTCAGAGAATATGCCTGCACTTAAAACGTGTTCATTGCAATCGCGAATCTCTCCTCTTCGCTTAAAGTAAGCGTGTTTGTGCTTAGACTGTGTCCCGTGCGTTCGCGCATGCCCAAGTACTCTTCTCTTCGATTTCTTTCTCTTTGCTCTTGGCATAAACGCTGTCAAAACGGCAACAACCAATCAGAAAAGGCTTCAACGACTGACCAATGAAAACGCGACATCGTACATGGAATCTTATTGGTTGATATTGAACCGCACATGTTCATGTGTTCAATCAAGACGATTCAATTCAATCAAGACGAGCCGAGATGGATCCGCAGAATCGACGATCTCAGGTAAACAGTTTTATTTGTTTTGATGTTAAATATGTCAAATGTATCTTAGAAATGTCTGGGAAGAGGGCGATTGGATTATTTTACATATAAATGACCTAGACTGTCAACCACATTCATACTACAGAGCTATGCTCATTGTAGTGAGATTTTTGAGCCAAATAGATTTGAAAGCCGATTCCAAAAGGCAAAAATAATATTTTAAGTCTGATAATTAACACATTGTCTCGTGCAATCACACCAGTGATTAAACATTAAGTACGTAGCGAGATCAACTGCTAAATTAAAATCTGAAAAAAGACTTGGGGGAAGATAAGGTGGCAACATGCCCCGTAAAATTATGCTAGTCCTATATCTATTATGGTTGTCACGAATGAAGTGATGTGAAATGAAAAGTGTCATCTGCAATAGATTTTCTTTATCGCGGATTGCAGCGTTGAGTGTTATAACGTTAATCAATCACCCACTTTCTGTTGAGCTTAATTAATGCAGTTTGGCCAATCAGAGGCATTTTGATTAAAGGACAAGTTCGGTATTTTACACTTAAAGCCCTGTTTTAAGATCGTTTCTGATGAAATAGAACGGTTAAGATTAAAATTTGGACCAAGGCGTCATAAAACCAACGCACATGGCACCCTTTAGCGTCAATATGAGACACAGATATATATGGGCCAGAAGAGCCTCCTAGTGGTCTAACCCTAACCAATCTTTCAATCTTAACCGTTCTATTTCATCAGAAACGATCTTAAAACAGGGCTTTAAATGTTAATTATCAGACGTAAAATATTATTTTTGCCTTTTGGAATCGGCTTTCAAATCTATTTGGCTCAAAAATCTCACTACAATGAGCATAGCGCCTGTAGTATGAATGTGGTTGACAGTCTAGGTCATTTATATGTAAAATAATCCAATCGCCCTCTTCCCAGACATTTCTAAGATACATTTGACATATTTAACATCAAAACAAATAAAACTGTTTACCTGAGATCGTCGATTCTGCGGATCCATCTCGGCTCGTCTTGATTGAATTGAATCGTCTTGATTGAACACATGAACATGTGCGGTTCAATATCAACCAATAAGATTCCATGTACGATGTCGCGTTTTCATTGGTCAGTCGTTGAAGCCTTTTCTGATTGGTTGTTGCCGTTTTGACAGCGTTTATGCCAAGAGCAAAGAGAAAGAAATCGAAGAGAAGAGTACTTGGGCATGCGCGAACGCACGGGACACAGTCTAAGCACAAACACGCTTACTTTAAGCGAAGAGGAGAGATTCGCGATTGCAATGAACACGTTTTAAGTGCAGGCATATTCTCTGAGCGAGCGCAGAGAAAATTCTTTCAAGAGCAGCGTGTATCTGAGAGCGCGCGCCCAGTTCCCGCGCGCGAGCAGAGGGATTCGCGCTCGGCGCATTATATTCCGCGCGTGAGCAGAGGGATTCGCGCTCGCGCATAACATTAATGTACTTTCGCGCTACAATAATGCGCTCTCGACATTTGACAGGGAAATAACGCCATATTTACAATCAGGCATTTTTCAATCAGTTCCAGCATGAAAAAAATTTGCTTCTAGCACTACAACCTCAAAGACTTCTGGTCTCACACAAACCAGGAAGTAATCGTGTTCACAAAAAAATGTTGAGCATGATTCTAAGGTTCCCTTTTCACTGTAAAATTTAATTTTTACTTCAACCCTAAACATAACTGTCGATAGCCATCTACATCGATTGTATTACATTATTTACAACTAAAAATATGCTCTTTTGGCATCACTCTTTTGACATTTCACCCCGAAACTGAACCTTACATGTACCATACGTTAAACAGCAGTTTCAACTTTGGCCACTGGGGGCAGTGAGTTGAATTTCACTAAGCACAGACAGAATTCAGCAGCAGAACATTTGACTTAATGTCGCCGAATTCACAGTAAGATTGTTTAGTTTGTAAGTAAGGGAAAATGTACAGTCAGTGGTTCTTGCATTATCCTTGAGGGGTTTATTTTGCAATTTTATCCCACTGATTGTAAATTATCCCGCTTATTGCCACTTATAAAATAATTAAATGGACATAAAATATACTATACATTAATTTTATTTTGTGAGAAGAGACCGCAGAGTGACGTGCTTCATGTGGTAACATCTAAATTAACTGGTTTTAAGTCAAACATTTTATTTAATCTGACTAAATCAACCTGATGAAATAGGTGTAACGTCTAGTGCTGACACAGGACAAGACGGACAAGAGGTGCGGATCCAAACGCGGTTTTATTCAATGCATAATAAATAAAGGGTAAACACAAAGAAAAGTCCACGATGGGAAAACGGGCAGCTGAAACACAATGGAACAGATAAACACGAGGAAGCAAAGTACTAACAACACTAGGATTTAACACATAAGAAATAAAAGGGGTAAACACAAAGAAAGGTCCACGATGGGAAAACAGGCATCTGGAAACACAATGAATCAGATTAAACATGAGGGAACAAAGACACTAAACAGAACTAGGAACTCGGGTAAAGGATACAGACCAGGCTAGACGACATACCGGAAACAAACACCGATCGACAGTGATTAACCAAAGAATCAGGGTTTAAATACACGTACAAAGTGGAGACTGAACGAGACACAGGTGAAAACAATGATGAATGCAGGCGGTGAGGGAGGCCGGGAATTGTGGGAAATGTAGTTTAGACAAGGACAGTGAATCACGGGGCGAACAACAAGGAAAACGCGACATGGAGCGTGAACGGTGACGGGTGAAACGGAAAACACGGAGCAGACGAGGACATATGACATAAACGTGATAGTGCGACAGAGAACACAGGGCAGACAACAGGGGAATCGTGACAATAGGTTACTCCAACTGAAGTAATTTTATGGGTTATATTTCTATATTAAGTAGAAATTGATCATTAAGGGTAACAATTGCTGGTTCCAATACACATTTTTCAGTGTACTGTATGTAGAAAATCAGTTGTCTGAGACACCAACAGTTCTTACTTATTCTTATTATTCAAACATTTTTGACCACAGAATGCTGCAATTGACTAATCAGAATAAAATATTCCAGAGAACTGTGTAAGAAATTTGGGAAAACATTCTGTTGTCTCTTTAATATGCTCTCAGACTAGATGAAGAGATTCCCAGGAAGGAGTTTACAAGGAAACATGACACCCAAAAGTAACCAGAACCCCTTCAAGTTAAAGACTTTTACTGACTTAACAGATGTTCTCTTGTTTTTCTGGTTGCACAAACAGCTCTTAAGGATGATCAGTTTAGACCAGGTCAATCAAGTAGACAATTGTGGGACAGTTCTGTAGAGCAAATCTCCAGACACACGGTTTCTGTTAAAGACTAAAGGGAAATTATTCTGTTCTTAAGGAGCTGAATTCAATTCCAATCAAAAGAGTTACTCAGAAATGTATCAATATCCCAATGCTCTACCATGCTTCTAAAACAAAACTGGGTTTTCTAGTATTTACTATACTGTATGACAAGAGTTCATAGGAAGTTTCCAGTAATATTAAGATGAAATGGATTGAAATGATTTGAGAGGGAGTACTCAATTAATAAACTACTACACACTAGGAAAAGAAAATATCACCAAATAGTTTTCAGAAGTTTAAGTTTGCAAATACACACTCCCAGGTCTGCCCAGAGCCAGTGAACACAATGGATGCAGAAGTCAAAGGTCCAACCCCTTACCTAAACCCTAAACCTTACAATTAATTAAATAAAAGCAAAATTATTTTAATAATGTTGTGTAACCCGGAAGGAGGAAAACATTGGGGCTTGGAACGAGACGAGGGGAGAGTTGGTTGTTGACATACATCAGTCATTTCATTGCATACAAAATATGAAACATAAGTAACCAAATTTGATTACTGATGTTTCCTTTCATAAAGTAAAGTGTCGGATTGGCGAATAGCTAAATTTTGATGTCAGTATTGTATCAATTTGACATTCTGTTTGTTGTTTGGCTGGTCTCTATGGGAATAAAAGTCATACCGTTTCATAAAAGCCAAGTCATTAGAAAACTCTCAGATCTCATACTATCAATATCTCCAGCCAAGTCGTACGATATCTCACAATTTTGCCATTGTGTACAAATAATTCAGCGTTGTCATGAGACAACTTGTTGGAAGATAACTAAATTTCATAAATCACAAACTTTGATTTAATTGAAAGAGACTGTGAGAAGCAGCCTGTCAAATTCACCCAGGGTAACCACCAAAACACAGGCACATGTTCATCAAGCCACAGCTGGTCCTTATTGACCAAAGGAGAACCAGCACCTCAAACGAGTTGACTGCTCCACTGCGACACTTGCACACATATATGATTTCATTTCCTCTATACAGGGACTTAACTGGTCGCCTGGCACCTCGGCAACGCCCCTCAACAACCCCCCGTGAATCTAATGACTGACACTTCATACACGCACACCATCACTGCATCAATCAACATGCCAATCCTTCACCAGGACTGCACCTGTATTCCATGAGGACTTTTCAGCTGATCATGTGTACTATGCATAATAACTGGATACTGGATGCATTTTCACATTTAAAACTGTCTACACGTCCTTAACACAAAATAGCAAAGCAAATGAGTGAATAATATGTATTTGCACAAATTTAATATGAAGCAGCTAGTGTGGTGGGAATAGCTGGGAATGGCAATGGAAAAGAGATTTGGTATCATTTAAGCTGGTACATTTTAAAAAGTGGTAACATGCAATTGTTGACTCTGCGTCCTTCTGCGTGGACTGTGTGTTTTGACTTTGCTATACACTATAATTAAATTGTATTTCAATCAACTGATCTCAGTTTATGGCACTCTGGGCTGTCAGAAAGGGTTCAACTTTTGATGCACCGAGTCATGTGACAACACAACAGGGCACCTATCACTAGTCGAGTTTGTCAAAACCACATCTGGTAAGAAACCTCTTTAAGTTTTTACATTGAAACCTGTTTGAGCAAAAAAATTGTATTGTATAATTTCATCCAATATGCCGTTTGAACGTTTGAGTGATTTATCGTGAAACGACACACTGTTAAACACAATGGCCACTGAAGTAGACTACAGTACAGGGCTATTTTCCCATTTTGTGCATTTTCACATAGAGAATCAATGGGTTTATACAAAAGCTGAACAATTTTGCTGTCAGAGGTTTTATATAGAGTAAGTATGAAAATAAGATTAATTTCGAACTGTTCTCAGACCATTCACTAAATAGGGAGCAAGGGAGTGTCCTGTATCTTTTCTATGCAGCCACTCCTAACATCCCATTGAAAGTTCAGTTTCAGGCTGCAGATGATATTTGCACCACTCAACACAGATGGCAAACATGGGACAATGGTAATCATTACTTAGATTCTGAAATTATTTTGTATCATTTTATTTTTAACATGGTTGGCAGGGATTGGATGATGCTGACCAGTGGTGGATTTAGGCATGGGCAACATGGGTAGTGGTCACGCGGCGGCGGCTCACAGTCTCCTTATCTTATGTGTGGGGTTATAATCTTAACTATTACAAAATTATTTTTATGAATGCTTTGTTACTAAAATTATTGATTTTTTTAGATTATATCTATAAATACAGAACATTCACAATAATTTAGAAATTAGTTATTAGTAATCAATAATACATTTCATTAAATGTTTTTATTAATATAATCAATTAGTAATCAATAATTTTATTATTTTAGACTTTGTTTTACATTTTAGAGGCTTTATTTTATTCTTGGCGAAGCTTAAATACATTATTATAATAAATATATACAATAATATTATACAGTAAAATATACAATATAGAGTATATATTCACCATACATTACAATGAAGGTTTTTATTTAACCATATTTTATAACAACATTTATTGATTTTGATTAATGTTAATTTATGAAAATGTTTTAGTTAACGTTATTTCATATTCCATCTACTAATGTTTATGATTTTACATTTTATTAATGTATTAGTATACGTTGAAATTAACGTTAAATAACATGAATAAAGTCTGTAAAAGTATTGTTTTTTTGTTAGTTCATGTTAACTAATGTAATTAATTAGTGTTAAAATGTATAACCTTATAGTGAAGTTTTACCAAATTATTAATAATAATATGATATAAAATGATATAAAGAATTGCTACCACTAATAATGTATCATTATTATTTGCAATAGACTTAAATGACTTTATCAGACAGTATTCATACACATTTAAAAACATTTTTGATAATCCCTGTGAGTATCTAAGGTCAAAATAAATTTTCAAGTCAAGCATTTCTGGAGCTGAGCAACCTGTTCCATTATCTTGGCTGCTTGTCTGGAATAAGAGCCTATCCAAAACACTCACTAAGAATCCGATAGGCATAGCATTAGTTATTCAAGTTGAGATACTTTAACCACTTCAAATTTTTGGCATCCATCACAAGGACTCCCATCAGTGTTAGAAAGACTGACCTTAGACACACTCTCTTTTCTGTGAAATGGAGGAAATGAATAATGGGTAAGACAGTTATGCACACGTGTCTAAATGTATTTCACACATGCTTATTTAAATCAGGCTTAAATCTAGATTCTTTATAGGAATAGTGAAAAGAAAATGACATTTGGATCATCAATTAATCACCCTCAATGTCAAACCTGCATTACTTTTTTTCATCCTGTTGTGTTCCATGACAGATAGAACATCATACAGTTTTGGAATGATGTGAGGATGAGTAAATAATGTCATCAAACTCTGGTATAAGTAGCTGAGTAGATAAGCAGCATTAACATACTGTATGAACTCAAGAGCTGAGATAATGAACTGACTCGTGCCCAACAATCCAAAAGATTAGTGTTTGGTTTGGGAGGTTTTGCTGGTTACACACTGTAATTTGTGAATTCTGTCCAGATGGCTACTATCTTGATTCCATATCAACAGTGCTCGGAGTGTTTTTGTCTGGAAAAGTTGGCCCACGTTAGTTATTTAATTGAAGGGCAGTTACACCGTTTTGGATTTATCGACCAAACCAAGCAAGACTTTTAGACTGGACACGTTCCGTCTTTCTCCTCTGACAGACAGAATTTGTTTTTCTTAAAGTTCAGATAAAGATGACTCAGAGAACTTCACACTGAACCCAAGGGCTCGGTTATATACATGCCATTTAAATACACTTTCTAAGATACCATAGTAAATATTTTACATTTTGTAACGTTGGTGTTTTGGCAGAAATGTATTTATATAAATACAGTATACTGTATATCCAATTGTTACGAGCCCCTGCTCTTTTGCTTTAGTTTTTTCCTGTGTGTGGCTTGTAATCAGATGTGGGCGGAGACTCTAACCAGCTATACATGGAGTCCAGCTTATGGACCTTTTTCACGGACTGTGATGACACGTTTCTGCCTTATTTAGCAGCGTATAAACCTTTTTATATAAGCAATTTTTTTTATATTGAGTGTAAGTTTATAACATTATGCTTTGTGTTATATTACCCTAGAATTTGTTTAAAAAAATTTGTTACAACAGCTGCGAGGGGGTTTCTATTACAGCTGCTGAGAGAGCGAAGGTACATTTGGCATCATCTCCCATCTGACTGTCTTAATCCACTGCTCTTTATTTATTTTTTTATTCTGGAAAGTCATTCAAAAGTAATAGAGAATTCTTTTTTGTTTGCTGTTGGAGCAAATGGGTAAGTGAAAATAATATTTGCTGTGCTCTCCCATTCACCGCTGTCGAAGTTTACCCTGCAAACGTTTACTTCTGCGTTTCAAAACCCGCCAATCCCTCAGAAGAGCTTCTGTAGGACAAATTGCTGAAAAACGTAATGCTGGCCATGATAGAAAGTTGTCAGAACACACAGTGCATCGTAGCTTGCTGCATATGGGGCTGCGTAGCCACAGACCGGTCAGAGTGCCCGTGCTGACCCCTGTCCACTGCCAAAAGCACCTACAATGGGCACGTGAGCATCAGATGCACTATGGAAAGAAGGTAGGCTGGCAGATGCAGTGTGATGCTCTGGGAAACCTTGGGACCTGGCTTTCATGTGGATGTTACTTTGACATGTTCCTTTACCTAAAGATTGTTGCGGACCATGTACAGCCCTTCATGGCAACGGTATTCCCTGATGGCAGTGGCCTCTTTCAGCAGGATAATGCGGTGTTGACTTGGCCTCCAAATTCCCCAGATCTCAATCCAATTGAGCATTTATGGGATGTGCTGAACAAACAAGTCCAATCCATGGGTTCCCCACCTCACAACTTACAGTACTTAAAGGATCTGCTGGTAAGATCTTGGTTCCAGATTTCACAGAACACCTTCAGAGGTCTTGCGGTGTCCATGCCTTGACGGGTCAGAGCTGTTTTTGGCAACATGAGGGGGGCCTACACAATATTAGGGAGGTGGTTTAAATGTTGTTGCTGATCAGTGTGTGTGTACACTCACACACACACACACACACACACACACACACACACACATGTTGTGTTTCCATGTTTTATGAGGACTTTCCATAGACATAATGGTTTTTATACTGTACAAACTTTATATTCTATCCCCTAACCCTAACCCTACCCCTAAACCTAACCCTCACAGAAAACATTCTGCATTTTTACGTTTTCAAAAAACATAATTTAGTATGATTTATAAGCTGTTTTCCTCATGGGGACCGACAAAATGTCCCCACAAGGTCAAAAATTTCGGGTTTTACTATCCTTATGGGGACATTTGGTCCCCACAAAGTGATAAATACACGCTCACACACACACACACACACACACACACACACACACACACACAGTAAAGTCATCACAACTATGGAATAATAGAAATGGAAATATGGGAATTATGTTGTGACTAAACAAATCCAAAATCTATCAAAACTGTGTTATATTTTAGCATCTTCAAAGTGGCCACACGTTGCCTAGATTTTGCAGACATGTACTCTTGACATTTTTTCAACCAGCTTCTTGAGGAATCACCCTGGGATGCTTTTTAAACAGTATTTAAGGAGTTCCCATCTATATGCTAGGGACATAGTGGCTCCTTTTCCTAATTATTCGGTCCAAGTCATCCATTTAAAAAAAATATATATATATCGTTTTAAATAAAATTAGTTTTGTAATTAAATCAATTATTATTTTGGCACAATAATATTTTTGTCTACAAAACTAATTTCAAACATTTAAGCACATGCCTTCAGATCAAAACGTTTTTAAGATCATGAGAAACATTTCAGGCAAGTGACCCCAAACTTTTGAATGGTAGTATATATATATATATATATATATACTGAATAAATATACCCTATATACAGTACATACATATACATGTATATATACCTGTACACATATACTGTATATATACTATACACTGCCTTTAAACCTGTGCCTCAGGTTTCATGTGAACACTGGGGGGACATGTTCCTCTGTCAACATACAGTACCACCATCAAAAAAACTAAATAAATACCTCTTTTTAAATCTACGAATGCATTAAACCAACAATTATAAGCCTTTCAGCTAAATGTAAAAGGAAAAACAGTTGAGGCACTAAACATTTCACAACCAAAAAAAATTGAAAAGTTAACATTAATATTTAAAAAATGTGACTAACAAAATGTGCAATTGATAAGGTCTATAAACACATGACACATGTGACAACTTGCCCTGATAAAAATGTGACAACATGCACTGACTTGACTTTCATGAAAAAATTAATGTTTCCTAAGAACTCATTTTTTATGGAGCTATTACTGTAATACTGCTTGTATACTGTCATTGTTTCACTTAGTTGACAGGTTGGGCATGATAAACAAGGAGCCAAAAATATGCTTCTGCTACCGCAATAATCTCCGAGCACCCAGGCACTCCGCCAGCTGCCTAACATGAAAGCTGACAGATTTGTGCCAAAAACAACCAGTGATGACTAGTTAAGTCTTATCCCATCCCCCTCCTTTGTCACTCAACGACACTCACATCCTACCGACATGACATGGGCGCCTTGAACATTAACCTGAAATGCTGTCACATTCCCAGCTGTCATCAGGCCTGGCTAATAGCACTAGCATGCCAGCTCTATAATTCAGAGTGGAGGATTAGCTGCAAAACATGTTTGAGCTCAACGTAGGGCCCAAGCTGCAATCAGAAGGCTGTCGTATTTATGAGCGCTTACACTGGCATCTCTTGAGTACGCCGAAGAGTGCAGAGCCAGAACACACAACGGGGCTGCTATATCGAGGGGTTAGGGGGCCAGCGCAACTGTCTTGCCAATGTACGTTTAAATTCCAACATGGAGCAGGACTTGTGTGGTTTTTCTGCTGGCTCGATAGGGTAATTTTTTTCTGTTTATGGATGTGGATTTATAGTAGTTGAAGCACTGGACGTTTAAGGAATCAATTTTTTCGATTAGTTTCTCCTGGGAAAATTGCTAGTTCATGACGATCTCACCTCATCTTCTCACAAAGCATGTTGTGGCAATAGAAAAGCATGTAGATTAATCTAATACATGTGTGTCTTGCTTGTTTTTGGTGTAGGACAAATGGCAGATATAGAAAAAAAACATGAAACATTAAATAATCCAAATTTTGATGATGTGTCCATTTTATTTGAAAAACATTAAAAGTGCCATTTCCATCACCAAAACGTATTAACAAGACACAGTGCTGAAAGTACCCAAAGTTGCAGAAATACCCAATAATGATAGTGTACTTCAAAAATGTGACAAAATTACCTTTTAGTAGTTACACCGTAATGAATGTTCATGCTCTTATTGTGCACGATTCCTCAGTGCATGCAATTCAAAATGAAAAAGTCTTGTCTTCTTAATCTCACATCACAAATCCCTCTTACTTTTTAATGCTATCCTCCAACCACCTGGCTCCATTCTAGTATGTAATGCTCACTTTTCATGACTCAATTAATTCTGATTGGATAAACTCAAGTCAGAAGAAGGGGTTGTGAACCTAGTTTCATGTTGGTTTTGAATGTTCAAAGACACCATGAACTCATTTTGAAATTTTGTGGCTTTGAGTCCATTTGTGGAAGATTATTTAATTTAATATATATATATATATATATATATATATATATATATATATATATATATATATATATATATATATATATAGATAGATAGATAGATAGATAGATAGATAGATAGATAGATAGATAGATTGATAGATAGATAGATAGATAGATAGATAGATAGATAGATAGATAGATAGATAGATAGATAGATAGATAGATAGATAGATAGATAGATTGATTGATTAAAACAAACAGATTTCAACCTTTACTTTTTTAATTAAGGTCCCATTAAAACTGACTTGGAAGCGTTTAACCAGGCCATCATAATTTATTTTTGGTGCTTTTCAAATGCATCTTATGTATAGATATTACTGTTTTAGCCTTGTCCCACATCTAAACTTTTAATATTAAAGTAACTTTTCAAAAAATTGGCTGTCCCACTGAAACTGGGACTGAATGCAATTCATTTGCACATCACCAATCAATCTTTCAAGCTGTAATTTTGTCAAGTTCTGCAAAAAGTGTGGAAACATGTAATTGTGTGTATTTAAGATAAAGAAAATGTTAGCTGTGAAATTAGATTTAGCAAGTCTAAGATGGTGGCCATTTATTTCAGAAACATAAAAAATGCTATTTCCATCTGCAAATTTTTTTAACAAGATTTGACTTAGGAATCCAAAGTGCTAATATTGCCCAAAGTTGCAGAAATACCCATTTATGCTAGTGTTCTTCAAAAAGTTGACAAAATCGTCTTTTAGCAGATACAATTTTAAATAAATTTACAGTCTCTCTTTTCTGGGACAATGGGACAAAAATATTGATGACTCTCCTACTGCACTCACAAAGAAAACTAGTGAAAAGCTAGTGAAGCTAATTCTGGAAGTCTTTAACCTTGATTGAGACAAGATCCTTATTTTTCCTTTCAAATTAAAGACAGAAAATCATATCATCACTATCAGAAAGAGTCAGTTTTGCCTCAAAGCGCTGTTAAATAAACATGTGAAATGAATGTGACTTCATTGCCAATAATTCCCTGGAATGTTTTTGGAACACCTCAAATACAATCTGTTGAGCAACAGATGCATTTCTTTTCTTCAGATAACAGAAAGTACAACAGATGCTATATATATTGTGTTTTCATATCAGCAACCACTATTTCTAAATGCAAATCAAGGACTGCATCTAGATTAAATAAGCTATTCCAACAGGAGTACATAGAGTTATAGGCAGCAACTGTGAAAGCATTACATCACAGCTGATTAAACCAATATTGGACTCCTTTAGAACAGTGCCAGCGCTAATGTTTAAATGGTAAACACAGCTCCCATGCACTAGTTCACTAGACAAGCACAGAATATTATCATATTTCCTGGGACTTTGTAAGGCCACTGAAATAAAAGATATTCAGTTTCTTTCATGGAAAGAGAAGCATTGAGAGCTGAACATTTATGTTTTTATAATTAATTTGAAACTTTTGTAAGTATTTATTTTCAACATAATAACTTTATATATTTATATATCAATATTATATATGTATATTATTTATATATTTACTTTATATATTTTTGCTTCACAAAACATAAGATCAAAACAAACTCAGTAAAACACAACACATTCACATAGCAATAAAAACATGTCTATACAAATGGGTTTTAAACAAGATTGAAAACAGACACAGATTCAGCAGATCTAATATCCCAGGGCAGGCTGTTCCATTATTATGGGGCCTTCACTACAAACACTCTATCACCTTTAGTTTTGCATCTGGTTCTTGGAACAGCTAATAGTTCATGACAAGAAGATCTAAGTGGTCTAACTGTTTTTTAGGGTCTAAATAGTTCTGCAACATATCCTGGCGCCAAACCATGTAATGCCTTAAATGTACAGTAATTCATAAAATCCTAAAATCAATATCAAAATGAATTGCAAACCAATGCAAAAAGCTAAAACTGGAGTAATGCGATTTGAAGACATAGTTTGTGTCAACATTCTAGCTTCAGCATTTTACACTAACTGTAGCTATGCTAAAGTGCATTGTTTTAAAGTTGAAAAAAGGGGTATTATAATAATCAAGGCGAGTCAATATTAAAGCACGTATAAGCTCAAGAAACCCCAAAACTCAAGACATGTCTAACCTTGGAAATGTTCCTTAACTGACTAAAAACAGGACTGAACGTCTAGGTTACGTATGTAACCTCCGTTCCCCGATGGAGGGAACGAGACGTTGTGTCAGAGAAGCGACACTAGGGGTCTCTCTTGAGCACCGATATTCACCTCTGAACTATGAAAAAAGGCCAATGAGAGTTGGCAACCAGTATTTGCATGTCCCGCCCCCGGACATACGGGTATTTAAGCGCCGCAAATACGGGAGTTCATTCAGGATTTTTCTGAGGAGCCGGAAATGGTCCGGCCACAACAAGGGCTCGGCTCAGTGACGTGGCAGGGGAGACACAACGTCTTGTTCCCTCCATCGGGGAACGGAGGTTACATACGTAACCTAGACGTTCCCCTTCTGTCGCTCTCTCCACGTTGTGTCAGAGAAGCGACACTAGGGGTCCACTTAAAAAGAGCCATGCGCTGAGCCGTGTACATGATCCGCTGATACAGGAGCGAGCAGGTATTCCTACGTGCAGAACGACCAACTGTATCAGGCTGCACGTACCCTTCCCCAATGCCCCATTTAAGCCATCAGGATTCCTTATCGTTACCCTGGAGGGGGGAACAAGGTGACAGCCGCCAACATGGGAACGGGCCAGCCTGGCTGGGCCTCTTTTCTCTCTATGTTTCTCACATAGAGCAACTACGGCCGGGGCCCTTACACGCATTGAGGGAAGGGGGTCTTAGCCTATTAGGGCGGAGAAGACCCTGCGGAGGCCACACCTACCCGGGAGGGGAGGCAAATTTTGAGTGGCAAATACATCGCATGGCCTATACTTAGGTCTTATGCGGAACAGTAGTGCGGTGGTAGATCCAGCCTCGCAGAGGGGGGAAGCATACAGCACGGCACCCGAGGCAGCTGTAACTGCCTAAGGAAAACACGGAGTCAACACTCGTGAGGGGACAGAACCGTGGTTTTACACACAGGGGGAGTCCGAACAGGAGGCCTTACCTGTGGGGCCCCTATACCAGTACAGGGTAGCTAGTGGTACCCGCAGTGGTTTGGGTCGGCGAGTTCCTCCGCAGAACTGCGACCCACAAGGGCTAGGGAGGAGTCAACCAGTGTCCCAAACCTGGGATCTCCTGGGAAAGAAGGCGACTGTTTCCCTGGTTAGGGGAAGGGCGCTGGGTGCAAGCGATTCACCCGGTCAGATCGTGGACGTGCCACCGAGTTCTACAGGCTCGGTACCTGAGAGAACACGGGACGATACTGACTCAACTCGGAGATTGTAGAATCTCGCAAAAGTGTTAGGTGTTGCCCAGCCCGCTGCTCTACAAATGTCTGCTAGGGCAATGCCCCTAGCCAGTGCCCACGAGGACGCTAACACTCCTGGTGGAGTGGGCTCGGACCCGCAAAGGGGGGCACAGCCTGGGTGTGATAAGCCAGGGAAATGGCGTCGACAACCCAGTGGGCGAGTCTCTGCTTGGAGACAGCATTCCCTTTCTGCTGTCCCCCAAAGCAGACGAAGAGCTGCTCAGAGCGTCTGGTGCTCTGTGTGCGGTCCAGGTAAATACGTAAGGCACTTACTGGACACAGCAGTGAAAGGGCTGGGTCTGCCTCCTCCCGGGGCAGCGCTTGAAGGTTCACCACCTGATCCCTGAAGGGTGTGGTAGGAACCTTGGGCACGTAGCCCGGTCGCGGTCTTAGGATCACGAAAGTGTCCGCCGGACCGAACTCCAGGCAAGCGTTGCTAACAGAGAACGCATGCAGGTCCCCGACACTCTTGATGGAAGCGAGCACGATCAGCAGGGCGGTCTTGAGAGAGAGGGCCCTGAGTCCAACTGAGTCAAGCGGCTCGAAGGGGGGTCTCCGGAGTCCCATAAGGACGACCGAGAGATCCCAGGAGGGAAACAGGTTAGGCCGGGAGGGAGTCATCCTCCGGGCACCTTTTATGAACCTGACGATTAAGTCGTGCTTACCAAGAGACTTGCCGTCTACCGTGTCGTGGTGGGCCACGATAGCGGCAACATACACCTTGAGGGTGGAGGGGGACAGCCTCCTCTCCAGCCTCTCCTGAAGAAACACGAGCACTGACCTAACTGCGCACTTCTGCGGGTCTTCGGCTCGGGAAGAACACCAGTCCGCGAACAGACGCCACTTCAGGGCGTAAAGATGCCTGGTCGAAGGGGCTCTGGCTTGGTTAATAGTGTCTATGATGGCCGGAGGTAGGCCGGCTAGATCCTCCGCATCCCGTCCAGGGACCAGACGTGGAGATTCCAGAGGTCTGGATGCGGATGCCAGAGCGTGCCCCGTCCCTGAGAAAGAAGGTCCTTCCTCAGGGGAATTCGCCAGTAGGGGGCCACCAGAGTGACTTGCTCTTTGTCCTCCCTGACCTTGCATAGCACCTGTGCAAGAAGGCTCACTGGGGGAAAAGCATACTTGCGCAGCCCCACGGGCCAGCTGTGCACCAGAGCATCTGTCCCAAGGGGAGCCTCTGTGAAGGCATACCAGAGCGGACAGTGGGAGGTTTCCTGGGAGGCAAACAGGTCTACCTGGGCCTTACCGAACCTGTCCCAAATCAGCTGGACCGATTGGGGGTGGAGCCTCCACTCTCCGCCGGGCAAGTTTTGTCTTGACAGCACGTCCGCTATCACATTGAGGTTGCCGGGGATGTGAGTGGCACGCAGTGACTCCAGTCGCTGCTGACTCCAAAGGAGGAAACGACGGGCGAGCTGTGACATGTGGAGGGAGCGTACTCCGCCTTGGCGGTTTGTGTAGGCCACCACCGTGGTGCTGTCTGTCCTGACTAGGACGTGCTTGCCACAAATCAATGGAAGAAATTTCTTCAGGGCAAGAGAAACGGCCAGCAGCTCTAGGCAGTTGATGTGCCAGCGCAGCGGGCCTCGGTTCCACCGGCCTGCGGCTGCGCGCCCATTGCACACGGCGCCCCAACCCAATTTGGAGGCATCGGTTGTAACCAGAACGCGACGGGACACCTGCTGCAAGGGTACTCCTGCCCGTAGAAAGCAAAGGTCTGTCCAGGGTTTGAAGGTTTGGCGGCAGGCAGGGGTAACTTCCACGCCGTGCGTGCTGTGGCGCCATGCTCGTCTCGGGACTCGAGTCTGGAGCCAATGCTGAAGTGGTCTCATATGCATCAACCCCAGTGGCGCGGCCGCCGCGGAGGATGCCATATGCCCCAGGAGCCGTTGGAAACGCTCCAAAGGGACCACGGTGCCTGGTTCGAAAGAAGCGAGGCATTCCAGCACTGACTGAGCACGCTCATTGGAGAGACGTGCTGTCATTGAGACTGAGTCTAACTCCAAACCGAGAAAAGAGATGCTCTGGACCGGGGTGAGCTTGCTCTTTTCCCAGTTGACCTGAAACCCTAAACGGCCGAGGTGCTCGAGCACCTGGTCTCTGTGTGCGCATAGTAATTCCTGCGAGGAGGCCAAAATGAGCCAATCGCCGAGGTAATTGAGTATGCGTATGCCCGCTCCTCGTAGCGGGGCAAGAGCCGCCTCTGCGACCTTCGTGAAGACGTGAGGGGACAGAGACAGGCCGAAGGGGAGGACCTTGTACTGATATGCCTGGCCGTCAAACGCGAACCGTAGAAAGGGTCGATGTCGAGGGCGAATTGAGACGTGGAAGTACGCGTCCTTCAGGTCTACCGCTGCGAACCAATCTAGATGCCGGACGCCAGATAAAATTTGTTTCTGGGTAAGCATTTTGAACGGGAGTTTGGACAAGGTCCGATTGAAAACTCGCAGGTCCAAGATCGGTCGTATGCCGCCGCCTTTCTTGGGTACAACGAAGTAAGGGCTGTAGAAACCCTTCTTCGTTTCGGTCAGAGGGACAGGCTCTATCACGTCCTTGATTAGAAGGGAGGCGATTTCCTCGCGCAGGGAGTGGGCATGTTCGCCGTGCACTGCGGAGGAACGAACGCCCACGAAGGGGGGGCGGAGACCAAGTCAGATGGTCCGGTGCAGCCACCGTGACGAGCTGGGCAGTGAAAGCCATGCCTCTAAGCTCCGTGCTAGGGGCACCAAGGGGATGAGTCAGCGGTGCGGAACAGGTAACTGTGGCGTCCCGAGGCTCTGGTGCTGAGAATAAACTCAAAGCACTTACCTTGTTCCGCGCACCCGGCAGGGGGCGGGTTCGTGACTGAGGAGGAGGTCTGATGCTGGCGTCCTCTGGACTCGTCTGAACCGGCCGGCCGGGGAACAGTCGTGGGGCTGAGGGCAGGAGCACCGCATCCTGGGCACCAAGACTGTTGAGGCCTGAAAGCACAGTGCCGTGAGAATGGCATTTGCGGGCCATGTGACCCAGAGGTAAAGGAAATAGCTCTTTTATTGAGAATTTGGGTGTGCGGCAAATGAAAAAACAAAAGATTCTCCTCCGGGGACGGAGCGGTCTTACCACCTCCGGTGCTAACTTCTCGTCCTCTGGGTCCGCTGTCTCAGAAACACTTGGGAGCCTCCCGGGTCCTCGAAGGGGTCCGTGAGGCAGGGGGCGTACGCTTCCTGCGGTTTGCTCGATGCCGGGGCTGAGAGCTGGGCCCAGGTTGGGGCGGAGCAGAAGGTCTTCTGGCCACGGGAGGACGCCCTCGGCGAGCAGGTGGGGCCTGGGCCGTGGCGGCAAGCTTGCGGCGCGGCATCATGTGCGAAATGGCCTCCGTCTGCTTCTTCACCAGGGAGAACTGCTGGGCAAAGTCCTCAATGGTGACGCCGAAGAGGCCAAACTGGGAGACAGGGGCGTTGAGGAAGCAAGTCTTGTCAGCTTCACGCATCTCAACCAAGTCCAGCCATTGCTGACGTTCCTGGACCACCAGAGTGGCCATCGCCTGCCCGAGTGCCTGCGCTGTGACCTTCGTCGCTCTCAGGGCGAGGTCGGTCGCTGAGCGCAGTTCCTGCAGCGTGTCGGGATCAGGGCCACCCCCGTGCATGTTGCGAAGTGCCTTGGCTTGGTGGACCTGCAGGAGAGCCATGGCATGCAAGGCGGAAGCGGCGCATCCGGTAGCGCTGTAGGCCTTCGCGGTGAGCGAGGATGTTGCTCTACAGGACCGGGAAGGGAGTACAGGGCAGCCCCGCCTGGTGGTAGTGCTTGCGGGACATAAGTGGAGCGCAACAGCTCTATCCACCTGGGGGATCTCCGTGTACCCGTGGCGCGCTCCGCCGTCGAGGGTGGCGAGGGCGGATGAGCAGGTGGCGGTGCGACGAGTGGAGAGGGGTGCTCTCCACGAAGACGTCAGCTCATTATGCACCTCCGGGAAGAAAGGAACCGGGGGGGCGAGGCTGTGAGCGGCGCCCCACGCCCAAGAACCAATCGTCCAGCCGTGATGGCTGTGGGGAGGATGGAGGGTTCCAATCCAGGCCCACGCTGTTGGCTGCCCGGGAAAGCATATCGGACATCTGTGCGTCGGCCTCCTCCTGGGCGTGCAAGCCCGAAGGCGGCAGCCCAGAGGAGCCCTCAGCATCAGAGCTCACGCCCTCCGATGTCGCGGCGAACTCATCTGCTTCCATCGCAAGAGGGTAGGCAGACTGGCTGTGAGGCGAGTCGCTGCTACCTCGAGCGGGGACGGGAGTCAACGAGCGTGCCGGGGCGCGGGTGGTCCGAGGGGGTGTACACAGCGGAGCTGCCCCCGCTGCCATCCCCGAATCGCCTCCATCACCAGCCGCATCGTCCTCAATCCCGTGGGAAGAAGGAGCGACGCGGAGGGCGGCTGGAGTGGCTTGCTTACGGTTGTAAGCAAGCCGCGACCGCAACGTTGTCATGGTCATGTTCTCGCAATGAGAACATGAACCATCCACAAACGCAGCCTCAGTGTGATCACTGCCCAGACACACGAGACAACGCCTGTGGCCGTCGGAAGCGGAGAGTACTCTACCGCATCCAGGAACAACACAGGGGCGGAAAGGCATCTTTATAAAGACGCGTCCTTAAAAGAACGTTCAACGCCGCTGTGTTTTTTGCTCTTTTAGAGGAAATTACTCTTTTAAATAAAATCACTCTTTTATGAATGAAAGAACTCGTGAGAGACCTTTCTTATCTGCAACTGTCGATGTGCTCAGGGGCAGGAAGAGCACAGCCATGCAAACAGGAGAAAGCCGCTGTTGTGCGCCGTAGAATCCAACAGCATGCAGCAGAGGATAGCAGGAACTCGGTGTGTAAAACGCAGCAGTCTGCAAACACGACCATAAGCTCCGAAGAAATTTTCTGAATGAACTCCCGTATTTGCGCCGCTTAAATACCCGTATGTCCGGGGGCGGGACATGCAAATACTGGTTGCCAACTCGCATTGGCCTTTTTTCATAGTTCAGAGGTGAATATTGGCGCTCAAGAGAGACCCCTAGTGTCGCTTCTCTGACACAACATGGAGAGAGCGACAGAAGGGGAACTATAACTTGCTGATGTATATTTTAAATTTTACTTTGTATCAAAATAGACACCCAAATTTTTCACTACCTGCTGAATATTGGAGCCACTTGATTAAGTGCTGACTCAGTCTGACTTTATTTAAATCATGACAGATTATAACAACCTCTGTTTTATCAGTATTTAACTGAAGAACATTACATGCTATTCAAATTTTTATATTTGATATACACTCTTGAAGAACATTTAAAATAGTCGAATAGTATAGTGAAAACAACATTGGCCGTAAAAGGGATCCTTCCGGAACACCACGATTAATTTGTGAAGAGGAGGACATCTCATCTCCAACAGCCACTACAAATTTACTATTTGATATGCAACACAATGTGATATGTTACGTTCGTGGGCAATGGAGGAGTCTGGAGACATTGAAGCAGGTTCGAGGTCAGTCTTTTTTAATAGTTTTTTTAAGCACACAATCAACGGTGACTGTCGATAACATCAAATAATTTGTAAATAAATGAAAGAACAATTAACGAATCTCTTCGTCTGGGCTGTCGTGCTTTCCTGTCACTCGCTCTCCCACACTGTTGCTCTGGCGAGCCTTTTCAGATCTCCCTCCGCCATCACTATAATTAGAGACAGGTGTTAGTGAACTCAAAACCCAAGTGGCGAGCCTTACCGCTCTCCCTCTCCTGCAGACCGACACATGACCATGCCCCCCATGCCACAAACACTTTCACCTGAGGACTGAGTGCAACTAGAGCCAATTAAAAACAAAATATACATTAATCATTATCCTCACTATTATTCTGAATATAATTTTGTAGCCACTTTTTTTAAATATTTGAATCTACATTTACTTTTTTATACTTTTGGCAGACTCTTTTATTCAAACGACTTAAAGTGCAGTGTATTTAAAGTATCCATGTGTCAGTTCGTGAGTTTGTGCATTCCCTGGGAAGCTGACCCATGACCTCGGGTTTACTAGCACCATGATCTACCAGTTAAACTACAAGAACATGATTTAATGGCATTTCTCAAGCCTCCATAGTAACAGATTTCAATCTGGAGAAGAGTCTTACAACAGTGTTTAGTCACTAACAGCATAACCTGTTGTAATGAGGCAGCTCAGCAGGGCCGACCTGGCTTACAGGCATTACAAGCGACTTGCCTGGGGCCCCAACATGTCTGACAGGCCCCAACGAACACGTTCAAAGCATACATACAAATCATAGTACCTACAACACTGATAACTCTTAATTTGAACCTCTCCGCACTCCAATGATTTCCTAAGTGCTTAAATGTTGGATAACATGCAATGTGTGTGGACCTGATAATTTAACGTACAAATCACAATGACGGTGAAAACTAAAAACATCATATTACTTATTAAATGAGCTCTGAATTAACACAAAAAGATAAATAACTGAAAGTGACAACAAATAAAATAACAGCAAATTGGCAAGAAGTAAAGCTAAGCACTACACATTATTCTGCATAATTTATTCAAATCGCAAATCATTGTTGGGAACTAGAGCGCAGCTTCTTTTCACAGTATAATGAGACAGGAATTAATTCAGACACTGCCGATATAAAGACATAATGAGATATAAAGTGAGCAATGAATCTGGAAAATAACCAAACCATTCTATCTGCAAAGATGTCAGCTCTCTAAGAGGTATGTGCTTTATATATATATATATATATTGAGATGTTGTGTTAATAGGCCCTATTTAAAATATGTAATTGTGTTTATAAATAATTATACATTAAAGATTGCTGTAGTTACCTTATTTTTCCTGATGTTTTAACTTTTTTTTCAAGCTTTGTCAGCAGTGTCCTTTACAATTAAAACAATCTAAAACTATTTTAAACAGCATTTTCTTATTTAGTGTAACTTTAAAGGGTAACACTCATGGTTGTTTTTGTTAACATTAGTTAACTTATTAACATGAACTAACAATGAACAATTCTTAATAATCATTTAATTATTTCATGTTAATTTCTACATATACAAGTCCATTTTTAACATTAGTTAATACAATATGAACTAACATGAACAAACAATAAACAATTGTATTTTTATAAACTGACATTAGCCAAAATTAATAAATTCTGGAAAATTGTATTATTAATTGTTCTTGATACCTAATGCAAACCTCATTGAAAAATGTTACCCAGTAATTATACTTGCCGGTCCATGACCTCATTTTAAATGGTAAATGGTCTGCATTTATATAGCACCTTTTTAAGCCTTAAAGGTATTCAAAGCGCTTTACACTGCATCTCATTCACCCATTCACACACCAATAGTGGCAGAGCTGCTATGTAAGGTGCAAGCCTGCCATTGGGAGCAACTTGGGGTTCAGTGTCTTACCCAAGTTCATTTCGGCATGTGGGCCAGGATTTGAACCACCAACCCTGCGATTAGTTGTCAACCTGCTCTACCAACTGAGCCACAGCCGCCCTAATTAATTGTAACACTAGTTGTTGATCACTAGGTGATCAAAATAAGGCGATAAAATGGTTAATATATTCTTTTATGCATGCATGTACATTTTAACCTAACATCTTCATGTTGGGGGAAAAAGCTATTGGAACACGTCATTTGTCATCTACTGAGCCTTATACAGTATAGTGCTTCTTTTTTAGTGGTTTCTATAAAATAATTAAATAAAAAAATAAATCTGATCATCACATCAGAAATTTTTTATAATTTCGCCTAGGGCCCCACAGGCCGGCCCTGCAGCTCAGGCTGTTACTGTTGGCATTGATGCTCAGCCTTTAACAGAAAACAGTTTCCGCCTGCCCTGCTCTGTCCCAGAATCAATTCTCAAACTCAGTCTGTAATGAAAAACAATTCTTTGCCCTACATGCAAAACTCCCATAAAATCAAAAAGACAGTTTTGTGGCTTTTAGTCCATGTCTTTTAGCTTTGAGTCCATCTATCTGTTAGTGTAGTCCAAAAAGTTGTACTACATTTTCTTTTTCAGGAAAATAGACCAATATATTGATGACTCGTGTTGCACGTTACAGATTTTTCTCTAGATTGAGAGTATCCCTCCCTCAAATAACACCTCCAACTGACTAGCAAGTAGCAAATCATAGTTCACACAGAAAATGCAACAAAAAGAAGAGTACTGCAAAAAATAACTTGTGCAATGATGGCCTGACAAAACATTTGTAATGGTGAATGTGACAACTAGTAAATCTTATGTAAACGACAGAACTTCACAAACGTTTTTTTTGTTGAATTGCTTTTCCATTTAAAAGTGTTGAACTGAGTTTGGCTAACATACTAAAGCTAGCGGCAACACATTGCATGTGTTTGAAACGTCACTTCTATCAGCTGAAAAACAACGAATACATTCATGTAGTAAAAAATAATTAGTGTTACATTTGAGACAATAGCATAATTAGGGACACGGCTATTTTGCTAAATACTTTAAGCACTGTAGATTGCATTCATAGTTAATAATGCTTCCTAATTTGAACTCTCATATAGCCTGAAAAGTTTTTTGATACTGCAATGCTCCTCTAACACACCCCTGAGACCAAGGGATTGAAACTCATCCAGAGAGGAAATGAATGAGTCATGTTTTTGATCTGTTTCATAAGTCACCAAGGGAGGGTTAGCTTGATTCAGGCTTTATTTCATCCCAATCTCTTTAAAAACGATCCCTCTGCCATGACTCATCACTAAACTGCCCCACCGGCTGCCTGTCCAAATGAAAAACCGCAGTTTCTGACTTAATCCAACACAACCCCCCAGTAAAACTTAGGGATGGGCAACTAGCCTGGAACAAAGTTTCTCAACATTTAGTTGAGTGGTTTGGCAGAAATATGGCAGCACAATGAGGAATTTGTGTGCATTGCCTGATAATTGTCTCTTCTGCTGTCCACTAGTAATATATACAGTACAGGCAAACATAGACATATGAAAGACATACTGTATATGCCACATATATGGCATATGACTTGACATAATATGTGGGAAGTACACTTCTATCAACTCTCGGAAAGCTGAAAACTGCTGAAAGTGATGTTTACTGACCTCCTGCAAATGGAGAGTTTGAAGAAATGCAATTAAAGTTAAATATACTACAGTCTTGCCAAATAGTGTATGTGCCAAAGTCTAACGTCGCTGTGAGGGAGAACGAATGAGAATAAAGGTGAATTGAGTGGGATTTGACAACATCTGGAAACTTCAATTCCTGGCCCTGGAAATCTGTACAGAGCAGATGCATGATTTTTTTTTTGTTATAATGAAAAAACAAATGGTGAGAGTCCCAAAACGGTTCAGGTACTCTCAGAGCACATTGCTAATGATGCTTACCTAGTTTCATTTCAATACATCCTCAGTTGATTTCTTCGAAAGTACCCCCTCAGACCATATCTTTTAAAAACGTTTGTGCAGCTTTTGTACTGAAGATAATCTAGAGTCCACTTTGGAACGATTGGATGAAATGTGTAGAAGGAGTTGTGAAAAAATTATAGAGAGATCAAAAGAATGACTTTGGATTTTGGATTATTTGTTATAATCCAAGATGGTGAATTTGGCATGAACCACTGAATCAGATATGTGAAATATGGGAAATGTGTTTGCAGGCCAAACACTGTAAGTCAAAAGCAGGCAACTACAATTTTAAAGGCATGGTGATGCTAGAGTTTTTTGTGGCAGAACCCAAAATTGGACAAATTTATGTTCAGACCCTCTATTTTGCAGAGGATTTTTTTTTTGCTAATAGAAACAAAAAGGTGCCTAGCATAATCAGTGCATGACTCCTTAAATACAAGAAACACACACAAAAAAAAAACAACTTCATTTTTCAAATACACAAATAAGCAAACCAATTATATGATTTTACCTACATATGCTTATAAATCAGAACAATTACAACGGCTTTACGAAATCTATAATGAACAAATTTGCCTCTAAGTAATTGTCGTTTGATACTTCTTATTACTTTTCTAACCTTTCTAATGGATTTGTTCCAGTATCGAGCTAAAATATCACAGCTATTCTGCCAAACAGCTTTGTTAAAAAAGTACAGCAACCTGCCAAATAGTAACATTCTTTTAAATACACTTCCAGAACTCTATTTAGAATGTCCTTCAAAAGAGATCAGCTGTAGTTCAGTTCAGATAAACACTGGTTAAATATTGAGCCCCAATGTGGGATCTTTGAGCCATTCTGCAGCCAGTAATTCACTGAGACCCTGAAAGTGACTCAAGGGTGTCAGGCCAGCTTTCCTTTTTTATATTGTGGTCCATTTCACTGCACTCAGATCCAGGAAACTCTTCAGTCCATTAGTCAGTTTTTGACACTCCAAAAGCCTTCCTCAATGTGGCATGCTCTGATCTGTTAATGGTTACGGATAGTAAGCAATCCTTTAGCCAGAAATTAATGGACCAGAGTGTATAAAGTATAAAGTTAAAAATATCCACCACTGCTGTTAAGACTGAAGTAGGAGTTCTGAATGTTGGTACATTTCAACGACTAACCTATTGAATTGTTTACAATAGTGTACTGTATAATTAATTATTAGTTATTGCCACAAATTTGCAGTTTACAAAGAAACCACCTAAATTAATTTCAACCTTGTCCCTCCAAAAGCAAACTTTGGGTTACAGTGAGGCACTTATAATGAAAGTGAATGGGGACAATCCATCATTTAAATATTCATTGTATTAAAATTATAGCCACAATATGTAAACAATATGCATGCAAACAATAGCACAAACTTTTAACAATATACAATTTTGTTGCCATGACAACGTAATGCCATAAACCTTGTAATCTTGATAATTTAGTAAAACTGCATTTTAAACAACACAGACATACAAGTTTTGACAGAAAAAATATGTATGCAAGTTCTGTTTTAAAATGATAAACTTGACATGTATGCCTTTAATCCCTCCAAAAATGGGCCCTAATTCACTTCCATTATAAGTGCCTCACTATAACCTTTCTTTTTTTTTTTTTAAGAAAAGTAGGGACAAGTCAATATTATTTTTTTATGGTATTTTGTTTTATGATTAACATTTTTATTTTTATTAAAACACAGAAAAACAAAACATAAATACACTAAATCAACTTTTAACACTGTGGCAGGGCGGAGGACGGGGCCGGGTCGTGATCATACACACCCGGTCCCTTATCAGGCTAATCAAGCCTCCGAGAGGGATAAAGGTCGACTGCAGAGGATTGTGCGGGAGAGAGAGAAAGTGACGGACATGTCTGTAAACACCCACTACCACCCTTCCTCCTCCCAATCCACAACCCCACCCCGAACCCCAACAAACACCCCTGTGATCTTACATGAACACATATAAAGGAAAACAAAACCAAACAATTAATTGAGGGAAAAAGAGAACAAAATACAAATAAAAACATATATACATTTATACATATATATAATACATATGTCCATAATATAGGTTAGGATGCAATCATCCACATGTTTATTCTCCACATCGATATCTGCCCCATCTCACAAAATACAGTCTGGGGCAAAACGAAACCCGAGTGCCAAGACGTCACATACAAAATTCTGAACTCTCAACCAAAACCCTTGGATCTTAACGCACCACCAAAAAACATGGGTTGTATCTCCATCCTCCAAGTCTATACAATCTAGAGGGTGTGCAATAGAATATATGTAAAATCTGAACTGCATAAGGTGAACCCTTGCATCTCTAGATACAGACTTGAAATTTTGTAGAATCCTAGCCCACACTCCTTCCTCCGATACCAAGTTTAAATCTTTCTCCCATAATCTCTTCAGAGAAGTTGAAGCTCCATCCCCAGACACTAAATTAGCAGGGAGTAATACACTGATGCTTCATGACCTTTTCTAAAAGCAGCAATCACCTCTCCCAATTCATCTGCCACTTTAGGGGGTTGTGAGCTACTCCCAAATACAATATAGAGCATGTGACGCAGCTGTAAATACCTATAAAACTGAGATGTGATAATCCCAAAATGATGACTCAAATTCTAAAAAGAGCTCAATACTCCACTCTTATACAGGTCGCCGAATGTAGTAACCCCCCCTCACAATCCACTCTGACCAACAGAAAGGGGACTTGTTGATACATAATTTGAGGTACATCTATATGCTTGAGGTAACATTTAAATAAATGTCAGAATTAAATACTCTGCCCACTCTTGCCCAAATCATGTGCAAATGTGAAATAATGGGGTGTGACTTAACTTCTCTGGTTAGTTTGATAGAAAGGCTTTGTAATGGCAAAAAAGGGGCAAGGACTTCCTGTTCAATAGAAAACCAGGGAGGGGCTGTTTTAGGTGGAAGCGACCAATGAGCCAAATAGCCTGAGACTGAACACATCATAATAAAACAAAATCTTGGGTAGGCCCAGTCCACCTTTGTCAATCAGCTTATGTAATTTGATGAAATGTAGTCTGAGACGCTTACCATTCCAAATAAAGTACTTCGCTATGCTATCAAATTGCTTGAAATAAGAGAAGGGGACCTTTATAGGGAGTGACTGTAGCATGAAGTTGAATTTTGTAATACAGTTAATTTTAACATTAACCTTCCCAAACATCAATAAATGTAACAAAGCCCACCTGTCCACAACGCTCAAATACATTTTTGTTAAAGGGTCAAAATTAACTTCATCTTTGAAATCAGACAAACTTGCTGTGAATAAAATACCCAAATACGTAATGCCTGTTTGGGCCCCTGGAAGGTGCCCGGCTGGAAGGCCGTTACTGGACAGTACGCTGTCAGAGCCAAAGCTTTGGATTTAGAATATTTGACTTTGTATCCTGAGAACATAGAAAAGGAATGAATAATTCTGTGGAGGCAAGGCATAGATCTAGTGGAGTCAGAGACGAATAATAAAATGTCATCTGCGTGAAGCGAAAGCATATGCGCCATAGCTCCTGCCACCACCCCTGGAAAATCAACCTCCTTTCTTATCGCGGCAGTCAATGGTTCCAGGGCAAGACAGAACAATAATGGGGAAAGAGGGCAACCCTGCTGAGTGCCCCTATTCAGAGTAAAATAATCTGAAATTAATCAATTTGTTTGTACCGCTGCTACAGGGTGTCTAAAAAGTAACTTATTCAAACCAATAAATGTACTCCTGAACCTATACATTTCCAAAATCTTATAAAGATAATCCCATTCTACCATATCAAACGCCTTTTCGGCATCAAGTCAGATGGCAGCGACCGGAGATTTATCATCAGGCCCTGAATAAACTCCACCTGATCTATGTGTATAAGAGATGTCATAACTTTACTAAATCGGTTAGTTCACAATCTAGCTGGATCAGGGAAATTGGATGGTAAATTTGACCCTTGCTTGGATTTTTGTCCTTTTTAATAATCATACTGATCCGGGCTTGTGTCATTGTGGGGGGCTTTCCATTCTTGGTAACACTTTACAATACGGGTGCATTAATATGTATTTATTAATTAATGCTTAACTAATACACAGATAATATTGAGTTAATGTATGACTCATGATTAACTAAGCCATTCATTAATGATTGCCATATCAGCAACTGTCTGTCTGATTAATATAGTAAAGTCATATGTGAATTGCAATTAATTAAATTTGTAATCATGGATTAATTCCCTAACAACTTATTATATGAACTAATAGTGTTCATTAATGTGTTAATTACCACAATGAGCTGAAGCCATGTATTTGAACTTTCATCCAATACGGGTGCACTAATATGCATTAATACATGCTTAATTACTGCATTATTACTTCAATTTCATGTGATAATTACAACAATAAAAAGAGATATACAAAAGATCACATATACGTATTTATATGTGATATTTTGTATATCTCTTTTTTATCTCTGCATCCCACTCTTTTTGTTTTCTTTACTGAGGCAATGTTTTTGGAAACCGATGTTAAATAAACAGCTTTTATAAAGTCCAATGATGGTCATAAATGATAAATGAGTTCTCAAGTCATGACTTTTTAGGCAGTACTTTGGCTGTATCAGCATTTGTTTTAATGAATTATTAACAAATGGTTTGTAAAGATATCATTATGTTATGACTTTACATAAGTATTTGTTGTAATTAACATATTCATTTTGCAGTAATAATGCAGTAATTAAGCATGTATTAATGTATATTAGTGTACCCGTATTGGGTGGAAGTTAAAATACATGGCTTTTTCCTCATTGTTGTAATTAACATATTAATTAACACTATTAGTTCATATAATAAGTTGTTAGGGAATTAATCCATGATGACACATTTAATTAATAGCAATTCATATATGACTTAATATATTAATCAGACAGACCCTTTATTAGTTACTGATGTGGCAATCATTAATGAATGGCTTAGCTAATCATGAGTCATACATTAACTCAATATTATCTGTGCATTAGTTAAGCATGAATTAATGCTTATTAATACACCCGTATTATAAAGTGTTACCCCATTCTTTAATGATTCTGTATAAACTTCTAACAAAAGTGGAGGCAGTTCTGTAACATAAGATCTAAAAATTCAGTGGCAAAGCCGTCTGGCCCTGTAGCCTTGCCAGTAGGCAGGGCCTTAATTACCTCTTCTTAATTACAGCTCCTTCAAGCTTATCTCAGAATCAAGATAATTATTTTGCTCACTCATCAATTTAGGGAGTTTTAATGGTTCCACAAAGTTTCTAATATCTTCATCAATAGACGAAGATGTGGAACTATAAAGATCAAGATAGAATTCTTTAAAAGCATCATTAATATCAATGGCCAAGGTAAATATTTCACTATACCAGCAGGAATAGGGGAAAAAGACTCTCTCTGTTTTATATATCTAGCAAAAAGTTTTCCTGCTTTGTCCTCCGACTCAATGTACAGTATGACTGTCTTGCCCTGAATAAGTAAAACTCCACCTTCTGCAACAAATTAGTATTATATCTGTATTTCAGTCGGGTCAATTATCTGAGGCCATCAGATGACATTCGTCACTTCAGCTCTGCCTCGGCACTTTTAATATTTACTAAGTAGTAATAGAAGGTATAAGCACCAAGAACAAGCAGATTCATCCACAACTGTCCCGAAGGCATGTTCCTCCACAAAACAAACTACATCCGCTAGGCAGAACCAGCTCAAAAAGAAACAAAACAGGCGTCCCGGTTCCTTGGATAACCAAGAGTAAGTACAGCGAGTCAATCCACTCAAATGAGAAACACCAAATGGCTTACTCACTCCAATGTTTTTATGAAGGTCAGTGCTTGCTTGGGGCATAAAAATTATTTGCAGCCATCCTTAGTGTTTATACTCAGTTTGGGCGGAAATATTAGTGCAAAACCGGTCTTCCGTTGATGTTAGTGTTTCTTGCATTGCTTGAATCAATAACTTTTTTCTCTTGTCGAATTCGCATAGTCTGGGAACAAGAAAATTTGATTCTTCCAATAAAGCTTTCCTTTGCTTCTCACCTCGCATAACACAAGATCTTTATCGGATGATCCCAGGAATTTTGCAAGGATTGATCGGGGCCTGTCTCCCTCAGCTGATCTACGAGCCGGAAACCTGTAAGCTCGCTCGATTTCCAGTTTATGGCCTGTTATGTAGAGCAGACTCGGGAGGAGCTTGTCTAGGAATCACCATATCTCTGCCCTCCTCATGCTCAGGAATTTCAACAATTTGGATGTTATTCCTGCAGCTCCTATTCTCAAGATCTTCAAGTTTTTCAAGAACGTGTTTCAAATCGACTTGGGTTGCCAGCAGATTATCAGATAATTCCCTTTCCCAACATCTGTCACTCTTGTAACCAACTCAGAGAATTTTGTTTCCATCGCGTAATCGATCGACATATGTCAGCATCACAAACATGTTGGACAGCTGACGCTGGATTTGTCCCGCATCGCCATCCAAATCGAGTCCCCGGTCCGCAGGCCCGTCAGAGGTTTCAGCTTGAGCACGTAAGTGTCTTTTAATATCTCCAGAGCCCGAGCACTTTGAATTTTTTTGGCTCACATGTCCGCGTCATGCATGGAGTCACACGACTCCCCATTTTTTTATGGTAATTAACAGTATGCCAAAAATGCTGTTAATTAAGCTAAACTTGTATTGAACAAAGCTTATTCCTTTAAGTGGCATTGGTTTTTAGTTTTTTTCATTTATATATACTCTACCTGCGCAAAGTTTCCCGTCACAGTCAATCATTTGAATCATTCCTAAAAGAATGATGAGAACTGGACGTCTGGTACTAGTGTATGTCTCGGCTCATATTTAAGAGTTTTCTGCAAGAGACTTCAACTAAATCTGTCACATATGTGGGTGGCCACCACCCCTCACCTTGAGACAATCCAGAATAAACAGAAACTGATCTCTGGTCATCTCAGAGCTACCTTAAATCACACTACAAACATCTCAACCATCTCTTCCCTCTCCAGGTCTTGCTTTTGGCCAGAGCAAAGGTAATAAAATGTATATTGAGCTATTGTAATGAAAACACACCACACAGACACACATTGTCAGTCAGGGTCTGGAGCAAGGACACTGAATACAAAGCAGTATTTTTTAAGCACTGGTTTAAGAATGGTGGCCAGCACTTTAAGTTATCTTGGCAGTAAAAACAATACAATAGATCTTATCTTTTTTTCAAAGATGAAGTATGTAATTTATTTATGTTAAATACTTTCTCCTGTCTCAGTTTAATGGGCAGACACAATTATAAGTAAGACTAAAAGTGTAACACTGTGTCTCTGTGACTCTATCAAAACATTTCTGTGTTTGTTTGAGTAACCCAACCAGCCGACACGGCAACATTGACTCAACCAATGGCACGAGTTTGGAGTAGGACTATCTGGTTGCCTGACTAATAGCAGATGGTAGAGATTGGGATTATATATCAAGACGTTGAATGGGCTTTTGGGATATAATACAAGCAATAGACTCAAATAGACAGCTTTTGATAAAGGTCTGTTTATAATAATCTCAAACATACTGTACACACCCAGTTTAGATGTCCATATCCTCACTGCAAAAATCCAGATCACATGGCCAAGGGCTTGTGATGCTAAATCATATTTATTCATATTTCATGCTCTGTGGTCTTAAAAAACCTCATCAAAATCTGTGTTTTGTAGCTTTTATGTCCACGTTTGTTAGCTTTGAAACCATCTATATGCTGCTGTACACCTAAAAGTTGACAAAATAAAATATTTTAGAAGTAATAAGCAGGGCCTTTAGCCATAAGATAAAAAAACAAGGAGTTTTCTTTCTTTTTTCAAATATACTAAAAGCTGCGAGTAATACTCAGGTAGCATTTATGGGGAAGTTAGACAGTTATAGGGGGCCCCCTTGTGGCCCAAGAGGGAAGGGAGAATGTAACTGCAAGGAGATAGTTGTAGCTAGATGTGACAGACAAAAGCACACACAAAAAGTCGGGAGCAGAAAAAAGAAAAAGGAAGAGGAGAAGAAATGCATGCAGACCACTGGTAAGAAATTAAGTATGTCATTCCTGCGATACTAGCGCCACCAAACAGAATTGCCAAAATAAATGTTGTTTTCAAAACAGCTTTCTGAATATATCCCCTGTCTGCTGTTGGTCAAACAAAGAGATAGTACCGCCCAAACTCACGCCATGGGGCGGGGTCTAAGCAGGTCGCTCTAAAGAAACAGAAAGACTATGGTTAATTAACCTATGAATGGCTTACTAATATTTGTCTCTGCATATTAATCTTGGATAGGAGAAAGTATTTTAGCACAGAAAAAATTACATACATCATATACTCATTTGTTGATTTTGTATCTTTTTCTTTCTGGAAAATTATTGATGACTCAAATGCTGTTTTTCAATGTGCGTTCTTTTGTGTTCTTATGATCTCGTGGACTCGTTCGGCATAATCATCCACTGCTGAAGTTCAATTAGTTGAAGTTCAAAAATGCAAGTACCGAGAATGCATAAAATTACCAGGATGTGTTCTTGATCAGGCCAAATATCGAGGATGCATTGAATGGTGACTTGTGGGCAAGAACCCTGTACAACAGTGCCAGACGAAGGACATTTATTATTGGTTTCCCTCAAAATGTTCCCGCTGTTAGCTCGCAAAAGTCTGGTGGCTCATGAGAGTCATTACATTTCATTAACATTTGTTGTTTTGTTTGATTTTAATAAAATAAACACATGGAGGAAATGAGTGTTAACAGACTTAATTCTATTAACGTGTCACTAGTCCTGCCAATCCTCACTGCTGTGATGATTATGATGCTGTCACGGGCTACAAATGTGCTGGGAAGGTCAGTTGCACAACGGGAAGATCTCAGCACATCTCAAAGCTCGCAATAGATGCGTTCTAAGTTCTCCGGTCCTATCTAGTTCATTCTTCCAAGGTAGCTTGGTAAGACTAGTCTTCATAAGAATGCAAGTCCGTTCTCTGCATTGAGAAATACCCAAACTTTTTAGCAAATAAAATGTTTTCTATAATGAGAATGTCCCCTTCCCCCAACTTCCTGTACTAACAGGAAATATGCTTAAGGAAACAGAATTGTGTTAAACTATTTATTGGGGTCTTTAAGAATTCCAAGAGAAGCATTTGTTTAACTTCTTTAATACATTACCAAAATTGTCTCATACATTCACATTATTTCAATTTGTGATGAAAATACAATGCAATAACAATTAAGTAAAAATGTACAAAGTAGGATCAGCATTAACGCTAAAAGTGCATGTGAACATTTGTAGACCTGGTAAGGATAATTTGATGAGATTCATTTCAAAAGCACACTTTTTGGCTGTGTTGTGTCATTACTGACAGATACCACCACTCTCATTAGCCTCTTTTAGGTGACGTCATGGGAACCTTTGGTCACTTTAAGCTGACAGGCTGGAGATGAATGAAAAATCGTAAATGTGTAGTACACTTTACGAATGTTTTCCATGCTAAAAATAGCCACTTGAGACAGACGGGAGGAGATTTTGAGCTCAGAGTAACAGCACTGCATGAGAACAGCAGCAGCTTTGTGCTGTTGAGAAAACTGCAATATATTAAAATTTGCCACTGTTCATGAAAGGCTTCCATATTTATTTATATTTATATTTATATTATATTTATTTAATTATAAATATTTTTCAGTCCATTAATTATTTTTTTTATAATGTTCCCCCAGATTAGTGACTTTAAAAGAATAGTTCACCCAAAAATTTCAATTCCTAATTTACTCACCCTTCAACCTGGTCTTATGACAACTCGTAATAATTAGTACAAGTTTGTGAAATCAAAAGAAATATTAGGAGTTACAAAAAAATACTACTTTTACCCTAATAGAGAAAAACAAAATCACCTATTCCTAACCTTAACCTAACCACGAAGAAAGAATGCATATTACAGATTATTGACATACGTCAGTTATTTGTATTGCACAACTAAATATGTAATGAGTAAGGATTTTTTTCCTTTCTTAAGTAAAGTGTTGGAGGGAGGCTAGCTTTTTTGTATTTGTTTATTCCCTTTTCTCCCAATTTGGAATTGCCAATTCCCACTAGTAGGTCCTCGTGGTGGCTTGGTTACTTGCCTCAATCCGGGTGGCAGAGGACAAGTCTCAGTTGCCACTGCTTCTGAGACGTCAATCCACACATCTTATCATGTGGTTCATTGTGCTTGACACCGCGGAGACTCCGCATGTGGAGACTCATGCTTCTCTCCGTGATCCACTCACAACTTACCAAATGCTCCATTGAGAGCGAGAACCCCTAATCGTGACCACGAGGAGGTTACCCCATGTGACTCTACCCTCCCTAGCGATTTAGACAATTTAGTTGCTTAGGAGACCTGGCTGGAGTCATTCAGCATGCCCTGGATTTGAACTTGTGACTCCACAGGTGGTAGTCAGCAGCAATACACTCTGAGCTACCCAGGCCACCCGGAGGGAGGCTAGCTAAAATGTTATGTCTATATTGTATCGAATTGAAATTCTGCTTGTTGATTGGTCGGACTGTATGGGAATAAAAGTCATACCTTTTCATGGAAGCCAAGATAGTAAGATATCTTGTGATTTCGCCATCTTGGTAAAATGTATTGTTGTCATAAGACTGATGTTGCACTCTCATGCCATTCCAAACCAAGAGAATACGACTTTCTTTCTTGATCACACAAAAGAAAATGTTTACACACTAAAATCTATTGAAAGTATTTTTATCGTTTGTCTAAATCAGTGACTGGCCAGATAAATTATTCATCATTTTAATAGACTTTGAGATTTGAATCTAACTTGACTAAACCCCAAACATTCCTTTTTGGAACTGAAGTACTAATTGATGTGATTTGATATATTGCTTTTTAATATGCATGTTTGTTGGTTCAGGGTTGTTTTGTGTGGTGAGCTTGATAGTCAAATATCCCCAGTGCGGACAACGTGCGTCACCCCTGGCCTTTGGAAGCATTGCCTCTGCGGTGGGGAATGCTAAAGTTCTGCCCACTTTATTCCCTCACCACGCCTGACAAACAAGATGCTGAGCAGCAGCCGCCCCCCACCACACACATGGAACACTCTATTACACACAAAAACATGAGCACACGTGTGCCAGAGAGTACAGAGTCTCAGTCTACCACTCTCAGTCTGTCATTCTCTTTGTTCTCTCTCTCACTCCTTAATGTTTAAACACTGCTTGGAAACCAAAGTAGGTGGTTTGTGTGGTTTTGCTAGGAGCAGTTAAATGTAAAATTGTTGGCAAGAGAAAAGTGGAGCAAAATAAGTGGACATCAGATGATTTTCAAGGTATGCTGTAACACATTAGAAGGGAGAAAGGCATGATAAACATTGTCAGATGGAGATTTGAAAAGAAAATCATCACAATTGCTGGGGTAATTTCAGAAAGCATGCACTCAATGACCCCCTAACCAAATCACGCACTCTTTGGCTATATGCTAAATACATGCAAGCTAAAAATGTTATTGTGTAAATGGTTCCATTCATAAGAATCAAGAATAATGTGACTGATGCAGCAAAAAAAATAAAAACAAAATAAAAAAAATACTATACCTAATATCTATCTTTGTCTTGTTTTCCATGATAATTATCTTAAAAAAAATTATACATTTACCGTAGAAGCAAAATTGCCTATTATTAAAACTATTAAGACCTCTTTTAGAGAATGTATCATGGATTTCTTGTCTTTAATAACACTTAATTTTAAAGTGTTATCTTCAATAATGCATTTTTGGGCTAGTTCACCCAAAAATGAAATTCTCTCGTAATTTACTCACCCTCGTGCCATCCCAGATATGTATGACTTTCTTTCTTTTGCAGAACACAAATAATGATTTTTAGAATAATGTCTCAGCTCTGTTGGTCCATTCAATCTAAGTGAATGGTGGCCAGAACTTTGAAGGTCCAAAAGGCATATTAAGGCAGCATAAAAGTAATCCATACGACTCCAGTGGTTAAATCCATATCTTCAGAGGTGATATGATAGGTGTGGGTAAGAAACATGTCAATATTTTAGCCCCCTTTTTTTTACTATAAATCTCCACTTTCACAGTCATCTTTTCTTTTTTCTTTTTTTTTTTTTGACGAGTAGCATTATTTGTGCATATCTTATATTTTACATATATTACATAGACTTATATTTTTCTGTTTCTCACCCACACCTCGCATATCGCTTCAGAAGATATAGATTTAACCACTGAAGTCTTATAGGTTACTTTTATGCTGCCTTTATATCCTTTTATCAGCTTCTGGCCACCATTCACTTAAATTGTGAGGAAATTCAGAGCTGAGATATTCTTCCAAAAATCTTAGTCTGTATTCAGCAGAAGAAAGAAAGTCATATACATCTGTGATGGCATGAGGGTGAGTAAAGAATTGGAGAATTTTACTTTTTGGGTGAACTATCACTTTAAGGATATATTTAGCTCAGTTTCCAAGCTGTTTTTGTTCAATAAAAATAGATGCTGACTGACACAGCTGAGGTTAAAAAAGACACACACAAAAAAAAAATAAACACCATAAATGGTGGTTAGAACTGTTAATCAGAAGGTCGCTGGTTCGATCCCCACAGCCACCACCATCGTGTGCTTGAGCAAGACACTTAACTCCAGGTTGCTCCGGGGGGATTTTCCCTGTAATAAGTGCACTGTAAGTCGCTTTGGATAAAAGCGTCTGCCAAATGCATAAATGTAAATAAATATAAATGCACTGTTAAAAAGTCCAAATGAATTGTGCACTATAATACAAGTATTTTGTCAATATAACAATAGCTTTGTGTGTTGAATAAATACAAATTTAAGTCATTATTGACTTATCTCTTAAAAACGTATCTCTTTTGAAGAAAAAAAAATCATACAAAATGACATGAGGGTGAGTAAATGATGGCAGAATTTTCATTTTCAGGTAAACTATAAGCAGTTTTACCAAATACGTTTTGTCTTTGTCTAGTACAAATTATAAACCTTGCAAAAATTATTTTTTAATTTTCTAACAGCCATTTATGCAGTGCAGAAATCATGCTAAAGTCTGTCAATCCTCTTTGAGCCTGACAAGTCATTGTGTGTGTTTATATATTCCAAGTATTCTCAGCTGGAAGGCAGCTGTTTTTCTCCCAAGTTCAAAAAGGAAAGCAAAAAAAACTGGAGCCATAAGACTCCATGCTTGGCACTTCATTGGCATGATTATAGAGCTTATGTGTGTAATTCTGCCTCATAGCATGAAGAAGAGGATCATCGTTTCTAGATGGCACGCATCTGTTCATCATAGGGAGCAGCGAGCCATCTGGAATGTGGCCTGTTGTCCTAGGTAAAGCAATCACAACCTCCCTGCTTTTACAATGCCATCAGCCCCATTAAAGTAAAGAAACAAGGCAGGTCAAGGAAACAATTATTCGGAAGGTCTTTAAGGAGGCAGCACCTCTTGTTTCCCCTGATAGATCAAGCATCTGGTCTTTGTGACTGAAATTACTGGGCTTGCTTTTAATAGGGGGCTTTTAGCTCGTGGAATGCTGCCCACAGATAAATGTTGTGAGCCTCGACTCAGAAATGAACCAGCTCCTGTTCAGGAGTTGTTCTTATAGGGTCCCAGGACAATATTCTGTGTCCCAATTGTTTTTTGCTTTTTTTGTTTTTTTGTCATCCGAAAGGTAATGCGACATATTGTCAAAAGTTACTTATTTATCTAATTTATACATAATTTATGTCAACTGGTCAAACACAATGCACACCAAATCACATATGCTTACACACAAACACAGAGATGGTAGTTGCATTTTTAAGTAACATCTTCAGATTATTTAGCCAATACAAATTATTTTATGCAACCAGTTTAAATATTCTGTCCACCATAAGATTATTGTGCAAACAAACAGGTTTACTTGTATTCTAAACTGCTCTGAATAAATGCAACTCTTCACACCCCCACAAACTGATGTTTTATAGCACCTCTACTTAAAACATTTCGTTAATGAACCAGATAATTAGTGCATATAAAGTTGCAAATCTCCTTGATTGACAGTCTTTAACGTCAATAAATAGAATACAACAAGCATATTGTTTCAATAAAATGTGTTTATTTGTATGTACAAGCACACAGAGTTACATGAATATGAAAATATGAAAAATAATTACTTATGCACTTACTTAAAAGCAGATGCTCCTGATTAAAATAAGCCCAAATACAACATGATACAATGATAATCCTAATGGAGAAACTTCACATGCTGAGCAGCTTAAGTTGACCTTTTTACCAGGTGTGACTTACATACAGGTGCAACTTTATTTCTGGAAAATATGGTGTGTGTGTGTATATATATATATATATATATATATATATATATATATATATATATATATATATATATATATATATACACATAAAAATTTAACATTTACATCTATTCACCATAATGTATTTAGCACAAAATGTATTTACAACAAAGCTAGTACACATGCTGTAAGTATAGGTCATGTGGCAATCTTAGACCTTAAAAAAGGGGAACACAGTATTTTAATAAGTGTTTGTATATTTATGTATTTTTTTAATTGTCTTGTTTTAAATAAATACGACCAGTTTATTTAATGAGCAGCTCAGGCATTCGGCTTAACATCTACTTTAAGGTTTTACTGATAAAAAAGAAAATAATACAGTGACAGAACCAGTGTTGGGTGTAATCTGATTACAAACTGTAATCAAATTACTTTTTAGTCAAAAAGTAGTGTAATGCATTATATTTTAAATACTCTCACATTACAGTTACTGACTTTCAATTAAGTACATTACCTGAGTTACACAGATTCCTTAATTATATTATTTATCTAGAATACATTTAAAACATGAATATGTTAAAATTTGTTGATCAGAAAAATAAATCTTAAAATTGAATAAAAATTGCAATTTCTGATCTCGGTTTTCACTAGATGGCTAGTAGGGTAAAACAGAATGACATGACCATTGCATGTTTTATAGAGGAACCATCAACCTCTTCATTTGAGAGCATGGCCAACGTGACATGACAAATTTTACGGTGTCAATTGTGGCAGGTCGTGGTTTATTAGAAACACGTTTGAACAAGTACATTGGCAGTAAATTCACATCCCATCAACCTTTTGAGCGTTTCAGGATTGCGCTCTATGACATCAGGCAGTTTTCCCAAGGTTATGTACTCTTACGGTATGCCTGTATACATAAAACATTTATGATGATGTTTGTCAGACACTCTTCTGGCTTTGCCAAAGAAAGTGACCTTACAAATCTAATTTCGCAAGATGACCACAAGGTCTGAGCCTCATGTTAAATCATTCCAAATAAAGCCCAGCTATGATCAGATCCACTGAATACTGCTGTCACTCTGTGGTTCAGACAATCTCAACTCATTTGACCTCACCACCATCTCCGTTATTAAGACTCCATGTTGGTTTGCCTCTCCCTGTGTATTTGGCATTTTCTGCTCTATTCCTCTGCACAACATCCTTGGCTCAATTTCCACCAAAGTTCATATCATGACTGTGACATACACACAAGAGTTTATGTTTTAAAGTAAATCCAAACATTCTCCAGGGCAATGTAGCTTTGGGTGGCAGTCTTTTGTTCTCTTACGAGAGGTTCTCTCGTATTGCGTAAGCTAGCTTACGCTACGGGAAAGATTAATCTTTTCTGAGATATTGAAGCCAAAAAATTATCCTTAATTTTGTATCCATTGTCAACGCAGTGCAGCAACTGCATACCTTGAGCGGGCTAGCTAGCGAGCTCATAGGTTGCTCTGCGGCAACTGCTGCAGCCTATAGACGAACTTGAGTGAACTTGCGTCCAATGACAGAGGCCCGCGCCGTCACTGCATCAAAGCCCGCCAAAATGGGCGTGGCTAGAGTGCATATAAGCTTAAGTTCGTAGGCTGGAACCCTGATTTTCATCTATTCAGCAAGCTCTTCGCATCTCTGAACTGCAGAAGCCGCGTCGCCATTCATGGGCATCTAGCAAGCTTGGACAGCGCTCGAAGAAGCCGGCCGTCTTCGCCACCTTCAGCCATCCTGCGAGCTACGCCATCCGGCGACGTATCCTTTTTAGAGCAAGCAAGTTCCTCAGCGAACTTCACAAAAAGAGCAACGAGTGTCTTTTTTAAGATGCCTTGCACCACCTGCGCCTCATGCCGCGCCCCTCTCAGCGCCGGAGACCACCACCTCATCTGCGCTCTCTGCCTGGGACTGGAACATGCAGAGCTCGCCCTCGCTGACGGCGGATGCGACCTCTGCGAGGAGCTTCCGATGTCGAACCTGCGGGCTCGACTCGAAGCACTGAAAACCGAAGCCGCCGCGCCGCCTTTCGTTTCGCCGCGCAGAAAGAAGCGCCGCTCCCAAAGGCTGCCGGAACCAGTGTTAGAAGCGACTACCTCGCCGGAGCCTCTCCCTCGAGCCTTGCTTTCACCCTCCCCGCCCTCCCGGGACGCGCAGTTGCCGCCGAGCGGCCGCACTGTTGCCATCTCGGATGACGAGGCGGAGGATAAGGGCTGCTGTTCCATCATGGCTTCGGATAGCGAGGAGTGGTCAGGCTCCCAAGCCTCCTCCTCGTCCCAGGAATCCAGCAGGACCCGCGCCGGAGTCGAGGAAGAACTAACGCGCCTCCTCACACAGGCCGTCGACCGCCTCGGGCTCGAGTGGTCACCGCCCTCTGAGCAGGCTCCCAACAGACTCGACGGCTGCTTTCTTCAGAGCCATCGCCGCTGGCGCCGCGCCCGGCCGCGCCCTTCCTGCCGGAACTCCACGCCGAGCTCTCTAAATCGTGGAACGCGCCTCTCTCGGCCAGGAACCGATCCCACGTCTCCACCTCTCTTGCTCTGGTGGACGGCGCCACAGAGAGGGGCTACTCTTCCATCCCCCCGGTCGAGGATTCGGTAGCAGCACACCTTTGCCCGCCCTCCGCGAGATGGCGGTCTAAACCAGTGCTCCCGTCTAAGGCCTGCAGAACTACTTCCGCCTGTGTTGGCCGCGCCTATGCCGCCACCGGCCAAGCCGCATCTGCTCTGCATTCCATGGCCGTTTTACAGATCCTCCAAGCGGACCTTCTCCGAGAATGGGATGAGAAAGGCAGGCACCCAGAGGCTGTTTCAGATCTAAGGAGCGCGACGGATCTCGCCCTTCGCACCACCAAAGCTGCAGCTCAAGCCCTAGGGAAGTGCATGGCCGCGCTGACTGTGACCGAGAGACACTTATGGCTAACACTAGCCGATATGGGAGAAGCTGAGCGCTCCATGTTCCTCAACGCGCCGCTCGCTCCCTCCGGTCTCTTTGGTTCCGCGGTGAGTGGCATTGTTGACCGTTTTTCGGAAGTCCAGAAAGCCACCCAAGCCATGAATCTCTTCCTGCCTCGTCGCGCTAGCTCCTGCACGAGCCTCTTCACAGCACCCAGCTCAGCAAAGCCAGACTTCTCAGCGTCGACAGGGCGGCCGCCCTAGAACGCGCTCAGACAGCCGCCGCAGACCGCCGCCCCCCTGCGGGCCTCAGCCTAAGATTGCGCTGAAACCTGAGCAACCGAAGTCCTCCTAGCTTTGTTAAGGAAACGACGGCTCAGTTCCGCCGCAGCCGGACCACCGTCAAAGCTTCACCCCCTGTCAGTCCCCTTCTCTCAGGCTACTGCAGTGGTGGATTCAGCAGCCAACAAGCCGGTGATACTGCCCGCTTGCCTGCACTCAAATGCCATTTTCACGGCGAACAAAATAAATTTTGTGAAAAGCAAACATGCCTTATGTGTAGAAAATGTGCCCACAATCCAGTGTTCACCCCTACACACAAGCATTACACTTCCCGTGTCCCTATCAGAGCCCACTCACATAAAGCAGGCACAGCCAGCTCGAGTGTTAGAGTCAATAAACGCGCCCACGAATCCGTGCGCTGCGCCCTTCTCTGCCCGCTCTGTCACACGGCCAGCAAACACCTCTCTGTATGTAAGTCCCATGCCCGTGACTATGCTCGCGCATCACTTCACAGATGTGACTCTTTCCCCATTCACCTCAATCGGGAAGTCACTCACAGAACAGCCTGTCCCTGCTGTCTGCAAGCAGTCATGCATAAGCACAGTAAGCGCGCTCACACATTCTGTTTAGCTCGCTGTGTGCGGCAATCAGGGCGACTTGGCCATTCACCCTCTAGCGTTACGCTTGAAATGGGTGTTAAGCACAATAAAACAGGGCTATTTGCTACAGTTCGATCGCCGCCCTCCCCGCTTCAGAGCGCGGCTCGAAACTACTGTGAACACGGAAGCAGCCTGCATGCTTCGTTCAGAAATAGCAAACCTTCTGTGCAAAAGGGCCATAGAGAGAGTACCACCTTCTCTGAGCGAGTCGGGGTTTTACAGCCGTTATTTTCTTGTCCCCAAGAAAGACGGCGGCCTCAGACCAATATTAGATCTCAGGGTTTTGAACAAGGTGCTCGCAAAAAGACCGTTCAAATTGCTTACAATCAGGAAACTCCTCGCGCATGATGCGCCAGGGGACTGGTTTATTTCTCTCGATCTGAAAGATGCCTACTTTCAGATTCAGATAAATCCCCATCACAGGCCATTCTTGAGATTCAGCCGACGGCCAGGTTTATCAATACACCGTCCTTCCGTTCGGCCTGTCTTTAGCACCCGTACTTTCACGAAGTGCATGGATGCGGCGCTTGCACCCCTGCGGAGTCAGGGCTTGCGAATTCTGAACTATTTGGACGATTGGCTGATTTTGGCACAGTCACATACGGAGCTTCTGTCTCACAGGACAGTTCTCCTCAGTCATCTGAACAGTTTGGGTCTTGCAGTCAATTGGACCAAGAGCTCACTACAGCCCAGTCAGGCAATTTCCTTCCTTGGAATAGAACTAGACTCCATGGCGATGACGGCTCGCTTATCTACACAGCGCGCGCGCCGTGTTCAGCGACTAGCCGCGTCCTTTCAGATGAACAGCCTCACGCCTCTGAAAAAATTTCAGAGAATGCTAGGTTACATGGCTTCAACCGCAGCAGTACTTCAGCTGGGCTTACTGTGCATGCGCCCGCTTCAGCATTGGCTAAACACCCGCGCGTCTCGCCGGGCTTGGGCCACGGGCCGCCAGCCGATCAGAGTGACTCAGACCTATATCTCAGCTCTGCAGCCCTGGACAGTGGCCGAATGGTATCAAAAGCTCCTTCACATAAATTGTCTGGAAATGATAGCGGTCGAGTACGCGCTCG
Organism: Xyrauchen texanus; assembly: GCF_025860055.1. Lineage (NCBI taxonomy): Eukaryota > Metazoa > Chordata > Actinopteri > Cypriniformes > Catostomidae > Xyrauchen > Xyrauchen texanus. The sequence continues at coordinate 6,511,452 of NC_068297.1, forward strand.
TGCGCTTCCTCCCGGTCATTCAGGGTCACAACGTCCTGGTCCGTTCGGACAACAGATCTGTGGTATCCTATCTAAACCGCCAGGGCGGTGTCAGATCCAGGAACCTCTTCCATCTGACAAAACGCATACTGAGTTGGTCCCAGTGCTACCTGCGCTCGCTGAGGGCGACGCACGTGCCAGGCCACCTGAACGACGGCCCAGACAGACTGTCCAGAGACAATATTTCCTCAGGGGAATGGTCCCTGCACGCTCAAACAGTCCAGAAGTTATGGAGTATATTCGGCAGAGCAGAGATAGACTTCTTTGCGTCAGAAGAGAACTCTCACTGCCCAGTATTTTTCTCGAAAAGCGAAAACCCAGGACTGGCCCAACCGCCCGCTTTACGCCTTCCCTCCCATCTCGCTATTGCCACAGGTAATGCAGAGGATCAGGGAAATGCGTCACTCGGTGCTCCTCATAGCCCCGCGCTGGGAGAATCAGACATGGTTCCCGGAGCTTACGCGGCTGTCACTGACAGCCCCGTGGCCCATTCCAGTGAGAGCAGATCTCCTCTCTCAAGCTCGCGGCACGATCTGGCATCCCCACCCAGAGCGCTGGGCGCTGCACGTGTGGGTGATCAACGACTACCCGTCGCTTTGCCAGAAGGAGTAATAAACACTATCATACATGCTAGAGCCCTTTCCACGAGAAGACTCTATGCGTCCAAATGGTCTGTGTTTTCAAAATGGTGCACCTACAGAGACCTGGACCCACAGACATGTGGGGTGTCGTCGCTGCTCGTGTTTTTACAAGAGCTGCTGGATAAGGGCAGATCCCCATCCACGCTCAAAGTGTACGTGGCAGCCATCGCGGCGTTCGCTGAACTCCTGCACGGCCAGTCACTGGGAAAAAACTAGCTGGTCATCCGCTTCCTCAGGGGAGCTAGAAGGATGAACTCCCCGCACCTTTCACTCAAAACCGTTTTTCTGACTGCCCTGTCATCAGTTAAACGTGTGGGAGACCTTCACGCGCTGTCTGTCAGCGCTGCGTGTCTTGAGTTTGGACCAAGTGACTCCAAGGTCATTTTAAAGCCTAGACACGGCTATGTCCCCAAGGTGATCGGTACTCCTTTCAGAGCACAAATCATTTCCCTATCGGCGCTGCCAGCATCCGATAGCGAACGCGACGCCAATCTCCTTTGCCCAGTCAGAGCACTGAGATTGTATACTGCACGCTCCGCCTCTTTCAGACGCTCTGAGCAGCTTTTCGTTTCGTTCGGAGGGCGCACCAAGGGTTTCGCCACCTCGAAACAGACACTGTCTAGATGGATAGTGGACGCTATTGCTGTCGCGTACGCGTCAAAGGACCTACCATGCCCATTAGGGCTCACTCCACTAGAGGCATGGCCTCCTCGTGGGCATGGTCCAGCGGGATTTCCATTCACGACATATGTGTGGCAGCGGGCTGGGCTTCCCCCTCCACCTTTGTCAGATTTTACAATCTGGAAGTACCCGCCCTGCAGGCGAAACTACTAGCGGTTTAATACGCTACAGCTCCCCTGGTGAGCTGCACTGATGGGACACATTCCACACAGACCGGAACCGCCGCTCTGTCTTTCTTTCCCACTATGTGCTTATGTATTACACACACACTGGCCCGCACTCTTGCCGGCCAAATATTATTTCCCCACTCACAAGGGCTCCCCCGGGTCCCCCACCCCGGGGCTCATGCAGTGGATGCTTGGCGCGCACGGCGTTGACAATGGGTTCCCGTAGCGTAAGCTAGCTTACGCATACTGAGAGAACCTCTCGTAAGAGAACGAATCGGTTACCTTACGTAACCTCGGTTCTCTCTAGAAGAGGGAACGAGTATTGCGTAGCCGGCCGTGCTTCAGCGCCACGAGCGATTTTTCGCTTCATTCAATGAAAACCAGGGTTCCAGCCTACGAACTTACGCTTATATGCACTCTAGCCACGGCCATTTTTGCGGGCTTTGATGCAGTGACGGCGCGGGCGCCTGTCATTGGAAGCAAGTTCACTCAAGTTCGTCTATAGGCTGCAGCAGTTGCCGCAGAGCAACCTATGAGCTCGCTAGCTAGCCCGCTCAAGGTATGCAGTTGCTGCACTGCGTTGACAATGAATACAAAATTAAGGATAATTTTTTGGCTTCAATATCTCAGAAAAGATTAATCTTTCCCGTAGCGTAAGCTAGCTTACGCAATACTCGTTCCCTCTTCTAGAGAGAACCGAGGTTACGTAAGGTAACCGATTTGTTTTAGATGAATGCTGCTATGCATACCATAACATTTTAACATAGAAACTAATATTTTGTTTTATACTCTAGAATCTTAAAAGTCTAAAAATCCCTTGAAAAGCACAGTTTTCTTGCCTGTGTTTCAAAAGAACCTGCTCAGAGTAATTTTTTCAGGAATTGTACTACATATGTTCTGCACTGCTGAATTAGTAGCGGTGTTGCTGTGCCACTGAATGGTCGAGCAGAAAACACTGCATTTTAGATTTAGTGTTACATCTGCGGAAGAATGCAGAGAAACGTTAATGGAAACGGAAAGTCATGAATGAGAATCTGAATGAGAACCAGTTGTCGGTTCCCAAACCTACACTTCACTGTGACTATGTCATACTTTGCTGAGTGCACCCACGTCATTTCAGATCTTTTGTTTAAAAATTACCCTTTTCATGGTATACGGAACAAATTTAGTGCACCATGGGCTTTCATATGCTGTTCAAAACCTCCATAAAGGAAATAAATCACCATTACTGGAAATGTAAGACTGGAAAAGAATCCCAGATCTTTGTTAAAGACACAGTTTGACTACTTTGCTAATGGACTTGATGGGTCTATCTTATGACCTCAATAAACCTGGTTAACTGCTGTCTGGTTTTAGTCATTTCTGACTAAAGTGCTGCATGATACTGGTTAAGAATGATCAGCATCTCTTAGCATATCTAACACGTTTAAGTTGATACATTTTGGTCATTACCACTTTTTAGTGTATAAATCAAGAATTTATATTAGTTATTTAAACTGACATAGAAATCAACAAAATATATACAGTATGTGATGCTTTCTTGGTTAAATCAAGGTATTTTTGCTTGTAATTCTGCTTTAACACTGTCCACCATGCTCAGTTTCAAGACAAGTCAAAGTCACCCTTACCCAACAACACACAAACAGACTTTTTCCATACAGTGAAAGTCTTAAATTGGCAGCTTAACTGAGCTTTAGAGTGTTTTAAATGTCACAGCACGGTTTGGTGCATATAAACCACTGCAGGCAAACACACTTACAACATAGACGCCATCTCATACTAAGTTGAATCACTCACCAGATGTCCAGTACACTATTTATTATGGGAGTTAAAAGAGCAAACTGTTTATAGATGCTTTGAGGACCATAGTTTCATTAAATGAGAATGGCTCTGTACAGTAAATAGCATCAGGAGACATTAAGGTTATTGTGCTCAGAAAACAATTGTAATTGTTCTTTATATAAACTATAGCACAAAAGAAAATGTTGAATATGTTCTACCCTTATGTATAACCCATTTATGCCAACAAAGCATTGCTTTACACCATGTTCTTGGTTTTGTGTGGATATCCTGCAAGTCTGTGCTGATTGGTACTGAGATTGAATACAGATTCAATAGTATTCATTTGAATACCAGGAAGACTGTGAAAATGATTTCAGATATGCTGATAGCTATGGCTAGTGAACTTGAATTAACAAATATTTGTTTCATTTATGTTAGTTTGCGTGTGTATATCTATATATATCTATATCTATATCTATATCTATATCTATATATATATATATATATATATATACTGTGTATGGAAGCGCAGCATAGTTCTAGCGGGAAGACTAGCAGCTGTACATCATCACATCATTAGCTGGGTAATTCCTAGCCAATCACATGTAAGCCATTGCTTTATAAGTCTGCTCACAATCTATCACATTGCTGTTTCAGTGTGCTAACACGGCAACCTCCACCACCCTGGGGTAGGCTCCTCGCCCCTGCCTCCTATCTCTGGCAGGACATGACGGTTGCGGGTACAACTCCCTCGGATCGCCTGACGGGGCCTACGCCAAAGAGAGAGACATTACTTTCTGTTTTACATTTATCAAATAAATGGCATCTTAAACTTCACTCGAGTCTGCGTGTCTTCCCAATAGAAATATACTGTATATAAACACAGTATATGTTTTTTTTCATCAATTATCAGTGATATTGATCAGGTTTTTTGTACTTTTTCTATTTGCAATATTTTTTCTTAGTCCTTGTAATCTTTCATCAGAATGTCATAACTTGCTCTACCTCTGAAACAACTTTATTTTCGACTGACATCTCCTAGCACTCTTATGTTTCAATCCCTATCCTGGCTACTTTCTGGGATATAACACCCACTTTTCACAATCAAATCTTGATGGATCAAATCAAGTCCTGCCCTAAATAATGTTCCTTAAATATCCTTAGAAATATGCCACATTATATTAGTCAAATGTATTGCAAGTTACATTTCATGTTGACTTGAAAACTGACTTGAAATCAGGTAGATGTTCTACAGATGGTGACCACAATAAACAGTATTATCATCAATTGTGGATTGTTATATTAAGTACATTGCAGTATGTATGTCTGTCAAACTCAGACTCTGATTGGTGTCTGCCATTGTCATATTGGCTTTCCCCTGTCTGAGTCTTTTTTCCCCTTGACTTTGATACAGCAGAAACACAAAATGGATGCGAGACTTGAGTTTAAATCCAATGTCTGCCATAAAGATCTATCCTCCAGATATCCTGGTGAAGGCCTTTACATCACATGCATAATAACACTACTTTAACAGAACATAGAATGTCTTTACAGGACTTTATATAAATATATAGTGAGGTCCAATAGTCTGAGACCTCTAGATTACATGCTTCTCTTTTTTTAATACAGTTTTCAATCCAAATTATATTATCAGCATAACAATTTATGAGAAAGGTTGAATGAATAAATGGCAGGTTCCAAGAAGCAGACAAGATGGCATACAATGAGTTAAAGAAAGACACTCTGAAAGCTGTAAAAGGTTCCTAAAAAGGGGTTAACTCCACCCACTTTCATCTGTAGCCACTTTTGGGCAAAGCTGCTTTTGATTAAGGCTGCAGAGGGCAATTTCACAATGTGCTGAGCCTTCCATTTATCATTGCTCTGACAATAGCAATGAGTCTGACACTATGCACGGACCATGGTATGTAACAAGCATGCACATGGTGAGGAAATGATAAGCAGCACCATTTTCTGGCCGATTCTGCACCATTAGCGTTGCATGTTCTGGCAGGCTGAGTACTTCAGGTGTGGCAATAAGGAGAATTAAGTGTAAAGAGGCAAATTCACTAAACTGTTTCACCAATTTAGCGTGCGGTGTTTCAGTGCAAAAACCTGTATTTTATTAAATGAAAACCTGCAAGTTTAACGACAGGGCTGGACTGGTAATCTGGCATAACGGGCATTTTCCCGGTGGGCCGACACACTTTGAGGCTGATAAGGGGTGGACTGGCCATCGTGAGAACCAGGCCGGCCGCGAAACGGGCCGAATGTGCAGCAATAAGCTGTAATGAGCTGCCACGTTATGCAGAATGTGCCAGAAAATGGCACTGTGATATGCCGAAGGGGGCAGCGATATGCAGAAAAGGACAGCGACCCACCCCCCTCAACAACTTTTGGGCCAGTTTTTATGTAAAATCCTGTGCCGATTTCTCTTCCCAGTCCACCCCTGTCTAACAAGATGCTATCTGCACTGATATAGCGCTGTGCCATGCATTTAAACGTATTCTCATTCTTTTCTATGCAGACCCATCTCTTTTATGTAAATTAGGCTTATCGTAGATGGTACTTTGTTCTCAAAATTCTCTCACGCATGTTATGCTATTACCATCCCAGCATACAGGCGGTAAATGGAAGTTTTCTAAATGGAAATATTCCATGTTAAATATAAATTAAGCTCAATTGAAAGCATGTGGTATAATATTGATTACTACAAAGATTTATTTTGACTTGTTCCTCCTTTTCTTAAAAAAGAAGAAAAAAAAGAAAAAGATTGTTACAGTGAGGCATTTACAATGGAACTGAATAACTTGTATTGACCCTGAAATATTCCTTTTAAAAGAGAAGTTTGCATAAATTCTCTAGTGACACTGGCAGCAGCAATTCATCAAATTATGTCGAAGAGCTTTAAAACCGGGCATATATCCAGTCATGCAGTTTAGTTGTAAGCACTTTCTTAATTTTAAGAGATGATTCAAGTGCCTGGATCAGTTGCTGCACAGCACTGTATGCTAGATCACAGTATTCTGCATCCTTAACAACATAGCACTCAGAAATGGAAGAGTAGTGGTAGTTCTGTCAGGAAGACTCCTAGAAGAATACACCATTCATTCAATTCAGGTGTCTCGTCCAATCATAATCCAGCTTCTTCTTTATAACTCTGCAGCTGTCAGTTATTGTTTGTCATGAATATTGTTTTCACTCCCCATCCACCCCTTCACCACCAGTTTAGGTTCTGTCCTGCTGTAGGGGGCCTGTTAACAATACAGAGAAAATCAAAATCCACAAAAGATCATTTTCATATTTGGCTCCTAAACTATCGTATAGTCGTCCTATCGTATAGTCGTCCTAGCAGTGTTTGGAACTCAGACACATTCTCTCAGTTTAAGTCTAGACTAAAGACTTATCTATTCAGCCAGGCATTCACCTAATTTATCCCTCAATTCAAAGTTATGCTTCTTTTGTTAGGTCTGCTGGAACTGAAAACCCTTATCTTATTCTTTATCCCTGCTTTATAGTGAATGGCATCTATGCTAATTTTATTCTATTTCTTTCGATTATATCCCAAGTTTACCAGAGCCTACCAGATCCATCTCCGGTCCAGCCTGATGTCCGACTCCCACTGTGTCGCTGAGTGATGATGACCAACTGCAGCATGTGCCATCCAGACTTTACTTCAGTCTACTAAGACTGAATTGATGTAAACTCAAAGACATGGGATTCTTCATGAGCCACTGTCTGATTACCTGCCATAAGCTTCCAGCCAGACTGCGATGCTCCTCACTAAATTATATCTATATAAACTTGGTCAAAGGAGGGGCAACACTCTCTTAAAAAAACAAAATAATAAAAAAACAATTAACTAAATCAAGTCAAGTCAAGTCAAGTGGTTTTTATTGTCGTTTCAACCATATACAGTTAGTACAGTACACAGCAAAACGAGACAACGTTCCTCCAGGACCATGGTGCTACATAAAAACAACAAAGGACCAACATAGGACCACATGAGACTACACAACGAAATAAAATACCTATATAAACTACCTATATATACCTATATAAAGTGCACGTGCAAACATGTGCAAAAAGTACAGGACAGTACAACAAATTACTGACAATGAACAGGACAATAGACAGTGCAGCGCCGACCAGTACTCAGTAGTGCAAAAAGATGACAGTTTCTAAAAATGTAAACATAACATACTATGAGATAATGTTCTATGCACACAGCAGTTATTGAGGTAGCAGAGAGTTATAAGTGACAGTAATTAAAGTGCAACTCAGGACACGTGTGTGTCAAACCAGTCTCTGAGTATTGAGGAGTCTGATGGCTTGGGGGAAGAAGCTGTTACACAGTCTGGCCGTGAGGGCCCGAATGCTTCGGTACCTCTTGCCAGACGGGTGGAGGGTAAAGAGTTTGTGTGAGGGGTGTGTGGGGTCGTCCACAATGCTGGTTGCTTTGTGGATACAGTGTTTTTTGTAAATGTCTTTGATGGAGGGAAGAGAGACCCCAATGATCTTCTCAGCTGTCCTCACTATCCTCTGCAGGGCTTTGCGGTCCGAAACGGTGCAAGTCCCAAACCAGGCAGTGATGCAGCTGCTCAGGATGCTCTCAATAGTCCCTCTATAGAATGTAGTGAGGATGGGGGTTGGGAGATGTGCTTTCCTCAGCCTTTGAAGAAAGTAGAGACGCTGCTGGGCTTTCTTGGTGATAGAGCTGGTGTTGAGGGACCAGGTGAGGTTCTCCGCCAGGTGAACACCAAGGAATTTGGTGCTCTTGACGATCTCCACAGAGGAGCCGTCGATGTTCAGCGGAGTGTGTTCACCTTGTGCTCTCCTAAAGTCAACAACCATCTCTTTTGTTTTGTCGACATTCAGGGACAGGTTGTTGGCTCTACACCAGTTCGTCAGCCGCTGCACCTCCTCTCTGTATGCTGACTCGTTGTTCTTGCTGATGAGACCCACCACGGTCGTGTCATCGGCGAACTTGATGATGTGATTCGAACTGTGCATTGCTGCACAGTCGTGAGTCAGCAGAGTGAACAGCAGTGGACTGAGCACACAGCCCTGGGGGCCCCAGTGCTCAGTGTGGTGGTGGTGGAGATGCTGTTCCCGATCCGGACTGACTGAGGTCTCCCAGTCAGGAAGTCCAGGATCCAGTTGCAGAGGGAGGTGTCCAGGCCCAGCAGGTTCAGCTTTCCAATCAGGTGCTGAGGAATGATTGTGTTGAATGCTGAGCTGAAATCTATGAACAGCATTCGAACGTATGAGTCCTTATTGTCTAGGTGGGTGAGGGCCAGATGGAGGGTTGTGGTGATGGCATCGTCCGTTGAGCGGTTTGAACGATCACGCAAACTGCAGTGGGTCTAGTGAGGGGGCAGCTGGGTCTTAATCTGCCTCATGACGAGCCTCTCGAAGCACTTCATGATGATGGGTGTAAGTGCGACGGGACGGTAGTCGTTGAGGCAGGACACTGAAGACTTCTTTGGCATGGGGATGATGGTGGTGGCCTTGAAGCACGTTGGAACAACGGCGCTGCTTAGAGAGATGTTGAAGATGTCGGTAAGAACATCTGCTAGCTGGTCTGCACATCCTCTGAGCACTCTGCCAGGAATGTTGTCTGGTCCAGCAGCCTTCCGTGGGTTGACTCTACGTAGAGTTTTCCTCACATCTGCCGTGGTAAGACAGAGCACCTGGTCGTTGGGAGGAGGGGTGGACTTCCTCGCCATCACGTCGTTCTGCACTTCAAACCGAGTGTAGAAGTCGTTCAGCGCATCTGGAAGGGAGGCATCTTTGTCACAGGCAACTGATGTTGTCCTGTAGTTGGTGATGGCCTGGATGCCCTGCCACATGCGCCGCGTGTCACCGCTGTCCTGGAAGTGACTGTGGATTCTCTGGGCGTGTGCGCGCTTTGCCTCTCTGATTGCCCGTGACAGTTTGGCCCTAGCTGTTCTTAGGGCTGCCTTATCGTCTGCTCTGAAGGCGGAGTCTCGGGACCTCAGCAGCGTGCACACCTCCACAGTCATCCACGGCTTCTGGTTGGAGCGTGTGGTGATGGTCTTGGAGAAAGTGACATCATCAATGCACTTGCTGATGTAGCTGGTCACTGATGCTGTGTATTCCTCCAAGTTGGTAGAATCGCCATATGTTGCAGCCTCCCTGAACATGTGCCAGTCAGTACACTCAAAACAGTCCTGAAGAGCAGAGATGGCTCCTGCTGGCCAGGTTTTCACCTGCTTCTGAAGCGGTTTTGTGCGTCTGACGAGCGGTCTGTATGCTGGAATTAACATAACAGAGATGTGGTCTGAGTAGCAGAGGTGGGGGCGGGGCTCCGCCCGGTACGCACCTGGGATGTTTGTGTAAACAAGATCAAGCGATCAAGTTAAATATAATATGAATTAACCACTAGCAAAAGCCTTCATCGTCCAAAATGAAAGGACAATGCATCTATGTGTATTTCCTCAGTTCATTTGTGATGACTTAAAGGACTTTAACACTAAAACTTATAGTTCATACAAAATCATTTTGCTTAACCATTGACCCACAACACTTATTTTAATCCCTAATAGTTCTAATCATAACTAATATTGACATTATGTTAATTCATTTTCTGTTATAGCATATTTTAATGTAAAGCTGCTTTGAAACAATGCCTGTTATGAAAAGCGCTATACAAATAAATTATACTTGACTTGACTAGGGGGTAAGTTCCTCTCCCCTGTCATCATTGCCATCCGGCAGGATCTGACGGTTCGAGTGAGATTCTGAGCGCTGTTACGTTGGATGGGGCTTACGCCAAAGGAAAATATTCTATCCCCTTTTTATGATTATTCTCATTTATTCCGAGTCTTTCTGGTAGAACTGGCCTTGGGGAGTTGTGCCATGCAAATTGCACTCAGCAAAGATTTTCCATTACCTGATTTGTGAAATTCCATTAGTGAATTGGGTGCTAAAACAGTGCAGACAGCATGCAAATAAACGATGCTGTCAGCAGTGCAATTCATTCTTAGTAAATAGAGCGTACTGTTGAAATGTAACAACACCTTTCCCACATATGGCCACCGGGAGACATGGCAAAACACCTTGGCCTCCCTGCCGGGCACTGGTGTGTTTTTGTTAGTGCCCTCCATGCTGCCTGAGATGATGTGGAGAGGCTGGCTGGAAGGAAAATAAATAGAGCTTGTCCTTTGTTTGACCTTCACCAATGAGCAGCATAGGATTTCCACCACTCATAAACAATAAGGCAAGCTGGGAGGTCTGCTGACATCATCACTTGATAAAGGACGTTGAGGGGAAATCTATGGTGTGCAGTTAAGAAGCAATGACAATGGTGTGTTCACATAAGATTTTCAGATGTAATAAGCATTGTGTAAAGGCGTTTCCAATGGGAAGTTTGATTATTACTATTGTTCTTACTTCCACTGGTTTACTTTTCCAGTACATACAGTAATTTTTCAACTACAAGGGAAATCTTTCTGGAGTAGCCTGTCTTGACCACCTTGCTTAAAGGAACAGTGCACAGCTCATGAATTAGCACTTCTGGGGTTTGAACCAACGTTCATGTTTTTCATGTCTTTTATTTTGAAATGTCTATTTCCTGTTTCCACATGTGTTCCTGGTCATGTGATATCCTGTTCCCCTCCATGTGTCTTGTTTTCATTGGTTCATCATCTTATTATTAGTTAAGTCTGATGATTGGTTGTCTTTTTTACTTGTTACCCATGTTCATGTCAAGTCTCATGTTTTCCTTTGTCCATTGTCAGGTATTGATGTTTGGCGTTGTAACTTTGGTGGTTAGTTCCAAGCCAAGTTTATGTCAAGCAAAGTTTATGTCAAGCCAATTTATTGTCAAGCCAGGTTCATGTTTATGTTTTATTTATGTTTGTAGTTAGGGTTATTGGATTACACTGTTGGAATAAAATTGCACTTGGGTTCTTTTTTTGGGTTCTCCATCATCTTTGTCATTGCCAGCGCCAGCAACAATGTTACAGAGAAAACGTTACACCAACAACCTTTGGGTCACCAAAACCACATGTTTAACCACTAAGCCATCCATCCTTCATCCTTTAGGTGAAAAGATGTTTTTGAATTAAAAGTGAAAGATCGAGGTTAAAGTAATTGTTCTCCCAAAACAGAAAATTCTGTCAATACTTACTTATCCTCATGTTCCAAACCTGTAAGACTTTCTTTCTTCCATGGAACACAAAACGAGATGTTAGGCAGGATATTGACACTGCTCTTTTCCATTCAATGAAAGTGAAACAGGACAGACATTGTGCATGCAAATATGAACTGTTTTTATTAAGAGGCAATATTTTCTGGAATTTATTTTCTGTGACATGCATGATTTACCTTTATGGTGGCATTTTATTTCTAACTTATTTTCCATCTAATCAGACTGATCTCACAGTAAAATCAAAAACAGTAGTTTGACTTTTCTTTTGCTAAAATAGGTCCGTGATTACCGAAATGCGAAACACTGCCCCCAGTGGCCAAAACGGTAAGTGTTGTTAGGGCTATAGATGCTTATGAGCTCCATTATCAGAATCGGAATGAGCTTTATTGCCAAGTATGCTTACACACACAAGGAATTTGTCATGGTGACAGAAGCTTCCAGTGCAAAGAGAATGCAACCATATACATACATACAAACATATACATTTAAACAAATATACATATAGTGACAGAAAAACAAAAAAATAGAAAAGTTGTTCGAATATTTTGAATATTTTATATACAGATATACAGTTATGTGTAGGTGATGTAATGTATTGAAGAAGATATTTTACAAAATATAAATGAAATATCCAGGTGTAATGTTCCTGGTGTAATGTCCACAGAGGGGTGCCAAAAGTAAGTTGTGCAGTAAGTTGTTTTCAGCTGTACAGGCAGTAATACAGTGAGGAGGAATGCATATTTTATAAACTGTAGCCCTCAACCCAGACCCCATACCTAAACCTAACCATCAGTGGACTTCCTGTGTGATCAAGTTCATTCAAAATCACTTCATATGAGACAGCAAATAGATCTCTGGTAGTTGCAGGTCACTATGGTGTCTGCAGGGGCACTAAACCTTCAACTAAACAGACCTAGAAAAGAATGTTGTAAAACATTACAGGCTTTATTTTCATGAGTGTGCAAAGTGCAGAGCTACATCCGTATGCAATGTCCTATCCAATTTCCGTGAGAGCGCTAATTCTAAGTGCAATTTTCGTGCCAGTGCAAGTGGGCATGGGTGGGAGTCTTGGCTCAATCTGTGGGTCATTGGTCATTGCGCAACAAATTTAGAAATATTTTTGGTTGAATTTCTTCATGTTTCAATAAATTAATAACATTTTTCTAAATCAAAATCAACAGGTAGGAGTGAAGTGCTTGCCGAGTCAATCACTATTAATATTAGCCATGATTTGTGTGTCAGTATATCATTTTTTTTAATAATACTTACATTCTCTATCATTTAATGGAGCACACATCCAAATACTGACGGGAATCACATTTTCCATGTGTATAAATGGAGCGTGCCACTGTAATAGAAATATGCCTGATATTGATCAAGGATGCAGTTAATGCACAAAAGAATGTCCTTTTAAATTCTTATAATTCATTGCATACAGTCCATTTACACTACCAACTTCTTATGAATGTGCAGTCTTTGTTTCACTGGTGCTTGAGGGAATTAACTATATCATAGTATGCAGATGGTGCAGTAACCCGAGAAGAACCTCAGAATTAAATTGCACTTGACCCAGCCCATTTGCATATTGTGCACGTGATTTCACCAAACCCACTTGCGCCTAGACTTAGAGCATGCTTGCATGAAAATACCAAAACTTCATGGCCATGCCCACTAACATTGCTCTTAACACTCACGGCATAGCGCTACACTTAAAATAGGGCCATGCATGTTAGAACACAAATAAAAAGCAAAAGAATTTACAACAACAGAATTTTTTTATTTTTATTTTTATTTTTTTAATTTTGGTGGCATTTTGACCATTTTATAATTTCTAACTCTGGTCCATAAAATGTGTGCACTACAGACAAAGTCTTTTGAAACTGTGCAACAGCTTTGTATGAGGAACAGACTCAAATTAAGTTATTATTTTAATTTTGAACAACATGAGTCAATGATGACAGAATTTTCATTTTAAGGAGATTCATCATTTTAATGATGTGAAAGTGATATTTGAATATCATATTTTCACAAGTATACTTTCCCATGTCTTAATTCTGCAAACACAAAGTCAATACAGCTCTTAACTGGTTGAGACATTTGATATATTTAATTATCAGTCATGTTTCAGGTATTTCAAGATTGAAGATTGCAACATGCACTAAACAAAGAGGCCTTTGATAAATGTGACCCATGTAGGAATTTTCACCAACAAAGCTGATGTTGTAATGCATGAGGCAGAGAAGTACAGTATATGATACTATGCACACAATGACTTTGAGTCAGTGTAGTATTTTGCAATGAATGTGAATCTGCAAAATGTCAATGAATGGAGTCATATGAGATCAATTTGGGTCATGTGAATGCATCAAGAATTATTACTTCCAGAAAAACAGGACGTGCTGTGCAATGTATCACAACAAAACCCAGATGCAAGTTAATTGCTCGTATCAGAGTCTGTAGCAGAAAGTGGAAATAACTCCTAAGATTTTTGGTATGCACGAGGACATCCGTTGACGTCTTCAACAGCCTCTCTGACTTGATAAGTATTTTTATCCAAGGACACTTTGGATCCTAAATGGTTTGACTGGTGAGAATGTGAGAGTACTGCTGACCTGAGCATCTTTTCCCACCAGAGGTGTGGTCCTGATGTTCAGTGCTTTTTTGCTGAAGAGGATGTATTACATTTCAGCAACAATTGTTCTCTGATTCCTCCTGGCAGCCATTCCTCGCTCACTTCCATTTAAAAACTGTCACTTCCTGCATCGTGTTGACTTGATATGTGAATGACTTGTTCTCAGTTCATAGACCAAAGAGCACTTTTTAAAGTGGCACATACTTTTGTTCATGCATTAGACTCATAGTATTTAAATGAATACTCAAGTATTAATTGAGTATTAAATGTTATAGTTTATACAACAATGACCAAAATGTTGTCATCATTTACATTTACTCACCCTCGTGTTCCAAACCTGTACAAGTTTTCGTCTAATGTGGAACACAAAAGGATAATTGTTTTGAGGTTGTCTTTTCCAGTACAATGAAAGTAAATGGAGATGGCTCCAAGAATGACACTAACATGTTGCTATTCACTGGTAATATTCCACTCAATAGCTTCATATTCTAATTTAATCTTCAGTGTAAGGTTGATTCTCACAAAACCTGTCTTGAAAATGTACTGGTCATATCTAACCACAAATCAGTAAAAAAATATGAAATTATATTTTCCATTAAGAAAATGAAGTCTACATTTATGACCATTGCGTTTTACATTATTTTCAGGACACTTAAGTTTCCCTCTAAATTCTCCTAGTAACACGTCTGAACGTTTTTGTAAAGCGGGTTAAGGGAAAGGAGGAGGCGAGAACCGGCTTGGCAACATAAATAATAGTTTAATGATAAACTGAACGGAAAACACACAAATGTAAACACAGAGCAGCTGCATGTCATTCTCGCTCTCTCTCGAACCGCCTTTATCCCTCGCGCGCCCCCATCAGGCTGATTGGAGACCGGCGTGTGTTGTTCCAGTTCTCCGCTCTACACTCCTCCTGGTGTTGCCTCAGGCCAGAGAGCCCCCGGCTTGACGTACATGCTCCTTGTTGGCTTTATCCCTATACCTATATTGTTTTGTCATTGTTTTTACCCTCCTGCCTCCTCCCAGGTCGAGCAAGGCGGGGATGACCCGCCGGCAGACGGGGCGCAAGGCACACCCCCCCAACAAAACAATATAGGCGAGGGATAAAGGCCAACAAGGAGCGACATAGAGAGAGAGGGGGAAAAAAAACTCACCGGTTCTCTAATGCGCCGTCACGTGGTACCGGATCACTCCTCCACCCACTCAGGCAGACGGCAACCGCTCCTCCCCGGGCGAACCGGAGTCAGACCAACCCCCAGTGGACAGAACGCCCCTCCGCATTCTCGGTGACCCGTGGGGACTCTCCTCTGCCCCTGGCAGTGGCCCTACCGCTCCAGGCGGTCGGGGAGGAGGGAATGCAGACGCCGGTCCTCTCGACCCCTCCGCGTTTCTGGGGGACGGCAGGGCACTCCTCCGCCCCTGGCAGTGGCACCATAGCTCCAGGTGGTCTGGGAGACCAGTCCCCACTCGTCTCACGGATGGTGGCTTCTCCCCGCGTCCGGGCGGTCGGGCTACTCCATCCCACGGCGGATGGCAGCGGCGCTCCCCTGGATGGACGGCAGTGTCGAGGACTCCACGACGGGCATCCCTCCTCTTCCCGGGTTTCGGCACCAATGTAAAGCGGGTTAAGGGAAAGGAGGAGGCAAGAACCGGCTTGGAAATATAAATAATAATTTAATGATAAACTGAATGGAAAACACACAAATGTAAACACAGAGCAGCTGCATGTCATTCTCACTCTCTCTCGAACCGTCTTCACCTGCCGCCTTTATTACCCACGAGCCCCCATCAGATTGATTGGGGACCGGGCGTGGTTGTTCCATGCCCTCCTCTGCTCTACAGTTTCATTTTTACCATTGCCATTGTTTTCATAATGATTCTTGTTACTGTAACACATTTATTTTGACTGCACTACACATGTGATGATAAAAACAAAAATCCCCCTCCACCCTGACTTTATCTGAGCTACCTTTCATGGTGTCTGTGACTTTACTGCTTTGTAAATATCCATAAGCAGGTTAGGTTAAGGTCACATTTTACAGGTCTCTTAAGCTCAGAGAGTGCAACTTTAGAAACTCTTGAGACAGAAAGCGAAAGAAACTCCATCAAAATATATTTCTGCTCTGCTCTATTTAACATTGCATGTTGCATTTGCAAAACACGAAGAGAAGTGAAGCAAGTCTCATGTTTTGCCTTGTTAAACTGTGGAGAAAGTCCCTCAGAAACAGCTGTGAGGAAATTCCCTGATATTAACAAATGACCCTCATGTATGAAGTTTGCACCATTACTTCACATCTCTGCCTCGCCATCTGTTTGGATAGTGTTGAGTGCTTCCTTTCTGTGAATTGTGTTAAATGTTGAAGGGGTTGAGAAGGATCAGTAATAGAGGAAGCGAGACATGCCATGTTGAAACATTCACAGCTTTTCTATAACATGCCTTTCCTACTGGCACATCATGTGAGATCAATATCCTATTTGAAAACCACTTATCAAATATCCTTCATGTTTGATGAAAAGTTAACAGTGTACAGAGATGGAATTATTGAAACTATTTTGTGCAGAAATGTTTTAATCACGTTACATGCTGGACTATAACAGGTATAACAGTGAGGATACAAGAGTCAATGGTAATAAATCTGCCATCATAAAATTGTTTTGCTATATCCGAAGAATATGCTTACACCATAATAAAAGCAATGAGTCAGCCAAAAGGAGATCTGATAGAGGAATATTGGCTGTTATTTGTTTCTTCACTGTATGATGGGATTTCAGAGTTATGGTTGTCACGACTGACGGTGAAGGCAGACACGGGACGAGGATCTACTTGCAGTGATGTTTATTAAATAAAAAGGCAACACGAAAAAACACGAACAAAGGAAAACATCCACGATGGGAAAAGGTAAAACAAAACACGGAAGGCAAACAAAGGGTTAACAAAACACGGAAGGCTTACAGAAGGGGTAACCGGGGAATAAACCAGACAGAGAGCAGGGATAATAGGCATCCACATACATCAAAGACCAACAGGGGAATGGAGAAACAAACGGGGTTAAATACAGCGACACAGGAGGATAACAAACGATATTCAGGTGCAGACAATAACGCTGTGGCAGTGGTGATGAGGGCCGGGAACCATGGGAAATGTAGTTTGTACACAGACAGTGAAACATGGGGCGGACAACAAGGAAAACGTGACATGGAACGTGAAATGTGGCATGTGAAACAGAAAACACGGGGCAGACAACACAGGAACGTGACAATGTTACACTCTAGCATATAAAGTCTGGTCCAATTTGCAACTTATATTCTGGCCAAGAGTTGACCACTTAGACAGAAGAAGACTGGAGTTTGATTTGCTTTATGTGCTGTTTAAGGCTGGGTTTATCATATATAGTTACAAAAATAGACTGAAGTAGAAAAAAACAAAACAACTTTCAAAAAATTGCACAGCTTACCAGTCCACACGTGAGCTGAAGCTGTTATTGAAGTGCCACAAAATTATGTGGTTGCTTCAGTATTTGAGTTTTCAATCTCACATTTGCTTTATATAACACTATTGGTTAGGTTTAAGTTTAAGGTTTAGGGTAGGGAGATTGTTGATTTAAAACTCGATAGAGCATTAACCTTAAAAAAAACTCATCTATTTGAGAGAACATTTACCTCACTTTTAGTGGCACTCAGTTGACATTTCACCTTGGAACTGTTGCGAGATGTGTTATAAACCACGTAATTTAATTGAGCAAAAATGTGAAATGTGTTTTAAAGATTAATGCAAATAACCAGGAAAACCTTGACAAATTATCCCAAGTATGATAGGCTCAGGTCCTAGTCAAGTCCGAGTAAAAATGCATCCGAGTCCGTGACAAGTCCAAGGGCATTAAAATTGGACTTGTGACTGTCACAACTCGAGTACACCAACTTTAGTACAGAGGTTCCTAACCACACCCGTTCGCCAACCCTAACAGTGAGTGGAGATGTTGCTGCCATTTGGGGTTGGCACAGACCCCTTTTGGAGTAACTCCATTCCCCTTTGGAGATCCCCGGAGAAGGGTATAGCTGCAGACAGAGCTCCAAATCACCAGCAAAGATATAGGTAACCTAACCCCTTACCTAACCCTTCCCCTAACCCTACCCTTCTGTGGAGGTGCCACCCCCTTTTGGAGATGGTGCAATGCCCTTTTGGAGTAACCCCGCCCCTTCTGGCGAAATCGTGACCCATTTGGAGATCTCCAGCCCATAAGCCCAGCAACACTTACTGCTTTGGCCACTGGGAGCATTGTTTCAATTTCAGTAAGCGCAGATGGATTTCAGCAAAAGAAAAGTAAACCTACTGCTACCGATATCGCTGTGTGATCAGTCAGCTCTTTCAAAAAGAGCCAAAACTATTTTTTCAAGACATCAAAAAGTACAATAAATTGTTGAGTTATGGCATCTCAAATATCATCTGTGTTTGTGGACTAAATTATAGAAGCTTTGAATATTCAAGTGATTCTTGAGCTGTAAAAAAAATATGGTACACTATTTATAAGATAGACTGTTGTCACGAATAGCGGTAGGACAATGAGGGAGACAAAGGTTGAGGATCCACAAGCAGTAACTTTATTAAATAAACAAACACAAAGGAAAACCCACGATGGGGAAATGAACTCAGAACACAGAAAGTGAACACAGAAAGTGAACACAGAAAGTGAACACAGAAAGTGAACACAGAAAGTGAACACAGAAAGTGAACACAGAAAGTGAACACAGAAAGTGAACACAGAAAGTGAACACAGAAAGTGAACACAGAGCAGGCTTTAAACAAACTTTCCATAACAAACAACGATCGACAGTGCCTGAACAAACAGGCAGGGTATAAATACAAGAAAGCACCAATGAACAAACAGAACTCAAAATAACATGATAAGGTGATGAACAGAAACCAATGGGAAACTTAATGAGGACAGGTGAAAACAATGAACAATGAACACGAGGGCTAACAAGACTGTGGAGTTACAGACGGGTCAAAAGTGAAGACTATGGAGTAACAAAAGTGACACAAATGGGAAACAGTAAAACAAGACAAGGTCATACGTTACAACTGTAGTATTGTTTTCCTTGGAGCACTTCTGTGGTAATATCATCCACCACATTAAGACAAAGACTTGTAATGCTCACAAAGCCATTAGTGTAATGATAAAGAAGCATAGCAGCTGCTCTCAAATGTGAAAACAGCATCTAAAAAAGCAAGTGGAGAAGTTCTCTCATGAATCTGTCACCTACTGTTCCATGGACGAGTGCCACCCGCCATCAAGAGAAAATTATGTTTACATGTAAGAATATTCACCCAGATTGAGAGTCCAATATCAAATATCAACTCTTAAGGAAGCAATCAGACATATTTTATGCTGGGATTTCTCAAAATGCACAAGGTCAAACAGAATGAGAGTGCACTATACACAAAACTAGAGTTGCTATGAAGTTAGCAAGATCTCCCTATGAAATGGTCACATATTTCTTTTCATTGAAGCTCTATTACAGATGCATTTGGCTGTTGGCCGACATTGACTTCATTGCTTCCTCCATTTCTGGGAAAGTTTGGAAACCCCTGCCTCAAAAATAAGTATGAATTGTTTCAATACAGCATATTTGAGGTGATAATGATGGGCGACTCATACCGTTTTTTCGTCTCAGCCCAATTACATCATCAAGAGACACCCAGTGGGGCAATAATAATTATCCAACACAACTTATATTTTATTAAATTAGTATGTTTCTGGTTGTACTGATGTGGTGAACTTGCAATTTATAAACAAGAATTTTACATTTTCTTCAGAAAATGTGGTGCTTGCTAAACTCGCTGTCATGATGCTAAGATGTTGTGGGTGGTTGCCAGGGCATTGCTGTTTGGTTGCTAGGGTGTTCTGAATTTTCCTTAGGCTGTGCTTAGGGTGGTGGTTGGTTCCTGGGTGGTTTCTTACTTGCCCAAGCCAAAAGTCCACCCTGAAATCTCTATGATATTCTGGTCCCTATATATGGCTTGGAAATTGGTGAAATATGGCGAAAATGTTTATCCTTTTTGCTTAGATAAGTAATAGAACAGATTTCCTCAACAAGCTGCATGATTTGAGGCATCATTCATGTTCATAGCAAAATGACGAGTGATGTCAAAGTGAGCTATGCAAAGTCATTAATGACTTTTCTTCTTCACCAGAAAACATTTGGAGAAAAATAGAAAAATACCTCAGCTCATTAGGTCCTTAAAATGCAAATATAAGTTAAGCTAAGATATTTTTCTATGTTTCTACATAGAACATCTACAGATGTCAGTAAATGCAGATATGTACAATGCAACAACACAAACATACATAATAAGCTCATTGTGTCAAATACGTAAGTACATAGTAGTTTAAGACACCTATTTTAAAGTGGGTCCCTTGACCCTAAAGTATGAGCAATAGTAATAGTGACGTCTGCTTTATCACCCACTACTAATTAATAAAATAGCCTAATAATAAATATGCAACCATTTTTGCTTTCAAAGCACTTTATATGCTGTAGATATTACAAAGGGCTTTCAGTCTTTTGTCTAGTTCCTTTCTAAAATGTGACACTTTTTACATTTTGTGTTCTCCTGTTAATATACGTCCATTGTTTTTAGTATAGGCTTTATGGAGATCTTTCTTTGAGACTTTATTAACTTAAATTTTGATAGGCTTTTAATTTTTTCTTTGATTCTTCACTGGACATGTTTGCTTTCACTGTCTCTAAAACCTGTTTAAACCGACATGAAATTTGGTCATTGAGAAGAGGCTCTTAGAGAGGACATAATCAAATGATATCCCAGGTGTGTATGACTTTTTTCTTCACCAGAAAACATTTGGAGAAAAATAAAAAAATACCTCAGCTCATTAGGTCCTTAAAATGCAAATATAAGATAGGCTAAGATATTTTTTATGTTTCTTCAAATGTGTTCAAAATGTGACATCACCTAGAGGGGGTTTAAGGTCAACCTGTGATGACATTGTCAATTCTACACGATTGCAATGCCAGCCGAAAAGCAACACTGGCACCTAACATAAGATTTATTTTAAGATTTACTATTATAACTATTAATAATATCCATTATTATGTTAGGGGTTTTTCAAATTCCTTAACTACTATTTTGGCAAATAAGTCATCCCGTATTTTTTCTGCTACAGACATAAATGATCCCTCAAATGGTATGGCTTGTTGACGAGAGGTGTGTTATTACTCTTCAAATTGATCAGACTAACGCAGAAGAGGAAACTGGTGAATAAATTCCAAAAACTGGGATTTGAGTATTCTTGACTTAGAAAGCAACCACCTAGCAACCACCCAGAACACCCTAGCAACTGCATCTTTTACATCATGTGTTCCATAGACATGCAGCAGACAAAGTGTTTAAACTCAAATAATAAGAAACAAAGGAAGAAAAAGTCAGCATCAGCTTTGCTAGTAGGTGGGCTCTGCTTTCCCTACAGGGATCCTCTTTCAAACTCCGGATTGCCTAGAATGAATGCAAAACACATGCCCAATTTAATTTTCCATTACTCAGAGTATTTCAGAAGAGGCTGGAGACCAGGGGGGTCGCTGTAAGAAGCCATCAGTATCTTTCAGTCTGCAATCATGCTTATCTGTAATCCACATGAGTGCAAATGATCTTTTAAACAAAGCCACTCATGCGTTAAGTCCAAAAGTAATAGTTAATTTAAAACTGCACTACAGAACTTTGTGCTCTGTAGTTAAATCTGTGGTTGAAACTTTAAATTGTAAGAAATTTGCAGAAGAACACTTTACGTGAGTTGTGTTTCAGCACGGCTCTTCTGCGCAGATGAATCTCATGGTTTGAGCTTACCTGGACATCACCTGCTGTGTGTGATCATAACTGGGAGATATTCAGAGCAGGAGTCATAATATTCTATTTTCATGTAGATATTACCTTATTCTATTAAACATTTAAAATCTAAATACTGTATTACTTGCTTTGATGAAGATTTACAGCAATCATTTTTAAATATTTTGAATGAATGAATTTTATACTTATAGACACTACACTCAAAGTACTTTTACATATAGAACGGGGACTCTCCTCAACCACCACCAGTTACCAGTATATTTTAATATGATTATTTAAGTGTTTTATTTACTATTAATGTATTGTACTACACTTATCAATTTAAGAGGTGAAACTATTGATATGGCTGATATTTTTATAATGTTATATTGTAAAGCCTCAGCCAATAATGCAATTGAACCGTAATACTACAATAGTACAGTATGTCTATGCACTACACACAATAACACTGTAAATTAAAAACAAAAAAGGAGGATTCAATAATGATGGGGATAAATATAACTTATTAAACATGAAAATAATATGCAGAAATATCAATATAAAAATTACAACAATACTGTGGAGAGCAGGGCGTGGCCGATTGAACACTGTACGGAGCGAGGCAGGGATTGACACCTGGGGAGAATTATCTCTTGCAGCTCTGGGTGATTAGGGTGTTAGCGGGACACAAAAGCTGCAGCCATAGATGCATGGAGAATGGCTCAGAGAGAGGCTCACTCAGCCGAGTTGAAGTGTGCATTCCACATTGGGCTGAAAAGGCAACAGTGAGAGAGACACACGGAGCTGTGTGTGTGTGTGTAGATGTTTTGTTATGCTATAAAGTCATATTGTGAGATACTGAAAAGAGTATATGCAAAGGCAGAGGTCTAACCCGTGATCTGGAGGAGGAAGGCACTGTCATGTGATGCCGAGGAGAATCCGGATCCGGTGGTGCTGGAGCGGTCCGTCAGCTGGAGACCGAAAGGGACAGCTGAGGGTTTCAAGTTCCAGCCTAAGTTTGGTAATGGGTGTATGTGGCGAGTAGGGCGTGTAGGGCTTGGTCGAGCGGTGTATGGGCAGAGCGAGGATGGAGAGATAAGTGGTGAACGAGATCCAACCTGTGCGCCACACCGGTCTCACGTTCCAGTGAGGAGCAGCAGGAGTATTAACGAGAGGAAACAGCGGCCGACGGAGACAGAGAGAGAGAGAGCGCACGAAGCAGTGTGTATATGTCGATGTGGTTGTGTGTGTCGGCAACAGCTTAAAAGCAACCCGGACCTGTCTGTGTGTTGAATGTTATTGCTGAAAAGTCATATTGTGTGACACTAAAAAGTGTATATGCAATAAATGTCTCATGTGGATTGTTCACCCGGCTCCCGCTTCCTCTTTCATAGGAAAGGCAGAGGTCTGTCACAATTAAGTTTAATTAATGCAAGAGTAATGTTCGATTCATACGAGCATGACCAGCAATATAAGCTTCAACAACCCTACCAGATAACACATATCCATGCATTATAGTGAGTATAGAACTTTACAAAAAGTTCCAAACAGTTAACAGAAACATCCATCCAGACTGCATTGATGCTGTTCTGAACTGGGCATAGTTTCCCCAGCCAGAACACGTAACAGCCAGTCCTTCTTTTCTGTGTTTACAGACATGTCACAATGATGCAAGGATCATGCTCGCTGGTCTAGATAGCGTCCATTTGGTCGAACCACTTCCGCTTTTCCTTGATGGTTCTGTAGTCACTTTTATTTATTTATTTTATTTTCCCTACACTGTTGGTAGGTCCGGTGGTTGCCGTGTGCGGCCAACAGCTGAGACACTTTCCTAAAGACTGCAGCTAACTTTAAATCTAGTGTGTTGATGTCCCGTGTTGCAAATCCAGTGACGCTGGTAGTGATGATTCTCTCTGGCCAAACAGTGATCTGCAGTGATCTTGGAACCTCATCCGAGGTGGTACTAAAACAAGTACCAGGTACTATCCACAGTGGAAAACCCCAAAAATGCAAGTTGAGTCGAGCTGTACCGTACAGTGGAAAAGCCCCATTACTGACACAACTGCTTTCAAATGCTCACACGCTTATTTGAATGTGTGCTCTGTTACTCCTTTTACACTGAAATGCACAATGAATAAAATTAAAATCGTGATATGTTCTAGTGTGATTATTAAACCGCGAAATGCTGCAATCTTAGTCTGTATGAGCTGCATGAGCTTTAAATGAATGTGTGAACAGAGAGGCTGTTCCATATTGTATAGCACAGGGGCAGACTGGCCATAGGGAGAACCGGGACTTTTCCCTGTGGGCCGGCCGCGAAACGGGGGCGGCGATAAGTTGAAATGGGCTGCCGCATTATGCCGAGTGTGCGGCGACTGGCTGAAGAGGGCCGCAAAATGGCACCACGATATGCAGAAAAGGACAGCGATACCCATATAGATGGGAACTCCTTCAATACTGTTTAAAAAGCATCCCAGGGTGATACCTCAAGAAGTTGGTTGAGAAAACGCCAAGAGTACATTTCTGCAAAATCTAGGCAAAGTGTGGCCACTTTGAAGATGATAAAATTTAACATAGTTTTGATGCATTTAGGATTTTTTTGTCACATCATAATCCCCATATTTCCATTAATATTATTCCACATTTGTGATGACTTTACTAGTATTCTAAAATGTGGGGGATAATTAAAAAACATTAAGAATGAGTAAGTGACACTA
Source organism: Xyrauchen texanus (assembly GCF_025860055.1). NCBI lineage: Eukaryota > Metazoa > Chordata > Actinopteri > Cypriniformes > Catostomidae > Xyrauchen > Xyrauchen texanus. Next base: position 6,536,121 of record NC_068297.1, read on the forward strand.
AACTTTTGAACGGTAGTGTATATATATACACACACACACACACACACACACACACACACACACACAGATGAACACAAAGGATTTTCAGAAGTTCTCTGAAAGCTCACTGTCATTGTTCACATTTGTTCATTTCCTTTTGAATAGTTCAAGGCAACATTATCTTGGATGTGGACAATGACACTTATCTGAACTGTCCTCTCTGAACAATGCATTTCATTTTGAAAAATTAGATCTTTAAACATTTGTGCATTTATTTAAACATAACTATTTCTAGAAGAAGAAAACAATCCCACAACAGATAATGTTAGGTGATGTTCTTAACATTTTGGTCAACTACTACATGGTGATCAACAGGGACATCAGGGTTTAAATAGAGTTTAACACTACACTGTTCCAGGGATAGATTTCCTCTCAAGTAGAAGCCATGAGACATAACTGACCATGTGCCAATAATGATGAACAACTTGCCAACACTCTTAAAAGGTGAGATTGGTAAACAATGATAAATCTGTCATTAAAAATCTGCATGGAAAAACTACTAAGGAAGCAGCTGGTGTTCAAGGAAAGTTTGTCAATCATTGGGTGTTTAACAGGACGTGAATGGAATGTGCAGTTATACTTCTCATGTCTTTTAAACATCAGCTGTTACTACGTTTGCCACCTTCAATTTGGAAAAATAAGCGGCACAACTTAACTGTATGGTTGACCCTATTTTTGTTAAGTTAAAAGCTTTATATAAAATCTTACATTTATGAATAACAATATATACAATGCTCAGATAAGGTTATTTGGAATGTAAAGCCATGTTGACCTGGCCCCCTGTGAAATGCAGCTCTGGTTTTATGGAAGAATGTGTAGTATAAATCCTCTGAAGGACCTGTGCTCTAAACACTAGCAGTTTGCCCCCAGAAGACTCACACTGTGTGAATGCAGCATTGACATGAAGCAGAGCAGAGCCTCATGGAAACAAGACAGAGGGTCCATGTTTTTGTAGATATGGACAAGATATACAAAGGCTATTTTCGGCATATACAAGCTGTGCCAGCAAATACTTTTGATCGGACTCAGGTCTCTCAGCTTATAAGACCTTTTTCACACTATAGAAATGGTACTTTATAGCGCAGTGTTCTTCAACCTTTCAAGACATTTGCCTTCCCACCTCAACCCAAGATTAAGTGAGAAATAAATGCATCCTAACACCCTTGAAATAATATTTATATAATTAAATAAAGGTTTTGTACGCTATACGCAATATAATAACATGTGCTTACCGTTTAGCATGATGTCTGAGCCTGTCTCTGAAAGCACATCATGTCAATCTGTGAGTCAATATCCGCTACAGCTAGTCATTATTTATGCTCGACTGTCAATAAACTTGAGTGTACTTGCTTTTTATGTGAGTATGGAAAAAGTGGCTTTGTTCTGTGATTTGTGTGGTTACTGTTTTAGATTTGTCAACCCTGACTCTTTATGGCAAAAAAGTAGTATGGCTTAATTATCTTAAAGGGTTAGTTAAACCAAAATGAAAAATCTCTCATCATTTATGCCATTCCAGATGTGTATGACTGTCTTTCTTCTGCAGAACACACACACAGATTTTTAGAAGTATTTATCAGCTCGGTAGGTCCATACAATTTAAATGAATGGGTGCCAAAAATGTTATCAAGGGCAAAATAAAACTCAAGACGACTCTGGTGGTTAAATCCATATCTTCTGAAGTGATTTGAGGAAGTGTGGGTGAGAAACTGATCAATATTTAAGTCCTTTTTCATCATTATAAATTCTCCTCAGTGCTCAGTCAATTTCCACTTTACTTTCACTTTATCATTCTCCTTCTTCTGTTTTTGGTGATTCACATACTTTTGGTAGTGAACAGCTCACGTTGCATCCGAATATCCATATCTCTCTACTGGAGTAAATACTATGCCAAACACAGTATGCCAATGGAGTAGTACTGTACTGTATGTTCGAATCCTCAGTATTCACAAAACAGTACGCGAGAAATACCCGGATGATCTATCATGATCCCATAATCCCTTTGGAGCTGAGCAGACCTCACCTTCAAAATGCTTGATTAAAAAATTCTAATTCTTGTGTGAACTGTCCCTTTAGTGACAGCATGAACTCGATCTGACGCCGTTTAGTCAAACAAATGGGTGTGATCTGCTGCCATCTAGTGGTCATACGCACAAATGATCAACGTTTTCCCACATTTTACGACGATAGTCATTTCTTTACGGTAGGCACAGAAAGAAGCATGGCGATGGCAGCATCAGGCATCAGCGGTGGAACGTCATATGAAAGTGATCAAGGCAAAGATGAAGGATGTGAAGATCCGAAACCGAGCCAGAGTTCGGCTCAAGAACAGAATACAGAACAAAAACCCGTGTGTCTCATCGTTCTAGGAATGGCAGGCTCAGGGAAAACAACTTTTGTGCAGGTGAGACGTTAGTAACATTATATCATCCTTGACTTTTTTTCTTCTTTATATTTATCACTTCTATTACTATACTAAGACTCACTCAGCGGCATATGTGGTATTTACATGCCGTAAATGTGGTCATAAAGCCTAAATAATATGTCATAATGAGTTAATGAATGATCAGTTATATGTTGATATTGTTCTGCAGAGGCTGACGGTGTACCTGCACAGCAAGAAATCTCCTCCATATGTCATCAATCTAGATCCTGCCGTTCACGAGGTGCCTTTTCCAGCCAACATTGGTATGTCAGTGCATGTGCATCATCTGAGTCTACTAATGCTTTACACGGTGTTATGTTCATAGTAAATAAACTCAGCAAGAATTAAGTTATCTGATTTGATTTCCATGTTTTTTCATAGATATCAGAGACACTGTCAATTACAAAGAAGTCATGAAACAGTATCCTTTTAATATGAAATTGAGCACTTCATGTTGTACACCAGACATTGGCTGTAAATTTGATGATCTTACTAATGCTTTGCACAAGACTCAAACATGCTTATTCATTGCATTTAACCTCAGAGGATTGTCTTTGACTTCAGTTCAGATATGGTTTAGGCCCGAATGGCGGAATTGTCACATCTCTGAATCTGTTTGCAACACGATTTGATCAGGTACACTGAAGAAAAATTATGTGTTGTATTTACTTAAAATATACAGTATATCAAGTGAAGTAAATTCAACTTATGGACATTTTATGTCAGCACAACTAGAAAACCTTTGTTAAATATACTCAAATGTATCTGTTCATTCAACTATTAACTTGAAAAGGTATGTCACATGAATAATATGTAACAACTAGTAGCATATTGTTTCTAATTTATATTTATATTATTGTTTCTACTTAATTTAATTGGCTCAAAAGAAAATAATGACTAAGGTTAGTCATTAAACTTGACTCCCCCATAAGTGCACTTCAGCGATGCATATTTTATTGTTGTACACATTAAAATGCTATAAATGTGTACGTTTCTGAGTATGGTTGTTTTTCCAGTGTACTTATGCATTTTAATTATCCAATAGATGTCACTGTTTGGCACATATACTTTGCTCTAATACACCTTTTCTCTTCTGTCAGGTCATGAAGTTTATTGAGAAGAAACAAAGTAGCCATCAGTACGTTTGTGTTCAGTACTAAAGATTTGGCAAAAATCTTTTTAAGAGCTTTTGACAGGTTGTGGTCAGTACATCTCATGCATAAAACATGATTTATTTTATTATTTGCAGGTATGTTTTAATTGACACTCCCGGACAAATAGAGGTGTTCACGTGGTCTGCATCTGGAACTATCATAACTGAAGCGCTGGTATGTCTCTCACTTTAGATTCACAGTTTAATTTTTAGATTAAAAGGGAATATGTGGTGCTATTTCATTGGGAGAAAATCATTCTAAGTTTCTTTTCCAGGCCTCCTCTTTTCCCTGCGTGGTCATCTATGTGATGGACACGTCTCGGAGTGTGAACCCGGTCACTTTCATGTCCAATATGCTCTACGCCTGCAGGTTAGTCTTGTTATACCTCTGTCATGCAGTAAGATGGAAATATTACAATGCAAAGGAGATTTTTGGGGTAAATAAAACTGAATAACAGCAGTAGAAAGTTATGTAAATATTTTAATTTTTAAACAAGTGTCTTCTTTTCTTTCAGCATTCTATACAAGACCAAATTGCCTTTCATAGTTGTCATGAATAAGGTAAGGGTCAGTCCATCTCAAGTGGTCCAATACAGGTTGCTTGACAATTTTTAATTTTCCTATTTCTTTTTGAGTCAATACTTGGTTTAACCACGACAGCCATATTTATGTCATTGCACACGACAAATTATGTTTATGCATCTGTTTACGGAAACCTCAATATCTCGGCTCAAGATGGTCCTAGCTCATTGGAACAAAAACTGATCTCTAGAGCACATTACTTATATAAACATTTTGCACATTCTTGTTCCTTAGATGTACAACTTAAGTCCTAATGTAATGCTCAAGATTGCTAAAAGTTCCACATTTAGGATCAGTTTATAATGGGATGGGTTTGAGTCCCAGTCTTAAATTTTTTTTAGAGAGTTACCTAGGTAAGTATAGTGTGCATGCTGAACATTTCAGATTTGAGACTTCTTTTATTTTTTCGTTTTACAGTGAGTGAGAAAGTGCTATTTTTTTTTTAAATTCCCCTATCACTGGTGGGGGACCAGATAGGAACCTGACATTTTCACAGAAATAAGTCCTCTATAGTAGCATTCTGCTATAAAAAGAATTTATAAAAAGAGTTTGAGATTTCACTGGTTACAGAGCTAGGGCTAATAGAAATCTGGGGAAAATCCTACATTATTCATGCATTTTAAGAAATTAACAGATGTAATAAATGCATAACAAATGATAAAAATGAACAGTAATTATGTTTATCATTGACATAAAATAGCTTTTGCTTGTCAATGAGGTCTAAAATGCTACTACTTTTGATATTGGCAACAGTGAAGCCTGATCTATTACAGGGCTCTTCAAAAAGTTCATAAACAAAAGCGCTTAGTTTTAAGGACCTTAATGAACTGTATGTTGTGTTTAAAAATCAGCACCTAGAGTTAAAGATCAACATTTTGTGAACTGAGGCCAATATGGTGTGTGCTGGCAGGAGCATCTGGAACTCACACTGTCTGTGTCTGCACACAACATCAGAACATCAAGCTGATGGTTGAGTCAGCAAAGCTAAAAGTGAACTAGAAGGACCTGCTGGAACTTCTAGACTGTGACATAAACGGTATGACTGCATGCTCAACAATTGAGACCAGTGTCCAGGTATAGAGGCCTTAGAAGAGTCAGACAAAGATGACACTTTCTCATAGCATCACCTTTAAGCAGTGGGTTATGACTAACAGATCAGAGATGATCACTATTGTTCTCCCAAGGGATGAATTCTCTGTTTCTCTGGCTGAGAAACTCAATGCGTTAAAGACACACCATTGGTTGAGGATGTCAGCATGGAAAACTGTGATGTTTTTGTAAAATTCTTCCACCAACCTGGACCAAGAACATCATTCAAATAATCTACTGAGGACAAAGTGTGGGTTCCCATGAACATTGTTATCAAAAAACTGACACCTGACAAATTGACTACTGTCACTGGACGCTCCAACAACATTTCAGAGAGACTCAGTGAGGAAATCTCACAGCTTCTAATAAAACATGTGCATGTAAACATAAAATACTGTTCATTTTTGTTTTTTGTTATGCTTGTATTGCATCTGTTCATTTCTTAAAATGCATGAATAATTTAGGCTTTTCCCCAGATTTCTACTAACCCTAGCTCTGTAACCAGTGAAATCTCAAACTCAAGAATGCTACTATAGAGGACTTATTTCTGTGAAAATTTCAGGTTCCTGTCTGGTCCCCCACCAGAGATATTCAACCCAAATGGAAGGGGAATTTAAAAACAATTGCACTTTCTCATCCCCCTTAAAATAAATAAATAAGAAGTGTCAAACCTGAAATTTTCTGCATGCACACTATACTTACCTAGGTACCCCCTAAAAAAATTACTCGAACTGGGATTCGAACCCTTCCCATTATAAATTGACCCTAAAAGTGAGACTTTGAGCAATCTTGAGCATTACATTAGGACTTAAATTCTACTTCTTAGGAAGAAGAATGTGCAAAATGTTTATATACACGACCGTGTACCTTGTAATGTGCTCCAGAGACCCGTTTTTGTTCCAAGCAGCTATGACCATCCTGAGCCGAGATATTGAGGTTTCTGTAAACAGCTGTAGAACCAAAATTTGCTGTGTGCAATGACACAAAGATGACCGTCATGGTTAAACCAAGTAAAATGTAAAAAAAACAACAACTGGTGGTTTTGCAATAATCACAAAAAAAAAAAAAATCTGAAAATTAAAAATGGTCAAGTAACCAACTTTACAGTTATTGGAACACTTCAGCTGGACTGACCCGTTAAAAAAAAAAAAAAAAAACTCCAATCACCATGTTGTAAAACAAAACCAATATTGTAAAATTCTCCATTTCATTGTGATAAACTCTTGTGAATTTGTGTTTTTCTTGTGTCTTCACCAGACGGACATCATTGATCACAGTTTTGCGGTGGAGTGGATGCAGGATTTTGAGGTTTTCCAAGACGCTTTGAACCAGGAGACATCTTATGTCAGTAACCTGACTCGATCAATGAGTCTGGTCCTGGATGAGTTCTACACCAACCTGCGGGTGAATCCTTCTGAAGATGAAATTGTATTAATATAGCACCTTTCTTTCCCATGCGGTCTATATCAAAAAAGACACTGAACATTGGCATCCCAGATAGTGGAATAAGTCATTACTAAATACTGCATGTTGAAAGTGGCATTTAAGTGGCACCGGTGATCCTGCAATTTGATCTTTGGTGCTCATGCAGGTGATGCAAGTTCAAATCCATCTTGTGACATTTCCCGATCCCATTCTGCCCCATGATGTTTTGTCCTCAGTCTGCAGTGCCATTTTACATTTATGCATTTGGCAGATGCTTTTATCCAAAGAGACTTACAGTGCACTTAATACAGGGACAATCCCCCTAGAGCAGGGGTCGGGAACCTATGGCTTGCAAGCCACAAGTGGCTCTTTGTTAAAAAAAAATGTAAGTGCAACCAGGGTGTGATATAGCACCTGCAAAGTGAGACGAGACTCAATCCAGTTTGCGAGCTCCTCTCCAAATGCATTTCATGCATGAGTAATTTTGCTCATCTACCTGCAAAAGGTGGGTGACCTGTAAGATGTCTCGGAGTTACACATGACAAGAAATGCTGACGTGTTTGAAGAAACACACTTTATTATATTTTTAAGAACAGACAAAAGAAAAGCCGTCAATACTCGTGTCTGATTCACTGTTCAGATGTAACGGGACCCTGTCTCTTGAAACAAGCACGTGTAAAGAGTTCTCACTCCTTTTTCTCTTTTTCAATCAACTAAAAACTGTTTGCAAGAATAATGTAGTCTATGAGAATACTGCAAATTATCTCCGATCATCTCGTGATGTACTGCGAGTTTAGTTCGCTCTTACACATTGTGAACACAACTCTGCAGGGACGGTAATATATACAGGTATTTTTGTATTAAATAAACAAAGACGAAAGTAATTCAATCATTAGGTAATACAAAACACGTTTGCCTTGAACCTAAAATTATGACCAAAACGCAATACAAACACATTCGATAAGAACACACATTTGGCAGCATTTTTTGGAAACACAATAATTTTTAGGCTTATTTATTATGATGATTATTGTAATTATATTTACATTTATAATTGTCTTCAGTTCTTAAGTTGTATGCTAGTAATTTCCCCCTGTTGCTGCATACTGATACTTGCAATGGCAAATGGAGCAGTTGGAGACTGTAAATGTCTGGATTTGGGGAGTTGGTTTTATAAAAAGATTTTTTTTATAATTTCGTTATTTGTATTGCTTTTATTATAAGTGCAATTTGAATTTAGAAATGTCATTTGTTCAAGTTTTCATGTATCAATAAATGTATTTCATTTTTAAAGCAAAATAAATAGAGCAAAAATATTCACGGACCCTCAGCAGGGGGATTGACCATATAGTCGGATATTGATATTTTAAATGCAATTATCACAAAAAAAAAATTTTTACATATCGTCCAGCCCAAAAGGGAAGTAACATTTTTCATTAAGTAATTTTTGGAGACCCGCACAAACTTGTGTACTCAATTCCATATTGCAACATGTTACCTATTAATATTTGCATATTTGTTTGTTTTTGAGTAGTCTATGGGCAATATAAACATTGTATTTTATTGAAAAACTTAAAATGGTAAATTATTTGTTTGTGGTATGTCTTTTTCGAAAAAATGCATCAACCAAAAATAAAAAAATTGTCTCTTGGTGAAAAAAGGTTTCTGACCCCTGCCCTAGAGCAATCTGGAGTTAAGTGTCTTGCTCAAGGACACAATGGTGGTGGCTGTGGGGATTGAACCAGCAACCTTCTGATCACCAGTTATGTGCATTAGCCCACTACGCCACCACCACTCAATATAAAGTGGCAAAAAGGCCGGAAATATATAAAAAGCATAAAATGAACATTTTATGTCTCTCTCAGTGTCTGAAATATGTTTTTGAGTTTAAAGGTCACAGTTGCAATCACTTTTGAATACACAAGTATGCTGTCTTTTATCCAAATACTTACATGAGGGCATTATGCCTTTTTATGTTTGTTTTCTGCAGGTTGTCGGCGTGTCTGCAGTCACTGGTTCTGGGCTTGATGAACTGTTTGTACATGTAGCAGACGCTGCTAAAGAATATGAAGCGTAAGTATATGAAAATTGTGTAAAATTGTATACAGTTTTTTTGTGTGCATTTTTGATACTTGGAGAATTACACTAAGTTGTTTCCTGTCTTGAAAAATTATTAGTGCTTTCAAGGCAGAAAAAGGAAAATTTTAAATTGATTACGTAATAATACAAAATTCTGTCATCTTTCAATCACTTGCCTTTGTACAAGGAACAAAAAAGAAGTTAGGCATAATATTAGTCTCAGTCACCATTCATTTTCATTGTGTTTTCTTTTCCTCCATTCAATTAAAGTGAATAGTGACTGAAGAAAATGTTCTGCTTAGCGTCTTTTGTGTTCTGCTGAAGAAAATCAAACTGTATAGGTTTGGAACAACATGAGGTTAATTAAATGATGACAGAATTTATTTTCTTTTGGATCAGCTATCCCTTTAAATGTTTAGGTAAGCTTTAGGCTTCAGTTCTGCATAAATTAATGGCCGTTGACCAATCACATTTCACTGTGCAAATAAATGCATAAAAGAAGACCTTACTTTTTCAGTATACACTGATATTACAACGATGTAATCACCGTCAGTTATATTTTGAGTTGCAAACGTTTGAAATGATGTACGTCAAGTGGAGATTTTCAAAGTTTACATTTACATTTCTTAAATGTAAATTTTACAAATGCCAAAACTAGCCTTATAACAAGCATAGTGCTGTAATGATAATGGTTTTTAATGACTGAATTGATTTGTTGGTGATTGAAAGATAAATGAATGTTTATTTGCAAAGTCATGTGTTTTACTCTCTTGCAGAGAGTATCGTCCTGAATATGAGCGTCTGCACAGAAAGCTTGTGAGTAATCATCAGTGTGGGCTGATGTATGTGAATACTAGTCATAAATCAGCTTCTCGTGTCTTGCAGAAAGCCATTTATCATACACAAATAGATTAAACTACATATCTTTTTGCATTTGAAAGCAAATACAATTTCCAGTTGTTTATCCCCTTTTCGCTCCTTGAGAAAACATCATGTTTCACTGTTATGAATACTTCCATCTCATATTCAGGCTGAGGCTCAGAGTCTGAAACAACAGGAACAGTTAGAACGCCTTCGGAAAGACATGGGAGCAGTTTCCATGGAAACCACAGCTCCAACCGGTACATTCATTCAGAATGGTCACGAATCTGTTTATTCAAAAAGATATTTGAAACTCATTAAAGTTGCATTCCTCCCATACGTTTGCAGATAATATTTAAAAATATGTATTATTTTATTATTTAAATATGTGTCCTGCAAATATTGTAGTCTATGAAATATCTTTTAAATTTAGTGTAATGGGTGAATTCAGGTTAATTGAGTTATTAGACAATCTTCTCATTGTCAAAAAGTGACCCAGTTTACTTGAATTCACCCTATATAGCAAATTTCACCCCCCAAAAAATTATTCTCTTACCATTTACTCACCCTCATGATAGATAGCTACTTTTTAGACAAGTGCAACACTAACCAAAAAGTAGTCTATGATTATGTAAAGGAATTTTTAAGGGATTTTAAAGGGAAAGTTCACCTAAAAATGAAAATTCTGTCATCATTTACTCACCCTCATGCCATCCCATATGTGTATGACTTTCTATCTACAGCAGAATACAAACAAAGATTTATTGAAAAATATCTCAGCTCTGTAGGTCCATACAATCCAAGTGAATGGTGATCAGACCTTTTGTAGCTCCAAAAATCACATAAAGGAAACAGAGAAGTAATCCATATAACTCCAGTTGTTAAATACAAATCTCCAGAAGCTATATAAAAGGTGTGATTTTTGGTGCTACAAAGGTCTGATCACCATTCACTTGCATTGTATGGATCTATAGAGCTAAGATATTCTTCTAAAAATCTTTGTTTGTGTTCTGCTGAAGAAAGTCGTACATACATTTATTAAAGCGAGTCATAAAGTCTTACATGGCTTGAATGTATGCTTTTAAGCTGCAGTATGTAATTTTTGCAGCGCCAAACAAAATATAAAAAATAATACTTTTTTAGACAGGCAAGGCAAGTTTATTTATATAGCACATTTCATACACGATGGTAATTCAAAGTGCTTTACATAGAAGAGATTAAAATAAGAATAAAAAAATAAGAATAATTGAAACAGTTTAGAATAAAATTAAATACAGTACAAACAGTCGGACACACAGTGGCACAGTGCTCATTCAGTAAATGCACAGCTAAACAGATGTGTTTTGAGTCTGGATTTGAATGTGACTACTGTAGGAGCACATCTGATCTCTTCTGGAAGCTGGTTCCAGCTGCGGCTGGCATAAAAGCTAAAAGCAGACTCTCCTTGCTTAGAGTGAACCCTTGGTATTTCTAGCTGATGTGATCCTAATGATCTGAATGATCTGTTGGGTTTATATTCAGTGAGCATATCTGCAATATATTGAGGTCCTAGCCCATTGAGTGATTTATATACCAGTAATAATACTTTAAAATCAATCCTAAATGTAACTGGGAGCCAGTGTAAAGACCTTAGGACTGGTGTGATATGTTCATGTTTTCTGGTTCTGCTCAGAATCCTGGCAGCAGCGTTCTGTATGAGCTGCAACTGTCTTATGGTCTTTTTGGGAAGGCCAGTGAGGAGTCCATTACAGTAATCCACCCTGCTGGTGATGAAAGCATGCACAAGTTTCTCTAGGTCTTGACTGGAAACAAAGCATCTAATTCTTGCAATATTGTTCAGATGATAGTATGCTGATTTAGTTATTGCTTTGACATGACTACTGAAACTAAGGTCTGACTTTAGAGACACGCCAAGATTTCTGACTTGATTTTTAGTTGTTTGACCCCTAGCGTCAAGGTATGCATTCACCTTGAGAACGTCATCTTTGTTTCCAAACACAATGACTTCAGTTTTGTCTTTGTTTAATTGAAGAAATTTTTGGCACATCCAGCTGTTTAATTCATCAATGCATTGGCACAGGGAGTCAATGGGGCTGTAATCATTAGGTGATAGGGCTAAGTATATCTGTGTGTCGTCTGCATAGCTGTGGTAAGCAATTTGGTTCTCTCTCATTATTTGGCTCATTGGGAGCATATACAGGTTGAACAGGAGTGGCGCAAGAATTGAGCCTTGAGGGACTCCGCATGTCATGGACGTCCACTCAGACTTATGGTCTCCTATACTCACATAATAACCTCTCCCTTCTAAGTATGATCTGAACCATTTTAGGACCATCCCAGAAAGCCCCACCCAGTTTTCCAGCCTGTCAAGAAGTATGTTGTGATCAACAGTGTCAAATGTAGCACTGAGGTCGAGTAGTACCAGTACTGATAATTTGCCTGTATCAGTATTTAAGCGAATATCGTTTATTATCTTTGAGCGGTGTCTCTGTGCTGTGATGCAATCGGAAACCAGATTGAAAATTGTCAAAGTATCCATTTGAGTTCAAGAATTTGTTCAGCTGATTGAAGACAACTTTTTCAATGATCTTGCCTATGAAAGGAAGATAAGAGATCGGTCTATAGTTGCTTAATATGGTCTTATCCAGATTGCTCTTTTTCAAGAGGGGCTTGACAACTGCAGTTTTCAGGGAGTTTGGAAAACTCCCAGAGAGAAGTGAAGAGTTTATCACTTCTAGGAGATCTGCTTCTAAACAGTTGAACACACTTTTGAAAAAAGATGTGGGAAGTGCATCAAGGGCGCAGGTTGATGTTTTAAGGTGCTGTACGGTTTCTTCCAAAATTTTGCCATCAATTTCTTTGAAATCAGACATAGTAACTACTTTCTCAGGTCGAAAACTTCCAAACACACACACCAAACTGCACCTTTAAGAACCAGAAATCATTTGTCTGATTTTAGTCAGCCAAAGATGTGTTTCCTTCATTAGAATCATACTTTTCTAAAAAGCATGTCCTGTATACATTGGCACATCTAGTTGTTTTATTCTTTAGAAAATCCAGATCTCAGTGGGCCCAGTGATCTCATCTTTAACCGTGGCAACCCAGATGAAGCTGAGGAAGAAATAGACAGTGACACAGATGATATTGATCACACAGGTGAGCTGATACTTCAAATGGCACTCATAATCAGAATAACTTTTTGGGCGATTGTAAAAACAAAAGCTTATACACTGATATGTTTGTGTGCTTGTAAACTCAAGAGTATGTGATAAAGAGCCAATATAATCTTTGCTTCTGTTTTCTGTTGTTTGTTGTTGATGTACTGATTGCTTCATATATTTGATTCAACAGTTACAGAAGAGAGTAAAGAGGTCACTGCGTTCGAGAACTTCCTGCAAGAGAGGAGGGAAATAGTGCAGGTGCGCAACAAGAAGACACCGTGATGGCAGGAAATGCTAGTCTCTTTGCAGAGTTCCATCACAAGTTAAAATTTGACTCCTGAATTTGACTTTGGAAGACTTCGAAATGTGTTGTGGCAGCTCATTTGGACATTTCGGCATGAATCTGCTTGTGTGCTGGAGTTGTAGCTACATGCACGTCTTGCTACCACACTATACTTTGTCTGCGCTGAGATTGCTATGGGAGTCCTTAGAGATGCATTTAAAAAAAATCGTTTTGGAATGTAAAATAATCTGTGACATCATGCACAGATTAGTCCTCATTCAAATCAGGAAATGTTTGTTAGCTTGTTAGAGGTCTCTTTAAAGTGTCAGAAAATGACTTGTTTTTCTGTTGGGTATTGTATTTATCTGTCAATTAAACCCATAATGTCTTTTAAATCTTGGTACACAAGCTCAAACATAGGCAGTTTCTTAATCGAAAATGTACTCCCTGTATCCATAAAGATGAGAATATCATAAACGTATGTTTCTATCATGGGAAATAAAATATTTTTGTAGATATACAAGATCTGCCTTGCTGAGAACTCTGTCCTTTAATCATGTCTATAAAACTGAAGTGTGCACTGGTTCACAATGAATAGAGTAAAGCATTTGCTGAGATGGAATGTGGGCAGTAGTGGAATTGCAGCCATATGGCAGAATTATACAGTGGGTGTAGTGAGACTGGGATTTCGATTCACCGCCTTCAGCCACTCTGTTTCATGAATTAAGGTTCTTTGAGACCTACACATGTGTGAAATACCACTCAACAAGAGCTTCAGCTTACAGTTTCTTTGATTGTGAATCCAGGAAATCCAATGTTGCTTTTCTGAAGAAACTACTCTTGACAGATATTTCCTGTCTTTTATTCTCAAGATGAACCACTTTGATGCTTGTGCGTGCATTCTAAAATAGCATTGAGTTTAGATAGAGAGGAAATTACATCAGCTTTATAGGAATATTCCAGGTTCAATATAAATTAATCTCAATCGACAGCCTTTGTGGCATAATGTTGATTATATATATATATATATATATATATTTTAATGTTCAAAAATTGTCCCCCAGTTGCTTCCATTAGATAACGTGCCTCACTGTAACCCAGATTTTTTTAAATGTTTAAGAAAAGGAGGGGCATATCAAAAATAATTTTTGCGGTAATCAACATTATGCCACTGTTAGATAATTTTGTCATCCAATGTATTTAATGTATTTGTTGATCTGCAATCCCTGTCTCGATACGGCTCAGCTGAGGGAAGAAAAGAAATGACACAGACTCAATGGTATCAAATCCCTTCTTCAACGTTTATTGTTCCAGCATTCTGCTATATGGTCCAGAAAACCACATTCCACTGGACCCCTACCAATGAAATAGTTCTTTACCTTATATGGTGGTGACATACATTCGAGGTAGTGTGAAACGTGAGAACAGAGACAAAAACACATTCCTTAGAACATCTTTGGAACAGGAAACAGTTGTAGCTACCCCCAACAAAAGAAGTGTAAAAGAGGCCTTCATTATTCCACATTACATCACCAGAGAAGTTGTTGAGAAGCATTATTTATTCCACAGCCACAAATGCTGTCGATTGAGCGTAACTTGTATTGAACCCAGAATATTCCTTTAAGAGCATCATACAGTAGACTGCATCCAAATTCTGCAGACTTAACTTTTGCCTCGAAGTTTCTTACAGAGTAGTCGTGAACAGATGCACACATACTGTACTTTCTCTGTGTGGGTGACTCATCAATTCTAAGGCATTTCGATCGTGTGGCAAACCAAACAATGGCAGATGCCTTTGGATTTTCACAGTCATGTGGTTGAATTTACCAGCACTCCATCTTAATGCCCATGCCTGCTACCCCTGTCCTGAAAATATATGCTACCTTAGGATGTGCTTCAACTCTATATTTGCATAGTTTTAGATTAGGGGTTAGGGTTTAAGGTAGGGTTAGGGCTTGGTACAGCCTCAAATAATATCACACTATCTGATAGTTATGCTAGTAGCTCATCCTGATTGGTATTATCTACCTGAAAATATGTGTTACCTAGGTTTTTAATACATTTCCTGCTGTTGTAGTACATACTGACAGGACCTCCACTGCATACTGACATGTGTTACCCATATTTTAACTTTACATGTCACTGTTTTTACTGCTGGTAGCACATCCTGAGATTGTCGAAACACCACCACACACACACACACAAACTAAAAGGATGAGTTGAATCAAAGCGGGAAGTGTCAGAATGCCTACTATAATTTCACGTCTGGGAGGAAAACATTGCCTGGCGATATGCAAAAGTCAGTCATAACTGGTGTTTGCCAGTCTACGGTTGTTACTCTGAGTTTTATTCATGTTTAAATTAAATGAGGCATTGCATAATTGTTCATTCTTGGACTAGTACACCATTGTACATAGTTGTCAAATACCACTCAGGATTATTTATTTGGAATATTATCTTATCTACAGTAGAATTAAATATTAAATATTGATCTAAAGCTATATGCATTTGCACTGCTAAATAGTAGTTAGCAGTATTTAAAGACAAACAATGGCCAAATAATTATGATTCCCAGTGAGAAAATGACAAAATATCTGTTGGTCATACATTTTGAAACATTGGATATACTGCTCATACTATTTATGCAGCACGTTTACTGTGCACAGTATACATATTTCTGTATTCATGGATATATATATATATATATATATATATATATATATATATATATATATATATATATACATACATACACAGTACTGTACAAAATTCTTAGGCACATAAGATGTTTCACAAGAGCATTTGTCTTAAGATCTTCAGCTTTAGTGTGTCAATAGGAAATATAAATGTTAGACTCCCAAACATTTATTTGCAAATAGAATAGAAGAACAGGGAGCCCTGCAACAGATGTCATGGCCCCACAAATCCCCCACTGAACACCATGTTAGTCTGAGATTACATAAAGAGACCGAAGCAATTGATACTAAATAGATAGAGAAACTGTGGTGAATTCTCTTTGGTATTTATGTATATTAAATGATAACTGGGTGCCACTTGTTGATGTAGCGTTAAACATTATCGATTGTTCGGCCATGTGACAACAGTGGAGCATACTACTGATGATAACATGCTACCAAAGTCTGTTTGGGTTTTCTATGGATAGTCGTATAAAAGAACAACTCCTATCTACTTGAATGGGAAAAGACCGAAATCTCCAAAATAGTTTATTTATATATAGTTTTATAGATTATGATCAAATAACATATTTTAATATGCAATAAATTTAACAACAATGGTATCATACATTGTTCTTCTTCAGCCCAGTTCATGCTAACAACAAAACACGCTGTTTTTCAGGTTGGTTCGGTTAATGAGCATACACATTCTCAAGACTCGTGTTCACTGATTATTGAAGGTTATTGGCTCTTTTACCTGTATATATACACGTATGTATATATATATATATATATATATATATATATATATATGTTTTATTTTTTTTAAACAGCATGCCATTTACACTATGTATTGCATGTGTACAGTAAGCAGTACACAAGTATTCCATTTCGAACATTGCCTTTATCTACACTACATTTGAATTTGCATGTGACATCTTTTGTTCAATGTTTAATGTACACAACTGACTACAAGTGAATTTAAAGTCTAAACATGTTGTGTATTTTGACACTAAGTTCAGGCCAGAGAGACACTAACAGCCAGAGTTAAAAGCTGTGAGTCATCCAGCACGCGACACATTAGAGTGATGTTATGCCCTGAGTTTAGAGTCTGCACACATGACCCACTCTCACTATTCAGAGTGCTTCACACCTCGAAGCCAAATTACAGGAAGCACTGACAAATTGGTTTAAATCGCAACCAGACAACTGATGCTTAATAGATCACACCGTTTGGACATATGGACATGTACATTCAGTAAAAGCTGTTATGGATTTTTAAACTAGCTGAAAAAGCTAAATCAGAATTGCATATAAATGTAGCCTTCCAATGTAAAATAAATACAATAAAAATAAAAAGGTTCCTGTTCATACTGACTATGTATTTCATTCCTTGTGTTATATTACCCTAGCATTAATTTCCATTTCATGGAAACCTAATAGTGGATTTTTTTTATTTTGCTGTTGGAGCAAATGGGAATACAAAAATAATACTTTTATAGACATGTACCCATCTAATGTGTTCTTTCACGTTGCAAACAGAAATGTTTAAAAGGTCCATTGTCAATGACCTTGGCTATTACAAAAATATGATGATGAGTCTTAGTTTGGAGGATAGTATTCACACAAAAATGAACCTAATTTATGATGGTTATGAACTAAACCAACATACATTTAAAAACCAACAAACAAAGCCACTGCCACAGAAGTCAATTTTCCATCTGTGCATTTGGACCTTTGAATCAATACCTAATTGGTAGATGAGAAATAAGGTCCTTGTGACAACTTGCTCTGGCCTCCCCTTTTGTTATTTATAGCATCTCTCCATTAAATTATTATATCAGTATACATCTCAAAGATACTAACCTAAACATGAGTAGAAACTAGCTTTACAAGTATATAGTCCAGAAGGACAATTAATTATTCACTGAATTGCACTGTATTATTCAGAAGGGGTGTGTCAGAATGAGATCATCTCAATGTGTTCTACTCTAATTCAACTGAAACACCATAATGTCCCTCTTAAGCAAAGCGTAGCGCATCAATCATTCTGTTACATGAATCACAAGCCTTAAAACTAATGATGTTACTGATGTCTGACTATGAGAACACAATTTACCTTACTGAATACAAAAGGCCAAACACTGTAGAATTGGGTCAATTAAAATATAATTTTATTCATTTTGCCTTCAGGCTTTTATGACTCAGGTTGCTATGACTTTTCTATCTGATCGGAAATATGTTTTTTGCACAGCGAACGATTCAAAATCTGCTTGATCTCGTGAAGATTACCTGACCGTGATTTTTGAAAAACAAAATTGCATGCTTAACTACACGCCAAAAGCGAGCGAAATGGTAACGCAAACAGACAAGGTTTTAAGGTGAATATTAAATGGAGGTTTTGATGTCTTAAAAATAAAATAGTGTCCGAAAATAAAATGAGAGGTAAATAAAACAGACATTCTTACCCTAAACAACACCTAAACGTAACCGATAGTGTGGAAAAAGCAAAAGCGACATGAAAAGCACATTTCTGAAGCAACCACATAATATCATGTCATTTTTATGATACTTTTGTCTCATGTGTCAGCTTCTGTGTTGGGCTGAGCTCAAACCACATTCTGCCGAGTCCAAATTCCAACATTCTATCAGGTGAGCTACTGCACAAGTTAATCAAGCTAAACAGGTAGCCTCTTTTGACCTGGGCTAGAATACAACCACCAAGCAACCACAAAGAACACCATACCATAGCAATGCATACAAAAACACTGAAAACACCTTAGAAACCATATAGCAATGCCCTTGCAAACACCCAAAACACTCTAGCAACAGGCAAGCAGCACTTACATTATCTTTAGAAAATTTATAAAATAATGTTATGTTAATGCAATGCCAAAAACTTGGAAGTATGGATTTTGTATGGTTTGTGCTGCTTCGTATGTATAATTAGCTTCATCATCATCATCATCATCATCATCATCACTGATGCTTGTCAGGTCAGGCATACTGGAAACTGCATCATTCTGACTAGAGTATCTAGACCATCTCTTCTGATTGGTTGGAAATGACATCATAGCAGGGTTACCAGTGATGATCAGGCTTTCCTTGCTGGCACATTGTTTTCCTTTATTGCCCCCCACCCCCTCCACCCATCTCTTTTCACATTCTGGTTACCGCTTTTTTAGTACACCTTTTGCAAACTATTCACAAAATGCCAGTATCTGTCCTTTCGTTCTTGTCCTTTATGTCTTTGTTATTGGTTACAGCCACCTCATTTGCTGCATTTTTCACTGTTGCCATGTGAAGCTCGGTATGCATGCACACGGCTCTTCACCTAGCAGACAGCTGGATGACATCATCGCCATAGTGTGATTCGAATAGTACATGAGGGCTTCAGTCTCCCCTCCCCCTGCGGCCCCCTTCAGTGATCACATCCACCAATGCGACATGTGAGGCATAAAAGAAACCCACTGAGCTTCAACGCACCCCAGTTTGTATGGGTGGGAGATCCTTTATGCGGTATTCTACTAATTATCTGCTTACCTATCCTTTGAGATCTATTAGATCTACAGTAGATGGTTTTTGCAAGCAAACACTGTGTTTTTGTTTCACAATGTGCAACAATTACTTTTAAATTAAGGAATTACTTCTTGGTTGGAGAAGCATGACAGGTCATTCTGTTTTGTTTAGGGTGACGTCAGGGTTTTTAGAGGGTTGTTATGCCACTGGGAAATAAAGCAGGAGCAGTGGGTTCTGTTCTGTTCTGCCATATTCAACATAAATATCAAACCGCTGGGAGCATTTCCATCTCTACCTCACCTGAGAGAATTCAACCTTGTTGCGATTTCAGTACAGCACAGCAAACAGGTTCATATAACCACCTAAAAGTAACATATTGACAAATCCTGTTACAGCATTTTTTTCCCACCTCAAAATGCCATGTTATGCTATCAGAAACAATTCATTTGTGAAATTTGAGATATTACATGTAGGTATATAGAATAAAATATGTTAGTAAAATCAGGTTTGTCCATTGTTGTCCACCTTCATGTTGTTCCAAACCCGTATTACTTTATTTCTTCCATGGGACATCAAGGGTCAATTTTTGAAGAATGTCTTGGTCTCTCTTTGGAAATGGGGAGTAATTATGATCATATTTTATTTGAGAGCTACAGCAGAGGGGAAGATTATCAGTGGATAACAACTTATGTTTCGGTCCATTTCTCACACAAAGCAATCGTATGGCTTCAGAAAGCTTGGAATGAAGGGCATGTGTCATGTGGACCACTTTTATGATACTTATATGGTCCTTTTTTGTCATTTTGGAGCTTCACAGCCTCAGTCCCCATTAACTTTCATTAACAGATGGGCCATTGACAAGCAGGTCCGGCCTGCATCTAGACAAGCATGTTGGCAAGGTTACCATGTCATAGTAATCCGTAAGACTACAGCCATGAGTGAGTGAGTGGATGACACATAAATCACTGTCCTCCTCCATTTTTGGACATGACATTTCAAACAGCTCCAAAACCAGACAGAGCTGGTTTAGCACAGGATTCTGCACATAATTAAATTCTAAACTGAGACAAATTTTATAAAGAAGCAAAACGCAAAACATGAAATCTGCAAAGTAAAATAAGATTCCAAGCTTTAATATTTGCTGTGATATTAATATACATTACATCAGAAGAATTGGTCAGATTTGCTGTTTCCACTTTGACTAACAGTTTTTTAGTAGCCAAAGAATATTACTATTGTACATTCTGTTTTAAACATCCTTTTTAAAATTTATTTTATATTCATTCTTATTTTTTTTTTTTTTTTTACTATATTAAAAACAATATGTTTCTACTGCATAAAAGTGCATATATCTATGCTCCCTCCCTTTCTGTTTTAAATCAGTGTAATCCATTCCCAACAAAGAGTTAACCACCCCCTATCTGCACTCCCAACCATTCCAGCCCATCAGAAGCCTGCATCCCTCTCGGCCAATCACAGAGCTGAAAGGTGATGTCATGCTTTATCTAGCAGAGGTGGTGCTGATGCTACCAGGTTGAGGATCCAAACAGCAGTAGACTGTCAGACCGAGTGTGAGGACAAGACAGACAGAATCTTACAGCACCCTGTCGGTGGGTTAAGGTGAATATCATTTAATTACATTATTTACTTTTAATACTTTTGCAGGACAAAGGGAGAATGCTTTATCTGAATGTTGCTGGACTAAGATTACGTTTATTTAACTAAAGAAATTATTTAGATTCTACTATGCAGATGTTGTATATTTCAAATTTTGATAATGCAGAATATATTGTGGCATGCCTTGAATTATTTTGCATTTGAGAATTACAATGCAATGGTTGCATGGTTCAGAACAAGAAATTGATGCTTTAGGGAAGCTGGGATTATACAACTTATAATGCTTACATAAATTGTATTTTATGCATATACATATTTATGTGCATTGTTGAGGTTTGCATCTAAATACCACATCAGGACTTTATTATTATCAATTATGAGAGCAATCAAGCAATGCTGTGTTGATAATAACATTGTTCCAATGCAAAGTGCATTTCTATTTCTATGTTGAAAATAGGAGCAAAGGGGAAAAAGTGAATTTATAAAGTGGCATTTGGAGACAAGCACGCATTTAAATGTTAGTGGGTTATTATTTTTTTTTGGAGGTCCTGCAGTGAGCGTGCTCTGATCACTTTTGTAGGTGGAAGTGAGAGGTGTGATTGTATGTTTGTGGTGCAGAAGGCCACATCCCCTGCACAGTGCCATACGCCTTGTTTCAAAACAACAAGATGCTATTTCAATCAGAAAGCAATGGGAGGTTAAGACAATGACTTGATGTGCACCAAAACAAAATGTATGTAAAAATTAAAGTAAAAATCTTATTTTTATTTATTTTACTTCTCTAAAACTGAGAAAATAATAAGTGACAATATCAATGTTTGACTTTTGTTGGACAAAAGCATATATTATTTGTTGAATCAATTGAGTTGCTGGCATTAATTAAACAGAAGCTAAATTAGCATACCATGCATCCAATGCTATTAAAAATACATTTGAGTGTTGAGTTTGTGAGCCTCATATTAGGCCTATAGCATAGGTATATATATATATATATATATATATATATATATATATATATATATATATATATATATATACCTTATACTATAGAAAAAGTTATCTAATCAAAACAGTAGATATTTTAATATAAAATATTATAAGCATATTAAAGCAATAAATGCATCTTTGAATGAACATACAAGTGTTTAACTATGTATACAGTATATAGATTAAGCCCACGCATTGAAAATGTCATAATGTTGCAAAGGTTTTAGCGTGTGCAGCGATCGTGAGTGTTGTTAATGAGGGGGCACAGGAAGGACAGAGGCTTGGCAATAAGAGAAACAGATAGAAAAGGCACGTAGGCTGAGAGACGATCAAACCTTGAATAACTCTGATTCATTCATAGTCTCCTCACTGCAAAAGATTGCCATCAAGTAATTTACATTAATATTTATGTGTTTCTTGCTTTGTTTATTGGATTTAAATAGATTTGTATAAGGCTTAAAAGTTATAGCAAGCATATTGTTGTGTTCTATGGTGTTTAAGATTTCGCTGTTCTGTTTTAAATTTATGTGTTATTTGTGCTGGCTAAACTAAGTGGGACCTTTATGTGAGGACAAAGTCATGTCCTGAAGAATCGATGAACTGTGGTTTCTGATTACATCATCTATCCTGTTTCCTATAGGATTAGCTGAGTTGCTTTGGTGAACTTGAAGGAAAGATGACCCTTGCAGGTACGTCCACCTGGCTGTAGGCATGTTAACTTTGATCAGGCAGAAGGAAGGATGTGTGAGCATATGGTATGTCTGCAGTCATGTTTGCTCAAAATAACTTGTCTCTCTCTCTCCTGCAGCATACAGAGATAAGATGAAGGAGCTTCCTCTAGTGTCTCTCTTCTGCTCCTGCATCCTACCAGAACCGCGGGAAAAGCCCACCAAGAAAACACAAGGTACCTTCAGGCCCTTTAAATGTCGTTTCAGCTAGATTTCTCACACATATGCAAGAGATTAGAGTTTATCAATAGTAAATCAAAATTACTTATTAAATGTAATCTTTTCATTTATAAATTTTGGGTACACTTTACGAAACCTGTCAAGAACTTTGTTCTGATTATATTAAAATCCAAAATCAATGGCCTGCTTTAAGCCCTTTAATATTTTAAGATATTATTTTATTGACAGTTAATAACATTTCCTTGACAGTTCTCATTACTGTGATACAAACAAATAAATAAATAAAAAGATAAATTCTATATATATATATACTGTATATAGTTATCATTGCTGTAATAATAAATAATTTGAATAAATAATATTGTATCATTATTTAAATTGTAAACTATTTACGCATCATGGTAGTATTTGTTATACTGACTTTAATTGCTGAAATTCTGATTTAAATACAAAATCATTAGATTACAGTATTTTTATTTAATTCCCCTAAAAATGGCCTTGGAAAAAACTTTATTTTCTTGTTCATTATTTTGTTAGATTGCATCATTATACTGTAAATATGTGACCTAGATATGTTTTCCTGAGATTCACCTCTTTGTTGTTCCTCTGTTTTAGATGTAGTGGATCTCAATCTGGGCATTATTAAAGACATGGAGGTCATTGAGCTGAACAAGCGGTCATCAGGTCAGGCCTTTGAGGTCATACTCAGACCACCATCCTTTGACGGGCAGAGAGAATTCAATCCCACATTCCCACCACGCAGGGACCCATCGTTGGAAGAGATCCAGAAGAAATTGGATGCAGCTGAGGAGAGAAGAAAGGTAAGGAACATCTTGTATTCACTTATATGGCTATTGCTGAAATAAACTGCAGTTCAGCATCCTGTACCTGAACTTGAACTCTATAATAGACATGGCAGTGTGTCAATCAAAAGTACAGAAGATATGCTTTGAGCTACCTTACAAAACATTTTGAGTTGTGGCAAACTTGCCGCAAACTAGCTGCAAATTTGCTGTGAATTCGACATTCATTTTTTTCCACATGTAAATGAGCTTGCATATGTTAATGTTTGCCAGAATTTGTAGCACTTCACCAGTAGAGGAGAACCTGCAGCAAACCTTTGGTGAAAATTAAGTTTTTTATAAGGGCTGACTACAGAGTCTCATATTGTTCTTCTGACCCTTCAAACCCATCAGTGTCAAGAAGCTGAGCTTCTGAAGCACTTGGCTGAGAAGAGAGAACATGAACGGGAGGTGGCCCAAAAAGCCGTAGAGGAACACAACAACTTCATCAAGATGGCCAAAGAAAAGCTGGATCAAAGAATGGAGATGAACAAGGAGAACAGGGAGGCCCACATCACTGCCATGCTGGAGCGTCTCCAGGAGAAGGTATAGTACATTTTGACACCCTCTTAACCCAGTTCCATTTTAAAAGCCATAATGTGTCATTTCAGCACCTCTAGAGGTGCAAAATGGAATTACAATGTCTTTGTTTTGGCCCAAAGTACCAATAATGGCACACCCCCAACCAATGCTTTGAGTCTGAGTACAATATGAGACAAAATTTTTGTCCATTTTCCTCAAAGAAAAAGACTTGTATATTTTGAATTGCCTATAGGCCCTATTTTCTAAAGGTTGAGTAGTAGGTGTATGTTTGGATATAGCTAGCTTCAATGCTAACAGACTAAAAGCCATGATACTCCAATTCTGATTTTATTGGGACTTTTATTTGTATTCAAGCCAACAAATCATTAATTCTGTTTAGGGATTAGGTTTTACTTTATTAAAAGAGCTCTTATTTAATCGTTTTCCTTCTCTCTGTCTTTGTTTTCCCAGGACAAACATGCTGAGGAGGTGAGGAAAAACAAGGAACAGTTGGAACTGGACTGGCAGTAGAATGACAAAATTACAAAACAAGGCCTAGCAAGTGCTAGTTATATTAAGAATGGCTGTGTATTGGCATTAGATATGCTAACAGTTATAAGGCCTATCTTGCGATATTTGGCGCCAAAAAACAAGTATATTCAAGTTTGCTGACACACAAAACAATTTGTGTATCACGTGGATGTGGAATTGGGTATCAAGATTGCAGGAAGTCATTCTGTTTGTTTGCCGCCAGACTGTTGGGAATAAAAACCTTCAACCACATACTGTAGTTTAGACCATAGCGAGTCATTTATGTATGAGTCATCATCACACATCCTTTAGAGTCTTTAGTATACAGTAGCTTTTCATGTACTGAGGAGGCAAAGATAAAATAAAGATAAAAGTCAAGGCAGGAATGGAAACTAGGTTAACCAAGATGTGTTTTTGTGTTGTGCGACTGTTAATTAAATGTTAGTACTGTTGTTTGGTGTATTTAGAGATGATGTGTACTTAGTACTGCAGTTTCGCTTTGTATTTATGAAGTATTATGTATGTAGTAATCCAGCTAAAATACTATAAAAGCTTTAGTGTATTAATGTGGCCGCAATGGACATTTTTAATGTTTGCATGATGTGATGTACTTGATAAAACACGTGAAAAGCCATTTTTTGTGTGACCGTGTGGTTTTTGCCCTGTTCCTAATCAATGTATCTCTGAACTTATGTTCCAGGTGCCTTGAGGTCCTCTCACAACACATGCCGATCATATGGGAGATCATTCACCAAAGGACTGACTATCATGCTGAGCTTATTAGCTTGGAACATAAGAGCTTAGGACTCTGAAAGCAGATTATGATATTGTTGTATCATTGTAAGGTGCGATGGCCATGTTGAACCATAATGTTTCACGATGAACGCAACTTGCCAGCATCAAAGATTGTGATGAAATCTTTACAACCTTAATCCGAGAAAACACAGTGATGTGTTGTTGAGCTTGTATGCCAACAGTGCCAAAAATGCGTGAATGTGAGTGGTAACTTGTGTGTATGTGAGAATTCAGGTGACGTTGGGACAGTTTCATGTACCTTGCCCATGTGGATGCAGTCACTTTGTCTTCTGTCTTCTGAGCCTCTATTTTTTTAACCTGCTCAAGCTTTTGCTGCTGTACATTTGTTCACATGCCTCATAATCAGCTGGTGTCTGATTTGGCTGTACAGAAATTGTAAATATCTATATTTTGTAGTCAGAGGGAATTAAAGGACTGCTGGTATGATTTTGTCCTTGTGGCTTTATAAGGGCCATTATAGTGTGAATCATTTGAAATATGATCTTTAAAAATGCTTAAAAAAAACAAATATAAAATACAACCATTTTATTATGAAACCAATGTATTTATTTTCTTCATTTGAATACATTACTCATACCCTTACAAACAAGTTTTGATCAATAAATAATTAGATAATTCATGTAAAAATATTACAAATATATAATTCATAAAATAAATAAATTATCAAACATGTATATGATAACATGAACATGAATCTGGTTCTTCTGATTAAATTAAATAATATTAAAAATCTTAAATTATTCAAAAATTAAATAAATACATTTCCAAACATATGTATGATGACATGAACAAATTAAACAGTCTTAAGTCTTGAAATAGAAATATTATAAAGACTAATAGACAGAAGAAAACATCTACTATAACAGAGGAACATAATACAATTCTTCAGGTTCTAACTTCTTCAGTATATGGACGGACACATGTACATCCCACTGCAATGGTTTTGTTCTCCAGTCTGAAGTAATAGCTGTGCTTGTCTCCTCGAATTCTCCTCAAAACCAAAATTTGCCTGTAAATGGGTTTGGATGCATAATTACTGCCCTCTTCGTTTCCTATGTTCAAACAGCCAGTCAGCAAACATTTTGCCTCTGCGATGCTAGAGGGATACAGGTTCTCATCCTGTGTAAACCTAAGAAAAAGAGTGAATCATGAGTGATTTTAAAGTGAATTATACAACTATCTGCAAAAAAAGTTGCATTTGTGCTACTTATATAACAATGGATGTATACTGAACAGATCATCATATTGTGTTTGAGACATACCTTGAAAGTTTCATAAAATACTCAATTAAGTCTTCCAGATAAAGCGATTATAGCATCATGAAACACAATATCAAAGCTATTTGCAGAGAATTCAAGTTATACATTTTATCAGTCTATGCATTCCCTGGAGATCAAACCCATGACTTAGGCATAGCTAGCACCATGTTGAGCTACAGGAACACTACAGAAACACAAGGTCTTACGTATAAGTCCATGGCGAGATGGAGTCATTGTTGATTGGACGGATCAGGCTAGATGAAGGTTTGAACTGAGGATCCAAGATCAGTCTGTATGATGGTGGATCCGATTCTTCTGCTGTCTTGTGATTTCCTTTCTTTGGAGACATCTTCGAAGGTGCGCCCTCAACCACAAGTGATATTAGAAGGAGCCCCATCATACAATTCACCTGTGAAAGATGTATTGCCATTTTAGACATACAAATCCTACATAGTAATTGACAGGCCATCGTCAAAGTTTCAGAAATACTCACCGTGAGGAACTGGATGTTAAAAGCAGATGCCATTCTTGCACTCATTTTATTTAAAGATTACAGCTGTGTTCTCTGTCAAATGTCATTTGCTGCTCTACTTTGCAATGGCAGGTACAGTTTATATATAGTGGCCTGTTCCTGCAATCGCAGTGGTGTAGGTGCACTTCCTGTGATTAATGATGGTTCAGCTTTTGCATTGTCATATCAATATGTCAGCAAAAATATCAGTTGGAATGTATTGTGTCATTATAATTACATATCAAAATACTATTTCCATTCCATCATTATGAGTTTTGACAATTTTAATGGCTGATGAAACAATGTTAAACTGTCTTTTAAAAGAATGCATTAGCAGATTTAGACAATGTTCATTAAATTAATGCTATAGCCCTTAACCCCAAACCCTAACCTTAAAGAAACAATAACAAAGCCATAAAAGCAAGGACAGACATTTTTAATGACCACTTTCTCTATATAATGGCTCCAAAATATTTTGACACTTCAGCAACACTAAAAAGCATTTAAACGTTATGTGATTAGATAGCATAATATCAAACCAAGAAGCATGTGCAAATAAAGGATGCTAGAGCTTTTCTCAAAATTAAAGTTTTTAGCCATTTTTACAGCAACTCTGAAGTTTATTATCCCAATGTGATTTTTAATAGATGTATGAAGTAATTCATTGATATGTTCCACTTAGTTTAATAGTTAGTTCCAAATATTTATTGTCTAACTTTTGAACAAGATGTCTATTGTTTAATTATTTCAAACATATACAAATATATATATTTGTCTATTATATTTTGCTTGAAAAGTGCACTTGCTCTATATAATGGCTCCAAATGCACTTGCGTTTTGTTATTTATTTTCTTATTTGATAAATTACACTTTTTTTATATATTTTGTAATCTAATGCAATGACATTCATAGATTTTTAAGTGTGGCTTAAATGTACAAATGTACAGCTTTTGGGGGTCACTAACCTATTATGAGTGTTCTTAGTGCACCTTAACAACCATAATATTCTATTGTGTTTTCTTCAGCTCTCATATTGCATCCTGTTAATGCCATTGGCCTCAATTTACAGTTTGCATGCCATGTCAGTTTAGCGACTTCCGTCCCAAGTCTATGATAGCTTGCACCTCACAGATGTACATTTTCCCACATCGGGTGATGGTTTGCAATTACGTCAAATGTGGTTAAATTTAGTGGTCTGACCCTGTCAAACTCTGACAATTCGAATGATTGGGGGACCATATATACAACAAAACTAAAACAAACAACAATACAACAAAAACTAGATTTTTACATTTTCGGAAGAAAATATTAGTGGTGTTTGTCCATTAAAAAGTCACCGCAATGATGCTTGGGTGTTGTTGCTTGCTGCTTGTGAATTGGTGTGTAGTTGCTAAGGTGTTCTGGGGGGTTTCTAGAGTGTTCTGGGTGGTTGCTTGGTGGTCTAAAGGAACCCATGAGTCTCTACATGATGTCCTGGTCATGGGACATGGCTCGGGTCTCTCCATTAATGTAAGACCATGTACACACTAATACATTAACATTTGAAAATGCATGAGTTTTGCTACGTTTATGCATCTCATTCACATTGAAACTGTGTATTCCTTCACTGAAAATGGAGACTTTTGAAAATGCTCTCCATCCTGGAGTCGCAAGTTCTAAACCAGATGGGCTGAGTGACTCCAGTCAGGTTTCCTAAGCAACCAATTGGCCTCGGTAGAGTCACATTAGGTTAACCTCCTTATGGTCGCTATAATGCCATTCTCACTCTCGGTGGGGCACTTGGTGAGTTGTTCTGTATATGCCTCGAAGAACAGCGTGAACATCCACATGCACCAGGTCTCCGCGGTAACGCGCTCAACAAGCCACGTGATAAGATGTGTGGATTTACTGTCTCAGACGCGGAGGCAACAGAGATTCATTCTCCGCTAACCGGATTGAGGTGAGTCACTACGCCACCATGAGGACTTAGAGCACATTGGGAATAGGGCATTCCAAATAGGGGAGAAAAGGGCAAAAAAAAAAAATATATATATATATATAAATAAAATCTCCATAATGCTTTTGAAAATGATGATGTTGAAAATCTGAAAACAAAGTTTTCAAACTTAAACTTTTAGTGTGGATATGGCCTAAGTCTATATGATTTTTTTAATCATCCACTAGGGGAAAACTGTCCAAAAAGTCCAATAATTTAGAAAGTAATAGAACACCTCTCCTCAATAAGCCATGTGATTTGAGTTATAATTCATGTCCATAGCAAGGGCATGAGGTTTTAAAAAATCAATAGCAGCTTCTATTAAAGTAATAATGATGCTTGGATTAACAAATAGTTATTTCCTCAAATGTCAGTTTTGTTTAGGTCCATGCATTTAAAGAAATTCTTTTTTTGAAGATAAATAATCAGTATTATGTGTGATTAATAAACACTATACTATAGTATAATATTTGTATCATTTTTTCATCTTGTTAAATGAACAAATTATACAAATATTATACTATAGTATTACCATAACACAAAGGACAGCACCTTTTGTTAATGTGACGAATACCACTGACCTACATTTGGGAGTTTCAAAATGTCTAGGAATCATACAACTACTTTCTTACTCACAAAGAGGATTTCAGTTAACTGACATCAAGGAACAAGGGGGCTTTCATAGTGACCCACATATGAGCATAGGATTTTCCACACAACTGATCTTCATTTTCACAGTTTCACCACTTTACACAAATTTCAGCATTGATAACTCTGGAGGCATACTATTGAAGGCATATTATTAATGTTCCTATTATTTTTAATGTTCCTATTATTTTTTAAATGAACAATGATCTTTTAATTGTTTGAGGTACAAAAGTTGTAACCTGTAAAAGTTGAAAAAAAAAAAAAAACATTGGTCATTACTACACAAATGAAGACCTTACATTTTAGTGACTACCTTAAACTTTCATTAATCTGCTTTCAGGTTTCATAGATCTTTGAGGAAAAAATTATAAACAAATCACATGATCATATCAAAGGCTTATTTCATCAAAGCCATATGTAATACTACCATATGCATTCTTTTCTAGTATCAAAGGCAAAATGGGTAAATGAGGTCAGAGAACTGCTGAGTGGTTTCCGGCGCTGACTGCAGTTGTGTAAATAGTGTAAACCATTAGTCAATCTGATTTTTTTTTTTAACAACAGAAAGAGAGAGGATTTCTGCATTATGACCCACCACATCAAAGAAGTGCATAATAGTGACATAACTCTGGGTTAAGCCTCAGGGCAGCCATGATACAAATCTCCATTTATGGAAGTCACACACTAATATCAACTATTTGCCAAATTTGATATTAAGTTAATGTTTGATTGGTTGCTTGCTTAGATATTCAGAAATTATATGTATTAGGGGCAGGGCTGTCACAAAAATTCATGGGCCCAGACATTGGTCATTTATTTATTCATTAATTTGGATATGAATTACTGGATAATGATTTCTTATGTGAGTGGGTTGACTCGATGTACTTACACTTGGCTGTCTGAGAAAGCTGGGTGTCGTTTTTGTTTCTTTTTGTGTTGGCTCCGCCTAGCGGCTGGAGTTTGTTTTGTGGAATAACACTCCTTCAAGAAACGTTTGCATTGACGGAAGATTGCTACACTGATGTTGCCGGCTAGTGATAAGGATGACCGCAAAATATCTACAGTACATGCCTACAACAAGCAATGTATTTTATAGAGTTGATGGACTGAGGAAATCATGGTGTGTTTCTAATGTGGCCTCTGAGTCAACTCGACTCTTGATCGTCCGAGAACCGGGACGCCTGTTTTGTTTCTTTTTGTGCTGGTTCTGCCTAACGGCTGGAGTTTGTTTTGTGGAGGAACATCCCTTCGGGACGGCTGTGAATGAATCTGCTTGTTCTTTGTGCTTGCGCCTTCTATTGTCTGGAGCAAAGCTGTTGTGGGGACTCTCATAGGCATGCATGGAGTCATTGAGTTTAGAGGGATCGACACTGGTTGGCGCTGTCGTGCACGGGATTAATGTGCACGTTTTTCTTTTTTCTGCTTGTATTGTTCGGGGGGAAGCTCTGGGTTTTATTGTTGCACTAATGTTGAAACGTGGTCTTAATAATTTTGTTTTTGACACTCAATTTATTTTTCTATTATATCAAAATGTCAAATGTTAATATGAGTTGATTATCTCCACCTGGAATGTGAATGAGTTGGGGCACCAAGGAAGTTTATTTCTTTTCTTAAACGTAAGAAATATGATATAGTATTTCTTCAAGAAACTCATCTTTCCCCGCAGGTAGCTGAAAAATTTGGGAAGATATGGGGTGGACGTGTTATCTAGAGTGCTGGCTCAAGTAAAAGCAGGGGAGTCATTATATTGATAAATAAACATCTACAATTAAAATTATTCAAACAGATTAATGATAAATTAGGAAGAGTCATTATTATTGTTTATTTTGGCTAATGTTTACGCACCTAACGTTGATGATCAGGGATTTTTTTACAGATCTTGAAGGGATGTTGCAAACCGTTGACACCCCTCATGATATAATATTGGGAGGAGACTTTCATCTATTGATGGACTCAGTCTTGATCATAGTGAAGCAAAAGTGTACAAGCCCCCTATGACAACATTGACTCTTCACAGGATGTGTAAAAATCTTGGTCTTACAGATATTTGGAGACGTTTAAACCCATCTGGTAGGGACTATAATTGTTTTTCATCAGTCCATAAGATTTATTCTAGAATAGATTTTATATATATATATATATATATATATATATATATATATATATATATATATATATATATATATATATATATATAAATGTTGATTGCTCAATTGGAAACATTTCAGTCTCAGATCACACCCTGGTGTGTTTAGAGGTGTTGCCACATATGGAGAAAAATAAATCATTTAGCATTTTGTAAAATCCTGATTTCCAACAAATGTTAAAGACTGATATTAATGTCTATATGGAGACCAACTGGTCCTCAGTATCCTCTGTGGCATGGCTTGGGAGGCACTTAAAGCTGTTCTTAGGGGCCAGATTATACAGTTTGCCAATTTCATCAAAAAATACAAAGTGCAAGAACTCGTTGAGATGGAAGGAAATATTAAAAGTGCAGAGAGAGAGAGTACTGACCTGATTGAAATATAGATATAATACTATTTTGTCACGGAAGATGGAGTTTTGATTATTCAGGGCAAGACAGTCATACTTTGAGTCAGGAGACAAAGAAGGAACACTTTTGGCTATGTATACAAAGCAGAGAGAGTCTTTTTCTACCATTCACTCAGTGAAATCTGCTGGTGGTGAAATATTTGCCTTGGCCATTGATATTAATAATGCTTTTGAAGAATTCTATATTGATCTTTATAGTTCCACATCTTCGTCTACTGATGAAGATATTAGAAACTTTGTGGAACCTTTAGAACTCCCTAAATTGACCACTGAGCAAAAAATATTCTTGATTCTGAGATAAGCTTGGAGGAGCTTGACGAATTAATTAAGGCCCTGCCTACTTGCAAGGCTCCGGGGCCAGATGGCTTTGCCGCTGAATTTTTTAGATCGTATGCTACAGAACTGGCTCCACTTTTGTTAGAAGTTCATATGGAATCATTAAAGAATGGAAAGCTTCCCCCAACCATGACACAAGCCCGGATCAGTCTGATTCTGAAAAAGGACAAAAATCCAAGTGAGTGTATAAGTTACCGTCCAATTTCCCTGATCCAGCTAGATGTAAAAATGTTATTAAGTAAAGTTATGACAACTCTTATACATGTAGATCAGATGGGGTTTATTTAGGGCCGTAGCTCTTCTCATAACATTAGGCGTTTCATAAATATCATGTGGTCAGTGGTGAATGAAAAGACTCCGGTCGCTGCCATCTCACTTGATGCCGAAAAGGCATTTGATATGGTAGATTGAGATTATCTTTTTAAGATTTTACAAATATACTGGTACGGGAATACTTTTATTGGATGGATTAAATTACTTTATAGACACCCAGTTGCGGCAGTACAAACAAATGGATTAATTTCAGATTATGTTACTCTGGATAGGGGCACCCGGCAGGGTTGCCCTCTTTCCCCACTATTGTTCTGTTTTGCCCTGAAACCAATAGCAGCCACGATAAGAAAGGAGGAGGATTTTCCAGGGGTGATGGCGGGAGGTGTGGCGAAGCTTTCGCTTTATGTAAATTATATTTTATTATTCGTCTCCGACCTTAGTGGATCTATGCTTAGCTGGCACAGAATTATCCATTACTTTTCAAAATCATCGGCACACAGATTTAATTGGTCTAAATCCAAATCTTTGACTCGTGTACTGCCCAGTAACGGCTTTTCAGTCGGGTGCCTTTCAATGGTCCAAACATAGCATTAATTATTTGGGTATTTTATTCCCAGCAAATTTATGTGATTTAGTCAGAGTTAATTTTCACCCTTTAATAAAAAGTTTTTCGAGCGATTTGGGCAGGTGGGCATTCATTACGGGTAGGTTAATTTTATTAAAATTAATTGTATTCCAAAATGTACCTGCTACAGTCTCTCCCCCTCTCTTACTTCAAACAATTTGATAGCATAGTGAAGTCCTTTATTTGGAAGGGTAAACTTCCCAGATTACATTTCAATAAATTACATAGGCCGATTGACAAATTGACCAAAGATTTTGTTTTATTATTATGCATTCGGTCTCAGATATTTGGCTCATTGGTCGATTCCACATGAGACATGCATGCATCCAAAACATAATACTGGGTTATCCCATGCCAAATACACATAAGTTCAGCGACACTGATAATTGATAAGTCCTGCCCCAGGACATATGGGTATAAAGGGGAGCGGGCGGGTTATAGACAGAGGAGGAGGTCCTGTGGGGTTTTACGGGCCCTAGAAGAGGTCCTGGAAACGGGGTCGTATGCCGCCTGCGGGGCACTCGACGCTGGGGCTGAGAGATGGGCCCAGGTTGAGGTGGAGCTGCCGGTGGTTTCTTCACAGGGGGACGCCCACGGCGAGCAGACGGGGGATGGCCTGCGCTACGACGGCGCAGCATGATGTGAGAGATGGCCTCTGTCTGTTTCTTCACTGCCGAAAACTACTGGGTGATGTCGTCGACGGTGTTGCCGAAGAGACCGAACTGGGAGACGGGGCGTTGAGAAAGCAGGCTTTGTCAACATCGCGCATCTCAACCAAGTTCAGCCACAGGTGGCGTTCCTGGACCACGAGGGTGGCCATCGCCTGCCTGAGTGCTTGCGCTGTGACCTTCGTAGCTCTGAGAGCGAGGTCAATGGCAGAGCGCAGTTCCTGCAGCATGTAGGGATCGGGACTACCCAGGTGCAGATCTTTGAGTGCCTTGGCTTGGTGTACCTGCAGGAGAGCCAAGGCATGCAAGGTGGAGGCGGCCTGTCCAGTGGCACTGTAGGCTTTCGCAGTCAGTGATGACGTTGTCCTACAGGCCTTGGAGGGGAGTACCGGGCGGTCCCGCCAGGTGGTGCCGTTCTTGGGACACAGGTGGATCGCAACCGCCGTGTCCACCTGAGGTGGAACGCTCTCCAATTTAGGTCTGATTAGCATTGGTTGATGCCACTTTGGTGAATTAAAGTACCAATTTCTTTCCATAAGAGAAAAATCTGTACATGACGGAAGTGTAAATGATGATGGAAGCCAAAGTATAATATGCTATGACAATATTTACTGAGTTATCCATTAATTTGGAAGAATTAAAGAGTTTATGCCCATTATTTGAGCAAAACAGCCGATAATAATAAATAAAAGGTGACAGCATCAGATAGTTAAGTCTAGTACTAAATTCAGTTGACTTCAGTAGCATTTTTGAATTTATGCCTATGATGTGAGACCAAAAGTGGGGGAAACCCATTTTTTGTGTTGTTTTGCCAAAGTTGGGGTGTCTACAAATACAGAAGTTTTAAAGATATCCTAATATCCTTTTAGATACTGGTTTAAAAAAAAAAAATTCCTTTTTGTGTCTTTATTTTGAAAGCCCTACATGGTTAAATTGTGAAAAAATATATAGGGATCTCAATTTCGCTACATCAGTAAATTGTAACAAATTTACATATTTTTTAAATAATGTTGAAACTACAAATGTACCTTTATTTATTTAAAAAACAAATAAGAATAAGTGACTTGTGTGGATCTTCAGTTGGTGAAATACTTACATATATTTATATATATAGGTTTTGCATTTCATAAATTAACATTTACAAAGCTCTGGAATGCATCATTAGTGGTTCAAGCACCAAATGTGCTGAAGGCCTAAGATCAGCCTTAGCATGGGTGTCCTTTTAAATTAGTAAGTTAGTATGCAAATAATGAATGTTCACTCTGCAAAAAAATTCCAATGTCTGGTAGATTTTTGGTTATTAATAAGTACATTTTCTTTAGGTCTGGTAAAAGTTTAACTGACAGCAAGTTGACGTCATTTTGCATTTGTTAAAGGCAAATTGTTTATTGTTCTTGAAAGAACAGAATGGAACCTGCATGAAAATGACCTTCACATTAAATATTTCCATAACTCTGAGGTAAATGAATGCTCAATCAACATTTCTGGAAATTTTTCTCATTCCAAAACCTTATCAAACTAGACACCACCCAATAGAATTTCATGATTCTTCACAAAAAAAAAAACAAAACTCAAAAATCTTGATAACTTAGCCCCAAAAGCCTGATTCGTCCATTTTTTTTTACAATGAAATTTGGTAAAATGGATCTTCAACCTTGCCAAAGTAATCTTTTGATTACAGGAAAATAAGTGGCAAAATCTAGGTCTACACAAAGCACCCCTTACCTATCAATTGATCTGATGAGGGAATCTAGGTCAGAAGTAGACTATATTATCTATGCAATCACAAACGAGTGTTGCATAAATAGATGAGCTAAGAGAACCATTTTCACAGTGGAAGAGCATAAGAGAGCATTAAAGATGTTTCTGAACTTCGTCAACACTAAATACATGGTGAGAAGAACAAAACGATAATGGAGTTAATTAAATAACATGACTCTGTTAGCTAGCTTTATACTTAATAACTTTGGAACATTGGTTAATAAAAGATTCATCTTAAAACTAGTTTAAGATTACATTTAGCTTGTTGCAATGAAAAGACGCTTGGAATATAACATGAAAAATGCTTTCTTAGTGGGTTGATCCTTTCCTACAATGGGCAAAATTGGTTTTATGCCATATGCCTAAAGATCAAACAATATCATAACTGATGATATGTTTTTTCTCTCAGGTTTTGCTAGGCTGTGTGCTGGTGGGACTTACATATGCCAAACAAGGACAGAAACCAATATGCGACACTGGGTTGACGATTTCCAGTGACTACGATTCCTCTCAGGCAGCAAACACGGATGTAAATGGCAACAAACGCTCGCTATCTGCATGGACCTGGATGTAAGTTTCAAAATCACAAACTATCACAAAATCTTAAACCAGAAAGAAGATAGAGTCAATATAACTGTTTTGAAGCTACTTAGAGATAAACATTATTCAGTTGACCATCATTCAGTTTGGTCTTGTGTGATAACATTGGTTGATGCTAATTATTTGCTGCACAAAGTTAAGGAAGCTGCTTTATTGCCATGTTTTTAGAGGTTAACCTTAACCTAGCTGCCATGCACTTCATGTATTTTTGTCTTGTTTTCCAGTAAAAATATCTAAAAATTCTTAAAATGTGATTTATTTACTTGACAAGCAAACTGGCATAATATTTTAAGTCTTATTTTGAGAGAAATGTAATCAAATTTAGTAAACTTTAGACTTAAACTTAAATATCTACCAATGGTTTAGGCAAAATAAACTTGTTAAAAATAATACTCTCCAGAGTATTCCATGGTGGCGTTCTTCATGGGAAACCTCAACGAGGCATTAAGGGACCTGTTGCCACCGGCGACCCCTCATTGGATGCTCCTAGACTTCGTGGAGGAGTCTCTGCGAGTTAGCGGCTCACCGTTCACTGTGGGTGTTGAGGACTTGTCCAGGACTTCACCTCTCCTCCCACGGTGGTCAACCCCCAGGCTTCCATGGCTCGTCCCTTCACACCTGCCACGGCCG
The DNA here is from genome assembly GCF_025860055.1 of Xyrauchen texanus. Classification (NCBI taxonomy): domain Eukaryota; kingdom Metazoa; phylum Chordata; class Actinopteri; order Cypriniformes; family Catostomidae; genus Xyrauchen; species Xyrauchen texanus. Next base: position 6,573,474 of record NC_068297.1, read on the forward strand.
ACGCGCTGGAAGCCTCGTCTGTTCCAGAGCCAGCGTTGCCAGCCTCGACCGTCCCAGAGCCAGCGCCTGTAGCCTCGACCGTCCCAGAGCCAGCGCCTGTAGCCTCGAGCCTCCCAGGGCTCCGCCCCCCGAGCCTCCCCCGGCTCCGCCTCCAGAGCCTTCTACGGCGCTGCCTACCACGGCTCCGCCTTTCACGGCTCCGTCGCCAGAGACTTCTACGGCTCCACCTCCTGAGCCTTCCACAGCTCCGCCTCCTGAGCCTTCCACGGCTCCGCCTTCCACGACTCCACCTCCTGAGCCTTCCAAGGCTCCGCCTTCAGAACCTTCCACGGCTCCATCTCCAGAGCCTTCTACGGTTCCGCCTCCTGAGCCTTCCATGGCTCTGCCACCTGAATCTTCCACGGATCCGCCCTCCATGGCTCCGCCCCTGAATCTTCCATGGCTCCGCCTTCACTCCTTGGACAATTTTGTTTTTGTGGGTTTTTTCATTTTTTTAGGAGTGTCTGGATTCCGCTCCTTTGAGGGGGGGTTATGTCACGATCCCCTGTTGTCTGCCCTGTGTTTCTCACTTGCCATCCCGAACTACACTTCCCATAATCCCCTGCCCTCATCACTACCAGTGTCATTGTTCTCACCTGTATGTAATTTAATCATCATCATCCTTCTGTATTTAAACCCTGTTTGTTTGTTCATTCATTGTCGGTTGTCAAATGTATGTTATGGTTGTCCTTGATTGTGTTCCTGCCTGTGCCCTCCGTGGATGTTTCTCATGTTTATACTTTATTTTCCCCTCGTGGATGTTTTGTTTGTTCCCTGTATTGTTTTGTTTTGTCTCGTCTGCCCTCGTCTGAATCATAACAGATTTATTTTTCTTGTTTTAAATATTTTGTCAGATTTATCTTAAAACAAGACTTAATATCTCATCCCATTTTGCTTGACAAGTAAATAAATCAGGTTGTAAGAATGATTAATTTTACAGGAAAACAAGACAAAAATACTTTACTATAGTCTTTAAAATAATTTTTTGCAGTGTGGCGAAGTTGTGAAATTAAGTGGAAGTGGTTTTAAGGTACAGCGTGTGATGTAATGTCAAAGTGAAACATTGAGCAGAGTGAATCTTTATCAGTTCTGTGGGTTTTGCATCAGCAAAATAATTTTTTTCTTTTTGTCTCTGCTTTCAGTCCAAACGTTTCCTCCCTCAGAATAACACAGGTAATCTTTGAAGCCCAGTGTCTTTCAGAATATTGCAGCTATCTCAACACCGGTGTGGACGAGAGATTGAACTCTTTGCCCATATATCAGGACACACTGGTACTGAAACAGGATACGCAAAACAGGAAGTGCTTCAGGGTGACTTCTGAGAGCGTGATAGTGGGTTGTACATGTGTATGGGCCAAAACCTCTTGATTGTTGTCAGTGGAGTGGTGTTGGCGTAGTGGGCTAAAGCAATGAACTGGTAAGCAGAAGGTTGTCGGTTCAATCCCCACAGCCACCACAATTGTGTCCTTGAGCAAGGCACTTAACTCCAGGTTGCTCCGGGGGGATTGTCCCTGTAATAAGGGCACTCACTGTAAGTCGCTTTGGATAAAAGCGTCTGCCAAATGCATAAATGTAAAAAATTGAAATGTGTCTGAATTACCTTATTTATTTGTTCCAATTAGGCTGAGAATTTTTCTTTTTTCTTTTTGGCAAATGTATTTCAACAAAAAGTCTTTCTGTATTGTTATTTTGAGATTTTAAGTTACAGATGTTATATTTGACCAAATAACAATTGTAATTGTATAAATCATAACACTGATCTTTATCACTGATGCTCATTCTCCTTTGTGCATTCTCCTTGATCAAGCAAGTTTATACATAACACTTTGTTTATTTTTCCCCAACTGTATTGGGTGGTCTTTTGTATTGCAGATTTTTTCCCCACAAATTAAAGTAATGTTAATTAAAACCAAGCTGGTCTCTGCTGTACTTTCATGCTGTAGCCTACATAGGGATATATTTTGTATTTCCTTCTCATGCTTAGCTATATGTTGGAATCTGTGGGCAAACTCTACAATAATTTGACCTAAACTTAACAAACTGTGCTAAAAGTCAGGTCTATGTCAATATTGAGCCACTGTATATTAAGATAAATGAAAAGAATGGACCTGTAACAGCCATTGTGGGAGCTATACACACAAATCCTTCTGCATAGAGAGAGATTCTTGTTTGCATTCTGGGTTTTCAGAATAAAATTGCAGTGTTGCAGAAAAATATTGGCCTAGTTACTGCTTGATCCTGGCAGTGCTTTGCCTATGACAAGAAAGTGTTCTAGAACAGTAACTTTTATCAACAGTGACATCTTTTGCCTTCTGCATATTGGGGATGTGGTTGCTGGCACTAGACACTGCACAACCCTAATAAACATTCACCATAGCAACTGCAAAAATACCTTTGATACTATAGTTCTACTATTGTTGCTACAACACACCAGGGAAACTTGGTAAATTTGGAAAACTATTGGCAGAGACTAGTTATCCTGAGACGAAGCACTGGCATAAAAATGAATGGGAGAAATTGGAACGGCCAATATGGCGGATGTAGAAAAGGAAGGAAATCGCCTTTTAGATGTGCATTAGCTGGAGCAGCCTGTAAAATAGCATTTATTAAACGTGATCTGAGCTCAAGAAGCACAAATTCCCATACAAAAATCTTGAGTTCTGGCAAAATTTGCGACTCATTATTTTCAAATGCAAATGACCCTTGTGGTGAACATGCAGCAAACCTTTGGCAACATTGGACAATTTGCAGCTACTGGCATAAACTTCTCTAGCAAACCTGTGGCAAAAATTAAGAGTTTGCCACATGTTTTTGCCAGAACTGTTGATTTTAAATATGTTCTCTGATTGTAATCTTGTCCAACCATTTTGGAGATTTCAGTCTCTCCACATTCAAGTAGATAGGAGCTGTACTTGTATGCTGCTTGTATCCATAGAAAATAGCTTGAAAGCGAATTTGGTATTAGCAACAGCTGTCATCCAGGCCAAAAAGACACTCTGATAGCATATAAAGCAAAATTTATATAACCGAGGAAGCCTACATTTTTTCTCCTTAAAAATCTACAGTCTCCGACCTACCCCCTTTCTCCTAAGACAGGTCAAGAATTTTAGGGATGTGTGCAAACATGAGAATTATTCCCAAACGTACACATTAGCATAACTAAAACATCAGTTCATCATATTTTTTTCGAGAACTAAAAGCAACCTGTTGTATGTTATTTTTGAAGACGCAATAGTTACCATGTTGAATTTCAGTAATGAAAACAGAATTTTTACCCCATCTACTACATAGTATAATAGCACTATAAGGGTCCATAATCAGCTCCCTAGCTCCGTATGTCGTGACCAGTATCATGAACATGAATTCGGGCACTGAGTATTCATCCACTAAACATTGGGGCACTCATGATTCAATCACCTGCAACACGATTAGTCTTCGAGCTTGTGCCCTCTGATGCATGAATAATTAAATCACAAATGAAAAATATCTTAATGTTTAACTAACCATTTGCAGTTTCTGTATTATACAGTTGAAGTATTTTGAGAGCAATAAATATTGTCCACTACAATAGACAGACTGACGGACGGACGGAAAGACAGACAGACATACAGATAGACAGATAAACAGATAGATAGATAGATCACTACTTTTATCAGCCATGTTGAGTTTATGTTTTCATAAAAAAAAAAAATATAAAACAATGACATAATGAGAACAGACATATAAAATGAGTAAGGATTAAAGTTAATCACCCATGGTGATGTGGATGCAATGCCACACCCTGAATTGTTAAAAAATGGCTTTGAAAAATCTGTTCACTATAGTGGACACCATGCAGTATAGGGTTAAAACACAGCTGTTATTAATCAACAACATAGCTGTATAAATGACACTACTGTACGTTTTCGTTTTAAAATATTCAAATGTACAGTGTTAATATGAAATGACATAAATAAAGAAATAAAATTATAAAGGACTGTATTTTTACCTTCTTCTAACAACTCTAACATAAAAGGTTGCTTCCCTTTCATGGTCATTGTGGATGAAAGAGAAACAACATCTCTTTTAAAGAGAAAATAAGCCTTTGACTTCATAGTTTTAAACTTGCACTTGTCTTCTAACTACTTGAAAGTCTTCAGAAGACCTGACGACATTTCCCTGATAGCACACGCACATCAACCAGACATCTATTTGATGTGTGTTTACATCTGGAAGATGTATTTTTTAGGTTGTTTGCTCATCTGTCTATAAGTGTCTATAAGATTTTTCCTCTCGGATGTCAAAAAGACATTCAGCAGATGCTTTTTAGACATTTATGATTCAGAATGTTTGGAAATCTGATCTTTTTAAGATGTTTAGCAGATGTTAATTATGATGAAAAGATCTAAAACAGACATCTCAGAGATGTATGTTTGCTATCTGAGTTCCCGAGCAACACGCTCTGTGGTTTTTACAGTGCATTCTGGGGATTTTTAGGGCGAGAACGTTTCAGTGCACTGGAAAAATGTTGAGACTGAGACACCCCTAGAAATGGCCAACACCCTGACCAGTGCCCTGCCTAGTGAAATAGGGATGTGACGGTATAACATTTTTATATCACGATAATTGTTGAGGCATTTATCATGGTATAAGGTATAATAACGGCATACTTATTTTGTACTTTTTAAATTAAAAGATCACAAAATAACTTTGCAAAGAGGCATGGTGACTTTTAAATGTCTGATTGACGATTGCAATTTTGTTCTATTTTGCATTTATCAAATTTTTCACGGTTATTTTCATTGAAAATGAACAACATTGGCAACATTTTGAGGAAAATGTTTAACTGAAAATGAAACATGAATTTGAAAGTTTCCTAGTAATTTGGCATGTCTATTACTGTTAGAGCATTGGGAATGTTGATTTATTGATGGAAATCCTACAGTGCATTCAGAAAAATTTAAACAATTTGGTTAGTAGGTTATTTAGAAATTTTCATTGTATTTTGAAGTGCTCTTGATAAAAATATTGTGAATGTTAAGACTTTGTTGAGATGCACCGCTGGAGATTATAAGGATGTTTTTTAAAGTACATGTGACTTGCTCGGAATTTTGTTATCAAATTTGTGAAGTTTTTAAAATTGTAAAAGTTTTTAATTTTAAAATATTTTTTTGGGACTCCTTTGGGACAGCAGGGACACCAAGGCGCACTACCACAAGCAGGACTGGCCACAGCGGACAGAGTTCTCTGTGGGGAGGAACAACGTCAAGTGGGAGCCACTGGTGGACCCCTGGAAGGTGCTGATGCCACCACTGCACATCAAATTGGGCCATATGAAACAATTTGTCAGAGCTCTAGATAAAGAGTCGGCAGCCTTCAAGTACCTTCAAGACTTCTTCCCTAAGCTGTCTGAAGCAACGGTCAAATCCGGTGTCTTTTTCGGACCAAAGATGATCCTGAAGTGCAATTAATTCCCCACGAAGCACACTAGTAAGTAGAAAGCAGCTTGGAACAGCTTTGTTCACATCCAAGCCACTAAGAGGCGGTAGAACATGCAACAACAGACACATAATGTATTACTGGCACCTAGTGTACGGGAGGTGAAATTACACTCAACAGCTTCAATCAACAGTCTGTTTCTATACAACAAACAGCAGTCTGAGCATGGACAAAGTTGCTTATGTCCATCCCATCCTTATTTTATTTTATTTGTAAACCTTATTACATAGTAAGAGCTTTATTTAAGTTTTTTAAGTTCACGACAAAAGTGTTTTATAAACTTTTCGCCTGGACAGATTCTAAAACACTGTTTTGACTGCTAGCCAATCGAGCTAGCTGACTAAGGTAGGCATTTATACAGTTGTCCTTGTTAATAACCGTGTATATACTGCATGTTCATACGTTTGACATCCTCGAAGCTATGGTAACAACTGTTGTAAATATTGTATTTTGGTAGAAATGTTCACATTTAAACGTTTTCTGCTACAGTTTTTAGTTAAACAGTAACAATAAACCGTAACATGATATAAGTTTGTTTTTAGAAACCACTTGTATAAATTCTGCTGTTGTTGTTAAGTTACATTGATCTTACCGTGCTATTATAGTAAAACCCATGTTTTTTTCTGTGGTAAGGCTACTGTGTCTTCACAAACTACAGTTAAATTATGGTTAATATTCTAAAAACAGTAGTTAATTTTACTGTGTGTCTGAACGAAGTTTATAGGGAATATAATGTGTAGAATCTCTTCAACAAAATGGTAAATGGTCTACACTTATATAGCGCCTTTTTAACTCATCCTTAAACCAGTATTTTACACTGCGTCTCATTCACTCATTCACACACCAATGGCAAGGCACTAGCCTGACACTGGGAGCAACTTGGGGTTCAGTGTCTTGCCCAAGGACACTTCGGCATGTGGAGTCATATGGGCCAGGAATCAAACCACCAACCCTGCGATTAGTGAACAATCCACTCTACCACCTGAGCCACAGCCACCCCTCAACAAAATAGTGAAAACAATATATGCGCTATATAAAATCAGTGAAGCAAGTGCCAGTTTATTATTGCTACTTTTGCTCAATTTACGGTGTTTAATAGTGTCTTCAAAATGTGATATGCAATGTTAGTTTATTATTTTATGGCCGAGTAAAATGTTTAGAGTACCACAGATTCTTTTAGTGGTATAGTTGGCTAAAAGCACTTTTTTTATGCTTTTTACCCTCCTTCCAGTGGGTTTCCTGACATTACATTCATCATCATATGCTGCGTCTACATCCTGTAAATGGGGAACAGCGCTCTGAAAGCTCATCTGGAAACATCTCAGAAGACTGGGGTGTTTCAGCTGACCGGAAAGGGATTGGCAGAGGTACTAATAGGCTTTTCGTAATTATATTCACCACTCAAATGCACTTAGCAGTAATGTCCTCATGGATTATTGACAGGTTTTATATCTTTGTTTATAAAGTTCCCAGAGGAGCTACAGAAGCTCACTGGAAACCTGCGGACAGTCGATCTGTCCAACAACAAAATTGAGGTGCTTCCTGCATTCATTGGAGTTTTCCAGCAACTCAGAAGTCTTACCATTAGTGGAAATAAACTAAGTTGGTATTAATATTTCCTAAAATGTACTGCATGTGGAGGAACTGGTGGTGGTGTTGAGAAAGTTCTCTCTTGTACTTTACTGTTTATAGACAATTATCACTCGGATAAGTGAGTTGTGTTTTTTTTTTTATGTCAACAGGTAGTTTACCAAATGACATCGGGAAACTCAAGAAACTGGAGACTCTTGTTCTGAATGGCAACCAGTTGAAGCAGCTTCCTTCATCAGTGGGTCAGCTGAAGGCCTTGCGGACCCTCAACCTGTCAGGGAATCGGTTTAAGGAATTTCCCGGTGGACTTGAAACGCTTCGCCACCTTGATGTTCTCGACCTGTCCAAAAATCGAATTCAGCTGGTACCTGCAGAGGTGGCTGAACTGCAAGCCATTGAAATCAACCTCAATCAGAACCAGGTTAGTTTTGTTCTTTTGAGCTCATTGGGTATAGGAAATGTCATATGTCATGAAATAGGGGTGATGTAGTCTTATAGTGTATGATCTGGCTTGGTAATCGAAAAATTGCAGGTTCAAACCTCTCAAAGGTTGATTCCTGAGCTATCACTGTTGTGTACTTGAGCAAGACACCTAAACTCAGGTCGCTCCAAGGCAAATGTGTTAATAGTGACAATCTAGTGTTCAATGTTATTAGTGTTACATTTGTCAGGGTAACTTTATGAACTGTTCTGTTTCAGATTTCGACCCTGTCTCCAGAGGTGTCTCATGCTCCCAGATTGAAGGTCTTGCGTCTGGAGGAAAACTGTTTGGAGCTCACCTCTATCCCCATTGCCATCCTCACAGACTCCCAGGTGTCCTTGCTTTCCGTAGAGGGCAATCTTTTCGAAGTTAAAATGTTACGTGACCTGGAAGGGTATGATAAGGTAAGAATATGGAAAACCTTTGTGCCAGTTTTAAAAATCTGTTTCTATGTTACACATACAAAGCATTTTATAAGAAGCTTTAAAAAAAAAAATTTGTTGTTGGAATAATCCAGTCCCTAAACTTAGAGGATAAACAAATCACGTTCATTTTCATCTTAGTTCTGTGTGCCTCTTCATTTTTCCATGGAAATGAATGACATTTAAGTTTGAATGTAAAACAGAACTTGTATTTATTTTTAAAACAAAGTCAAATCCCCATCTATCTGACCAGTCAGTGTCTTTCATTGTGATGTAATGGGGTATTAGAAATGGGGAAAATTTAGGATTTGACAAGTTCTTTATTTTTTCCTTATAATCTAGTTAAGTTCAGTTCAATTCATCTGTACTCTTGTAGTATATTTATCACAATACCAGTTGTCTCATAGTGGCTTTACAAACATCACTGGTCTAAAACTCCCAAGAGATTGAGCCAAGGGCTACAGTGATGGGACAAAACTCCCTAAATGTTGGGAAATAACAAAGCCGGTCTGACCGGTCATTTGGCTGAATTTTGAATCTAATTGTCAATTTCATTTAACAAATTAACAGTTCATTTTCATTTTAGGTGAAAGCTACATTTTTACCCATGTGGACTTCAAGTTTGATTCTGAAGTTTTTATGGCCATATTTTAAATGATTGTTTTAGGTTCAATACAAGTTAAGCTTAGTCGACAACATCTGTGGTTGAATGTTTATTTATTATCACAAAAATTATTTTGACTTTGACTCATTTATATACATATACACACTAAAATCATGTAAACACGTATAATGTTTACATCTTGTGGCTATACTTTATGAACTGGCCACATTCACTTCCATTGTAAGGGCCTAACTGAAATATTTGTTTTGTTTGTTTGTTTTTTTACAAAGACAAATTAATTGAAATAATTTTCTGTGGTAGTCAACATTATACCATACATTCTGTCAATAGAGCTCAACTATTGTACTGAACCCAGAACATTCCTTTAAGTAGTGGTTTAGTCTAGAGGTAGGCTGATATATCTGTTTTACTGATTAATCAGTGAAGATAGTTGCCAATATATGTTTTGTATCCTGATTAACAATCACGTGGGGATTTTCTGTATCTCAGTCTTTCATCATTGACAGTATTCATCCATATTTGTATCCTCCTTTCAATGCATATTTCGTTTTTTTTTATTATAAAAATCAAGTGTTCTATATTGAAGCGAGAGTATGCAAAGGAAAATATGTGTATATGGAAACATGCCCCTTCAGCACATACATCATGTCTCCAACTGTATAGTTATTGAATAATAATATACCTTATTCTTCATTAAATATAAACTCATCTGGCAAAATAATTAATAAATAATAATAATATAATTTATATATATATGTACGTATGTATGTATGTATGTATGTATGTATGTATGTGTGTGTGTGTGTGTAAAACCCTTAATTTGGTGAATATATAGGCAATAAAAAGTTAATTTTGTAAATACTTAAATATAGAGCATTATAATGGAGCCAAATGTCTGTTATTTGCTTACAGTTATAGTTAAAAGTCCCATGTTATGCACCATATCTTTCTGGTTATTATTGGGATTTTGGTTGAACAATAGCTGATTTTATTAATTTATGATTTTCATGGCAAGGAAAGACTAAGGAATGTATATTTGCATTCTATAAATCGATTTTAAAAACTATCGGCCAATTAATCGGGAATCAGCCTTTTCCACCTCCTTAGTTATCGGTATCAGAAAAATCCACTATCTGTCCACTGTCCCAGTTACTTAATATCAATCTAGATTTAGAAATCTTCATTTTGAATGCTCTTTTTGTTCTGTAGTCATGTAATGACATGCTTTTAACTTTGTGCTCCTCAGTACATGGAACGTTTTACTGCAACAAAGAAGAAATTTGCTTGAAGAGTTTGAGGCTTCCTCTAGTGCTCTGTGCTGGACTTACTTTAGAGAAGTTACAGCTGTGACCACTGGTTGTAACTGGTTTGGCAGGATGGGCCAGGATTTAAAAAAATGGCCAGGACTTCCAGAGACCCCAGCCCTGCTGGTCATTACTGTAACAGAGAATGCATGTATGAATTACTGCATGGACTGTGCATTACACTTTCTTTTGCAATGATTTTATAAAGGAAAATATAGTGCTGAATCCGCTTTATGAGGATATTTAAACTGGAGAATGGTTTATTGAATATTCAAGCACACTAATGCCCGGTCTATTTATAGAAAGTCTGTCCTTCAAAGGCGAATATAACATCTAACATATTGTATGTCCTGTACCCTTTAAAGTACAGTGTATGCTATTGCTTAGAAATTAATTTTAATGCTTTAGAGTCAGGAGACATTTTTTTTTTCACCCCTCGTTATTTGATTGGAACATTGTTTGGAGGAATATTTTGGGGGTCAGCTAATAAGTGGTAATCCATTATGATTGTATTTTGATTGTCCTTCATAATTGTGATCTCAACATTTCCGTTACAGATTATCTGCTCAGTGTTACTTATGAAGGAACCATTTTTAATTAAATCAAAGGTTGCAAGAATATATATGGTGATTACTGTCCATTTAATAAATGCCAGTGTATATTGATATTTGTATGCATTGTGAATGCTGTGATTGTTTTTTACATGCAGCAAGCTTTTTTCATGATATTTGATACATAACTCAAAATGCATTTTTGTGAAGGATTATGTAATTTGATGCAGTTTTCGAGATTTTGGGGCTCTGTTGAATTTGTTCTGTTCTTAATTTCATGCCTACAATGTGTTCATTTTGTAATAGAATGCTTTCGCAATTGAAAGTCACCGGCGGTCCTGTTTATTGTAACGAATCTATGCACATTATTGTAAAAATGTTTAATTCAAACATCTAAAGATTTGAATGTTTTTGATATTTTGTGTACGGTAATCATTCTAACTGAAGCAGAACTCTGTGATATTGGTAAAATAGATTAATATGGGGATCCTTAGTGTACTGTCACCTAAATTATAGTTCTTTACTACAGCATTTACCCAGGAAATAAAGCTCACATTGTATTAGAATTGAAAATGGTCATGCAATTGTGTACAAAATTGCACATTAATTTTAACCTTTGGGATCAATAAAGTACATATACACAACATTAATACCACCTGCCTAATATTAAGTAGGTCCCCCTCGAGCCAACAGACTGGCTAGTTTGAGGATTTTCATAACTGTTGATCTCCTGAAATGTTCACACACAAGTCTCTGGAATTTACTCGGAATGGTGCCAAAAATATCCAGTGAGTGGCAGTTCTGTGGATGGAAATGCCTTGTAGATGAGAGAGGTCTCAGATAACCGCTCTGTACAATTGTGGTGAGAAGTATCATCTCAAAATGCTATTCGGAGAGGCAGGTTGGCGCCGTTTTGTTGGCAGGAGGGGGACCTACACAATATTAGGCAGATGGTTTTAATGTTTTGGCTAATCGGTGTATGTGTATTTGTACTCTAGATTTGTAATCATTCAAGACTACCAACAGGCTGAAAATAGTTATATATTAGAACATATAGATGTTTAATCACACCTCTGGACATCGCATGGAGTTTAAGGATTTGCTTTGACACGAATGCTGTAATTTGGGCTAATATTTACTAACAGGCCGTGCAATTAATAAACTAGCAGAACAATTGTCACTGTACTACCTAAATCAAAGTTTTGCAAGGAATTAAACATTAAAAATTCACATAAAATTATAAAGATGAAATGTACATATTTTTTACAGAATTATCCTCCCTTGTCCCTCTCTTTATGTTGCTTATATATTCCTATTAGATTGTAGAAATAATACCGTACTTTCCCAGGTGATTCATAAGAAAAACAATCCTCTGTATAATGTCAAAATACTGCATTTGAAAGTTTTCAATATAATTTAATAAGAAAACACAAAATACACATTCAGCACAGTATTATTAAAAATTTGGAAAATCCTGAAAAATAAAAACAATGGGCACAGTTCAACAGAGGGTGGTGCTGTAACTACAAATGATAAGAACACTGAACCAATGACTTTTACCAGAACTGAAATGCACACTATAATGAATATAAATTATTTACCACATGTATGGTTTGTTCAGACTGTAAATAGAGCAGCAAGATCACACCTTTAAGACTTTAGGAAGTTGTGAGTGTCATGTTTACTTCTTATACTCCTAAAATGCATTGCACATCAGTATTTCATTATAAAATGATGCAAAAATAAGACCATTTAATTATACTCTCAAAGAAAGCCACTTAACATGGTATCTGCAATGTTGCAAAATGTAACTTGTATTGTAACTGTGATGAGGCAGACATGTGAATAAAAAAAAAAAGAAAGAAATTGTTTTAAAAGTAGGAAAACTTGAATTCAGCAAGTTAAGTCCATTAACTGGAAATGCACATAGTATTTATAGTAAAAAGAACATTAACTCAGTTTTCCTCATACAGACAGACAGACAATACACCAACAGATCTGTTTTTAAACATCAAAAAAGGCATGTAAACATGATAAAGTGTTCACACAAAAGACACTGTTAAAGACATAGTTTGCCTAAAAATGTTTATTCCATCAATTTACCATCCTCTTGCTGTTCCAAACACATAATCCTTTCTTCTGTGGAACACAAAAGGAGATGTTGAAAATAGAAATATAAGGGTAACATTCTGCCTAACATCTCATTTTCGTGTTCCACAGAAGAAAGTCATATGAATTTGGAACAACATGAGGGTGAGTAATTGAAGACAGAATTATAATTTTTGGGTGAACTATTCCTTTAGACGTTCCCAACTGGCACACTTAAAAAGGTCTCATGAAGATAAGGCGTTTTTTATAGTGTATTTGCCTTTCTGAAGTTGCGAGATGTAGAGTTTTGACTTGCTCCCATCGACTCGTTTGAACCACACTTCATCGTGATTGATTGTAGTTATTATAGCGCTGTTTGAAAGAAGACAGTGGAGAAAAAGAAATTGTAACAGTCTGTCCCAAAGTGCTGCAGAGCAATCAATAGGAGCTTGGCAATTTAGTGCGTCTCAGAGAGAGTTACTCAAAAATCGCTCACCTCGTTGGACACTCATCTTTCTTTTCAATACATATGGCTTGCCCGCAGGTGTACCATTCCCCATCGTAAAACACACGTCCATCTTCTGAGTGGGCATTGTGCTGATGTTTGTCACTCTTTGAAAAGGAGACTAGAACAAATTATGCTCTACTGTTAATAATTAAGTTCTACTTTTACTAATGTAACCAAAAACATGAATTAGGCTAGCGGCATCAGGAAGATGATGCAAAACTAACCTTAAAGTAATAGCTCACCCAAAAATGAAAATTCTCTCATTATTTTCTCACCCTTATGCCATCCCAAATGTGTGACATTCTTCTGCTGAACACAAACAAAGATTTTTAGAATAATAACTCTGCTCTGTCCATTCAATGCAAGTGAATGGTGATCAAAATGTGAAGCTCCAATAAGCACATAAAGGCAGCATAAAAGTAATCCATACAACTCTAGTTGTTTAATCAATGTCTTCTGAAGTGATCCAATTGGTTTTGGGTTAGAACAGATTAAAATGTACTCCATTTTTTTGGTCACCACTCACTTGCATTGTATGGACCTGCAGAGCTGAAATATTCTCCTAAAAATCTGTGTTTGTGTTCTGCAGAAGAAAGAAAGCCATATACATCTGAGATGGCATGAGGGTGAGTACATGATGAGAATTTAAATTTGTGGGTGAACTATTAACTTTAAACTTGCACAATATATTGGTGTCAGCCAATATTAGCAATTCTCTGTCTGATTAGGCCCATTTTCGAAACAGGTCATAAATTCAAATAGTATACATTTTTTATACACCGGGTTTCAAAAGGTATTGAAAATATGATCTTTGATATAAATGCAATTTTACCATCAGTCTTTACTCTGTGAGGTCCTAATGTTGCCATGGCCTAAAAGACATAAACAAGATGGATCACTTATATAATAAGGCATGACATTTCACATAAGAGCGCTAAATTATGTATTTGACAATCTTAACCTTTCTGATAGCAGTCCAGTCCTCCAGTATATCCAGGTCTTGCAGCATGTAAACAATATACGGGCGTGCACATGTTAAGAAACTTACAAGATAAAGTATTATTCAAGCAAGTTCTAGATAAACTCTGGGTAGCTTCAGCAGCGTACATGTAGTAAAGGATATCTGACACAGCCACAGGCTTTTTCTTTTTGTCTGAACTGAAGGAATCTTTCTTTTTGTTTTTTCTTGATTGTAACTCATCATTCCAGAGCTCTATGGGAGAAATACAACAAAGACAGCATGAGCATAAATAACATGAATGTATATGGAAAAAGACACTTGGCTTACATTAGCGATTCCAGTACCTGAGGTAATATCTATACTATGACGGTCTTCCTCTAAACGTCTGATCTTCTCCTCTAATTCACTTTGAACTGTATCAAATAATAACAGCTTCTCACTCTGGAAGAGATAACAATCATTAGAGCTCCATAGTTTTGAAAGAGCATGTTTGACGTAAATACACATGATTTAAAAGTGCAGTTTTAAAATGCTGCAACTGGCAGGCTTTTGGTGGTACTGGAACAAACAACAGCTTCAAATGGTCATAAATCTCCTACATGCTTCTATGGTGACTCAGGTGCATTTTAAAACATACACTATTGTTGCAGTAAAAATGTATTACATGTTTAACTCCCAGTACTTACCTCCCAGTGCTGGAAAGCTGCTTGAGTTTCACAGTCATATTTATTCTTCACAGAGTCCAGGCACAACTCTCTGTAGATACCTGTAAATGTCTACACATTTAATAAGGAAATAACAAAGATTTTTTTTATGTTATTTATGCCACAGTATTTCTAAGAATTCAAAGTTTGAACATCAGACTGACCTGCAACTTTTGTTCTAATTTGTATATTCTCCTGAAGAGTTGCGAGAGGCTCCAAGTACTCCGGGGCCTTTCCCGATATCACTTCTTGGAGTTTTGCATCAACTTGATTCAGTCTCTCTTTATATAAACTAATAAAAGCATGCACACTTAATGAGTTAGGAAATGCACATGTAAATTACATGATTGCTTTCACAGTCTACTGTAATAGAGCTTTTTCAGAGACTGATGACATGTTTCCACCTTATTTATCAGCGTAAATCTTGCAATTCTTTTTATATTATAAATGTTTTAAATATTGAGTGTAAATTTATAAAATAATGCTTTGTGTTATATTGCTCTGGAATTAGTTTAAAAAAAAAACATATCACCACAGCTGTGAGGGGGTTTCTATTACAGCTGCTGAGAGAGTGACAGTAAATTTGGCATCTTTTCCCATCTGATTTCATTTTTGTTTTTTTGTTTTGCTCTTATGGAAAGTCATTCAAACATAGTAGTGGATTTTTTTCTTTTGCTCTAGAAGCAAATAGGTAAGTGAAAATAATATTTGCTGTGATCTCCAATTCACCACTGTCGAAGTTTACCCTGCAAACCTTTACTTCCGTGTTCCAAACCCAGAGTGCGAAAAAGGTCTGTAAGAAATAGAAAGATTATACGTACTGGTCTTTGAGGTCAGTGAACTGTTTTTCCAGATTGGTCATTTCGTCAATGCACTCCATTCTTCTCCTTTCGCAGTCTTCATCGTCAATTTCTGTAAATAGACATATGTATAAACAGAAATGACACAAAATTTATTCAGAGGCATCATGGGTGCACTGTAAGACATTCAGGGGTGTCAAACTCAATTCCAGGAGGGCCAAAGCCATCCAGAGTGTTGTTCCAGCCCTGCTCCAAAATGCCTCCTTGTAATCTTCAAGCAATCCCGAAGACCTTGATTAGCTGCTTCAGGTGTGTTTAATTAGGGTTGGAGCTAAACTCTGCTGGACTGTGGCCCTCCAGGAGCCAGGTTTGACATCCCTGCATTACACATTATTTAAAATGCAAAGGAACCTGCAATTCATTCATAGTTGTGCGATATCTATGCTGATGGTTGCTGTTGTATTGCCATTTCCTTCATGGGATTAATAAAGTATGCATTCATGCATGTGGGTAGTTGACATGTCCTGTGACATGCTATACTCCACCTAAAGTATTTTCAGAACATAACTTATAACTTAATAAAAAATGATACTTTCTTGTAAATGTGACTGGATACATTCAAACAATCATTCTGTCACCTGAACTTTCTCCATCCTCAGACACAGATGAGCTCTCTGTATCCTCCTCTTCTGAACTGCTCCCTTCTTGCTCTGCAAAATCCACCTCCATTTCTTCATGAATACTTTCTTTCTTTTCTCTCGAGTGCACTGGCATATCGTCTTATACGAAAATAAAATGACTGAGAAATATGTTGACCTACTTGCTTTGTGAGTCGCTAAAATAACTGTTGTTGATTTAAAGGTCTAAAATGTGTTAGCTTGTTGTAAATGCTATAAACAAAAGGACACATACGTCTAATGTATCATGCTAACAAAGGTTTAAACCATTTAGTCATGAAATGTTAAAGTCAAATTGAGAGACTGTCCCTTAGTAATTCGCTTAAGGTGTTTTAGTATTTTGCTTAATCATAAAAATATAAATGTATTGCTTCATTAAGCAAAGCTACCATGTGAATTACTGTAGCACTGGCGCGGAATGTGCGCTCATGTAGCACGCTCTGGGATTTGTAGTATTTCTTGTGACACAGATCCGTCAGGCAACAAGCTTTCTAGTGGTTAAAAGAACTACATTTACATGTCGTGGTTCGCACTGACGAAAGCGCGTTTACGAATATCAAAAAGGATGTATAATCAATCAACGACATGACAAAATGATTGTGTTCTTTTTTCTTATTTTTTTTTCCCACTTAACATGAACATTATACAGTCTGTATAATTACAAATATTATACATTATGTAATTTGCTATGTATACAACTATTTATAAATAAATAACAACTGGAAATGGAAAATGCCTAAATATATATAAACGTTTATATATAAAATATGTATAAACGCTCACAAATATTTTTATTTTATATTTCAGCTCTTTATTTTTTATTTAGAAAGTCTCTAATACTACTATGCCATACTCTAATAATACAGCCTGGCTTTACTCAATAAGACCATAATGTAGTTTTTCTTAACTAATAAATTAGCATCTAGGAATATGAAATTTGCCCAGAATTATAATAATATTAATAACAAATAAAATAAAAAAAATCTTACTTTGGAAATGATTGTGGTTTTTTTTATAACGACATAGCCGATCCTATTTTATCTACACAATGCTTTTTAAAACACACCTTTAGAATTGCTTTCACCTACTTATTTTATCCAAACAGCTCCATTTTACAAAAATAATAATATTAACAATAATAATAATAAAATACAAAAAATAGAAAAAAGTCATTAGAAATCTATTATTTAATATGTTAATCACATTTTTTATCACAACGATTTTATTTATTTTGAAAGACACATTTTGAATTACCTTTACCAAACGTTTACTCCATTTTACAATAAAATAGAAAAGTCAATAATCAATAATTTAATATGTAAATTTAACATATTTGTGTTTTCAGATATCAAAAGTGTACAGACGCACTCTTTCGCCTTTTTAGCTTATTTCATGTTTCCAAACACAGTAAAACGCCCTTCTCAAAATTGTTATTACTATTATTATTTATTATGCCGATTTAAATTTTTTAATTACATAATAAATTAGGCTGTAGAAAACGCAAAAGGCAAACAAGTAATTTCATTTTGATATATTGCTCAACTTTTAGTTAGTAAATTAACTTTAGTGAATTACGTTTGTAAGGTTTCGTATTTTGCGCCTCTGGTGACGAATGAGCGTTGGATGGCTCTGGCATCGATGAAGATGTTTTTCATGTCGCGTCCTCCGCCATGTTTTCAGATCTTCAGAGAGGTGTGTAGTTCTCAAGACACACACACATATAGGAGGGCTGACTGCTGTTTTTCTTTTGTCTGACCTCCCCTGCAAAAATGCACGTCTCACCACTAATTCCTCATGTTTACTTACAAACCGTGACACCTTTTGGGCCGTGAACTTGACAGACCCGTCCAAGTTGAGGGGAATTATCTAAAGATTATCATTAGCTCCTCAAAACATCTCGGAATGTTCTCTAAAAAACCTCATGGAGATGTCAGGAAATCAACACAGAAAGTGTTGGACCCCAAGAAGGACGTGCTGACAAGATTGAAACATCTAAGAATCGTCATTGGTGAGAAATAGCATTGTTATTATTATTTCTGCGGTGTCAGTGTTTCTCTGCATGTAGCTAGCATGCCAGATATGGAGAGAAAGCTGAAGGCATCGTTAGCAGTCATGGAGTTTTATCATTGTTTTATTGTTGTCAAGCATAAAATCAACATTGCAAGAATTGACAAGCTTGCATTAAGAAGGTTGATATGTTAAACAACGATTTTCCAGGGTTCTTCTGTATCTTTCTCGTGTATATTTGAGTGTTTTTGTGTCTGTGCAGTGATTGTTCTTATGTCATTCTTTAACAGCAATCACTGCAAATACACAAATGCATAAGTGTCATGTCTAAGATATGACATAAGATGTTGGTTTCCCTTCAGTGCTTTTGCACTGGAAACGCTGTTTGCTCAATTGATGCTTGACAGTGCACACATATAAGTGCATGGAGATTAAGTCTTTTAGTATGAGTCTTATAAGTTTGATGTTTTCTGTTTGCAAATTCAATGAAATTATTATTATATTGGCCTACTTGCCCCTTTTACGATGATTAAGGTGCGTGCTATTTAATTGTAAACAGTTGTTTTCACTCTAATGTCTTAATATGAACAAGAACTTTGTCAAGTTTAATGGATTATTATAAATATCTTGTGTCATGGTCAGTCAGCCCAAGGTGGAATAATGCAAGGGAAAAGATGCCTCTAAGTCACTGGAGATAAATTCTTGTTTTGGGAGTGGGACTGCAAAGATTTGTTTCAGCAGGACTGGGTGGGACATGTTACTGAATAACAGAAATAAACCAGCACTTCCTTTGGGATTAGTCAAGGAAGTCAGAGGTTGATTTCCCCATTCCTTTAGGTTCCTGTGTTATTTAGCCTTAAAACTGCACAGACTTCCTTGTTATAGAAAATGTTTCATGCTCAACACATTGCAGATTTTACTTTGAAGGAACAGTTGATTTTATATGGGGCTCGGTAACTGTATGAAATTGGCTGAAGTTGTCTAGTGCAGTTACTGTCCATTATGACCCTATTTCCTGTATTGCTCTCAGTGACATTCTTGGGCATCCTGGTGCCATTGTGTTGCTGTAATGATTTTTATTTTTTTTTAACTGAAAACTGTGAGAAGTTGCTATGAGGGGCAAGCAAGCTGCCTCCTTCACAGTAAAGAATGGTTGTTTATTTGACATTGTGCCTGTGATTGTTTCATAGTAACCCTACTGTTACTACTTGTCTAGTGTAAGATTAAATTGTATGCATGAATAAAAGAATGATGAAATTTTAGGTGTCAAAAGATAGCATTTTTATTTAAAGGGGTCAAGACATGCCTTTTTTATTATTTTAACTTGTTCCTTAAAGTTCGCTCATAATATTAGGAAAGTTTTTTGCACATAAAACAGTTATATATTTGATAATTTTCCACCCTCATTCTGACCCTGTCAGAAATGCTTGGTTTTGGTGCTGGCTTTCCTTTAAGATTTTACAGTAAACACCCACTGCTCTGACTGGCTCTTTGCTCTTGACTGATCTCCTCTCTCCTTGCCATCTCACTGCTCACCAGTTCTTGATGGGCTACGGATGTAATTAGGTAAAGTAGGCATCGATGTGTTGTTGTGGTGGCGGTCAGATGAAAATCTATACCTAGTGTTGTCACGGTACCAAAATTTCAGTAGTCAGTACCAATACCAGTGAAATTTCACGGTACTCGATACCATTTTCGGTACCAAAGCAAAACACAAAAACAGGTTACTAAACAACACTCTTAATAACAAAGTCTTCAAAACATTAGCAGCAGAACTACCGTAATTTCCGGACTATAAGCCGCAACTTTTTTCCCACGCATTGAACCTCGCGGCTTATACAATGACGCGGCTAATATATGGATTTTTCCCGCTTTCAAATTTTATAAAAAATAAAATAAAAATAAAAATATTCTGTGACGTGCTCAGTTTTTCGGCAGCGTGAAGCTTTCATTAGACCAATGAAATTGCCGAACGGGTTAAGGTCAAAACAACTTTTTTTGTTTACTGTTTAGATTAAATCGAGCGCGCTCAAACTTCCCATCATTCTGATTACGGTAGTAATTTTGTCACCCTCACCATGGCAAAGACATGGAGAAACGCATATGATGCTGCTTTCAAGTTGAAGGCGATTGATCTGGCTGTTGGAAAAGGAAATAGAGCTGCTGAACGGGAGCTTGGTCTTAATGAGTCGATGATAAGACGTTGGAAACAGCAGCTTGAGGAATTGACTCAGTGCAAAAAGACAAAATCTGAGGCTATTCAACTCCGACACTGAAGGAGATGACTTCAGTGGTTTCAGTGCACAGGACGAGGAAGATAGTGACCAATTACTTTCTTGGTAGGCTACTATTTACTGCAAATGTTTTATTACAAGCCGTGTGTGGCAGCGGGGGCGTGGTCAAGCGCCCGTCCGGGAGAGAAAAGCTGTAAGGGCGCTTACACCTGCGCTAAATTATGTCTAACACCGGTGTCTAATTTCAAGTGCCCTGCTTCACGTGTCCTTCTTGGGAAAACTGTCACACGGGCACCAGTGTGACAGTTTTCAGCAGGGCACTTGACGTTCCAGGTAAGGCTTTTAATGGCCACAGCAATGTTTACAATCAATTTTATAAAGTTTCTCAATTCTTCTATGCGCCAACACTAGACTGGCGTGTGTCACTCTCTCAGCTCTGTGGCTACTGCCTTTTAAGCCGCTCTCCCCATGCTTACTGAAATTAGACACCGGTGTTAGACATAATTTAGCTCAGGTGTAAGCGCCCTTACCGCTTTTCTCTCCCGGACGGGCGCTTGACCACGCACCCGCTGCCACACCGTGTTTCGTTAAAGCCTATTTATTTTTGTTACAAGCCGTGTTTCGTTAAAGCCTGAGTAAAGTTCATTTGTTTCAATGTACCGGTAGGCACCTGCGGCTTATAGACAGGTGCGGCTTATTTATGTTTAAAATGATATTTTATTTAAAAATCAGTGGGTGCGGCTTATATTCAGGTGCGCTCAATAGTCCGGAAATTACGGTAAGTACAAAAATATGCCATTGAGCAACACTTTAATTAAATATATTGTTTTTAAATTATAGCAAATCTGAACAATGTATGTAGCCTATGCTTAAAGTATTTTTGAACACTTAGGGCCTATATATGATTTGTCTGCAATGGACTGGCGACCTGTCCAGGGTGTCCCCCGCCTTTCGCCCAATGTTAGCTGGGATAGGCTCCAGCCCTCCGCGACCCTGTACACAGGATAAGCGGTTGACGATGGATGGATGGATGGATATATGATTTGTTTCAACTTTTGCAACTTTTAATTACATTTTTTACCAAGTACTAAAAAACAAAACCTAAATAAACAAGCATATAATAGAATGAATAAAAAACAATTTCCAAACTAATGTGCAAAGTGCTCTCTTATTAATAAAGCTGCATTTTGCCCTTTGTCTTCATGATAATAAATGCATATGGACATGTATGTATGTATGTATATGTGTATATATATATATATATATATATATATATATATATGATTAAATAAGTTCTAATCGAGCTGCATTAAGCGTCCGCGATCGAGGGATGTGCGTCGCCGAGGCAGAGTCTCTCTCAGCCGGGTGCAGTTTCAATCTCTCACCCTTAGATCGGGACATTTGCGCAACTCATAGAAGAGACATCGGCCACACAGAGAAATGCCAGTTTCTGAGTTTATAGTTATTAACATGATCTGCTTTTGTATTATTTGAACTTTAATAAAGCTATAACGCATTAAATTTTAGTGCATTTAAGATGTAACACCGGGATGTTTCCTTTAAAGAGCTCCGCCTCCGTCAGAAAATTGCGAAAGCAACGTTTACAAATCGGTTTTTGCTGATCTATGATGTTTCCCTAACTTAAAAATTCCAAACCTGGCTTTTTCCACTTTTCTTTTCGACAAGATTCAGTTGAGACTCTGCAGCAGCTTTGCTTGTCGTCATCTTTTGCTTGTTGTGAGCGTTCGAAACTTCCCGACTCTGCATGGCACCGGGTAGACCCAGTACACGGTACCCTGGTACCTCCAGAAATTCTGGTAGGCCTATCATAAATAATTTTTTGTTTAGGTACCGACTTGGTACCGGAGTACCGGTATTTTGGACAACACTACCACAGTGTGACATCACAATGTGGAGAGAGAAGCAAACAAGTCAGTTTGGCAGCTTGTCTTAAACAAATGCTTTTTTTTTTTTTTTTTGCATTGAGGAGAAAATTGTGAGTTCTGAAACTTACAGTATGTTTTAGAGACTTCTTATGTTAAAAGATCAAGGAAATTTTGATTCCTCATGTCATGACCCCTTTAAAGCTGAGGTGTAATTTCGTTATTACGAAATATACATTTTTGTTTGGGAACAAATTGTTCAAACACTCTCCCTTTCTTTCCTTGGTTGAAAACCGATTGTCCAACCTTATGCTATTGGTTAAGCCAATGTTGCTGTGTCAGGTTGTTTGGGATCAATCTCTAAGTTGTGATGCCCACACAAACACAACAATGTTTTGATAGTTTCACTTTTCTAAGAAATCAACCTAAACAATGGATTACTTATAGTTGTCTCACTATTTGCATATTAAACTGGGATATGAGGGAGATTTATAACAGAAACAAATTACTCATTTCACCTTTAAGATGTATGAATACAAATATATATATATATATATATATATATATATATATATCATAATTAAGCATTATGCAACCATAGAGATATTTTAATGCTGCTGAGCAACTTTGAAATGATAGACTATTCAGTGTTCACACTTAATTAACAATGCATTCACACATCCACTTATTGTGGTCAGAATGTGCTCAACACGTCTTTTGTGTATTGGTGGACCTTAGGAAGTAGTGTAAATAAACGGAAGGGTGTGTTTGCAAAGAAACGGCAAACTCTGATAGAATCAGAGTTTCTAATGTTTGAGATTTGGTGTAGGAACAAATCAGTTGTTCAAATGGTTGCACTCAATAACTGTAACTGCTTGACACAATTCCTTCTGATGTGAGATTATATTATTAACCTATATTTAGAGTAGTGTTGTCAAAAGTATCAGTATTTCGGTACCAAGTCGGTACTACAATAAAAAAGATGTAACAATACCAGTGATTCTACAGTAACGGTAGTACCGAGCACCGACTTAATTCGGTACCCGCACACTGTCTTACTGACACACGACAGCTTTCAAATGCTCACACTTATTTGAGTGTGTGCTCTGTTGCTCCTTTTACACTGAAATGCACATTTAATCAAATTAAAATCGTGATATGTTCTAGAAATGCTGTAGTCTGTGTGAACCAGACCACTCATACACTAGAAACTCCACAGTCAATGAGAATCATTCATGTTGTATGAGAGATGATGGAGCAGATCACTGATCCACTCTGAAGAGTTATTTTTAGATCATTTGTATAATTAAATCAGCATTTTCACTTTAAACGATCACACTGTGCAATGTAACAAACTTTTTATCTGGAGAATTTAAACTTCTGTCTAAAATAAACGTCAAAATAAAAGCATGATTCATAATAAAAGATAAACACCTGAAATTGAAGAAATTGCAGCAGAAATATATTATAACTGTATAGTTAAATGAAATCCTCATTGTAGAAATAAAAATAATAATTATAATAATAATAAATAATTAGGAATTTATAATGATTGTAATAATAATACAAATTAAGCAATATACCACAAGCAAGAGTGATTTTGTACTGAATAAATTGTTTGTTGATAAGTTATGGTTATATGTTTTACTTGTTAAAAGTTTAAGTTGATTTTGATAATTAAATAAAACTTTAAAACATGTAATTCTGGAAAAATTATATTTAAAAAAAGGAAAAAATATTTGGGGGAAAATAAACAGATTTCAGTAGGGTACTGCTTAAAAACAAACAAGTGTTAGAAACACTTGAAGGAAACATGCTTATCTTTTATTTATTATTTACATTGAAATCTAACTTTAAATAGGCTGAAGGATTGTATTCAATAGCACATTATCATATATGCTAATTTTTTCTTTGGTATAGAAATTTGTTTTGAGAACCGTGAAATTTTACTGGTATCGATACTATTTTTGTAAATAAAGTAGTATGTTGGCACATTTATATTTTTGTCTACAAAACCAATTTAAAATATTTATGCATATGCCCTCGGATCAAAAGATTTTTAAGATCATGAGAAATATTTCAGACAAGTGACCACAAACTTTTGAACCGTGATTTACATCTGCACATACAATGAGGCAAATGAACAGGTTAACTTGCATGCTTGTCAGAATGCTTAACTACACTGTTTCTGTAAATACGTAATGCAACATCCTAAACTGGTAAACTGGTTTCACAGTATACCATGGTTTGAAAATTGACAGTTATCATACCATGTACATTTTCTTATCTAAGGTATTGAGAAAAAAATGCAACTGGACGGAGAATCTCACATGTGCGTGCGCATCTCCTTTATGCCTGTCTGCCTGTCAGACTCATCAACTTGCGACGCACGCACGCTCGCGCATTTATCATAAAAGCATTTTTATTTTCATTGGATATTTCAGTTAACTTGCATTGGGACCTAACGCGTCTCCACAAGCGTTTACCATGCTCAGGGTTGCCAGATAAGAGACGAAACACCCCAGTTTTGAGATTAAATTAAATATAAAAGTAGATCTCGGCATCATTGACATGCAAGCAAAAGCAAGCAACGAATATGTAAATTTATTTTTTATTTGTGCAATTTAGAAATGTTGAAGTCCCTTCACACCTGTATGTTAATCTAACTCTTGCAGTAATCATTTATCATATTCATGCAGTTGTGTTATTCAGTTGTGTGCTGAAAGTCAATCCATCGAGGAGACCCACATCATGAGGCTTTTAGCATGTAAACGGGTAAAGTTTTAGAAAAAAATAAGTAAACTCGCCCGCTTTGCGAAAAACATTTAAAAGTTCTATAAATTTCTTTTTTTTTATTATTATTATTAAAACTGAATAATAAATTAACAGGGAAGTAGAGATGGCAAAATAAATGTATAATCTCCGCCATTAAAAGATACAAAAAACAAATCAATGCAGAACATTGTATCTCAAAAGCAATACAATGTGACAATGAGATTGACAGTTTGGGAGTTTCTATATCATAGTTCATTCCATGGTATTTAGTTCATCTTTAAAAATGAGAGCCCATTATCTTGAGTTATTCAAATAAACTTCACGAATTCGGTTGTATGTGGCATGTTCTATTTTATATCACAAATATTTCCAACTGCCAGTGTCACATCATCCGTCTGCCTGTACTATTTCATGCACTATGGTTTCAGCCCTCAACCTGTTGGTCCTTTTTGAAGTGCACCAGAATCTGTAGGTTCTCTAGAGCTCTTGTTCACTGTTCTCCACAGTCTGTTTAGAAAAGCGTGTGCAGGCCTAGAGATACTTGTCGAACAAGTAAATCTCCTCCAGCACCTCCAGTCTCCTGACAAATGAACCTTGGCCCAAATGTTTATCAGCGTTTATCTGTGCCAGGTCTGTGTCAGGCTCTTTGTTGGCTCTGGTTTTTGTGCTAGCTAACAGCTCTATAAACAGACCAGGGCAGGTACTTGACTAAGGTCGCTAGATGCTGCAAGAACGTGTGACCAGGGCAGGCTGCAGCAGAGATGATGAGTGGTGCTGGACCATCAGGAGAAGCTTTTGTGTCATCTACTTCAATAAGCACAGCGTGTGATGCTCATAAAATGTGTTTTGATATGAGCAGCTTCACACATTAATTTTGCTGCGCTTGCAGCACATTTGCAGTTTAATAATCACACTTGGACAAATCACAATTTTAATTCGATCAATTCTCCATTTTTGTGTAAAAAATATATTCGCACATAAAAAAAGAGTGAAAATGGGTGCGCACGGTAAATTACACGCAGTTGAAACAGTAGAAAAGCAGACAAAAATGAAGCACACGTAAGTTGGTAAATGATGAACGTATAAGAAGAATAAACAGTGCTAAGCAGGCTAGCAAGCTACATACAGACTCGTGCAGCATGCCGGCAGCAACTGGAACAGGCAGTGCAATGGGTGACTAACTGCCCCCTTAAACTTAATAGCTGGTTGTGCCACCTTTAGCAGCAGCAACAACTGCAACCAAACGCTTCCGATAACTGGAGATCAGTCTTTCACAACACTGTGGTGGAATTTTGCACCACTCTTCTTTGCAGAACTGCTTTAGTTCAGCCTCATTGTAGGGTTTCAGAGCATGAACTGCCTGTTTAAGGTCATGCCACAGCATCTCAATCAGGTTCAAGTCAGGACTTTGACTAGGCCACTCCAAAACTTTAATTTAGCTTCTTTTGAGCCATTCAGAGGTGAACTTACTCCTATGCTTTGGATCATTCTCTTTCTGCATAATCTAGTTGTGCTTGAGCTTCAACTCACGGACTGATGACCGGATGTTCTCCTTTAGGATTTTCAGGTAGAGAGAAGAATTCATGTTTCCCTCAATTATTGCATTGAGGGAAACATTATAATTATAGTTGCCCTGAAGCAGCAAAGCATCCCCACACCAACACGCTACCACCCCCATGCTAGACCGTAGGTATGATGTTCTTGTGGAATTCTGTGTTTGATTTACGCCAGATGTAACGGGACACCTGTCTCCCAAACAGTTCCTCTTTCAACTCATCAGTCCACAGAACATTCTCCCAAAATGTGTTTTGGCAAAATTCAGATGAGCCTTAATGTTCTTCTGGGTTGGCTGTGGTTATTCGCCTCGCCACTCTTCCATGAATGGCATTTTTGGCCTGTGTCTTTCTGATAGTGGAGACATGAACAGTGACCTTTATTGATGCGAGAGTGGCCTGCAGTTCCTTGGATGTTGTCCTTAGCTTTTTTTTGTGACTTCCTAAGTCATCGCTGTGTTCTTGGAGGAATTTTGGTTGGTCGGCCACTTCTAGGATGGTTCACTGCTGTGCCAAATTTTCTCCATTTGGAGATTATGACTTCACTGTAGTTCTTTGGAGTCCCAGAGCCTTTTAAATAACTTTGTATCCCTTCCCAGACTGATGTATTTCAATCACCTTGTTCCTCTTCATTTCTGGAATTTCTTTCAACCTTGGCATAGTGTGCTACTGGGTGAGACCTTTTAGCCAAATACATGCTGCTGAAAAAGTTCTATTTAGGTGTTGATTTGATTGAACAGGGCTGGCAGTAATCAGGCCTTGGTGTGTCTAGTCCAGCTGAACCCCAATATGAATGCAGTTTCATAGATTTTAAACCCTTTAGTATGAGATATACACAAAACAGAAGAAAGCATACTTTTTCACAGCTCTGTACAACACATAACTGCATCTCCCCCCTTCTTTTTGGTCTCAACTCCTGTGCACCCAAGATCAGTCTAATGTAACAATTCCTGAAGGAATGTAAGGGATGACCTCTGACTCCATTAGTTCACATCCTGTCTGTGGTTGTCACATAGTGAAGTATAATTAGTGTCTCTGTGAAAACACTTCACTCACGGCCATCATCACAATTGTGCCCTTGCTACAGGTTGACTGTCTCTGTAATATGTGTTACACAGTATTGATGGCATCAGAATGTTTACTTTAGCTCTCCATTGTATTTAATATCTTTATCTGAGGTAAGGATTAAGCTCTAAATGGTGCTTTAATTATGCTTTACATAGTTAATTGTTCAGATAAGAGCAAGTGACCAATCATGAGTCGCCACGTCACTACAGGCGTTCTATTAGAGTGTTTCCCTGTCCTGAGCAAGGTTAGCTAACTACTATGACAAATACGGACCGGGAACCGTTTTAATCCAACCATCCCTAGCCGTGCTCAAATAAAAATGCTGCTGGACCCTTTTCATTGTTTTGTGTTTTTGTAGAAAATGCAGAGCCTGTTGAACTCAAACACCCTTTCGAGCAGAATTACTCCCACATCTACTATGTGTTCTTTGAAAACTTTGTCACCATCGAGGTTAACCTGAAACAGAAAGGTAAGACCTGGATCTTCTTAGCTGTCAGTTTATACTTCATAGCTTGGTTGGTTTAGAGTCCAAACACTATTTGTCACACCTGACTGAATGTTTTAGCGCTTTTCCACATTTGGGCAGAGCAGTTTTTAACACCGTGAGTAACGGGTCCAGCAGCATTTTTATTTGAGCACGGCTAGGGATGGTTGGATTAAAACGGTTCCCGGTCCATATTTGTCATAGTAGTTAGCTAACCTTGCTCAGGACAGGGAACCACTCTAATGGAACGCCTGTAGTGACGTGGCGACTCATGATTGGTCACTTGCTCAGTCAGTCCATTCTAATCCTGATTTTTCGCTGCACCACAGTGGGGGAAAAAAACATAACCATGCCAACAAACCGGGATTGGTATGGAACTGCACGGTTCCTATACAATAACCTTTCAAGCCTGATGGTGGAAAAGTGCCTTGTGTTTCTCATAATCTAAAGGCTTGTATTTATATAATTGAAATTTTTCAGTTTTGGGGACAAATATAAATTTTGGTTGTGTTTGAATTTCTTTGTAAAACTGAAATGTTATTTTAGATGTTTCATTTAAAAAGCATTGGGTCAGGGTTGGGTTAGATAGAAAAGAAAAAAAATCAACCACAAGTACCCAGCAAATGAGAGGGAACTCCTTCAATACATTTTAAAAAGCCTCCCAATTGGCTGCTCACATGGTCATTGCATAATTTCCTATTTCAATTTGTAATATTTGTTTCTAGTTTTGATGACTTCAATATTATGTGGATAATTGCAATAAAGGAGTAGAAGGTGTGTGCAATCTTTTGTCAGATACTTTACCTACTTGAGGGTTGTGTATCCTAGTGTGTAAAGACCTGGCCTATACTATAACCACTTTGCCCTTGAACCAGGCACGTAACCCCAGGTTACTCTTGGGACTGTTAATGTAATAAGTGAACTGTGAGTTGTTCTGGAACATGACTAATATGTAATCTATTCATTGTTTTGTGTTTTTGTAGAAAATGCAGAGCCTGTTGAACTCAAACACCTTTTCGAGCAGAATTACTCCCACATCTACTATGTGTTCTTTGAAAACTTTGTCACCATCGAGGTTAACCTGAAACAGAAAGGTAAGACCTGGATCTTCTCATCTCTCAACCACTGTTGTGTGTCTTGAAATAATTTTTTTTTTCAAGGCACGAGTGTATATTTTTTCTCGCATGACACCTGGCCTTCTCTGCATGTGCTTTCTTCTACAAGCAGTCAGAAATCAGAATGTTAATGAGCAAGTTTCCATGAAATGATTTGTTATAACAGAAATAAGCCAGCACCCGGTTTACAGCACCCATTCCCGGGCGCACTGGGTCATTATAGTGCAGAGCATGTTTCGGAACACTACACAAGCACTCATTGAGTATTCAGAGAGTTGCTCACTGCTTTTGACCTTTCATTTGACATACAACGAGTCTAAACGTTTTGTGTTGTGCTTCTGAAATTCTACTCCTTCGACTACAATTCCTAATTCTTCCATAGTATATAAATAAACAGAATCTCATGAAAACTTTCAGTAATTATCCTTCACATATTTTCACCAAAAAATCAGTTGAATATATATATATATATATATATAATATTTTTTTTTTAATTTAAATTGTAAAATGCATTTGTTCATGAAGTACAATTGTAAGTGTACATTATGGAAGTATTTGTTGTACTGAATTTAATTTGTGCCCATTTTATATAATATAAAATACAAATAATAATTGTGTCTGAACGGGATGATTTTCATTACTGTATTACAGTAATCCGAATGAGATTATTTTGCATTACAGTAAAAAATATGGGGGGGGGGAGGGACAAAAATAGAAATTACAATTGTTGCAATGCATAAAAATCGCTTCATTTTACCTATACAAGATATTATTTCTTATTTCTTTCATTTGATTTTGGGGTAAAATATGACAATAAAAACAAAAAAATGGCCTTTATTTAATCTCAAACCTAACAGATGACAAGTCTGGCCTTAGATAATAGTTGAAGGCCTTTCTCTTAGTGCACAAGGATTGTTTTGAGTTTGTCTCGAGGTCACATGTTG
Source organism: Xyrauchen texanus (assembly GCF_025860055.1). NCBI lineage: Eukaryota > Metazoa > Chordata > Actinopteri > Cypriniformes > Catostomidae > Xyrauchen > Xyrauchen texanus. The sequence continues at coordinate 6,603,765 of NC_068297.1, forward strand.
AGTACACCATGTTTCCATGTACTACAGAGTAGATACGTAATCCTTGTTTAATGAGATATTAATAGCATCACTGTGCATCTCTTATCCCTTGGTGATGATCTGTGTGTATTGTGTTCATCTTCTCTTTCCGGTAGGTCACAAATCACAACGAGAGGAGCTTGATTCTATTCTGTTCATATTTGAGGTAAGAAATGTACCGTATATAATCACTATCTGTCTTAATACACACCAGCTATCTGGGAGAAAAGCATTTTTAAATTGTTGCAGTGCATGATGTCATGACTCAAGAACAAGATGCCTACACTTAGAATGCTGACAAATTCTGAAATGATTTACCATGCATAATTTTTTTTCTTTAAATGTTATCTGTAATGAGATCATTCTAGGGGTGTGACAATTCACTCTGACTTCGATTTAATTACGATTCTCTACCTAACGATTACGATCTGAAATCTATTACTCTCTGAAATCAGTAATTACAAATGAAATGTCATGTGAAGGCAGATGCAATCTATGTTTGAATCGCATCTGCCTTCAGGGTCATAGAATGAAAAACTTATTAGTAGCATGTAAAGGCAGTAACATGGGCTATGTGGTAACCATGAGTTCCCTATTCATTTTGGGATAGGGAAAGAGGCGCCAGGCTGCTAAACGGAGAGGCTTCTGCTTGTCAAGCACGTTCATGAGAATTTAATCACGTTGTCATGCAGGACTGTTTCCGGCACACACTGCGAAAGATAAAAAAAATTGATATTTTGCGGCTGCCTTGTGTCATTGACCAATCACAGGTGACAGGTGTAATCAACTGGTTAGTTCCCTTCAGAAATTGCTCCCTATTCTGTATAATTTACTATTAAAAGAATGAATTTACGAGTGAGTGTTTTCATTCACAGCAAATGTCTGCCAACCAGTCATATTTATTTAAGTTCTATTTGTGGTTAAACTGTTTTATGGAGAAATTACGCATTTTATGGAGATACAATAGCAATATTAACATACAGTAATATATTGTAATCGGGGTAGAAGGCAACAACAACAACTTGCAGTGTTCAAATAAATGCAAATGGTAAATGGTCTGCACTTATATAGCACTTTTTAACCTTCACAGATTTCAAAGTGCTTTACACTGTGACTCATTCACACACACAGAACAATTTTGAATAATGACACAGAAAGCCGAACTCAGCAGTATCCGATCCATCCATCCATTTTATCCTATGTAGGTTCAGGGGGTGAATTTTAAAGTGCACTTTCTTTCTTTTTAATCTCACATGCTCTGCTTCTTTTCTGCTGTGAGAAGGTTTGTGTAATATGAGACGGACACATTGTGTATTAATATAAGGATAATCTATTCTTAAATTTCGTAATTGATGCTTCAAAATTTCTTTGATAGATCAATGCACCGTGATGCATCGATGCATTTTTCCACCCCTTTTCCACCCCATTCACATTAGAGTGCATAGAGATGCACATGCAGACACACATATGGTAACAACACACACTGATAAAACAGGTGTTCCTTACCGCACCCATCAGTGAGTCATGCAAAAGCTTTTACTCACCTCATATGCTCCCATGGGATTGAATTCATAGTGGTTAAGACTGGAGACACTTTGGCATGTCTCTTTATATGCACCCTCATGACAAGTCAGGTGATGTCTTTGTGTGGGAAATCTATTGCAACATTCTAAACTGTTGTAATGTTGTAAGGTAGCCCTGAATTTCATGCTAGCACAAATCTGCTCGCCAGTTTTGAAATGTAAATACATGCTGCACATTTATTACACATTGTAATCACTTGTTGCCTTAAGTGGCATGTTGAAATGCTGTTATCAATAAACATTCATATGTAGATATTCTTCTGTCAAATTCATGCACTTCCATTGCAGAAAATCTTACAGCTGTTACCAGAGCGAATACAACGAAGATGGCAGTTCCACAGCATAGGTAATCCAATTTTCTTTATTCTGTACTTTTTGTGAGTACAAGCTTTCTATATTGTCCTTTCCATATTGTTTCAGATTGTCATCTGAAACAAGAACATGAACATAGATTTTCTGGTTAATCTATTTGTTTTCCTCATAGGTCTTATTTTGAAAAAACTACTAAACACTGGAAACTCCCTGAAGGTATGAACCAACCATCCATCCATCCATCCATCCATATTTCCTGCTGATCATTTCAATTGACTCTCGATTGTTGCGTTATGGAAGTTAAATGTGTTTCATGATGTTTCTTGTGTTCTACAGTAGTAGTTTTTGGGGATTTCATTTGTGATTCTTTATTGTGCATCCAGCTTGTGGTTTGCCTTTTTTGACTGTGGCCGTATCCTGTAGATCCGGAGGGAAGGAGTTCGTCTGTTTCTTCTTTGGATGCAAGCTCTGCAGCACAATGCCCCGAAAGAGCAGCTCTGGATCTTTGCCTGTCTGATTCCAGGATTCCCGGCACCTCAGTCTGAATTTGGCCCTCGCACCCTGGATAATCTGATCAGCCCTCCTTTAAACCTTCAAGAGTGTTAGTATTTATTCTGTATATCTACTGCTATCCCTCACTCCTTGACCATAGCTGTTTAAAGGGTCCATATTCTATACCTATTTTAGCATTTTAGCATTTTTTGTTTAACAGTTGTTGTAATTTTGTTTTACATTATCATATTTTACCCTCTCGCTGTCCTGTACACTGTCTTAACGTGGTGCAATGCGACAAGTTTCCAGTGGATAGCAACTTGTCTGTGTGACATGACACAATCACAGTCAATCAAAAGAATAATTTAGTTATGTGGATATGGTTTTTGAACCAATGAGAATTCACAAAGTGTAACTCTGCAGAAAATCTGGTTGTGGTACTGTTGTTATTTCATATATTGGAAGGTGGTCTCTCCTTTTCCTCTGCACTGAAGTCTGTTGGCAGTAGGATACACTGACCACCAAGAGAAACATAGAGAGTACCAAGGACCTGGGGCCAAAGCAGACCCAGATCTGACCGAGAACTCTGACATTACAGTCCAATTGCGCTTGTTTCTTTTCATGGTCGAAGCTGATTAAGACAAAAACTCAGATTTACATGGAAGATCGTTTATCGTTAATCATTTTGCAACTGATAAGGGCATTGTGTAAGAATGAAACGGGTTGTTTTTGCTATTATACCTTGAAGACATCTTTAATGTAAATGGCCTCTTATGACTGGCTAACCTCCTTGAATATGAAATGAGTAACAATGCCATCGCCAAGTTGTTGAATACTGAAAAGGCATTGATATGTAAGTGTTGGTGGTTTTATATTAATGTGTTCATGGTTCTGACTTCACAACCTTGAAGTCTCTGATTGAGCCATTTTTTTGCAGCTTAGTCTCAGAAAATATTCTAGGTGAACTGAGGAGGTTCTTTTTTTTTGTGACATTAAGAGTATGTCTGCATAGTACATTGAACTTACGAAAATTCAAAAGAGCAAAAATAGTCTTGTTTTTTTTTTTTTTAAAGTCCCCTTTCAGCGGTATATTTTCTGTCCATTCTTGCAGCTCAAGTGACTCCAGAGGAAATCAGTCCATTGGTGCCGCCCCAATCAGGAGATAAATCCCAGGAAGATCTCACTGGATATTTCTTGGAGGCTCTACTAAAATACATGGTAAACCAGGTACTCCCCTCCTCCTACTAACACTGCTGATGCTAACATGACTGCCGCAGACCCGACACTAGACCTGCTAGAGCATCTTATACGGCACAGACCCCTTGATCTGCATGCACTTGATGCAAGATACCCTTACTGCAATTGTATTTTGGACACTCACACTCTTACTTCATTGGCTGCCCTGTTCCTCTGCTTCACACAAGGACTGGCTGATATATTGGACATTTGCAATTTATGCGTGATGAGTTTGCTGGCTATATAAAATCAAGCGACATGACTTGCATAATGATTTTAATGGGATTTTGATTACGTGGTGTTTATATTTTTTAAAGTCCCTGTTATTATGCTAGTCTCGCAATCTTTCTTTATCTCGTAACTTGAGTTTGAAATGGTTATGTTTAAACTTCAAAGAAAACATAATTTTAGATTTGTTAAGTTCAGTTCCTTTCCGTGAATCAGTTCAAACTGTTAATTTAATCTATTTAAAACTGATTCAATAATTTGTTGGCGTCTTCACTTAAAAATGTTCACAAAACTTCTATGTTGCATTTTCGCAAACGTTTTAGTAATGTATGCTTTGTTATATATGCCAATATTACTATATATCGTTGTATTCATATAAATTAAATGATATAAATTAAAATGATTAGCCTAAATTTTAGGATATCAGTGAAACAATTTTAAATGTACCTGGCAATAACTGTTGATTTGGTTAAAATTATGGATTCTGATTTTAAATTCAAATATCCTTTTAATTTAATTCAAAACAAATATATATATATATATATATACACACACACACACACACACACACACACACCAATATTTGACTATACCGGCCAGTTCTACTTTACACCACCTACATGTACAATAGCACCACGCACTGCTTGACTCCATTGACCCACTGTCTTTCACGAAACACTATCAGGCTGCTTTGTCTGTGCTCAGCTTAGCTTATGCTCTGTTTTAATACAGGCCAAAAGTCTTGAGTGGAAGTGTAAGGAGAATCACGAGAAGGGTTTCGCCTTCCTGTTCACCAATTTCAAAAAGTATTACCTGCCCCATATCTTCCCCAACTTCTCCAAGGAGACCAGTTTGTACAATCCTATTCTTGGTAAGACTGTATTACAATGCAATCCTCCTTTATTTGAAAGTAAATAATACAATAAATCTGGTTGTTTTTGAGGATATTCAACTATTTATGCTGTGCCAACACCAGGTCTTATTTGGATTTGTGTCTTGTTTTATAATAGATGTTCCACCCATGAGACCAAAGCCTTACTACATAGTTGTTAAAAGAGACCCAGAGACCAATGAAGCCCTGTATTGCACTAAAGAGAACTTACTCAATGCCAGAGTCATATTTGTCCGCTGGCTGGTCTCCTTCTGGCTGGAGCCCAGGCCCAACACAGGAACGCACATCCCTGGCATAGAAGGAGAAAATGTGCCAAAGAACATCCAGGTCACAAAATACCTGTACAAGTTTCAATGAACCCCTTCTGTCATCATTTACTCACCATCATGACGTGCCAAACCTGTATGCATTTTCTTTCTTCCATAAAAATCAAAAGGACTTGTTTGGCAGAATTTTAGAGACAGACTGCCTCAGTCACCATTCAGTTTCATTCCACCTGTTTTTTTTCTCTCCATACAGTGAAAGTGAATAGTGTCTGAGGCTTACAATCTGCCAAATATTTTGTGTTACACAGAAGAAATTAATACAGGTTTTGACTTGAGGGTGAATAAATTATAGGATTTTAATGGAATAGTTCATCCAAAAATGAAAAATCTCTCAATTTTTAGAAGAATATCTCAGCAATATAGGTAAATGCAATGCAAGTGAATGTTGACCACTGTACATCTTGCCATTGCAGTGTTCTTGGAGATCATGATTTTAAGCTCGATTACATTTACTTGTGCCATTTAGTGTTCTGCGCATTAGTCAAGTTCTCGGAAGTGTAATCAAGCTTGAAATCATGATCGAGCCAAGAAACTGCTTTGATATTAATATTTATAGTGAAATATTACTTCCATGGGTTAAACCTCTGGAGTGGCATTGATTACTTTTATGCTGCCTTTAGGTTTTTTTTGGAGCTTCTAAGTTTTCCAAGTCACCACTCACTTGCATTGAATGGACTTACAGAGCTGAGATATTCTTCTAATAATCTCAGTTTGTGTTCTGCAGAAGAAAGAAAGACATACACATCTGAGACGGCATGAGGATGAGTGAATGAGGAGATCATTTTCATCTTTTGGTGAACTATTTCTTTAATGTATCTCTTTGAGTTGTTAATTAATTCAGCAGCATCCAAATAGCTGAACATTTTATTAACACACTTTTGCGATGCTGTGTGCTGTTTTAGAGAGCTGCAGCAGGCCTAGCTGCACGTAGTGAGGATTGTGGCCCAAGATCAGATGGTTTGGATGGTATAGGTGCTAGTGAACCCGAGCAGTCACACTCCAACACCAGCACACTGACTGAAAGAGAACCCAGCTCCTCTAGTCTCTGCAGCATGGATGAAGAACATCTCACCGATATCGAGGTTGTTCGACGGGTCCTGTGCTCCTCCAGAACCAATGTCAACTTCATCACAGAGATCTTTCGTCAGGTAACTCACCCAAGAGGACAAAGAGCTTTACATAATAGGAACTTGAAGTACTTTAACAAACCTAAACATCAATTTAAAGAGAAAGAAGTCTGAGCCATATTGAAGAAGTAGTGATGAGAGTGGTTCATTGTTCTGTTGTCAGGGATGTCTGTGTGCTATTGTGAGATGTATATTTGATAATGTTCACAAAGAGGAATCGTTATGTTTCCGAACATCACAGTTCTGTCAAAGTGCATGTTCAACATGAACAGACACTTCTGTTCCACATTGTGAAGTTCTCAAATAATGGCAAACCAACATTTAAAGGGCAGGGTGACCAATAAAATACTGATATACACAATACAGTGTCAAAAAAGAAATGCGCAAAATAGCTCAAATGAACACATTTTACACTATTTACTCAGAGTTCAGAAACAAATTGAACACAGAAAATATGCATTATCTTTTGTCAAGGCTCTTGGTTGAGTTGGAACTGACATAAGGGGAAGGCATATCACTAATCTCCCAGTCTCTAACCTTTGTTGTTGTGAACTGTAAGGAATTTACTGATTTTGAATTTAAAGGCACTGTATGTAATATTTTTACTGTACTAAATCATAAAAAGACAATAATATGTCATTAGAGAATTAGGAAACGTGCTAAGTTGAAATACTGGCTTCTCCGATAACAACGCTACAGCCAGTATATTCTACTTTGAAGTTTCCATTCCAGGCCAGAATTTCTGTTTATGTTTTGTCCTGTGTGATTCCGCCCACTGCCCACTCACCAATAGTATTTCAACAACAGCGGGTTGCCAGATTTGAACAAGTTTGTAGGCAAACAACACTGGGTTCTGCAGCCATGGAAGTTTGCAAACGAACTGGGTCAGGGATAACCGATTCCACCCGACCTAAAAAGCCTCACCATCCATCTAAAAACCACCATGACCAGAGGCATGGGAAAACGAGGATAAATATTGGAGATGCCTTTGGATGATGGATACTGCTTAAAGCCCAGAAATCCTTTAAAAACGGATGCCAAATTGGCTAATTTCCGTGTCAACATTCTGGCAACCCACATGACCTTCGAGTCTGCGGCGGGTAGACAACTCTCCAGTATTTTTAATTTGGACTGCAGTACCTATTTCAAATGCTTTTTGTCAATCTTACATATAGCACCTTTGAGAAACCTTTTGTTGGGAAGGCTTGGCTCATTTAATATTAATTAGGTTTTGTGAGTAGAAGCTCAAGGAACCATGCAACAATGGTGTGTCCTATGTACACTGTAATATTCATAAGCCACACTTTCACTATAATAGAATTCTAAATCTATTATATCTAAATGTGCTTCCTGGATTGCAAAGGGTACTTTTTATTATTTTACTAGTAAAGTAGGGATAGTAAGGGAGAGTTCACCCAAAAATGAAAATTCGTATAATTTACTCACTCTCATGCCATCCCAGATGTGTATGACTTTCTATCTTCACCAGAACACATTTGAAGAAAAATATCTCAGCTCAGTAGGTCCTTAAAATGCAAGTGGGTGGTGATCAGACCTTTTGAAGCTCCAAAAGTTAGCATAAACTTCATTGATACGACGCCAATATTTAGCATCGCTTCTGTCAGCAGCGGTATGTGCGTATGATGTAATTGCGCTGGCATGTTCATTCGAGAACTGACACAGGTGCATCACACCCAGAAGAGCAGCACAGTTTACAACTGAGTAGGAGGAATGCTGTACAGAAGTATCATTGGTTTTTGTTTAGATCTGTATTTGTGTCTGTTTGTTTTACACAATTGTGCGTTTGTGTGCTTATCCTGGATGTCTCAACTGTGAGAAAAATATGAGATTACGTCCGTAACATGCCATCACAAATACATCACATTTGAGACCACGTAAACTCATTAATTTGAATACATTAATTTAACCGCTGGAGTCGTAATGATGACATTTATGCTGACTGTCTGTGCTTTTTGGAGCTTCAGAAGTCTGATCCCCATCTACTTGCATTTTAAGGACCAACTGAGCGGAGACATTTTTCTTCAAATGTGTTCTGCTGAAAAACGAAACTCATACACACCTGGGATGGAATGCAGATGAGAACATGATAAGATCATTTTTATTTTTGGGTGAACTAATCCTTTCAGAAAATTGTTCCAGAACGGTTAACAACAGAACTGTGCGTCATGAAGTTTTTTGCTCCAGGTATTTAAGAATGGAACCGTTCTGAACCCAACTGGGTACCAAGCTCTTCTGTCCTCTGCAATGTGTTGGCCACAAGCCACAAACCTCTTTAGCTTTTAGAGCTACTAATAGAAACCCAAATGCAGAATGCTTTATGCAGCCAAAATAATTAATGTCTTTAGTCACTGATATCTAAGTATATGCTTTTACCTATACACTGATTCTGTCTGTGACTGCAAAAGAATGTGCTAAATTCCACAGGCATTTCTGTTGCCCATGTGTGAGGCTGCAGCCATGCGTAAGGTGGTGCGTGTGTATCAGGAGTGGATCTCGCTCCAGGATAAGCCAGTGTTTATGAGAGAACCAGAGGAAGACAGATTCTCTGGCCAGCTGGACTCCACCCATGAGCAAGGAGCTGATAAAGAGGAAGAGGTGAGATAACAGAATAATGTTGAAGCTGTTATTTCATGTTTTGCCTTTTCAGCCTGTTCCCTACACTGCAAAAACACATTTCCTTAATTAGTCTTTTTGTCTTGATTTCTAGTAAAAATATCTCAACATTCTTAAAACAAGATAAATTTACTTTACAATCAAAATGGCATAAGCTCTTTTGTCTCATTTCCAAAAAATCGAAGGGAGTTTATTTTTGGGGGCCTGGGCAGCTCAGTGAGTATTGATGCTGACTACAACACCTGGAGTCGCGAGTTCGAATCCAGGGCGTGCTGTGTGACTCCAGCCAGGTCTCCTATGCAACCAAATTGGCTCGGTTGCTAGGGAGGGTAGAGTCACATGGGGTATCCTCCTCGTGGTCGCTATAATGTGTGGTTCCCACCACGAGGACTTGGAGCGCATTGGGAATTGGGCATTCCAAATTGGGGAGAGAAAGAAAATCTTTATTGTACATTTTTATTACACCATTTTTTATTTAAAGCATAAAGTTTCTAGATTTCGTCAGATTTCTCTGAAAACAACACTTGATATCTTATACTATTTTGCTTGTCAAGTAAATATATCTTGTTTAATGAACTTTTAGATATTTTTACTGTAAAACAAGACAAAAATACTAATAAAAAATAAAAAGGATTTTTTGCTGTGTAGTTTCTTTGCATCAGATATATTTTTGTCCATATCTGTAATGGCCAGTATCAGGATACATTTTTAATTGTCCTGCTGAGTTTCTTGTTATTGTAAGGTGATAATAATTGGAACTATTCTTTCCATTTGAAACCGTATTGTCTTTTTTTGCCATGATATTAGATTATTAAAAATTCAGGTAAAACTATACATTTTAAATATTGATTGTAATTTTAGTTATTAGCTGTAATTATCGTCTCGTTATTTTTCAAGCTTTATATATCCATGCATTCGAATCAGACTGCTGTACCTATTTACCCGATAATGCTTTTTGTTTTGTCTATTATGACGTTTTTTGTCTGTCTCAGTTTGAACAATCCAGAAACGCAAGTATTTGAGGATTATGAATCTATGTAATCTCATTCCGTACCCAGAACATTATACAGTAAAGTTCTCCAAGTTGAAATGCAGTGTGGGTGCCAGTAACTTGTATAGGTACTTTGCTGAATCAATTTGTGACATGTTTGTGTCTGTGTAGGATATGGGGCTCAATGTGTCCGTTCACAAACAAAACCCTAATTGGTGCAGGAGTAAATCATCTGACACTGAAGTCCACGTGCATGCTGGTGTCCAGGCCACACTACAGGTAACCACAGTCCCAGCCCTTACATGTCATATTTTACTTGTTCTCCTGGTGATGCAGACACCGATTTAGTGGATCATTTGTGATAATTGCTTGCACTCTAGTCTCATCTACTCGTCATTATCCCTACCTCACAGGTTTTCATCACCAACTCCTCTAACGTCTTCCTTCTGGAGTCAGCCAATGAGATGAAGTCACTTCTGGAAGAACATGTCGACATGTGCAAGCGTGTGCTGAACATATACCGCAGTCTGGTCATGCATGAAACCATGAACCAGAAGACCTGGTATGACCACTGAATTAAATCTGCATAATCAGAATTGAGTTAAGACTGCATGAAATGAACAGTGCACATAATGAAAAAGAAAACTATTTACAAATTATCAGTATGTCATCAAAATTGTCATCAGTATGCATTCAATTTGAAATTCCTTTTAAACAAATTTTCTGCTGATATAAATCAAGGTCATGTGTGCTGGGAATATTAAGATTTACCAATAATACCATAGCCTGTACTGGCGACCTGTCCAGGGTGTCCCCCGCCTTTCGCCCAATGTTAGCTGGGATAGGCTCCAGCCCCCCGCGACCCTGTACACAGGATAAGCGGTTGACGATGGATGGATGGATGGATGGACCATAGCCTGTTTTCACAATCCAATCAAATGCCAATGGATAAAATCTTAGCCCACCCTAGAATATTTACTGCAAAATATCCTGTTTTTCTATGAAATGCATCACTTTACAGAAGTTAAATGCATTGTGAATGCTGTTGGTCTCTCTGGAATCTACTCTGGTTTATAATGAATTATAAGTGTGTGTGTGTGTGTGTGTGTGTGTCTCAGGGAGCAGATCCTGTTGGTGTTGCTGAGAGTAACAGAGTGTGTGATGAAGAGGCCTCCGTCCATCATGCCTCATGGGAAGAAGAGTAACACTTTATCAGGCCGACTGGCAGGGGCCATTTTTCAGGTGCCACCCACCAACACAGCACAACAGCCAGCGTGCAAAAGCCACCGTTTACAGTATCCACATTTTTATGTTGTTAAACGCTAATAAACTTTGACAGCCAAACCAGATTGTTCAGATGTCATGCATCATTACCGCTTAGTCTTGTAATGTGTAGGTATAAAACTTGTTTGATTATACTATCAATAGTACAATAAAAGGAAAGGATAATACAGGAAATGTTTACTTATTTGTCCCCTTGGGTAATATAAATAAGTTTAATAAATAATAAAATTATGTAATAAAAATTAGGCTAATCTGTTTTGTGACACTTTCATTTAAAAAAATAATTGTGATGTTTTCCCTTTAAATATCCATTATAGCATGCAAAAGCAATTAAATCTCTTGCAGACGTGTCTGCGAGAAAAGAAAAATGTGTTTCTCATTGGTTTCTTTTTTTTTTTCTTCGCGCTGTGCTGGTTAAGTCTGCCCACACTAAAATCTCATTGGTCCAAAACCCACCTCCACACAGCTGTATTTTAAAAATGTTATGTTCTTTTTATTTTGCTTTCACATACTTGATGCTGGAAGCCTGTTTAAAACACTAGTGTTAGCAAGTGGATACAAGTACTTTGCTACTACAATAGTTCATATTCAGTGTGGTCTTTCTCTTCGATCAGACTCTGATTGTGGCCTGGATCAAAGGGAATCTGAACGTGTACATCTCTCGAGAGCTGTGGGATGACCTGCTCTCTGTTCTCTCCTCTCTTACCTGTTGGGAAGAGCTGGTCACCGAATGGTCCCTAACCATGGAAACACTTACCAAGGTATTAGCACGCAACCTTTATAGTCTGGACCTGAACGAGCTACCTTTGGACAAACTCAGTGAGCAGAAACAGAAGAAACACAAAGGCAAAGGTGAGTTTATTAAATATAAAATACTTTCACACATGCACACAGAAAAGTTTGCTCAAAGCAAAGTGAACATTGTAGATTTTTTTTTTTCTGCCAACATGATAAACAACCTATGGTGGTACTCATATTGTAGAAGAAAGCATTCTGTAAACATTTTGTGAATTGTGAGGGGGAACAACTGAATTTGGGGTCTGACTCAAACAAATGTACCAAGTGTAAAAGCAACTTGCCAACTGCCCTCCCTCACTGTCATATGTAACATGATATATTTTATTTCTTTGGCAATATCTAGGAGGTGCCCATGAGGGGCAGAAAATCGCTGTGGATCGTTCATTCTCCAAAGGCTGGAGTCGAGACCCACCAGGCCAAGTGGCTGCTATGAGACAGCGCAGTGCCACCACAGCTGGCTCACCTGGCATAGAGAAGGCGAGGAGCATCGTCAGACAGAAGACAGTGGGTGAGTCTGGATACCAGACCCCTCCTCTTCTCTCTTCCTGTCAATCTAAAACTATTTTAATCAAGATATTTTAAAAGCCACAGCCTTGGATGGTGATTTTATCTGAATGACTCTGTTATACTGGTATAAAAAATAAATAAAGATGAGCTAAGATGAGATATTTACAAGGAGAGAAAATGACAGGTTGAAATTTATCTCCTTTCTTGGGCTGCACCCCAGTCTGCATACTTCTACTTCTGCACTATTAGTATGCACTTCAATAATCACTAGAAATGATGTAGTAACAATAGTACAGGAACATACAAAAAGTTCATAAAATTGTCTTGATACCACAGACTCCTTTTTGGGGTCCTGTTTGAGTTAAAGTATATTTAAATGAATGATACATTTAAGGAAATACTTTCAAGGAATAGTTTGCCCAAATATTTAAATTCTATCATAATTTACTCGCCCTCATGCCATAGCAGATGTTTATGACTTTTTTCTTCTGCAGAATACAAACAATGGTTTTTAGAAGAATATCTCAACTCTGTAGGTACATACAATGCACGTGATACAAACTTTGAAGCTCTAAAAAGCAAATATAGGCAGCATAAAATTAATCCATACAGACCAAGATGAAACTCCTTTTTCACTATAAATCTTGACATCAGCAGTCTACTTGGTGATAATGATTTAAAGCTTGATTACACTTCCTGGCACTATCTAGTGCATCTAGTGCTTTTATTAAGTTTTTCTCCTCATGAATATTAATTCTAGATTTTACATAAATATGATGTTTGTGTATGTAGTCAGTGCTGTTTTGACATGCACTGGATTACGTAAAGCAAATGCACTTATTTACTTCCACTCTTTTTTATAATGCTCACTGCTTTCTGCCATCACTCTCTCTCTTTTTCTCTACCCTCTTTCAACATGTCTTTCTCTTCCCTAACACCTCCTGTTCTGTTCATCCATTACTCCTTATGTCTCTTTCAACCCCACTTATATCTCGCTTTCCTTCTTGTTGTCTTTTCTCTTTTTCTCTCTCTCTGGGTGTGTGTGTTGTAGCTCTGCGTAGTTGCTCTACGGGGGACAGTCTGCTGTCCTCAGCCTTTATTCGCAGTGCTAAAAGTGCACCTGTCCTAATCCACCCTGTACACCCTCTCCTGCCTGACTCTGTCCTCACTCCTCTAGCTGACGAGCTGTCAGGTAGAGCCCTTTACACTCGTATCGGCACTCTCGCCTCTGATTGAGTCCACGGCCCATGATTTTGCATGTATATTTATAGTATGTGTGTCTATATATGCACTTCCTGTAGAAAGCAGTCCCACCTCCTCCTTTAGGTAATGTGTATACATGGTGGTTCTTATTTAATAGACCTAGTAATTTGTATGTGTAGTGGTTTTCTCTGTAGACGTGAATGTGTTTGTGTGAGTGAAATGTGCAAGAATTTTTTATTTGTCCTTTTCATTATTATTGCTTGAAAGCTGCTCTATGTGAATTTATAGCCACATCTGCACTAATATGTTTTTGTTCGAAAACAAATTGATTTTGCTACGTTTGCACATCTCATCCAAACTGGAACAGTGTTTTCCTCCCCCTAAAATGAAGACTTTTGAAAACCCTCTTCAGCAGTGCATACTTTGGAAAACGATTATTTAAGGAAACAGAAAAGAGAGTTTTCAACTAAAAACATATTGGTGTGTATGTGGCCTATGTAAACTGTCAAGAAATGTCCTGGTCAGATTTCATCCCAAAATTAAAATGGAAAGAAATATTAATCTTTTGCATAAATACAATAAAGGTTTTTCTTTACAATTACATAGATTCTTGCAAATAAATAAATAATTAGTTTAAATGTATATAGTACTGTTAATGTATGCTTTATAATAGTGTTTATGGCACTGAATTTAATATATGCTACTTTTAATCATTTTCAGTACTGTAATACAATTCATTTTTTCCTATGGTACTGAGATTTAAGTGGGCAAATGTGCTTAATAATCATGAAAATTATTCCACAATACAAACATTTACCTAATAATTGGCTTCATTTATATGCAATATATATTGTTTTGGGCTTGGGAGTGATGTTACCTGGGCATTTCTTCATAAGATTCACCCAGTGATCCTTTTGAATCCCTCATGTGTGTTTGTATCTGTGACTGATAGTCTCTTTACCCTTGTTAATTGTAGTATTATTCCTCTTGCACTTTACATCACCTCTAAACATTTTTTATTTTTATTCAGTGGTAGAGTAGTATTGTACTTTAATATAGTGTAGTACAGTAGAACCCCTCTTCACACACAGATCTTTTGAGAAAAACATGCTCTACAAGTTTACCTTTTGTCTGCATTTTTTGGCTATCAAGTTTGTATGGATGGTTAGATATCTATCGGGTAAAATAACAAAATGGAAAAAATAAGTGTTTCCCTTTTCTTGTTTGATATGAGTTTCAGTTTGTTTATTTTTTGTGTTTTAATCATGCATGTATTTAGCATGTACAGTGGTGTTGTACATGGATCAGTTCATATTGTAATACCTACTTGGTTTTACATCACCTTATAGGTATCTGAAATTACAAGTATATACTTTAATTGCTTGTTACTTAAAGGGCTAGTTCACCTAAAATTTTAAATGCTGTCATAAATTAATCACCCTCATAATTATGTCACCAGCATGTTTTTCCAAGCCTGTATGACTTTTTTTTTTTCTTCTTCTGTGGAACATAAAACCAGATGTTTCTAGCTGCAGCCAGCATTCCCTTTCATTGCATTTTTTTCTGTACAATGAAAGTGATTGTGATTGAGGCTAAGTCATAGATGTTTGGAACAACATTAGGTAGAGTAATGATTATAAAAAAGGTTAATTCTTAGGTAACTTTTTCCTTTAACAAAAGGTATCTATGCCTAAACACACTTCTTGTATCCTTAAGCACATGCTGATTGTCATTTCTCTTCATGTTTAGACATGGAGGAACCTTCTATGGCCCCGCGTGGGCCGCGGATTCGCCACTGCTCTCAGAGTGAGGAAACTCCATCGTCAGAGGTTTTCTCCTCTTCCGGAGACCTGGAACAGCCCCCTCTGCCCCGTAGCAGCAGCGCCTCTGACATCATAGAGCCCTTCATCACTGAGCGGGTCAAAGGTGCAGTTCCTGTCTCTGACAATCCCTCTAACTCCACCCAGTTTACCACCACTGCCAACTCCCCCCACTGCTCACCGTCCCCACACCAGTTCACTGACCCACACCCACCCCCTGACAGCCAGGCATCCCTGGAGGTGGGCGAAAGCATCTATGACCATCTCTGCCAGATGCCAGGGCAGCAACCCCCCTTTATCGCTAATTGGTCCTGTCCAGCTGCAGCACAGACCAATCAGATCGAGGGAGAAGGCGAAGAGGACGTCTTCAGCGCTTTCAGGGAGTTTTGTAGCAGGGAGAACATGGTAGGCAAAATTGGGGAGTTTGGGGAGAAAATTGAGGCAGGTGCAGATAGTAGACATGTGCCGTTCATGGAAAGTAGGGATTGGGTGTTAGAATGGGATCGAGAAATGGAACAAAGCGAAAAGTGTTTTTATGAGTGCTTAGAGCAGTGCGATTGGGATTTGAGTCTTACGCAGAAATGTTCTAGCACGGAGGGTCCAGTAGAGGACAGGAAAGCCACACATTTACACCGTCAGAATGCTACGGACAGGGCTAGTGAAAGCGAACACAGCCCACCGCCATCCCAGCTTGCATCGAGGCCTAAGCTCTCCAATCCTGACCCCAAAAAGCGGCACAGCGGTGGGGTCCATGTCATTTTCCGCCCGTCCACGGAATCTGTGCAGTTTCACAACCCCCTGGATCCCAAAGAGGCTCACTGGAAGACACGGCTTCGCCGTCTCGGCCACTTTAGCAGCCACTCGGTTGGGGGAAGTGGGGCAGCGGCGAAGGTCAGAGAGGGCGTGGGGGAAGGGGTCGCCTGTTGCGAAACTGTGGAGCGGGATCGAGGCTCTATCAGCGGGGCTAGACGTGGCCGTCTTGGCCGCCCGTCTCTCCGCCCGCGGGGTTCCCGCTCCAGATCTCAGGAATCAGGGTGTAGCCCCTCACGGCAGCAGCAAGTGGCACTGTTGGGTGGGGTGTATAAGTCTATGATTCATGCTCTCTCCAAACCCAAGGCCCAGGCGGTGTCGCCCCAGCACCAAGGCAAAACACCCGCCTCTGAGGCACACCTTAAGGACCTGTACGCTCACCTAATGGGCTATTTTGGAAGAAAAATCTCAGGTGAGCACTCAATAGGCTTGATTCCCTCTCACAACTTGGAAGACATGAAAAAATGCACCTGTCCGGTTTCCCTTTTTTCTTTTCTTGTGACTGTTTGATTTTTGCTGAATGCGGATTGAATTGAAGCCTCTTTTTGTATTTTCTTTTCAAGTAGCTCAATTCCAAAAAACAGACTCCCAAAATACCAACGATCCCCCACCTGTGGGACGGCTTCCCCTCCTCCTCAAGCTTCTGGGACCTAATCTCTGCTGCCCCTCTTCCCCTGGATGCTGCATGCGACCTCATGCCTACCTCCCCACCCTCTCTCAATCTCTCACATACATAAACATACATGTTCACACATTCACATTTGCACACACTTAATATCTGAACTCTGAAGAGATGAACATATGTTTTCTAATCTAATATTATGTATTCTAACCTATGTGATTATTAATATTGTCATTTCAGCATACAGAAAATATCCAGCCAAAGGAAATATACAAGTTATTTCTACACAAGTTAAGCTCTATTAACAATATCTGTATCATGCTGTCAATAAGTTTGTAAAAACTAACATAAATCACATTTACGGTACTGCACTTTCAATGGAAATCTATTATAATCATTTAAATGCACACAGTTCGAAGTATACTGGCAAAACTGGAGATCAATGAAAAATTGCTTACAAACTTTAATAGCAAAATGAAAATCTTTCAACTCATTATGAGACCATGTGAAGCCAGTTAAGTGGTAACTAAGTACTAGGATACCACAAAATGTCCTTAAATCTCTTAAAAACTGTCCTTAAAGCTCTTAATGGAGCACCCACGGGAGTTTGTAAACTCCACCCACAGGAAGTATCATCTATAAAAGTAGGTCCTCTGCTAAAAGAACAATCTAGACAACATCACCAAAGCTCATTACAGATGTTTTTCCATGAAAAAATGTTAGCAATTTGAAATGATAATTTCTGCTTTTAAACCCTCTGGAATGGATTGCCTGATAGACTTTCATTATAAGTGCATAACTGTAAACACGATTTCTGTTTGTTTTCACAAATTGAGTCAACATTATTGTCTCTGTAATCTGGTTATAATGTCACATATGTGGTTGATAGAGCTTAACTTGGACTCTGAATTTTCTTAGTTTATGTTGCAGGCACTTTTTTGGGGGGAGTCTGCCAGTAGATGGCAGCACTTTCCCTTTGAAGAGTACTGTGTTAGGGTTCGCCTTGTCTTGTGATGGCGAAAAGATTACATTATTTGAGTGTTACATGGCGAAAAGATTACATTATTTGAGTGTTACAGTTTGATTGTGCAAGCTATTAGTAAATCAGGCCATCATAACTTGTCACAGCTTGTAGTTTGAACTAACTAAGGCTGTGTTTCCCAAAGGCATCGTAAACCTAAGTAGATCATAGGTGTAATTGGTGCCAATGGACTCTACGATCAACTTAAGCTTGCATGATTTCAGGAAATGCAGCCTAGACCTCTAGCAGTATACAAAGCTCAAGACACAGACTCCACCATGCATCTTATCAGAGAGCTGCCGTGGTGTTTAATTTTTAACCAGTGCTCCCTAACTCTGCTTTTTGAGATGAAGGCTGTCTTGTCTTACTGTGGGTGGCTCCTTTAACATACTCACTGCTATCTCACTTTAACCACAGTCGCCATAATGGCTACTAACTCCTAGGTTTGGACTTCCAGGGTTTGCTCTCTCTGTCTTTCTGTCTGTCTCTGTTTGGGGTGAGTAACTGCATCGCTTCACTGGATGAAATCAGTTTTGTGGTTGGCCTCCATTATGGATTTTGTTTTTTCTGTGTGTTCTGGTTGTTTATTTTTGTAATGTTTAAGGACTCTATTGTGTTTCAAGTACAATAGTGTTGAGTTTTTACTCCCCTCATTCTCATTATAACAAGCACATTTTGAAGGCTTGTTGAAGTCGTAGATTTGTGACAGCTTTTTCTATCGTTCACCCCCAGGGTTATTCATTTTTACAGTAATGTATATGTAATGACTGCTTTCCTACCAAAGAGATTTATGATGTAGGTAGTTGATATAGTTATGACATTTTCCATGAACCTTTTTTATTCAACATGTAGACACACTGCAGGACACTGCTGAAATTGCTTGAAACTTTCATATCAACTACCAATTTAATTTGAATGGGTTGTCACAATATACTGTAATTAATGCCTTTAAATCAATTACTATTTTTAATGTCAAAGAAGATGCTAAAAAGAAACTAAAGCTTGAGAGTAAAAAACTCATGGCACTATTGTAAAGTTGAATTTATTTTCTCACTGTCCCCAAACTAAAATATACTAATTAAGAATTATTTTCAAGAGTTGTATACAGAAGCAAAAGTCACTATTTAGAGGAAATCAGTCAGTTAATGTCACTCTACTTGGTCATTTGTGCTTGCCCTATATGTTCTGTGTGGCCAGTGTCATCCTCTGTTCTCATCTAAGTTACTGACAAGGATTTTGTGCCTGTTGTGTATCTGAAACATAGCCAATAAAGATGAGCTGTCACCAAAAATGAGGCCCATGTCCAATGATGCTGGCAGCAGCAACCCAAACGTCAGCGACCTCATGGATGAGTTCATCCAGGAGAGACTGAGAGCCAGGGGAACCTCTGTATGTCTACACTACACAGTATATTTGGTTAACTGACCGTTTTATGCTTCTGTTCAATCGTAACACATCCAAATAATAGAGTTGTTCATTCTGGTCCAGAAATGTAATTGTGCACACATGGGGCCTGCTAAATAAGTATTCAAGAATTTAAAGACAACTTGAAAAACTATTCGCAACACACTTAACTTCTGTAATATGGTGGTATTCTGAGTGCGACAGAATATTCAGCAGGACGGGGCCTGATTTTATACATCAACCTTGTATTTACATTTTGATGATTTTCATTATAAAAGTAAACCTTTAGAATAACTAATAATTTTCTTTCAAGTAACATGCACAAATGTATCATATATAATAAGACCATAGACATCAGTGTTGTCAATGTGTTTGCCATTATCAGGGCATGACCAGACGTGGCAGTAGCCCAGGCAGTCTTGAGATCCCCAAAGATCTGCCGGAGCTCCTGAACCGTCAGAATGTCACGCGACCTGCAGACGACCCTGGTGTGCCCTCTGAGTGGACTTCACCAGCTAGTGCCAGTGGAAGTGACCTCGTAAGCTCAGACAGCCAATCAGAATCCTTCAACGCGTTTCAGTATGACAACAAGTTTGAAAGTAAGTGCATTAACAGGTTTAATTGAGCTGACCGAGACAATCCATAAGGCTGTGTTTAAAAGCTGACAATGTGTGTATTTGTCTACAGATTTCAGTTTCAATCCTGAGTCGTGTGCTCTGGGCTCGGTGGGTCAGGATAGTTTGGGAGGAGCAGGGCACACCGCAGAGGAACAGGAGCTGTCTAGCCTCACCACACTGCATATTGACTCCGAGACCAGCAGCCTCAGCCAGCATGGCCTATCTGCTGACACCGTCACCATTGCTGGTACATTCTCTCACTCACATAACTTATGTGGCCTAGTGGTTGAAGATCTAGGGTGGTATTTGAAAGGTTTTCCTTCTCCAAAAGTTTGATGTAGTTGGTAAGTGGAACAAGGACCATCCCTCTGGGGCTGCTTGGATTGTGTGTTTTCCTTAAAGGCCAAAATAAGCCCATTGCTTGCTTGTCCGGAGATCAAACCAGGGCTGGTAAATAAAAGGTTACTAAGCTTTAACAACTGCACCACCAACAAGCTGCTGTTGTATAGTCATACATGTGCTGTGAAATGCCTCTGTGTTGATATCTGAGAGATGATGCCCTTGATATTTCCTCAGGTTCAGAGAGTGCGTCCCCAATGCACTCGCTAGGAGGTTCTCGATCACAGACGCCGTCCCCTGCCACACTAACAACAGAACATGTCCAGCATAAAGACCTGCAGCTGGATGAGAAAATGCACCACTCAGTCCTTCAGACCCCCGATGACCTCGGTAATGTCCCAGTTGTTTTGGAAAAACATCACACTGTCACTGTTTTAATAAGTATTGCAATAAAGATTTCCTGTTTGTTGTCCCGCTCAAGTTGAATTCAGATTTATTCCCCTTGCATACTTTACTGGACAGACTTGTCAAATAATATTTGAGCTAGTGCATTATCTGTTTTGTTCTGATATTTTTTATATCTTTGTAATAACCATGCCTATCTGTGCCTTTCAGAAACGAGTGAGTTTCCAACAGAGGACTCCAGTGTGATGGCTGGAGGCACTCTGACTGGCTGGCACGCTGACATTGCCACAGTGATGTGGAGAAGAATGCTAGGCATTCTGGGAGATGTCAACTCCATCAAGGACCCTGAGATCCATGCACAGGTCTTTGACTACCTCTGTGAACTCTGGCAGAACTTGGCCAAGGTGAGCTCACACACACACTCAGACAGAGTCTTTCAGAGTGCTCTCGAAGAATGATTTACAGTGCTGTTGAGAAATCAGATTGTACTGAAAAGAACGTCCTGTGTGTCTGTTTTTTCCATCTCTGTAGGTCAGAGACAATCTTGGGATATCGCTTGACAACCAGTCGTCTCCACCCCTGCCTGATCTGATTCCACCCTTACGGATTCTGACTCCCTGGCTTTTCAAAGTGAGTTCCTTTGTAATTTACCTTTTCCAGTTTGTCTGTCTGTCTGCCATTCTGTCTATCAATCTTTCAAGCTATCGTTCCATCTATTGTTCTGTCTGTCTACCTATCGATCTATCTTTCTATCTGTTGTTCTGTCTATCATTGTTTCAGTCGATCGATTTATCGTTCTATAGTTGTGTTGGTCTATCTATCGCTCTCTCTGTCAGTCTATCTATAGAGCTATCATGTCTATCTATCGAGCTATCGATCTTTCTATCTGTCTATCTATTGAGCTATCTTTC
The DNA here is from genome assembly GCF_025860055.1 of Xyrauchen texanus. Classification (NCBI taxonomy): domain Eukaryota; kingdom Metazoa; phylum Chordata; class Actinopteri; order Cypriniformes; family Catostomidae; genus Xyrauchen; species Xyrauchen texanus. The sequence goes on from NC_068297.1 coordinate 6,625,345, forward strand.
TGTCTATCGTTCTGTCTTGTCTAGCGATCTATTGTTGTATCGTTCTGTTGTTGTAACGGTGTATCTATCGATCAATCATTCTATTAATATATAATTCTATTAATCAATTGATTGATCTATTATTCTGTTGTTGTATCGGTCTTTCTAGCTATCGTTCTATCTGACTTTCTATTGATATATCATTCTAAAGATGTTTCGGTCTGTCTGTCTTTCAATATGTTGTTCTATCTGTCTGTCTTTCTATCTTTCATCAATCTACTTTTCATTTTCCCTCATGGGAAGAAGGAAGTGTCCATCGGTCTTTTTATATAGCGATTTATGTCTATCTTGTCTTAAACTCCTCCCTGTTACACTCTCTATTTTCAGCAGCATAACCACATTCTTAACAGATTAAAATGTTTTTTTTTTTTTTTTTGGTCTTGTAGTTGTCTGTGACGTGGTATCTGTTGGTAAAGGTTTTAATCAGTCATTCTGTCTGTGCAGGCCACTATGTTGGGTGAACGCTATAAACAAGGAAAACTTCATGCCTATAAGCTCATTTGTAAGATTATGAAGAGGAGACAGGATGTTTCTCCAAACTCTGACTTTCTCACACACTTCTACAACATTATGCACTCCGGCCTGCTTCACCAAGACCAGGTTAGAGTTTGTGTGCTATCCATATATGCCTCTGTATGTGTGTGGACTCTTGTTTAAAAGTACAAAGGTAATTGTGTGTGTAATTTGACTGAGTTAAAGTTACTTCAAGTTGTTTGTTTTGTTTCACAGGACATTGTGAACACCATAATCAAGCACTGCTCTCCACGCTTCTTCTCAATTGGACTTCCTGGTGCCACTATGCTCATACTGGACTTCATCGTGGCAGCAAGCCGTGTGACTGCCTGCTCATCCCTGAATGTGAGAAACCAGCATACTGTTTCCAGATATCAATGTCACTACACACAAATATCCATATGTAACTTTGTTAATTGAGAAGTTGCAGCCATAGTTCTTTGAATGCATATGTGCCGCACTTTCATTCTTACATCTCCTCCCTCAGGCTCCTCGGGTAGAGGCTCAGATCTTGTTGGGTTCCTTGGTGTGTCTCCCAAACCTGTACAAGGAACTTCCTGCCCTGCACCCCACAACAGCTGACATCATCATGACAAAATTCACAGATGTCAAGGTATCATATCCTATTCCAGGATTTCACACAAAATTTAAAAAATAAGTTTAGAGACTCCTGCATTTTGTACCATTTAATTGAGCTTCATCCTGTATGAATGCCCTTTAAGAAATGCATCTGATCGGAGTCTGATTGACATGACCCTATACCAACATAATTATACAGAACTCTTTAAAGGCATAGTTCACCCACAGAGGAAAATTCTGTCTCATTTACTCACCCTCATGTTATTCAAACAGGGACTTAAAACTAAATGTTTTTCATTTTGGTTCATTCTGAGCAAAAACTGTATTTAGTCGTTGTGGTTCAGAAGTTCCGCAGTCTCCTTTCCAAAAGGTTACTGGTTAGAACAAAATAAAAAAAAGGAAAGGTCTTTTGATTTTGCTTTGTGAATTTATCATAATTCTCTGCACCTCCCCTGACATGCCCTGGCACGCCTCCTGGTTTGAAAACTTGGATTTACAGAATGCGACATCCACAACTGGTAATTAGGCAAAGAAATGTGTGATGCAGCGGTTTTCTTCAGGATCGAAGCACATGTTTTATTTTTTAGGCAACATGAGCTGGTGTTGTTAATGAAAAAGTTACATTGATAAACCCTTTGGCCTTTGGTTTCATGAAAACATTATTGGAACTAAATTAACTGGTTATAACCGATAACCAGCATTTGGAAAAAAAATAAAAATTAACTCCGGAATAATTGAAAATGACTTAGTTGTCCTTTTTGGTTAGGTTCTGCAAAACATTTAGTTAGTTTTCTTTCCTTGAACCATTTTTAGTCCCTTGCTCCAAACCCCTATGCCTTACTCTCATCCATGGAACAAAAAAGCAGATGTTAGGCAGAATGTTGGCCTTAGTCACCACTGACTTTTGCTCCTTTTTCCCTATACAATGAAAGTGAATGGTGACTGAGAAAGTATACAATTTTGAACATCCTTATTCAAAATAATCTCTGAAATTTTATGCTGTTACATTTGATCACCTACCTTCAATCAGGACTTCCTGGCGTGCTCGTATCTGTAGCTTGTGTTTAACCTCGGGATCAACTGCTTGCCATTATGAAGATCCAAGTAGCTGAATGTATGCTGCTCCCTTGGTTGTTTAGAATGCATGGAAATGTGCTGTAATTGTTCCTGCCAGCACTAATGTGGTAATGGGTAATCAGTAATGCAGGCAGCATTGAGGCAGGCTCCACAGGGTTGTTGTTATTGTGTTGCCGTGTTGTTCAGAGCGACGTTAAGGACCTAATGCCATGCGAGCAGGTGTCTGTATCTCAAATGTAGAAATTCACCTGATGGCATCTGATAACCAGGAGCAGGCCATGAATGACAAGACTGTCGTTAACGTGGTCTTCTTTCTCTGTGTGTGTGTGCACAGATGCTTCTTTTCCAGATGGTTGCATATGTCATGTTCAGAGTTGTCAGTTTGCCGGTTTTATGTCAAATGTTGTGCCTGTTGTGAGCGGCTTGCTCTGTATCTGGTCATTATCTGTTTGTCTGTCTGCATTATCTCGCTCTGTGCATCTGTGTCTCTGGTGGGAAAGTGTGTGTGAATGTGCTGTGTGAAAGTCTATGAGGCAAAGAAATGAGTGTCGTATAATCTGACTCACTAGATGGAATGAAATTGATCTGTATCAGGATGTTGCTAGTTTTCTGAAAAGATTTTCTGAACTGATATTTTCTAGTCCAGATTTATTTAGATAAATTGTATGTATTAATGAAGAGTCAATTGGTATTTTTCTTTTTTGCTTGTTTTAGGAGCATATAATCAAGGACATCTTGACTTCTGCCAGAGACGAGCCTTCTGCCCCAGCAAGGTGCAAGCCCAAACACACTCAACATGAACACTTTCATAAGCACGAGGTTAATGGAGCTCAACAGTGACCACCCATTTTTTTAGCAGTTTATACAATTTAATATTGTTGTGTTTTCCAGGTCAGTGCATGCACCTTGTCAGATTCGCCTTTGTTAAAGCAAACAAGCCCTGTGCCAGACAGATTAATAACTCATGATGTACATGATGGTGGTTTGGTTAATGCTCAAATCAGTGCAGTACTATGTGTCTGGTCAAATCTAGACAGATTAAGAACAGTGTCATTTAAAGTAATCCAGATCTTAGTAAGATTAGAGTGGATTTTATGGGTCTCTTTAGAAGCCCCCATAACACCCTGTAGAAAAAGTTTGGATGTTTTTGGAAAGCCTTGTTTCTTAGAAGGGACAGACAGGAGACAGAATTAAACATTTAAAAAGGTCAGAGCTGTGGCCGAGTGATTATGGCACGTGCTCCAACACGTAATTGAGTTATGTGCCCAAGTTTGACTGCAAGTTCATGTCTGGCTCATGACATATTCTGCTCCCTTTCCTCCTCCTCCTTGCTATAAAATAGAGTGTGTGTGCGTGTGCGTGTGTGTGTGTGTGTGTGTGTGTGTGTGTATATATGTATATATGTATATACACACACACACACACACACACACAGCTCACTTTGCACTTTATTAGGAAGGTACAGCTACATATTCATGTAATTATCTAATTAGCCAATCATTTGACAGCAGTGTAATACATAAAATCATGCAGATACAGGTCAGGAGCTTCAGTTAATGTTCACATCAACTGTCAGAATGAGGGAAAAAAGTGATCTCAGTGATTTCAAACATTGCATGATATTTGGTGCCAGACAGGCTGGTTTGATTATTTCTGTAATGGCTGATTTTTGCGCACAACAGTCAACAATGTGGCCAAAAACAATATAACATCCAGTAAGTGGCTGTTCTGTGGACGGAACACCTTGTTGATGAGAGAGGTCAACGGAGAATGGCCAGACTGGTTCGAGCTGACAGAAATACTATGGAAACTCGGATAACCCCTCTGTACAATTGTAGTGAGCACAATAGCCAATACCAATAGTTAATACCAATCAATCATTGCTTGAATGCCTTCATAGCCAATTTTCTAATGGCTACTTCCAGCACCATAATGCAACCATTTCTCAAACTGGTTTCATGAAAATGTCAATGAGTTCACTGTTCTTCAGTAACCATCCCAGTCACCGGATGTGGTAGAACGGGAGATTTGCAGCGTGAATGTGCATCTGACAAATCTACAGATATTACATAATACTGTCATGTCAACATGGACCAGAATCTCAAAGAAATTTTAAAAAAATCCATCCCAGGAGGAATTGAAGCTGTTTTGAGAGTAAAGAGAGGCCCTACCCAGTATTATTAAAGTGTTCCTAATAAAGTGCTCAGTGGGTGTATGTATGTACAATATGAACAGGGTGTATGTATACTATATATACCTGATATGTGTGTGTATATACAGTATATCAATCTCGCTGTCTGTTTATCTATCTGTCCATCTATCCATCCATCCAGTATATATACTGTATACATACACATTAAAATAATAGAAATTACAGATTAATATAAACGTGTGTGTGTGTGCGCGTGTATATATAGATATATATATAATATGTTATTTTTCTATGGAAAGAGTATTTCTTATATATACACACACACACCTGAAGGCACTTGACAGGATCCAAGAGTCCATAATAGTAGCTCACAAAAGTAATCCTTTTTTTTTTTTTTTCTGTTTCAGGTGTGTGGCACTCTGTAGTCTGGGGATCTGGCTCTGTGAAGAGCTTGTTAATGGCACTCAACACCCGCAGATCAAAGAAGCCCTTAATGTCATCTGTGTCACTCTCAAGGTAATATATGCTTAGTTATATAACAAAAGAAATGCATATATGTTGCTTTTAAACATTGATGTTGCATCTGTGTTGTAAAATAGCCGTCAGTGGCAATGTAAGTGAGCACAGCACAGAAATTATGGCATTGCTCATGGCCTGAGTCTTCTGAAGCCATTCCTGATGCCTGGGCTTACTGCACTGGCACAAGTTTGTTCTGCTCATCCAGAAAAAGATTATTCCATACTCCCTGCAGCCACCCCTACCAGCCGTCCTAAATCTGGACCGTCAACATGTTTGGCTACTCTGCTCCTCACAGACAGAAGGCTAATCCACTGAAGAATGCACGCTTCAGAGACTTCAAGGAATTATTACATTTCTGTCTGAAATCAAGGCTAGGGCCAACAAAACACACTCACATACACAAACTCTCCACTGATTAGATGAGTCAGACGGTAATCAGGTCGATTCTATAGGCTTATCTGTGAGTCAGTGTCATAGTGGAGGGTTAGACATGAGGGCCACTCTTTCTCTATTTTGGGTTTGTTCCATGAAGCAGAATAAAGCAAAGACTCATTCCTAGTCTTAATCGGCTCAGATAAGGCCCACGACACAATTTGCTGATTTGCCCCATACATGCCTTATAACCATTTTCCACCAACATGGTTCGGGTGCAGCTTCCTGGGCCTGTGCGAATTCTCTAACTGTTCCATGTAAAGGCCGTTCCGGGGCCCGAAAACCTTGTTCCACTTAACCCCAAAAGCTTGCTGGTCTCTATGCAGGAACAGTTTACATCAGGGGATGGAGGGCGGAATAATATTTTGTCACCATGGTAAAGTTTCCCCAACAACAACAGAAGTTACCATCTGCAGCAGGGAGTACTTCGCTCTATAACAACAATAAAAACAAAACACAAAATTATCAGACGTCAAAAGCCTTCAGGTAAGTCGACAAAACAAGAGCTCTACGTGCAATATGGTATTTACAAAGATCCGAGATAAACTAGAGAGATCGCAAAGGATAAAAAAAACTCTACTTGAATGAAGATACAGCACAAATTGATGCATGCTGCCTTCAAATGGACAATTGACCAAATCATAAACAAACTGAAAAACACTTAAGGGAGTACAGGGACCATAAGAAGGACATAAGCAAAAGTGAAAGTTGATGGAACATTGAATTCAGCCATTAACACTCTTGATAAACTGTTAATCGCCATTGTCCTCTGTAGCTGATCTCAGCAAGTTGTTATATTTGCCAACTTTGTTAGCTTTTCTTACATTTTGCTCGTATTTGATCACAATTTGTGGGCTTCTGCTTGTCCACTCGCCTTTTGAGGATATACCACAGGTTCTCTTTGGGATTAAGATCCGGGGAGTTGCCTGGCCACGGATCCAAAATGTCAACGTAATGATCTCTGAGCCACTTCATTATCACTCTTGCCTTGTGACATGGTGCTCCATCATGCTGGAAAATGCACAGATCATCACCAAATTGCTCCTGGATCGTTGGGAGAAGTTGCTTTTTCGGGATATTTTGATACCATTCTATATTCATGGCAGTGATTTTGGGCAGAATTGTGAGAGAGCCCACTCCCTTGGATGAAAAGTAACCCCACACATGGATGGTCTCAGGATGCTTCACTGTTGGCACGGCACAGGACTCATGGTAGCGTTCACCTTTTCTTCTCCGGACTATCGATTTTCCAGATGTCCCAAACAGTCGGAAGGGGGCTTCATCAGAGAAAATAACTTTGTACCAGTTTTCTGCTGTCCAATCATTGTACGTCCTGCAGAATTTTAGTCTGTCCTTAATGTTTTTCTTGGAGAGATGTGGCTTCTTTGCTGCCCTTCTTAACACCAGGCATTGTCCAAAATTCTTCGCCTCACTGTGCGTGCAGATGCACTCACATTTACCTGCTGCCAATATTGAGCAAGCTCTGCACTGGTGGTGACACGATTCCATAGCTGACTCCTCAGGAGGAGACGGTTCTGGCACTTGCTTGACACTCTGGGACATCCTGAAGCCTTCTTCACTGTAGTAGAACCTCTCTCCTTGAAGTTCTTGATGATCCAGTAAATGGTTCTTTCAGGTGCAATATTCTTTACTGCAATTTCCTTGCATGTGAGGCCATTTTGATGCAAAGCGATGATGGCTGCACGTCTTTCTTTAGAGGTAAACATTGCAAACAAGAACACAATGATTGGAAGAACTTCTTCCCTCCTTTTATAGCAATCAGTCTGCTCTTATATTCCAATCAGAATGATAGAGTAATTTCATCTTACTAGTACTCGTTCACACTTTCCCAGTTGCTGCTGATATGATTAGTAAAATTATGTTTGCTGGTCATTTTGTGCCAGGGCCAAAAAACTGTGAAATTTGGGTTTTTGTGATAGTTAATTTTTTTGGGCCAATGAAGCCATTTGCAATTTTTTAAAATGCATCTGATCACTTTTCACAATATTCTGGAAACAATGTGAATCAACACCATAACAACTGATGCAGAAAACTTTGCGAAACACAAAATGTATGTCACTGCCAATACTTTTGGCCACTTCTGTAGCACAGGCATGGCACGAGAACCATTGCAATTTTGGTGAAAAAGGGCTATGAGTACATTTAATGTTGCTGACAGGTCTGTTTTTAACTGTTTTTACATTCCTTTGCAGTTTTCTAATAAAACCGTAGCCCTGGTGGCCTCGGATATCTTGCACCTGCTCATAAACTACGTTGACGATCTGCAGAAGTTTCCACCCAACACTCCCAAAAAAATTGTGGAGGTAAAGTCAGTCACGAATTGGTTGAATTTTTTGTCAAGCATGTCTTTGAATTGTTAAGGTTAAATATGTAATTTCTACGTCACTGGCAGCACTAAACAGAATGACAAAAATACGTATTTTAAATACTCTCCCTATCTTCCATTGTTCAGTCAGACATGTAATCTTGCCCCAAACTCACACATTGATTGACCCATTGTTGGCTTAGTCAGGCCGCTCAAACAGATTGCAATTCCAAATGGTGCCATTAGTGGCACAGAAACTTTTAAATCAAGTAACATTACTTTCCTGCTTTTTTTAGGTCCTTATTGCAACCATCACTTATCTTCTCCCGGCCACAGAGTCCTCCCCTCATGAGCTGGAAAAGAGGGTAATTAAAAATAAAAACACACAAATAAACGCATACAACTGAATACAACTGTGAAATGAAAGCTTGTCCACATTTAGCCGACAGCTCCATGATATCACAAGCCCTGTTTATTAAAGGGACATTTCACCCAAAAAAAACTAATTTCAGTCATTTATCATCTTGTGAATGATTTTTTATCCTCTTATGAAACGCAGGATTTTTTTCCCCCCGACATCTCCAGGCTGCTTTTTTTCCATACAAAGTAGACCATATGACAAACAAAGCATGTGTTACCTAAATTGACTTGTGTGCTCTTTTCTCCAAGTCTTCTAAATTCATATGATAGATTTTTCTAAGGAACAGACCAACATTTTCAATATTCACTGAAAATCTTGCCTCAAAAACAGGGGCTTGGACATTCAGCTAAATATCTCCTTCTGTTTAACACAGAAAAAAAAAAAAAACACACAGGTTAGGAGATGACAAATGTAGTGAGTAGATATTGACTACATTTTCCATTTTGGGTGAACTGTCCCTTTAAATTGGTCACTAAATTAACTGGATAATTACATAATTATTTACCAGAATGTTAAAGCACCCATATTGTTTATATACTGTATATAATACTCCCTCCCTCCCTTTGTCTCTAGCTGGTTGTATCTCTGTTGCTGTGCTTGCTGGACTGGGTGATGGCTCTACCTCCAAAAACCCTCCTGCAGCCGGTTCAAGGAGCCTCAGACAAAGAAAAAAATGACAAATCTGTTCTCAGCTGCATCTATAAAGTAAGAGATATCAAGTCTGGGTAGATAATTGTACAGCTCGTGTAACATGAAATGTCAGAACAACTAAGTTGCATTAATGTGGTATATGCTGTACTACGGGGAATTTGCTTCACTTGGAAAGGTAATCACTCCCTTTTTGGAACACCTTTGTCCATCTCTCAGGTCCTCCATGGCTGTGTGTATGGTGCTCAGAGCTTCAATAACCCCAACTACTTCCCCATTCACCTGTCAGACCTGAGCAGCCCAGACTACGACCCTTTCCTACTACTGGAGAACCTTAAGGAGCCAGAACCCCTCCACTCACCAGACTCTGAACGCTCCTCCAAACTGCAGCCGGTCACTGAAGGTAACCATATGTCTTCTTTTTGTCTCCTCTACTTGTTTAGACCTTTCTTTTAAACTATAATGTGTTTATACATCTGACATTTCAACATTTGAGCAGGTATATTTTAAACCATGCCTTAGCCAGGTGACAAGATGTTTAGCTACTTATTTTTGGGTCAAAAATGACCTGTATAGAGTACAATAGATTTGCAGTAGATTTACAGGACACTGTGGCATTGGCTCACCTACATGTTTTCACACTAAACACAGGCTTACATAGTAGCGTTTTACCTAGAAACCTCTATGTAAGTTGTGGTGGTGCTACTAGTGTGCAGTACATAGACTGGATTTATAGTTCTTAAAATAAGCTGATACTTGGATTACTTGTGCATTTTTTTTGTTTCAAAGAAAAACACATCATGGTATTCTGCAATTTTAAACCATAGGAATATTGCTAAAAATGAACAAATACATTGTCAGCATTGTCAAATCAACATTGTGCAGTTGAAAAACTAGACATAACTTACTGTGTGTGTGCATGCATGTGTGTGTGAGAGAGAAATTGATCTTGCTACACACTTCACTCAAGTAAAAACTGCTGCAATGAAAACCAGCATTATTACCCCCGAACATAAAAGGTGTAGACAAAAATGTTGACTTTCCATAAAATTAAACAACTATTATAAAAACCTAAAACTTTTTTTACATATCAATTTAGTCAATGTTGAGGTGAGCCCAAAGGCATTTTCACTTAAATGTCGATGTTACAGCTGGTTAGAACAAAATTCGGATTGGGACCTGGTTAGGACCCCTTGTTAGAACACCATGTTAACCACCACCCATCACGGTTTCTCCCACCTTTGTCACCTTCTGGAATTAAAACAAGGAGTAATAGAACAACACTACTAGAACAAACTGAAAGCACGAGAATGAGTGAATGAAATCAGTTTGCTCCATCATGCAGGTTTCAGTGTGTATTTGGGAGTAGGGCAGCTTTGAGGTTGACAGCAGGGGCTGGTTTCCTGTGCTGCTGGTGCTATGTCTCTCTCCATCAGTTGAAAATAACTAATCATTACATCCCTGAGTGAGACATGTGTCCACCACTTTCCTACCTCCATTACTCTTGAAATTACTCCTAGCGCTGGATTCTCGGGATATCGGGGGAGGGAGGGTGGGTCTGAGGTGGTCCATATTTTGCTTCATCAGAGTAAAATCCCACCTTCCTCATCTCTCCACCCCTAATAGCTCCAGTCTAAGAATGTTTTGGCTCATTTAGGCACTGGAGAGTAACTGAATGTGATTTGTGTGGTTTGTTGATTGGGGGGAGTGGGCCTCTATCACGTCAAGTGTGCTGGTATTGGGCTGCTCTCTGCATGGTTCCTTTGTAAGTTCTAGCGTTGAGAGAGAGGGAGTGTCTCCATCAAGGGCATCTTACCAGCTCTGAGGCATCTGCACCTCTCCCCATGTATCCTGCATTCTTGATCACATCCTAATGTTCCTGTATTCATACCAGCTCCATGCACCTTCTCTCATCCCAGCTCTGCTGGAGTTTAACACTTATAGATCTGAAAATCACTACATCCCTGATGAAGCAAGTGCCTCAACTCTTTTCGTTTCCTTGTTTCTAACATCTTTTCACCATTGCAGCAGTCTCCTTTATTTTTATCATCTTTAAACCAACAATTTAAATAGTTACCCAAAAATGTATATTTAGTTGTCATTTACTCACCCTAATATTGTTTTAAACCCATATGACGTTCTTCTGTTGAGCACAGAAGGCTGCTCTTTTTTTCCATACAATGAAAGTGAAAGGTGGCAGAGACTGTCAGTCACTAACATTCAGCCTTACATCTCCTTTTGTGTTCTATGGAGCAAAGAAAGTACAGTACATGATATAAGTATTTACATTTTTGCATCTCTTTAAGTCAATTCACTTGATGTTGTCTTGGTATTTTCAGTGTTTTTAAAAGGTTTACAAGTATAATTTCTATATACTTGAATATGGAATGTACAGATTGCGTTTCAATAATATTTCAAATTAGCAATAAAATCTGACAACAATGGTATCATACATTTTGTTTCTTCAGCTCAAATCACACATAATGGTATTTTTCAGGCTGGTCCAGTTAATGCGCTTTCACATTCTAGAGTAAACAAACTACCAGAAAGGTGATTTGTTCTTTATTCTGAAGGACTTCCAGTGCTACAGCTGCCAAATTGAGTGTTACAATCTTCGCTTCATAAATGGGTTCACAACATGTCACAATTACCGTGAGTTTCCAACTTGTAAACAGATTTAACATCTTCATAGAATTGTAATTACAAGTTGTAAACTCTGACTTCACAGTCGTGACGTCATGCATAAATAACCAATATGGCAGCGGCCTCAACAGATTCTGTTTCACATACTATTTTATAAAGTTATTGTTACCTTAAGTGCTTTCTTTGTTCTTAAGCATTTTTAAAAAACATATTGAACTGATTTAATTAATGTAGCAAATAAGTAATTTGCTATTATAAACAACAACAATGCTGCAGATGGTTCTGTTTTGACATTATGAGTGTTTCTTTAGAAACAAATAACTTCAGAGGACGTGAACAGCTCCGAGGTGAATTTCAGAACTGCCATATCGTAGTTACAGTAATTCCGAAATGAACATAGCAGTAACCATGCTAAAATATGTCAAATAAAGCTGAGTGTACTACACTTTCATTGATAGCTGGAAGTATTATCACACTAGCCAAAATATTTCATAAATAAACATAAAATGGGCAGAGATGTGCACAAGTTTGTGAATGATGCTTGAAATCTGCTGAGCTTTCTGTGGTGTTCTGCAGATACAGATTCCATTTCCGCACATACCCTTTCTTACATATCTTTACATTTCTGTCTGTTTGTAGTGAAGAGCCGTATTCAGCAAGGCCTGATCTCAATTGCTGCACGCACAGTCATATCCCACCTGGTCAACCACCTGGGTCACTATCCGATGAGTGGTGGCCCTGCAACTCTGACCAGCCAGGTGTGTGAAAACCAGGATAACCCATACAGTGAAAGTGCAGACCTAACCCCCGAGCTATTTGATGCGCCCAACTTGCAGTTCTTCGTGCTTAACGGCACCACGCTGCTGTCCTACCTACAGATCCGGGCGGAGGATGGCCTGCCTGGAGGTGGTATGTCAGCTGGCCTCACTACCACTAGTGCCTGTGTACGTGTCATTGTGCGGGACATTTCCGGCAAACACTCCTGGGACTCAGCTGTACTGTATGGTCCACCCCATTGCATCACTCCAAATCAACCTTTGCACCTTTATACATCCTCCAATCTAGCTGGGGGTGGCCAAGATGAGGACAGTCTAGACCAAGGTAGTCAAGAGGAAGCAGAGGATAGAGCGTTTCAGGAGGATGATGAGAACCTGGAGTATCATGAAGAGGAGGTGATGGAGGACAAGGAGGAGGGAGATCTTGAAGAAGAGGACAAAGAAGCAGGGCTCGAGCTAATGGCCCCACAGGCCAAGCGACGGTGCCGAGCGGTAATCCCGAGCTGGGACTCCCTGCAGGATGGGGAGGATGCTCTGGATGAGATGCTGCAGTACCTGGGATACTCCAGCCCCGAGTGCCTGCAGCGAACCGGTGCACCGCTCAACATTCCAGCTCCGCCACCAACCTGTGTGTCCGAGAAGCAGGAGAATGAAGTCATCACTGCCATCCTGAAGCAGTGTGCTGAGGAGCAGGACTTCACAGTGCATCGGGGGAATGACCTGAACATGAGGGCAGTAGTGCAGCAAGAGCCAAACCCACAGAGACCCCAGTCAGCATTCTACTACTGCAAACTACTCCTCAACATACTGGGCATGAACTCCTGGGAAAAGAGGTAAGATTTCATCCATAACCAAAAGAACCCATAGGAAACATTGATATAGAAACTGCCAAGTGCACACACCTGCTTTCACATTGGGCAAAAGGTTAAGGAATTGGTTTTTAAATCTTAAGGGTTTCCCAGCAAACGTACTGGTTTTAACAGATTTGTTGCCTAGCGGTATTAAGTTTGGTATGGAACCTCACCTTGAAAAGATGGTCAGTCACAAAAAGCTGACCAGACTTAAAGGCCATGTGAAGTTCTTTAACGAGCACGGTTCGATTAGGTGTTTTTACATATTTCCTTCTAAAACAGAAAGTGGGGGGCGGGACATGTTGAAAATACCCAATAGGCTTTAGTTGACAGACGCCCATACACACACACACCCCTCTCCACCATGCTGCTAATTTCAGAGCCGCTTACAAGGGAAACTTGAGAAGCAATCTCAATACTGGCCAGCTTTTCCATTGACTTTTATAACCAAACTATGATCTGACAGCATTAATCCATAACCAGACCAACAAATGCACACAGCACATCGCGGTCTTTACTTTCAACGATGCTGGAGCCGTTTTGCAAGATGAATAACAAAAAACAGTAAAAAGTGAGTAAATGAAAATATATCTGTTTTGAATCACAATACACGAAGCATTAAAAATATAGAAACATCCGGCTGCACACAAAATATAAATAAAACAACTTCTTTCACATCCAGCTCCCACGTTGTCGTGGCCCATTCACAAGTGATCATCCATATGCCCTATTTCCTTCAAAGACAATTGTGAAAAAAGAAAAAGCACTGTGAGAGCTTCAGATGGCTGAAAGGTGATAATGGTCAGTCAGAACTCACTTTTTAAGTGATTCTTATGGGGAAATCTGTTTGGAACAACCCTACAGCATGGATTGTGTTCCCTTCAAAGTTCCCTGCAAAGGCATTATCAGCACCCATTAGAACAGCCAGGCATGCTGAACAGCTGTAGGGGGAGGGTCCATTTTATTTCTAGAAAGCATTTGAATGGACAAGGTTTCTGAAACTGTGACATCATGGGTGTTTCTGCTTCTGTTTAGCTGGAAGAGAGAAACAGCAGATTTTAAATGCCTGTAACTTCTGGAAACTAATTTTGTCAGCGTTTAATATTAGACTACCATAAAGATGACCTTAAAGCCTGTAGATATGGACTAAAACCAGCAAATATTTAAAATTTAAGTTAAAATTAAGATTTCATGGGGCCTTTAAGGCCAAAGTATAGTTTGTGTTTCCGTGTGCCACTACATCTTGAGCACAGTGTGCATAACACAAATTTCATCAGCACAGTATGCTCGTATTGTCCATGTGCAACCCATCTTTTCTCGAAACACGGACAGTCTGCGTCTGTGTGTCGTATGCTTGTGCGCCTGGCCTGGTCTGTACCAATAGGTATCGCAAAGAAGTCGTAGTGCACATACGTTAGCGCGTTTGGGCCAGCCCACGTGGAGAAACAAAGGATAGCCCAGCCTTTAAAGACATTGGGTTTAAAATTCTATTAAGTTTTCCTGCACATGTGTAAGGGTTTGTAGCAAACATAATTTGTAATGGTTTACAGTGTTGATGCAGGGTGCCATCTCCCTCTAACCAATCGGACCGCAGGATGCCACCATAACAAATCACTAAATTTAAAATGAGGCCCATTTTTTTTGTTTGCATATCAAAGTCACATTTGATGTGTTGTCATGATTTATTATTGCTGTCTTTATTGAATACTAGGGTACTCGTTTCCATCCCTAGTAGCCTTATTGATTAAAGATACAGCTCTGGGAAACATTAAGAGACCACTGCAAATGTATCAGTTTCTCTGGATTTACTATTTATAGGTATGTGTTTGAGTAAAATATTTTCTTTTGTTTTATTCTATAAAGTATAATTATATAATATATAATTCCTCATATTCCAAATAAAAAATTGTCATTTGGAGCATTTATTTGCAGAAAATGACAACTGGTCAAAATAACAAAATAGATGCAGTGTTTTCAGACCATGAATAATGCAAAGAAAACAAGATCGTATTAATTTCTAAACAACACAATACTAATATTTTAATTTAGGAAGAGTTCAGAAATAAATATTTGGTGGAATAACCCTGATTTTCGATCACAGCTTTGGCATGCTCCCTACCAGTCTTTCACATTGGTGTTGGGTGACTTTATGCCACTGGTCGTCTAGTGGTTAGACAGAGACCTGGAGAGGCCTTCAAGCCACAGTGTCTTGCACCCACTGTGAAATTTGGTGGAGGATCAGTGATGAGCTGGGGGTGCTTCAGCAAGACTGGAATCGTGCAGATTCGTCTTTATGAATGACGCATTAATCAAGACATGTTCAAGGTTATCCTGGAAGAAAACTTGCTTCCTTCTGCTCTGACAATGTTCCCCACTTCTGAGGATTGTTTTTTCCAGCAGGACAATGCTCCATGCCATAAAGCTAGGTCAATCAAGGTGAGAATGGAGGACCACCGGATCAAGACATTGTCATGGCCAGCCCAATCTCCAGACCTAAACCCCATTGAAAACCTCTGGAATGTGATCAAGAGAAAGAAGGATGGTCACAAGCCATCGAACAAATCCGAGCTGCTTGCGCCAGGAGTGGCATAAAGTCACCCAACAGCAATGTGAAAGACTGGTAGGGAGCATGCCAAGATGCATGGAAGCTGTGATTGGAAATCAGGTTATTTCTGAACTTAAGTTCTAAAGTTAAAACATTAGTATTGTGTTTAAAAATGAATATGAGCTTGTTTTCTTTGCATTATTTGAGGTCTGAAAACACTGCATATTTTGTGTTATTTTACCCAGTTGTCATTTTATGCAAATAAATGCTCTAAATTACAATATTTGTTTTTGGGAGAAATGTTGTTAGTACTTTATAGAATACAACAAAAATTTTCATTTTACTCAAACACTTACCTATAAATAGTAAACCCAGAGAATCTGATAATTTTGCTAGTTTCTTAGTTTGAGTTTGTTAGTACAAAGCTGGATGTTGCTGTTGATAAAGTCTGATAATGTATGTAAACATCCTGTTTGTCCACAACTCTGCCTGATTGTGCAGAGCAGCAGTAATCTGATTAAAACCATCAACATCTTTCTGATTTAGCTTATCCGCCAATATATGCTACAGTACACATCCACAATGGTCTCCCATATTGCCTTTCTATGTTTGATTCCAATCCTATTCCAATTTGTCGTGTATTACTGACAATGGTTAAATATTTTCAGATGATGAATAATTGTTATGTTGTGGTATTTTTCCACTTTCAATGTAATGGCATTAATTTTCATGATATACATGTTCCTGTGTTATGAGATTAATGACAGAACATTGTTTGTGCACCATTCCCTCATAGAGTTGAGAGCAAAAAACAAAAAAATAACCTTTCTTTAACAGCACCGTGTGTGTGTGTGTGTGCGTGCGCGCATGCAGCTTTTATGAGGGGGATTCTTGAGGGGTCTGTTATCTGCTGAGCAGCCGCTGTACTTTTCATTCTTGCCTGATATGCCGGGTGAAAATAAAAGGCTGCTACCCTTCGAATGTGGCTGCAGGGTTATTATGAGTTGGCGACCTGAGAGAGAAAATGCATAGAGGCTGTTTAATGAGGAATTGTCCTGCTGTCTCTCTCCAGGCATTCATGTATCATTTATCCATGGTCAGAGACTAAGGCATTGCAATCCGCCAGACCATTGTGTGTGTGAGCGTGCGCCGAATGTCGGCCTTTTATGCTGTTCGCGTGTTCGCCTCCTGAAGTGGCTCACTTTCAATGGAGAAAATGAAGACCATTACATTGCAACAAGCTAATAAAGAGACTACTGCTCAAAGAAAAGAGAACAAAACAAAAAGTCCTTTTAGAGAGCATCGTGTGGCTTTTCCACATGACTCACATGGCCACTTGAAGGGAGAGAAAGATAGAGAAAGAGTGACTGAACTAATAAAAGGTTTCACAAAAAGACGTTGCAGTATTTTTCTTTTCATGATGTCGTGAGTCATTTGCTGTTTTGTTTTACGTTATTAATTCTTGTGAGATGATTTTCCGCTAAGGATATTCTATTGTTTATTTTTGTATGTGTGTTTCCATCTCCGGCTCCGATTTTCCCAGAGTCTTTGAGAAAAACAAAGTGGATTATTAAGCATACAGGCTCTTTTAATGAAAGGGAGAGATCTGACAGTCCAGAGTGTCTGTCTGATTGTCTGTCAATATATTTTTCTGTCTGTCTGTCCTTTCAGTTGTTTGTACTTTCACTTGATTGATTGTTTTTTCTTTCATTTACTTGTTTACTTTTGTTTGATTTCACTTGGTTATTCTTTTGATTGTTTCATTTCTTTTGCTTATTTGTATTTGTTTGTGAATATTCTCTTGCATATGCTCTAATATTTAAAAATTCTGTCTCCAGAAACAGTTTCCACCTACTGAAGAAGAATGAAAAACTACTGAGAGAGCTGAAGAATTTGGATTCAAGACAATGGTGTGCTCCTCAAGCTTTTTATCAAGTGTTGTCTGTACATTTTTAATCTGAGTGTTTAGCACTTATTTTTATGTTATCTGTCAATATAAATGCACTCTTCGTTGATTTCTAAATTTACTTTGTTTTCTGATGTCCAGTCGTGAAACACACAAGATTGCCGTGTTTTACGTGGCAGAAGGGCAAGAGGACAAGCACTCTATTCTGTCCAACACTGCCGGGAGTCAGGCATATGAAGACTTTGTATCAGGCCTTGGCTGGGAGGTAAACCCTACTTGCTTACTTCTCGTCTTTCTTAGCATGCATGCAGGTTTTGGATGTGGTCCTGCAGTTTTTTGTGTTGATGCAAAAAAAAATAATATTTTGTTTTTATCTGATATTCATTGCCGGGGAAATGTGTACATTAAACCCTAACATTCTTTTCTTTATTTTAGGTGAACCTAACGAGTCACTGTGGTTTCATGGGGGGCCTGCAGCGGAACAAGAGCACTGGTTTGACCATGCCCTACTTCGCCACCTCTACAGTAGAAGTGATGTTCCACGTGTCCACACGCATGCCTCCGGACTCTGACGACTCACTCACTAAAAAGGTACGTTTGCAAAAGATGCTGTCTTGTTGTTTTTTTATTTTTTTTATGAAGATTTTACACTTTTGTAGCATTACTACCTAAATTGTTTTGTCAAGGTTTCTTGCACCAAAAACTGTCATTTATAAGGCTGATAAATTTAGCACATTAATATCTGTGATTAATCGTTTTTGGTTAACATGTTAAAAAAAAATATTCAATTAATTCAGTATCGTGTTTTTTTTTTTTCATTCCCTGAGACTACACTAATAAATCAACATATATACATTCAGAAGCTACACTCTCGACTCAACTGCACATCTTATACAGAAACTGATTGTGTGGAGCAGTGCATGCTTATTTATTATGCGCAACAGATATCCCAGGCATAAAAAGAATGGAGACTTCACCTGCAAGTGGTGAACCAGGCTTGGGAATGATACAGGCATGCTGCTGTATTTATTTGCATTGGCCGAAAACACACTCACTTTCATCTGAACCACTTTTAGCAGCGAAACCGGGAAAGAGAGATCCAGTGTGTGCGCGACAGACTGATGGTACGTGTCCACTCACTCATGGTAAGCGATGTAAGTCGGCCGTTTTCAATTAATTTCAGTGGGAGCCAAGTGCCACGCACATGAGGTGGATTCATTAGAATGAGTTAAAAACGCCACTGGACTCATCCCGTTAGAATGACCTGGACATCCTGCAAGCTGCATCCAGGTATACTTGTAGAGACTAATCAGCAGTCAGAGAAGATAATTGTTTTGAGATTTTAAACTTAAGCGAGTTATATGTCAGCATACGCAGTACGTTTGGTATCTGTATTTATAGTGTCTTATAATGCATTGGCAATGTACACTTCAGTTTCTCTTGCTGATAAAGTTTTTAATCTGCCCGTTTGATCCTATTGTTAAAAAAAAGCCCACTGGAAAATGCCTGAAGATTTTGCCCAAATTGTAATTACAAGATTTTACGACATGTACAAATATATAGATATGTAGATCATGATTGGTTAACACATAAGTGTTATTCAATTAATTTGAGCATGACAAGTAATATAAGCTTCAACAACCCTACCAGACAACATATCCAGGGATTATAGCATGTAAAGAACTTCGACAAGCAGTTAACAGATAAGCATCCATCCAAACTGCAGAGATGCTGTCCTGAATTGTGTTACAGTGACTGGCTGAATTTAACAGTGTAGTTTCCCCAGCCATGACAGCCATACTATTATGCTGTGTTTACGAACATGACATAATGAAGTAAGGATGAACGACATAATCCTGCGATTTTGCACCAAATCCGACCTGACAGCTCAAAATGCAAATCATTTTTGTAGGCTTACCGTAGTGAATCGGGGTAAGGTAATGACATCGTTTTTTTATGTACTCAATCAATAAATGCATTTTATTCCTTTTTAACCAAATAAATATTCCATGGTGCAGCTTTAACATGTATGTACTTATTAAAATTATATTTTAGAAAAAAGTATGTCTAACAAATTACTTGCAAGTTTTTTGAGACTAAGTATAAAGTAAATGTTTATAACTGTTGTTTAATGTTTGTTGTAATGTATCATGTACTATTATTAATCATGATTTTTCGTGATTAATCACTGAAAACTGTGCAATTAATTAAAAAAAATATC
Organism: Xyrauchen texanus; assembly: GCF_025860055.1. Taxonomy (NCBI): domain Eukaryota; kingdom Metazoa; phylum Chordata; class Actinopteri; order Cypriniformes; family Catostomidae; genus Xyrauchen; species Xyrauchen texanus. Next base: position 6,644,993 of record NC_068297.1, read on the forward strand.
GATTTACAGCCCTAGTATTTTACCTGACTGTTTTCCTCCACCACTCTGACCCTTATAATTAAGCATTTTGGTTTTACTACTATGCCTTAAAGACTTCCATTTATAAATTACTTCTTTTTGATTGAAAAACTACTTCATAATGGTATAGTTCACAGTGTGGACCAGGTTGCTTAATGCTGAATAGCCATTGATCAGTAAGCATGGACAGTTATCATGAACATGGTTTTGACATTAAAACCTACTTTTTTCTTCATTTAACTTAATGGTTTCCGGTGGACTGGGGATGGAGTTTTGTCTTGTGAATGTTGGGTATGGGGAACCTAAAAACACAAAAGTGCAGCTCTCGGCAGGTATAAATATCCCAACCCTCCGATTAGCCTGGGTTAGGTTTAATGATGAGGTGTGAATGCTTGAGTCAGTGAGGTACTATAACCCACTTCACCCAAGCACAGCTGCACCACTTGAAAGTGCTCAAGACAGAGGAGAGCTATGAAAAGAACGACTGCTTACAATCTAAAAGGCCTTCTACAGGTGAGTGGACAGAGGGAACTCATGAACTCCTTTGGAAATCAGTAGTTTTTCAGTCTGCCTTTGTTTGAAGTAAGAGTTCAATGTATTATTTAAAGTAGATGTTCTTTTGTTATGTTTACAATACAAGGCTCTCTCCCCATTTATGGTAACTAAGATACAGAAACTGATCATACAGAAACCGAAATCATCATGTTATGGTGTCACAATCATGAGCACATTAACATATGACTACCCATATTTGTTTAACAATGGCTGTTTAGTATGTTAGCAGTCCAATTGGTCCAACTTTGGTCGAATACATGAAGGTGTCGACGAGTACACAAACTTGGTTTTCTGCAACAAACTGAGGAAAAAAATGACATTGCACCTTGTAGAACTGCAGGTTTCATTTACCTAGGGTGCTTGACTTCATACAGGAAAGAACTTCAGTTTCTTTCATTGTGCAAAATACACTTAAGTTTGGAAAACAACTAAACCAATTATAACTGTTTTTGAAGAAAGCAATCTTGACTTAACATTTCAAGGGGACTTAAAAGGAACAAATATAATGTTTCAAAGGTGTAGAATATAGAATGTTTAAAATGCTGAAAAACCCTCAAAGCCCCTTTTTTTAAATCTGTTTTTCATTGTCTTGAACAGGGTAAAAAAGATCACCGTTACTGAGTGCATTTATCACTAATACACTGATAACTACCAAAAATCTGCTTATTCAGAAAATGTGTAAAAACGTAAACAAGCATGTGCACAATACTTGTGAACTTTAGATAAGCAGATAACAATGCCAGCTTTTACATGCAACACAAAATCTGGGTTTATTGGGCAAACATCTACCTGTGCCGATTATGCATAATCAGTGTAAGATTGTGCACGTAAATGCACTAATTCAGACAGTTCTTTCCTGCACGTTTTTACAAAATGTAACTTTTTGTTTTTTCACATTATACTTTGTTTAAAGTGATCTAAAGCAGATTTATAGTTTCTTATCAAAATGATGTAAGACTCTGCCACTATCCAGAGACTGTGCCACTATCCGCCAAATAAATGTGGCATTTCTCAGAATTATATTACACAATTTAAACAAAGATGGCTGAGATGAAAGGGAATCGCTCAGTCCAGACCACCTTATCATCCAATAAAACTCCCAATCATTTTGTCATACAGACACACACCCTCGAACTAAATGGCACCCCTGTTTTGCGGCTGCATAGCTAAAGGCTGTATGTAATTCATGGCTGTAATTTGAGTGAGAGGCGAGGGATGAAGTGACGTGTGGGGTGGTTTGGCCCAGTGGAGGGTTTTGGACCATTGTCATCACCCCGCAGAGGAGCTGAGGGGACCTCCACACCACACATGGCTATATTCCACCCAAATTAGATTAGGTCCATCCCTGTGCTGCATCACCTATCTTGACTTTTCTCAGGCAAATTGGATTTGCAAGGGCTGCTGGAGAGGCTATCGTGAGCACGATCTTCCGATAGCAACTAAACCATGTTAACTAGACACTGAAGCGTGTCAGCATGACCGGCTATGCCACATTGCACGCGCACACTTATATTTCAGCTTTGGCTTTTTTTCTTTCCTTTATGCCTGCTGGTCCATACACTGTTTTTTGTCTGACCTGCTCTTTAAAGGTACACCCAATGCTTCTTGGGTTTGGCGAGTGTTCTTTTTTGTCTTGGTACACCTCTCAAAATGATGGGCAATTTAATAACCTTTCCATTTTTCATCACTCCGGCTTCAGCCGTAGCGGCAGAACAGAACTCAGTGGTTAAAAAAATGAACAATGTCCATTGCTGAGACAAAAGGACAGAGTTTGTTATTGGTTACATAAAGGTTGCATGTATCACTTTATAGTTGATGGGTCGCTGTTTCCATGGCCGAGGCAGTGATCGAGCAAGTCCTGGAAAGATGGAGTGATTGTGGTAAGATAGATGATAGGAGGAGGTAGAGAGACTGAGTGGGCCCACTCACATGTCATGGTGAAAGGTTAATTAAGCTGTTGTGGACAGCTCTGGACCACGGCTCAGAAAGCCCGCATTCGAGATTCAGTTTAGATTAGTTTAAGTTTTGCATGTTGTATAGAGACTGTGATGGTCAGAAAATATGTTGTATGATATGGTACTGAATTTCTATGACACAAACATATGCAAGGCTCTGAAGTTCTTGTATATTTGTAGAATAAACCATGCATAGAAATGTTGATGTATGCACACATATGCTTGTGTAGCTTATTGGTTAAGATCTGGGTTGGGGGCCTGGGTAGCTCAGCGAGTATTGATGCTGATTACCACCCCTGGAGTCACGCGATCGAATGCAGGGTGTGCTGAGTCACTCCAGCCAGGTCTCCTAAGCCACCAAATTGGCCCAGTTGCTAGAGAGGGGAGAGTCACTTGGGGTAACCTCTTCATGTTCGCGTTTAATGGTTCTCGATCTCGATTACTTCATTTCCAATATGCTTTGGTGTATTGAAATGAAACTTTGTGTATCTTCACCACCATTCCATGAGGGTACCTGAGCAGTTTGGGTGCAGTGCCACTTAGTGGTGCAGAAATCTGGAAAATTGCTAATTCTGCTGATAACTTCTGTATACTTTGGGATAAAATCATGATACCAATACAAAAATTGGTATTAGACCTCATGATGATGTCCTGAGATTCAATGTTTCAGGACAGCACCACCTATATTTACAAAAATCCTTCAAACTGCTTGATTTAGGATTATTCATATATGATTGCTTAGCTGCTTACTCAGCTGTTTAAGTGCCTGGCCCCTTTAAGTGCTGCTTGCGGCTATATTTCTCACTTTTTACTTCTCTCTCCATGTAGTTAAGACACCTGGGCAATGATGAGGTGCACTTAGTGTGGTCAGAGCACTCGCGGGACTATCGGAGGGGCATCATACCTACTGAATTTGGTGATGTACTGATCATCATCTACCCCATGAAGAACCACATGTACAGCATCCAAATCATCAAAAAGCCTGAGGTGAGTGGGACAAAACAGTTTTATTATTCATGATTGCTGTCTATAAATAGATATATTTGTAAATTAATCCTTATTTTATTTATTTATTTATTTTAATTATTAATTCAAAGAGTTTGTAAATCACTTGACTCCAAGACAGAACTTTTTTTTAAATCTGTTAAAACCAAATGTTAAACAACATTAGCTAACTAAATATTTATTTCACTACAAACATAAATGTCCTCTATCATGTAAGAAATAATGTAAAAGACATCACAGGAAAATGTTTTGAGTGAATTCGTTTTTTGAATCCGTTCATTGAAGCAAACTGTCTGAACAGACCTATTTGCTAAAATTAATCAGAATTTCCTGAAACTGTTGTCCATAATTTGAGAATGGAGATGGACTCTGGTATTGGTATACAGTGAAGCAAAAATATTTGTTTTTGTTTTTTTGTAAATCAGCTCAAGTGCAGGAGATAGTATAAGCACATCTGTCTTTGGGCACTAGCAGACTTTGCATCCTGCAAAGTTATGTCAGGCCTAATTGAATGAATGGGATTGTCAGAATCGAATTCCGCTGTGGAGATGGATCCGAGACGAGACGAGAGGCTCTGTCTTTCATGCAGTCGGAGGAAATGTAGAAAGCTGGGGAGATAAAACAAGAGGTCTGGCTTTTATGAAAGTCCATTTAAGCCCTATTTCACTGCACAAGACCTATTCACTGTATCTTTTGTGACTTAATATCAAGTTTGCAAGAGAAGGCTGCAGAAGTCTGCAGTTTTGGCACTGCCATGCCTCCTAAAAAGAAACGTTTTGTTTACTGGTTCTTGGTCCTGATTTAGAGGCTAGATGTTTCAATTGTCATGTCAATTTCACTTTCCACAGGTGCCATTCTTCGGTCCATTGTTTGATGGGGCGATAGTGGATGGAAAGATCTTACCTACAGTTGTCCGAGCCACGGCAATCAACGCCAGTAGAGCACTGAAATCCCTGATCCCTCTCTACCAAAATTTGTATCCTTTTTTTTAATGAGTTTAGATGGTTGCTTTTGTCATGCTTGGATGCTCATAGCTACAGCAGTGATGCTTTTAATGGGGATGAATTTAAAGGTTTTACAATACAAATTGTCTGCCAGCTAAAGCAAAGCATGCTAATTAAATCACTGCCAATAATTATATCATATTGAAAGAAACATGTAGGAAACGATTCTGATAAACTATTCCTCATTAATCGACTTGGTAGGGCATACACGTATGTGAACGTGAGAATGATTAATCAGCCAACGGTTTGATTCATTTTTCACCTGCTCCCCATGCCACACTTACTTGGCTCACGTATGTACAGATTGACTGACGAACGGTCAGGTTGAGATCTGGCTCGTAGCGGGAGCAAGTAGAGCCGCTCGATAATTATTGATGTCTTATTTCTCAGCTCTTCACATGTAGAGCACTGCTGTCTGCTCACCCAGCCAAGTGGTGATGGAATCGCTCTGATCATCCCTCAATGCCTGCTTTTGAAACGCTCCTCTGACAATTTGCACGTGTTTCTCTCTCAATCTCTGCCGTAGTTCTCAGTCTTATTGTTCAGGTTATTTCAGCATCATTGGTCATTATCTTGTCATAGACTAACATATTATGTCACTGCTTATAATAAAATAATATTTCATAGCTAATTTCACCTGTGTAGCTTAAAGTACATCAATACTGACTATCACTTTTACTTTTGCTTGTACTTGTGAGTTAGGCTGTTTTTTGTTGTTGTTTTTTTTTTTCTCCAACCTTACATTTTAATTAAATATACTTTGGGACATATTAAACTCATCCCACACCATTTGTGCTACAGACGTGAATGATACCTCAAATCATCTGGCTCATTGAGGAGAGCTGTGCTAGACTTGTAATCAGACTTTTGATTTTCACTTGGTGGTTGATAAATTCCATTGATTTACAGTAAGGAGGTACCCAAGTCATAGGGCCCAGTATAATAATGTTCAACATCTAAACATTTTCACCCAAGTCTAATTTCAGCTTCTCTGGCTTATTTGCACCAAAGATTGGGCCTAGCTGATCCAGCTATAGCCTTTAAACTCTCTTTAAAAGCAATCGTTTCTTATCAAAAAGATACTACTATCAGAAAACAAAGCAAAGACAGCATAGAGGTAGAAAAAAAACCTGACAGAAACAGAGAAGGGGGAAAGCTATTCTCATCTGCCATGTCCTCCAAGCAAGAGAGATTGTTTGGCTCAGCTTGAGTCTTTCGCTCGCAGCAATCTCGCCCATCTGTGTGCCTGCGCAAAGCTCGATAGTGGACTGAGCTATTGATTGGCGTGAGCCGCACAGGTCGATGCTCCTGACAGCCTGAATTACAGTAATCTGTCATTATCGACGGATGTCTCTCCAAACCTTTTCTCTCTCTCTGTCTTTCTCTTCTCTCTCTTTCGGTCTGTTTTTCTATCAGTCTGATTCCCTTTATTTTGAAACTATCCCTCCCTCTTTTTTCTGTCTTTGAGCACTCTCACACCCTCTTTTCTCTCTATCTTGTGCAAATAATTAATGACTGTGAGGGATAGATAGGCAGGCTAGCAGTGATTAGAAGATCTATGTGCCATATGAGCTGCTCTCCTGAAACGAATCGGGCTGTGAGACAGAAAGGACCTCAGGGAGGCAAGGAAGGAAGTCACAGTATCTCCTGCTTACCTGTTGATAGTGCTGCCACATGCAGTCATTGCACAGACAGACAGAGAGAGAGAGAAAGAGAGAGAGAGGGATGTAACCTAATTGTCCCTTCAAAATCCTCATATCACTGAAGCAATTACTGATGGGATTTTGTGGTGTATTGGTTTAAGTGCAGAGCATGTAACTGGAAGGTTGCTGGTTTGATCCCTGCAAAGAGCAAGCCATTAGTAAAGGGATAGTTAGCTTAAAAACGAAAGCTCTGTCATTTAAATCCTCATGTTGTTCCTCATAATGCCCAAAAAGTGCAGTTTAACCATGCTTTCATCAGGATCAGTGGATCAGGATTTTACAACAGTGTCACAATCGTTGTTGTCACTTCTGCTCTTATAAGACCCAATTTCCCCACAACTGCTTATGGTAGATTTGACATTTTAACTAAGTAATCGCACACACTATGATCGTAAGTGGCTTTTTTAAATTCCAAAGTGCAACCACTGTAATAAATTAAGCTAAATGTGTTGTGATGATCTATAAAAGATCAAGGCATCTATGTATTTAACTGGATGAACTGGAACCCATCTCACCACAACCATAGTATCTACTGGCAGTTTGTTTGTTTAAATAATATTATTTTTTTATTGATTCCAAACACAAATTTAAACAACACAAGAATACACGGAATCAACTTTTAAAAAATGATGTGCCCGCCACCCAACATGCATTCCAGTGATCAAACATTAAATAACAACAGAGACACATATCAACAAACAGTCCAAAGAAAGTACTTGATGACATAACAAAAACATATACAATTAACCAACATAAAAGAAAAAGGGTTCCTCATATAATTTTTAATAAAACTCATCTCTCTCCACTGCTCCTCCCTGGCAACCTTCTAAGAAGGCCAGATAATTGCCCCACTTCTTCCCGAATGCACCCCAACTGCCCAGCCGTCTATGTGCCATCTCTTTGAACGCTGCCACTCTGCCCAGCTCGGTACACCACTCATGAAATGAGGGCGCATCAGCCGACTTCATTCCCCTTAGCATTACCTGCCTGCCGAGTAAGAACTCAGCTCTTTACATGCTTATACATTATATTAATACCTGTCCCATCACCCAAAATACAAAGTCTGGGCAAAATAATATCAGAGTGCCCAAGACATCACAAACAAATTTTTGAACCAAAACTCTTGAATCTTCATACAGGGCCAAAAATCATGGGCTATGTCCCCATCCTCCAGCTGGCATCGCCAGCAAGTGGGTGTTTCTTTAAAGCCAAGCCTATACAATCTGGAGGGAGTCTAATAAAAATTATGCAGAATGTTCAATTGAATGAGGCGCACCCTTGCATCTTTAGATGCAGACTTGATTTTTTTTTAAATCTTACCCCATTCTCCATCTTCCAATATTAAATTCAAGTCTCTCTTCCATAACTCCTTAAGAGATTTTAAAACCCTGTCCCAAAACTTTGAATTAGCCAGGAATAGTACACTGAAGCCTCTTGACCCTTTCCAAAAGCAGCAAGCACCATCTCACGAGTGTTTGCCACTTTAGGGGTCTGCGTACTATACCCAAAGATGGTGCAAAGTAGATGGCACAGCAAGAATTGAGATCTGGGAATCTCAAACCGCTGTATAATATTTTCAAAAGATCTCAATGCTCCATTTTCATACAGGTCACCCAGCGTAGCAACTCCCTTCTCAATCCATTCTGTCCAGCAAAAAGGGGACTTGTTAATCCACAATTTAGGGTTTAACCAAATACTTGTGGCAACGTTCAGGTAAATGTCTGAATTGAACACGTAGGAAACTTTTGTCCACACTAAATGCATCTGCGAGTTTACGGGATGTCTTTACTTCTCCGGTCAGCTTGGTAGAAAGACTTTGCAATGGCAGTATACAGACCACATGATATTGATGAAACGCCTAATGTTATCAGAAGAGTTGCAGCCCTGAATAAACGCCACCTGATCTATATGTATAAGAGATGTTATAACTTTACTCAATCATAGCCAGAAATTTGACAATATTTTAACATCTAGCTGGATCAGAGAAATTAGATGGTAAATTTTACACACTTGGATCTTTGTCCCTTTTAATTATCAGATTGATCCGGGCTTGTGTCATGGTTGGCGGTAGCTTTCCATTCTTTAATGATTCCGTATAAACTTCTAGCAAAAGTGGGGCCAATTCTGTATCATAAGATCTAATAAATTCAGCGGCAAAGCCATCTGGCCCCGGAGCCTTGCCTGTAGGCAAGGCCTTAATTACCTCGCCAAGCTCCTCCAAGGTTATCTCATACTGGCAGTTTGTGAATGGATATGCAAATTCTAAAATTTGGCTTTGCATTTATTTTGAATCCACTTAGTAACTTGTTCAACTAGCTGTTTGCGGATTGAATATTGAATATCTCTTATTGAGATTGTTAATATTGAATACATTTTATTTATTGTAAGTGGACCAATATTTTAAACAGAAAACAATGCTAATTGCTTGTCTGCTTGTAGGTTTATGGTGATTTTATAGTGCATTTTGTAGCTCACCATTCAATTTCATTATATGGAAACTGCATGAACATTATGCATAGTGCATATCATCTCTTTTTGTGTTCCATGAAAGAAAGAAAAATGGCTTTGGAGCAACATGGGGCTGCGCAAATGACAGACATAATTTTTGGTTGAACTAACCCATAATTCTAAAAAAATGTAAAAACATTATCTGGCAGTTTCACCTGAATGTCTGCTTTTGTCATGTGGCAAAAAAGGAGATAACTGCATTTTGCCAGTCAGTGTTTGTGTTGCAAGGTTGTGTTGAAAACACCACCTTTTTTAAAATAAACCACAGGAGGTGCATGTGCATGTGTAAATGCACACAGTGATGATTTCTCTTATTTACTTTCCTTTGTTTTCATCCATTTCTCACTTTCCTTTTTCTCTCATCATCCCGCTTTTCTCTCGTTCTCAAAGCCAACACACCCAACCTCTCTTGTGCCTGACTCGAGGTTCCAGTTCCTTCTCTTGGCCTGGGGCTCTGTCCATCTGCCTCACCACACACTGATCCCTCATTCGGCATGACTGTGAAATTAGGGCCTGGAATGGAGAGAAAGGGGCCTCTTTGGTCTTAATGTCTGTTGGAGGGATGTAAAAAAACGGCACAGATAGCAGGTAGCTGGCGTGGGTCAGTGTTATAAATGTTGAGCAAACATAACAACAGGGTTAAACCGCAGTTAGTGAAGAAGTAATCCAATGGCTGTGTGTGAAAAAGAGCCCGAGCTTGGGGCTTTCCAATCAGCCTCAGTCTCAGGGCACCATGTTGGGACTGAGTGATGCATTTTTTCGCCTGTGTGTGCGTGCGTGGGCTGCCATTAGTGTCGACGTGGAAGTGTGGGGATTGCATTTAAAAATGCACAGTCCGATTAGAGCTAGTTGGCCTCTCTTGACCTCAGATTCCCTGATTGCTCTTCGCTACAGCTGGTAGCTCTGTTGTAACGCATCCTAGAACGGAGTGGACCTAGATCTGGTCCTTCAAGCTTTGTAATCTCCTTCACGAACACCGTTAGTAGCCCATGTTATCTGATCTTTCTGGCTCATGGCTGTGAGTTGGTCGGGGGGAGATTGGGTTGTGTTGGCTTGGACTCTATGATGAGAAAAACTCTTAAGAGTCACGGCCATCTTCCATCTGTCAGTGGTCGATTGCAAGGCTGGGGACGCAGCAATTGAGGAGGGGGAAAGGAGCTAAGAGGCTTCCCCATTGGCCGTGCCAGTCCAGTGGTGTGTGTGGGACTGTGCCAGCTCTGGCGTGACAGCAGGGGCAGGCCCGCTGGCTGCTGATTGGCAGTGATAAGTGCCGGGCTGCTGGGGTCAACATATGGCAGGGCGTGATAGTGGAGAGTGTGGAAGAGCTTTGGGTCATAGCCTTCTTCCTTCTGACACTGGCTTTTCCAAAGGCAACCGAGCTGATGAAAGCAGTAGGCCAGCGATTCCCCTTTTGTCCCCATGCTTGAGCAGCCTGCTCACACACACTATGCAACCACAGCCAAACGCCTAACGGGCAGTGTTACCACACTGCCAGCTCCCACAATGGGCCCTATTGTGTACCAGTAACGATGTGGCTTGCGTGTGTGTGTGTGTGTGTGTGTGTGTGTGTGTGTGTGTGTGTGTGTGTGTGTGTGTGAAGGGGATGGAAGGTTTGCGCTATTCACTAATTGTCCCGTCAAAGAAAAAAAGAGGACGGGGGGTGACAGATTTGGGTGGGGGTGGCCTGGGGTGTTAGAGGGGTCAGGCTTAATTGCTTTCACCATTTTTCTTTTGCTGCCTTGGTTTATATATTTATTTTTCAAATTTTGCATTAGTATTTGTTTTGGCTCAGAGCTCCTACCCCTGTTAATGACTACATTAGAACTCCTTCGGCCTGTCGAGTGACACCTATCGCTAAGTATCGATCCTTTAGTGTCAATACTTTAGATGCAAACGTTGTATCAAGAGGATTGATCCTGTCATAAAATATTGATTCTTTTTAGTTTAAAAATTCAAGCATAAAATAATAATACAATTATAACAGCAAAATATTGTGTAGGAAATTAGTTCTTCTGCTCATCGTAAAGGAGTTCAACCACACATGAAAATTCTGTCTTCATGTTGTTCCAAACTCCATCCATCCATCCATCGTCAACTGCTTATCCTGTGTACAGGGTCGCGGGGGGCTGGAGCCTATCCCAGCTAACATTGGGCGAAAGGCGGGGGACACCCTGGACAGGTCGCCAGTTGTTCCAAACTCATATGACTTTATTTCATTGAAACACAACATAGTGACTTGTAAAAGCTTGTAAAAAGACAAAAAAAATTATAAAATAAAACACCACATAAGCATGCTAGAAGTAATCAATATGACTCGTGCACTATATACCACATTTGTTTAATATGATCCCTTTGTGTGATGAACAGAACAAAATTTTTGCTGTCATATGCTCTAAAATTCCTATTATAAATATAATGCTTAAATCAAATAAAGTGGCTACGCTGATAACATGAAACCTCATTGGTTCTCCTCACGTCTCATGAATAAATGACCAAATATCCTAACTTTTTGTGACCAGACCTGATAAGAACCAGTGAGGTTTGTGACAAGTATCTTGCTCCCTTTATTGAGGAGGATGTGGGACCCTGGTAAATAATCGAATGTGAGTTTTATTTTTAATCACTTTTCAGCGTTCACAATTTGCTTTTCAGCACAACATAAAATGTATGGCGACACAGCCAATGTTGTGCATCTCTCTCTCTCTCCCCCCAGTCTGGACACCTCTTTTACCCCCTCCAGCTCTCACTGAAACACAGAACAGCTGTTAGAGATATTTTCCACAGGTGTCAATCCTTACTGTTCTCCTTCTCCCAGCCTCGCTCTCCTCAGACATTGCTCGGCCATGCCCACATCACCACAAGGTTAGATGTTATTGACATGGTAATGATATGATTGAATTTGAGAGCGATTACTGACATTTTGTTGATCGATCAAAGTGATTGTATCGCTTTAAAAGACTTTAAATATAGTGAAGGTTTTAAGGTGTCTTTATGGTGTTTTGAGCTTGACAGTCTGGAGTCACTATTCACTTATAATATGGCTTAAAAAAAAACTTTAGATATTTAAAAAAAATTCACCTTTTATGTTTTACAGAAGAGATAAAGTAAAATGGGTTTGGCTTGAGATTAGGTTAGATACTGATCGAATTTTCATATTTGGATGAACTATTCCTTTAATTTTAATGTTTTAGTATTAATTGTGTTCTGAATTTGCTATTAATAAATAATAAGCTGTAAAGTTTTGCCTTATTAAGAGTTTAAAATTATGGCTTTCAAATATAATGTTAAATGGATAATTGCCTATTTTAATCCTCAGCATTTGCAAACATTTTCAATTGAATATCGATATCTGTATTGTATCGAAGTCAGCAAAATTGGCCTAGATTAAAGAAAATAGGTGGTATTGCCCATGCCTACGTAGCTTTGTCTGTGTCAGTGTTTTTCCGCCACAGTTCAGCCCAGTGGGCAATGATGACATTAATGTGTCAGTCAATCACAGAGCCACTCCTTCTCCCCTGTTTTGACCCGTTGTCTCCAACAGTTTCATCCTGAACTTTCCAGTCAGTCACACAACGACTTGTGTGAATGAGTGAGGTTTGAAGGTGTGTAAAACCGATATGTTGTTTTGTGGCCCCCTCCTGCTTGGGATAGATTGGTAAACAACAAGCTCTCTGGGGGTGCATGGTGATGGGGAATGTGGAGCTGACTCTTACAAGGTGTTTAGGATGCACTGCAGGCTTCTCACAGAGAGGTTCTGGTACGTTTATTGGAGCAGGGACACAGCCTAGATCACTACAAAACTACTTGTGACCCATTTCGGATGGAGGGAGAGATGGATGGATGGAGGGAGGGATTAAATAGATATATAGGTAGAAAAGGAGATGATTGAGACACATCTCCTCTTGTGTTACACAGAAAAAAGGGATTTGGAACCAGATGAGTGTGAGTAAATGATGACCTAATTTTCCATATTTAGTGAACTTTCCCTTCTAGTCCTTTATAGGATTCTAATGATTTGTTAACTCATCCAAGTTGGACCCTTGTCACAGAAAAGCAGATCAAAATCAGCTGAAAAGTGATAGGAGATAAACACATTTCATACCATTCTGACTTTGACCGTTTCTGCCAAACTAAATGTGATTTAGTAGAATTAACAGCCATGGCAATTGAAGGCAGTGGTGAAAAATCTCAACTTTCCCTAGAACCATAAAATCAGGTTACTGCTTAAAAAAGACATTCATACAGGCAGATGGCCAGCCCACCTTCACATATTCATATTAATCAGGACTGCCATGCATGATTGGCTCGGTGTGCGTGTGTCTCTGTGATAGCATTAGTTCCGACTTGTGCATTGTGAATTTTAAATAAATGTTGCATTTGCAACGGCAACACGCACATCACTTTCCCCCCGGGGTGCGGGGACAGGACACAGGGCGATAAATCGGGCCGGCCGTACTCGTGGCTGTATTTCACGAGCCCTCCAATTTGTTTCAGCGGAGATTAATAGGAGAGGCTGTGATGCTGGAGCCCAGGTCCAGATCAGTGTCTTGGAGCCCCAGGCAACGGTGCATTAGCCTTGGCTATCTCCTCTCATCTGCTCGCGCCACACGGAGACATTGACCATAATGATGGGGCTATGGCAGCCAGCCGCTGCACCGTGCCTCGTTAATAAAATCACTGTTAGGGTCATGATATCAGCAGGCATCAGATGGAAAAATAAACCAATTAGCCTGCACTTCAGGGCACACATAGATTTCTGTAATTATAATCTGTAAAACTCCTCAAATTTGATTATTTGTGTGATGTTTTTCTCTGTCCCTTTTCTGATTTTGTTCTCTCTCTTGCTGTCTCTCGCTGCATCAGTCACTTGTTATGGGCTCAGATATATAGTCGCATTCAGAGAACTGCAAGTGGATTTGGGTTGCCCAGATCTTGGTAACTCAATTTCATTTGTTGAGGTTTTCTTATGATAAAAGTTACTCTCTTAAAGCTGATTTGTGCATTTTTTTCAATGTTAAAATTCTTGAATAGCAGCGTAATATGTAGTGTCAACTATAATTATTCAATTTGTATGTTAATTTCACTTAAAATGTGTGGCTTTGTGGTGCTATCAACAGATTATCCTGTTTGTTTGAGCATCCTGACCTGCTTGACACAGCAAAAATTACTTGACCAATAATGTGAGTTTGAGGCAGGAGTATGTTTGTATAACCAATGGAAGATAGGGAGAATGGGGAGGAAAAAATGTATTTCGACTTGCCCCTCCTTTTCATTAAATAAAGCAAAAGTTTATGTTAGTGTGGCACATACGATGGAAGGGAATGGGGCCAATTTTATAAAAGCTCATACATTGCTTCTATTAAAAGTAATGTATTATTTGAGCGGTAAAATTGTGTAATTCGTTGTTTTTACAGTCATTACGTTTTTCGATGTTACATCGTTATGGCGAGGAAATTGTAAAATTGGATAAAACTTTATGCAGAAAAGTTTAGTAAGAAATTTGATCACACTAAAAGTTATTTTAACCTGCATATTGTTTAAGTCTTGTGGCTATACTTTTGAAACATGTGAGTATTTTAACATTCTGGATATATTTTAACGTTTATGGATTGGCCCCATTACCTTCACTGCAATACAGATTTTTCCTTTTTTAAAGGACAAGTCAAAATACAATTTTGTGTTAGTCAACATTATGCAACAAATGCTGTGAATTAAGCTTTACTTGTATCAAACCTGTAATATTCCTTTAACCGCAAGTTAGAGATCTACATGAACTTGGAAGCGCTGCATTAAAGCATTGCAGCTGGTGTTCTGAAAAAAACTGTATATTGGCTGAGTGATTTCTCACAGGGTTTGACAGACATGTCTCAACAAAAGCACCTGTGGAGAGCCTGTGGTTTGAGTGAGTGGACTCCTCCGTGCACTTCCCACTAGGATCTGTGTAGGGATACGAGAGCCGCTCGGCAGCCGGACAGTAGCTCTCTCTGTGGGGCTGCAGATCCTGTTCTGGGTTCCTTTTGAAAGGTGCCAATGATGTCCTATGGAGGAATTCTCAGCACAGATAATAACAACCACATCATGTGGAGAAAATGACTGAGCATGTGTGTAATTAAAATGAGCCGTGTGTGTGTGTTATTTGGGACCATGTTCTCACTATCCTTGTCAGCTACTGTGCCGTGTTAATTTGTAAGGTGAGAGTAGGGAATAGCTGTACTCGCGGAGAGTGGAGATATTGGCCGCAGTTGGCCATGTGTCATCTGATTGTCCCAGAACTCTCGGCTCCAAGTACACGTGTCCTTGGACATGGTCTGTTTTCATTTATTCGTTTTTTGTTTCCCAGTTTTTTTATGATTCACTTAAACATCTGTTCAGTATAATGAAGTGTGTCGTAGCATACTCACTAATAAATGTCAACAATTTTTATCGTAATGCTGATAGTGGTGACGAATTGTCACAATGGTGATTGTACTCATCATTGTTCCTGTGCCAGAAGTGGAGATGAGTGTGGTGGTGCCCCTCTGTATCTTGAAGGTCATTGGTCCGGTTCTTAGAGGTCATTATCAGTTTCCTGTAGCTAAACTGGTGCTATCCGTCATGGTGCTAGCCAATGCCATTGGTTTGAATCCTCTGTATAGCTTTGTGTATAGTTTGAATGCACTGTCACTTAAAAAAAGGTTTCCACCAAATGCATTAGTCTCACATCCACTCACTAACCGTCTGATGCATATTGCTCACAAAACTGGAAAACGCTTTCTCAAGTTAGTATGTACTAATCTGATTGGTTGGGTTGATAGAACTTCCATGAGGGAAAAGCACACACAAGCACCATCATAACGTTCTGGGTTGATACAAAGAGCGCTATTGAGGATGAAAATTATTATAAATGGATTTGTCAATATTTTGCCAGGTTAGTGAAATCAGATCTTTTAAAGATATTCAGAGTTGGACCTGTTGCTGATAACAGCTTGGATGGTCCTTTTCCTCTTAGAACACAATGCCAGTTTTTCCAAAAACTCGTCGGACCTCAAAACATGATTCCACTGTTCTACTTTCCATCTCAAATGAGACCAAGTCCAGAGTAGTCCACGGCACTTCTGGACAGTGTTGATGTATGGCTTCTGCTTTGCATAGTAAAGCCTTAGCTTGCATCTGTGGATGCAGCAGCAAATGGTTTTGACTGACAAAGGTTTACTAAAGTATATCAGAGCCCATTTCATGATATCCATTACAGACGAATGACTCTTGTTAAGACAATGACATCTGAGGAAGTGGTTTTCCAGCAGGATAGTGCCAAACCACATATAGCCCAGATGACAAGTGCATGGCTGCGTAGGAAGAGAGTGCGTAGCTGGATTGGCCTGCCTGCAGTCCTGACAGTCTCCAATTGAGAATGTGTGGCACATAATGAAGCGCAAAATATGGCAACTAAGGCCCTGTGGCATTGAAGAACTGTTGGTCTGCATAATGGAAAAATTGTGTAAAATTCCAATTGCTAAACTTAACAAACTTGTGTTTTCAGTGCCCAAATGCTTATAAAGTGTTAATTAGAATAAATGGTGATGTTACACAGCGGTAAACACTCGACTGTTCAGACTTTTTTGGAATGTGTTGCAATCATCTGATTTTAAATGAGTGTACATTTAAAATAATAATCATGTAAAAGGTAAAACATCAAATAATGTGTTGTAGTGCTTTCAATATTGCACAGGGTGTATATAATTTAGAAATCCCTCCTTTTTGTTTTTATTTGCATTTGTTATACTGTCCCAACACTTTTAGAATTGGATTTGTTCGTTTGAGGCACATAGTAGCAAGTAAAGTGGATATTTGCGAGCAGAACTTTATATTCTGCTTTATTTATGGAATTGTGTCTGTGAAAGTATATATTTTTTAGTTTTGTGTGCTTTACTTCGACTCTACACATTTTACTGTTATTTCCTTGTGCAATCACTGAAATAGAATTCCGCACCCTTATTTAAACCCTATCCCCAAACGGCACATACTGCCAAAACCAACTGTGATTGAGTGCTGTGTGTCAATTAGATGGCTGTTCCTTTCTAAGTGGGTGGCTTTTGGCCAGTTTAAACTGCAATAAATTCCAGACCTTTTGCTGATTTAGTCAATGGTCTTACTACCTGAGACTACAAATGCCTAAATGGAAATGGTAAGCCTGCAGAATTCGCGGCCACAGAATTCTTCATAGAGCTCAATAGATAGTTTTACAGTTCAAACAGCTGTCATTCACAAAGTTCTACATATCTGCTGCCACTTGTTTTTTTTATTTTATTAAATATTTTGGATCATTTGATTCTCCGGCATCAACATATGTGTGTAACACTTTTAGCTTTGCTTAATAAATCTCTCCATATTTGCATCCATTTCACAGATTTTGACAACAATCGGCACAGGAAATGACCAGTTTACAGCTGTCATCATAAAAAGGTTGGTCAGACTAATTCAGACAACATTTCGGTGAGAGAGGAGTTGGCGTCAATGTGCCTGACATGACTTTGACATTGTGAAAAGCTTTTCTTTCCTAGAAGCATACATCATTCCAAACTCCTCTACCAGAGGTAGAGGTGGAGGAAGTAGGGGGAGAGGATGAAATAGGGTAGCATGAGTGATCAATTTGCAGGCTATCAGTACCAGCATGTTCGGAGTGCTGAATTAACACACCACCAGGGACTGTTCCTGGAGCCCACCATGAGCCCTTCACTCCTAATGTGCTAACAAGCTCACTTTTGCTGTCTCTTCAGTGGCAATTTCTCTCTTTCCTTCCAGAGCCCAGGAGTTCAGTACAGTGACAATGAAAAGCTCCATAGGAGGGGGGAAGAGGCCAGGAGTATTTCTCCCCCTTCTGCCTTTCATCCACAGGGAAAATGAGTTTCTGGTAATGCACAAATGCTCCTTTTTATCCTCCACTCCTCTTCGAGCATGTGATGCTAGAGAGGCAGTGAGAACCCTGTATGCATTCTCTTAAAAGTCTCCTTTTTAACAAGCCTTCATAAAAAACCACCCCCCATCAAAAATTCAATTACAGAGGATGCAAGGCCTGGGTTATTTGGGTGAATACACAGTGCAAAGAAGAGAGAAGAAAAAAAAGAACTGTTTTTCTCTTTACCTCTCTCTTTGTGGCACACAAAGAGCATCTGAAGTCAACAGCAGAGAGGATTTGTCGTCTTGGTGACAAAGTGGCATTAGAGGCTCATCTCAGGTTCAGTATGGTGACCACATGTTAGGCGGCTCTGATAGGGCTATTAAGACGCACAGCAGTGCTGCTCATGCTTTCTCTCGCTCGCTGTTTCTCTTTAGTCCGGGTTAGTAATGGTTGTCCTGTTCTAGCCAGGCTAGTGCCGCCCAAGTCTTACAGAGACAGAATTTTGACTGTCAGCATAAAATCTGGTCCACTTTGTGGGTTATTCTTAACCTGCAAGACTCAGACTCAAAGCAATATCAGACCCCTAAGACCCAGATCCAGACAAATACCAGACCCCTTAATTCCCAAACCAAACAACACACCTCTAGGCTGAAATCTAGACCAGTGTTTCCAACCCTGAACGTGGAGACCCCACAATGGGTTGTGTCTGGAAAGGAACCGTCTGCCTGGGGGAAAGTCTTTCAAGAGTTGCATGCAACATTTGTACCCTGTTTATTACTTATTTTAAGGTCCCATAGAAACCGACCGTACATGTACCCCTAAACTTAACCTTTAATCTACACATAAACCCTAACTTTTTTGTCAAGCACTGGGCATTTTAGAGCAGTCTGAACACTAGTGCTCCTTTTACTTCAGTGGTACAGAAGTGCACATTCAGAAGCTTCGAGATAATTTGTAACAGCAGTGATTGCATGTTTCAATCATTAAAACCTCATGAATGCTGATGGTACTGTTCCAAGTTTTGTGTTCACGCTGCCAAGACTGTTACAAGCGCTATCAATGGCAGGCAGCATTGTGGTTGCAACTCCATGGCATGTTCTGTATGTCAGTGTGGTTGTAGTACAGTGTGTGTCTAATCACATCACACCCACATACTTTAGCTAGCTGCTTTCCACTGTGGGAACCTCTCACCCACTCTTGCCATAGTTCGCTCTCAGCTAGTGGGACCCATTGGCAGGAAGCAGGTCTGCTGGAGACAGGAAAAGGCAAGCAACAGATCTGCGTGAGTGTTGAGTTTCCTGGTGGAGACGCTCACTACATGTGCCTTTTCACCAGAGGAAACACCCTGAGAGCTTGAGCCTGGAATATCTTCCCCCTTCCTGATCCCAGCAGGATGTCTCATTCTATCACTGTCTTTTCTTTACTGTCATTTTCAATTGACTTGTTAATTTCAATTGAGTTGTAATTTTCATTAGGTTTAAGGTGTGTGTGTGTGTGCGTGAATTATTATTATTTTTTTTTATTTCTTAGGGCCATCTAATGTTAGTGCTATCTAGTGGTATTTTCTTGTTTAATGAAGGTAAGGTGCAATGGTTTCATATTCTATAAAAAACAGCGTTAATCTAAAACAAAGATTAATTCAATGTAATTTTTATTTTATATTTGTTAGTTTGTGAGTTAAACAAATTTTCATAAGTTTGTTTTTATTATTTTTTTCCAACAAAGTTTTTTTTTTTTTTACTTTTATCTAAGATCCAAACAAGGGATATTATAGTTTTGAACTTGTAATTTAGTTTTTAATTACAGTTTCTAATTACAATATATTTTTCCTGAATTCCATTCCAATTGAGTTTTCGTTTTGTTTTTTACTCTTTTGGTTTGACTGTTGGTTTTAATTTAGTTTTTATCCTAAAGTGTTTTTAAGCTTCTTTTTAGTTTTATTTTAGTTTAAGTATTTTAGGCCAAAGTGAACTTATATCATTTAAATATGCTTAAATATGTGTAAAATTTCTTGGGGTTTTCTAGCGTTACACCTAGATGGCATTTTCATGTTTTCATTTTTATTTTATACTATGGTACTAAAAATAAATTAATTCAGTGTCATTATATATATATATATATATATATATATATATATATATATATATATATATATATATATATATATATATATATATATATATATATATATATATATATATCGTTTTGGAGTTACTGAAAATGTCTTTTAGTTTAGTTTTTAAAAAAATCCCATAATGTATTTAGTGTTATTTCATGTGACATCCAAACCAGGATTTAAAAATTTTGTTTTTATTTTTAACTTTTTTTAAATGTAATTTTTGTTATTTCTTACTCTGACTTTTGGTATTAGTTTAGTTTGTTTTTGTTTAAGTTTTAGTATTATAGGGCAGCCAAAGTTAACTTGTCTAAGTTTCTTAGGGGCGTGTTGTGATTTTTCATGTTTTCATTATTATTATTATTATTATTATTATTTTATGTAGGAGCCTAACCAGGGATATTATAGATTTTAACTTTTAATTAATTTTCTATTTGTGTTTTGTTTTCAGTTTGTCATTCCATTGTAGTTTAGTTTTTGTTTGTTGACTCTTTAGTATCATTTTCTATTTTTTATTTCTTTTTTTAACTTCAGTTTAATTTGGTTTTAGTTGTTGTGGTTAAAGTTAACTTTGTTAAGCGTATTTTAAGCTGTCTAGTGTTACCATTATCTAGTGGCATTTTCTTGCTTAAAGGCAGGTTGTAAAGGTTTCAAATGTTATAATATACTGTGTTACAAAAACTAAAATTCAGTGTAATATTTGGTTAATTTGAGTTACATTTAGAGTTTGAAAATGTATTTAAGTTTAGTTTGTTTTTCCAGAAATGTTTTAGTTGTTTTCATTTTAGTTTTCATTTATGATAGTAAAACTGATTCAAACCCTGTGCTTTTAGCTTACAGAGTTATGAATGCAGCATAGAACATATGCCACCGGACTACTTAATCAAATCGTCCCCATTAACAAAATCCCTCCGTTTTTAAACCCATACACAGCAGCCTAATCCAATCCCTTCCATTTACTCAATACCATAAAGTTTCATAACCGAATAACACAGACAGTAAGATGTCCATTGATACCCAATGTCACTATACATAAAGCAATGACAGCTTTGTAATATAGTTTAAAATATGATGGGAGAATTTTTATTGTTGCTTCCTTAACCCATGACATCCTGGATAACTGTTTGACCCCTTGTGAACCAGCAAATGCAAGTCTATCAATTTACTAGGGTTTGTGGGTTTTTGTGTTTCTTTTGAAAACTGCAAATCAATCCTCATTTGACCTTAACTCCAGCATAATCAGCTACGAAGAAAGAGCAAGATACTTGGAGACAATTGTCCGGCACCACTTGGAACCCACAACATTTGAGGACTACGCGGCACGTGTTTTTTGCCCTGCGCCCTTCCACCATCTCCCCTCTGAAGCAGGTAGGATTCATTTGATCTTTCGTTCACAGCTCAGCCACACTTTTCAACATTTCATCTGGTCCCAGAAATTCACTCCAGGAGTTGCATGTCATTGTTGATACAAGCCGATATAATTTTCAGTTGTGTTGCCTAAATATCTTTCTGTCCAATCACTTCTGTTCACACAAACATTAGGACAGTTTTGTTTGTTTTATTATAAAATGAACATGGCAGCTAAACTTGATCCTCCACCCATGGCAGTCCAAAAATAGCACCGAGCTATTATTGTGGGAGAGACTTCTAGAAATCAAATGCAAGGGCAGATAAAATATTTCAATTGAATTCATTACATTTCTTTCCCATGTTACAAAAAAATATAATTAAGTTATCATTTTCTCCCTCTTGTTGTTCCAAACCTGTATGAACCTTTTCTTTCAACATAAGTAATAATGTAAATGATGACAACATTTTCATTATTGGGTGAAATATCACTGAAGGATGTGATTACTGTACAAATAGTTGAGCATTGTGGATCTGTCATAATTTGAAGACGAATACATGCCTGTTCAATCATTGCAGCTTTTGGACTGTAAAACGACCTTCTGGGTGGTGGTTCACTCAGGTTTAAGAGTTGTTTATTCTGGTTTTGTGTTCAAATTTGTCCTCTGTGGGCCTTTGGTACCTTCTTAACCCAAATGAGCATTATACTTTCTTTCTTTATTTGTTTTATACCCATTTATTTTAATTTTTATAATTTTTATTTATGTATGTATTATTATTTTTTGTATCTTATTTTTCCCCCTTCAGATCATAATCAATCACTTGTGTATATCTGAAGGTAAGATTCCTGGAAAACCCTTACACTGATGATGCCTCTATGCTTTTTGACTGTCTTATCCATTCGTTTGGCTTGTAATGAGCTTATGCTCCTTATCTATTTGCTTTATCTTTTTTTTCTAGACTGATTCCTCTTTTCCATGTTCTTTCATTCTTAATGTATTTTGTTCAGTGGGAAGTCTGCAATGTTCCTCTGCATGGCATTTTCATGGCAGATACCTAGCCTTTACCAACATTTACACTCTTCACCTCTGTCTTTTAAGACATCACTCTTCTGAAGTCATGTCTGTGTTTGGCATGATCTCTCAGCCTCACTCACCTAACCCTCTGATTTTATTCCACTTTTCTGTCTGTCTTTGTGAATGTTGAATGGAAGTGTCAGAATTGCACAGTAAAAAGCTGTCATATGGATCATACAGCAGCATTGACCAACATTGACTGCTCACTTTTTCAGGAGCATGTGCTCCAGAAGTATTTTTCCCATTTATTTATTTTTCTATGGATATTTCTTTAATTAAATCATTATAAGCCTTGAGCCAAACCAACCTGCTCTGAGATGAAACATGACAAAGTATTTAAAAATCAGAAAAAGATAAAGGTACAAGACTGTATTTGAAAATGCCTATCAGTTAGGGTTGTGCTCTAATGTAATCATAACTAATGTTACCTAGCTAGCCTCTTCAAACCTGCAAAAACCTGTGCGCTACTCCCAAAAACAGTGCAGAGCAGGTTGCGCAGCTGTAAATACTTATAAAATTGAGATCTTGGAATCACAAAATGTTGAATACATTTTCAAAAGATCTCAATACTCCATTCTCATAAAGGTCACCGACATCTACAGGAAGAGATTGTAGCAGGTAGTTAAATTTTGGAATACAATTAATTTTAATAATATTAACCTTCCCAAGCATCGATAAATGTAATGAAGCCCACCTACCCACATCACTCAAAAACCTTTTTATTAAAGTGTTAAAATTAACTAACTAAACCATATACATTTGCTGTGAATAAGATGCCCAAATACTTAATGCCCTGTTTGGGCCACTGAAAGGCACCCAGTTGAAAAGCTGTTACTGGGTAGAAAGCAGTCAGAGCCAAAGCTTCGGATTTAGACCAATTAGCTCTGTATCCTGAGAATTTTGAAAAGGAATTGATAATTCTATGGAGGCTTGGCATAGATCTAGTGGGGTCGGAGACAAATAATAAATTACAATCTGCGTAAAGTAAAAGCTTATGC
Organism: Xyrauchen texanus; assembly: GCF_025860055.1. Lineage (NCBI taxonomy): Eukaryota > Metazoa > Chordata > Actinopteri > Cypriniformes > Catostomidae > Xyrauchen > Xyrauchen texanus. Next base: position 6,668,156 of record NC_068297.1, read on the forward strand.
GCCATACCTCCCGCCATCACCCCTGGAAAATCATCCTCCTTATCGCGGCTGCTAAAGTTTCCAGGGCAAGACAGAACAATAATGGGGAAAGAGGGCAACCCTGCTGGGTGCCCCTATTCAGAGTAAAATAATCTGAAATTAATCCATTTGTTTTTTCCGCCACTACAGGGTGTCTATAAAGTAACTTAATACATCCAATAAAAGTATTTCCGAACCCATATATTTCCAAAATGTAAAAAAGATATTCCCGTTCTACCATATCAAACGCCTTTTCGGCGTCAAGTGTGATGGCAGAGACCGGAGTTCTAATGGATCCACAACATTTCTAATATCTTCATCAGTAGACAAAGACGTGGAACTATAAAGATCAAGATCATTATTAATTTAAATGGCCATGGTACAAATTTCACCACCAGCAGACACTCTGCTTTATATATCTAGCCAAAAGCTTCCCAGCATTGTCCCCTGACTCAAAGTATGACTGTCTTGCCCTGAATAATCAAAACTCCACTTTCTGTGACAAAATAGTATTATATCTATATTTCAAATGGGTCAGTTCTCTGTGGCCGTCAGACGACATTTGGAGCTTCAGCTCTGCTTCAGCACTTTTAATATCCCCTTCCAAATCCAAGAGTTCTCGGGCTTTGGATTTTTTGGTGAATGAGGCATACTGTATGATCCGACCCCTAAGAACCACCTTAATTGCCTCCCAAGCCACACCCACAGAGGACACCGAGGACCAGTTGGTTTGCATATTAACATTGATTTCAGTCTTTAACATTTGTTGGATATCAGGATTTTGCAAAAAGGATACTTCAAAGTGCCAAATATATGATTTATTTTTCTCTGTATGTGGCAAGACCTATAAACACACCAGGGCGTGATGTTTCTAATTGAGCAGTCAACAACAGATGAAATGAGGAACTTATAAAAAAATCTATTCTAGAATAAATCTTATGGACTGATGAAAACAATTTATAGTCCCTACCAGATGGGGTCAGAAGTCTCCAAATATCTGCATGACCATGATTTTTACACATCCTGTGACGCGTCAGTGTTGCTCTAGAGGGCTTACACAGTTTTGATTCTCTATGATCAAGGACTGAGTCCTTCAAAAGATTAAAGTCTCCAGCGGCTTGCAACATCCCTTCAGGATGTATAAAAAAGCCCTTATCATCAGCGTTAGGTGCGTAAATATTAGCCAAAATCAACCTTTGCCCCTGAATTTCTCCTAAAACAATAATGATTCTCCCTAATGTATCTTTGCTCTGTTTGAGATATTTGAATTGTAGATTATTATTTATCAGTATAATGACTCCCCTACTCTTTCTTGAGCCAGCACTAAAGAAAACATGTACACCACATATCTTTCCAAATTTTTCAGCTTCCTGCGGGGAAAGATGCGTTTCTTGAAGAAACACTATATCGTATTTCTTACAAGAAAATAAAAAATCTTTATAAGAAAATAAATAACCTTCCTTCTTTTTATGGGGTGCCCCAACCCATTCCCATTCCATGTGGAGATATTTTATATAACTTTACACTAAAGTTAGTAAGTGATTTTCGATATTTAGTTCGATATTTTCACTAAAATCATGTTAACTGTTAATATTTTTTAGGTCTTGTGGCTTTACTGTTAAAACAGTGAGTATTTTAACATTTACTGATTGGATTGGCCCCCATTCACTTCAATTGTAAGTGCCTTTTTATACCCTTGATTATTGCTTTTTTAAAAGAAAAGGAGGTTTGTTGTAATCAATATTATGCTACAAATTCTGTTGAAATTCTTATGATGCATCCAATCCTCTAAAAAACATCACTTTAGAAGTAGTATCATGGCTTGGGCTGTAAATTCTTATCTTGAATTGAACCCGGATTATTCCTTTAATCAGAAAATAATTTTATATATTTGTTTTTTACCCAGCCCTTACTAGTGGGTGGTGGTAATCCGGGCAGTTTTAAATTGCATCTGTATAAGTGAGCATGCGTGCATGTGCAATTGATTAATAAATGTTCATGAGTGAGTTGAGAGATCAGCTCTTACATTTGTTGTCTTGTATTTTGTGTCCACATGCTACTGATTTCCCTCATAAGCCTGCTTACACCTTTATCTTTTATCTCATTTATTGGTATTCTTTCTCTACTTCCTCTTACATCCCACATCTATGCCTGTCACTTCTCATCTTTACTTCCCTTTTCTCCTTTCCTTTTCCCAAAACACTTTCTCACTCTTCCTTTCCTTCACTTCCTGATTTGCATTCTCCCATTTTCCTGTCACCCTTTCTGTCCATTCTCCCACCTAAGAGAGAAATGCTGTGATTTTGTTTCTACTCCTCCTCAAACCTCCACTAGAAAACATTGGGCTTATCAAGGTAAAGGGCCAAGGCTTGAAACGGAAGGTATTTCACGCTAGCTGTGAATGGTATGCTGAAACTGAAATAGGCGAAGTACCATATTCTTTTTTTTTTTTTTTTTTCCTGTTTTTCTCCCCCATTCCTCTTTTACACTGTAGTTTGTGTTGAGATATTGTAACTACACCCCTGTTGGTCTCAACTAAGTGACGACATGTCAGATCTCAGCATTGATTAGTCCCAGCATCCCCCTGATTTGCTATGGGAAATTCACCCACAATGAACTGGTAGATTAACCTCTCATGAGTTTTTACACGTATTTTGCTCTGCAAAAATACAATTGGTTCCATGCATTTTAGTATGTTATCAAGTACATTTTACCTGAAGTACAGTAACTAAAGTGACATGGCAAAGTTATTGACATGTTTTGGTTAAAATTAGCTGGAGAGGTTTTTACTATTCAAATCGTACGATTTGAGATTACCAAAAAAAACGTCAAAATATCTCAAGTACAATAAAGATAATTATTTCCCTTTTTAACCTCTCCTTATTTATTTTGTATTCCATATTCTAATTAACAAACCCAGTCATTTAAAGCTAAAAGTAAAGGGAGAGTTCACCCAAAATTTTAAATTCTTGTGTCATTTCTTACTCTTTGGACTTTCTTTTATGAACCACAAAATTAAATGAAAATATCTTCATTTTATGAATGTAAACATGCGGCAGATGGACTTGTTTGACAGTTGTGCACCGTTTCACGCAAGAGTGATGCTTTTTTTTAGACCCTTAGTTGGGTTAAAAACTGTTCTACAAGGTTTTTTTAACAAATTTAAAAATTTGTTCGGTCTGAACAGCCCCTTATTGTGGACGTGGCCTAAGTCGTACAGGTTTGGACTGACATTAGGGTGAGTAAATGTTGACAGAATTTTCATTTTTGGGCTGTTCCTTTACCCCTTTCGTGAGATTCTACATTCAAATAGATGTTTGGAAACAGTGCATCAAATGTAGCATTGCACAGCAATATAGTGTTTTTGAATTAAAAAAGAAGGGAGTGTCTGATATCTGTGCTCTTTCTTCTCCATCCACCCTTTTCTCTTCCCCACAGGCTCATGCCTCGAGAGTCAACCGGCCGAAAGTCCAGCAATGCAGGTAGACGGGAGCGACTTTGCCTCGGCAATGTCACCTCGTGCTAGCAAAAGCCGGATGTCCATGAAGCTCCGCCGTTCTTCTGGCTCCGCCAACAAGACTTGACTCTTCAGAACAAACACACGAAACGCACTACTACTGAACACTCCACAGTATTTGCTCTCACTCCAGGACTCCTCATACTACACTGTCAAAGACAGACCACACCTTCTTGCCTGCGTAGCCACGCCCCATGCTGTCTGACTCCTCCCGTCCAGAATTGAGAGCCACAATGATCAAAGACATACCTGAGATGCTCTGTGTGCAGTTGTTGTACAGTGGGCAGAAAAGTGAACAGAAATGATTTTTTGTTTTTGTCAATCGCCAATGGATGTTGCATTGCGTTTTACTTTAATAATTATCATAGCTGGTATCACTAGCTAGCGAGTTCCCCAGTACTTGGAGTGACAGTGATTGAAAAATTAGAACAAATTTATAGTTGGAAAATTTATAGTTGGAAAACAATTCGTTTTGATTGCCATTGTATCAGCCACAACTTTTTCTATTTGTACAGAGGACTCTTAAGCGCTGAGGTTTTCTTTTTAAGCTGATGATATGACGGCGAAACAAATTGAGATGTCTGGAGAATTCTGTGGAAATGGTGTTTGTGGAGCAGTACATTTAATTTAAAACACTTGCTGTTAACCTTTATTTCAGAGTTTGTTTTCACTCCTTATGTGGAATTTGTTTTTATAAAACGGTGACACTTGCCGCTGTTTCTTTATGTATTTTATTTTATTTTTTTTGTTTTTTGCAAGTTTTCATTATGTATCACACATTATTACGATTGTAAATTTGGTTTTCTCTTGATTAGGATGTTACTGATTTTGTTTTTTTATTGTTGATGTTATATTGAACAGCCCCTTTTGTCATTTGTAATGGTTATTTGTGTGTATATATCTATAAATATAAAATATATACATATTTAATGTATGTGTATAGTGTATGAACAGTATCTGATCTGTGTACATATTTAACAGTATTTAAATCAACCAAAAAAAAAATATTAAAAGGGTTAATTAAACCTCAAGCCACTTAGAACAAGTCAAAGAGCACTAAAGTGATCTCTTCAGCTTGAATGTTGTTCTGTATGGCTTGGTTTTGCTGGATTCTTGGAGACAAGAGACAGTTTATCAGCTCATTTACAGCATTAATCATTTGACCGCAGCGCCTCTTTTGATTAATCTTGGAAGAGATTTGGAAGAGTTAAGGAATAGTGTAAACGAGTTGCCACATTACCAGATCTTGCAGGGAGAGGGCAACGTTGTTGAATTGAACACAACTATCCACTTCGTGACACTTTGAGCTCATTCAGAACGCATATGAACTCATGTCATGTGACATATTGCATAAGTAGCATAAGAGACATAGGCCATCAATGTTATCATGTCCTTTTTTTTTTTTTTCGAAACATCTAGATGTAAAAGTGTGCAAAAAAAAAACATCTCTAACACTCGTTTTGGTCACTTTTTTGTTTTCCTTTGAACATTAAAGGGATTACAAGGTTAACTGACCCTATAGACCATGGATGCAAGTTACAAGATTGTATATTTTCTGGAAGTTATGTGAGACTTTATAAGGGTCATTCTTTATTGATTTTGTTTTACTTCTATTTTTAATTTGAAGAAAGTTATCAGAAACAAAATATTATATGGAGTTGAAATCATGCAGCACCCTTCTGAATTAAAATTATAACATGTATATTAGAAGCCTGCACACAAGTGATTTGAGAACTGTGCGTATTTTAAAAGGAAAAACAACTCCAAGATGGGTTGATTTAATGTATGTTAATACTGACCAAATGCTGCATGATTCCAGTACTAACTGCATGTGTTGATATAACAGCTGCACAACACACAAGCATATGCACAAACACAAATCTACAAGATTGTCATAAGGTAGAATTTATACATTTGTATTGGATGTTGAAGAAGGAGAGTGGATGTGAAATTAAACTTAAGAATAAAAGTATTCTTACAACATAGCAAGTCCTGTACAGTTTCTTGCATATGTTCATTGCTTTTGAAGCCCTATTTATTCTGTATATAAGCCTGTAATATATATATATATATACTAAATACTTAACAAAGGGTCTGAATACTTAGGACCATGTGATATTTCAGTTTTATATATATATAGTGGGTACGGAAAGTATTCAGACCCCCCTTAAATTTTTCACTCTTTGTTATATTGCAGCCATTTGCTAAAATCATTTAAGTTCATTTTTTTTTCCTCATTATTGTACACACAGCACCCCATATTGACAGAAAAACACAGAATTGTTGACATTTTTGCACATTTATTAAAAAGAAAAACTGAAATATCACATGGTCCTAAGTATTCAGACCCTTTGTTAAGTATTTAGTAGAAGCACCCTTTTGATCTAATACAGCCATGAGTCTTTTTGGGAAAGATGCAACAAGTTTTTCACATCTGGATTTGGGTATCCTCTGCCATTCCTCCTTGCAGATCCTCTCCAGTTCTGTCAGGTTGGATGGTAAACGTTGGTGGACAGCCATTTTCAGGTCTCTCCAGAGATGCTCAATTGGGTTTAAGTCAGGGCTCTGGCTGGGCCATTCAAGAACAGTCACGGAGTTGTTGTGAAGCCACTCCTTCGTTATTTTAGCGGTGTGCTTAGGGTCATTGTCTTGTTGGAAGGTGAACCTTCGGCCCAGTCTGAGGTCCAGAGCACTCTGGAGAAGGTTTTCGTCTAGGATATCCCTGTACTTGGCCACATTCATCTTTCCCTCGATTGCAACCAGTCGTCCTGTCCCTGCAGCTGAAAAACACCCCCACAGCATGATGCTGCCATCACCATGCTTCACTGTTGAGACTGTATTGGACAGGTGATGAGCCATGAGCCTGGTTTTCTCCACACATACCGCTTAGAATTAAGGCCAAAAAGTTCTATCTTGGTCTCATCAGACCAGAGAATCTTATTTATCACCATCTTGGAGTCCTTCAGGTGTTTTTTAGCAAACTCCATGCGGGCTTTCATGTGTCTTGCACTGAGGAGAGGCTTCCGTCGGGCCACTCTGCCATAAAGCCCCGACTGGTGGATGGCTGCAGTGATGGTTGACTTACTACAACTTTCTCCCATCTCCCGACTGCATCTCTGGAGCTCAGCCACAGTGATCTTTGGGTTCTTCTTTATCTCTCTCACCAAGGCTCTTCTCCCCCGATAGCTCAGTTTGGCCGGACGGCCAGCTCTAGGAAGGGTTCTGGTCATCCCAAACGTCTTCCATTTAAGGATTATGGAGGCCACTGTGCTCCTATGAACCTTAAGGGCAGCAGAAATTTTTTTGTAACCATGCCCAGATTTGTGCCTTGCCACAATTCTGTCTCTGAGCTCTTCAGGCAGTTCTCCTTTGACCTCATGATTCTCATTTGCTCTGACATGCACTGTGAGCTGTAAGGTCTTATATAGACAGGTGTGCGGCTTTCCTAATCAAGTCCAATCAGTATAATCAAACACAGCTGGACTCAATTGAAGGTGTAGAACCATCTCAAGGATGATCAGAAGAAATGGACAGCACAGTTAAATATACGAATGTCACAGCAAAGGGTCTGAATACTTAGGACCATGTGATATTTCAGTTTTTCTTTTTTAATAAATGTGCAAAAATGTCAACAATTCTGTGTTTTTCTGTCAATATGGGGTGCTGTGTGTACAATAATGAGGGAAAAAAATGAACTTAAATGATTTTAGCAAATGGCTGCAATATAACAAAGAGTGAAAAATTTAAGGGGTCTGAATATTTTCCGTACCCACTGTGTATATATATATATATATATATATATATATATATATATATATATATATATATTTTTTTTTATGTGTATATATATATATATATATTTGTATGTCTGTGTGTGTATATTAAATTATATATATATATATATATTTTTAAATACTTAAAGATAACTATGTATAGTTATATATTGATATAAATATGTATAATCATTATATATTGAATTATTGTTATATAAGGGGCTTTCTCAGCAAAAATGTGTAATAACTTGTTAGAAATAGCCCAAGCTGTGATACTACTTCTAAAGGGAAGTTTTTGAGGGGCTTGGACACATCATTTTGTTTGAACCAGCAACGGCAGATTCTGATCTGTCACTTAAGAAATTAGCAGTGCTGATGTAGGTCCATGTCGCACTCTTGCTCATGTGATATTGCTTAAATAATTTAATACACTGGCGGCCAAAAGTTTGGAATAATGTACAGATTTTGCCCTTATGAAAATAAATTGTTACTTTTATTCACCAATGTGGCATTCAACTGATCACAATGTATAGTCAGGACATTAATAATGTGAAAAATGACTATTACAATTTGACTATGTTAAACTACTTCAAAGAGTTCTCATCAAAAAATGACAGCTTTGCAGACACTCGGGATTCTAGCTGTCAGTTTATCCAGACAGTTTATCCACACTTCCTGTAGCACTTGCTATAGATGTGATTGTCTTATCAGGCCCTTCTCACGCATCTTGCAGTCTAACTGATCCCACAAAAGCTCAATGGGGTTAAGATCCATAACACTCTTTTCCAATTATCTGTTGTCCAATGTCTGTTTGTCTATGTCTGTGTGTATGTCTTTGCCCACTCTAACCTTTTCTTTTTGTTTTTCTGTTTCAAAAGTGGCTTTTTCTTTTCAATTCTTCCCATAAGGCCTGCACCCCTGAGTCTTCTCTTTACTGTTGTACATGAAACTGGTGTTGAGCGAGTAGAATTCAATGAAGCTGTCAGCTGAGGATGTCTATCTGGAGACTCTGATGTACTTATCCTCTTGTTTAGTTGTACATCTGGCCTTCCACATCTCTTTCTGTCCTTGTTAGAGACCGTTGTTCTTTGTCTTTGAAGACTTTAGTGTACACCTTTTTATGAAATCTTCAGTTTTTTGGCAATTTCAAGCATTGTATAGCCTTCATTCCTCAAAACAATTATGAGTTTCTAGAGAAAGCTGTCTCTTTTTTGCCATTTTTTACCTAATATTGACCTTAAGAAAGGCCAGTCTATTGTATACTGTGGCAACTCAAAAACAAAGACAATGTTAAGCATCATTTAACAAACCAAATAGCATTCAGCTGTGTTTGATATAATGGCAAATTATTTTCTAGTACCAAATTGTGAATTTAGCATGATTACGGATAAGTTGTTGGAGTGATGGCTGCTGGGGCCTGCCTAGATTTTATAAAAAATATATATTTTTTTTCAAATAGTGATGTCCTGACTATACTTTGTGATCAGTTGAATGCCACTTTGGTGAATATTTTTTTCTTCACATTTTAGAATAATAGTAAAGTCATCAAAACTAGGGGAATAACATTAATGGAAATATGGGAATTATGTTGTGACTAAACAAAATCCAAGATAAATCAAAACTATGTTATATTTTAGCATCTTCAAAGACATGTGCTCTTGACATTTTCTCAACCAACTTCTTGAGGTATCACCCTCAGAGTGATGTTGGGCACTTATTGGCTGCTTTTTTTAATTATTTGGTCCAAGTCATCAATTTCAAAAAACTTATTTTTTTTAATAAAATGTTAGTTTTATAATGAAATAAATTAACATGTTGGCACAATTATATTTCCGTCTACAAAACTAATTTCAAACATTTAAGCACACACCTTCAGATCAAGATTTATAAGATCATGAGAAACATTTAAATCAAGTTTCAAACGTTAGTGAACATATATATATATATACACACACACACACACACAGTATATATACTGTACAATTTGAAATTTCAAGACATTTGGCTACAAAACATTCATATTATGCAGATGAAGTTATAACACTAGCTTGCCATTATTTTATTGCCCTTAATTAAATAATTGTTCAGTGTGGATGTGTGCAAATAAAAACATGATCTTTATTTGAAAGTTAATTAAAAGACAATAAGATTTATTTACTTATATTTCCGCATAATCGTTTAAAATGTCAAGATTACATATGAAAATATAAATATGACACTTATGGTGTATTACTACATGTAGGCCTCTAAAAGTCTTGATGTGTGCTAGGCATTTTCTGGGAGTTAATTGTTTTGAAATAAAATCATTTTCTTTTTGCAGTAACTGTTGTGCATCAAAATGTAATGAAACATACAGTACATTAATTCATAATCTATTACTAAATGCACCTCCTAACAAAACAAGCTTTCCATGGGAACCACTTGTACAATGAGACACTAATTCAGTTTCCCCCATCATAACAGCATATGTTAATAGATTAACCAACTGTGAGCTCTGAGTCATAACTCATGACAAATGGATGATATGTTAAGTGCCTTTAACGGCTAACACCTTATAAGTTTCATTAATAGCATCAACAACAGATCAGTAGTTAATTTCAAATAGAGGTTTATAAAGATTCACAATATTATTATATAATATTATATATATATATATATATATATATATATATATATATATATATATATATATATATATATATATATATATATATATACATATATATATATATATATATATAATATTAAGCAAATAAATAGCCTGCTCGCAGTCTTAGAAAACCTGGAAATATCAGGGATTTTTAAAATTGGGATTCCCAGGCCTGATGAAGTCATGTAAAATTAATAAAATCCTAAAAAGTTACAGTTCAAGCTGCTATTTTTATATATGTTGTTCTAGTTATTCTCAGATAGAAAGTGCTCTGTGAATACATTTTTTTATTACAATCACAAAATAACTGGAAAATTCATGGATGCATGGGACAAAAGGTGAGGAAACCCGATATATTAAGATTGTTTAAAGACTTACTAATGATAAACATAACGCGTTACCCTAGGTTATCAAGGGATACATAAACTGTTGTCTCCGTTGCCAAAAAAAAAACTAAAAAAACTTTTGAATATCCCCCCATAAAAATACTGCACATAGTTGATTAATGAGCAATAATATGAACAACAAGCCATTAAACAATCAAAACTGTTTGTTTATACACTGAAATCAGCATCCCGGTCTGACAGCCATCTGTAGGAGCATCACCTGTCTATTCTCTGGTGGATGGCTCTTGTTAATGTGTCTGGTCAAACCTGGAGAACTGAAGAATGTGGACGGGCAGTGTTTGCATGAGAAGATCTGTTGTTCTCCTGGACTCAGATCTGGTCTGAGTAACAAATCGTCTCTGACACTATGCCAAAGTCTGTGTTTGTTCCTTATATCAGCCGAGGGGAAGTGCACTCCACACAGGTGGCATGGAAAGGTGATCTGCCCAGTCTCTATATGATGGTTATTATAGGAGGATACTTTGATCGTCTCATGTGCAGCCAGGTGTTTTCTCAGGTAGGCTTGTCTTCTGAACTTCTTGCTGCAGTAGTGGCATTCATACACTTCTTTAGTGCCTGGTGAGGGTAGATAGGGGGTGGTCGACCTTTCGGGCTCTTCGGGACAGTGATCAAACAACCTGGAGCTGTCACTGTGCAGATCAAAGCACTTATCAGTGGATGGATACCTTTGCTCCAGAGGAGGAGGGTCTTGGGATGCTCTGTGCATCATGTTGCTGTCCGGTGCTGATTGGTGTTGTTGGGAGCTGTCCGGACCGAGCTGGTGCTTATTGTTTACTCTGACCTTACTGGCGTTCTCCTTCCCTTCCACAGATGCTTTCTCGTGGTTACGCACTTCTAGTTGTGATTTCTTCCCATTTGGCGCTTCTCCACTGCTTAAACTGCGAGGTTTGTGCCATCTTCGATGCGAAGCGAGGTTGGCGGGGCAGCTGAAAACTTTATCGCACTCCGGGCAGCGGTACTCAACGCGCACAATCCTGGAGCACTTGTGCTGCGCCAAGGAAAACGGGTCAGGGTATTCTTCCTTACAAAGCTGGCATATGAACTCACCCAACGGCTTCTTTCGGCTTGATGGTGCCAGCTTGGTTTCGGGGCTTTCCTTCTTGATTTTAAGTCCTAGGACTGGTGAGGTGGTGACTTCGTCTTCAAAGTTGAGTTTTCTGAAGACTTTAGGCTTTTTCGCGGGCGGTTTGGTCTTGCGCTCGGACTCCATGAATGCGCGCTTTACGCACTGATGAAAAGACGGATAAGTGGGCAACGAAGTGGACACTGGCGTGCCAAACTTCATGTCTGCGTGGTTCATATGGAGACGCTCGACGGAGGTCACCGGGGGGTGCAGTGGAAAGGACTCGGCCGTGGTGGGTGAGCTCAGACACCGGTCCAGAAACGACTGCTTGAGCTCGAGGCTGACCGGTTTGATCGGGCTGTAGCAGTCGGGAAATGACGCGCTCTGATCTGGCTGGTTGAAGTAGCTCTGTGCGTAATCGCTGCTCTCGCCAACAACTCCACTGTCCTCTTGTATACGTGGCTGGATATATTTGGAGGTTATACCAGCTGTCCATGCTTCTCTAATAGGTTCTGATTCCACCAAATCTGGACATTCAACTAGGACACATGTGGGTCCATCTGGAGTTTGTGGAGACTGGTCCACTTTGCGCAGCTCTTTTTCCTCAACGCGCACCTTGTATGATGCTGGTGAGCCTCGTTTACTCCGTTTCACTAAAAATCCACGTGGCATCTTCACGTCTGATTCACCCAAAGATTTCGGGTGCTGTCAGATGAAAGTATACTCGATACACTGTCACAGTGATGCGCCTAGCGCGTGTTTTATCCATTGGGTCGCTTTCATTGTTTTTCAGTAGGACACTGTCCAATCAGCGCTCACAGTCATGTGACGGAGGCGGGGCCAACGTTAATGAGTAGATCCAGATTTCTAATGGGCAGCTGATTATTATTTATGATGGGGTCTCAAGGGATCGACGTGCTCTTTAACCTTCCCGTTTGCTGTCTTGCACACTGAATTCCCAAATTTCCTGTTAAGAAATTCCACACATATTCATTGAAGTAAATGCAATTATTTGTATTAAGTTTAATCTCAATACTTGATCTCAAATTCAAGCTTTTCGCCATTTGCACTTAAAGAATCGTACACATATGGTAAATATACTAACAAAGCCAAAACTGTTACAACAGACATAAGGAAAATGGGAAAAACGTACATGTTGGAAAAATTATCTTGAAAGTAGTCTATTTTTTTTTATTATAATTGAATATAATTGTTGCATATTTGTGTAGATGAACTATTACAGCTACTTGTGCTGATTTATTTGATTAAAAAAAACACCTTTATATTATTTTGTTTAAAATATTTTGATCGAAGGGTAAAAACCTGTTTTTAAATGCTATTTTTGCACAAACTTGCATCTGATTTGTTCATCTGATGCACTTTAAATACTTCTGAATGAATTATTCTGTATTTTAAATTAATTTATCTAATCACTTTAACCAAATGATTTCTAGAATCTCCATATTTGCAAGAAACATTTTCTCATATGAAAAATAGTTTGTCATATGACTCCTTTTTACAATATTAATTTTACTTGAATGCATATTTTATTCAAAGAGAAAAAGCATATTTTTTAAAATTTTTATAACTTTTTATACATTTAATTGTCCACTTAATCATAATCTATAATAAAATATGCATTTTATTTGTAATACGTAATCACATATACAATAAAATATATAAGATGTAATTATATAAAAATACAAATGTATTCCATGAATAGAAATGGCAATATGTTAATATAAATGTTGGAGTTTAGCGACTTGTTTGTATGTTGAGTACTTTATTGCCACATGCACATTTATAGCCTAAAACAATTAATATGCACATTAATCCGTCATTGCGTTTACAACATCAGTGCAAAAAGAGTGCAATACAATGCATTGTATTCTAATTGCGTAGCCAACAAATGTGTCGGCGATAGCACATCTGTTTCAGTTAACGAAGGGAATATCTTTTGCTCTCTTTTCCCATGCTCGGGCATCATCTCCCGACAGAGGGCCATCAGAGAGAGCTGGGGTCAGTCCAGGCTGCCAGATAAGCGCTCCTCTCCGCCCAGTGAAGCTGGAGATGCTGATAAGAGATCGCATCTTCTTTATTCTCTGGAAGGGTGGATGCTGAAACTGCAAACCTTTTAGGATCCCATTATCTTGTTCAGATGGCTCTCTTCCAAAACACTCATCTGTACGACAGATGAGCGTGAGAACCGGTTAGTGGGGACGCGCGGACAATTTATACTACATAGGCTAATAGTTACAAGAAGAAAGTATCCCACAGATATCCTTGAAGGTTGACTTTTTAAAACTATAGGGACTTGAAAAATTGATTTTCTTTGGATTTAGCTAACAGTACAGACCTATATAGTGTGATTGTTATCTGTACAGAAACTTTTATATTTGCTGCCATCCTTAGAAAATAATAATATATATATATAAAAAAAATAGCAAACCTAAAAAATGTGGTAAATTAACATGTTTTATTCAACTCAAAAATATGAATTAACATCCCTGAATCAACCTGTATACAGTAGGTTACACCAACAAAATAAATTGTAATGGTTAGATCAAGCTCACTTGCTGGCATCTTTTACAGTGTATTCGCGTCATCTCAAACTATATTTTAAAAGCGCGCATGCGCATATGTGTGTGTGCTGTTAACCTCAGGTTCATTAAGAGGTTGCATGAAATATTTGTGCAGTTGCCTATTATTTAACATAAAAAAGAGGTACTTTAAAAATTGTTAATAAAAATATTTAATAAGAAAAAAATTGAGACCAGTAGATACCTATGCATATTTACATTAAAATATTCATAAAAATGTTATCCTTAAATCTTGATGTTGAAATAAAACATTAACGTTACTATTCAGACATCTGCATTGTGTTGCTGTGCATTTGCAAAATGATCTGAACTAAACCGAATTGATTTTGTGTTCTTTTTATTTTTGTGTATTAAGCCTATAGGCCTATACATGCTGTTTACCTCGTTCATTAAGAAACTGTTTAGCATATTTATGCTTTTAAAAAAATAATTTTCACACCACAGTAGCATACAATTCAACGTCACACCAAAAAATAAAAATTGATTAAAAATGTAAAAAACACCACCTAAAATATCTATACACTTCATGTAATTTCCCATTTACCCTATTCCTAATTAAACCATATAGACCAACCTGCAATTTGCATCACTGTATAGGCCTATATCATATCACTTGCTTTCAGTTATTGTTATTATTATTATTAGTAGTAGTAGTAGTATTACACAAAGTGAGTGAGAGAAACACTAAATTTTAATTGGCTCTTCAAATCGTGTTCAATGTAATCTGCAGGTTTTATCCTCTGTCTCTGGATTGACACATCACAGACACACGCATTCAGAGGAACGACTTTTGTATGGAGGAATAATGAGATTGTTTTGTCTGTCCTGTCGCAGCAGGAGGTCACGAATGATGCAGCATCACTTGATGTTTTCACGCAGTTTGGCTCTTGATTCAGCACCACAGGAGGTGAACAGCTCCACTGATAGATTCTGGCAACTTTACACGGACAGATTGCTGAATAATTAATGCTTAATCGTCTTTAATTAGGGCTCGTGTTGTAATAGTCACCAACACCGTTTTGTTTTGTTAGTTCAAAATTAAACACGTGCTCTAACGCTACTAAAACACTGTTAACAAAAGAATATAATAATTATAAATATTTGTGCAATATGCTTGCCTGGCCATATACACCTGATTTTACCTGTAACACTATAATGTGATTCTATGAATTAGTTTCCACTGAAATAGCATTTAGTGATTGCATCTACGTTGTGTTGTTCAACATTTGCCAAATAAACTAAACTGATTTGATACGCTTTTAATGACTCATAATGTCACTGATCTGATTCGAGAATCTTGCTTTAAATCAAAACGTCTTGTACAATCTTTATTTCCAGTAGAGTTGTTATTCTTACAATAATCAGCACACAAGTTGAAGCTGTATGTTTACTGTTTCGATTGTATTAACTGTTAAATGTGAGTCCATAATGGCAATATAGGCGATTTATTTAAGAGGCTATTGACAGTTGTGTCATTATCATCGAAGGTGAAGTGCATAGAAACTGTAAGGCCACATGTTGGCCGCGCCATAAGTCTTCTATTTATTAAACTCTGTCGCCCTCTTCTGGACAATATTAGTTACTGCACGTTCTACTTTTCATTGAACATCTTCGATTAGTAGCAAGACATTTCATTCTTTCTTTCTTTCTTTCTTCGTTCCTTTTTTCTTTCATTCTTTCTTTTTTAATTCCTTCCTCCTTTCTTTCTTCCATGCTTGCTTTCTTCTCTATTTCTTTCTTTCTTTCTTTTTCCTTCCTTCCTTATTTCTTTCATTCTTCCTCCTTCCTTCCATCCTTCCTTCCTCCTTTCTTTCTTCCATGCTTTCTTTCTTCTTTCTTTCTGCCTTACTTTCTTTCTTTCTTCCTTATTTCTTTCTTTCTTTCTTTCTCTCTCTTTCTTTATTTCTTTCTTTCTTCTTCCTTCCTTCCTTCCTTCCTTCTTATATGCTTGCTTCTTTCTTTCTTTTTTCTTCCTCCTTCCTTTTTTCTTCCATGCTTGCTTTCTCCTTCTATTTTTCTTTCTTTCTTTATGTCTTTCTTTCTTTCTTTCTTTCTGTCTTTCTTTCTTTCTTTCTTTCTTTCTTTCTTTCTTTCTTTCTTTCTTTCTTTCTTTCTTTCTTTCTTTCTTTATTACTTACTTCCTTCGTTCCTTTCTGTCTTACTTTCTCTCTCTCCAGTAACGGCTTTTCAGAAAGGGGCCTTCCAGTGGCCCAAACAGGGCATTCATAATTTGGGTATTTTTTTCCCAGCAAATTTGTCTTATTTAGTTCAGATTAATTTGGATCCCTTAATAATAAAAAAATTCAAGCAATGTGGACAGATGAGCTTCATTACATTCATCTATGATTGGGAAGGTTAATGTTATTAAAATGAATTGTGTTCCAAAATGTAACTACCTGCTACAATCTCTCCCTGTAGATGTCTCCCTCTCTTATTTCAAGCAATTTGATAGCATAGTGAAGTCCTTAATTTGGAATGTAAGCATCCTAGACTACATTTCATTAAGTTACATAGGCCGATTGACAAAGGTGGACTGGGCCTACCCTAGATTTTGTTTTATTATTATGCATTCGGTCTCAGACATTTGGCTCATTGGTCGCTTCCACCGGAAAGAGCCCCTCCCTGGTTTTCTATTGAACAGGAAGTTCTTGCCCCTATTTCACCATTTCCAAAGCCCTTCTATCAAACTAACTGGAGACTTTAAGTCACACCCCCTTATCTCGCATTTGCACTCTGTATGGACAAAAGTGTCCAGAGTGTTTAATTCGGACGTTTATTTTAATGTTGCCACAAGCATATGGCTGAACCCAAAATGATGTATTGATAAGTCCCCTTTCTGATGGTCAGAATGAATTGAGAGGGGGGTTACTACACTCATCGACCTGTATGAGAGTGGAGTGTTGAGATCATTTGAAAATGTGTTGAAACATTAGTTCTATAGATGTTTACAGCTGTGCCACATGCTCTATATTGTTTTTGGGAGTAGCATGCACCCCCTTAAAGTGGCAGATACTCTGGGAGTGGTGATTACTGCTTTTGGAAAAGGTCATGATGAAGCATCAGTGTATTACTCCCTACTAATTCGCTGTCTGGCGGATGGAGCTTTAACTTCTCTGAAGAGAAAGATTTAAACTTGGTAATAGAGGAGGGAGTGTGGACTTGGATTCTAAAAAAATGTCAAGTCTGTATCTAGAGATGCAAAGGTTCGCCTTACGCAATTCAAGATTTAACATAGATTCTATTGGACCCCCTCTAGATTGTATAGACTTGGCCTTAAAGACTGACCCACAAGCTGGCGATGCCAATCAGAGGATGGAGTCACAACCCATGCTTTTTGGGGTGTGACTCCATGGGGGGTTAAGATCCAAGGGTTTTGGTTGAGGACTAAGAATTTTGGAGGAGTAGGGGTGGTAGTGGTTGTTAAAAGTTGATTCTGTGTATTTATGTTTTTCTTTTCTGTCAAAAAAAAATATTATTTAACAGGCTATTGACAGTTGTGCAATTATAATCTCGAAACACATTATAAGTGCACATAATAAGTGCATAGAAACTGTAAGGCCACATGTTGGCCGCGCCAAAGTCTTCTATTTATTAAACTCTGTCGCCCTCTTCTGGACAATATTAGTTACTGCACGTTCTACTTTTCATTGATGAACATCTAGGATTAGTAGCAAGACATTTCATTCATTCTTTCTTTCTTCATTCCTTTTTCTTTCTTTCTTTCTTTCTTTCTTTCTTTCTTTCTTTCTTTCTTTCTTTCTTTCTTTCTATATTTCTTCCTTCCTTCCTTTTTTCTTCTACCTTCCTTCCTCCATCTATCCTTCCTTCCTTTGTTCCTTCTTTCTTTCTTCGTACCTTCTTCTTACTTCTTTCTTTATTCTTTCTTCCTTCTTTTTCTTTCTTCCTTCTTCCTTTCTTTTTTCTTTCTGTCTGTCTTCTTTCTTTTTCTTCTTCCATTCTTCCTTCTATCTTTCTTTCTTCTTCCTTCCTTATTTCCTTCTTCCTTTCTTTTTCCTTTCTTTCTTTCTATATTTCTTTATCCTTTCTTCTTTCTTTCTTTCTTCCTTTGTTCTTTTTGCTTTCTTCCTTAATTCCTTTCTTTCTTACTTTCTCTCCCATTCCTTTCAATCTTACTATATAGCCTATTATAAATGTATAATTATTGAACTTAATTGATTAATCATTCATAAAATAATAATTATAAAGTTTTGTAATTATCATTATTGAGGTTGCAGACACGCACCAGAATGCACCATCACTTTAAGATCTGTTGCACTCAAACTGAATTAAAATAAATTATGAAAAGATTAATAATTGTATCCACTCTAGGGCAGAAACACAGGTGCTAGCAGTCAGTGGGAAATTAGTCAAGTCAAGTCAAGTGGGGATTTATTGTCATTCCTCTATATAGCTTATATACATTGGAACGTAATGTCGTTACTCCAGGACCATGGGGCAACACAGAACATTATGCAAGACTACATAAAGTGCAATACACAACAGAGTGCAGGACAATAAATACACAGATCAGAACAATAGATACAGTAAGTAGGACAATAAATACACAATGTAATAAATACACAGAAAATGAGCTGTAGACTGTAAAAGAGTTTGTTGTGTAGCAGAAATAAGTATAGCATAATTATATGTATATGTTTATTTAGGTATAGCAAAAGTATAGCATAAATGATTTCCATAATAATAAGTGACTAATGCAGCTTTATTGAGCTCAGTTAAATGAGCTCAGCTATACAGGTTAAATTTGGGACTATTATGTAAAATGGGAAATGAGTTTCAGAAATCTTTTGTATACAACAGCTTTTGTGTCACATAAAGAAAAGAACTTCATAAATGTAATGAGTCAGGGATGATACTTCTAAAATGTGCAATTCACTGTTACTCAGAGTAACATTTCTTGTATTTTGACATATTTATTACATGATATTGTGTTGTGACATTTTGTCTGAACGGGTTTTTGTGCGAGAGACAGAAATACCTGAGGTAAATATGCCAGGAATGCAATCAATTCAATCTATTCTCTCCTGTTTAAATGTTAAGCTACTGTTACACCACCTTTAGTGCTACTGCACCCATTCAAATCAGATAGGGGAAGAGCCACATTCCAGTCATACTCTGGAATTCTCTGTACATCACAGCTGATTTGTGTGATTCATGGATGGAGAACCAGGATTCCCCACCGTATGTAATGTACACTCCTAGAAACTTGGAGAACATTGATGACTTGTTTCAGAATCTCATAGACATGACTTGTTTAAAAGTGCAATGACTAAGACAAGGATTTTCAAACTGGGGTCTGGAGGGGGGGTCCACAAAGGGGGAGCCAGGGAATCTTTTTTTGTTGTTTTTTTTTACAATGGATTACAAATAAGATATGAAGTATGTTTCAAGTTGACAGTAATAATGTTTTTTCGCTGCTTTCTAAAGACTGATCAGAAATTATGAGATGGATCATCCTTATTTTAGTCTATTGACAGCTATAGTTTTTATTGGTTAGAAGTACAAACGATTTGTAAAATGTAAACATCTCTTCAGGTTTATACTTCTTACATTACTCTAATAGTCGGCAGAAAAAAGATTAATTGTTAACTGAATACACAGTAAATACACTCCAGGTAACACTGTAATAATTTATTTTGACTTTAGTCCAACAACAATATAAAGGCCAAATATTTTCTTACAAAAATGCATGCGGTCTTCATAATATTATGCTTACTGTTTGTCTTACAAATGTTTTAATGTGCTTTTATACATGAAAATATACAGTATAGTTGCCTTTATATTTTATGAATGGTGTCCCAAAACACCCCTTGAGTGAAGTTACTGGGCTGAAGGATGGCAAACACCATACCTATTAAAGGATAGATAGGGGAAATCTGAAGAGAGGTAAACAGGTTACTGATTTGCCCTATTTTCAGTTTTGAAAGTGAGATGTAAGAAATGTCTGATGAGTCTGGAAGAATTGGAAATTCCGGTACAGTTGGAGAGGGTGGGTCGCACGTCCAACTATGTAAACATTCAGTGTCACTGAGTAAGAAGATTCAATGTGTCAGAACATGATTGACTTTTCCAGAGAGAATTGTATTATGCAACATGTTTGAATATATTTTCCCCCTGACTAGCTGCAAGATACCATATTTTATAATAGGACACACAATGTACTTTGTGTAATCAGTTTCAGGGAATAGTATCTTAACAGATTCTTGTGAATGTACATGTATTTGAATGTGAATTTACATGTATTTTAACATAAACAAGCAATAAGTGCAAAGTAGCTTTTGTATAAAGTGTTTCAACACTCAAAAAAGCCAAAGAGCATCAAATAGACAAGCCACAAGGCGCAAGTATCTGGGTCCAAACAGTTTGGAAAAGTTGAGAAAATTACAATAATTGCCAAATTTGAAGGAACAGTACTCTAGTTATTTTATAGGCATTGTGTCCGCCATTTAATTTGACATGTATCATTGAGTGCCCCTCATGACAAAAAGAAATCAAAAGAATTCTAAATTTGTAAAATCGTTTAGAAGATACAGGCCAATTCATTTTTTAGCCTTGGCCGGTGGTCCAGTTCATCAACCTATATCTTCTGAACTATTGCACAAATAAAAAGTATTTTGTGAACTTTTTGTCATGAGGGACTTTATATGATGCATGCAAAATTTTGGGCGAATCAGTTTAGGAGGAAAAAATAAATAAATAAATTATCTACAGAAATTAAATCTAAGATAAATGTTTTTTCTGCTTGAAAAATTTGAGCAAATGTGTAAATGTACCTAATGAATGTGAACAAATATTAGCATGTTATTTTAGAATCCAAATGGGGTTTTGTTTTTTTTTATAGTGTGCTGTGCAACATTATGTATTAAATGCATGATATACAGTGGGAGTCTGAGACCACTATAAAAATGCTTCTATTCTTTTTTTCATTGCATTTTTGCCAAATGTTACAAATGATCATTTCTGCATAATAACTTTACAGAAATTGTTATTGTTAATTATTTAATATATCCAATGGCAGATGAGGAGTGTTCAGGCAACCTTTTTTTTTTTTTTTTGCAGTTCTATTTGGAGACACTTTTAAACCTCAAACAGTATGTTTATTTCCATTTTTGTTTATATGTTTATGAAAAATATCCCAGATTTTGTATTCCCAGACTTTCTGACCCCTCTCTATTTATGGTAAATGATGAGTCAATAATAACGTTTAAATGTATTTGATGGTGTTGTCCATGATGCTAAGCCTGTGAACTCACTTAAGGAAGTGTTTGTTTAAGCTGGTTTATGTTTGTGTCACAAAAAGAGGAACTGGTCAGCCAACTATTCTCCCACCAAAGATTCCCGGTCATAAACAGGCTGATGAGAACTTTTGTCAACAGGCATCCAGAACTGAGTCAGGAGTTGGACAGGACATCCTATTCACACTGTTTACATGCCACTGAAAAGGAACATTTTACAAAGTTTCCAGTATTTGATCAGATGAAAAAAGTTTGGACTTCCTCATAGCACTGCAAACTTGTGTTTGCGCTATTGTACATTTTAGGTCACTTTGCTAAATGATCCATTATTCAGCTTATCTGAGCTACTTGAATTCATTCCACTGTATCAGAAACTAAACGATTCATATAGTCATTGAGCCTGTTTATAGGTCACCCCGATATAATTTTACATTAGAAATAGCTTTTCCCCATGGGAGGAAGAATTTCTGTTCTGTTAGTACATAATGCACTTTGCAATTACAGTTGCATGTTAGTTGATCACCCTCTGCCCTCAGGGTTTACCCTGCATAGCTATTGTTACTATGGTAGTTGTGTTTGTCAACTGGCTGTCTTGTGGTTTACACATGCGTCTTGAGCAAATATAACGTATTCTTTGAGTAAATGCCGTTGTGGACAAACTTTCACAACAAAATCTTCACACAGAGGAGTTTCCCATTCTTCAGATTATGAGGAAATATTCAAATGTTGGCATTTTGCAGTCTGCTTCCTTTACTTTACATGAACTTTGCATTACTTTAATCTTAATTCAAAATAATACACATTTACATTTTATTTATATAGGTTTATTTATATTTAGAGATGCACCAAAATGAAATGTTGTGACCGATACCGATTTTAACAAATAACTACTATTTGGCTGATGCAAATATTATGTCACATATTTTATTTTGCTTGATAATGTGGGGGAAAAAAGTTATTTTGCACTTTTAAAACATTTTAAATGTCCAATAGACCTATTTGGTGTTTGTAAACAGCAATGATGGTTTTTGTGGGTGGAGCCTAACTGTTGGCAGAAAGTGACAGTTCTGCAGTACTGTTAGATGTGAGCGCCAAAATCAATAGTGATATGGATCACCCAGACGACTTCACCAGTTATTTTAATGGCTTGCCATGTCTTATACAAATAAGCCAACCCTTAGCAATGGGGTGAGGTTTCCTGTCCCATTCTCACTGTCGGGACAATGGCTCAAGGATGGACTAGATGGATCTAAATGGCCAAAGTTACAGTGGCCAGACATCTTCGTATACCTTGTGGAAAAAACTCAGCGTCGCTATGAGATGAGAATTCTGGATGACTTCCTCTGTCCTTTTAATGGCTTGCAACCATAAACTTCTGCGTTTAGCTTCAAAGGTTGTCTTCGATGAAGGTATTCTATAAAAAGTGAATCTTTTGTTTTATTTCTATTCTGACATCCAATGGCACAACAAGACATTTTTTCCTTATTTCGCCTATCGGCTGTTTTTCTGCCACGACAATGCTTTTGCAACTGCAGTGACATAACCGTGACGTCTACTCCAAAATGGTCAATAGAATCAATGTAAAATCTTAAATTACATAAGTCACACCCTTGCATCTGTAGATGTGGACTTGATGATTTTTAGAATCCTAGCCCATACTCCATCCTCCAATACCAAGTTTAGATCTTCCTCCCATAATCTCTTGAGAGAAACCGAAGCTCCGTCCCACTGATGCCTCGTGACCAAGCAGTAATCACAAGCAGTAATCACCACTCCCAGAGTATCTGCCACTTTAGGGGGGTGTATGCTACTCCCAAAAATAGTACAGAGCAGGTGGCACAGCTGTAAATCCCTAAAGAACTGAGACCTGGGAATCCCAAAATGTTGAACCACATTTTCAAAGGATCTCCACTCTCATATAGGTCACCGAGCATTTTAACCTCCCTCTCAATCCACTATCTCCAGCAGAAAGGGGACTTATTATTACGTAATTTTGGGTTCAGCCATATGCTCAAGACAACATTTCAATAAATGTCCGAATTAAACACTCTAGACACTTTTGTCCATAACGAGTGCAAATGCGAGATAACGGGGTGTAACTTAACATCTCCGGTTAGTTTGATAGAAAGGCTTTGCAATGGCGAAATAGGGGCAAGAACTTCCTGTTCGATACAATGTCAGGTGGAAGCGACCAATGAGCCAAATGTCTGAGAACGAATGCATAATAATAAAACACATTTCTTGAGTAGGCCTGGCCCACTTTTGTCAATTGGCCTATGCAATTTACTGAAATGTAATATGGGACGTTTAACATTCCAAATGAAAGACTTCACAATGCTATCAAATTGCTTGAAATAAGAGAGGGGGACATCTGTAGGGAGAGATTGTAGCAGGTAGTTGAATTATGGAATAAAATTCATGTAAATCCGGCTAAAAAGCCTATACCAGGCAGTATGCTGTCAGAGCCAAAGCTTTGGATTTGGACCAATTAACTCTGTATCCTAATCTAGACGAATAATAAAATATAATCTGCATAAAGCAAAAGTTTATGTGCCAGACCTCCCACCATTAACCCTGGAAAATCATCCTCCTTTCTTATCACAGCTACTAATGGTTCCAGGGTAAGACAGAACAATAATGGGGAAAGAGGGCAACCCTGCCGGGTGCCCCTTTCCAGAGAAAAATGATCTGAAATTACTAATTTTTTTTGTACTGCAGCTAACGGGTGTCTATAAAGTAATCCATCCAATAAAAGTATTCCCGAACACGCACATTTCCAAAATCTTAAAAAGATTATCCCATTCTACCATATCAAACGCCTTTTCGCCATCAAGTGAGATGGCAGCGACCGGAGTCTTATCAATCGCCACTGACCACATGATATTGATGATACACATAATGTTGTCAGAAGAGCTACGGCCCTGAATAAACCCCACCTGATCTATATGTATCAGAGATGTCATCACTTTACTCAATTGGTTAGCCAGAATTTTTGACAATATTTCAACATCTAGTTGGATCAGGGAAATTGGATGGTAATTCTTACACTGGCTTGGATCATTGTGGCTTGTGTCATGGCTGGCGGAAGCTTTCCATTTTTAATGATTCTTTTTAAACTTCTAGCAAAGGTGGAGCCAATTCTGTATCATAAGATCTAAAAAATTCAGCGGGAAAGCCATCTGGCCACGGAGCCTTGCCTGTAGGTAAGGCCTTACTTGTTCTTGTGCTTTGGGTTTTTTGTGAAAAGGGGCATAATGTATATTACGGCCCCTAAGAACTGCTTTAAGTGCCTCCCAAACCATGCCCACAGAGGACACTGAGGACCTGTTGGCCTCCATATAGACATTGATTTCAACCTTTAGCATTTGTTGGAATTCAGGATTTTGCAAGAGGGATAAATTAAAATGCCAACTATATGATTTCCTTTTCTCCATATGTGGCAACACCAATAAACACACCAGGGCATGATCTGAGACTAAAATGTTTCCAATTGAGTAATCAATGACAGATGAAATGAGGGATTTATATATATATAAATCTATTCTAGAATAAATCTTATGGACTGATGAAAAGAATGTATAGTCCCTACCAGATGGGTTCAAAAGGCTCCAAATATTTGTAAGACCAAGATTTGTACACATCCTGTGAAGCATCAATGATCCTCTAGGGGGCTTGTAACCTTTTGCTTCACTATGATCAAGGACTGAGTCCATTAAGTGATGAAAGTCTCCTCCCAATATTATATCATGAGGGATGCCAGTGGCTTGCAACATCCCTTCAAGATCTGTAAAAAAGCCCCGATCATCAATAAATCTGAAAAAATATGACTGAAAACAAGAATAATACTACCAATGGTATAATCAAAATAAACTTAATAAAAATGGAAAACAAGTTTATTTTGATTATGCCATTGGTAGTTTTTGTTCTTGTTTTGAGTCTAAAGTTCACAAATTTTGTCAGATTTAACTTAAAACAAGACTTAATATCTTAACCCAGTTTGTATTACAAGTAAATAAATCATGTTTTAAGAGTGTTTAGATAATTTTACAGGAAAACAAGACCAAGAAATTTTTTGCAGTGTAGGTGCATAAATATTAGCCAAAATATGACTTTGATAAAACAATCATGACTCTTCCTAACTTATCTTTACTCTGTTTGAGACATTTTAATTGTAGATGTTTACTTATAAGTGTAATGACTCCCCTACTCTTACTTGAATCTGCACTATAAACAAAATGCCCACCCCATATCTTTCCAAAATTTTCAGCTTCCTGTAGATAAAGGTGTTTCTTGAAAAAACACTATATCGTATTTCTTACGCTTAAGAAGAGAAATAACCTTCCTTCTTTTTATGGGGTGCCTCAACCCATTCACATTCCACATGAAGAGAGACAATCCACTCATATTAACATTTGACATTTTGACATATAAGAAAAAATGTATTGTGTGTCAAAGAGGCCAAGATGTATGTTTAAGTACACTTCTCAACAGCAGCGAGTGTTGCTTTTCTTGTATATAGATTTTCCGTTGCTAAACAACTGCTAAAGGCCCCACTGAGTTGAAGGGTTGTGCTGACATGAAGGCCCTATTTCTTGTTTGAGTGTGTCAGTGTGTGTGTGTGTATGTGTGAAAGAGAGGAGGGCGCAAGGGTGCTTTCCACCATGGGAGGTCGATTAGGGCGAAATACATTGAGAAACTTATTTTGTATAACATAGAAACGGTTGTATTGATCAAGTCGTGGGAGTGCGTTAACATCAAGGCTCTGTTAGTTGCTTGTCACTACTCGAGTCTCTGTGTGTTTGTGTAAGTGTGGGTGAGAGGAGAGCGAAAGAGTGAGAAAACGGGAGCACCAGGGCACTTTCAACTGAAATTGGAATAAATTGAGGATATTATAGACATTGTTTGTCGTTCTCTTAGATTACTTAGCCAATTGTTTTAACTGGTTATTTTGCTGTGGGAGCCTGTACGGCTCTTTGAAATAAATGATGTAATTTGGCGTAGTGATATGGAACCGTTATGCGGTCAAGACCTGGAACTACTTCATAGTCGTGTGTTTACTGAAAAATAATTGCACAACTTAGAACGTCTCCCAACCAATCAGAAGCAAGCATTCAACAGTTTATATATATATATATATATATATATATATATATATATATATATATATATATATATATATATATATTACAATTTGTTTACATCTACAGTATATTAACGTATTGTTTATATACAGTATGTGACTTGCTCCATTATTTTGAGTGATACTGAGACATTTTAAGGTTTTATGCACAAAAGTGAAAAGGAAAATCTTAGCTTTCTAACAGTATAATTTGTATGTTTATACTTCAAAATCATTGCTGACATATATGCTAATAATTTAATTGTTGACTGATGTGATCATTTCAATGCTATTCTTTATATTTTAGTGCATACAACTCCAAATATATTATTTCTGGGTCAAAGTAACTCAAATTGATGGAGCTGGACATACAGCATATTTATTAACAAATTATATTTAAATGTTGCAATGTCCGCATTTTCTATAACACTTCGAATTTAGTATCTTTAATTTGTTTTAGAATGTACTGAAAGCAATTTCACCAAAATACACTCAAATAATTAGATGCATTTCATGATTTGTGAATTAAATGCATTTTGTTCTGCCCCAATATTTATTTAGATTTCATTTGAACCAGCCCGCACTGGATTCTGGAAATATTTTCAATGGGAAAAGTCGAGCTTTCAGGATTTCTGATCGTGTATTTAATGAAGCACAGAAAATTTCCCAAACTCCTGGCGCAAATAATTCCCTGGAGAAACAATTCAGACGTCAATCACTCAGTGGAAATCCCCCACCCTGAGAGAAGCTCCGCCCCTCTTAATATCTTTGTCTCTTTAAACTTTCCAGAAACTCGCACACGCTTCACAAGCGTAACAAACTTCCTAGGCACACAGTGGAGCTTTACAGAGGCAGCAAAACCAACCAAATGGATTACAATGTCAATGGTCGCGAACCCAAGTCTGGAAGAGTGCTTGCGAGCATTGATGACCGTTTAGACAGCGGTTTGGATTCTCTTAAAGAGGACGACTACGCGGATGTTGAGTCTGATTTCAGGCGGATGAATGTGGCCTCAGACGAGCAGGACATTCACTGCGACCCCTGGAAAACATATCGCACCGAGGACGGAGACACGTAAGCGTTCCTCATGCCTCTAATAGGAATACTAGTTCTCTGCACACTAGAGTTGTTGCCTCTTTAGGAACATTAATATGTTTAATATTTAAAAACGCAAGCTTATTTTTGCCCGTGCAAGTCCATTTACATGCATTTAGAATTTGAGAGATGATGTAGGCTACTGTTTAGTGCATGGAAAATAACAGCTTTTAGGGTGCAGAGAATTATTTAGGCCCCTTTTTATGTGCAAATACTTTTTAATGGATGATTGGTCTTGAGCACAAAGTACATATTTTATATTTTTATATATTTGTCATATTTTTCAAACAAACTTTTGATTGCATACAACTCTTATAATATTTTCATAAATTTATATATATATATATATATATTTGGCCTATTGTGTTTTTTTTTTTTTTCTTGGTGTAATGCAAAAAATATTTAAAGTATATGATCGCTTTAGCGGAACAGTTCCGTGCAGTTTTTTTTTTTTTTTTTTAGAAAAATATATTTTCTATGTAACTTTTAGACGGACGTATTTGACGTCGGGTTTCTCTTTTTTTTTTTTCAGTGTCTCGCGCATAAGCGCCGCGTTTTTTAGACGCTGTGTCAAGTTTAATGATATATTAAACCGTTAAGAACGTCTCGAACACCTTTTTAGTATAAAAACGAGAGAACAAAACAGTCCCTTAGTTAAAGCCCTACTCATTGTATACAGTAGTATTAACACCGTTACAGACATGAGTGCGCATGCCAATGCACACGTACAGTCATAATCGACTTAATGTAAACAGAAGCTCTGCATCAGTACGGACTGTTCTCTGGCGCTGCGTCAATGTGGGCGGGGCTGCAGCAGCTCTGTGCGAACTTGGAAAGTCCCGGGCTGCGTGCCAGACAGTGAGACGCGCGAGCGTCGCTCATGACCGTACTTGGAAGACTAGTTCTCTGCACACTAGAGTTGTTGCCTTTTTAAGAAAACAAAGTTATTTTTCTCACAAACCTCCTCTTTGTTTTTAAAGGTATCTAAATCTCGCCATTATTCACGAGGCCAAAGATGCTGCACTAAAGATGATTGATTTATCCTATGGTGACTCCTTCCTCAACATTCAAAACAACCAAAGACAGGTAAAGCAACCCCTAGAATATTGCTACATGCAGATAATTTGACGTTTTTATGACTGAAGCTCCATACTAAACATTTCCCCTCTCTTTTCAGACTGCCCTGCATTTGGCTGTCATCACTGAACAGCCTCTTATAGTGGAACGGTTGGTGAAATCTGGTTGTGACTCTTCACTTGTGGATGACCGCGGTAACACTGCACTCCACATCGCTTGCAGAAAGGGTTCTCTGGCCTGCTTCAGTCTCCTAACGCAGGGCTGCCCACAACAACTCCCAACCATCCTTCAAACGCCAAACTATTACGGTAAAAGAGCATTCCTTGTTTATATTCTTTTAGAAATTATCTTCATTTGGAGATGTGGACATATTTGCTCTAATTTGAATTGCACCCCACAGGCCAGAAATGCATACATGTGGTCGCCACCCAAGGCTACTTGTCGTTAGTGGAAAACATTATTCAACTCGGTGCAGACATCAACGCTCCGGTAAGAATTGGATCTTGTCTCTTGTAATACTAATCTATGTGCATGATCAAGCAATTAAAATTGCCCCACTGGGAAACACCATAGCTAAAGATGCTTTACTTTTTCTTGAAACAGGAGCAATGTAACGGGCGAACTGCTTTGCACTTAGCAGTTGATCTACAGAATTTGGAACTAGTTCGGCTTCTGATCAGCAATGGCGCCGACGTTCACAGCTTGACATACGGTGGTCACACGCCTTATCATCTGACCTATGGCCGGCCTAACACAGACATCCAAAAAGTCCTGTCTGAGCTCACATCGCCACACCTTAGGGAACTTCCCGATAGTGAGTCAGAAGACAGCGATGAAGAGTATTACTACTCTGATGAAGATGTAAGCATTACTTGTCATATCTTTAGTTTTTGCCAAGGCATAAGACCGCTTGATTATGTTTTCCTAATTTCCTTGTCTCGTTTTCTCATTTCACAGGTATATGATGATATTAAAATGGTGGGGCATTAGGAACATGTTGAAGGACCTTAAATTCTCTTGAACGGAGAATTCTCCGTTCTCTCAAACGGCCCGGGAACATGTCCACATTGGGGCTCGCAAGGGCACAGGGGACTCCGCTCATTGGCAGTGCAAGTAGAAGACCAATGTAGAAGGAGCTCAGGAAAAGAAGGCTATTTGTGGGTCAATTAAAAAAACTGACCACCTTAGAAAAACACTGGAGAGAGGCCAACAAGTGTACTCTTGGCTCTTTATGATGGACTGTATTTTTTAGATGAAATTGACAGCTGCGATTCTTGTACTGTGATGTAAAATATTGTGTATACAGAGATTTATTTTTATTTAAATGTATATATGTACATATGTTTTGAAGTTTTCTTTTGTGAAAAGATTCGTAACACACTTTAAATTAAAACCTTGACAATTTCACTTGGTGTCGTTCCTTGGAAATACACGAGAAGTGTTCTACACGTAAAAGGGGGAAGTTAAATATCCTCCGTCACATGGAGAATTGTTTGACGCTGAAGAATGTGTACTCTGTTTTCTGTCTGCGGAGTACACTGGAATTTCCTGTGCAGGAAGTGCCAGTCAGATAAAAATTGGGAGCGCTGAGAGTCCCTTAACTTCCTGGATTCCCAAAATAAGGCACGTTTTGCACAAAGCTTAACTTATGGTAAAAAATTAGCCAACAATAACCCACCGCCAACATTTAGAATGACAAAATAATATTCCTTATAAGCACTTCCTACTTTGCCTTCTTGGAAAAGGGTGTAGTGCCAGTTCTGGGTTTTATATGAACATTGTTTGTTCCTAAATTTTAAGATGCACGATTAATGCGACAATTCAAATTTCCACATTCAATTATTTTTTATGAGATTAAATATAAAGGGATAGTTCACTCAATGAAAGTCTGTCACCATTTACTCCGTTCATGAGAATGACATGATATTAAAATCATATTCTACAATAAATCTTCACTTTTGTTTTTGGCAATTCACATTTGTGCATATCACCATCTACTAAAATGGACTTAAATATTGATCTGTTTCTCACCTACAACTCCCTTATCACTTATGGAGATAGGGATTAAACCACTGGATTACTTTTATGCTGCCTTTATGTATCTACAAAGTTATGATCACCATTCGCTTGCATTGTAAAGACCTACAGAGCTGAAATATTCTTCAAAAAAATCTTTGTTCTCCAGAAGTAATACACATCTGGGATGACATGGGAGTGAGTAAATGAAAGAATTTTCATTTTTGGGTGAACTATCCCTTGAAACCAATAGTGTGAATTGAAACTCTAAACTTTCCACAAACTTTCATATTCACAAATGAACCAACTAGTCAACCAGTTCAATTCAGTCACAAAGTGTGACCACCCAATCTGCTTTGTTGGCTTGAGATTTACTGTAAAGCAAAGTCAAGAAGTGTGTGTGGTTTTCTAGATTTGAATACAAACCTGAGAAGTCTAAAGGGGACGCCACCTTCAACTTAACCCTGCACATTTCTGAATGTGAACATGGACTGCATGCCTTCTTAATTTTAAGACACCTTAAAAATTCCATGCAAATGATGTAGTCATACCACTCTATTTCAGAGACATGTGGAGTGCAGGGGTCTAGTTAGGACAAACAGGGGCCCTACACAGATCCTGTAACCGCAGGGCTCACGAGAGCTTAATATGATTCAGCCTGATCCGAGAAATGACGGCTGGGCTGCCGTTTGGAAAATCCGGGTCTTGTTTGCCATCTCTCAGAAAAGGAAGAGGGCCTCGCAAAGCAAATAGAATTACATCTATGCAAATATAATGTCTAGAGGGGATTCTTTAGTGAGAGTTTAGGAAATGTAATTTGCATCTTAAGGTAGTGTGTGAAAACCAGGCAGGTGCTTACTTGAACCGTTAATCATAGGTGCAGAAAACTTAAGAGACACAAGGCGTCTTACTGTAAAGTACAATCTATTTACTATCTGTGAATGAGAAATATAAATTTTTTAAAAAAAGCAGGAAATGGTTTCAGGCAGCAAAACATTTCCTCAAAAAGATGGCATTCTGCAGTGCGATATGGCAACAAAATATCTTATAACAGTTTAAAAAAAAAAAAAAAGCTTATGGTGTCAAAGTGTTACACAAAGTAATACACTCGGCTGATGATATCATTTTAATAAAAAATTATATTAAATTAGATAAACGCAAAATAGCAGCATTTTCACTTGTGGCCTCAGACCTCAGACCCAATGAACCAAAACAAGAATCAAGAGCACAGTTTTCAAAAAAAATGCTTTTTTTATTGTACTGTTGCAAGAAAAAAAAGCTAAATAAACAGTAAAAAAGATCAATTGACCTGAATATTGAGGACATATTGTAGTAATTCGAAAATATTTTTGTCACAGGAGACGGACTTGTGCAGATATTCTCAATCCCGCTCAGTGAGCGCTACAAGATGGGCGTCAATTTCAGACTCTGACAAAATTCTGAAAAATATAAACACAAAGTAAAAAAAAAGATTTTCAGTTTCAAACAACACACTCAAGGTGAAATCGTCAGGATTAGTACAACTTTTCTAAATGTGGCTAATTCGTATGATATTGTGCGACTGCACTCGTTTGAATTCCTACGACTTTCACTACAGCCAATGACGTCGCTGGAGTTCGTTTCCATCTAATACGTGACAATTACTTGCTTCTGTCACACAAAACAGTTTCTTATCATGTTTACACACTCTACTGATTGGTTAGTTTAGATAAGGGGTTTGGGTAAGGGCATACTATTAATAAGTATGTCCTTATGCGCGGAACTCTGGCTCACTTCTGCATTAGAGATCCGGGAATTTGCACGTGATGAAGTCATACAAATTTATACGAACAACATTGTGCGAGACCATACGAAATAGCCAACTCATAAAATATGTACGAATTTTCATGAGATGGAATGTTCCAAAAGTCCTGCTCAGTCGACAGCATTTGAGGCATAATATTGATAATCCCAAAAAATTATTCAGAAATCCCTGGTTATAAAATAAATAAATGTGGTTAGTAAGGAACATACGATGGAAGTGAATGGGATCTATCCATAAACGTTAACATTTCAACAGTATAGCCACATTATACATGTTAACATGGTTTTAGTGTGATTTAATTGCTTACTAATCTAATCTGTGTAAAGTTAAATCCTATGCCACCTTTGTTGTCATGACGACGTAACACTGGTAAACCCTGTAATCTCGTAAATTCTGTAATACCAGTAAATCTCTCATGTTAACATTTATAATTAAGGCTGGTTAATTTAACGCATAATTTTCTGCTATTAATATTTTTAGTTTAACGTGTTAAAAATATTAAAGCAATTAATGAAGTATCCATTTCTGTTTTATTCTTTTTACTTCCTGAATTTTCACGCGACAGGAGAAAGGTGTGCCGATTTGTTCCTGACAAGCTACTCAGCCTTACAGATTCCAAATAAGGTGGGGTGGGGTTAAGACATCAGCAGCCTGCCAGGAACAAACACAAACACTTTTGTGCAATGGGTGAAACTTCAAAGTTTTTCACCACTTTCTGTGGCTAACACTGGCATATATATTTTTTCTGAGGTACTTGATTGACCAACTGCACTGTGTGACTGATTGTGTGAAACAGTGCATGCTTATTCATTACGAACAACGCAAGCATAATAAAAACAGGAGCGCATTTACCATACAGAGAATGAAGATTCTTCATCCGCAAGCGGTCGAGTGATGCAGGCAAACTGCTGTACCTCTTCGCATCGTGTGAAAACGCTCACTGACTTTCACCTGAAACGGTTTCAAAAGCTGAAATGCCCAAGAGAGACCCAGCGTGTGCACAAAAGAGACTGAAGTACCCGTCCGATCAGCAAGCTTCAGCCAGGTATACGTGTAGAGACTGAACGACAGCAAAACTTTGGCAAATTAAACTTCAGCTTTCAATATGTTTTATATCGGTGTGTATAGTGTCTAATAATGCATTGGCTATGTACACTTTAGTGTCCCTTGTCAATAAAGTTTGATATTAATTGAATTTGCCCATTTGATCCTATTCTTAAAAACATTACAACATGTCCACTGATTTTATGCCATGTATACAAATACTTGTAGATAAATAAGATTAATACCTGTGTGTCTAATTAACTATCTGCAAAAAAATAAATAAATACAAAATTACATTTTAACGTGTACATACAGGTATTAAATACGACTAACCAATTTCTTGCAAGTTCTTTGAGACAAAATATAAAAGTAAATATACATATGATTTTTTAATGTTTGTTGTAATGTAACATGTACCATAATTTAATTGCAATTAATCACGATTAATTACAGAAAAATTTGTGATTAATACGTTTGTTCTTTTTACGATTCGCAGCCCTATTTATAATGTTTAGGTCCTGTGATTATACTTTTGTAAAATAATATTTTATATTTATGGACTAACCCCATTCACTTCCATTGTAAGTACTTTACGCAAACACAGTTTTGCCCTTTAAAAATACATTTCTAAAATAAACAGAAACAAATCATGATTAAATTGTGTGGTAATCAACATTATGCCAAAAACAGAAAATTCATTTAATAACACAGGGCAACTAAAGTTTAAATAACCATGCGGTTTTACTGCCTAAAACCACTAAATGGTAGTAATACCTAGTGGGGACTTTACTCCATTTGTAGAGTATGGTTTGGTGGTATGCAAATGCTATATCCTGTTCTATTTGCAGTGCACACACCCACCTGAATATGGGATCTTCTGTAGTAACAACACCAATCTCCAACTCTGAAGGTTTAAAGTCGATGGCTAAAACCGTAGACAAGCAACTAATTGCAGTCTATGAGGGTACAAAATTCAGAAGTTAAATTTAACAGTAGGAGAAGCATTTAAAAATTAAGGGCATTCATTTCACCCATCAAGATGAAGTCCATCGTACCTCTACAGTTTGGTCAAAGGTCCAATCCAATTTCTTCTTCACCTTTTTCTCCAGGAAGCTTGTGGCTTCTGTTTGCTTCACTCCAGCAGCGGTGGCCTTGAAACCACAGTAGTAGCCGGCAGGGTCGCATTTGTAGACCTGTGGGCCAAGCTCCTCATCCAAGCCAACCACAATCATAGCTGACATAAAATATTACAATAAAGAATATTGACAAGCATACCTTTATCCCAATGCATTTAAATTAGGCCGTTCATAAAAGAGTAACATTCCTTATAGAAAAAAAAAATTCTGCAATTTTAACACAATGCTGGAATGTTTGTAATGGCACTGCTACCATACTGCACCTTTTAGTGTGCAGTATGACAAGTTTCTATATACATTGAATTAGAGGTAAAACAATATATCGGTTTTACCAATTAATTGGTGTTGATAGTTGCTTTTTTGAACAATTGTTTATCTGCAAAATTAAATGCCGATAGTTGCAGTTTTTTCCCCTCTTCAAGTTCCACTGTAACCGACGCTGAAGGACTCTACAGTTAGAACAGCTTGGTTCTACACTAATACAGTGGTCTCTAGAGGTGCAATAAAAATCTTTAATTATTTACAATATCAATCCATATTTTGATCCTCACTTCGATGCATATTTTGTTCTTTTGAATAGATAAACAAGTTTTCCAAATAGAAACGAGAAAATGAAAATGAAAATGTGACTATATAAAAAAAAAAATTAATAATGGTCCCTTGTGTGTTTTGGGCTTATTTATAGTTATGCACCACATTTCCTGGTTATTGGGATTTTGGTTGAACAGTAAAATGCATCTTGGATCTCTTGTAGCCTCTATGTCTGTGCATATCCAAGTAAAAAAAGACTGAGCAATTTTAACAATCTACAAAGTAATTTGAAAAACTCTCTGACGATTAATCTGATTTTTCAACCACCTTAGTTATCGGTATCTCCAAAATCCACTATCGTCGACCTCTAAATTGACTCCCCCAAATTACCAACTACATCCCCCAAAATGTGCAGTGCACAACCCAAGTGCACTGCGTAGGACACTATACACCACAATGCAATGCACTCGACTTGACCTACTGTACCAAATCTGAGAGTTATGAATGAACTGGAAGTGATTTCAAGCA
Organism: Xyrauchen texanus; assembly: GCF_025860055.1. Lineage (NCBI taxonomy): Eukaryota > Metazoa > Chordata > Actinopteri > Cypriniformes > Catostomidae > Xyrauchen > Xyrauchen texanus. The sequence continues at coordinate 6,703,787 of NC_068297.1, forward strand.
ATCTTAACATCAAATTAGTTATCCATAATTTGACAAAACTGCCAAAACAGAACATGTTTACACTAGGGATGGGACGATATAGTGAATTTCGATATATTGCGAGCACAAAAATGGCGAACCACATAGAGGCAAAATGCAACATTTCTAAATTAGAAACTTTGTTTTCTGTCCATGTGATCATAAATTAAATGACCTGTCAAAACGCTTGATTTTACCCCTACTGTGCTTTTTTTCTACACTGTTAGCTTGAGAGTTCACACAAGGTCCTTGATGTGCTTAAAGTGCTTGAATTTAGCTCTTAATAATGCAGGTACTGGAACACCTGGAAAAATCGCCTTGTTTTGTTAAAAAGTGCTTGAGATTAAAAACGGACCATTTCTTCCGTGTAATGTGTGTCGATCAAAGATGAGATACAGCACTCCACTGGTAGAAAATAGACTTTTTATATTTTTAAGTTAAACTTTGATTATAATAATCAAAACAAACAAATTATTAAAATAAAATAAATATACACTTTCACATTACTTTTTCAGGACAGATTCGGTTCAGTTCTATTGCTTGTTCTACCCCTGATCAGCCTAAATGTAGTCCACTATATTTGAAGGCTTATTGTTGGTGATCTTTTTTTATAGTGAAAAGTATATGATAAACTTGTATTATTTAGACTTTGGGCATTTCTATTTTGTATTAAAGAACTTTATTTTGAAGAGAAATTATGATGTGAATTTTGCACAAACATTAAAACATAAACAAACACAATTTTCTGCCATACTTTGTCTTTTAAGTGTTATCATATTGAATCGAGATAATATTGAATCGTAAACCTCATTTCGTATATCAAACCGGATCGTGAGATAACCATATTGTTCCGTCCCTAGTTTACACAAATTGGATTTCTATATTTTTTTTATATACGATATTTTAGTTCTGCAAACATTGTGCAAAACCATGTATATAACCAAAACCACATTCATTCACTCTATGATGAACCTAAACGAACGCCTTTTGCCATTTTGTACCATGCAATATAGTAAGGTCATGCAACATTGATGTGTAATGAAGTGTAAAAAGTTTATTATTGCACATAGCAAACTGTTTGATGTACTTCTTTTTAATTGCATGCAGTATACAGTATGTGTAGTATGCAGTACATTAGTGTTCCATTCAGAACATACACTGCATCACTTTAATTGGTCCATATGTAAACCATATACTTACAGCAGCCCAGTGGCCTCATCTCTGCATTCTGCGTATACACTTGCGAGATATCAGCAATGCGCTTACATAGCATGTCAACTGGGATCTCATAGCCGTATTTATACTTCCAGTTTGCTGCCTCATACCGTGCCCTCTGCACCTGCGACCTGCTGTCAGCTTCAGAGAGAAACATAATACATCACATAAGGTGTAATGTAAACTAATACTTTTACACTGGAAATTTAAACCTCAACTTAAAGTGGAGAAAAGCTGTGTGCGGAGTCGAGGTTACCTGTCATCCCAGACATCACGCAGCCAATATTTTCTGTTATTCTGAATAAATGAGTGACAGTGGATGCATCAAGCAGCTTATCCTGGAGAGGAAAAAAAAAACAAGTGATTAAAAGAGAACATTTGACTTGCGTTTTATACGATAAATGAGAAAATAACAAAATACATTAATACTGACAGCATTTGTAAGTCAAATTTATACTTCATACACCTGCCTTTAAAGTCACTAATATGGACATTCCAAATTTTGCATAGCAATATGTTACATGGAGATATAATTACGCAAAACTGTCTTTTTAAATTAAGTGTAAACTCAGCCACTGCAAAAAGTGATATTATCTCTACAGTACAGGTAAAACAGACTTACTGGAACTTTTCTTTGAGTAATAACAACAGCACAGTCTTTCCCACGAACAGCTAATGATGTAAGACCTCCTTGATTAATGGCTTTGAATGCATATTCTGTAGAAGAAGAAAAAATGAACGCATCACAATTTATCATAATTTGATCAGAATCCGATGAATAGCCTATCTCTCCTTCTATTTTGACAACATGAGTTGCCAAAAGAGAAATGCTTGAAACATAGTATTAAAAATGTAAAAAGAATGCAGTACTTAAATGCATAACATTAATTATGTACAAAAAAAATAACATAGGTGAGCATATACAACATATAAACATACATTCGTTTAAATTCTAAAGATTGATTGGCTCTGTTGTTTGCATGTAAACGGACAGAACATAGATTTTGCGATGATTCTCGAGTCATTTATCTTTGTTTTATTTATACAGAGTGATCCTGCTGCACAATGACAAGTGTATTTATTCTTTCGATTTCTTAAAGAAACACTTTCATCGATACCCACCGACTTGATAAAGTCTCCCCTCTGGAGAAAAGATTGTGATGTGTCGATCAAACCCCGCGCTCGAGCCTCGGGACATACTGTGGCAGAATTAATGTTTAATATAGAAGTTTGTAAACAGCTCTAAACACGCTGCTCTGTTTTACGCCGGAAATGATAGATTCATATCCGGGTGAGGTGACGCCTAGTGCAAGCTGTGTTTCTTCACAGCAACAACGAAATTTGTATTTGTATTTTAAGTATAGAGGCTAAAAGTAATATTAATATTCTTTAGAGCAGGGTTGGGGACCTTTTTTTTTTTTTTCCTTTAAGGACATTGGAGTATTTACCAAATTATTCGTGGGCCATACAATTGCTTGCCATTTCTGATTGTGGGTTGAAATTAATGGACGCATTCCGTTACGTCCTCACACACTAAAAACACTTGAAGGTCTGTATTTCTAAAAATTATTTGACAGGTTATTTTTTCAGGTTAATTGAATTAATGCCATTGTTTTGCTTTTCAAGCTATTTCTCAAATGGCCTCGCGGGCCTTATATGGCCCTGAAGCCTGACGTTCCCCACACCTGCTTTAGAGAGTGCAGTTTGCCCTGCTGAAATGCCAGCTAAAACCAGTCTTGGCTTATTGGCTGGGCTTAGTTGGTTTAAATTAGTATTTTGAGTATCAGTTGTATGTAACATTTTCAGATATATGCAGAGCTAATGGCGCTTGGTACAAAATGGGGCCTGAAACATATTTATTACAAGTTAAGATCAATTGACTCATTTGTGGCATAATATTGATAACCACAAAATACATTTTGATTTGCACATTCCTTAAAACAAAAGAAAGAAAGAAAGAAAGAAAGAAAGAAAGAAAGAAGCCGAAGAAAAAAAAAAAGCACAAATCTGAGTTACAGTGAGGAACTTGCAATGGAAATCAAAGGCGCCAATCTGTTAACATTTAAATACTCACTGTAACAACAGTATAGCCACTAGACGTAAACAATATGCAAAACAAAGTATGAATGTAAGCTATCTTATCAAATTAAAAGCTTAATATTTCTGCCTTTAAACCCTCCAAAAAATGGCTCCATTCACTTCCATTGTAAGTGCCTCACTGTAACCCTGAGTTTTGCTCTTTTTCTTTTTTTTAAATGTCTTTTTTTTAAGAAAAGGAGGGACGATTTGAAATAATTTTTTGTGGCAATCAACATTATGCCACAAACACTGTCGATTGAGCTTAACTTTTATTGAACCCAGAATAAGTCGCCATAACTTAATTGAAAAAAATGTTGTAAGACCACAGTAAACAGAGGTCAAATCTTAGATGGCTCCTCACTACCATTGTTAAATTAATGTTATTGGGTCATACTTGGGATTTGGAAATATTTCAACTTGGAATTATAATTTTTTATTACTACATTTGATTAATTGTCTGAATACTCCACAACACTAGGCACATATTAAACCTACAACAAATCATATTTTTCCACCTCAGGCGTCAAAGTCCTATTATTATTTTTAGTTTGTTTCTGATTTGGACACTTTTTGTTCTCAATCCTGTCACAGATATACTGGAAGTGGTTTGAAAATGATTCTACACAATACTGGCTATAAAATAAACATCTAGCTTCTCCTCGTGTGTTCAATTTAATGACTACAAATATAACTTTAATGACAGTTTTTTCATATTTGTGATGAAGCCACAAAAAGGCAAATTGTGCATCTGTGGTCTCATATTTGTTTTAAAAATGTTTACAATTCTGATTTTTAACTAAAACCCCAACTTTTTTTGTGCTAGCCCTTATCATGACAGGCTGTGCTCAGCAAACAATACATTGGTTTTTAATTGTGTTCCTATTTTAAATATCCAATATTTTAACTCTCATCTTAAACCCTTCACAACTCACCCACTACAAGTCTACTCCTGCCCACTTATTTTTAACACCATGTTTCATTCAAGTAAATATATAAAATTTGTAATAAATGTTGGCTAAATACATTTAGAAACTACAACGGCCATGGTACATTCAAAAATGAAGTTTTCCTCAATTCCCTATTAGATTATTTAGTATGTATCCACCTAACTACCATAGGTACAAAGTGTTACTATAGCACACCCATGGTGCATTATCATAAGGGAGTGTATATCTAATCCCAGATACAGAACTAGTTTTGAGTCTGTCTCCCAGTTGTTATGAAAAGTTGTTTAGTTCTTAATGAAACTCTGCATTGGAGTTTTTTAGGTCAAGTGAAAAAGGAAGAAAAGCTGTTTTGTTGTTGCTGTTTACTCCTGTGAATATTTCTCAGGGTGGGGTTACTTTTGAAAGTCAGTTGCTGTATAGACAAAAGGCAACAAAGGAAACTATAATGCGCTTTACCATTTCCTCAAACGCGCAGAGATGTCTGAGGCTTAATAATTTGTAAACAATTTTTCCTACAATGACATTTGTGACAAATACCCTTGTCCCGAGAACACAGCTCAACCTTTCCATTAAAATCTACCTTCATAGTTGACCTTTGCCTTGATGTATGTCAGTGTTTTTATTGTATGTTAATTAGAAACCAACATAGATAATAACTGCCACTAAAAACATACATTTATGCAATTGGACTTCAGACTCAAAACTTTAGTAGTTACTGAGATGTAGCCCTTGTGACATTGAGATAAAGCACTCAGAAGAATATTTTGATGTGATTATACAATATAAGCAATCTACATTACAATTTGTGTTTTGCAAACATACTTGCTCTGTACTGACATAGAAGTAAGGGGAAAAAAACAGAATGGGAAATTTCATGTAATCAAATTCTTTAAATTACAGTCAGCACTATCATAGGGAACTCAAGCCTTAATATCGAGTTAGACAGAGCCAATTCTGGGGCACTTCATATGTGGCTCTATCTCGTCCGTTCTCATTATATGGAATGTGCCAGGAGCTGCCAGTGCTCTGTACGACGGTGTCGTTAAGTTGCAGTCCTCTGAAAAACACATAGTAAAGTCAACAGTTATTTAAGTCAGAATATAGTCTCATTTTAGTTGCTTTTAAAAGCATTCATGATTAAGATTTACCCCAGTCAAAAGCTTTGGACACGCTAGGATTCTACATGATCTTAAAAACCTTAAGATTAGTTTTATAGATAATATTAACTGTGATTGCATATACATTTCTTTACCAATTAGAATATTATCTGCCCGGCATACATCCCTACCTGAAATTTGATTGGTGTGTAGATACGGTTTACCGACTGATGACCCCGTTGCCACTTAAAGAAGAGGCGTCTGTTTGGCGCTGTCTGGGAAGCAGGCCTTGTGATCTCTCATCAGATCACGACTAAGGAAGTTGTCATCCTCAGATCTGTGGTTGTTATCCAAGAAAAAACAACAACACTATTAAATTCCTTTTATGCCCGGTGAATGAAATCATTATCTGTTATTTTGACTCCTGGTCGCCCAATCTGGTTTTTTTATTGTAGATGTTGATACCGAAACCTTGTGAGCTGGGTGGCTGATAGCCAATATAAATGATAATAATGCTAATACAATTTAACAATGGTAAATCAAATGTGCACAACATTTCTAAAGTTAAAACAAGCATGTTTTATTAAATATTTACTCAAAATCAATACAATTTTAAATAAGAAAGTTTCTATTGGTAGATTTTGGAACTGACACAAGGGAAAGTTAAACTTCAGTTGATCATCCAAGTGAACACAGTTATTAGCCAATCCGATAATCGTGAAGTGGCCAAATATCCGCCGATTAATCGACCTGGCCAATATATCGGTCTATCGCTTCTATTGAAAAACGCAGAGATGGGAACTGATCGGTCCATGCGTCAGCAAAACGTGACATTAGCCCTATTTCAAAATGTAGTGAGCTGCCTTGTGGCCTACTACCTATAGGGTTGCCACCTGACCCGTACAATAAAGGATCGTCCCATATTTAAAGATGAAATGATGCGTCCCGTGTCAATCAATATGGGACGTGATTGGTCCCTATTAAACTGGTCATATGGCATCACTGCAAAATCGTTCCAGATCATCAATTTAACATTTATACAAGTTAGAAATTTTGCCTACAGTGGAAAGGGACCATCTGAAAAGTCCACACATTGTGCTAAAACTAGTTTATTTATTTTTTTATTAAAAGATTTTCAAAATGATGTACATAATTACACAGATTGAACAATGTATGAACACAATCATAAAGACAAGAAGTACAGATGAAGGAAAAACAAAGTCAATAAATAATTATAAACCAACACAAATGTATTCATAAATTAGATAAATATTCGAATAAATACAAATAAATATAGGACAGTTCTAATTTTAGCAAATAAGAAAGGTTCTACATTTTTTTCATTATTAAAAACTTTCAAAGCATTTTATTGCTAAAACTGTTGGGGATGTGGTAAGGGACCATCTGAATATGTCAGAGAGATATGGAGAGTGTTTCCAAAAGGAGGTGGAGGAAAACTCGGTTATAGTGTGTATGAGAGGCATAAACGTAGTGAAATCAATGCATTTTCCAAAGGAAATGTTTTAGTTTGGATGTGGTCTTAGAAGGCAACTTAATCATGCTACCTTTTTTAACAACCTTCACGTTGTTGGCGTGTATGTCTTTACAGATCCAGTTTACCCAAATTCTGTCATAATTTACTCACCCTTATGCTTGTCTGAACCTGTATGACTTTGTTTCTATCGTGGAACATAAAATGAAAGGTTTGGAGGAATGTTAGCCTACATCGCCTTTCACTTCCATTGTATGGAACAAAAAAGCAGTATCAGCAATATTCAAAGTTTCTCCTTTCGTGTTCCACAGAAGCATGAAAATCGGAGTAAATTATGAAAGAATTTTTAGTTTTTGCGATAGTGGTGAACTAACCTTTTAATTGACACCTTCGTAGGCAGCTCACAAAATTTTGGAATAGAGTGCAAGTGTGCTGGGGTTAACATGTTCTCAGTGAAGAAGCAGTGGGCATATTTTGCCTATCCCAGTTCCGGGAAGGTTGTAGCATGTGCTTCCTGCCAAGAACCAGGATGTTCAGCCCGTTGATCCAGCTCGGAGACAACTGCCAGCAACTGCAGAGATAATTCACACTCCCAGTGACCTCTCACCATTTCCACTCTAAATATGTTAGAGATAAAGAGGTCATTTATGAAAATGAGAGACATTCAGTTCATTCATATTTTTTCTCTGAATTGAACTTGCGTCTCTCATTACTTTTTTGCAGGAATTTCCCTTGGCATTACAAATGAATTTGAGACCTCGATCAGCTGTAGGGAAATTATTTTTGCTCACATTGTTTTAACCTACTTTTGTGTCACCCACTCATGCACTGAGCATGAGGGGGGAGTTTCCTGATTACACAGGAAGTTGTTTTTCCTATGCCATGATTACACAATGTGCACAGGCCGGAAAGCAATTGCTAAAATTGGTTAAAAATGTGTGCTTAAAATATCCAAGTAAATATTCAGATGTAACCATGCAACGACTTTTCATGAGAGAAACCTAATTATTTCTAATATTATAGCATGTAACCTTTTTTCAGGAGCTAAAAAAACCTTCCTGGTCTCTGCAGACGTGACTAAGTAGGGGTCCAAGTGCCAAAGGTGTATTTGTACTGATTTTCTTCTTCTTTCTCTTTTAGTTTTTTGGTACTAAAAGAATATGGGCAGCAAAAACCGTAAGTCCTAGAGACACCTAATTTGTTAGGAAGGTCCCAACCCTTGGAATTGTTGGTCCGATCCACTCAAACGTTTGCTCAATTTTGTATCATCTACAGACTCTCGTGACAAAACCTATCATAAGAATTTTGTTTTGTCAAATCATTCAGAAGATATCCGTTAAAAAGTGAATTTAGGCCAACAGCAATATTTTTTAATTGTTATTATTTTTCTATTATTATTTTTTTTTTAAATTGCAAATTGGATCAACATCTAGGAGTCTGTAAAAGTTTTCTCAAAAAAACTCAAAATGAAGGTCAGAATTAAATAAGAGATGCGTCTGCAAACACCATACCTACAAAGTAAACACAGCTTGTGACTATATTTTAAATTACATTTTTACATGGAATTTTTCAGAAACCTTATTAAAAAAATTATATTATATGGATTACCCTTGGGAATACTTGATTCATATAGGTAATTTATGGCATTCTGCAGTCAAATGTTTTGTATAATGACTGCTAAACTGCATAATTGTCCCCTTATCTAGGCATCGAGTTCCAAACATGCCTAATTTCAAGTCTCTGGTATCGCTCCATGGTTCTTCTCATATAATAAAATAATTGCAAATCAAATCAATATATTATGTCAAATTATTTATTTGCAGAATTGTTGTATAATTAGCGGAATAATATACATAATTCCTCACTTGACCTAAATATATTGTACATCTAACTTAAGTGTAGTTTACCGTAATGTCAAACCTACAGTTTGAATATGCAAAGTCAGTCCCAGTGAATTCCGGTCTATCTTCTATCCCTCAATTAGTTGTTTCAGACATGAGGAAGTGCTGACAGGGGAAATCGCAGGTATTATTTTCTGCTTATTCATGATAAGGAAGTGGACAGTGAGCCACACATGTACCATTTTACTTTGGAAAGTACCGTACACAGTAGTGACCTTTTTCACAATCAAACTTCAACCCCTCCTGGTAGCAACCTTTACCTAAGCAGTTCTAGATAAAGGATGTACCTTCCCCTTCAGCCTGTTGGTCCTGCAAATTTAGACTATTTTTAATTTTCCTGAGTATCTTTATCTATAAATAAAACATATACTGTACTTTGTCCAAAAGTGAATTTAAAGGGGTGGTTTACCTAACATTTAACATCTCTTTTATGTTGCACTTATGCAGGTGGAGCAAATGATAATAGAATTTTCACTTTTGGATGAACTAATCTTTAAGTCTTAATTTTCACACCCAGCAGCCAGTGCACAGATAGATATGAGCCTAATTGTGTGCAGAGAGAAGAGGTTAAGGCTAGCATGCCATTGAATGTGCCAGATAGCGAGGAAGTGGGGTAAATGTTACCATCAAAAATAAATTTGACCACAAAAGGCACATGTCTGACTTAAAATACTAGGGTTAGTCAAACAAAAAGAGTGTAAAATCCCCTGCCTCAGTGTTCATGAGCTATGTGTGCGTCTATTTTAATAATTTGTGACAGCATGACATTTGTCTACAGGAGATCAAATAGTACAGAAGGGATTTGGGTAAAAATTAAAGTGAAAATGACAATGCATAGCTTAATGTCAATAAACTGTTGTTTGGTGTTGCTTTCATCTGTTAATGTAACTAAAATTATCATCTAGTGAGCTAGTGAGCTGCCTATGGAGGCTGCATTTAAAAAGGATTGTTCACCCAAAAATAAAACATTTATTTGTTTACTCATCATTATGTTGGACCTTCAAATCTGTATAATTTTCTTTCTTCTGTTGAACACAAAGGGAGATGTTAGGCAGTGTGTTAGCCTCAGTCACCATTTACTTTCATTGACTGAAAACATGATGCAATGAAAGTGAATGGTGACTAAGGCTAATGTTCTGCCTAACATCTAACAAACATCTTTTGTGTTCAACAGAAGAAAGACATGTAGGTGTGGACCACCCAGAATTTTAATTTCTGGGTGAATTACGCAATATGCCCCCCAATTTTCAGATTAGGGGTCTATTAATATGAGTTTTCACGGACTGATTGTTACAATTTCATAATTAAAAATGGATTATGTTACCCCATATATGTGCGTGTGATGTATGCTTATTTGAGTATCACATTGTTAGCTTAGCATCATGCTAACGTTAAACTCAATTGCAAGTCGAATCTCCTGTGCTGAGATCTATTTGTGTGGTGTGAGGAGTATCTGCCTCTGCAGAGCTTTGCATATTGGTCCCTTATGAGATTAAATGATGGTTAGTATGCTGCCTTAGAAGGCAGCTGCCTATGTAGGCAGTTGGCAGCAAGGCAACATCCTAGGTTTTGGCACAGAGCTTTAATAAAAAAATGCCACTTTATTTGTTGCAAAAAATCCCTTAGATACTTAATCAAATGAAGCATAGCCAAATGCAAGCGAGGTGGACAGATACCACTATGTAGGAGGGAAAATATGTAACACATGGGTATCAAACTTTCTGTGTAATATTACATGGACATTAAACTTTCCCCATTTTCGTATGAGTAACTGTGGGTTTTATGGGTTTGGGGGTCTTCATTAGATGGTTGGAAAGTATGAGAGTTTGGGGCTGTTCCCTCAATTGTTCATCGGCATTGAAACCAATTACTACCACGCTCGACATCCCCCCCTGATGGTACACATAGCACCAGCAGTCATCGCTTGACAACTTTCCACCCTGATAGTTTTCTGATGTATTTGTTTTACTAATGAATCTTTACTGTCTGTTTTAATATTTTATCACAAAGGTAAACAAAACTATTTTGGGGCAGCTATAGTTATTTTTTCTACCTTTCAACTCATTTTACTATGTAGATATGCCGAAGTTTACATCAGAGTAGGTTGAATACCTGGCCAGTTAACTGATTGAAAAGGTCACCTCAAACCCACAGACAAACCAGTAGCTGCCTTGGAATGTCAAACCGGTTGAATATTACCCATCACTCACCGTTTCAGAGTGGGCGGCTTTCAGTGTTAGCAGACAAGTTGATGATTATCAAAGGGAGGCCTCTGCTTCACAAAACTCTTAAAGCTTTCAAGATCTAGCACAGAACACGAAAGACAGAAAAATGAAGATATCTTATTATAATAATGTTTTTGTTTGTTTTTTGTAATCAACATTACAATACAATTGCTGTTGACTGAGCTTAACTTATATTGAATCCGTAAAATTCCTTTAAGACATAAAAAATTGCAAACATTTACAGAACACTACTATATTATATAACCTGTGCAAATAATTTTTAACTCAAAAACAAGGCATAAAAGCAATTGAAAATGCAACATCATGCACTCTGATAAGCATCCTTAAGTTGGGTGTTAAAAGTTAATAAATATACCATGAGTGTCCTCCATGCAACATATTTACAGAACATTACAAAAGACAGCAGCAAAGGATGTAAGTTGAAATACTTGAAATACTTTTGGGGTGATTGGAGTTTGGTATTTTTTAGATAGAAAATCAGCAAGTAGATTGCACCTTCATTGCATCTTCAACAAGATAAAGGGATGGTGGGTGGATGGGGTCTCAATTGATCTTCTTTTCATATTTCCTCACATTGGTGTTATGTAGAACATTGCCCAAGAGAAAACATACTAGTGTTGCACAAAAAGATATGCATGTTCCTGTTTAGTTGACATCTCCTTTGTGTCTACTCCATTATGGAATAGATTGCAATGATATCAACAATGGATTTGTGGGGCCTGAGTAGCTCAGCAAGTAAAGACGCTGACTACCACACCTGGAGTTGCAGGCTAGTCAGGCTTCCTAAGAAACCAATCGGACCAGTTGCTAGGGTGGGTAGAGTCACGTTGGATTAACCTACTCATGGTTGCTATAATGTGGTTCTTGCTCTCAGTGGAGCATGTAGTGAGTTGTGCGTGGATGCCGCTGTAACACGCTCAACAAGCTATGTGATGAGATGTGCAGATTGGCAGTCTCAGAGACAGAGGCAACTGAAATTCATCCTCCACCACAATGATTGAGGAGAGGCACTACCCACCCCAAGGACTTAGAGCGCATTGGGAATTGGGCATTCTAAATCGTGGCGAAAAATAAAGTTTTAAATGGATTTGCAGGGCCAACTGGATGAAGAAACTGCAGATGAACATTCACTATTGGTCCTTCTAATTATGTTGTTGCATATTCCCAGCTAAAAGTTAAATAAAGGGAATAGATAGAGATAGTAGTGATTCAGTCACACTTAAAGATTGCCTCCAACTACCACCAGAATGAGATAGAAAGAATTGCATGTCTGGATGTGTACATTAATTGGAGATTCAAATTTGTTTCTGGTAAACTACAAGGCCAGGAAGTTGACATTTGGACTCCTCGTTGTTAGATGTCAGCAAGATCTCAGATTGAGTTAGGGAATGAGATATGTGCAGGCATTGATGTACATGAAGTACAAGGAAACATGCAACCCTTAGATACGTGTGTGCTAATGTGACAGGTACTGTGGATAGATGATGAGATGAGATAGCTTCAATCAAATGTCGATTTGTCATGTTGCATACTGTTAGGACATCGACTACCTGAATGTTCTGAATAACCAGGTTATTCCATCATTGAATATGCATGGGCATATTCCAGGATGGCAGTGCCAAGATTCATTGGGCTCAAATTGTGAAAGAGTGGTTCAGGGAACATGAGGAATCCTTTTTACACATGAATTGGCCACCACAGAGTCCTGACCTTAACCCCATTGAAAGTCTTTGGGATGTGCTGGAGAAGACTTTACAGATTAGTTCAACTCTCCCACCATCAATACAAGATCTCGGTAAAATTAATTCAACTCTGGACGGAAATACATTTTGTGATGTTGCATTAGGTTATCGAAACAATGGCATGACAAATGTGTGCTGTAATCAAAGCTTTAGGCGGTCCAACGAAATATTAGAGTATGCAACATATGAACCTGATTTGTCTTAGGGCAGGCAATGCACACTTAACTCTTCAAGGGATATTAAAGCAATTGTCACAGGTGTTAAATAGACATTTTTTTCTGCTATTTTATCAGCAAATAGAGCTTGAGAATGCCTGGCTCAAGTTCATAACCGTGATCAGGATGTGTTTAGCTAAATAACACAAAAGTAGGAGGGCCCCTTGCAATACCAGTCCAAATACAAAAGAAAATCCCAGCATTTCCTTCTTCCTTTGTTGTTGTTTTTAAAAAAAGCCTAGAACATCTCCAGAATTGTCCTAGACCTTGTAAACATCTGAGGGAATTTCCAGCTGGATCTGAACCAAGCCACTCCCTCACCTGTCTGTCTTCAGGACTTTAATTAGATAGACACAAAGCACCAAAGGTTGTTTTTACTAAACTAGCTGACTAGTGACGAGTGATAAACAAGGCAATGTACACTTGTGTCTAGAATGCTTTGATTTGGGGGAACTGCAAACTTCACAAGCTCTTCCTGAAAGTTATCACACTGAAATCATGTTAGCATGTATAATATTTAAGTCTTGTGGCTATACATTTGAAACAGTGTGTATTTTAGTATTTATGGACTGATCTTTTTTTAATGCTTTTAGGGCTATGCTTATTAAAACCGCAAGTATTCATGGACTTCCAGGTGGCTGTAGCCCAGTACTTTCAGTTCTGCCTGCAGTGTGAGAATATTTCATTCTAAATAAATTTAATTCCCTACCCTTCGAAGCACCTATATGCCAAAAAACAAGATTCTTAGCCTGTTATATTGTATAAAAGCATGAAAAAATTATAGTTTTTTATTGCAGCTACTTTGCATGTTAGAAATCCTGTTTATGAGTACAAGTCTATGCAAGCAGGAGAGAGAGAGCAAGATTGGGGGAGGGTCAAAAGCCAGGGCCAGTGAGAAGGGGGGAAGGGAGGCTGAAAATTTGGGGAATTTCTCATTGGTTTAGGTGGGGGTTAGCAGATGGTGAATAGACATAGGGTTAGTGCTCCCTGCACTAACAAAATAAATAAACACATGCTGCTTCATGATACCTGGCTTTTACAACGTGCATTGAATAATTGCATGCTATAGTCAGTGAATGTATTTTTACTGTGTTTTTGTTAAGTTGTCTCAACTTGTGGCCATGGAGAAGTTAAGTTGAATGTGAACACTGGGGATTCCCCTTTAGTTTCACATGGTCACGTGCATGTGGTACCATTTGGTTGTGCAGAACTTTGTGTACCTTCAGTGGATGTGCCGGGGGAATATGCACTTTCAAAACAAGTTTAATCCAGACCTGATTGTGATCGCTGTGTTCTTTTTCCTTCTCAGTCCATTCACAATGGCCCGTGTAGGAGACAATCGGCACAACCTTGTCTAGCCAATTGTTTCTTAATGCACAAATGTAAGCCTAAATGCAAAGGATTATTTGATTTAAAACTAAACCAAATAAAATGTTTTTTTAACGCTCCAATCTATGCTGTGTTTTGTTCAAATCATGCATGACATTACAATTAAATGAAAGGCAGCCAAACATAAATAGGTGGAGAACAAAAAGTTTAATAGCACTGGAGTTTGTGGAAACCACACGGTTCCCCATGGCACAAATTATTGAAAAATAATCTGCATGTCCTGTACCTTTCCATATTTCCACCACTTGCTCGAAACAGGAAAAACAGGCTTCACCCAGCTCACGTGCGACCTGTAAAGTCTGACTGTAAGGAAACCAAAAGGGACTTTTTATTATTAACCAATGCAAATGGTTGAAATTCTAATTTGCATGTTTCACTTGGATTTGTGAATCAATGTGTTAAAATAGACTTCTTGCATAAAAAAAGAAAATTTTGAGCATGGTTCCCAAAGTTCCCCTTACCATCTAAAGAGTAAAAAGCGTAAAAGGTTGTTGAAATAATTGTTGTTGTTTTTCTTTTTAATCCAAATCAAGATTTGAGGCATTTTTTATTATTATTAATGTATAAGTATTCATTTTAGTTACTGTACACAGATGAGGTTGACCGATAGTGGATTTTGCTGATACCAATACCTAGGTAGTGGAAAAGGCTGATTACTGATTAATTGGTTAATAGTTTTTAAAATCTATTTTAAAAACAATTCTTAGACTTTCCCTACTATGACAACATAGCTGTTAATCATGCTACAAGAGTCCAATTAAATAAAATCCCAGATGCAGTTTAATGTGCAACTAAAATACCAATATTAACCAAAACAATTGAATTATTTTATATTATAGAGATTTGGATAATGCTCTATATGTAAGTATATACCAAATACAAAGATTTTTATAGCATATATTCATCAAATGAAAGGCTTTTTATATTTCAACAGAAGAGGTTTAATGAGGATTAAAGTTGTTATTTTCCACATGAATTTATGTATGTGCATACATACAATGTATGTGCTGACGGGACACGTTTCCATATAGTCGCATTTGTCATTGCATGCCCTCGTTTTTTCAATTAAGAACACTTGATTATCTAATAAAAAATAAAAGATATGCATTCAAGTGAGGATAGAAATGTGGGTGAATATTGTCAATGATGACAAATTTAAATAAAGCAAATTCCCAAATTCAGTGGGTGATTTTTATTTTATTCTTTACATCTTTCAGCTATTTATCCACCCTTAAAAAGTCCTATCATGTGAAAGGAGAGCCTCAAATATTTAATTCAGTCTCTAAATTAATATGAGGTGCAAAAAATGCATGTGGGTTCCAAACGCTTATAATTATTAGTCATACAGCTTTAATGATCTCATATTAAGAGACGACATGGAATATTTTTACTTAAGAATGAACTATTAAAGATAAAAAGATGTTTAAAAATGTTGAAAATCAGGATATATATAAACACTACTTAGATATCAAATATTTGCACGTTCCCTTATACATTTATATAAAGTTTAACCTAAAATCTTGATTTTAAAAAAAGTCCATGGATATGTCCATGTCAACCACCCATGTATAATTATACAAGAAAGCAAACAATTTTGTTTAAAATAGTTTTAGGTTCAGTATAGCACTGCATTGGTTTGCATTACATGTCAATACCCAAAAGCACCAAATTTGTTATTTTATTTCCTTCAAAAGTAAAATGATTATAAATAAAGCCAGCGATTGTTAAACTAGTCTGCACAGCTTTGGGGGTGTTTAAACAGTCCTGCACTGGTTTCAGTTCATAAAGATTCCATGCAGACATGCAGACAGACAGGCGGGGACTTTCCAGGGTCACTCATGTGAGCGGCTTTTGAGGACTGCAATGTGAAAGCCCATTGTGTTGCATTTTATGACTGCAAAAAGCACATATGTGCCCAAGCAATGCCCATGTCTCAGCATCATGCGCAAGACAAAATTAAATATTGTTTATAGCTTTCTTTTGTATAAGATGTATAAAAATGCCCCTTTATGAGACAGTACTTGGGGAAATTAACCTGTTTGCTATGCATGAGAACTGTTTGCAAGGGAACATGACAGTTCTCTCTGGGAAATGGAATTTCAGTGGAGTCACTTGCCTTGTGACATTGTGTCTTCGGCTGGAATGCATTCATGGGCTTTCAAAAACCAGGAGACCCGCAGACACATGAAGGAACATGTGCATCATAGCTAAATGTGGAACTAGACAGGATCACATGCTTATGACATCTATAGACCCCACAGACCGAAAAAAGCACCCCCCTCTGGACAACAACATCATCTAATTCAGGGGGCCAACTCCATTTAAAATGCAGCTCAAAACTTCATACAACATCTTCTAATTCAGAATGGCTACACAACACCCTGTTGCTAGTTTGGTGCTGCGCAAGAAAAGATGTCGCTTTAGTTATTGAGTCATAATATAATGTCTATATGGAAACTGTCAAAAGCATTCATGTAGTAATTTGGGGTCAGCGTTATTTCTGTCATGTTTCAAGAGAGGTCAAACATGTCTCTCCTCCATGTTTTATATTTTTACCTAGTAACTGAATTTCTCAAAATATAAGAATAAATAATTTACAGTAAATTATGTATGATAAACCTGTTTAATCAGTTTCTTAGCAATGTGAGTGTAGGATGTGTATGATAATACTGCCATCTAGTGAAGTCAACAAGAAATTTCATTGTAATTATTGAAACCTAGTGGCCTGGATAGTTTTCGGTTGCCAATGGCATTGTAGAAATTCACTACGCAGAGTAAACCAGGATTAATTTAATCCATGAGTGAAAGTGTCCAATAACAGGTCAGTTACCGAAATTAAGCATTCAGCTGGTCATGCGATTCTAACATGGCTGCACCCCTTGAGGTGTCCCTGCTCCATGTAGTACAAAAGAGCTTTTATAAGATTACTGATATGTCTGAACTCTTCATCTCACATGAGAGGTCATGATTTTATACTTATGCTTCAAAATTACTATTCATTATATAATGAATATACACTACTGGTAAAAAGCTTTGCAACACTTGACTGAAATGTTTCTCATGATCTTAAAAATCTTTTGATCTGAAGGCGTGTGCTTAAATGTTTGAAAATATTTTTGCAGATAAAAATATAATTGTGACAGCATATTAATTTATTCCATTATAAAACAAAACTTTTGTAAAAAAAAAAAAAAAGAATGTTTATGAAATGGATGACTTGGACCAAATAATAATGAAAAGCAGCCAATAAGTGCCCAGATGGGAACTCCTTCAATACTGTTTCAAAAGCATCTGAGGGTGATTCCTCAAGAAGTTGGTTGAGAAAATGTCAAGAGTACGTGCATGCAAATTCTAGGCAAAGGGCGACTACTTAGAACTTGCTAAAATATAACATAGTTGTTATTTATTTTGGATTTTGTTTAGTCACAACATAATTCCCATATTTCCATTTATGTTATTCCCATAGTTTTTATGACTTTATTATTCTAAAATGTGGAGAGAAAAAGAAACAAACAAACATATATATATATATATATATATATATATATATATATATATATATATATATATATATATATATATATATATATATATATATATATATATATATATATATAACAAGTGGTGACAATTGGCGAGCTCTTGCTGACATTTCGACAGGGTGCTAAAATAAAAAAGCGATCGAACATGATTATATGATCCAATTTGCACGTCGGCCGCCTTTTTCAATGGTGTTCTGGCTTCCACCCTTCCGTCCAAAGACTCGCTGGTGTTACGAGCCGAAATACACAATCTTCTTGCAAATAATGCTTTAGAGGTTGTTTCATATGCATTAATTCGCTGCGCAAATGCATGGCAAGTCCTCATGGGCACATCAGAGCTGGTGTTTACAATGATCGAGTACAATCTGTGGTTATGACAATGTCTTCAGAAGCAAGTCCACCTCCCAGTCCAGTAGGTGGCGATATGCACAAAGAATGTGAATTGCATAAAAACAAACGAAAAATAACACTTAGGAGAGAAGAACACTTAGGAGGGCTCTTTGAAAGTGGAGGTTTATAGTTTAAAATTAACTTAAATGTTGATCTTTTCCTCACCCAAACCCCATATATCACTTCAGAAGACATGGATTAAACCACTGTAGTCCTATGGATTACTGTTAGGATGCGTTTATGTGCTTTTTGTGCTTCAAAGTTGGACCCTGTTGACTTGGATAGTATAGACCTTCAGTGCTGAGATATTCTTCTAAAAATCTTTCTTCGTGTTCAGAAAAAAAGAAAGTCATACACATCCGTGATGGCATTAGGGTTAGTAAATGATGAGAGAATTTTCATTTTTGGGTGAACTATACCTTTAACTAGATAATGCATTCATAGCCAGTCACAGTAAGATTAATGTAGATGTAATAGGTTTGCACAGTGTAATGCATTATCATTTGTGTTAAAATCACTCCTCTGTATTGATCAAATGAAAGGACAGGACAAGATAAGAAGGCAGAGGAAAAGGACTGTTTACCAAGTTTTACAGTGAATGGAGAGGGGGTGAAAATGAAGATGACTCAATTAAACACATTCCACCCTTCTACTACAGGGTGAGTTGTTCACGGTCCTATTCATGAGAAGATGCTCTTGTCAGATAAAAAAATTATGCATTCACATCCATTTATCATAAACTGCCTTAATATTTTTTTGGGGGGGTGGTCAAAAGATGTTCAAATGAAAAGATGTTCATTTGCAAAAGATGTTCATCACTTCTTAATCTATGTCAAGCATGTTTATATCAATTTTGCCTACTTCATCGTAACTCCACAATATATCACGGCAGCTTCCAGCAGAAGATGAAGCTCTAGAGCAGAAACTGAGAGAAGAATCGAGGGCAGAACAACTGGACAATGAGGAGTTACACATAAGAAGGTGTTTTATTGAATCTTTGATATTATACACAAAGTATTGTGTATAAAATCATTGTTATTCATTTTATTTGTTAAATGTTTTAACTTTATTCTTTAATTTTCCCCTTCTTAATGGTATATTTTTTTCTTCTTTTCTACAGAACCTTTGGTTTCTTCTCGATAAACATCAAATGCCGCCCACGACCGGTGAGGAGGCCATGATCAGTTATGAAAGTTTCCTGAAGGTTGAAGAGAAGTGAGTGCATCATAGGAAAATGCATAGTAAATAATTTCTGTTATATTGTACATTTATTTAGGGAACAATCCGTTTGACTTGAAACCATGAGCAGATGGGCTGACAAATGTATTATAAGCATATCATTTGTATGTGGTAAGCCTTGGCGTTTATGACTCAGTTAGATCTTTCTTTCTCAATCATTACGCCCCTTCAGGCTTTTTCCACTACCAGGTTCTACGCCAAACTGCTTCATAATGATCCATATGGGCAGATATCATGCAGTTCTTCAACTATGTCATGAGAAGGTAGTAATAAATTATATGTATAGTGCTGTCACTGCATTCTCCTTTTAATTAGCTAATTATGTATTAAAGTCTTTTTTTATATATAGAAGTAGATCATTGGTTAATCTATTTTATCTCTGGCAGTGTGGTTGCACCAGACCAGGATTGGTTTGAGCCCCTATGATGTAGCAGGACAAGGTTATCTCAGAGAGTCTGTAACAGTGTTCTATTTCAATGGATACAGAAGGAATAATTAATATCTTAAAAGTAGAGCTTGATAGTGTAATGTGCAGTGTGTTATTTCTGAGCCCTTGGCAGCACTAAGTGGAATTGCAAAAAATACTGATCAATTCCAATTGTAAAAAAGGTTTAAGAAACTCCCCCTTGTAAAATGTGTTTAAAAAATGGTGAATGGTGACCAACATTTTGAAGCTACAAAAAGCATTAAAGTAACCCACGATACTCCAGTGGTTTAATACATGTTTCCTGAAGTGACCTAATCGATTTCGGTTGAGAACAGACCAAAATATAACTCCTTTTTCACTGTACACTGCCATTGCAGTTTCTTGGCACAATCATGATTTTTAAGCTCGATTTCACTTGATCACTGCTGATCTTGAATGCTGTCAAGATTTATATTGAAAAAGGAGTTACATTTTGTGCTGTTCTCACCCAAAACCAATTGGATCACTTAAGAAGACATGGATTAAATGGAGTTTATGCTGCCTTTAGTAGCTTCAACCTTTTGGCCACCATTCACTTGCAGAGCTGAAATATTCTTCTAAAAATCTTCATTGTGTTTTGCAGAAGAAAGAAAGTCATACACATCTGGGATGGCATAAGGGCGAGTAAATGATGAGAGAATTTTCATTTTTGGGTAAACTATTCATTTAAAGGGGGTAAAAAACTATTTTTAGTCCAGTTAAATATAAAATATCTGTGTAACAGGGTTTAAAATGGGCAAGGAGGAGGCAGGAACTGGCTAAACAGCTAAATAATATGTTAATTAATACACAAAACACAGCTGCGTGTGGCTATCTCTCTCTCCCGAACTGCCTCATCCGGCTCGGCCTTATCCCTCTCCTCGGCTAATTAGCCCATTTGGGGAGAGAGAGAGAGAGAGAAAGAAAAATTGTTTGCAGGTTCCCCATCACACCATCGCCTGGTCCTCGACCACTCCTCCACCCGAGCGAGTCCTCCGACCCCTGGAGAATGTAATGCCCCTCTGTGTTCTGGCGGCCAGTAGCGAGCCCTTCCGCCCCTGACAGCGGCTCCACCACTCCAGGAAGCTGGTAGCGAGGCCCTCTTCCCCTCGCGTCCAGGTGGCCAGCAGTGACTTCTCTGTTCCCTGGTGGACAGCAGCGGCTGCTCCTTTGGGCGGACGGCAATGGCAGGGGCTATACGACAACGTATCCCTCCTCCTTCCCAGGTTTCGGCACCAAAGTACCAGGGTTTAAAATGGGCAAGGCAGTGGGAACCGGCTGAACAGTCAAAATAATATCAACATAACATAATAGACATAATATTAATATAATAACATAATGGACATTAGTTTATCATCTGTTAATGCCTGATCTTCTGTAAAGCTGCTTTGAAACGATGTGTGTTGTGAAAGGCGCTGTACAAATAAAATATTTTAATGAAAACTTAAACAAAAAGACACAAAACACAAAGGTGGGAAAGGCTGATAGTTTTTCAAATTGATTAACATAAAATTAAAAAATCTTATTCTTTCCTTGCTATGATGGGCACAGACAAAGAGTATTAAATTAATAATATCCCAGTTGCAGTTTATTGTTCAACCAAAATCCCCCAAGCAACCTGAAATAATGAAGATATGGTGCATAACGCGGGACTTGTTTTTTCATAATTTCAAAATAAGAGTTCCAGGTGTGTTTTGGGCTTGTATATACTTAGGGATAGTTTCAAAAAGCAACTATCGGCACCGATATGTAATAACGATATATCGGTCTACCTGTACTTCAAACCCTCCAAAAATTGGCCCCATTAATTTCCATTTTAAGTGCCTCACTGTAATTTAAAAAAGGAGTGACAATACTGAATCTGGAATATTCTTTTAAAAGGGAAAGATGATGTCAGTAAATGTGGACAAAATAATTATCTTGAAAATAATAGCAAGATTAATTTGTATATTCACATAGTGAAACTAAGAGCAATCAAATCAGTTTATCTGTGATCTTAGGCCATTCAGGAACAGATGAAAATACATGGGCAGGAGAAAGTTTCATTCCAGGTACAAGACCTCTTCTTTTTAATAGTAATAGATATTCTGTATCACACACAAAATGGAAAATTCAGTGACATTTATCATTAACTAATCATAATATGGTGATCAAACTGTATCATAATTCACGTGTGTGTACAGGATGAAATCTCTAATATGGTCAAACCTGCAAGGATCCCTACAAGACCTGGTTAACAGCGGTCAGTGCGATACAGTGACTTCATTCTCATTGATCTCAATGGCTTCTGGACTTAAAAGAACAGAGAGGTTCTGTAATAAAGTAGTAATTATACTACTCTTGAAAAAAAAACATCCAGAGGAATAAACATAAAAGTTAAGTTATATTTTGAAGTTTTTAAGTAATCATATATTACAAGACAAGCTGTATTATTTCACATACATTTATATAGAAAAGTTTGCATTTTTTCACTTACAAAAAAAACATAGAAACAAAAAACATTGTACACAAATAAACATACGCAAAATGAAATGCATTTCCATTCGTGTGCGAGTAGACAAACTTTAACTCAAATGTTTTACATAGGTAGACAACATATTCACATACACACCAAAAATAGTGTTCACAATACAAAAGGACATTTGATTGAAAAGTGCATTTTCTCATCTGACCATTGACCTTTCAAATACTCAATGTAATCAGTAACTTAGTAAATTACTAATTTTATAACTCGTCTACTAGTTGACAACACCTTAGAGATTGGAGATCCATGCAGTTGTTATAGTGTTTAGTAGGTTTTTATAATGAGAAAAAAAAAATTGTTTTAGTGGGGATTTTTTTTTTAATAAGCTACTGGTACTTTCTACTTATGTACTGAAAGGTTTATAAATTATTAAAATAGTTTTGAATTCAAAAGCAGAACTATTGTCAGCTATGCATACACAACATGTACCTTCATGTTCAAATTTAGCATCATATATGATAAACTTCCCAAAAAATTTAATCAAGCAAACCTTGTACTTATGTTTACAGTAAATAGGGTTAAATCATCCAATTTTGAATTTCAATCAATTTTGATTGAACAGCAATTTAGGAGGGAATGGGGGCAGGCACTTTATTAGCATCAGGTGTTGTATGGGATTCCTGTTCAAGTTCAAAGGTCACGTTCACAAAGGAAGCAGTTGCCTCTGGCTGCTCAATCTTTGGCTGCTGGCCCTCCTGATTTTGCTGCTTGTCAAAATGCCGCTCTGCCTCCTCAGAGAGCCGGTTCTCTTCTTCTTCCTCTTCCTCCTGTGAATCACACATTCACAGGTGAATTTTGGCCTCATGGAGTGTACGTTTTGGGTGAATCTCATGAACAAATGTCCAGGTCCCCAAAATTAAAAGGGGGGGAAAAAAAACAACAACCAAGGAATTATATTTTGTATCAAGAAAACAAATGTTCCTGTCGTTAGCATTGTGACAATTAAAGGAATAGTTCACCCAAAAACTAAAGTTTTCTCATCATTTACTCATCCTTTTGCAATCACAGACATTCATCTGCTGAACTCAAATTAAGATTTTTAGAAGAATAATATCTTTGGTCTTTTGGTCCATACAATGCAAGTGAATCGGTGTTAAAATTTTGAAGCTCCAAAAATCACATACTTTTAAGTCAGCATAAGTAATCCATAAGACTCCAGTGGTCAAATCAATGTCTTCAGAAGCGATATGACAGGTATGGGTGAGAAGCAGATCACATTTATATTCTTCTTCTTGTGTTTTGGTTATTCAAATTCTGCATGCATACCGCCCTCTACTGGGCAGGGAGAAGGATGTAAAGAAAAAAAAGGATTTAAATATTGATCTGTTTCTCACCCACACCTAGCATATCACTTCTGAAAATATGGATTAAAATATTGGAATCAAATGGATTACATTTGTGATGCCTTTTTGTGCTTTTTGGAGCTTCAAAATTTTGGCACACCTTCACTTGCATTGTACGGAGCTACAGAGCTGAGATATTCTTCTAAATAAAATTAAAAAATGTTGTGTCCTGTAGAGAAATGAAAATCATACACATATGGGATGGCATAAGGGTGAGTAAATGATGAAATAATTTAGCTTTTTGGGTAAACTATCCCTTTAAGCAAAATTTTCCCAAAACAATCATTACAGTAATGATTCTGAAACGGTTTTATTTGTTTATTTTTTGGTAATTCTCAATGGTGACGCTCTATAATAACTGACTGTAACTATTATAACAGCCATTTTTTTCCATTTGACCCAGAATAAAAGAAAGGAAGATACAAATAATTGATGTATACATACTTTACATTTTATTTGCTAATAATATATATATATATATATATATATATATATATATTTATTAGGGCTGTCGATTTAACGCGTTAATAACGTGAGATTAATTTGACAAACATTAACGCGTTAAAAAAATTAACGCACTTTAAATCGCAATGCTTAACCTAGAAATTCAAGCTTGTAGTACCACCTGTTTACTGCAGAGGGCAGTAATTGAAATTACAGCTGTGTGAGCAACACACAGTTTATACAGTGAAGAAAACAATTTCTTGTGTTTAAAACACTTGGAGCGCAAATGCGATCTTTAAGGGATCTTAATATGTGTTTAAAGATTGAGTATTAAACTATATTTAACTTGACACAGTGACCTAAACATTTTATTTTTATGACGCAACACACCCGAGACACGACACAAGCATGTCTGACGCAGGTCGTACGGTCTTTACCTCATACATATTTAATTACCAATGAGGTTAAGGATGTGTCCTTTAAACTGTTACACCGTTTTTACCCCGTAAATCTTTATTTAAGAAACATGCTCCCTGAAATAGATCCACTTTGCTCCTTCAGTAATGCTGAAGATTAAAAGTTTGTTTGGTTGTACGTACGTACCTCTATTTTAACTAGTTTTTCTTGCCAAGATTTTAATACATAAGTGTAAATTTATGTCTATAAAGCCCCTATTTGCACTTTTTTGTAAAGACTTGAAATATTATTGAAATACTCTTTGTACCTCCAACAACTCCAAAGCATTGAAAACCATTGCACTATTTAATGAATACAATGTCTTGGCATTATTGTAAAATATATCTGTAGTATTGTGTACTATGTATACCCCTGGCTTGTCAGAGGTTTACATACACATTGTTAGTATTTGGTAGCATTGACTTTAAATTGTTTAACTTGGGTCAAACATTTTTGGTAGTTTTTCACAAGCTTCTCACAATAAGTTGCTGGAATTTTGGCCCATTCCTACATACAAAACTGGTGTAACTGAGTCAGGTTTGTAGGCCCACACATTTTTCAGTTATGCCCATAAAATTTCAGAGGTCAGGGCTTTGTGATGGCCACTCAAATACCTAGACTTTGTTGTCCTTAAGCCATTTTGCCACAACTTTGGAGGTATGCTTGAGGTCATTGTCCATTTGGAAGACCCATTTGCGACTGAGCTTCAACTTCCTGACTGATGTTTTGATGTTGGTTCAATATATCCACATAATTTTCCTTCCTCGTGATGCCATCTATTTTGTGAAGTGCTCCAGTCTCTCCTGTAGCAAAGCACCCCCACAACATGATGCTGCCACCCCCAAGCTTTATGGTTGGGATGATATTCTTCGACTTGCAAGCCTCACCTTTTCCACTCCAAACATAACGATGGTCATTATGGCCAAACAGTTACATTTTTGTTTCATCAGACCAGAGGACATTTCTCCAAAAAGTACATTATTTGTCCCCATGTGCACTTGCAAATGGTAGTCTGGCTTTTTTTAATGGCGGTTTTTGAGCAGTGGCTTCTTTCTTGCGAGCAGCCTCTCAGGTTATATCAATATAGGACTCGTTTTACTGTGGATATAGATACTTGTCTATCCGTTTCCTCCAGCATCTTTACAAGGACCTTTGCTGTTGGTCTGGGATTGATTTGCACTTTTTGCACCAAATTAGTTAATCTCTAGTAGACAGAATGCATCTCCTTCCTGAGCGGTATGATGGCTGCATGGTCCCATGGTGTTTATACTTGTGTACTATCCTTTGAACAGATGAACGTGGTACATTCAGGTGTTCGGAATTTCTCACAAGGATGAACCAGACTTGTGGAGGTCCACAATTTTTGTTCTGAGGTATTGGCTTATTTCAAGTGCAAAGAGGCACCGAGTTTGAAGGTAGGCCTAAAAATACATCCACAGGTACACCTCCAATTAGCCTATCAGAAGATGAGGCTTGACATTATTTTCTGGAATTTTCCAAGCTGCTTAAAGGCACAGTTAACTTAGTGTATGTAATCTTCTGACCCACTGGAATTGTGATATAGTCAATTCAAAGTGAAACTATCTGTCTGTAAACAATTGTTGGAAAGATTACTCATATCATGCACAAAGTTGATGTCCTAAACGACTTGCCAAAACTATAGTTTGCAAATATGAAATCTGTGGAGTGGTTAAAAATTGTTTTAATGACTTCAACCTAAGTGGATGTAAACTTCTGAATAAAACTAATATATGTTTTAATTATTATTATTCTCTTATTTAGGTTGAAAAATTATCCGGTTGATATATATGATCACAGGTTTTCATCTTAGTAGATACTAAAAGTGTAGATGGCGCTGAATAATACCTCATTTGAGTCCGTTAGTAAATGCACGCAAAATAATAATACACTAGTGCACATACCTCCTTCTTCATCCTGTAGTACTCATCAATTGCATACTGATATTTTGGCGTTGTGATTCCAAGCAATGAGGCCATTCTCTCACCAAGATAGTCACAAACTGGAATATTCGAAACAAACAAACATACAGAAATGTATTTGCACAGCCATGTCTATGAAAACTTTTTTTCTGGAATAATTAATGTGCGATTGCATTGTACTAATTATCATTGACTAGAGAGAGTTTCCTTACCTGAGATGGTAGACGTACCCACTCTCCACATTTGGAACCAGAAGTATGGACCCCAGGTCAACTTAGCCTAAAATCAGAGATGCATACTCACTAAGCTGAACATGTTCAGATAAAACAACTCAAATTATATGCAAATTAACTGATTTAATGCTACCCACCGGATCTACTGTACTTAGAGTGTTCTTTTTCTCTGGTTCTTCCTCCTCCTCATCATCTGTACTGAACTCTTCCATGGTTTCACCACTCGCGAAGTAGATTGTTCTGCGAGGAATCTTCGGCTGCTTTTTCCCCAGATCTCCGAGTTCCACACTTTCAAACTCTTTCACGACAGAAGAGTTCTAAACCAACAGTAACAATAACACATTTAGCCAAGATCAATAAACACTGTTGCTATGCCACTATATAACTTTACTCCCTTGTGTCATTTGTATAATAATGAATGTCCATTTTATTAGTACATATATGTACATCTAATGTAGATAGGCATAATATAAATTGCATGATTTTAATAAAAGTAAAGGGCACATTAGTCACACTTATTACACACATTATACAATACATTATCAACAAACGAATTAGTTTCCTCGGTAGACCGAGATGAAACGAACAAGGAAGTAGAATCATCTCTACTGTCGTCTACGGTCCAAACCACGAGTGTTTTGAGATGGCAACCCAGTTTGTATTTTTTATTAAAAGTACTATACCTTCTCTGTGTCCATAGTTTGCCCAAGAGACACGTTGACGTTTGTCAGATACAGTGACAGTTCAGCCATGTCTTCTTCCACCCTCTCTCTGTTTCCTTCTTCAAGGCAAGCTCGCTTAAGCGTTTCCTCCTCGCGGCGCCAAACAGGACGTGACGTCAAAGGTAAACAAATATGATGTAGAGATCTATTATTTCATTGGATAACTTGTTCAAGTTCAAAACGGTGCGCAACGTCATGTTTCCTGGAAACGGCGTGCACCGGGGTTTGAGATGCGTTTTCTCTTGTTTGGTGGGTGTGTCAGAACTGCAGTCCAATCAGCAGCAACATGTATATAAAGCACGCGGAATTAAAGTGAACTCACACAATGGGTTCAAATAAAGTATTTTACAAATGTGTTCGATGCAGCTCGGTTTATGCATCAACTGAGGATATTAGAAGACATGTTTGTCGTAAGTTTTATTGTAAAATATAGGATATCAACATGATGTAGTTGTTTAGGCTATATTTTTAGCTTCATCGCAAGTGTATGACATTTGGTATAGAAATAAACAATGGTAATTAAGTGCTTTTCCTAAAAATGAGAAAGAAAATACAGGGTATTAAAACAGTATGAACTACAAATCAAGTCATTATGTGAGGCTAAATAGATGTTTTAGTCTGAATTAGGTAAGATGTGTGCTTCCATCTCAGTTTCAGCAATCCCTTTGGGACAGGCTAGTGCATCAAATGGGTCTAGTCAACTTCCACTGGGCCTACACATTCCTGCTGCACCACAGAAGTTGGCTCCTGCACCACTGCATTTGCCTCCAGATACTACACCACAATTTGTCTGTTGCTGGACCATCACCTGCCTGTGCTCCAGAGTGGGCATCAGTGTCAGACCCCCAACACATGCCAAAAGGTACATTTAAGTTCATTCCTTGCACAACTTTTCTAATGATATATTGTCTGTTACTTATCTATTTAAATGTGTGCTTTAGATTCAAAGCCATGGACGCACAATGCAACATTGCTTTTAATTTCTCTGGCAAAGCAAATGGCTGAAGATTTTCAGTCTCCTGTGTTAAAGAAAGTAGAAGTGTGGAAAAAGGTAGCTACACAAATGCAGGCAAAAGGATATGACTTTGGAGCAGAGGCATGTGACAATAAGTTCAGACAGTTAAAACACAGGTTTGTTTTGATACTGGCATTTGCATTATTTTGGGAGTATGGCCACTTGAAGACATTTGCTATTTCTGGGTTTCTCTTAATAGATACAAAACAATAGTGGACAGTAAGAAGAAGACTGGGAGTGGTGCCAGCAGCTGGGTCTTTTTCCTCATCAATGGAGGACCTCCTGGCTGATGATCCCAGTGTGGAGCCGGTCCTGGTCATGTCATCTTTTGCTGGTGATTATCTTTTCCATGTTAATTTTTTTTTGTGCCACATCAACCTGAATTAGCACACCAGATTCAAAGAAAATGTTACTCATGATTTACTAAAAATATTATTATGTAAATATTATTGGATGTTAATTGTAGGTTTTAATTAAATCACTCTGTGATGGTCTCACATTAGCATCCATGTTGGATACATAGTAGCTCCAATGTTGGCATCTATTTTTACTCCATAACTTGGCAGGGTTGCTAACAGCTTTATTTAAAGGATGTCTATTGTGTGGCTCAGGTAATTAGAATCTGGGTTAACTGGATGTTTAAAGAAGCTTTGTTGGTACATGACTCAAATTTAGAGGAGATGTGTCCATGTGAGAACCAAAAAATGTATTTGTTAGAGGCAAGTGATGTTTGCTGCCTTCATCATTACCATTTTAAGGCCACCAAGTTTAAACTTTTTTTTTTTTTTTTTCCACATAGAGGCTTCTTCACAATCATCAAATTCACAACCTAAGGCATCAGCAGATTGTAGCAAAAGGAGAAAGCGCAAGTCTGAAGCACCTGAGTGGTTTGAACAGTATGTCAGTGAGCAAAGGAGGCAGATGTCAGAAGTCATAAGCCTGCAAAAACAAGCAGTGGAAGTGGCAAGTGAACGTAACAACATCCTAAAAGATTTTGTTTCTGCTTTGACGAAGAAATAGCAATTTGGGTTTTCTCCTTTTGCTACATTCTGCTGATGGTTAGGTTCTATTTTGTTTGTTTAATTACATGATGTACAGTGTATATATATGCTGAGAGATATAAATGCAATATTGATCACCTCACATTTGTGGCTTTTTATTCATTATTTTACTTCCATTCTGTTATGAAACAAAAACTTCTGAAAACTTAGGTGTACACAATAAGAATGAGTTAAACAAACTTTAATCATCTTCCACCAAAAATAAAGCAAGTTCATCCCTTTTTCTTTGACCTGAAGTCTTTTCAGGGTATCCTGCTTCACAATCATTGTTGCCATCCACTTCTTCACAATCCTCCATTTGGTGGCCTTCCTCCCTCAAGAGGAAATTGTGTAAAACACACGCAGCTGTGATAACCACTGGGACTTTTTTAAGGTCTCCCATGGGCAAGTATTTTAGTCGTCTCCATTTCCCCTTTAGAAGGCCAAATGCCCTTTCTATCACAACTCTGGTGGAGCTGTGGACTGTTAAATTTTTTCTGTCTTTGGGACAAGTTCCCATTATCTCTGTATGGTGTAATGAGAGATGTGCTGAGTGGGTATACAGAGTCTCCAAGCAGGTGGTAGTCACTTCTTATCACATCCTGGAGATGGCTATTTAATGGGCAGTTTCGAAACACTCTAGCATCGTGCACAGACCCTGGCCAACCAGTGTACACATCCAGGAACCTCATCTGTGATGTACACACTGCTTGGAGTTGAATACTTGCATGTCCTTTCCTGTTTATGTAACTGTTTCTATGGAATGTGGGTGCTAGGATGGGAATGTGTGTGCCATCGATTGCTCCAATGACTCCAGGAAAGCCAGTTTTGTCCTGAAAGCCATTTGCCAGGTTTGCAAACTCATCCTCTCTGGGCCATTGAATGTATTGGTTACTCGGTGTACAAAGGACCGTGCAAATAGCCGAAAAAATATAATGAAGGGTTCCTTTTGACATATCAATCCGGTCTGCAACACCCCTGAAGCTCTCTTGGTTTGCCAACAACCAAATAGAGTACAGCAATTTTTTGGGGATGACCAAGGTTCTGTTTACAAGGAAAGAACCAACTTTCTCACAGAGAGCCTGTAGAAAAGTATATGCAGCATTTATATTAGAAGTTTCTACATCCCTATGATGCTGTAAATAAGATGAGACTAATCTTGCTATGACTGTTGTATACACACTGATGCACATGTTGCTTTATACAGTGGAATTTGTAAGTAAATGTAATTAACATCAAAATAAATTCATTAAGAGCAAGTATTTTGTTTGCACATGTTTACTTACATTACAGGCAAAATAACTGAAATAATAAAATCACAGGTATAGATCTGGAACTTTAAGTCTGTCAAAATATTTTGTAATTGCAATGTCTTGTGGTCCTTTCCTTAGGAAGGTTTGCTAAACACTGATTAAACGCTACACATCTCTATATATTTTGCTATTGAATTGTGAAGTGACCATTTCATAAACTTTTCTATACTCCTCTGATTGTATTATGGTAAATATTACAATAATATAGCAAAACAACAGTGATCAGCAATAATGATAAGCAATAACAAAACAAGGTCATACAGATCATAACAACTTCTCTCGGAGGTAAGAAGTGGATTATCATTCACCTGAAATGTTTGTCTTTTCATCCTAAAATGCGAGGCAAATGTTGTATCACAATAATTAGGAACCACAGTTTCCACAAATCCCTTCACTCGATTGGGAAGTTCTCTCGTGTTCTGGGCGGCAAGTGCAGTAACTGTAACATCGGGCATATTTTGCAGTATTAAACACATTTATACCGACTTCATCAGGCTCCGAAAATTCTTCGCAAAGAATGGCCTTCTCAGGTGCCATAGTTGCAACTCTTGCGTCATCAGAACAGTGCGTTCAACGCATCATCGTTTCTGTTTAAAAAACGTTGTGCAACGTTTTGTCGGCGCTGAACGCAGCCCAGGTTTATACACTGTAAAATATGCAAAAGACGTTCTCAGAATTACAAATGATCATATATACAAATTTAAGGCTTTTTTATTCTTATTTCTGTATTAATTTCCCCAAAGAAATTCACTCCTGACTTTTTTTTTTTTTTTTAATCTTACACTAATAAAAAGTACCAGGGTATTACCAGCTGTTGTTTTTTTTGACATGCGCAATGGCAATATTGTGGTTTATGAAAATGTTTCAAAGTAGTATCATGGTATTCTTGAAGTAGGCCTACTTTTGAATAACATACTCTCCATCCAGTTTTTATAATGCTGTATTAGTTAGGAGATTACATGGACTAATTGTACTTTTAAAAACTTCACTTCTCACACTCCAGGAATATTTAAATTTATTAAATGCATGTCTTTGAAGCAATCTAAACATTTTTGGGTGAAAACAGGCCAAAATATAACTTCATTTTCACTATAAATCTTGAAATCTGCGGTCTCCTTTGCGATAATGATTTCAAGCTTAATTACACTTCCTAGCACCATCTATGGCTCTGTGCATGTGTCAAGCACTAGGAAGTGTAATCAAGCTTGAAATCATGATTCTGCCTATAGACTGCAATTAGAGGTCTGTGGGGGACTATTTTTTGCATCCCGCTCCCCCAAGTTTCTATCCCGCACCCGAACTCTCCGGCTGAATTTTATTCCATGTTCACCTGCTCCCTGCCCGGTGTGTTGTTTTTTTCTCTTTCAAACCGCTCCCATTCCCACAACCCCTCATTTGTCCTCATTTGTAGGACAAAAGCCATATAAAACAGACAACAAGTGTATTTCACCGGTCCTACTCATCCCGCCCCGAGCGAGATTCAAACTGGTAATCTCTGGAGTCTAGAAAAGCCATGGCTCTAGCCTTGGTCGCTAGTGCATCTGTTAAGGCCAGGAGAGTGAGGTTTACACACTGCACAGCTGTCACGTTCCAGCTGGCTACCATTACACTCACCCACCTAAACCTCACTCCCAACAGGCTCATGGTCATACTCGATCCACCCCAAGCAGGATTCTAACCAGCGATCCCAGGCAAGGGAGTCGGACATGCTAGCAAGGAGGCTAGAAATGCCACGGCTAAGAAATGGGACAGGTTTTGTTTTTCTGGAAGGCTCTCAGTGAGGACCATTTGGAGAAAGACAAAACTATGGTAGTTATTGTGGATTCTGTTCTTTGTGGAATTCTTTGTTTTCTCTTTGTTTGTTGATTTTTATATTTTTGTACTTTTTCAAATATTTTTCAAATATTTTCTCAGGAATGTTGTTATGGTGGGGTTAGTGGGGGGAAATAATGGGGGCTAAATTTGATTCTGTATATATATATATATATATATGTATATGTATATATATATATATATATATATATATGACCATTGTCCCAGAATAACATCCTCGATTGACGCAGCGTGTCCATGCTTTGCTCTGCCATTTGTATAATAGGCCAGTTAACTACCTGCATAGCATACTCTATTGGATAATCTGATGCCCGGGCTGTGGGCACATTTTTATGTCGGATTTTTATAAATTTTTTGTTTCAAAAATAAATTATTTGTACAATAATATAATAATTATAGTTTGTTGCATTCTTTAACTAATAAAATAATAAAAGATATCCACATTGCATTTTTAAGGCTATTATCTGACTGCCCACTCCCACCCACAACTCATGGAAGTACTGTTTGCACCAACCTTCAATTTGAACATTTAATCCAGTGCCGTAAGGAATCAAATCGGGTCCCGCTGGTCCTGCGGGTGTTCCATGCGAATGCATATCTCTAACTGCAATGGCAAAATGTACAGTGAAAAAGCAGTTATAATTGTGTCTGTTCTCACCCAAAACCACTTAGATTGCTTCAGAAGACATGGATTAAACCACTGGAGTCATATGGATTACTGATTACTTTTATGATGCCTTTATGTGCTTTCTGGAGCTTAAAAGTATTGGCCATCATTCTCTTGCATTGTATGGACACACAGATCTGAGATATTCTCCTTAAAATCTTCATTTGTGTTCTGTAGGAGAAAGAAAATCATATGCATCTGGAATGGCAAATTTTCATTTTTGGGTGAACTATCCTTTAATCTCATGATTAGTCTTTAGAAAGCAGAATGAATATGACTAGCAGCACTGATCATGTCAAATTTGGTAAATGTTTTTTTAACTTGATATTTATTTACTTATTTTTTTTTTTTTAATTTACGCAGACCCCCAAGAACCCCCTTTCAGCCCCCATGGGGTCCCTGGACCTCAGTTTGAAAACCCCTGATTGAAACATTTAAAAATCTTAATGTTAAAGATAAAAGTTCCCCATGTTATGTGTGTTCTTATATAACTATGCAGTGCTGTGAAAAAGTATTTGCCCCATGCTGATATCTTCTGTTTTGTGTATATCTCATACTAAATTGTTTAAAAAAAAAATCTAACATAAAACAAAGGCAATCTGAGTAAACACAAAATACTGTTTTTAAATAATAATGTTATTTATTGAAGCAAAAACATTATCCAATACCAACTGGGTCTGTGTGAAAGAGTATTTGCACCACTTAGTTACTAAATGCCCAAATCTATGAAACTGCATTCATAATGGGGTTCAGCTGGTCTAGACACACCCAGGCCTGATTACTGCCAGCCTGATCACTGCCTGTTCAATCAAATCAACACCTTAATACAACCTTTTCAGCAGCTAGCTTTAATTTGCTGAAAGGTCTGACCTAGTAGCACACTGCCAAGGTTGAAAGAAATTCCAGGAATGATGAGGAAAAAGGTATTCACGAAAAAGCCAAAGACAATATCCAAGGAACTGCAGGCATCTCTCACATCAATTAATGTCAATGTTCATGACTCCACTATCAGAAAGACACAGGCCAAAAATGCCATCCATGGAAGTGTGGTGAGGTGAGGTGAGGAGGTGAGGTGAGGTGAAAGCCACTGCTAACCCACAAGAACTTTAACTGACACACCTTGATGGATCCTCAAACATTTTGGTAGAATGTTCAGTGGACCAATGAGTCTAAAATGGAACTGTTTGGAAGACAGAGGTCTGGTTACATCTGATGGAAATCAAACACAGAATTCCACAACAAGAACATCATACCTACGGACCGTCTAGTATGGGGATGGTAGTGTGTTGGTGTGGGGATGCTTTGCTGCTTCAGGGCAACTTGCAATAATTGAGGGAAACATGATTTCTTCTCTCTACCTGAAAATCCTAAAGGAGAACATCCGGTCATCAGTCCGTGATTTGAAGCTCAAGCGACTGGATTATGCAGCAAGACAATGATCCAAAGCATAGGAGTAACTCCATCTCTGAATGGCTCAAAAGAAGCTAAATTAAAGTTTTGGAATGCCCTAGTCAAAGTCCTGACTTGAACCTGATTAATCATTGACAAAATTATAATTTCACACAGAATAATAATAAAAGATGCCTTTTGGTGTGTAATTATTTTTAAATGACTAAGAAATTACACATTTATTTAGCCTTATGTTTTATATAAATATTTTTCTGTATTCATTGAATTTTTACATAGTACACATTTGATGTGTTTTTAAAAATGTTTGAATACATTTATCCGATTTAATTGAAATACCTTGAGTCCCCCAAAAATGTATTGCGCCCTCTTTCGGGAATTTGGTATATGGCAAAAAAAAAAAAAGGCATTTTCGGACGAAACCATTATCACCACCTAATAACTGATTGTGAAATACACAAAATACAGAGTTAAATGACCATAACGAGACATAATTCAATCCTCGTAATATATAACTTAAAAATAATTTCTTCAAATATAATTTTAGCTCCCACGTACACATTATATAATGGAAATGCTTCCTGTCCCCTCCCCCCATTACGAAATGACAGTGGACGGATCCAGTAGTATTGAAGCGAAGATCATTCTCGCGTACTTGTTTGTTTTCGCCCTCAGTATTAAGGAAACGGAGAGGGGACTGATCTATACGGGATAGGAGAGGCACGGTTACATTGTATAACGGTTGCGTTTTTAACCTTAATTGAATTTTTTAAGCCTCCTGCCATGGCTCTGTGCAGCAGCGTCGGAGCCTTGGCGTTACCCAGCGAGCTTATTGTTCATATATTCTCCTTCCTATCGGACCGCGATAAGCTGCGGGCCTCGGCAGTGTGCTCTCGCTGGAGGGAGTGTCTCTTCTACCCCGCGTTGTGGACAGAACTCAAGCTGCGCGTCGGCGGCGGAACCAACGGTGGCGGCTCTGGCTCGGAACAAACCCCGCGGTTAGAGTTCCTCATGCGCAAGTTTGGCTCCTTCGTGCGGGAGCTGCAGCTGGAGTTCGCCCCGGTCGAGGGCTGTTTAAGCCCGCTGCAGAACGGAATGGAGACCGTCGAGAGCGACCCGCAGATTGCCGAGCGCTGGAAGGATGCGATGGGCACTTACTTGGATCAGGTGTCGTGTGTGTTAAGCTGTCTGCGTTATAACAGGTAAAAAGAGCCCAGAATTGGCGACTGCTTGCTATGTTTCATTGCACGAGCGCTGCCCAGCGCGAGAGCTCATAAACAAATCCTGCGCATTACGTAACGTTCTCTTGTCTTCCCTGTGTGTGAATGCTTGAAGCATCGCATGGCTGCCTGCTTTGTGCATAACCAAACTGTGATCACCTGCAAGCCGTACTGCATTGTTGACATTCTATTAAACATCATTTCTAGTCTTTTAAAAATCATTGACAAATAAGCTTGTCCGAGATTTATTTATATATATATATATATATATAATTTATTTTTTATTTTTTTTATTTCTAACTACGTATGCCAACATATCTTTTTTTCAAAAACTTCAGCAATTTTTTTTGCTGTCTCCAGAATAGCACCACTTAAAATTAAAGTCCAAGGGAAAAAAATTGTGTGTGTTTTCACACTAAGGCCTATTGTGTAAAGGCCAAATATAATCAGCAAGAGTCCCTCTAGTGCATGCACACAAACAGAAACCTGACTTATGAGACAAGAAAATAACATTATCAATAACATCTCACAAACCATTAAACATAAAAACAAATCTTGTTTAAGGATCAATGATGTGACTCTTTTTGAGTGGTTCCATTCAGTTAGTTAATGCAATTCATTAAAAGTACTTAGATCATATATATATGTTTTCAATTTCTTAGTTCAAAGCCATCTCTCTCTCTCATATATATATATATATATATATATATATATGAGAGAGAGATGGCTTTGAACTAAGAAATTGAAAACATGCTTATCATAGTCGATGTTGATTTAAGTCATTTTAGTGAATTGCATTAACTAACTGAATGGAACCAGTCAAAAAGGGTCACATCATTGATCCTTAAACAAGATTTGTTTTTATGTTTAATGGTTTGTGAGATGTTATTGATAATGTTATTTTCTAGTCTCATAAGTCAGGTTTCTGTTTGTGTGCATGTGCTAGAAGTACTCTTGCTGATTATATTTGGCCTTTACACAATAGGCCTTAGTTTGAAATTGTAAAGATCAGGAAAAAGAGCTGAATGTTTCCTGAAAATTCTCAGCACCAGGGCTTTTTGTGCTGTTCAGGATTGGTATTGTCATGCCCAAACCCCTATGGTTGCACTGTTCAGTTTCACTTTATGTTCGACATTTCTCTCTGTGTGGTCATTTAATGAGATTTCTTTAACATTTGTGCAGCTTATTATCATATATGCAGAATGTACAGGTATGATGTGAATGCTGTGATGTATTACATAATGCCATACATTTCTTTATTATCTATTAACTTCACACAAAGCACAGTAAACCAAAAATTAACAAATTAAACCATATGTATTTAAGTAATATCAAACTCGCAATCGTGCTATATGGCCCTACATCAGCACTGCTGTGATTCAGCCGCAGGACAAGTGCCGTAGGTAATTTAAGTGCTGATATAAATAATATAAATAATTAAGTGCTGATGTAGGGCCATATAGCATAATTGCGAGTGTGATATTGTTTGTATACAGTTCAATGAACAATTTAAAAATTTTTATTTTTGGAGGTCATAAACGCATTTGTGCATGGAACTACTTTATCATGCTACGGATCAGAATCTGCCGTTGCTGGTTCAAAATAAATGATGCGTCCAAACCTCCATTAGTAATTCAAAAAGTTCACTTCAGAAATAGAATCACTGCTTGTGCTGGTTCTAACAAGTTATTGGATAAACAGTGATGGATTTATGGGTGTGTGTGTGTGTGTGTGTGTGAGAGAGAGAGAGAGAGAGAGAGAGAGAGAGAGAGAGAGAGAGAGAGACAGACACAGACACACACACACACACACACACACGGAGCATGTGTGATCACCTTTTGCCACTCCCAAGCAGAGACGTTGTCAGCGTTCTGAAGGTCAGCTTTCTCAGTGGAAAAATAGCGTCCAAGCGGGGGTATTTCTCCCTATTTCGTGGTAGCCGCACAAGAGTCTATCACTATAGAAACACCAATGTCCTCCGCCATTTTTAAACAGTATGTATCCAATGTGGAAACTCTGTTCTCAAGTTCTGTAATCAAACAGTCATTTGTGTCTCTCAGCTGCAATGAGCCTTAATCCTGAAATTGTTCATTTAAAGCTGTTTAAAACAATGTCCTAGCTTAAGTAATGTAGTGGTAATATGAGCGATCACAGAGCGCTGTTCTATGTAAACCATGACTAATGGTTTCACTTTACGTCACCAACTGGCTCATATTACACACAAAAATGATCTTTTGCCACCACCTGATGGCTAACATATGCAAGTTAAAAAATAAAGACAGTAACTCCTAACAGATATGCACTGCTCTTACGCCTTAGTTTAGAATGGCACAAGCGGAGTGGATAAACACACAGTGAAGCGTCTGAGTGCTGATCCTGCCAGACCATCAGTGCTCATGGAACATCTCTTTGTATATATACATGTATGGTTGGGTAAAAATATAGATTTTCTGCTGCATCGCAGTCTTAATTTGAATGATCTTAAAATCTATTCTTAAGTCCCAAGATTGATCTTTTGCTCTTATGCACAACCCTCCACTACAATTAGAGGAAATCACCTGCATTTGCAACCAAATATCGTGCTATGCGACTACAATTTATATATTTGGCAACTGGCTGGTAAATGTTCATATTTCACTCACCAGTGTTGTTTAGTGGTGGAGTATTTAGCAGTGAAATTAAAAGTGAAACTATCTGCCTGTAAATAATTGTTGGAAAAATGTTGCACAAAGTAGATGTCCTAAATGACTTGCCAAAACAAGAGTTTTATAATACAAAATCTGTGGAGTGGTTAAAAAAGGGGTTTTAATGACTTTAATGACTACATTTGAAAGAGTTGCAGTTCATGATTTCACTTATTTCTTTGTCCAGAAACCTCCAGAAGTTCAGTCTGTATGGTGACACATGCATTCTCCAGGATGATGGCATTTTGGACAGCTCTTACCTCAACCATGTCGACCAAGGGGGCAAGAAAATAAAAGAGTAAGTTTTATAGCTACCTTTGACTTATTACTAAGGAGTAAATGATGATTGGCTTATTCAGCTAAGACCATGTAACTTTCTTGTCCTTTTCCAGGACTCTTGCATTGCAAAATTTGAGACCTTTGTGTTAGTTCATCTTTGGGGTAAAGGGAATTTGTTCAGTCTATGTTCATGTTTAAAATTAAATACTTGCATGCTGCACACTATGCTATACATTCTATATGGCTTAATGTTGTTTTTTTCATGTAAAAAGTATATGCAGTAATAAACATTTTTGACTTCAGTATGCTACATTGTTGTCACATGACGTCACTATGTTGCTCGTTTCATTCAGAAAGTGGTTGAAATGTTTGTACAGTAGTATGTGTATATGTGAAACTAGATTCCGTCATTAAGGACTGACCAAGTTTCTCCCCTTGTCTACAGTGAAGGATTTTGTTTTAAACTCCAGATTTGACCTTGTTCGTCGAAATGAATTACCTTATTTATTCATGTCAGCAAACTGCAATAATCTGGTCATATTTCATATTTTCCAAAGACAATGTTTCGTAATAATCCTAACATTTCAACTCTCCATCATCTGTTTTACAGGATCCAGCAGCTCTTTGAAGAGATCCTGTCAAACAGCAGGCAGATGACGTGGCTGTCATCTGCGTTCATGCTCGGCGTCGTGACCCCCTGCTCCCTGGCCTCTCTCTCCAACCACTGCACCAGCTCCCTCGAGCACCTCAGTCTGTTAGATAATCAGCTGCCCACCCTGATCTCCACTGTTGAGCTAGAAAGGCTCGTCAACCTGCGGTCTTTATCTCTTGACTTCTGTGACTTCACTTCCGAAATGTGCCGTCTCCTCGCCAGCGGTGACCGAGTGCCCCTCCATCGCCTCTCCCTCTTGCTCAGCGGTGCTGCTTTGGATGCCAAGCCTTTGGATGGGACAGCGGCTGAGGATGATTGGAAAGCCCTTATCCGTCACAGCACAAACCTACGTGTGTACATTATGGGTATGGACGTGTGCAGCCAGGACCTTCTACGCATTCTGAAGCCGAGCTTGCCCCTGGAACGGATTCACTTAGACAGCTACAGCACGCTGGTGACGGACGGTGTCGTGGAGCTCATCTCGCATCAGTACCAGAAAACCCTCACCCACTTCATCTTGATGAGAGATGATGCAGGATTCCCGGATCTCAGTGTCAACCGCAATGAGGACCCATTGGTTCTGCTCGCCTGGCGCTGTGTGCACCTTGCTATCTTGATCATCCATGGTAATTGGATATTTTTATTCCATCAGTCTTACAAGTTTAGCCATTTTAACATGACAGTTCACAAAAAAAAAAAAGAAAATGTCATCATTTACTCACTCTTAAGTCATTCCAAAACTGGATTTGTATTTTTTTTCATCTGTGGAACACAAAATGTGTTTTTTTAATTCTTTTTAATAACCATTCATAGTGACCACATCTGAAGGTTGTGGAAAAGGCTGATATTCAATTAATCGGTTGATAAAAAATTGTCTTTGACTTTCGTCACTATGATGGGCACAAACAGAAAGTCTACCAGTGTCTTAAATGAATAAAATCCCAAAAGCAGTTTGCTCTGCAACCAAAATCCTAATAGTAACCAGACATTTTTTTAAAGAATTTGGTGCATAATGCAGGACTTTTAATTATAAACAAGCACAAAATACACTAGTGCTGTCAAATAAAAATTCTAAATTCAACCATTCGTTGAATAAAAAGCACATTCAAAAGCTAAAACTGTGCATTTGAATTTTGGATGTGTGCCAAGCACTGACGATGACTTCAGATTGATCTCATTCTTGCACTAAAAAGGCTAGACACAGCGCAACAAATACAGTCTAACAGACAGCAAGTGTTTCGATGATTTTTAACTAGACACATTATCTAAAAAAAAAAAAGCACTCCTGCACTAGACTCTTAATAAACAAAAACTAAGCAAAACAAATATGTTCTTCTAGCGCATGTTTACATAGAAAAACAAATGAATGTTGCAAAAACAGCCCCTTACAGTAGGTGGAGGTTTTTGGCCGTTGCGTCTTGCTCTCTTATCAGTGTTTTTCAGATTAAGCAACGTGTATTTTAAACAATTTGTCTAGAAAGGAGTTCAACTTGGAAATGTGTGTCTCGAGATCCTCACGGTCCGTTCCATTCTGTTGTGCTCTGTCTGAGTTCAGCCAAATAGCACTGCTATCTTTGAATATTGCTACCCTACATACAACTGTAATGAATACAAAAAAACAATGTGGTATATGGGTCAATGACAAATAAGGGGTGGCAAGTTGAGCAACTTGTTTTAAAAGCATCCATAAGGTTCGTGTCAAGTGGGGTAACAACAATAAATGTAAATAAAATGTACATTTAAATATTACACATTTTATCCACCTAGAGTGTATGTAAGTATACTCCTCAAAATAATTACATAATTTAAAAAAAATATGAAAATAGATTTTGTTTTTAATTGTATACATTTGAGCGGGACAGTATGCTGAAAGCACCTCTGTTTTCTAAATCATTTACAAATTAGGTACAAAATAAAGACTATTACACTGCAATAGGAGAGAAAATTTTATTGTGCATAAATTGTCCTGAATATTAACGTATTTATATGAAAAATACTGGTTACGCCAATTGACAAACCAATTACACCACCTGACCATATTGCTTCTACAGTCAAAGGCCATTGTTTGTTGCTGAAATTAACACTGCAAATCAAGCATGACAGTCAACAAGGTAATCTTGGTGTTTTATTTCAATGAAGGAAAAACATCTGACAACAACAAATCAGAGTAAAAACGTGTTTTAAAAAATTGTGGGAGGGAGAGAGGGGAGGGGGGGGGTCATTTGTGATTGAGCCCGTGAGTGTACTTTAAAATGTTTCCAGTCCTCCATCGTTAGTTTTGAATGACGTGAGTTTAAAGGTTGTGGCTCGGAGATAATGGCAGCACATCAGACTCAATAGAATAGGAGTTGAGGTTGATGAGGCCAGGTGAAGACATTCTTCCCACCCAGTTGTTTCATGCAGCTCACTTCCACTTCTTCACCCACCACCTAGATGACCTGTCCCACAAAAGGCTTGCTTTCATTTCTGACCAGAATGAACTCTCAGATCCTGCTGACAGTCGGTAGATGTTGAGGTTAGGTTTTCTGGGAGGTTGCGGATATCTACTGGAGATGGATCATAGCACTTGCAGATACCAGGTCTCGCACAGAAACATGACATTTCCCTGCACTGAATTGCATCTGGCTCTTCAGATGACACTTGGTTACCTTTCAGTGTACCTTTCACAGCTGGGACATTTATTGGAACTGATTTATCATACTTTGCAATGGCTTACTTGCATATCCAATGGTATTCAATGCTAGAGGGTTGATCTTTCAGGAACTTGTAAACTTCCTCAGCTGTTTGCAAGTCACTGCCTCCTTTGGACTGCTGTATCCGCAAAACGCTTTACAGCCCCTCCAACCCCATCAGGAGCTCCTTTTCCATGCGATTTCACACTGAAGTTCCATGTGACCCTTTGGAAGCCACACAGAAAAGGCAATGTGCTGAGTAGATAAAAGTTTTTCTTGTTCCTGTATTGGGTCACTGGTCCATCACTGATGATATGTAGAGTACAAGGTGGTGTGTTACATTTACCTATGGCATCCCTCAATACAGTCTCCATGTGAGCCGATACAGCACGTTCATCATGGTGGGGAGAGGCAGAGAATGTGGCATAGGAGAAGGATGATGAGGCTGTATATGCCCCACAGGTGTGGATTGTAACCTGCTTACGGCTGCCACCGAAGTGGAAACTTACGGCCATAGTTCTCAGAGAAGTCTACACTTCATCCTCGCATGTGTTGGTTTGATGGAGCCAATTTAATTGATCCTGAGCTAGAGAGTCTAGCTTCTTGTTACACAAAGCCAACAGATCATCACACTTTCTGCTTTGTGTGACTTTTGCAACGTTGACAAACATTTTCTCTTGTTCAGATGTGACTACCCTGGGCTACTGCCGCCATGTTAGAACCGTTGCCTCCAGAGGTCCTTCAAACTAAATCTCATTGTAACAGCACTTTGCACAGGTGCGATACATGCAATGATTGCTGATAGTATCACATGCAATAACTGCTAGCAACTCCGAAATGCTGTTTGTGAGAAGAATGCCTTTCTGATGCAGTCTGTCCACAAGCAGCTTGATATTGGTAGGCGTTCAGCTTTTAAGACATCCTCGACCGAAACTGTCAACGTTACCTCAGGGCGAGCATATCAGAGGGCGCCTCCATAAACGGCTAACCAATTGGGTCCCTCGCACACTTTAAGGTTGCCTCTCTACTAGGAAGTGAATACTATAAGCAAACAGCCGGTAGTTTACAGCAGAGACCATTACGGCAAGATCATTTCATTTCGTTGTCACTCGAGAACATGTTGCTCACTGAAGATATGCTAACATAATGTTTTTTTTACCCATGATTGTGATTATAACCATCAATGGAATGTCCATTTCACTGAAACACAATGGTGAAATGTGTTAAAACAGCCATTACACTGGAACACACATTCAAGTTTTTAAAAGTTACAAAGGGGTATGA
Source organism: Xyrauchen texanus (assembly GCF_025860055.1). NCBI lineage: Eukaryota > Metazoa > Chordata > Actinopteri > Cypriniformes > Catostomidae > Xyrauchen > Xyrauchen texanus. The sequence goes on from NC_068297.1 coordinate 6,747,472, forward strand.
TTTGTTTATTAGACTTCACATTGATATAAATAAGCTTTGCACACAAACTTTTGGGTGTTGTTGCATCAGCACTCTTTGTCTAGCATAAACTTATCGCATAAAACATTATGGATGCGACTTGGCCATGGAACTCACTGACTCCTTATCAAGAGGCTTGTACATTTATGGAGTTGTGCCCTTAATGCAAGCTGAGTATGGCGTTATATATGTGCCTCATTCCTGAGCGAGTAATTGTAAGTTTTGAGCACAGAACTATATTTTGCAAGCACATTGCATTATATTTTGAACAGAAATTAACAATCGCAAATAAAAAAACTCGTTTGAGCAAAGAAAAAACGATTCCGTGCTCAATAAATGTATTTGCTATTATCCATATTAACGTGCAATAATAACCCTCTCACACAGTTTACTCAGGTGCTCTCACAAATTTATTCTCTGCGCTCTGTCAAGTCCCTCTCTCTCTCTCTCTCGCTCAACCTCTTCTGTGCGCGCTCAACTCTTGACACGCGCGCTCAACTCTTGACACGCGCGCTCAACTCTTGACACACACAGGCGCGCTCAACTCTTGACACACACAGGCGCGCTCAACTCTTGACACACACAGGCGCGCTCAACTCTTGACACACACACAGGCGCGCTCAACTCTTGACACACACACAGGCGCTCAACTCTTGACACACACAGGCGCGCTCAACTCTTGACACACACAGGCGCGCTCAACTCTTGACACACACAGGCGCGCTCAACTCTTGACACACACAGGCGCGCTCAACTCTTCAAACACACGCGCGCTCAACTCTTCAAACACGCGCTCAACTCTTGACACACGCGCGCTCAACTCTTGACACACGCGGCTCAACTCTTGACACACGCGGCTCAACTCTTGACACACGCTCAACTCTTGACACACGCTCAACTCTTGACACACGCGGCCAACTTTGACACACGCTCAACTCTTGACACACGCTCGCTCAACTTGCAACAGCGTTACAAGTGTGCCACAAAATCAACCAATCGGAAAATTAAAGGTCAATTGTGATTGGCTGTTGGTCTCCAATCACCACGCAGCACAAAGATGACGAAAAATTTATTTTATGGATAGGTGTCTTCTCTAGCCACCATCAAACATGACAGAGTCAAATGGTGAAAACTGCAACAATATGCCACAACGTCAGGTGAGTTAGTAATTTCTAGTTTTATGATGTTATGGTTTTCTATGCCTTTGATGAAACCCTGCTATTATCTACGAGGCGTATTGCATTCACTTGAGAAAAAAAATGTACTCTGTTTTTCTGAATTAACGACTTAATTATCTCAGAATTACGAGAATTTTTCATGGAAAAAAAAGTTTTTGCTCTGTTTTTCTGAATTAATGCGATCCTTCAAAATCCTGCCAGGAGCTCTATTTTAGCTGGATGCGCATGAATTTATAGAGATATATTTTAAACTTGGCCTTCAATACAAAGACATTACTGTCTATGACATTTGTAATACTGTCATGGCTGAGACACGCTTTGATCTTCCAAAGAACACTAATTACACTAGAACTACTAGAATGGCCATAGTGGTCATTCTGACCGTTCATACTAGACTGTACCAAATGTCATGTCATATTTACATTCGAAACTTCTATTGAGGTTTTAGAATGAAGCTTCTAATGTCTGTCGTCATATTTTATATCGTCATCACCCTAAAAATGTATTGAATAAAATAGAATAATATGGATCAAATGGAGCGCCAAGCGAACGCAGATAGTCCTACATAATAGGATCTTTTTTTGTAATATATAATAGTGCTAGACTATATAAATACATAGGCCTATATATTATATATTAGCTGCTAGACTGCCCCGGAAGGTGCGTGCCTCGCTTTGTGTACAGCAAGTTTTTCACCACAGTGAAAATGTTTTCGAAAGTCTAAACGCCAACAAACATGGATTGAGGCGGAATATTTCGTTAGATAAAAACATGTTGTGAATTTTGGAAATTATTACATCTATCCCTTTTCAAAACATGTTGACTTTTGGACTTTACAACGCTCTGGAGTTATTGGAAATTGGAAACAATCCTGTGCAGCCACCACTGGAATCAAAATCCATGAATAAATGAATCTGTTATATTAATAATAAACACCAGGACACAAAATTTTAATTCTAATGAATGTGAAAATGTATTAGTTCATCGACAACCACAGAACTTGCTATTGTAGCTGATTACAGATACAAATTTGATTATATTAAATTATTCTCCTAAAAGGGGGGCCCCCTTTTTTGTTCAAGTGAGCCACTTTTAGGAGAATTTGATCATAATGATTTTACAGCATACTATTTTCATTATAGTTTTACAGCATTATATTTTTGCTCACAGTAGAACAAATATTGCTTTCTAAATCAGTTCGTTTTCCCACAGTTTAGCGAATGTTCATATTCTTTATTAACTGTTTTGGCCATTTTGGGTTAGAACCTTATATGTGTTTCATACATGTCTAAGGTTTTTACTATGCATTGAAATACACTTTGATGTTTTTATAAGCTATTGTAGAGATTTGTTTTTATGTTACAAAGAGAATAATTTAATATAAATAATCAAATTTGTATCTGTAATCAGCTACAATAGCAAGTTCTGTGGTTGTCGATGAACTAATACATTTTCACATTCATTAGAATTAAAATTTCGTGTCCTGGTGTTTATTATTAATATAACAGATTCATTTATTCATGGATTTTGATTCCAGTGGTGGCTGCACAGGATTGTTTCCAATTTCCAATAACTCCAGAGCGTTGTAAAGTCCAAAAGTCAACATGTTTTGAAAAGGGATAGATGTAATAATTTCCAAAATTCACAACATGTTTTTATCTAACGAAATATTCCGCCTCAATCCATGTTTGTTGGCGTTTAGACTTTCGAAAACATTTTCACTGTGGTGAAAAACTTGCTGTACACAAAGCGAGGCACGCACCTTCCGGGGCAGTCTAGCAGCTAATATATAATATATAGGCCTATGTATTTATATAGTCTAGCACTATTATATATTACAAAAAAAGATCCTATTATGTAGGACTATCTGCATTCACTTGGCGCTCCATTTGATCCATATTATTCTATTTTATTCAATACATTTTTAGGGTGATGACGATATAAAATATGACGACAGACATTAGAAGCTTCATTCTAAAACCTCAATGGAAGTTTCGAATGTAAATATGACATGACATTTGGTACAGTCTAGTATGAACGGTCAGAATGACCACTATGGCCATTCTAGTAGTTCTAGAATTCCGGTAGTTCTCGTGTAATTAGTGTCCTTTGGAAGATCAAAGCGTGTCTCAGCCATGACAGTATTACAAATGTCATAGACAGTAATGTCTTTGTATTGAAGGCCAAGTTTAAAATATATCTCTATAAATTCATGCATCCAGCTAAAATAGAGCTCCTGGCAGGATTTTGAGGGATCTCATTAATTCAGAAAAACAGAGCAAAAACTTTTTTTTCCATGAAAAATTCTCGTAATTCTGAGATAATTAAGTCGTTAATTCAGAAAAACAGAGTACATTTTTTTTTCTCAAGTGAATGCAATACGCTTCCGTAGATAATAGCAGGGTTTCATCAAAGGCATAGAAAACCATAACATCATAAAACTAGAAATTACTAACTCACCTGACGTTGTGGCATATTGTTGCAGTTTTCACCATTTGACTCTGTCATGTTTGATGATGGCTAGAGAAGACATCTATCCATAAAATAAATTTTTCGTCATCTTTGTGCTGCGTGGTGATTGGAGACCAACAGCCAATCACAATTGACCTTTACTTTTCCGATTGGTTGATTTTGTGGCACACTTGTAACGCTGTTGCAAGTTGAGCGCGCGTGTGTGTCAAGAGTTGAGCGCGCACAGAATTAAGAGGTTGAGCGAGAGAGAGGGACTTGACAGAGCGCAGAGAATAAATTTGTGAGAGCACCTGAGTAAACTGTGTGAGAGGGTTATTATTGCACATTAATATGGATAATAGCAAATACATTTATTGAGCACGGAATCGTTTTTTCTTTGCTCAAACGATTTTTTTATTTGCGATTGTTAATTTCTGTACAAAATATAATGCAATGTGCTTGCAAAATATAGTTCTCTGTGCTCAAAACTTACAATTACTCGCTCAGGAATGAGGCACATATATAACGCCATAGTTGAGCATACACGTTGCTCTAGCATTCCCTTGTCAATCAGGAAAATGCTAAATGGTAACATTTTGTTGAAAACTGGAGTCCATGTATCCTGTTCTTGAAACGGTACAAACGGCCACTTGAAAAACGTTTCTGCATCGGTGCACACCTTGTATATGATGTAAATAGTGTGCAATTGTCTATAAATTTCGATCAGAGTTGTTATATACAACAAAAATATCGACCCATATCAAATTATCTCAAATATTTTAAATAAAGTTACTAAACTTTTTATGCAGCAGTTAGGGTCATCAGGGGTCTTTCTCTGTGATATCATTTCCTGTCACATGGTCTTCTTGCACATAAAAAAATGGCTCCTTGGTTTGTGGTTACAACAACTTGATGCTTCAGGAAATTGGCTTGACTGACAGGATCCCCCAAATTAAATGTAATTTTCAGAACAATGGTATTCCATTACTTTTATTTACTATTAAATAGTTCTAGTGTAAGATTATGCCAAACTAGTTCATAGGGTGTTTTATTGAGAATTTCACCTTTTTTAAGCAAGTGTAATTATTTGGTACAAAGTTTTTACGGTTGCACCACATTGATATTTTTGCCATCATCCCCCAAATATTCTCAAAATTTATTAAAACCAGAACTTTTAGACTGAGTCCTCAATAAAATAATGTAATTTGTACATTTTATTTTCAAAATCTAAACCTTTTAAATTTAATTAACCATATAAACACGTCATTGACCCATATCGCTGTTATTATGAAGTTTGAGTCAGGGTACTGTGGTGCAAGTGCAAAACCATGTGAACTGTCTACTGTCTTTACTTTTGACTTAACAGTTGAGAAAATGAGCAGACTAAAACTATTAATCTATTTTATGCACATTATTTTTGAAATGGAATGCTTTTTTTATTTTATTTTTTTGACAACGTCATAGCCACCATATTTGTTTTGTCCGCAAATAACAGTTTAAATATTGGTCTGTTCCATATGTATATGGGCTTCTTTTATGATGTCCTTTTTTTGGAGTTTAATAGATGTGGTCTCAGTGAGTTGTCATTATATGGGAAGACCTGCATAAAGATCCTTAAATTCTCCTTGAGTGTTCCATGGAAATACTAACAGTATTTAGTTTTGAAGAACATGAAGCAATTACATAATGATGTAATTTATAATTTCTTTGGGTAAATTATTCCTTTGCTTTGCAGGCTACACCGTGTGGTCTCACAACCTTGTGGCCATCTCTCGCTTGCGTGGGTCAAACCTCAAAGTCCTAGAGGTGTCTGAAGAGAGCATCGACTTTGACCCAGACCAGTCAGTGTACATTGAGGGCGACCCCGTCAACAATCTAGTGAAGGAGGTGTCCCTGGGCCTGGGTCGCGTCTGGCATCCCTCCCTGGACAACAGCATGGTCCTGAACGAGCCTACTCAGCACTTCCACCGCGAGATGCAGAGCTTCAGTGCGGGCATGTAGGGTGCTACCAGGCTCCTGTTACCAAACACCCTACTCTCTAACCTTGTGCTTTGTGATCTTTCACTTAAATGGGCCCTTCTCATTTTACATATTGTTTTTTTTTCATTGCTTTTTTTCTTTTTAGTGTGAATTAATTATTTTATATGTGCTGTGCTTAATCAGTATTAGCTCTATATTTATATCTATATCTATATATCCTGCTTATTACTAGGACATTATAGTTGGGTATTGGTTTAGTAGCTAAATGAGTGAATGGTAGAGAAGTGGCTTTTATACAGCTAGCTGAAAAGTTGTACAGTTACTTGTCGATTCTCTCGCTTTGTCCGTTTGTCGCTTTCCCCCTAGAAAGCGTGGAGTTACCTCAAACTATCAGCTGATCCTTTTCGGTTTTCGCAACAACGAAATCACGCATTCTCATTCACCTTTTTAAGGGAGACTAGTCTTCCGGCCAAGGAATAGGGCTGATCCACTGCAGTTATGACCCTTTCTGTTTGTTCATTAACGTGTAATTGTTGTTTGGATGTGAGGTTTGGTTGAAACAACATGCTCGGGACGTAGATCCATTTGGTTTTTCTCAACCTGGAAGTAGATGCACCTCTGCTGGTGAAATCAATCATAGAGGATTTCATTCTGTTGTTTAACGCCTGCATGCTGACCGCCCTTCAGCACAATATCTGGGCCCAGCCATAGGTGGATGTTTTTTTTTAAATTTATTTATTTCTTTTTTATAAAGAAGTCCTTCCCGTCTGTCTCAGTAAGGCAAAAATGATATGACAAGGAAGATAATGAGATGGTTATGATATTTTGGATGAGAGTGAAAACAATCAGATGTTCCTTCAAGTAATTGTTCTTCTCGAGTCACCGTTGCCTTGAAACTCTCCCCTTTCTCATAATGTTTTTAGCCTTGGATTCCATCTGTTCAGAGTTAATATTGCTCATTCAGTGCATAATTCCCAACAGAAGTGGGTAATCTTCAGTGGATCACAGTTGAGGGTGAAAAACTGAATGGGCTGAATCCATGCCACCGTATTTAATCTGTAAAACATTAGAATTGAGGGAGGCAGACGATTGCTTGTTCCATATCTCAGGATTCCTGCACTTGCGGTACTTTTCCAGTTAAAAGCTTTTGTTAAAGCTGTTTGTTCAGAGGGTCGGCATGCTCGATGGACAAGATGTTGTAGATTTCTGGAGACAGAGCTCTTCCAAAAGAATGTGCTATAGAAGTTGCTGTTTTTTTTATTTTTTATTATTGTGTCCAATTTCCCTAGTTACTCTTTAAGAATTGTGATTCTCGGTGTGTTGTGCTTTAACGTATTGCCTATATATTTGCGCTTTTTAAAATCACAGTTGAGGGAAGTTGTGGTTGCTTGCATAGTCATATTAAGTGAATGTCAAACTAAAGCCTTTTTTGAAAGTGGCAGCGTTTTTGCTTTGCAGAACCGCCCCCCCCCCCTTCAAAAACATATCTTTTTCTTTTTTTTGCATGTTGAAAAATGAAGTTAATTGTCAAAGAGCAGAGTACTTTTAAAACATTACGTTGCCTCGCAAACTTGACTCTGTCAGGACTAAGAACTTCCTGTTTTGTTGGTGGTATAGACTATTGTTATCAAAGCAGGTTCTAAATGGAAGCCATCACTCAATCTTCTTGGATTGAGAATCTGCGCTTATGACAAACGTAGAGCCAAAGTGAGCCATTGCAGTGTAAAATTGATCTCTAAAGGCAAGCGCATTGGGGGACAACCTAGCAATTATCTTATGATTTTGTCAGGATTTCTTATCCGTGGTCCAAAAATGGTTTTGAGCAGTTAGCAACAAGACAAAACTCGTGGCACGTGAATGCCTGCACATAGGGTTTCTCTGTAGAAAAATACTATTCTACACTTTAAAAATGTGAAGCAGAGATCCAGCTTGACTAAACATTGATAGGTTTACAACTTACTTTGGTATCTATGTCAGCATTAGTGATTTTGTTTTTTTCCGCATTATTTGTGGAATTAAAATAGTTTGAAGAAAACATACTTAAAAGAATGCGGTTCAGGTGCGTTTGCTTAAGTATCTGACATGCTGAAATGGACTTAATGCTCTTATATGTGTTGCAGTTGTGGGATTCTGTATTTTGTCCATATTTGAAAGTCCCATTTCTACGTGGTACAGCACCAAAAACATTGTTTGTTGTATATTGATTTTGCTGAATGGTGGATAACGACTGGAGTTGGCAGAGAACGACAGTGTTGGTCAGTCTTTTCAACGCATTACAAACTGTTAAAGCATTCATACCGTGCCTGAAACCCAGAATAGTTTCATTTCAAACCTTTGTTATTTGTATGTCCCTGGTTGACCGAGTCGATGTCTAGTGCAGCGTATGACAAGCGATACAAAGACACAGCATATTTAAACTGTCAGTGTTTTACTGTTGATTTAATTTGTCTATGTGAGTAGTGTAAACATACAAAAAGTGCATACATCAGAGAAGGGGGTGTGTTATATACAAAGTGTACCACTTCTGCAACCGTGAACAGGAAACAGCCTTTCTCAGGGTTTAATGTTAGATGCATAGAGGATAAAGGAGTTCCAATAGCTCAGGCCTTTCACAGAGAAAGTTTCCATATAGAAAAATCTGCTCAGCAAAGTCACTGGATTTCACTTCTGTCAGCGCTCCTGCGCCAGTTGCCAAAGATCATGGTGATACAACTTCTTTTTTTTTTTTTTTTTTACTCGAAGTGCCCGCATGCTGGCAGAGGGCAGGGCCAATGGCTGATCAGCCGAGATGTACTACTACTATTGTATTATGACAGCTACTATTAGATAAACGTACTAACGGAGAGGAGGTTGGTCTTGAGCGGTGGTCCACAGCTGTGCTGTGGCTTTTGGTTAACATACTGTATGCTAGATCTCTCTCTTACAATGCACCTGTTTCACTGTGAAGAGTGAATGTAATTTAATCTATTGAAAAATCAAGGTTGGTTCTATCAGACCTATAAGCTGCTATGAGATGTGTTTGGAACATTCCACTGGGGAGTTAAAAACAAACTAAAATGGCCAAATGTCTGCATGAAATGATTTATTTTTTTACTCTTTTATTCTTTGTTTTCGGTTCAGGTGGGGATCGGGATACTAGATTATGTTTACGACTGGTCATACGATGAGCCATTTAAGAGCGTGTGTACCTCATGGAGGTTTTTTATTCTCGAACGATTAGACCAGTCATTGGATCCCAGAGTTTTTCTCTGTTTTTACTTTCAGAAATGTTATATGCATTTCACAATCTCTCATAGTAAGGAGAATGCTCAACAGAGGGCTGCTATAAACTCCATCGGAGAGAGTCGATGTTACAGTTGCCTGTACAAGATTTTCTGATAGTTACCATAGTGAAAAATGACATCATCCTAGCCTTCAAAGGGGTAAAATGGTGGAGTTCAGGGTTGATTTCTCACCTTGGGTGACTTGTATGGTAAAACCAACAGTCTGATTTGCCACTTTCCACTGTAGGTCAGATATCAAGCTCAATACGGGCCTCTCTTTTACTCTCTGGCTGGCTTGCGTTTCAACAAAGTCAAAAACTATGCAAATGGAATGCATACGATCCAGTGGCTCTTAAGTTGTTTTCTTTCTTTTTTTCTATCACTCAAATGGAGAGAACCTGACTTGCAATGATACTTGGCCTTATTATTGTTATTATTGTTTTAAGATCTTGATTCTTCGGAAGCCAACTCAGTTTCATGGGCGACCGTGGGTTACAGACATGGTCTCTGTGAGACTGGCCAGCAGGCCCCAGTTATAAGTGGTACGAATGTTGTGCATTTGTTTAAAATCAGGACAGTTTGCAATAAAGAAGTGGCCATCATAGGGCACGAGCAGTGTGAAGACCACGCTACCTTATAAACTTAACGGGAAGTTAAATGAGAACACGCATATCCGTATATACATCAAAGTATATACTTTTATGCAACATGTGTCCGGGTTCTATTTATGAACATGATAAAAGTTTATAAGCGTTAATGTTTTGCAAAAATGGTTTTACCATCATAAATGTTTAATATTTGGGCAGGTGTGTACTGTCTACTTTTTTGTCTCTGGTGAGCACATGGCATTGGATTTTATATGTACATCTGCAAACAGTAAGTACTCTGGCACACTCTGACAGGTGTGAACATGCCAGGTGGGAATATTTTAATGAGAAAATTAATCTTGAGGTTCCACGATTTAGAAGGAAAACCTCTGAAAAAAACTTAACTGACAGATATTGGGTAAACCAGCCGAATGTTGATTTGAAGAATGAACGAATGCATTTTCTTTTAATCGGAAAATAAAAGCATTAAAAAAAAATATTCTTGCCTCCTGTGATTTCATACAGTTGCATCAGTTTTTCTTCTTTGTGGTGGGAAAAGTTATCAAGTGAGTGATTGCACACTGATTCATTTTAGAATACATTTGTTTATTTACAGTTTTCCTTAAGTATTTTAAGAAGTGATAGTCAAAACATGTTTCTGATCTTATTGTGTATCATTCTTCAGGGCATGTCATTTCAAAGGGGGAAAATATATTCTACAGCAGATATAAAAAGACTACACACCCCCTGTTAAAACAGCAGGTTTTTGTGATTCAAAAATTAAAGATCAAAAGCACAGACTTTTTGCAACTTTAAATGTAAAAGTTACAACCTGCAATGCCACTGAAAACCAAAGTGTCACATTTGAGAAAAATTTATGCAGTTATTCTAAGTGTGCACACCTTTTTATAATTGGGTATGTGGCTATGTTCGGAATCAAGCTCATGTGAAATAGTACACACCTGTCTTTACCTAAAGTGGCTGATTAACTCAAAATAAATCTCAGCTGGTCTTGTAGGATTTGTCTGACATCTTGATTGTATGCTACTACAAGAGCCATGGGCCACAAAGAGCTTACAAAGCATCAACGGGATCTCATTGTTGAAAGGTATCACTCAGGTGAGGACAACAATTTTTTTTCCAAGGCATTAGATATACCATGGACACAATGAAGACAGTCATCAACAAGTGGAGAAAGTATGGCACAACAGTGACATTATCAAGAACAGGATGTCCCTCAAAATTGATGAGAAAACTGGTCAGGGAGTCTGTGAAGAGGCCTAAATCAACATTAAAGGAGCTGCAGCTCTTTCTGACAAGTACTGGTTGCTCCCTACATGTGACAACTATCTCCCGTATTCATCATCTGTCTGGGCTAGGGGGCAGGGTCACAAGACGCAAGCCTTTTCTGATGAAAAACATAACATCTAAGCCTACAAAAACCTATATCCAGTCTCCCACCAAAGTTATGTGGAAAAATGTTATGGTCTGATAAGACCAAGATTTAACTTTTTTTTTTTGCCTAAAATTGCAAAATTATGTTTGTTGCAAACACCACACCCATGGTGAAGCATGGTGGTGGCAGCATTATGCTTTGGGGCTGCATTTCTTCATCTGGAACTGAGGCTATAGTGAAGGTGGAGGGAATCATGAATAGCTACACGTACCAGTCAATTTTGGCACAGCACCTTCTAGCATCTGCTAGAAAGCTGAAACTGAAGAGACCTTTCAGTATGACAATGATCCAAAGCACACATCCAAATCAACAAAAGCATAAAAAAAAAAAAAAAAATCACATCACAAAAACCTTCTGTTTTAACAGGGGTGTGTAGACTTTATATCCACTGTATAATCTTTTATCAAAATGTATTACCTTGCTTTTATCTCTGGAAAAACATTCCTTTTTGGCTGAGATCACCAAGGGCTATTGGATAATGTTAAGCAACAGCCATTTTCATGTGTATAGCACCTTTCGCAAAACACTGTTTGAAAGCAGTTTTATGGAATTTATGCCTTTAATGTCTTAAAGCCAAATAACTTTTTTTAATATATACCATTTTATAAATGTATGTTGATCTTGCATATATCGTACTTATTTAAATATTGTAATATTAATCAATACTTGTCTAAATAGCTATTTGGCTATCTAGACATGGTTTTAGGCTTGGCATCTTGGCAATGGCTAACTCTAATTTAAAGCAACTTAATGAACTGCCATATTAGTTAAGTTGACTTTGAAGTCTTAGCTTCATTTGTGTAAAGAAATTCAAGAAACCAATACAGTATTTTTTTTACTATGACATCTTTTAATGTACATAACTTATTTCATCAGACCACTTATTCTTAAGGCTTAAGTTGTGTGAGGAATCTATAAATACCATAAACTACATGGACGGTTCTCTGGACTGATTTGTTTGGATTTTACATGTTATTAGCAACCAATGCCTCTTGAAACTTGATTTTCTAAGTCTCCTGTTTGAACAATTTCCTATTCTTATTATATACGTGTTACAATGTCTATGTACAGTTTTGACATATGCGGACCATTGAACTACTTTCAACTAAAAGCATAACATGACCACCTATAATCCTGTTCAAAGGCAGTCCGGTTGACTTTTTACAATTTAACTAATTGTAGTTGTACACTCTACACTATACCTGAAATACACTGATCTGTTTCACAAATTTCATCTTAATAATATAACTAGTGGCATGTGTTGTATCCATTGCCATGCTTCGCACTTAAAATTACATAAGAGATAACCACATGGCTACCGCAGGTATATAGAAAAGGAAACACCCCCTGAGCACAACAACAGGGAGAGGAAGATCAGATGACATCATGTGGGGAGGGCGACTGGTCAGGGGGCTGCTCACTTCCTGGTGGGGAGGGTCTGGGAGGCGGTACAGGAGGGAAGCTGTCAGATGGAGGTCTTGGTGGCAGATAGCCCATATGTTGAGGAAATGGCAGAGGAACTCTGGGAAACATTCCTGGGGGAAGCGGCCCTCGCACTAAAATAAAAACGGTATTAAAGATTATCAACATGTACTAGGATAGTGTCGCACTGTCTTCAGTTAGAGAAAATCATGTAATACTTTAGAAACCCTCTTGTTTTTTTTTTAAAGGGTTAGTTCACCCAAAAATGAAAATTCTGTGATTTAGTCACCCTCATGTCATTCCAAACCTGAGACTTTCTTTTTCATACAGAACGCAAACAGAAATGTTTTAATTTAAAAAGTTGGCCCCTCTTTTCAATACAATAGCCAGAGTTGGGGAGTAACAGGATTACGTATTTAAAATTCTGTTTTCCACTACAGTTACAATTTAAAAAATTGTTAATTAGAATACAGTTACATTCAAAAAGTATTTTGATTTACTGAAGAGATAACTTTGCATTTTATTGTCATTTGTTTCATTTAATATTTAGTCCTTTCAGATGGAAAATATTTATACATATAAATGATGCGATCCAAAGTGCATTTGAACAGCTGTGAAACACTTTCTTATGATGTGTTACATTCATACGAGCAGAGAGTGAATTAAGTTTGGAGCACAAGAAATTGAAATAAACCTTGTGTAAATTGTCAGCTTTATTCTAAGCAAAATGCTATTTCACTTGCACATGCTACCAGGCACGATCATATTTTTGTATCATAATTTCTTATTTTCTAGTAAGACCTTTTGATATTAGGGCAAAAAATTTATTCTTGATAATAATTTTTGTATTGTTATCCAGGTAAAATATCTAAAAATCCTTAAAACAAGATCAATTTGATTGATCTTGTTTTAGAAACAACACTGCATAAGATATTTAGGTTTTTCAGAGAATGTATTTTTAACATGTGTATTTTGGCAGAGTTTTTATAGTCAAAACAAGTGAAAAAATGTTCCAGAGCTGAAGAAATAATCCAAAGTATTTAGAATATGTTACTGCCCTTGAGTAATCTAACGTAATATGTTACAAATTACAGCATGTATTCTGTAATAGAATATATTTCAAAACCAACCCTGACAATAGCAGATGTTAAAAAGGTCCAGAAAATAACAAATGCAGTTCATGCGAACTGTGGAAGTTCAGAAGTTGAAACAGTGAAGTTCATTGGCTTGTTCACGGTGTTGCAGTTTTTCCCGCATAAATGTGTGTCACTGTAAACAAGCTTCTCTCCTGAAAGTGCAATGGATGACATTTTTACAGAAATTACTTGTGTTGTTTCTCATCAAAACCTATCATATACCTTCAGAAAACAGGGAATATGACACACAATTCAAATGGACTACTTTTACGATACCGCTGGGCCTGTTTTTTTAGGCTTTAAAAGGCTACTATCAACCTTCAGTGTATTAAATTGACAGACTGTGAAATTTATTGAAAAATGTTTTGTGTTTCATATAAGAACATTATATATAGATTTAGAACAACATGAGGGGGAGTAAATTATGACCAAATTTAGGTGAAATTTGGGTGAACTTTTCCTTTTAGTGGAAAGACAATTCATTGAAGTGTAAATATTTGCTCTGACAATGATTTGATTATGATTCTTGACTAAATTATATGATGCATCATGACATTTGAAATGTGGCCACAATTTGGTTTGATTTGTGACCAGTGTTGTTTTATAACACAAAGGACAATTCACAATAAGGAATATTGACAAAAACAATAAACAATTATTTTTGGGGGATAAGAAATGAACATGTAATACGTGTGAACGTGTAATAGAATAGAACGTGGGTTTCAATAATAATAAAAAATACATTTAAATACAGTATGAACAGTTACTTCAATGTCAGATTAATGATTAATAATTCAAAACAAATGGCATCACTGTTTAGTCCTGATTCAAGTCATTCTTGAATTGTTTCAATGTTTTCTAAAAAAAATAATTTTAACGGTGACAATAGAAACATTATTCTACATATGAGTGTAAAGGTTCAGAGTGAACTCACTGCCTATGGCGGGACCACCAGGCCCACGGGGTGGAAAGAACTCCGGAGGTCCATAAGGTCCCCTATGTGGGAAATAAGGGTCCCTAGGGTCCATTCCCCTTAGAGGGGGGCCCGGAGGAGGCCCCATTCTTGCATCTGGATCAGGGGGCATTCTCATATCACCAGGCATAGTGTGGGGACCCTGTGAGGCAACACATTTTAGATATACAGGCTCGTATGAAATCTACATTTGGGTCATTCTAAAAATTTTACCATTTGTGTCTCTCATATGTATACATATGGGTAAAAAGAACAAAAAAATACAATGTTAACAACTACTATGCCTTCATATACACTTTGTGACCACTTAATTAGGCACACCTAGACACCTACTTATTCATGCGATTATCAATTCAGCCAATCGTTGGCAGCAGTGCAGTGCATAAAATCACGCAGATACGGGTCAGGAGCTTCAGTTAATGTTCACATCAACCAACAGAATGGGGAAAAAATCATGCCACGGTCAAAATAACTGAGATAAAAATGTTCCCCCATTCTGACAGTTGATGTGAATATTACCTGAATCTCCTGACCCGTGTTTGCATGATTTTATTCATTGTACTGCTGCCAATAATTGGCTGAATAAATAATCGCAAGCACTCACTGAGTGTATAATAAATCTAATCATTAACACTTTATATTAAGGTTTAGGTTTTATCATGTTTGCCAGATCTTAATGTTAGCCCTATTACTATGATTTCATATAGTACAGGATTCCCACCATTTCTGACCAATGAATTGATCACTTTTCCATGACTTTTTCAGGCTTTTGTTATGATTAATGTTTAAAACAAATGATTTTGACAAATTGCTAATGAATTATTTAGAATTAAACTAATAAAATGTAAACTAATTTACATAAATAAAAAACGGACTCAAATTTATGATTCACTTACATTTGTAAAACATAATTACACAAAAGCAATATCTATCTCATTAAATATTTATTTATCCCCATTTCTCCCAATGTGGAATGCCCAATTCCCACTACTTAGTAGGTACTCGTGGTGGTGCGGTTACTCACCTCATTCCGGGTGGTGGAGGACAAGTCTCAGTTGCCTCCGCTTCTGAGACAGTCAATCCGCGCATCTTATCACATGGTTCATTGTGCATGACACCGCGGAGACTGCCAGCATGTGGAGGCTCATGTTTCTCTCCACGATCCACACACAATTTACCAAGCGCCACACTGAGAGCGAGAACCACTCATCGTGACCACGAGGAGGTTACCCCATGTGACTCTACCCTCCCTAGCAACTGGGCCAATTTGGATGCTTAGGAGACCTGGCTGACTCATTGAATATTTAACAGCAGAGTACAACTAGAAAAAATTATATTTCACTATGTTTTCCAGGCCTGGAAAACACAATTTAAAAATTCCCTGATATTTCCAGGTTTTCCATGGCAGTAAACAACTGGTGAATATTTGAAGAAATGTTAGCATTAAATTCTCTAAGAAGCATTTTGTAGTTTTACTGCCTTATCAAATTAAAATGTAAAATTGTCAACCCTGTTACAATTTTTTTAAGGAATCAATATTTCCAACAAGTATTAAAATTAATTGTCAATGCAATTTATCTTTTTATCTTTTAAATTATGCAATTTAAAAATTTATCTGATAGAATGTTTCAAATCTTAAAAGAGATTTAAATTATTATTGTTTTTTTTACTTTATCAAACTAGAAAAGGAACCCCCATTCCATGTAATGACACGCATTGTGATTAGTCCACACATTTTTCTCATCAAAGTTTACTCACTTCTCTGTTATCATTTTCACTGACAGCTGAGCTGTTTCTCAGAAATGATGACTCTGGTGGGAAAAAACAAACAAAAAAAAACAACAAAATGATTGAATAATATACAGTAAATACTCCAAGGATCTCAGAGCCAAACTTACACTCTATTAAATTTAAATCTTAAAGTTTGCAGAAAAGATAGTTCATTCATGCCTTGTTAATCCTATAATCCAAGCTACATAAAAACAAGCAGGGGGTTACTGCCAATAGTTTCTCCAATTTAACATGAGAGATTTTTTCTTAAACTTTCAATATTAGTTACTAAGTTACTTGTGCCATTAGGCTTGTATAACAGAGACATATGGGCTATTTAGAATTCCACATGTACCACTGCTGAGATCAAATCACCTTTAAGGCTCTTGAGGAGCAGCCAAACATATTATAGATAGGAACATTACAGTCACATGGAATAACTCACCTGATTTGTCACCAAAGTATGGCTCAGGACAAAGTGGTGGCCTTGGGGGCAAAGGCCCCATGGGGTATGGCCCTGGAGGGGGCCTCCTATATGGCAAACCTGGATCTGTGAGCGGGTGCCCTTCCATAAGCATACAAACAGCTGGTTACACAGTCTCAAAACACATTTTATGTGTATTATAATCACACTACAAACAATTGTTTATTTAATAATTTAAATGTGAAGTATAGGGGCCTGGGTAGCTCAGCTAGTATTGACACTAACTACCAGCCCTGGAGTCGCGAGTTCGAATCCAAGGCATGTTCAGCAACTCCAGCCAGTTCTCCTAAGCAACCATATTGGCCTGATTGCTATGGAGGGTACGGTAACATGGGATAACCTCCTCGTGGTCACGATTAGTGGTTCTCGCTCTCAATGGGGTGCATGGTAAGTTGTGAGTGGATCGCGGAGGGTAGCATGAACCTCCACATGCAGAGTCCCCGCGATGTCATGCACAACAAGCCACATGATAAGATGCGCAGATTGACCGTCTCAGAAAAGGAGGCCACTGAGACTTGTCCTCCGCCACCCGGATTGAGGTGAGTAACCGCACCACCATGAGGACCCACTAAGTAGTGGGAATTGGGCATTCCAAATTGGGAGAAAAGGGAATAAATGTTTTTAATTGTGATGTAATTTTTTTTTTACATCACAATTAACGGGCTGTCCGGGACACTCAAACAAACAGATCACTGGGCATAATTCAGTAATAATTGTGGATTTTTCTTACTAATACGAACAAGAAAAATGTCTTAAAATATTCCGCCTGATTCACAACAGGTGCGTATGCACATTCATTTGTTCTAATCCTCATTCTAAAGATTATTCTAAATGGAGCATGTAACAAGGTTATACATTAATATATAGGGTTTATAATTTCATTAATCTCATGTTTATAACTACACCAGGAGTATGTGATTTTTGTGCACATGTGGTTTCAGTTGTTCCTAATTTTGTTAGTAATTTAGAATACATTTTAATCTGGAAATTATCGATGAATCATAGTATATTTGTGAAAAAGTACATATGCAGATTCTTTGCGCACAAATTTGTGCATACGCACAGTTAGTGAATGAGGCCCAATGGCTTTGACAGCACCACAGATAAGTTTCAAGGGAATCAACCTACAAATGGTTTAATTACAGCTGTCTCTGCATATTAAACTGGGACAAGAGAAAATGTTTCAAAACAATACAAGCACTGTAAATAAACACAGAGGATATAATGGAAATGATACACTGGTATGGGCATGATGTTGATATTGTGGTTGATTGAAAAATACAGTGATGTCCTGTGCTTTTCGCGCTCCCAGATAGAAATAACGCAATACACTGAATATTTAGCTGACAGCCGCTGAACTGACAGTGTTCGGCCTTGCAGTGAGGAGCCGCGGAGTGTAATGGAACAAAGCCTGACACAGCGACCAAACATGCATAAATGCCTAGAACAATGATGGCCTAGTTCTGTGACTCTTCAATGATCTGTCTGACTGAGTCAGCGCTTTCCATAGACCTCTGAATAAGTTTCAGCTGCGGTAACCTCTAAATATCTATGAGTCTCTAACTATCCAGTTGGCTAAATTACCCAATACAATTTAAATGCATTGGTATGCATGAATTAATAATCAAACATAGTCCAGCCCCACTAGCTAAGGTTGAATACTACTCCAGAATTGTGTGATATGGTCCCTTTAAATTCTGCGATGTTGTTTTCCTGAACTCAAGTTAAGGTTTCTTGTACCAAAAAAGTAATATTTCCTCTCTCTGACTCTAGAATTAAACAGTCTGTTTTTGATGCTCAACCCTTAAAGGGATAGTTAAAAATTATATTTCTGATAAAATTTACTCACCTTCATGCTATTCCAAACCTAAAAGGGAATGTGAGGCAAAATGTTAGTCTCAGTCACCATTTACTTTCATTGCATCGGTTGTTTTTTTTCCACACAAAGAAAGTGAATGGTGACTGAGGCTATCATTCTGACTAACTTTTGTGTTCCATAGAAAACAAAGTCTTATGGGTTTTAAACAACATGATGGTGAGTTAGAAGGGATAGTTCACCAAAAATTGGAATTCTCTCATAATATACTCACCCTCATGCCATCCCAGATGTGTATGACTTTTTTTTCTTCTGCAGAACATAAACTATGATTTTTAGAAGAACATTTCAGCTCTGCAGGTCCCTGCAATCAAGTGAATGGGTGCCAAATTTTTGACGCTCCAAAAAGCACATAAAGGCAGCATAAAAGTAATCCATTAGACTCCAGTGTTTAAATCCATATCTTCTCATCCACGCTTATTATATCACTTCTGAAGACATTGATTTAACTACTGGAGTCTATTGGAATACTTTTATGCTGACTTAAGTGATTTTTGGAGCTTCAAAATTTTGGCACCCATTCCCTTGCATTGTATGGACCAAAAGAGCTGAGAAATTCTTCTAAAAATCTTCATTTGAGTTTAGCAGATGAAAGAAAGTGATACACATCTGGGATGGCATGATGGTGAGTAAATGATGAGAGAATTTTCATTTTTGGGTGAAACTGTGTTTTTAAGATGTACTATACAAACTGCAGAAGGGCAGCCATAGCAGTTAGAACATCACTGTACCTGGAGGGCCAGGAGGGCCCCTGCGATCCCTGTCCCAGGAGGGAGACAGTGAGCCACTATCAGAGTGAGGGCCACTCTGCTCAAAGTCTGGCCCACCACTAGGGGGTTCTACCATGCCTCGGGATGCTGATTAAATGACAGTGAGAGTGAAGGAGGATGAATGGGGGAAATAGAGAAGGCAAATTAAAATATTTGTGGAAAAGGAGATAACCAATAAAATATGAACAATTTAATGAAGCACAAACAGATCTATCTATATGCCATGGGAACTGAACAGTGGTCAAAATGACATGTGATACACAAACTAAGATGCTAAACAAAAGATCAGATCTATAGTGCTACCATACAATACAGAGATTAACAGCATGCAATTCATGTTGCAAAAAGACTAAGCCAAGCATGTTTATGGCTGAATTCACCACATTGTAAGGAAGGGGTGTTTATGCATCACCTCTGCCACCAGGGCCCATGAACTGTGGTGAAATTCGTGGGGGGCCGTCCATTAGTGTTGGTGGAGACAGGAAGGCCCGTGTTTCTGAGGATGGTCGGCCCAGAGGAGATGGCCCAAATGGAGACCTCTCACCTAAGGGACAAACACATTTCTCAAGGTAAAAACACTGCATCCCGAATTTACCAGTGAGAAACTGTTTTCTTATGAAGATAATCAAAAAAGGGAAGTTTACAGTTTCTGACCTCTAAAGAGAGGCCTGCTCTCTCGTGCATATGGATCTTTTTCAAGCATCTCCAACCGAAACTGTGCATCAGTCAGCCTGCAAATGTAAATACAGACATACTGAGAGATGCATCCAAAAACTACTCTACAAAGTCAAACACTTTAATCCCATATATTAAAGACTAAACCAAATTAAACTCTTAATAATCCCACCTCTGACGGATATTAGCGTTCTCTCTCTTCACATCGGCTAGATCTCGATCCGCTGCCCTTGCCGCCAACTAAAACACATAATTTGGTGTTAAAAACATTCCAACAGCTGGAAGCTACTGGCAATGGAACTTCAAGGAATATTGTGTGTTATTTTTTTAACCTCATGTCTGAACATGAGGTTACCTGTGGCAGGTTGGTCGATTACCAAAGGTGTGTATAAACGAACGGGAAACACATTTACAATAATTACACTTATAATGAAAGCTTTAATTTTTTATTATAAAACTTACCCAGTTATCATGTGCCTTTTTCTCATGTGAAGTAATCTGGTAGTGGGTGGTAAAAACAGGAAATTATACCATATAATGTTAATACAAAGATAAGCACTACTTTGCAAAGAGGTTACAGCAAATGTGAAGAGTCTCAAATGTCTCACCTGATTCTTGTAAGCATGTGAAGTCCTCTCCAGTTCCTCCTCCAGGTCTTTGGCTCTTAGTCTATATAAACACAGAGAACGAGTCTAATGCAAACTTCCTGTTTTGGTTAATATACACAATGCATCACATTTCCTGGCCCTCTTACAGGGATAGTTCACCCAAAAATCAATTTTCTCATCATTTACTCACACTCATGCCATCCCAGATGTGTATGAGATGTGTCTTTCTTCAGTAGAACACAACCGATGACTTTTAAAAGACAATCTCATCTCTGTTGGTCCATACAATACAAGTAAATTGTGACCAAAACTCTGAAGCTCTAAAAACTTTATAAAGGCAGCATAAAATGTAACCTTAACTCCAGAGGTTTAATCCATATGTATTGTACATGTTTTTTACTGTACATCATATCATTGCAGTCTCTTTGCCAATCATGATTTCAAGCTTCATTACAATTCCTAGTGCTTGACGCATGCAGAGCGAAAGATGGCGCAAGGATGCATAATCGAGCTTGAAATCATGATTTGCGATGAGTCGGCTGATGTCAAGATTTATGGTGAAAAAGGACATATATTTTAGTCTGTTCTCACCCAAAACTGATTTAATCGCTTCAAAAGACATGGATTATGATTAAGTCATGGGAGTTGTATGGAGTCGTTTCATACTGCCTTTAGGTGCTATTTGGAGCTTCAAAGTTTTGGTACCCATTTATATGCATTGTATGGAGCTACAGAGCTGAAATATCCTTACCTATCTTTGTGTTCTGCAGAGGAAAGAAAGTCATACCCATCTGGAATGGCATGAGGGAGAGTAAATTATGAGGTATTCCAGCTACTGAGCGTCTGTCAGCTACTGTTATTTGTAAAAAAAAATAGGTATAATTTAATTTAAACAATGCTTCATTTACTAAACGCTTTTGAAAAACTGTACATTTCTGCTACAGTGGGTCTAAAATTAAAAGGCCCTTCCTTTGATTTAGTCACATACTAAAACATCCACTTATAGAATCAACTCAGTTGTGTCAAGCTGCTCTCACACAGGGGTTGCATTAACACAACATGCTTCGTCATTTGACGATTGTTTGAAACATTGATGGATAATTTCAAATGCTTTCCGTCATTTGACTGATAAAAATTAAACAAGAAAACCACTTAAACCTAGCAGATCAGTTTTGTCGTGCCCCTGTTTATTGCATAGTATTAAGATGCTTTTTGGGCAATCCGATCACAAGTGAACAGGCGCCATTTACAGACACATCACCATTTACACCTGATCGTCTCTTTTGACTGCATGCATCAATCATTACAGAAATTCAATGTGTTTCTGCATGATAATAAAATGCAAATATTACAATTAGAAAGTGCAGAAAAAACAGCTTCCCGTATCTGCCAATTACACCTCCTTTAATCTCAGTGCAAACATGACATTTAGAGAGGAACTCTATGTTATTTTAATGGAGAACTTGTTTTAACTGAGCTGAAGTGATTGATATCAGGCACAATGAAGTTCCGTGAGGTCCGTTCAAGAGTGTCTGTGCTTTTCAAATGTTCCGTCCAGGAGGTTATTTTTTTTTTCATACACACGTAACCGGCAAATTTTCAAAATCATGTTTTATTACAGTGGTTGATTGACAGGTAGAGTTTTCACCCTAGAATTCCTTATTAAAAATACTTTTGAGTATTTACATAAATTTTATTTACTTTGAGTAAATATTTAAGTTTGAGTCATAAATCTATTGTGCTGTATATAATGTGCAATGTATATGTCATCATAATAGATGCTACACCCCTGAATGTAGCATCAGTATTTATGAAATGAAATATCATGGATAAAAAAAACACAGTGACGGAAATTTTTCAACTTAGTCCACCAGTGTCGGATAAAAATTTCTCTCTCACCTGTAAGTGTTGAGCTCCTCAGCAGCGAGACTAATCTTCTTTCCTGCCTTATTGAGTTTCTCCTCTTTCTGCAAGCGTTCCTTCTCCTCCACCGTCAACATTCTGAGTCCAAACAATAAGTGCAATTATCAATATCAACCCAGTTCAATCAGTACATCAGTGTCAAATAAAAAGCTGCAAAGGTGATGGGCTGCAAAATCAGTGGAAGGGAAGAAAGTGTTGTGGTTCAAACCTGTGCAGTTTAAGTTCATTCTCCTGGTACATCTCAGTCATGATCTGCAGTTTCTGCTGGATTTTCTGGCTTTCACTGGAGAATTTGACACTCTCTGTCTCAAACATCTCCTTCTGATCCTCCAGCTGTTTGATCCTCTCTAAAAGCACAGAGTCATTTAGATCTAAAGAAACTCCTCCAGTTGTTTTTAAAGATGTTTAGTAGCAAATCAACTTATAGCAAAGTAACGATAACTATCCAAATGTTCCAGAGTAATGTTTCAAAAATGTGTGATCTGCCTTCTTATGCATCATCTTAAAGCATCATAGAAGCGTCTTCAGGCATCTTAGATGTGCGCTCCTTAAATTATGGCTTTTCCAAAAAGTTATTTCTTTTAAAGCAGCATTATATGTATACCTACATGCTTAAAGTCAGACTCTTTTAGAATCAACTGTTTAGAGTGATTTTTGTGTGGCTTGTGGGGTTGATGCCTGTGTACTGTACAGTGTTCCAAATCAGTCAGTTATGAGGAATTATCTCTGTTAGGATGTTGCCATTGAAGGCATTAGACATTACATTTAACGAAAGCATTTCTTCTACAGTTTAAGGGGGCAGATCGGTTTACCTTGAAGTTCTTCTTTGGCTTTTATTTCATCAGTGAGTTTGGCAAACACTGTGTTCTTGTCCTCCTCCATAGACTTCAAGTCTGCACTCATCTGTGACATCAAGAAGAGGAGAATTCACTTGCATGACCCCAGAATCTATAGTGCAACAGTCTGTTATTCAATACATAAAGTCTATGTAACTGTAGGAATACCCTGGCTGCTTCAATAAGTTTCTGAACTTTCTGCTTCTGATGGAAATCTGCAAGCACAAAATATAATTTTATGCAGTGATATGTCAAGACCTAAAAAACATACATTCAACAATGACAAACAACAATATTCAGAAAGTTCAACCTGAACTGTCTCCATTCTCAGGCCCAGCTATATTATTACTGCTATCAATGCTCTTCTCGTCCTCAGAATCCCAATCTCTCATCTTCAAAAGGCACTCTGTCAGAGACTGTTACAGAAAGAGAGAAAGAAAAAGAAAACAGACTTTCAGAAATATAGTGTAGGCACATTGGTCACTGATCAACCAGGACAAATAATTGGACTATGTTTAGAATTTTGATATTATCAGCACTGGCCAATAGCTGTGAATGCTTGTAGGCTCCCCCTTGTGTCAGTTCCAAAATCTACAGATACCCTTGTCATTGGGCCATAAACATTTTCTATTTGAAAATGTATTGTGTAATATATATATATATATATATACACACACACACACACACACACACACATACATTTGATTAGTTATCATTATCCAGTGTGTTATGTCATCCATTGATCACCCTGTTCTGTAGATATTGGCATCAGCCATTGAAAAACTATTTTGGTTCACTATTATTAGACTGGCTCTGATGTGTTTTTACCTTGATGTGTTCATCTTTATTAGCACAGTCATCCAGCATGCCAGCATGAGATCTTTCAAACATCTTCATCTCCTCCTCTAACTCACCGAGACGCTCCCCCCAGCCATCAACCTCTTGCACCAGCTGTAGGAGTGAAGTCCACACATGCAGTCATGATAAATGTACATTTAAGAAATACTCCTTTAAAAAAAATCCTGTTTTACATGTTTAAGGAGTGTTCAAAGTGATGCATTTTAAATGGTGAAATCAAGGTATTATAATAGTTGTACATGAATCAATAACAACAACAACAACAACAACAGTATTTTAATAAACACAAATTCTCTGACTCGGTCTCACATTCAGCCTTTCTTTCCTCTCCAAACTACATTCAAACACACTTTCTCTTGTATTCACAGTGACCTCACCTGTTCTTTACTCTCAAGCAGCATTGCATGCTCTTCTTTGGCAGCCTGCATGTTCTTCTGCAGTCTCTCTGTGTTGATCTCATGGATCTTCAGTGTTGTGTTGTCCTACACACCATGGACAAACAGGTAACAGTATAGCATTCCAAATTATATAAATATTGTATTTTTGACAAGTTGCACAGAGAAGGAGAAAATTAATGCAATCTGCATGCACATAATTCATACCTGTTCTAATTGTGACTTTCTTTCTTTAGATTCTTCTTCCAAATTTCTTAAGATATGCTCTAGCTCAGCAAGCTGAAAAACAGATTTATACTGTGCTAATTTTTAGACAGCTTTATCTCAGAATTAAACAACCAGCTCAAGTGATCAGCCAATCAAATATAAAAATCAGTATGTATAGGGTGACTATTTCCAATATGGGTGTATCAAGCTGGTCAGATATACAGTATCTGTGGGTCTGTTTGCACATCACAACATTACCTGATCCTCTTGCTGTTTTCTTGCTTCGTTTTGTTGAGACAGCTCCTCTTGCAACCTCTCTATTTCCTTTTGCATCTGGGCATTTGATTGTTCAAGTTTTTGTGATGCCACCTAGAGAAAGTATACAGTAATTGAATAGGGGGCAGGTTGGAAGGCAAGTGTCTAGGGAGACAGGACAGAGATACTGCCTGTATTTGAGCCAATACATCTTTAATAAATGGAAAACAATTCCAAATGGTCCTGAGTAACACCTTCCATATTCACTGTCAATCATATGGCAGATATTATTGAGAAAACGTACATTTGCAAGATTACACAATGGCCATTTTTACCTCTAAACTGTCCTTTTCTGCAGCTTGAGCAGACATGCCTCTGTTCTGCAGTGTGAATTCAAGTTTATCATACTGTTGAGACAAAGAGACAACATTGCTTAGATACACTGATTTGGGAGAGTGCATTAATTTATAAGCATTATGTTAACCGTTGAGCTCTCGCTCACCTTCTGTTTGACCTCACTGAATGTCTCTAGCACTTTGCACTTTTCATCAAGCAGCTCTGCCACTTTCTGTGCCATTTGCTTTTCTTTACCTACAAATAAACCAGATAACAGTTAGGATCAGTTAACAGCAGAACAGATAACATACTATCTATATGTATTGGGAAAACACACTTACTTGCATATAATCTGCTTTTGATCTGCGGATCATAACAGAACAACCTGATGAGTACTTGCAAAAGTTCCTTATTTAGAGACATGGCAATATGCATGAAATTGTGCATGCCTTTTCATAATTCTTAAGCAGAAATGTATAACTTACAGACTGAATGAACCTGCAGCTGAATAGAAGCAGAGTGAATAAACCTAAAAAAACTGTGATAACCACAGCTTCCCATGGCAGACCATATAAGTCTGGGCCAGGCCGGAGGTCATCAGGAAGTGATGACACAACCTAAGACAAAGAAATACATGTCAAAATAAGGTTTCTCTCAAAAAAAAAGGAAGCATAATTTATCCAAACATGGTAAAAATTAGAAGTCAACTCAGCATCACAAGCTGTCATGCTGTCAGTCTTTCTTTGAAGCTCTTTCTTAGATCAAAATTCAAGATGCTTTACTGGTATGGGTTGACAAGTGGATAAGCAGCATGTTTACGATCCCATAAAACCACTTTACCATGGTGAAATACAAGCTCGTCTATAAAGAAAATACAGACACTAGTATTCCATTTGGCTCTGAAAAGTACTATAAATCTAAAGCTAAACATAAACACAGCAATAACTGACCAAACCTAATGCCGCTGTAAGTTCAACCTCTCAATGCACTTTTGCAATGTTGCTAACCAGCCATAAACTGGCTACCTAGTCGACAGCTAGTTAAATGTGCCCTAAAAGTAATTATAGAGCTATAGATCTAGAAATTGTAAGCACACAAATCAATGTGACAAAATGAGCAACATGTACCTGATGCATCAATGCTAACCAGCCATATGATGGAAAATAAAGCCAGTAAACGGTGCCTAAAGCGCAATTAACCATAAATAAATAACGAGTTAAGTATACAATAATGACTGACATAAAATAAAAATGTTACACCTGCTGATAGCTGACACACAGACAGAGAGAGTCAGCGAGAGAAAGTTT
The DNA here is from genome assembly GCF_025860055.1 of Xyrauchen texanus. Taxonomy (NCBI): domain Eukaryota; kingdom Metazoa; phylum Chordata; class Actinopteri; order Cypriniformes; family Catostomidae; genus Xyrauchen; species Xyrauchen texanus. The sequence continues at coordinate 6,774,236 of NC_068297.1, forward strand.
CATCGTACATACTCAGAGAGAGAGAGAGAGAGAGAGAGAGAGAGAGAGTTTCATCTTACATACACATACACAGAGAGAGAGAGAGTTTCATCGTACATACACATACACAGAGAGAGAGTGTTTCCTCGTACATACACACACACAGAGAGAGAGAGTGAGTGAGTGAGTGAGAGAGAGAGAGAGAGAGAGAGAGAGAGAGAGAGAGAGTGTTTCATCGTACATACACATACACACAGAGAGAGAGAGAGAGAGAGAGAGAGAGAGAGAGAGAGAGAGAGAGAGAGAGAGAGAGAGAGAGAGAGAGAGAGTGTTTCATCGTACATACACAGAGAGAGAGAGAGAGAGAGAGAGAGAGAGAGAGAGAGAGAGAGAGAGAGAGAGAGCGAGAGAGCGAGAGAGAGAGAGAGAGTGTGTTTCATCGTACATACACAACCACACAGAGCCACATACATCTCTGATTTTCTCCACGGCGAGTGTGTAGTAAATCTTCGCCGCTACTCTCATGTCAGTCGCTTCCGTGACGACCGACTCGGACTTTAATTCGTCTGCCATGGTTTTACTCAAATCGAGCGCTTTGAAGCAAAGTTATTCAGTAATGTATAGTAATTTAGCAGTTGTTATGCCATGGTGCCGGATGCTGCCTCAACTCTCTTTGCTAGTACGCACTGCGCTGAGTGGAAGCGCGCACTCTTGTGTTTTAGGGGGGATTTGTGTGTAATTGAATCGTGTTTCGCAAACAATAAAACTAAACACCAGTGAACTTTGTTATTTATAATTTTTTAATTAAAATTAAATATGTATTTGTCTCTTATAAAAGTTAAAATTTTCTGTGATAATTGTCAAAATACAATTATCCCCCTTCTCGGGCTTTGGTTTCATCCAAACGTCACCAATTGCAGAATGCCACAATGGCACAGTCGACATTTAAAGTTACAGTCGCAGAGAGGAATTAGTCATTGAGAGTAAATAGAAAATAGTTTTCGAACAGGTTATGAAACCTACACGCACAGTTTAAAATGTGGGTATGTATGTGTTGCATTAGTGGGTGTGTCAGTTAAAAATGTCTTTATAAACTTTGATCAAGGTACCGGCTGAGCAGCTCAAGTCTGATTAGATTTCATGAATATATAAAACTGAATTGTCTGCATTCATATCCATGACATTATTATATAGATGTAGTTGGTTATTAAGTCCCAGAGACAATAAAAACTTTTAAATTCTACCACCATGGCATGGGTACAAAATATGATACTGTCTGTGACATGTCAAGAAAAGAAGGGACAGTTTGAACGTAGTTGTCTTAAAGGAACAGGCTACACTTACTTCACATGAAGACTCACCTTATCCATTATAGATGTAAGTTCCTTAATTGTGACTTCACCAACAATAGCTGCCAGCTGATAAAATTGCCCTTCATCTGTCAAATAGAACAAAAACTCATGCTCAAGTGTTTTCCTTAAAGTTGTGATTGATACTCATAAAAACAGAATGTTTCCCCTAACATTAGCGTATGATTCCCATTTGGTTATTTTTGTGGGAACCAATTTGTAACGTTTTAGGAATGCTCTTTTATGGTTTATTTTTACAACCGTAAACTAACATTTCCAGAGCGTATCCGGGAGTTTTTTGTGTGATAACCTAATAAGTTTCAATGAAGTAAACAGTAACAAAGGAACCAGAACGCTACTGTGCATGTCTTGCCCTGAAGCATTTCCGGTAGCAGCATTTTTATAACCCAGAACTGTCAAAATAAATTGACTAGTGCATATTATTAGAGTCTAGCTAAAACAGAACAAGTGCAAAACACTAAAAAAGAAAAAATAAGTTGTCATTACTGGATACCTTAAATAAGACACTGAGTCAACAAATATTCGGAAAGAACATCTTTCATTCCGTTAGTTCAAGGCAGCGCATCCAGCCACCAAACAACATGTTTCAAATTTTATTCATGACATTAAAATTTTAATAACGATATTCTATTAATCGTGTTATAGTCACTATAATGTGCGTCCCGCAGATATATTGAATGAGTTTGACAACTAGCAGGAAATGTTCAAGGGACAAAGACGTCACTTCCTTTAACTGACAAACAGTCCTTGAAATGGTCTATACAGAACATTAGCTAATGGATGCTTTTAGGTTTTATTTTATAACCAAAAGCTTATGTTCCTGGAACATTCTGCGATTGAAAAAGTGTTAGCTGCCTCAGTAGTCTATTCATTCAGTGGTGTGAAATTCCACCTCATTCACACACTTTTTCATTAGTTCATGTTTGCTTAAAAGTGATAATCTGCTATTGTTTTCTTAAGGAACTCTTTTGATATGATTTAATCTGATTTGTTTTGTTGATGTAACCTAATGTATTTAATCAAGTTGATTCAGTGATTGTTAAATTATATTTTGACTTGAACAAACAAGTTAATTTAGAAGTTACCACATGAAGCAATTTCTAGGTTAACATTTTTGGTAACACTTTAATGAAATGCCTTTTAAATTATTTTAATATGTTCCACTCATAATATTAGTAAAGCTGTTTGCACAAAAACAGTAATATATTTGTAAAACATGATCATTTTCCATCCTCATTCTGACCCTCTGCCAGTTTAGGTGCTGCTTCACTTTTATAACTTGACAGTCAATGACCACTGTTATGACTGACCTGCTCTCTCCTTTCCATCTCACTGCTCACCACTACTGGACAGGGCTATATTTAAAAAAAACCCTCTTAAAATGAGGCTATTTATTGGCATCAAGGGTTCCATAAAAAACCTTCCATGGAACCATCCCACTGCACAAAAGGTTCTTTGTAGTGGAAAAGGGTTCTTTAGACTTCCTCAAATAAAAAATGGTTCTTTAAAGAACCAGTTACTGAAAGTTTCTTTGTGGAACCAAAAATGGTTCTTCCTGGCACCTTTACTGTTAAGAGTGTACGATTATGAAAGTAATAAAATAACCTAATGTACAAGAAAAGTGATAGCTTTACCTTTCTGTGAATCTTCAGTTTCAACATGCTCCCTAGAGAGCATGACATGTTTTTGGAAAGTAGCTTTCCAATCCTCATGCTTTTTTATTTCACGATCAACAGTCTGAATATCCTCCATTTCTTGATCCACCTTAATTGTATTTTCCAATTGATCATTCTCCTCAGAGTCCAACTCATTTTTGGGATTGTTCAAGTAATTCATATTAGATCTGTTGTCCGTAATTTGATTGTCTTCAGCATCTTGTGAGGCTGAAAATTCGTCTTGGCTTTTCCCTGTGAGGAGAAAAATGGAACAATATAGAAAATTTCAATTTTGGATTACACATGAAGTACATTACTAATAATTTAAAGAATGAAATCACAAAACCTGGATTTCATTTCCCATCATTCATATTGCAAAAGTTGTTGATTAAAGGGATAGTTCACCCAAAAAATGTAATTCTGTCATCATTTATATTACTCTCATGTTGTTCAAAACCCATGTTTGGGTTTTGAACCCCCAATACAATAACAGTGAATGGCGACTGGGGCTTCTAGGTCCTAACATTGTGCCTAATGTCTCCTTTTGTGTTCCATGGAATAAAGAAAAACATACAGGTTTGGAACAGCATGAAGTTGAATAAATAACAACATCATTTTCTATTTTGCTCTAGCACATTAAAATACCCATGCAATATCCACCAAAATTACACAATTTATTATCTGTCATGGTCTGACATTTTCCATAAAAACATTTTAATAATCAGTACCTTGGCTTTCATCTACACTGACTTCTTTTATCACTGGAGTATATATCTCTCTTAGAGCAGATAAAAGGGTAAACAATTTTTGTAGTGCTGGATATTCATTTGTAGTAAAGTCATATCCTGGTGTAGTTCTCATCTTCATTTGTAATATCAACTTCTGTTCAAAGTCAACAAGTTCAGCAAGATCATCATCATCTTGACCTGCGACAGTGTTTGGAGAGGTCCCGATTTTGGAATCCAACCATGATAGCTTGTGCTCTCCAAATAAATCTAAAAGATCTTTAATATTCTGTTCAGTCAGTTGATGACATAGGTTAATATATTCTTTAGAGAGTTTTTGTGCTGTTGTAATCTCTGTAGAAGCAAAAATAGTCTCTTTATCTTGAATGTGAGAACGTCCATGCAATTGCTCATCAGCCTGATCCTCTGTCACATCAACATCATCACTTTGTTCCTGTGTGGCATCTGCAACACTTTCATCAGAACTCCCGGTATCTTCAACAGTATATTCTTTTTGTTCATCTCTCTGATTTTGAAGTATATTGTCATCCTGATCTGTGTTATTCTCTGTGAATAAATCAGTAGTTAATTTTGTTTCTGTGGAAGTGATAAAGTCATTGGGATCTCCTGTATTAACAATATAGGGAACATTATCTTTGTTTGCATCGTTATGTGAGTTGAGATCATCACCACCATCTTTTTCATCGCCAGACCCATTATAATGTTCAGCTTGGGTGCCGTTCAGTGACGGGGCTTTTGTATTTGTTTCCTGTGACATAGATTCATACTGGATTTGTGTATCATCATGCTTCAGCTCTTTTGTTTCAACATCATCCTCTGTAGACACAGAAAATGTCACTGGTTCTTCTAGCTTTCCCTGAACCATGACCCCATTTGGATGTTCATCTCCTGAATTTTTTTGTATCTCCATTGTTGACTTAATATCTTTACCAATACTAACACCTGGATTACCTATTTCAAATAGTCCATCATGTTGTCCACTGGTGTTTTCAGTCTCTTCTACCTCTAAAGTTAACTCATGTTGAAGGTCTGAATGCATCTTTCCTTCATTAGCTACCGTTCCAAGATTTACACCTTCATCATGAAGATTTATATTTTTATCTGATTTATTTTGTTCATTGCTTATAGTTTCAAGTGTTTCTTCATTCTTTGGGATCTCTTCAGGTGCTTCATTTGATTGTGTCTCATTTATGTCCATAACTATCTCATCAAAAATACTTAAACTATCATCCTTTGTCTCTAAGACTGTATTCTCTCCTGCTAAATTTGTTTCATCATTATGCTCCGATAATGTCTCTACAGTTGGTTTAGAAGACATTGTTGTCACATCTAGATCTTCATGTTTTCCACTTTGACTAAATGTGACAATCTCAGAATCAGTTTCTAAATCTGCAATAGCTGATATTTGTTTTTCATGATTGTCTAATTCAGTTTCCATCTGAAGGCTGGACTCTGGTTGTACGAATGTATGAGTATCAGCTGGGTCAGTACTTTTGCTGATGGAATCTAATGAAATGCTATCATAATCACTTTCTTGCTGCTTAATAGAGTAATTTTCTTGAACAGAAGGATTTTGCTTCAACACGTCATCAATATTTTCAGCATTTGAATTAGTCAAGTCATTTTTTCTTTCAATCACGTCTTGAATTAAATAATCTGCAGATTTTATTTTAGGGATTTCTAAGTCTGTGCTGTCTTGTGTTTCATCTTTTTGTGAGTTAGGCCCTTGAGGATAGTTATCTATTTCTCTAATACCATCAAATGCTTTTTTAGTTTCACTGTTATCGGTGTTTATTGGGACTGAGTCCTGGCAATCAACATCAGACATTTCTTCTTTTTTCATATCCTGCTGCTCATTAAATTCCTCCTTACTTGAATCTACTGTCTTTGGTATTATTTCTTCCTCACTTTCCACATTTTTCTTGAGATCTTCCTCTATTTCTTTCAATAAAACATCAGCATTGATTTCACTTTTGATAACTTCGATTGAATTATCTGTTGACTTATCTTCAGGGATTTTGGAATCTGTGATATCTTGTGTATCATTATTTTGGGCGGAAGATTCTTGAAAAGGGTCATCTATTTCTCTAATACCATCAAATGCTTTTTTAGTTTCACTGTTATCGGTGTTTATTGGGACTGAGTCCTGCTCATCAACATCAGATATTTCTGATTGCTCATTCTGTTGATCATCTAAGTCCTCCTTACCTGAATCTCCTTTCTTTTTTGTATTTTTCTCATGACTGTCCATATCTTCCTTTACTTTTTCTGACTGAAATGGAAAATTAAGGTTATCAAGGACTGATGTGAGGCCACTGGCTGAAAATATTGACAGTGAGCTTGATTCTGACTCTTTGTTTCCAACGTTGTCTCTGGTTGGAGAAGATCCAGGACTTTCTTCTTTGGACAGACTTTCTTTGCCATCATCTAACTTTTCATTTCTAGACTGTTCTTTGCTGTAAAGGTCTGATATTCCAATGTAGACACCATACCAACCTGTCTGTCCACTTTCCTTGTTTTTTTCATCTTCTGATCGTATGTCCTCCAAGGTATGGTCTGCATTTTGTACACTGTGATCTAGGTTGTTTTCATGCTTTTGCACATCTTCAACTAAATCCAAAGACTGATCGTGTTTAAGAATGCTCTGGTCTTCCATTTCATCGTCTTCATCGGCACTATCAGCTTCAGTTTGACTTGCAACTGGAGTATTGTCCTTACCAAAGCCCAAGACATCTTTACCCAAACTCAGCCAGGAGCTAGACTGCTGAGAATCTTTGGATGGTTTCTCAATGCTATCCTGAGTACCAGCCTTTGAATCCTTGTTTCCAATTCCAAAAGCATTGGTCAGTTCACCCCTGATCCAACCAAGTGTTCCGGAGTTCGTCTTTTCCTCAGTGGGTATCTCCCCAATATCCATTACTATTTTTCTGCTTCTGAAGGATTCTTGGTCACTTTTCTCATGTGGTTCATCATCTTCACTTTTTTCATTTCTGCCAAACCATCCATTTACAGCAGTGCCTATCCAGGATGACCCACCTGTTGTCTTTGGGGTGTTTTGATCAGAAACATCTTCAACAGAAGTCTTGCCTGCATTACTGTCTCCTGTATCAGTAAGTTTATCATCGGCTGCACTGATCTCTGCTTCTTGGGTTTCTTGAGTCAGATCATCATCTGCCGAATCATCAAATTCAGTGTTACTCTCAATCACTAAACCATTTTCGTCAAAGCAGAAGAAGTCATATTCCTGAGAAGAGAGTTTACAGTTGTTAATATATTTTGAAATTGTTTTCCCTTTTTTTAGTTAGGAATTTTTTATCATAGTATTTATTTTACACTCATTCAGTTAGAACATTCAAGTGACTTTAATGTTTGGGGTCAACATTAACCATACCAGCTTATTTAAGCCACATAATTCTGTATATGTACATTACCTGGGATGGTACCTGGATTTCCCTTTTCTCATCAATAAAAAGTTGATCAACTTTGACTGCATTTTTGGGGAATAATCCAAACAGCTTGTTTATCTACATAAGATAAAATATTACTATAATGAGATATATAAAGAAAACAAATAGCAATTAAAATACAACTACTGCTCAATTATCTTTCTTTATTTGCAATAAACATTTATGAGCATAAAGAACATTAAACCCATATATGCATATTCTAAATTGAGCATATTTTTACAAGGATATAAAACCTATAAGAATACTCACACTTCCTGCCCAAAGATCACTTCTTTTTCCTGTGAGTTTGTAGTAAACAGTTATCATATCCCCTTTTTTGAAGTTCAGAAACAGGCAGTCTTGAGTACTATGGTCTCTTTGTGCCTCTACACGACTCATCATACCTTAGATAAGAATGTATGCCAATAAATCAGCATAAATAATTGATAAAGTTCTTTTTTTTTTAAAGCAATGACATTTAATCTGCAACCCCCAAGGGCCTGAAAACATAAGGGCATTAATCATAAGGTCACATGAACATTTTATTCTCAGTGATCAGAACTGTCAGTTTCTACATTTCATTACAAAACACGGTCTCAAATATGAAAACCGATATACCTGCAGTATATACAACATATAAACGAGTATAAAAGATGATCTTACTTGCACATTCAGGGTCTCCACATACTTTGTAGTCTGACATTAATCCCAAAGCCTGGTGTAAAAAACTGAGTATAACGTACAACAAAAGGAATGCATTCACAGCTGCCATGTTTGGATTGATCCAAAGTTCCATTCATTTCAGTAGATCCATTACTTTGTTAATTTCCAAATCCAATAATTAGTGGTAAAGACCAGCTAAATCCAAGCTAAATGTTATGTTATTCCTTCTGTCTTGTCAGAGAATGAACCGATCCATGGAGATCGCAGTCTGACAGGCAGAGATTGGATTAGAGGTTACTGTCAGTAAATCATTAACATACCATACACCACACCAGAAGAACACGTTAGCTTTAAACATTAGACCAAAACCAAAACTAATAAGGTGTTGACTACATGAAGCATTTTATGGCATTATTAGCATTATATTACTTGAAATATTACAGTGATTAGTGTTTGTGCACAATAAATATTCCTTATCTTTATTTAAATTTAGCCTATTATATAATGCATTAAGCCTGTTATATTACAGAGTGATCGTCCCAGTGTTACAAGAAAAACTGAATAGGACAAATAAGAGTAGGCTAATGGTGCACGGGTAACATGTCAAAACTCTCAAGCTGATCTCTGGTAACGTATAGAGGAGATTACTGACAGGAATGACACACAGAGCAAAGTTCAACACAGTCTGAAGTTCTTCCAGGACGAATAGCAAATTGCCATTTTTGAAATATCAGTTTATAGATAAGGTGGACACTAAACAGTGATTTTCAGGGTAATGCAGTCATTGTAAGGGCCTGCATGTACAGATTTCAGAGAACAAATAGTGAAAGCACAGTAGTATGTGATGAATAAATGTACTATTATTTGTTTTTCAAAATAAATGTTAGTTTATTGACATCTTAACAAACAATTATTAAATGGCATTGGAATACGTCCTATGTATTTCCAGCTAATTAAAATAATAATAATTAATTAATTAAAAAATAGTCCATTACATGCATAAATGAAAATTAAAAAATGGCAAAAAACATCTTACAAATGAAATTTCAGCAATTACAGAAAAAGAAAAGAACAAGAGTCAAAATGAAACAAGATTTTTTTGTACATTTTAAATAAAAGTTACTTATTTAAAATATTAGCGGGGACCAGACCTGACCAAATTCCAGTTAACAAATATTCCATATTCATATCCTAGATCAGTGGTTCTCAACCAGGGGGTGGGATCCACTAGGGGGCCTCAGCATACTTCCAAGTGGGCCTCAAGATGACTTAAAATTATTTTAAAATAAGAGATATTAAAATAATTAAAACAATCCAAATTCCTGGATGCTAAAAATACTTTAACCACAAATTATAAACACTCTTTCTGAAAGTTCTAGAGTAGATAATCTTCTAGAATGATCCACGATTAATCATTTTAATCAGATACATCTAGTTTCCCATGAGGGGTGGCCTGCAAATATTATCTTGCACAGTGGGGTCATCTTTTTTTATTTATTTTTTAATGTATTGCTTAATTTGACAGGCTACATGGACGACATTTAAACAAACAAATAAACAAACAAAAAAACAGATTACATTGAAAAAAAAATGCATATCACACGTGACGTGAATACACCCTAGACAATCCCACATATTACCATCCCCATAATAAGTAATAATAAATAAGTAAAAAAAGCTAAAACCACATTCCACATTATCAGACATCCTTAAGTGCGTATGGGCAAATGTTAGCAGCCAGAAACAACAGAACATCTTTTTTATTTTTTATTTTTTTGACTGACTGACTGCTGTTACTCTCGAAACAGAAATCTAATCCTAAACAATAGATGTCACTACGTTTACATTTACATTTATGCATTTGGCAGACGCTTTTATCCAAAGTGACTTACAGAGCACTTATTACAGGGACAATCCCCCCGGAGCAACCTGGAGTTAAGTGCCTTGCTCAAGGACACAATGGTGGTGGCTGTGGGGCTTGGACCAGCAACCTTCTGATTACCAGATTACCTGTTATGTGCTATTTGTTTTGTTGTAACATACACTTGATGATGAGGATGGTTGGAAGAAGTTTTGCCTGGGTGAAAATGTTTGTCTTAATATCCAGCTGAAATTAGAAGACAAAGTTAACCCAGGTATTGATTATGTCAATGTATAAGGCATGTATATTAAATCCCTTTAGCAATAAAAAAAATCTTCCTTTTGAATATGTTTATTTTAAAACTCACTTACGGTTTGAACATAATGCCAAAGTTTTATAATCTTAATCTCTAACATCAGACTGGATTCCCACCTTTTCTGAGCATTGTCAGATAATTACCAGTTAACTGATTGTTAATTAACAGCAACTTTGATTACCGCTCCATTCACTTCTGTGAATGTGTTCCTCTGTATTATGTGTTAGCTTGACCTTTGTAACATATAGACTTTTGGGATTAATTTTACAATCTGGTGTTAAAGTCACTCCAAGTGTAGAATGCCATTTTTTATTTATTTTATTTTATTAGATTGCATATTAAGGTGTAATTTTCTATATAATAATTTTTTTTTGTCAGCCTAGCTGTACAGTGAACACACCTTAACATTTATCGTCACAGGGCAGATGCTATTTGCATTACTAGTGTGCCTTGAGAAACCGCTGCTTCCGGAAGCACATTCCCTTATCAGACAGCTGGCTCTGCAGTGCACGCCAACCTGGTAAGCACTCTTTTTTGGATGTTATTGGTTTGCTCTGAATACAAGCTGACTGAGGCATCAGTTTATTTTCTACCATTGCTTCCATTGCAGTTGCACAAGCGAAGGCTTGTTGTTGACAGTCTAAAATAGGTGGTCTAAAATAAACCATGTTTTTTGTTCTTCTTGCAGGAAAGCTAAGATGAGGATTGGTTGTCAACTCTTAACTTGAAGATTTGTATTGTTGCCAGGTAACTGACATTACACTGCTATTGCCAGATTTAGTATCTCCTGAAATATGCGCAGGTGTTGTTATTAAGTATAATTAAGCTTCTCTCTGTTACAGGTATTTTGAGCAGAATGACTGACAAAGACTGAAAGAGTCTTAGAGTGTAATGGAGGGACATTTGTGAAGAAAAGTCATGTGAATACGAGGAACAGTGAATAACTTTGATCAGTGAACAGAAGATTTTGTATGGAGAGATTTATACAGTGCCGTGCCCATTTTTCTGAGCATCATATACAGTACACCTGTTACAACTGCAATTAGTGTCATTTGAGGGACTTATATTTTCAAATAAAACTTATTTCTCTCATAAAAAAGGCATATTTTGCTTTGGGTTTTCATAGTCATGAATGCTATTTTGTTGTGCCTGCCATTTAAGTAAAAATATGTTAGATTTATTAAAAACTTGATAAAAAGTCATGAATTTTAAGTATTTAAAATATTTATGTTGAAAAATTTTACCATGTTAATTTTTCTTGCAAAAATATATGCCTTGAAATCACAATAAACCTTTGATCTCCTCTGAACAGTGAAAAGAAGATTGCAGAAATGTTTTGTCTTTTAATTTCTTTCTTTTATGATGGTGTTGGCTTAAAACAAGTTATCATGGTTGTAGGCCTATTGTAGAAACACTGTTGTAACTATGGTATTTTTGTGTTAAAAATGCGGTTACTACGGAAGCCCTGAACCGCAAGGTGAAAAAAAAATAACTGAGAAAAAAAAAAAAAAAAAAAAACATTGTGTTCCTTCCTGAGCCTGTCTTAAAAAAAATGTCTCTCTTCCTAATTTTTTTTCTCTCTTCAAATTTTTTTTATTTTTCTTGTTTTTGAAGAGAGAGAGAAAAATCATTTTGAATAGAGTAAAAAAAATTAAGTCAAGCTCAGGAAGGAACTGAGACTATTTGGTTTTTTAACCGTTATTTTTTTCCACCTTGCGGTTCAGGGCTTCCGTAGGTTACCATCAAAAACCTGATCAAGAAAATTTGCATAGAAACCTGTCAATCACTGATTGTTGGCGGGGTTTCAGAGCCTGGCTCCGCCCCTGTAGTTAGTATCATGCGCTTTGCTGCTTTCATTTAACCGAGAGCGCGCACGAAACTCCACTCGCGGCAGTAAGACGAACAGCAAGATGGCGGTGGCCGTGCGAAGTTTGCAGGACCAGCTGGAAAAAGCTAAGGAAAGCTTAAAAAGCGTTGACGAAAATATTAAAAAACTAACCGGTAGAGATCCGAGTGAATTAAGGTATGTATCAAGTATGGCTTTTTAATTGTTTTGGCCCTCACTGTGTGAAAATGTTAACCAGGGCCTGTTATGCGGCTAGCATATAGGCTACAGAATGACATGTGTACCATTTCGGCGATTAAACTGAGTTGTATTACATTTTCTATTGTTAAAATATCCATTTATATTTTTGTAGTCATACATTACAGTATTTTGACCTGTTTAATTAATTCATGCGGTCACAACTTATCTTGCAGAGAAGCTAGCAGCAGGTTTCTATATGAAACCTCAATGACACGCCTCATGAAAACCATTAACAACTGCAAAAGCCTGCATTTTGCTTAATGGCAGGGTTATTTCAGATTTACTTTAAGATATAATTCAGTTTAAGAACTGACATCTCGTTCAAAGAGAATCATTAGAAGTGGTCTAGAAATAGTATATTTTTTAAATTAAATTGTAAGGTTGTATATGGATCCTGAAGGGAGTTCCTGCTTTGTTTGGATGGGAAGTGAGGGGTTTCTTTGAATGGCTAGAAGCTTTCTATATAAAAAATTTTTTTGCTTAAGGACGTATAGTATGCCAAGACATCTATAATATTAAACAAAAAATGTAATTGTACCAAAGATACACTCAAAGCATGTTCAGCCTTGTTTCATAGGTTGCAACCCAATATTTAATGTTTTCTGGTTCCTTTTACCTTGTAGGGATGGTCGATATCACTTATTTTCTTTTCAATCTGATACATGTACTTTTAGGCCAATATCGCCGTTAACGATACCAATATTAAATACCTCATATTAAGTTAAATTTGTACAAATTCACAGAAAATTTGTTTTTTTTTTTTTCATTTTTTTTATTCTTTAATTTTAAATATTTATGGGCCTAAACAGAAAGTTATTAGGCTGCTTTGTTTACCCTTTAAAAAGGTGTTGGCATAAGCCACATAAAAACCTTAAAATTAACCATAGATATTATTATATGGTTACTATTAATAAAACTAAGTTGCCATGGATACCGCTGTAGTAAAACCATGGTTAATTGTATCAAAACCTTGGTTACTGCCAAAAGAGAAAAAAAAAAAAATGGTTTGCAACAAATCGCTCCTCATTCTTTTTTACACTACAAAGCTTATGAGGTGCATTAATATTCATCTAAATCAGGGGTGGGGAGCCTGTTTTACATTAAGGGCCATTTGAGTATTTACAAAATTATTCGCTGGCCATATTATACTGTCTAGTAGTGTTGTCAAAAGTACCGGTACTTCGGTACCAAGTCGATACTAAAATAAAAAAGATGTACCAGTGTTTCTGCAGAACCGGTAGTACCGAGCACCGAATCTATCCAGTACAGTGCACAGTATGACTGACACACGACAGCTTTAAAATGCTCACAGGCTTATTTTGAATGCGTGCTCTGTTACTTGTACACTGAAAAGGACAATTAATCAAATTGAAATCGTGACATGCCCTAGTATGATTTATTAAACCGATAAAGGCTGCAAACTTGCTGTGGAAGAGATGTGTACGTTAAATAAATCCAACCTCTCATCTACTAGAAACTCCACAAACATTGAGAATCATTCACGTTGTATGAGATGACAAAGTAGAACACTTAACTATTGTGAATCATGTAAAATATATATTTATTTAATTAAAATCACAGCATCTGTGTACTCTGCTTTATTTATATCGCATTTAAAACAACAGTTAACAAAAGTGCGTCACAGTGATACAATTTAAAACATAACAACATTTCAAAATGACCACATACACAAACACCAGTAATCTAATACAAACACTCCAAAACTGTGTCCTACATTTCATTCGTCAGACTTAAAGGCCAGCATAAAAAGATGAGATTCAGACGTGACTTAAGTCTTCAATGATCACACTGCGCAGTGTCACAAACATTTTATCCAGAAAGTGAAGCATACAGCAAAAAACACGTTATATTAAAAGCACGATTCAAAAAAAAATCTAGATGCTTGAAATTGACAAAAATGAATACAAATATATTACAACTTTATAGTAGAATTTTACATTCTCTGTAATAATAATAATAAAGTATCACAAGCAAGACATCTGTTGAATACAAGTTTGGCAAAAAATAAAAATGCAATCACATGTTAAGTTTTATGTTCACTTGTTAAAAGTTAAGAATTTATTGATTGGACACCATTTTGATGATTAAATTAAACGTAATTTTTTTTCTGGAAAATAATAATAATAATTTTTAAACTAATTATTAACATGATTAAAAATAACTAAACTGGTGTGTTCATTAGCACATGATCACATTTTTGCTGTGGTATCGAGAACTATGAAATTGAACTGGTATTGGTACCGACTACTGAAATTTTGGTACCATGACAACACTACTGTCCATCATGCAATATTTTGTTGTTCAGTGGTGGGCCGTGCATTGAAAGTCTAGGGCTTCAGTGTGATTCATGCCATTTAAGAAAACACAGTTTCACAACGAATAAGACTTTGGGCATCATATATTATGTCGCAGCTAACTAATGATACCAATTGACATTTTAAAAACACACGGAATGTGTTTCTGCGTGCATTTTTCCACAGTTTTCCTTTGTAAACATACACTGGACGAACGTCCATACCTGCTACACCACGTCTCACTATTTCTTCAGTTTCTCATGCAGGACCAGCGCATTTTTATACTGCGTCAAGTTAATAACTTCAGGTCTCAAAATTGCATCTCGTTCTGTTTCAAGCAAATTGCAACATGTTGAACAATACACAGCAGGTGAAAGTAAAGTAAATAGTACAGAAATATATTACTATTACATGCACCAAATCCTCAGTTATAAAAATAATACCTGTATCATATGACAAACTTGACGACAGTAATTGTTGGGTTATAATAATAAAATGATAACTGAATTCCAAAATGTTAGTTGATTAAAATCATGGGATGAATTTAAAAGCAATTGTGGACCTGGGCTGTTCGGTTGCTTGGTGCCACAGAAATCGTAAACGCGCCCCTGTTTACGGATCAAGTGAGGGATTCGCGTTTTGCGTTGACTGATCGTGTGGGAGAGCTGAGTTTTGCGTTGATGGAACAAACGCAAGTTTCTCGGCTTGTATAGCTAATGCGTATGTGCATTCTAGAGTTGATTTGACAGGTAATGTCTGTATCTAAAAGATGATTGGCTCTTTTTACTTTAAAGCAGGACCTTCTTTCTAAATCCGTTGGATGCTCAGAGCTGCTTGTTTGGGTGTTCCATTTTCTCCCATTCATTTTAATTGTAGTGGCCCATCTGTGCTAAATAATCTCTGACAGAACAATTAAAAAATATATATATATTTTGCCATTGCCAGACCGGGTCAAAACAGGAGACTCACCATCCCTGGCCCAGGTGGAGGTAGAGGGCGTGGAATCAACTTGCTGAGGTAAGAATCTTTTAGTTTACTGGCAAATAATTGTAATGAATACAGTTGTATCTTAAGTTTGTTGGTTGCTCATGTCTGTCTACCCTTGTCAGGCGTGGACTCTCAGACAGTGGTGTAGGACCCCCAGCCAAACAGAGGGACATCGAAGGGGCACTCTTGAGGTGAGGTATCTCTTCTCGGTTAGCCAATTTCTGGTTATTTTATGAATTAGCTGTTCACCAATTTGTTTTTAGAGCATATTTACAATTATTTATTTTTGGCAAACTAGGCTGGCAGGGGTTCAGCGAGCCAGGAGAGATTCACGCCATGACAGCGACGCTGAGGATGATGACGATGTCAAAAAAGTACGCTGGCTACACAATTTTCATTTTTACTTTGGATTTTATGTCCTGTTTTTCTTTTCAAATAAGCCTTTGTGCTCTATTTTCTGCTTTCAGCCAGCGTTGCAGTCATCTGTTGTTGCTACCTCCAAAGAACGTACGCGCCGAGATCTTATTCAAGATCAGACCATGGATGAGAGAGGAAAGCAAAGGTACCTTTTCTACTTTAGACTACGTCTGCACATTTTCAAGCTTAGATAATTTTTTTCCATTGCAAGTTTGCTTTGATAACTTTAATCCAATCCCCTCTCCTTTTAGAAATCGGCGCATGTTTGGCCTGTTGATGGGAACTTTGCAGAAGTTTAAGCAGGAGTCTACTGTGTCTACGGAGAAGGTAGACTTGAATTATCGGGCTTTCTTTAGGTCAGCATGGTTTTTTATTGTATGGAGCCTCTTAGAGGACAGGGTGGGATTTCTTTTTTTTTTTTCTGGAAAGTTTTGCATTAACTCTCAATAAATTCTATGGTTTTATTACAGTAACCATATTTTAAACATGACATTCTTAGTGAATTTATAATACAGGAAAAATAAAATTATACTTTTGTGGTTACTATTATTTAGTACTACTGTAACTATAGTTTAACCATGATATTTGTAGTAAAACCATAGTAACCAAGATTAACCATGTTTAATCTATCGCAAAACCATGATTACTGTATGGATGCAGTATAATTTATTAAATGTGGTTTCCACCCAAAAAAAAACATAGTTATTTTTCATAGTTACTACAATATTACTACTGTAATAAAACCATGAATTCTGCTAATCTATGGTTACACAGTCTGCAACAGTGCTTCCCCTTGGAGAAGTGATGCTGTTGTGTGCACATCTATGAGCCCGTAATGCCTGACACATATTTATTCGTGCCAGTGATGGAATAGCTTCTATCGACCTTAGAACCACTATAGATGGGTTATTCATATTCGCCTTGTCATGTGTGTGTTTATTTGGTGAGCGCTTTTGACACTTCAAGGGCTCTTGAAAGCCCAGATAGCTGTAGTAATAACCATGTGTAGCCAAAGTGGTACACCAGTGGTTCTCAAGTGGTTATGCTTTGGTACACAGACTTTACATTCGACTTCACGTTGTGACCCAACACTAATTAATGTTACCGTGGCAATATATGATGTAGCCAGGACTGGCATTTTTTGTTACATAGTTTTGTTCATGGTTTAATTATAATTATCAAATGCCAAAAAGGACATTTTCTCTCCCCCTTCTAAAAAGTTGATGAGTCTTTTTATTTAAATGAGCTGATTATATTTATTATCCAGTTTAATTCCTAATACCAAACATTATTGGGAAATCTGTACAAATACCCTGCTCTATAGAAGCTTTCAATTTAATATTGATTCCAAAGGGTTGTATTTCGACTACGTTCATTTTGCTTTCATATGAAATAAATTATCTCCCAGCTTAATTAGCCATTAATTAATTAGCCATAATTTTGATCACATTTTAGCTTTCTAAAAATGTCACCCCTCACCTGTCAACCAACCTCTGCACTAAAACAAGTTTAAACTTTGTTGTTTACATTTTGTTTTTAAAGGAAATAAATGTCTGATCAGAAAATTTAAATAAGAGGAGATATATATATACACACACACACACACACACACACACACACACACACACACACACACACACACACACACACACACACACACACACACACACACACACACACACACACACAAGCTTGAACTTTGCAGATCTTCAGTGTGTCTGATATCAACATGTAGGCACGAACATCTGCAACTTAAAACAACTAATCCACTAAAGTAATGGACAATACTGCTCGAAATGTTGCATTTATGCTTGGATGAAATTTCAGCTGCATCCAGGAGAAATAGCGTGGCTTTTTTTTTTTTTTTCGCACTTTGTCTTTTCTGACTTTGCAGTTTATTATCATGCAGGAACACAGTGACATAGTGATTGATGTATGTCATCATGAAACGAAGCCCCTCCCCTCCATCATAATTGTTCACAGAAGACTCTTAAGCGACCAGGTTTAAACGGTGACGTGTCCCACCTGACCATGTGATCGGATCACCCAAGACACCTCTTAATACCAGGTGGAAACCGGGACTTTTGAGAGGTTTAACTTCCTCCACAGCACTTTAAACGATACAATTCTCAATAGAATAGAAATGGGTCACTTCAGTTTTGTGGTCTGCGCCACAATATTGAGTGAAGCCCGCACATCCAGTGCAGAATCATATTTGGCGCGTATGAAATGCTGATCTTGAGATTAATATAAAATTTGCCTCAATGACCCAACATTTTGCTTGGGTGGCTGCTGAAAATTTTTAAATTAATATTTATGAACCATGTGAAATTTCATCCGCTGCTGGGAAACAGTGCTACAATATTACTAGAGTAAAACCATGTTTCTGCCAAAATAAACATGGAACTGTCATGTTTCTACTGTGGTAAATCCATGGTTTCTGCCAAAAAACATGGTTACTACATAGTAACTATAATACTACTATAGTAAAAACATGATTTATTGAGAGTGGATGCAAAACGTATAAAGCATTGGTTATCAGGGGGCAGGGGCCAAGTAGGGGGGCTCAGCAAACTTCCAGGAGGGCCTCAACTTGACTTCAAATGATTTAAAATAAGTTATATTAAAGGTGCAGTATGTAAGCTTCAGAAACCGTTGTTATTAATGACACCTGTGGCCGTTAAGTGAACTGCAGCCTGCTACATGTTGCTCGTGCACACTCGATAGGGACTTGAGAGAGCATCGGCCTAAACAATAACGTAATGTACAAAGAGACTGAACGTGATTCACCAGCATCATGCTGACAGATGATGTAGCATAATTAAAAATACACTGTTATAATTGTTTTACGACAAACTTTTAGACTAAACTAAAACTACTTGTCAGCTAACATTGCTACATACTACCGAACTATACCAGACAGTTTACTGTTGCACTACTGTATGTTTTCTATGTCATAAGTTGCACAACGATCAAGAAACCAGTGTATTTGCTTAAATTTATCCTGTATACCTGACTTATAAGAGCAGATTGTTGCTTGCAATTCATCGGCGTTAGCAGTCGAGATCAAGTTAGCTAAAATTACACAGATCAATCTTTATGGCAATATATTTCACATGCTTTGCAGTTCTGTAAGCTTAGCTCTCCAATAAGAAGAACTGCAATTCAGGGTCAGTTTTGATCCCTAAAATCAAACAAATTTCCCTCCAGGAATCAAATGACTTGCCGATGTTCACTCTTGTTTTCGCTGGATCACGTTCCCATTTAGGCAGACGGGATTCAGTAGGAGTAGGAGTCTGTGTTGTGCTGGGATCCTGACATTTGCTGGATTCTGTTGAATAGCGGAAGATGCAAGGCTTTCAGGAGCACGCACAAACGTCTCATCCTTTGGATTTTCCTGGCAAAACCAACCCTCCTTTGCAGGGAGGTTCTAGAGGTTTTAATTGGCAACCTAAGCAGTCTGGGAAGTGCTAATGTTTTTTTACAGTTTCGTTACAAGCCATTTGCATATTGGCAAAACAAAAGATGAATATTACATGAAAGTTGTTACATACTGCACCTTTAAATATATATTAAAGTGCTGAAATTAGTTTAAATAATTATGACATATAATGTGACCATTTCTAAAATATCTAGAATCACAATTTTATTGCATTTTTAGATTTATTTTAATTTGACACACCTAGATTCTGAGGCAGACAGCAGGGGGCCTTGGCATCAAAAACTTTGAGAACCACTGCTCTAAAGGGCTCTGTGGTATTGCTTTATGCTGTGTCCTATTTTTTTGTAAATTTGTTTTTTTTTTTAGGCTTTTCTTTGTTCTGATATAGTCGTAAATAATCTTATTCTTGGACTTGTCCTTTAAAGCTGAATACTTCCAACCTACTTTGTTTTTGTTTTATTCAAGTCAACATCAAGTCAGCGAATTGCTCACAGTAAAGTTAAACCACATCTGAAACCAAGTGTCGCTTTTCAACGTTTCTGTTTTCCCCCCCCACCCCAAGTTAAAAAGACGTCAAGAAATTGAGCAGAAATTGGAAGTGCAGGCAGAACAGGAGCGTAAAAAAGTTGAAAGTGAAAGGAGAGAGCTTTTTGAAGAAAGACGTGCCAAACAAACGGAGCTGCGACTTTTGGAGCACAAAGTGGAGCTCGCTCAACTGGTATGTCTTGTATCTCATGGGAGGCAACGGTTCTTTCTTATATACTTGCATTCACTGTATTTAGATTTACTTTTATCCTTGGTGTGATTTGTTTTACACATTCACTGTGTTCTTTTGTGTTTCAGCAAGAGGAGTGGAATGCACATAATACTAAGCTCATCAATTTCATTCGCACAAAGACCAAGCCCCCTGTCTTTTACCTGCCCGGTCGAATGTGCGCAGCCACTCAAAAGCTCCTGGAAGATTCTCAGAAAAAATTAAATGGTAGATATTTCTGGTTCTTCATTAGTTTTCACATCAGGTGATTCTCAAACCTGAAATGAAAATGGTCCTGGTCATATTTAACCCCAGATCGATTAAAAATGATAGAGATGGAGATTTTATTTTGCATAAAGTAAATGCGTACATTTAGGATCATTAAGATTTGTTGCACGGTGACGTTATTTTCAGGACACTAAAGCACATTTTTACCCCTCAATTCTCATTAGTGCAATGGGTCTCTATGCTTTTTTGAATGACTATCATAATGACCATATTTATTCACTTTTTATTAATTGCAAGATTTGGGGGCTAAAATGTGTGTAACATGGAAATGTTGCAACGTAAAAAAAACCTTTATGGCCCTAAATTTAGGCTTCATTATAAAGGAGATGTATATTTATTAGAAAAAAAAATTTTGTAGTTAAATATGACCAGGACTTTTTTCTGGTTTTACTGTTATTGTGAGAATCATACACACATTATTTTAGTCCTAGTTTGTGGAATTATTTACTTATCTACTGTGTTTATTTGCACAGGCATGTTTTATGAGAGGCGTAAAGCCTTTGCAGAGCAACTCAACAAAATGGAGGCTCGGCCAAGGCGTCACGCCCAGCGTACAGGTGACAAGGAAATGGAGGATAGCCATCGGGCTGAAGAGACGAAGAAAGAAGATCAAGAGGAGGGTAAGGCTGGAGTAGGGCTGACAGGTAACAGACATGATGTGGAGATGGAGGATGAAGAGGAAGATTTAGTCGAGGAGGAAGGTGAGGAAAGCTCAGAGATTAGGGAGAGGGAGGGAGATCAGGAGCAGGTGGATGAGAAGGATAAACAAGAGGAGAGTGAGAGGAAGGCAGAGGAGGATGATGAGGAAGAGGATGAAAATGTGGGAGTAGTCGAGGTTAAGGAAGATGAGGAGGAACAGATGGAGGTCACGGAAGTTCAGAGGGAGGAAGAGGGACAGGTTAAGTTGCAGGTTGAGTGTCCAGAGGCCACAGTTGAAGAGGTAGGTAGTGAGAAAAGAGAGGAAGAACAGGAGATGGAGAAGGAGTCTCAGGAGGACATCATAACAGACTCTCTGCAAACCCTGGAAAGCCACATGGAAACTGAGGTCGCAGAGTGTAAAGAACCAGTACTGGAAGCCCCAGCACTTATTGCAGAGGAAAATGTCACTAAAGAGGATGACCATGCTCCAGAGTCCCAACCATCACAGCCTGAACCTGATCCAGCAGTCTCATCTCAAGAGCTGAGCCAAGAACCAACAGTCCAGCCACAAGAAACCAAAGCAGATACAAAAGGGGCTGCTGAGGAGGTAGTTGACTCTCGCAGTCGGACCAAAGTCAGAGCCAAGAGAAGCAAGAGTCGAAGTAGCAGTAGCTCCTCTTCCAGTTCCTCTTCAAGTTCCTCAAGTGGATCTAGCTCTTCCTCTAGTGGCTCCAGCAGCCAGAGCAGTTCATCTGGCTCCTCGTCGTCATCCAGTTCACGCTCTCGCACCCGAGGCAGGGATAGAGACACCCGAGACCGCAAACGCCACAGGAGACTATCTGACCGGGAACGTAAGAAAAGTGGAAGCGAGAGGGGGCACAAGTCCTCCAAAGGCAGTGGGCGTGAGAGTAAAGGCTCCAAAGACAAGGGTTCCAAACCCGACAGGAAGAGGACGAGCTCGGAAGGAAGCAGGTCAGGGAGAAGGTCCTCAAGAAATGACAGGGATCGCAAATCCGAAAGAAAGGATCGACGTTGAAAAACAAGAATGCTGTCAATCTTGTTTAGTTGTCTCTTCTTCAGAGACCATGTTTGTCAGAACTGTGTGGTTACCATAGGTTTTTGAAGCGTTTCCATTTATTATAATTTTTTTTTTAATTATAGTCTTCATCTTCCAGTCTTTTTTCCCTATTTTTTTCTGGCAGCTGGTTACTTGGACTACAGTGTATCGTGGAATTTTAAAAAGTGTATAAACTCCGTTTTATGAAACCTCACTATAAATATAATGGTTTCATGTAAGACATCAACACTATTCCAATGGAGTAATAGAACTGTTCCTGAAATGTGATTCTCATGTTGATCATTAAACTTTGACTGTGATGTTGAACGTTTGGACTGTCCCTGTCTTATAGTAATTTAGTCACCTACATTTTCAAGTATGTGATGCCATACTAATGCGACTAACATTCTGTAAATTTCAAGCATCTCTTTGGACCGTACCTTACAGTGGTGGGAGTTTTTTTTTTTTTGGGGGGGGGTGGAACAAATTGTCTGCTGTTTTTTGTATAAATAACTTGTTAACATGAGAGAAAAAAAAAACCCTATTAAAAGTTTTTACTTGAGTTGTGATTTTACAATTTTTTTTTTGTATGATAACATGTTTGAAACATTAAGGCATGCTGTTACAACACTTTGAATAATGTGCTCCGGGATATGAGTAACTGACAAAATAGATGAAAGTTCAACATATTTTCAACTCATAACTTATTTACTATGAGGCATAAGTAAAAGATGGTAAACAATCATTAATTTATAAATTCACAATTGTTCATAAATTAGTCTTAAATACAACGCTAAAATGTATATGCTGATATTCACATTAACCAAGATTAAGTAGGCTACTGTGAAAGTGGTGGTCATTGTTAGTTCCTGTTAACTAATGTAGTTAAAAACTTAAGTGTTACCCATAAATGTTGGTTTACACTTGCAGCTTTTTTTGAGTACAAAATTGGGTGCTCATGAGGCAAGGTGTCACTTACGTTGAATGTGTTTTACCACAATGCAGGGCTTGTCGTGGAATATCGCTATTAATCTCTCTAAGTTGTAAGAAAACTCTCGGAGTCTTGAGTTCCTGATGCCAAAATTGTAGTTTATTGAACACCAACAAACATGAGACCGGCCAGCTGTCCTTTCTGACTGTCTTAGTCCAAAACCTCCTCTTCTATACAGTTTGTTATCTGGCATTACCTCATTTCTGTGCCCCTTTGTTATTTTTGTAACCAATGGATACTATTTGCCACCATTATCTCACAGAGCCTTTTGATATCTTTTTACTGGTAGAAACTTGGCTTTAGTCTATCTTCAAGGTCCTTAGTCTCATTATTTTGTTACAGCTGGGGTGCTCTTTGTGGCCTCTGCAGCAACAACAATTTTAGTAACCTCATATGCTCTCTCCTGGGTCACACAAAGGCCAGGAAACTCATATAAGTATTTTGATATATAAGAAACATACTAGAATATTGAAAAATATACTATAGGCTAAGGACATTTTGCAAGGAATATGTTCCATTCTGCACCTCATGGTGGCAACAGTGCTTTGTGAACACCATGAGGAAATACTATAGTAGTTTTACTATTAAATGGCAGTGCTTTTGCTTTCAATTGAATGGGCATCTTCATTCCACTGATACAATAAATGTACACCTAATTTCAAAGACGCAATGCATACAATTTAGCTTTAGGGTTTACCCTAAACTCAAACTTGGCCATATTTTTAATTATGTATATAAATATGTATATCTTTTATTGAAATGCACTCATGCATTTATATAGACCTTCCTACTGGCCAAAGCCATATAATTATGTTTAAAACCTCAGAATATTTTTTTCTTGTGAGGTGCCAAAATTTACACTGTCTACATCTGACAATTTCTCAGCCTGCATGAATAGGCACAGTTACTTTAAATACAAGATAACTGCACATTAATATATTTCACTAAGCAGTGCTTCCAAATCCTGTTACTTAAGTGGTGGTGGTGTAGTGGGCTAAAGCACATAACTGTTAATCAGAAGGTTGCTGGTTCGATCCCCACAGCCACCACCATTGTGGCCTTGAGCAAGACACAACTTCAGGTTGCTCCGGGGGGATTGTCCCTGTAATAAGTGCACTGTAAGTCGCTTTGGATAAAAGCATCTGCTAAATGCATAAATGTAAATGTACTTAAAGCCCCCAAATACTTTACATTTTGTCACAATTCTAACACCTGATTTAACTCATTTGTAGAATAGTGTAGTGCTTTGGAGACCTCCTGGAACAGGAAAACTGCAATATACACATCACCATGATCCATTTATACAATAATAAAAAAAAAAATGAAATTATAAAATAAGGGGAGGGAGTAAGTGCCCCAAGTGAAGGAGTTCAAGTACCTCAGGGTCTTGTTCACGAGTGAGGGGACAATGGAGCATGAGGTTGGCCGGAGAATTGGGGCAGCGGGGGCAGAAGAGTCGGAAGGCAAAGCTCTCGATCTACCAGTCAATTTTTGTTCCTACCCTCACCTATTGTCATGAAGGCTGGGTCATGACCGAAAGAACTAGGTCGCGAGTACAAGCGGCCGAAATGGGCTTCCTCAGAAGGGTGGCGGGCTTCTCCCTTAGAGATAGGGTGAGGAGCTCGGAGTAGAGCCGCTGCTCCTTTGCGTCAAAAGGAGTCAGTTAAGGTGGTTTGGGCATCTGGTAAGGATGCCCCCTGGCCGCCTCCCTAGGGAGGTGTTTCAGGCACGTCCAGCTGGGAGGAGGCCTCGGGGAAGACCCAGGATTAGGTGGAGAGATTACATCTTCACACTGGCCTGGGAACGCCTCGGGGTCCCCCAGTCAGAGCTGGTTAATGTGGCTCGGGATAGAGAAGTTTGGGGCCCCCTGCTGGAGCAGTTGCCCTGCGACCTGACTTCAGATAAGAGGTTGAAGATGGATGGATGGATGGGGGAGGGAGCAATATTTAAGGTATGTAAAGTGTGTGAATATGAATGAGATACTCCAGTTTCATTGGAGGTTTTGACACTTCCTATGTTTTCTGTGGTTTAATATGACAGCCTGGTGTCTCATCATGTATCTAGCTTTTCCACATCTTAAACTATGTTATGGGTGGTCATTAAAACTTAGTGCCTATGAGTGGATCTCTTCCATGAGTAATCCTCTGTGCCCCTGTTATGTATACCCTGTCTTGTTTTTTCGTTGCCCTTTGTTTGTCATTTTTGTCACTTTTGTAGCTCCTTAGTTTTCACTTTTGGCACCCTTGTAACTCCATAGTCTTGTTTTCCCTCGTGTTCACTGTTCATTGTTTTCACCTGCCCTTGTTAATTTGTCATTTGCTTCTGTTAATCACCTTGTCATCTAGTTTGTGTTCTGGTTGTTCATTGGCCCCTTTGTCTCACATTCTTGTATTTAAACCCTGTCTGTTTGTTCAGTCTCTGTCAGTCGTTGTTTGTTAATGGAAGTATGTTGTTAGCCTGGTATGTGTTCATCGTGTTTAGTTTTCAGTTTTATGTTTTATTTCCCCATTGAGGGTTTTTTCCTTTGTGTTTACTTGTTTGTTTATTTAATAAATTCTTAACTGCATTTGGATCCGCATCTCCTTGCCTCGAAAGTGAGCAGTCAGCTGTTTTGAGCCTCATTAGTGGCATCCATTTCTGATGAGCAGGATGATAAAGCCTTTCTATTGATCCATCTCTGGTGGAAAACTGTTGGGTATGCTCGGGCATGTTAACCGTGTTGATAGGAGAAGGGGGAAAAGTTTTTCTCTACCTCATTTTATCCAATGTGTTTTGTAATACTGACACAGTGGCTACTGGCATGTAAAAGAGACACCCAAGACCACTCATGTTTGTTTTACAATCTTATTATAGGACACCAGAACCAAAAGATATTGCATGTCTGTAGTCTTATTCATGATCAGGATTCATACTATCTTACATTCTTAGAAGTCTTACAGCTTGATGCCATCCAAACGTGCTTTAAACAGGTGTTTTCAAATTGGGGTCCGGTCGCAAGGAGGGGGTGGGGACTTTTCTGAAATTTCAGAAAAAAGTGGTAAAAAAAAAGCTTCTCTTTAGGTTTATTCGGTAGCGTTAAACGAATAATTGGTAGAAAAAAAACTGAGCTTAAGATACAATACTTCGTAACTATATTTAATTTTTTGTAGTACAGTGAAAATTTAAAAACCAGTTTGTCTTTCTAATATTTATAATATAAATGATAAGCCTCTTTATATAAATGTATAAAATATGATGTTTATTGGGAACACCTGAACATCTACTTTATCATGCGACTATTTAAGAGGAGCTACAGATAATCTTCACATCAACCATCAGAATGGGAAAAGAAATGTGATCTCAGAGATTTTGACCATGGCATGATTGTTGGTTACATACTGGCAGGTTTTAAGTATTTCTGTAACTGTTGATCTGAAAAGAGTTACTCAGAATGATGCCAAAATCAAAAAAACATCCAGTTAGCGGCAGTTCTGCGGACATAAACGCCATATTGATGAGAGAGGTCAACGGAGAATGGCCAAACTGGTTCAAGCTGACAGAAATGCTACGGTAACTCAGAACCTCTCTGTACAATTGTAGTGTAGAATAGCATCTCAGAATGCACAACACATCAAACCTTGAGGTGGATGGGCTGCAACAGCAGAAGACCATTTCTGGCGCTTTATTAGGACTGTGGTGTTCCTAATAAGCTCCTCAGTGAGTGTATATAATGGTTAGTTACCTCTTTATTGTAATACTAGTTTTCATTCACAAAAAATTGCCTAAATAATAGTATTAAAGTAGAATAGCACTCTTAGGACATGAATGAAGGATTTTGTTCCACACTTTGTCACCAGGTGGTCGTGCAGTGTTGGTGCTCTGTCAGTGGTCAGTGTTTTTTCTCAGTAGTCTTGTGCAAACAGTTTGATTTTTAGATCAATAGCAAGATTCCTTCCATGAAGATTGAAAGGCAGAATGATTGAGCAAAACTCAATGAAACCAGTTTTTTTTTTTTTTTTATAAGCTGATGTTTGTGTGTGTGTCTTATATATGGTTTAACTGACTGTTCACTGATACTAGTGTGTGTCATTTAGGCTAGTTAAGCACTTTGTTCTTTCAAAGCTGAGTTCCGAGGCCCACAGGGGATTGGAACAGACTCAAGAGTGCGTCTGTCCGTGACTGTTGCTGTAATGGCTGAATTAAACTGACCTGATTGTCACCCGATGAGTTTTAACTAGACTTCTGCTGTTGCATTGATCAGCACTACTTTACTTTTCACTCAGGCCAACCTTTCAGCAGCAGGTGTTATTTGAATGCAGAAAGACAATGTGGAAATAATAATTTTATTCTGGTTAGATCTGTTCCATTAATTCTCAAATACAACATTTTCACATCATTCTCTTAAAACAAAATACAACGAGAATTTTAAAGTGATTTTCCCACCATCAGGCCGAACAATTTGGAACACGGTGGGCAACGGTTCTAGTAACATGTTCACTAGAGCACAGTCCGGTCTGGTCCGATTAACTAACTGTACTCGATTAGTACTCACACCTTTAGTGATGTAGCAACTCACGATTGGTCACTTGGCCAGTCAGACCATTGTAATCCTCATTATGCATCACCAAAGTGGAGAAAGCAATCGTAACCTTGCCAACAAGCCAAGCAGCAATTGTCCATTGGTTTTATTTTTCTTGCTTTCTAATCTGATGGATGATTCTGTGTGTCATTTGGATCTTACCAAAATAACTAACAATAAAGTTCACAAATCATATTAATGAAGCTTTAGGAAAAGTAAATATGTCAATTTAATCATGTTGCCATCTAACCAATGCCAAGTTGAAATGCTTAGATTAGAGCAGGTTATTTGCATTGCAAGTTACTTTTTTTTCTTTCTAGATCTGTATGAGATCTAAAGTTGATTTTACTGAATGCATTTACATGCATACCAATATGCTGAGAACTACCAAAAACCATCTAATTCGAAAATATGACAATTCAAGAAAACTGCGATTATATAAGATCATCAGGATATTCTCTGCTTTTGGTGTTAAAATGTGAGCAGTCACACTTGTGCACATTGGATAAGCCTGTAACAATACTGGTAATGTGTTTATATGTAACATAAAAGCAGTGTAATGGGTCGATTGGTTTATGCTTAAACCATTTATGACCTTAACCAGATAAAGGAAAGCTGTTTATGGTGTTAACATGAGCACACGTAAGCTTACAAAACAAAATCAGTGTAAAATCGTGCATGTAAATGTGCTCACTGTGGCAATAGTTTGAGTATTAAATTTTAAGATTCAACTTTATTGTTATTGTGCAGAGCCAATGAAATGCAGTTGTTTTCACATATCCCAACTAAGCTGGGGTCAGAGTGCAGGGTCAGCCATGAAACAGCACCCCTGGAGCAGATAGGTTCAAGAGCCTTGCTCAAGGGCCCAACAGTGGTATCTTGACAGTGCTGGGCTTGAACCCCAGACCTTTCAGTCAGTAACCCAGAGCCTTAACCACTGAGCTGGCCCACTTGTGTGGCTCTGTGATAGTTATTTTCCAATGAAATGAGTTTCAATCTTTCATTAGGCACAGAGCAGAATTGTACACCATGTTTGCGCCACCACCGAGCTTTGTAGTTTCTGATCTCTACCTCCTAGACTAAAGTCCTAGACTGGAATTTTACCTCTAAAAGGATTAGACACCAAATGGAACAATAAATGCAGTTCTCTGTTTCCTCCTAAATTTCAGTAGTTCAACCTTTCGATGCCCGCTCTCCATTTCTTTTAGACTTTTGTCTGGCTTGGTTTGTTTTCTGCAGCACAAGCTGGTCGAAATTCTTGAACTGGATTGGAATGCAACACACAGATTTAGACGTCATCTAAAGTGCCATGGCAACAGTAAGTCTTGCAAATGTGCAGTTGAACTAACAGCTGAGCAAGTATGCAGAATTTTGGAAATGCGAAAATACTCCAATGTCATTTCAAATCATCCCATCATCTGCATTTCATTACCGTGACCTTACATTTACATTTATGCATTTGGCAGACGCTTTTATTCAAAGTGATTTACAGAGCCCTTACTACAGGGACAATACCCCCAGAGCAACCTGGAGTTAAGTGCCTTGCTCAAGGACACAATGGTGGTGACCATGGGGATAGAACCAGTGACCTTCTGATTAACAGTTATGTGCTTTAGACCACTACTCCACCTTAATTTGAAGATTGCCTGGCACATGATCTGAGAATGTATCTACGATGTTAAAATATTGTAATCTCTGAATGTGATAAAAAGCTTTAATCTTGAAACCTGTGTCACCTTTTCCAAGAATTCATTTTCTGCATCTCTTTTGAAATGCTATCAACAGGAGCATTAAATTAAATGCTGCTTTAACTCTTTATCTGTCAAACAAGATGATTTACAGTGCTTCCACATTTAGAAGAGCAGAGTAGATCATAGTAATATGCAAGTGATTTATTTATTTATACATACAAATCCTCAAGAAGTGTGTACATCCACATAATGTCTACAGATGCCAACACTGAAGAATTCAATATACCTTGAGAATAACATCCACATATGTACATCCACACCCGAATGGCACATTTAGACAAATATCTCAATCTCTTTTTTTTGTTCTGACCATTTGAAATTGGTCTGTAACTCCAGTCCTTTCTAATGCCCATCCTAAATGCGGCTACACGCAGGCCGTGCTACAGCCAAGCCTGCAAAGCCAAGGACAAACTCATGCTTCTATTGTCCTTCTGACAAATGCTTCTACAAAGCCCTGGCCTCCTCTCCATGCTGGCCTAAGGCTTAAGACTCTGGATATCACTCCAAAGCCACTGGCTCAAGTAACCACAGCAGGCAGCTGGGTCTCCAAAACCATGTGCTCTGACACACATCCTAGAAAAATACCAATTTGTTCACCCTGATCTTGCGCCAACTGCCCTCCTTAGTTTCTCAAGCAACAAAAGAGACAAGCCCATCATTTGCTCTGAAGTACAGTAATCTGTGTGAAGAGCCAGAGCAATTGTATTGCAGATGTTCACTCTTGGAGGAGATTCCAAGTGGACTGATTCTCTTTCTTTGTTGAATCATTGGTGCACTCAAATGGAGATGCTTGCAGTGAACTAAAAATAGACCTGCAGTTGCTGTTTTACTTTTCTGGATTGCCAGACTTTAGTGCTTCTCCCTTGAGGTGTGACTTTTAAGGGATTTAATAATATGGACGGCTGGGTTCAGTGTGAATTAATGTAATTCCTGTCGCTTAATGTAACAGGGATTCACCGCAAAGTTAATCAGGCTGCTGCCAATCTTATGCTCAATACGGCATGCTTTCTTGCAATTTTGTCAATATGAAAGATATTTTCATGTTATATACATAGTGGAAATCGTTTTATGAATGCAATTCCTGTGCTTGCAGTTTTGTCAATATGAAAGATATTTTCCTGATATATACATAGTGAAAAGCATTTTATGTATGCAATTCCTGTGCAAGCAACCTAACAATTAATCAACAGGTATAACACATGGAAGACGAACACAGAAATACAGGAGTTGTGAACCCTTACTGAAATTTACATTGGGAACCAACGTTCTGAACCATTCAGAATCTGTCTTTGTTTAATTTGTTTTTTTGATGATGACAGAAAATTACAATTTCTACCTCAATGTTCTACATTATTTCTACTTGATCTAACCCATAAAAATGTATTTTGTTGGTTGGTCCTATTATTATGATTTTTTTTTTACTTGAATAAAACCAGTTAATTTAGATATACATTTTTTTTTTTAGGTTACCTGACAAAATATATTTTTTTTACAGTGTACCAAGTTAAATGGATAGTTCACCCAAATATTAACATTCTCTCATCATTTCCTCACCCTCATGCCATCCCAGATATGTATGACTTTCTTTCTTCTGCTAAACAAAGATTTTTAAAAGAATATTTCATCTCTGTAGGTCTATACAATGCAAGTGAATGTTGACCATAACTTTACACCAGTGGTTACATCCATGTCTTCAGAAGCTATATGATAGGTGTGGGTGTGAAAAATATAAATATTTAAGTACGTTTTTAGTATAAATCTCCACTTTCAATTTCATACACTTTTGTTTTTGGTGACATGCATTCTTCATGTAGATCACCATCTACTGGGCATGGAGAAAAATGGAAAAATAGTAAAAAAGGACTTAAATATTGATCCAGCTTCTGGATTACTTTTATTATGATGGATTATGCTGCCTTTATGCCCTTTGTAGAGTTTCAAAGTTTTGGCCACCATTCACTTCTGCAGAAGAAAGAAAATCATACACATCTGCAATGGCAGTAAATGATGAGAGAATTTTCATTTTTGGGAGAACTATTCCATTAAAAGTGTTTTATTGTAGCAACAATAACTGTAGAACGTTGATACTTTGACAGAAATTATGGTTACCATCTTGAAGTTTTGTAATTGGAAGTTATCTTTTATATTAAGCTAATGTTCATCTTTTTCTAAATAACACCTTTGTCATGATTCATACGCATACATTTACACTAGAACAGGCTGATTGAAATTAACTTTCAGAGAAATTGCAATTCTAGAGTCTTAACTGATTAAATCAT
This sequence comes from Xyrauchen texanus, assembly GCF_025860055.1. Lineage (NCBI taxonomy): Eukaryota > Metazoa > Chordata > Actinopteri > Cypriniformes > Catostomidae > Xyrauchen > Xyrauchen texanus. Next base: position 6,805,836 of record NC_068297.1, read on the forward strand.
GTATTTGTAAAATCATGTGGAGCTGAAATTTTTAATGTGAACAAATATTTTTGAAGACTATGAAGATCACAATTATTTAATGTTATATAGCCACTGTTTTGTCATTTCTTGTAATGTTCATAATTAGGTAGATTTATTTAGGCTTTTCTACAAGAAAATTTCCAGGCTGACAGCTAATTACCTTATGACAAACTCCCAGATCACAGTTGTTTCTTTCAACATCCAACATTACCAGCTTTTCAGATAAGATAAGATGTGGCACAAACTGCAGTCCCTGTTTTCCATGGTGCTACAGGTTTCACGTACGGACGCTAATTTGATGGTTTCTATTTTTAAATGCCTCAGAGCCTCAGGTTCCAGTCAGCCAACTTCTATCAAAGAGATAATGCCAGTTGCTATGGAAACCCATCTCTGCACAGGTTATAAATCACAAACACATGTATACACACTCACACGCAGAACTTTATGGAGTGTTGTGGCAGGAGGGACACAACGTCTCGTTCCCTCCATCAGGAAATGGAGGTTACAACATTAACTGAGACGTTCCCCTTCTGTCACTCACTCAACGTTGTGTCGATGAAGTATTACAAGGGGTCCCTATACAATACGCCACGACTAACTGAACTGTGTTACGTGGACTGGTGATGCGAGACGGGCAGATAACTGTGTGCCTCGTAGCCAGCGCACTCGGCCGTCATGTAACCTCCCCCAATGCTCTTACAGGTGTCAAATGGTCCCCTGCACCTCAGGGACAAGTCGGCTGCCCAAAAAAAATAAGGACTGGCTGACCCAGCCGCGGCCTCTTCTCTTGTTTCTCCCCAAAAGGAACAAAATCGTTCAGCTGGGGGCCATATAGGGTCCGTTGTCGGGGGCTGTCCCTCTGAAGGGGAGGACACCATGGAGACCACACCCCGCCCGGAGAGGGGGGCATTTGAGTGGAAATACATCAAATGGTCTTACTGAACCTTGTCGGAAGCACGTCATGTGGAAGTGTCCCGTGGTAGGTCCAACCCAGGTGGGGAGGAGTTCGGCAAACATGGTGACCTGGGGCAGAGGGATCTCTGCCCAAGGAAGATGTGGTTTACCAACGGGGAAACCATTTTTCAGAAAATACATCACACAGGGTTATCTGCGGGTAACCAGTGCATGTGGAGCACCTACCCCAGTACAAGGCCTAGTTAGCACACATACTGGGTCGGCAGTGAGTTTCTCTGAAAACTTGCCTGCCACAGGGCTAAGGAGGAAGGACATCCAGGGTCCACAACTTTGTGGATACAACTGAGAGTAAAAAGTGCACATCTTCACCTTCATCTTCACCTCAGGGGAGGGGAAAGGCACTATGCGCTATACACCCACCAGCCACTATACACCTGGCCAGCTGTCCCGGAACTTACCTGCTCGTACCTGACAACACACGGGACGAGACCAGCTCAACGCAGAGATTATAAAATCGTGCAAAGTTGTTGGGCTCTACAGATGTCTGCTAAAGAGGCACCATTGGTAAGAGCCCAGGAGGCCGCCACACTCCTAGTAGAGTGGGCACGTAGCCCCCCAAGGGGTGGAACTTCCTGAGCGTGATATGCCATAGCGATGACATCAATGACCCAGTGGGCAATCCTCTGTTGGAGACAGCACTCCCTTTCCGCTGTCCACCAAAGTAGACAAAGAGCTGCTCAGAGCTTCTAAAGCTCTGCATGTGATCCAAATAGCACGCACTGGAGCACGCACTGGACACAGCAACATCAAGGCTGGGTCTGCCTCCTCCTTGGGTTGTGCTTGCAGGTTCACCACCTGATCCCTAAATCGGGTTGTGAGAACCTTGTGCACATAGCCCAGTCACTAGCGCTACTAGGACGACCTGCTCCATGTCCTCCCTGACCATGCACAACGTCTGTGCAAGTATGCTCACTGGGGAAACGCATACTTGCGTAGCCCCGGGGGCCAGCTGTGTGTCAGCGAGTGTGTGCCGAGGGGAGCCTTGGTCAAGGCATACCATAGTAGGCAATGGGAGGATTCCCGGGAAGGTCCACCTGAATCAACTCAAAATCAGCTGGACTTTCCACTCTACCCTGAGTGTCACCTGCTGCGACAGCGTGTCCACTGTGCTGTTGAGGTTGCCCGGGATGTGACTAGCTCACAATGACTTGAGTTGCTGCTGACTCCAGAGGAGGAGACGGCGTGCGAGTTGCAACATTCGACGGGAGCGAACGCCACCTTGGCGGTTGATGTACACCACCGTCGCTGTGTTGTTCATCCGGACCAACACGTGCTTGCCCTGGATCAATGACAAAAGCCTCAGCAAGGCAAGCAATACTGCCTGCAACTTGAGGCAGTTGATGTGCCAATGCAGTCGCGGACGAGTCCAAGGGCCAGCGGCTACACAGCCCTTGCACATGGCACCCCAGCAACGCTTGGAGGCATCTGTCGAAACTGCCCGTAGAAACACCTGGCTGCATTGTGTATTTTTATTCTGCACCAGCTAGGGATCGCTCACTTCTTCCTCTCTCTATTGTACTTTCCATCTCTAAAAAAAAATCTTAGCAAACATTGATTTTCAGCATAGGAAGAAACTCAATCAGAGGCATGTGTGTGCGTACTTGTGTGTGATCAGTTTTGATCAAATGTGCCTTTCAAAACGAATTGTCTCCTTTCTAAGTAATGTTTCATTATTTAGTAAACTATAGAAATTATTCATTAAGGGGATAAAACTAATTGTACACCTGGTTGATAGTTCTCTGTCAGTTTTAAGGGTGTAAAAATTGACATCTTTGTAATAAAAAAAGAAGTGTAAAACAATTAACACCACATGTTTTCTCTCGCTCATTCTGGAGTAAAAGGTCATGCAAATTCTTTCATGCATTGGCAGCATGAGAATGGAATAATGTCAAATGAGACCTGCCTTGCTCTAAATAATGAGGTGTAAAACTACTGCCTGTGTAAATTCTGAAAGATAATTAGTGCAGGGAACTTCACTACTTGTCATTTGCCATTACTTGTGACTAATCACTAGTCATGTTCTCTTAGTGTTTACCTTGTCAAATGTCACATTGCCCCCAGTTCACCCTATTCACGTGTCAGGTAACAAAACATAATGATGGCACTGAAATTATATGATAAAAACATCTATATTGATTGTTTTACTTGGGTCCTGAAGTGTACATACTGGATGTGTTGTATCAACATAAATATATATTGTATAAGGTATGTGGATGGAGCAACTAGTGAGTTCATAATCTATACTGGTAAAGAGTGGTGGGATTGTGTGGTTTCACATACTCAGTGTATGTAAACTCATTTGTATGTAAGGTATGGTCTAGCACACATCATTTTGATACTAATTCATACAATATCAACACTTATGAACAGATTATGTAAAAACGATAGTTATGAGGTGCATGAAATATTAAATTCCTAAAATTCACATGTTGATTATATTGTAGTTCAAATAAATTAGATACATTTAAATGTTTCAATGCAGACATAAAGTGAGTACAAATGAATTTACTTTTATTAGTCCCATCTGGATTTCATTTATACATAAATTTGCTGTTAAAATGTATTTTTTGGACAACAATTCTCCATCGTTTAATGAAAAGAAAGAGACCTGTTACCTGCATTGGTAACCATAGCAAAATTCTGGCATTTTCAGTTTCCACCAGTCTTCAGAGAATTTATAAAAATGTGTATGCTTTTCATATTGTACATGCGTAGTGGTGTGTTTTAAATGCTATCAATACATTGAAATTGTAAGTTTAGTGTCTATCCAAAAATATACCTAACCAAACATAAAAAAATATATACATATACATTTTTATACAAATAAATTGTGAACTCATAAGATAAGGGATGAGATAAAAATTATTTTTAGACCTAACAAACAAAATGTCAGGTTACAATACAGGCATCAAATTTTCAGCTAGCCTCCTACCAAACCTTTTTTTTTAGAATGAAAACATCTGTGAATGAATTTTGGTTGCTCATTCCATATTTATTTTATACATGTAATCCAAATGACTGATGTGTGTAAATAACCTGCAATTCCCTTTACTTGTCTCTTTCCAAACCCGAATGTTTGATTGTGTTTTTCCATTGTACACAAAGTTACTTTCCTATTAAAATAATAAAATAATGGGGTTTGGGTGACGGGATACACTTTATGGTTAGGTTTACATTTGGTTAAGTTTTGGAAAAAAATCATTATAACATCGCTTATTGGTTCATAAAAGGTGCAGTATGTAAGATTCAGAAACCCTTGTTATTAATGACACTTGTGACCGTTAAGTGAACTGCAGCCAGCTACCTGTTGCTTGTGCTCGTGCACACACTCCATAGGGACGCAAACAAGCATCGACCAAAACAATGACATAACATACAAAGAGGCAACGAGATTCACCGGTATCATGCTGACAGATGAGGTATAACACATAAAATAGACTGTATATTATAAATATGTAGACACATTTAAGTATTGGTGTGATTCCATCACAATGGTCATTTATATATATATACATATATATATATATATATATATATATATATATATATATATATATATATATATATATATATATATATATATATATCGATGCGCTATTTTATAATAATAGAATGCATATATTTTCTGTATAACCAAGTTATGTTACACAAATGAATAGGTGTTTTTGTATTATCTTGAACATTGTCTAGCATTCATTCCATGTGTTATTGTAGTTTAGCTAAAATTACACAGATCAATACTTATGGCACTATATTTCACATGCTTTGCAGTTATGTAAGATATAAGAAGAACACCAATTCAGGGACGGTTTTGATCCCCAAAACCAATCGAATCAGGATTCAAATGCCCAGCCGATGTTCACTCTAGTTTTCGCTCGACCGCGATCACGTTCCCGCTTAGAGGATTCATTAGATAAATGTATTTTTATTAATTTTTTTGGCTTACTCAGAGTTTGTGTAGGGAGTCGGTGTTGTGCTGGGAGCTGGCCATTTGCTGGATTCCATGTCTAAGATAATGTTACATAGTGTTGCAGTTTGTTGTCGCTGTTGAATAGTGGAAGAGAAGCACTGATGCAAGGCTCTCATGAGCGCGCATAAATGTCACATCCTTTGGATTTTCCAGGCAAAAGCGACCCGCTCTCTTCTCGTGAAAATCAGTCTACAGGCTTTAATAGGCAACCTAGGAAGTCCGGGAAGGGCACATTTTTTAAGTTGCGTTACAAGCCGTTCACACATTGGCAAAAAAAAGGGAATATTACATGAAAATTGTTACATATTGCACCTTTTAAAAAAATTTCTATGATGTTTTTTTACGATCCAACTTGAATGATTTCTTATGATTTCACCATCTCGTACTATTATTATGGCTTGTCATGAGTCCAGATTGAAGGATCTTGTGGCAACCCAAATAAATTAAAAACAAGTCTTTGTATAAGCTTCACAGTGCTCCATACCAAGCAACCGAGTATCCCCTACTCTGATTCACGTGCACCAGTGGAACTTTAACCTGAGGGAAACCAAGTACCTCTTTATTTATTTTTTCTCTTGTGAATATCGTTTCTGCCTTGAAGGAAAAACTGATGATTTTGCAACATGCCTCTTATTTTTAAGCCATATGCTAAATTAGATGCCAGTCTTGAGTTAAGAGGCTATATAAACCTTACACACTATCTATCCATCTGTGGACTGTGATTAAGTCACACTAGAATGAGGAACTACACATTAAATTAAGCTTTAACCATCATGTATGGAGTCTGAAGACTGGTTTGTGTTCTATATACTCAACAACAGTTCATCAAGAGCAAATTTAATGGTGGATTGAAACCGTGCTATTTTTCTTGAGGCAGCAGGGTATTGATCGACCCCATTTCTGTTGCTCTATTAATCTTTGTGGCCAGAGGTCATGTGATGTGCACTAACAAATCCAGGCACAAGTCTCCTCTACAAGACATGATCCAACGGCTTTAAATAAGACTCTTAAAGCACTTGAACCAGTGCTCTACTCCTTAGTTCTCCAACCCTAGCTTTTATAAAGAAAAAAGCATAACAAAAGTTCAAACAAACATGGAAATTGCGTTTTTAAATAAAATCCTGTCTGCTCTTTCCCATGTAATGAATATGAAATCGATAATCGATTAATTGTCATTAATAATTTGATAGATAAAGCTTATCGATTTTCGATTAATTAATTAATGAAGAGTGGCATAGATGAAGATGAAGCAAGCTCAATGCAATCACTATCAGTATTGGAGCGTTTCTTTATAAATTAACATAATTTTTTTCTGCCTACACTGTGATACTGTGTTAAAGTGCAACATGACAACAAGCACAGTTGATCTCCTGGTCTCCTTGTTTCATCCCAACCTAAATTTCCTTCAGTGAATTTTAGTGAAGATTAATTAATGATTAATTTCCACGATGAGAGATTTTGAAAATATCTGAAAATTGACATCCCTAATGTGAATGGAAATGCTGTTTTTGTTAAGCTCCAAAATAACTAAAAAATGAAAAGGCAAATGGGTTGAATAAATTATGACAGAATTTGAATTTATTTACGATTCCTTTTAACTATCACAGGTTTTACTCTAAAACACAGAGCATTTATCTGCATTTGGCCACATTTAAACATCCTCAAAGCAAACAACTTGTTTGAGTTGCCACAGATGAACTCACAGATAAATTCCACTCAGACTCTCCTTGCAACCAATCAAACACTGCCAGGAGTTTATCGGAACAGTCATAACAATCTTATTTGGGGCAGATCTAGGATATGGCAGGTGAATCCACATGTTCAAACAAAGGTTTTCCGGCCCCCGAGGGGAAAAATGCTCCTATCTGCTCACAGTTAAAGAGTTGGAGTCTATTCCATTATCTTTATCAGTTTCAGGCTGTACAAGCACCTGGTGGCAGACATCTGCTAAATGTGCCAAGTCTGGCTTTGAGGTTACAGTAAGATGGTTTGAAAATGGACCATTTGTGGCAGATTGTGGCTGACAGACATGTTCACAAGTCCCTGAAGTCCAAGTAAAGTCTCAAGTCTTTGAGTTTTACAGCCCTTTATTCAATTTTGCCTTTGCCCTTTTGAAAATGTAAACAGTGGTATTTTATTTGTACCATGGTAACCTCAGGTAAAATCAAGCATGGATCGTCACTACCACGGTAAAATGTAACATGATTTCTATAAAACCAACTTTGGCATTTTTGTAAAGGAAAAACCTAAACACATTTAAAACTCAAAAAAAAAAAAAAAAAAAAGATATATATATATATATATATATATATATATATATATTTCTTAACTGCCATAGTTGTAACAAATATTATTGATATTCCTCACTTCCCTAATGTAGCCTATTATAATTTTAATAGAGCTATAGTAGTAATATAATATTTATTATTTATATATTTCTGCCTAAAATACTACTGTCAGTAAAGTTAGTGTTACTGTAGTAAATTAATGATAAAGGTGGTGATGTGTGAAAAGTCTGCTAATTTATGTCTGTGCATGTCACTGTTCTTTCTCAGCGTCAATGCTGTTTTGTCGGACTGTTTAATATTTACTCACCGAGAGGTTTGCACCAGAGAATTCTGAGCCGAATTCAAATGTTTCCGTGACTTCCACAGTGTTTCTCACTGATCCTCACAGCACTGTAACGTGAGCTGTGAGGTTGAGAGATCGAGATCGTTCTGTGAGACTCATAAGCACAGTTGCTCTGCGCTCAGGCTGCTTTGTCCATTGTTCCTGGCAGCGAATAGCCAAGTCAAGTCTCAAGTCATGAGTCCGAGTCGAGTCGCAAGTAATTTTTTTTTGCAACTTAAGTGTGACTTGAGTCGCAGACTCAAGTTTCCATCTCTGGTGGCTAATATTTAAGTCCAACTAGCCTGTGGTATTCAGGTGCTGCTTGAATGTTGAGGAAGCCTGTTTAATAGACCAGTGGACTGACATTTTCTCTGTAGTTCTCTCTGCCATTACAAAATAAAGAAAGCACAAGTTTAACAATTCAATTGTCAAAATAGGCTGCTATGTCCAAAACCAACTTAACATGCACTCTACTTAGAGACAACTATCAGAAAGCTATTTTTAGGTTGACTTATCCTGAAAAGTGTAAAACCTGTCAACAGGACAACAAGTTGATATGTTACTTCCAATAGTTTTGGTACCCTCCATTATGCCGAATATCTGACAAGCGGCTAGAGGTCTTCATGGGCCCACCCTGACCCGAGACTTTGACAAGGGACCTGTATGGGTTCGGATCCACGTTTTATACGGTCAGCCGGATTGGGTCCCATTCTATTGTTGCGGGTCCTGGGTCTGTTTAATATTAGAATGGAGTTAAGGCACACGATTGCAAATTAGCAGTGCTAACGTTAACAGCCATGACAATGAAAGAGCTGTCGTTATTATACTTCAAAATGGCAAACAGTCTAAGTTATCTTATGCAAGATACAAAAAAACTGCAAAGCTGATTCTAAACAAGTTGCATTTGTCATGCGTCACCTTGACAGTAAGTGTACTTTTGAAGCTGAAATAATGAGTGGATAAGCTATGCTCTTTCAATCAGCAAGAGAGGAATCACAGAAAAACTGGCATGTATTGGCAACTTTCTTGGCAAGGAGGTTGAATTATATGTGTCACGGTCAGGCACAGGGGAGAAGGCTACTACGTAGCGACTGGGGGGAGGCCCTAGTTTGGATCCCACGTTGAAACCAGTAAATAATCATGTTCACATAATCCGTGAAGATTGCAATTCAGAGGTTGTATTTTTCCCTTTCACATTACATTTTTACTCCACTGATGGTTAGATTTAGGTTTGGGGTTTGGTTTGGGTTGGGGTGTATATGCCTTCCTCTTTACTCTATTAAGGCCTGCACAGCTGAAAAGAACTTGCTTCACAACTCGCTTTTGGCATCCCTCCATGGACATACGGCCAACAACACTTACCACTTTGGGCACCGGGGATAGTGTTTTGTATTTTGGTAAGCACAGACTGATTTTAGCTGAAGAAAAGTCAACCTACTCTTTCAGATTTCACTTTGAGACCAGTCTGACACTGTTGCGGGGAATTTGCTAATAATTAATTGTGCAGTTTATTTGCATTCGACAGCTGCACTAGTTTATTGTTTAGTTAATTTAGTTTAGTTAATTTACTAAAGGAATATTGCAGATTAGGCAACAGTGCAAAAGCGTCCACAAAATCTGTATTATACACTATTTGCATGGCACAAATTCCAATTTAATGAGTCAGTTCTAAAGGCTATTGGTACTGTACAGCATCACTCCACTGCTGTGGTCCAGACACCTGAATCATCTTTTTAACATGCTGCAAGTGCACTTGACTACACCAGACATCTGGATATTTGCCACGTTATGACACTCTTCTCCATCATTTGATGAATTTCTACAGCCATGATCAATAGAATATGTACACAACCATCTCTTTTAAATAAAATTCATTTTACCACCTGCTTTCCTCAGGTAAATTATAAATTATGGAGAAAAAATAACAGTTTCGGGAATGAAGCGCAGTCAATAATGAGCCCAATTTACATACAAAGAAGGCATGGTTGTGCGGAAAGAATGACAATGAGCACAGATTGCGCCTGCTTAAACTAGATTGCAGGTGATTAATGAAAAAGTGAAATTTTTTCCCCCTTTGACTTTGTTGCAGCATTGAAACAATGCCCTGTTTGTTTGAACATCCTTACCAGCCCAACACAGACCTCCAATATTGGGAAAAAGCTATCCGTTAACATTCCCATTCATCCCAATTGTATTTTAGAATAAAATTTCATTTAGAATTCAGAATACATTAATACTTTTTTTGCATGTCAATGGAAAATGTTTATGATATTTGCCCTGTGGTGTAGTTATGGAATCTACCAGCAGGGGCTAACTTGACCATGTGAATTGTCAGTGGGAAATACTTTTTGAAAGTCAAATAATTAAGTCATTAAGTCTCTGTTTTCAAGCCTTATATTTCCTTAGATTTCAAACCTTTTTGTATGTCCACAACTGCCTTTATTTAGTTCAAGGTTGTTCCATTCAAATACCGAATCACGCTTTCTCACACACACCACCCTCATTTCTTCCTTTGAAATGTCAAGTTTTGCATAAAGTTCAGAATAATGGGAAATTACCACAGAGTTCTAAAATATCTCATTGCCTTATTATCTCTTTCAAATGTCTCCTTTCTCTCACCAGACAGGTCATGACAAAAATGACTATGACTATGATGATGATCTGTCCTATGATAGATGGGTTTGGCTCAACTCAGATTCAGAGAAAACCAAGTGTGAAAGCTGTCGTAGCTATAAACATTAAAGGCAAAACATCCACATTAAAACCAACAGATTTTTTTTCCTAAGCTTCAGCTTTGGTAAGTTACTGTGTATTGCCTTTGTAGGGCAGAGTTGCTTTGGATAAAAGCATCTGCTTGATAACTTAACTTTTTGTCCTTTTGTACTTCACAGAACTCTAGGTTAAGTTGTTCGTGGGAAGACTATAGATCATGACTTTGTCATCTAAGAGCATTGATTAGCTTTGAATTTTCATTTTCCTGGGCTCACATTCTGAATGTGTTCACACTCTTTCTGTCAGGGGATACAGAGGTCAGATCCAAACTGATTTTAGGCCCTGTACATCTGTTGTTGTAGTTGTTTGTGTCTGTTGATGTTTCAATGCAGGAATCTTTGAAGTTAAATATGGTGAAGAAGTTCTCAAAATTCAAAGCGAGGAGGAATGACAGCCAATGGCTATTCATTGAATTTCATAAAGTTTGAAAACTGTTGGTCACCAGAAGTGCAAATATATTTTTCGTGAGCACCAGATCGCAAAATTGCATTAATACATTTTGGTTGATGCACACTGTTTTGTATGAAAATTGGGAATATGCCTGAAATTACCTGAGAATTTTTGATCATGATGAAAATCTTTATTTACTTTTAAAGCAAAATAAGTTGGCAATTCGAAAGTAAAATCGCATCCCCTAGAAAGCATTGAAATGATATAGAGAGTAAATGGATACTTTTGCTGATTCATGGAAATTCCCCATCCGGCAGCCTCTCCAGTGAGGAACAGGATGGTGTTAGCCACCTTCACATTCTCGGTCAGGAAAGCAGAGAGCTGCGAAGTGAAGAAGAGAGCACATTGGGATAAAAAGGTGAGACAGGATCCCTCACTTGAAAATGGAGCCGGAGGGAGGATGCATGCCTTTGGGAGCCAAGGGGCATGGTGAGCCAACAAAGCCGATAGGGGTGTGTCCTGAGGCGAGCCTAAACCAGGGGATGAGCGGAGCTGTTAAACTGCAGCAGCGATTTCTGCAAGCTGCGATGCCATTCTCCCCAAGGTGCGGCTTGAAATGGATATCTCCTCCTGGTGTTGCTTCTGCAGGGCTTTGCCCTGCAAGAAGGCATAGCGAAGAGATGATCACTCCACTGGGTCCGTGTTTGGCTTGGATCATTCTGTCACAGTGTGTGAGGGTGAGGGCAAAAGCAAAAGCAGAGGAATACAGTCTATTGGATTTATTTGTCAAACACACAAAACAGTTTCTTTTCAAACTCAAATCAAACAAGCCCAGGTGAACTTGATCCTCCTCCGAGATGTGGGCAGTGAACTGGTGAGGGCGGCGGCCAACGAGCACAAAAGTTTCTCCATTTCTGAAACTAACCATAGCCAGTTCCAACTGCACAAAGAGTACAGTTATTCATAACATTAACAGTTAAAAACACCACAGTAAATGTTACACACACAACCTTCACGTTGACAAACACCACAATGGCAAACAATGATCGGACATAATACATGTGAGGGTTAAAATAACAAAATAACAAACACGTGGCAAGTGTCACATGCAGCTGTAGGTTGTAATGATCAGCCTTCCCATGGAAAAAAATCTGAGTTCCCATGGAAATGCTGATTCAGCATGCCAGCTACACCTGAAACACATAAGGGCAAAACACACTTTGACAGAAACAGACAAGGGAACGATGATGCCATGTTCCTCATCAGGTGAACACGTAACCTGGCAAGGTGCCAAGATTGTGAAATAACCGGAGGGTCTGGCAGTGGGTTATTGCGCAATTTGCCTCTGTTCTCTGATTATTTCTATGGGAACGCTGATCATTAAAAACTTCAGCTGCGAGTGACCCACACACAACACAAAAACAAAACACAAGACAGACGGGACGATGATGTCATGGCCCTCGTCAGACAAAACCCAACCTGGCAAGGTGCCCTGACCATGACATCATAGGATGGCGTGGTGCCCTCAAACAAAGGGGGAACACAGAACACAGAGGCAGGCCAATACTGCCACGGTCACATCAGGTAGAACCTCAACCTGACAATAAGTCTCCCACTTTTCAGATTTTCTCCTGTAATTTAATGTTTCAGAGAATGTCTCAGACTGTGCTCAGATTTAGTAAGACACAAACGTTTCCTATCAAAAGATATAGATTTCAATATAAACTCGAATGTTTCTCATCAAATTCTTCCAAGGCAAAAATATGGAATCTGCTATCCACATTCATTGTATAGTTCTGTATTCTTAATATATGTCCACAGTCATCTCATTTGCATTTATTTCTATTTCTCCAAAGGAAATTTAGACGAAACATCTGAGACGAAGTTGATACTCAACGAAACATAAGATTCCTGAGTAACTTCTGAATTTTTTTCTCCTCCTCTGGGTGGGTCTACAATCCTTTTAATATATATTTTTTTATGTTTCTTCTTTCCTTATTTAAGAGTTCACCAACTTGCAATGTACATTCAGAGAAATTTTATTCACAGCATGCGCTCCAGTGGTGAATTTATGTAGGAACATACAGTAGCTTCAAAGTAGTGACCTTTGGACTGCATTTCCCAAAAGCATTGTTAGCCTAAGTAGATCGTAGAAACAGTAAAAAATATATACAGATAAATAATATAAAGAATAAAGTCACAATAAGTGATCACTTGCTTGATGACAGCTAATTTTTCAGTTTAGTCCAATTCAAAATACTTATGTACCCATGAAATTTTTCAAATTATCTATGCTATCCGTGGTTTTCTTGACTACTACTTCCTCAGCTGTAATGAAATATTCTGTTACAGTTAACAGGGATAAATGTTAGTAAGGGTGTGTAGAAATGTAAAGTCTTATAACTGATGCAGGAGCTGAGCAAGTGTTTCTCTTTCCCTCATTAGTGCTGTTCAGAATGTCGGCATTGTCAAGATGTTTCACATGGTTGATCTTCTCCATGGTACATTAAAATAGCAAATTCTCATGTAAAGTTAAAATGTATTTAGCCCTCATAAAGTGAAATGAATGTAATAAGGTTGCTTCATTGCCTGACAGAAATGCATCAATCCAGAACGATGGATCGTTACACCCATAGTACTGAGTAGGTACAAGTTATAGATGGCAGCCTCTCTTGTGCTTTGTAATACATAAACCTTTATTCTGAGTAAACAAGAAAAAATCATACAAGCTAGATTCTTTTTAGCAGTGCGGAGGAGTAACTAAGTAACTGCTAGTGCTACTAACTCAAAGGGGTAGTTCACACAAAAGTGGAAATTCTGTCATTTACTTACGCTGATGTTGTTTCAAACCTATTTGACTTTTTCCATGGATCACAAAATTAAATGTTGGGATGTATGTTAGTCTCAGTCACCATTAACTTTCATTGATATTATCTGAAAATGTATTTCTTTCTGAGTATTTTTTTTTTCAATTATTTTTCTATAAAAATATCTAAACTTTACCAGAGACTATTTAGCAGAGACGGACTATTAAAATGTATGAGTCAAACCCCCCATATTAATTTTTACCAGTAGAATATGAGTCTAATTATATTAACTGCTATATTATATAATCGTTATGTTAAATATATTTAAATGTTGTCAGCTACTTTTTTGCTAAAGAGCAGCTTGAAGTGTAGATAGCTAGTTTTTCAAAAGAGTAGCTTGACTGTATTTTAACTACTCTAAATTATGAGTTGCTTGCAGCTTGACAAGTTACAGTTTTAAACCAGTCCCTGTAAGTTATATGAAGGTCCTTGTTTTTAGGCTTTATATTTGGAATAGAGAACAAAAGGCATAGGCATATAAGAATAGCACACTTTTTTTCATTTTGGTTATTGTTTAAAAAAATAAAAAATATTGTTGCTATTTTTCACCCTCATCCAGGGGCATGGCAATAACATTCTCTCTGTCAAGGCTGCGGAGTGAAAATATTGCGCAGGAGAGAGCAGTAACGATTTCAATAAGGCCTATCATCCCTCATTCCCAGTGTGGCTGAACTCTGAATGGGGACAGCTCTCAGAGGGATGGATATTAGAAAAGATGTGTCAAGGTTTCCTCTGCTGGTTCCCTGGAGCTCAGGAGCACAGAGAGCTGGACCGAGCAGGGGAATAGAGATGCAGGCGGAGGTGTGGTGTGGGGGGTGCATAACCCTTTCTCGCTTTAAAACAATAAAAGGCAATATCCATTTTGATGGGCTATTATAGACAGTTTCATATCTGAAACGTCTCAGTCAATATGGTACAATCTCGACTATGGCTTTAAATGGCAATAAAACAGCTTAGCCCACTGGTTTTGCTTTAGGACCCAGATTTTATATTGGACATAGTGGACACAAGTTGTCACCCAACATAGTACCAGAATTGTTTATCATGCAAAAGTAAACAAAAATATCCTTAAAATCAAACAGTGAAATGTATTAATGTTACTATGAACTGCATAGGCCCAAAACTATACAAATGTTTTATGCAAAATGAATTGAAATTTTATAGATGGAACAGAACAGCAAAAGAACAACAAAAATGTGATTCACCAGCCTAACATATGAAACAAACACTGGGCCAAATATTATATTAGTTACATACTGTATAATAAAGAAGTGTTACTATACACTTAAAAAATTGTTGGCCTATAAAATGTGTGTCATGTGATGACAAGTTTCATTCAAGTCAAATATTATTGAATTTAACTGAATCGAGATTAGGCTACACAAGCAAAATATTTTTAAGGTTTAGATCAGGTAAAAATTGTTCTTCCAGAATATATTGGAGAATATAATGATTAATGCGTCTTAAGTAAGAGAACTGTTTTCTTTGGCGTAAGCCCTGTTCTATAAATCAGCGATCAGATTTCCTCTCGAACCGTCAGATCCTGCCGGAAGACGATGACAACAGGGGAGAAGAGCTAAACAATTTCAGCAAGACGGGACCTAAACAGGTGGTGATAAGGTGGTGGTGGTTGAAAGCGATTAAGGACAAGGATAAAGGAGTATTTCTGATAGAACTATCACTTAGGCTTACATCTTCTTAAGGTAACAATTGGAGGTTACCCCTTTTTGTAGTATATAATGTAAAATAATTTATAATAGTCAATATATTATTTGCCATTTTACCAGGTGACTGGTGAACTCGCTCCAAATGGCTTGGAGTTTGATTGGGCGCACAACCACTGGCGTCAACAGCAGAAAATATTGGACGTGTTTTATCCTCCCTTTTAAAAGCCTTTTTATGTTGCTATCCTAACTATGCACAATTATATGGCTAGTTGCATTTTATTTCCATTTAATATTGTTTTTGATCTGCTTTCTGTGACCTTATAAGATGGTTTAAAAAAAATGTTCTTCTGATTAACAGTTTTTATTTTTATTTTATTCATACAATTAACAAAGAAAAGAAAAACATATATTAACAGAATCAACATTTAACCCCCACTATTAACTATTAACCCCCATCTCCATGCACCACTCTTAAAATGAGGGCGCTCCAGCTGACGTTCATCTCCTTAAAAATAAACAAAAATAACACTGGGTAGGACCCACATTTTTATGTCTTTACTCTGTATTTTAGGCAATGTGGCATATACAATGAAAAACATATATTAACAGAATCAACATTTAACCCCCACTATTAACTATTAACCCCCATCTCCATGCACCACTCTTAAAATGAGGGCGCTCCAGCTGACGTTCATCTCCTTAAAAATAAACAAAAATAACACTGGGTAGGACCCACATTTTTATGTCTTTACTCTGTATTTTAGGCAATGTGGCGGTCATCAATATAGGGGATATTGATGACCGCCACATTGCCTAAAATACAGAGTCTGGGGCAAAATGAAATTTAAGTGCCCAATACATCACGCATAAAACTGAACCTTCAACCAAAATTCTTGACATTTAAGATGTCATAACTTTACTTAATCGGTTAGCCAACATTTTTTACTATATTTTAACGTTTAGCTGGATCAGGGAAATTGTAAGTTAACTCTTATACTCGCTTGGATCTTTGTCCTTTTTAAGAATCAGACTGATCCGGACTTACGTCATGGTTTTCGGAAGCTTTCCAGTCTTTAATGATTCCATTTAAACTTCTTGCAAAAGTGGAGCCAATTATGTAGCATAAGATCTAAAACAAAACTCAGCGGCAAAGCCATCTGGCCCTGGAGCCTTGCCTGTAGTTTTAATATTCCCTTCCAACTCCACGAATTCTCACACTTTGGATTTTTGGTGAAAGAGACATAGACGTATGATCCGGCTCCTAAGAACCACCTTAAGTGCCTCCCAAGCCATGCCCATAGAGGATACTGAGGACCAGTTGGTCTACATATAAACATTGATTTCAGCCTTTAACATTTGTTGGAAATCAGGATTTTGTAAAAGGGATACATTAAAGCATCAACTATATGATTTCCTTTTCTCCATATGTGGCAACACCTCTAAAAACACCAGGGCGTGATCTGAGACTAAGATGTTTCCAACTGAGTAATCAACAACAGATGAAATGAGGGACTTAGATATAAAACAAAATCTATTGCAGTGTAAATCTTATGGATTGATAAAACAAATTCTAGTCCCTACCAAATGGGTTCAAAAGTCTCCAAATATCTGTATGACCAAGATTTCTACACATCATGTGAAGCGTCAGTGTTGCTCTAGTGGGCTTGCACACTTTAGCTTCAGTATGATCAAGGACTGAGTC
The DNA here is from genome assembly GCF_025860055.1 of Xyrauchen texanus. Lineage (NCBI taxonomy): Eukaryota > Metazoa > Chordata > Actinopteri > Cypriniformes > Catostomidae > Xyrauchen > Xyrauchen texanus. The sequence continues at coordinate 6,822,810 of NC_068297.1, forward strand.
GATCAAAAGATTAAAATCTCCTCCCAATATTATATCATGAGGGATGCCAGCGGCTTACAACATCCCTTCAAGATCTATAAAAAAGCCCTGATCATCAAAGCTAGATGCGTAAATATTAGCCAAAATAAGACTTTGCCCTGGAATTTCTGATAAAACAATAATGACTCTTCCTAATTTATCTTTAATCTATACGAGACATTTGAATTGTAGATGCTTTCTTATCAGTGTAATGACTCCCCTGCTCTTACTTGAGCCAGCACTAAAGAAAACATGTCAACCTCATATCTTCCCAATTTGTTCAACTTCCTGCAGAGAAAGGTGCGTTTCTTGAAGAAACACTATATTGTATTTCTTAAGAAGAGAAATACTCTTCCTTCTTTTTATGGGGGTGCCCCAACCCATTCACATTCCACATGGCGAGAGACAATCCACTCATATTAACGTTTGACATATGAGAAAACATTTATTGTGTGTCAAAAACAAAATTATAAAGACCACATTCCAACATTAGTGCAACAATCAAACCCCGAACTTCCCCCAGAACCAAACAAACAGAAAAAATAAAAAGGTGCGCATTAACCCAGCGCAGGACAGCACCAACTGTCGTCCATCCCTCTAAACTCATACAGTCCATTTACACCTACGGGAGCCCCGTGACAATGTTGCCGTCGGACTGCTCAAGTCCGGTTAATCTCCAGCCAATAGAGATTCAGCACAGAGCATGCAGGCTCATCCACAAATTGTCCCGAATGAATGTTACTCCACAAAACAAACTCCAGCCGCTAGGTGGAACCAGCACAAAAAGAAACAAAAAAGGTGCTCAGTTTCCTTGTCAGTCAAGTGAATGTACAGTGAGTCGGTCCACTCGGCTGCAACTTGAGTACCACAAAATAACTTACTCCATTGACTTATGAAAGACATAGCTTGCATGTGAAGGTTGTACAGCCATCTTTAGCATCTATTATAAAGTGACCTTCCGTTGATGTAAGACTTTCTTGCATTCCTTGAATCGATCACGTTTCTCTCTTGTCAAATTCACAAAGTCTGGGAAGAAGAAAATGCTGTGGTTCTTCCAAAAAAGCCTTCCTTTACTTTATCGGATGATCTCAGAAATTTGGCCAGAATTGATCTGATCCATCAGCGGATTGATGCTTGCTCGATTTCCAGCTTATGGCCTGTTATGTCAAGCAGATTCGGTAAGAGCCCGTCCAGGAATTTCACCATATCCTGACCCTTTTCGGCCTCAGGAATTCTGACAAATCGGACATTATTCCGCCAGCTAAGGTTCTCCATTTCCTCCAACTTCTCCCAGACAAGCTCCAAATCCACCTTGGTCACTAGCGGATTGGTTTAAAGTATTTTTAAAATTTTGGTTTGGGAAAATCTAGAAGTTTGTAGACTGACTTTAAGACACTTTGCTTTTGCACATTTTTGTAGCATATTTGGCAAAAAAAAAATTCTCCTCAGCTTTTGAAAATGTTTCTATATTGCAGAATATATTTACTGGACCAAAGGCTATATGCTGTCACAGACCCTTTTAATGGCTGTACACAAGAGAGAGAGAGAGAGAGAGAGAGAGAGAGAGAGAGAGAGAGAGAGAGAGAGAGAGAGAGAAAACGACTTCTGAATTATATGTTTTCCAGGAAGATTAATTTTGAAAGTCAAGTCAAGTCAATTTTATTTGTATAGCGCCTTTCACAACACACATCGTTTCAAAGCAGGCATCATCATCAGGCATTAACAGATGATAAAACTGTAATGTCTATAATGTTGATGAATCATCATTGTGTAATTAGATAAAATACAATTGTTAATCGTGTTTAAAAATAAGTAATTAAATAATAATTGTATTAATAACCCCAGTGAGCAAGCTGAAGGCGACTGTGGCAAGGAACACAAAACTACATAAGATGTTGATTAATGGAGAAAAATAACCTTGGGAGAAACCAGACACACTGTGGGGGCCAGTTCCCCTCTGGCTAACATCATGAATATAATGTAAATATTACTTATGTATAATTACAGTCATGGTTTAAAATTATTAAACTAAGTAAGTGTTAAGGGTCAGTGTTTAAACATCAATTTAGTTTGAACTGTAAGATTAATGACCAATGTCTTTGAAGTCCATTCTGGATTAACTGCAGAAGTTCACATAGATGCAATTGTCCTTGTTAATTGGCTGATGAAGGCTTTTGTTGGCAATTGTTAGTCTATGCATTCCATTTCAAGATCGTAGTCCATCAATAGACCGAGGTGATGCAGGCAGAGATCTGGGATGTGAAACGCAGATCAACCTGGCTGGTAATTTCAGTGAGGTTCGGTGTGGTCCATCCAAAATCCAAGGTTCAGACAATGGCATATGAAGTATCCCATGTCTTATGGTTGGAGTTGGCATCAGTTCATCCTCTGAAGTCCATCATCGTAGACTGAAGTGATGTTTGGCTGGTACCGGCTGCATTTAGTCATCATCATTAAGCGACACGTAGTAGTGGAGCCCAACGCGAAGCTGGATCCTGCCGGTTCTGGTAACCTCAGGATAGGAGTCCCGAGGTTGAGACAGGGAAACAAATAAAATAATATAAGCATAGATGCCATTCAATTTATTGCAGAGTTATAAATCATGATCAGTGTTTCTGGTTCCAGCAGACCCAACAAAAGCAGCCTAATTGTGGGTTGTAGGATAAATTAGGTGTATGCCTGGCTAAATAGATGAGTCTTTAGTCTAGACTTAAACTGAGGGAGTGTGTCTGCATCTTGAACTGTGTTAGGGAGACTATTCCATAGTTTAGGAGCCAAATATGAAAAGGATCTACCTCCTTTTGTGGATTTTGATATTCTAGGAACTATTAACAGGCCAGAATTTTGCGATCGTAATGAACGTGATGGAATATAGCGTGGTAGAAGGTCACTTAAGTACTGCGGAGCTAGACCATTCAAAGCTTTGTACATAGTTAACAGAATTTTAAAATTAATACGGAATTTAACAGGTAGCAATGTAACGATGATAAAATGGGGCTAATATGATCATATTTCTTGGTTCTCGTTAGCAATCTGGCTGCTGCATTTTGAAACAATTGAAGTTTATTTATTGATCTTGCTGGACATCATCTCAGTAATAGTCTTGAGGTCATGAATGCATTAATTAGTTTTTCGGCATCAGCAACAGAGAGCATGTGCCTTATTTTATCAATATTTCTTAGGTGGAAGTATGCTATTCTACAAACATTGGTAATTTGATTTTCAAAGGACAGATTGGTATCAAATGTAACACCTAAGTTCTTCGCTGTTGAAGATGATGTAACAGTACATCCATCGAGAGTCAAATTATATTGTAGTGGCTTATTTTTGAGTTTTTGGCCCAATAATTAGCACCTCTGTTTTGTCAGAATTGAGTAGAAGGAAATTTCTGGCCATCCAATCTTTTATTTCATTGATACACTCTGCTAATTTCGAGAATTGTGAAATCTCATCAGGTTTTAAAGAAATATAAAGTTGTGTATTGTCGGCATAGCAGTGGAAACTTATTCCACGATTCCTGATAATATCTCCCAGGGGAAGCATATACATGGAGAAAAGAAGAGGCCCTAAAACTGATCCCTGTGGCACTCCATATTTTACTTTCGTTTGGTTTGACAATTCCTCATTGACATAGACAAAGTTGTAGCGGTCTGCTAATTAGGACCTAAACCATGCTAATGCCAAAATAATTCTCTAGCCTATTCAAGAGAATGTCGTGATCTATCATGTTGAATGCAGCACTAAGATCGAAAAGCACTAGAAGAGAAATGCAGCCGTGATCAGATGATAAGAGCAAGTCATTTATAACTCTGATATGTGCAGTCTCTGTACTGTGATGAAGCCTAAATCCTGACTGAAATTCTTTGTATATACTATTTTTCTGTAGAAATGAACATATTTGGGAGGATACTACCTTTTGTAGTATTTTTGACATAAAACATTTTTGAGATTTGAAATTGGTCTATAATTAGCCAGTTCTCCAGGATCAAGTTGTGGCTTCTTAATAAGTGGTTTGATAACTGCCATTTTAAAGTTTCTTGTGACATGCCCAAAGCATAGCGAGGAGTTAATAATATTAAGAAGAGTTCTGAAATTACAGGAGATACCTCTTTTAAGACTAAGAATGGTTCACAATGACTCATGGATAAAACGGCAAAAGGAGGAGTTACCCTGCCCGGAGGAAGCCCGGGGCCCCCGTCTGGAGCCAGGCCCAGATGGAGGGCTCGTCGGCGAGCGCCTGGTGGCCAGGCTTGTCACGGAGCCCGGCCAGGCACAGCCCGAAGAAGCAACGTGGAACCCCCCTCTACGTCCCTTGGGCCCACCACCCATTGGAGGAACCGCAGGAGTCGGGTGCGCTGCCATATGGGTGGCAGTGAAGGCCGTGGGCCTCGACGGACCAGACCCGGGCAGCAAAGGCTTGCTCTGGGGACGTGGACTGTCACCTCACTGGGGGGGAAGGAGCCGGAACTAGTGAGGGAGGTGGAGCGTTACCAGTTGGATCTGGTGGGGCTTACATCGACGCACAGTTTTGGCTCTGGATCCGCGACTCCTGGATAGGGATGGACTCTATTCTTCTCTGGAGTTTCCCAGGGTGTGAGGCGACGGGCGGGTGTGGGGATACTCACGAGTCCCCGGCTGAGCCACTACGCTGGAGTTTACCCCGTGGACGAGAGGGTCGCTTCCCTACGCCTACGGGTTGTGGGGGAAAACTCTGACTGTTGTCTGTGCATATGCACCTAACAGCAGTTCAGAGTATTCGGCCTTCTTGGAGACCCTGAATGGAGTCCTGAATAGGGCCCCAGTAGGGGACTCCATAGTGATGCTGGGTGACTTCAACGCACACGTGGGAAATGACAGGGACACCTGGAAAGGCGTGATTGGGAGGAACGGCCTCCCTGATCTGAACTCAAGTGGATGTTTGTTATTAGACTTCTGTGCTAGTCATGGATTATCTATAACAAACACCATGTTCGAACATAAGGATGCTCATAAGTGTACATGGTACCAGAGCACCCTAGGCCAAGGTCGATGATCGATTTTGTAATCGTGGTCGCCGGATCTGAGGCCATATGTTTTGGACACTCGGTAAAGAGAGGGGCAGAGCTGTCAACCGATCACCATCTGGTGGTGAGTTGGGTCAGGGGAAAGACTCTGGACAGACCTGGGAAGCCCAAGCGAGTAGTGCGGGTGAACTGGGAACGCTTGGAGGAGGTCCCTGTCCACGAGATCTTCAACTCACACCTCCGGCGGAGCTTTTCAGGCATCCCCGCGGAGGTTGGGGACATTGAACCGAGTGGGCAATGTTCAAAGCTTCCATTGCCGGGCCGCTGTGGAGAGCTGCGGCCTCAAGGTTTTAGGTGCCGCAAGGGGTGGTAACCCTCGAACACCGTGGTGGACACTGGTGGTCAGGGAAGCCGTCCGACTGAAGAAAGAGGCCTTCCGGGATTTGTTGTCCCGGAGGTCTCCAGAGGCAGTTGCAAGGTACCGACAGGCCTGAAGGGCTGCGGCCTCGGCCTTGAGGGAGGCAAAGCAGTGGGTGTGGGAAAAGTTTGGAGAAGCCATGGAGAAGGACTTTCGGTCCGCACCAAAGTGCTTCTGGAAAACCGTCCACCACCTTAGGAGGGGGAAACGGGGAACCATTCAAGCTGTATACAGCAAAGATGGGACGCTGTTGACCTCAACCGAGGAGGTTATTGGGCGGTGGAAGGAACACTTTGAAGAACTCCTAAATCCCAACACGCCTCTATGGTAGAGGCAGAGCCAGAGGATGATGGGGGATCAGATTCTATTTCCCTGGGGAGGTCACTGAGGTAGTCAAACAACTCCGCGAGTGGCAAAGCCCCGGGATGGATGAGATCCCACCAGAAATGCTGAAAGCTTTGGATGTGGAGGGGTGTCATGGATGACACGCTCTTCAACATTAGCGTGGAAATCTGGGACAGTGCCTAAGGAGTGGCATAAACGGGGTGGTGGTTCCCTCTTCAAAAAGGGGATCAGAGAGTGTGTGCCAACTACAGGGGTATCACACTTCTCAGCCTCCCTGGTAAAGTTTACTCCAAGGTGCTGGAGAGGAGGGTTCGGCCGATTGTCGAACCCTCGGATTGAAGAGGAACAATGCGGTTTTCGTCCTGGCCGTGGAACGATGGACCAGATCTTTACTCTCGCAAGGATCCTGGAGGGGGCCTGGGAGTATGCCCATCCGGTCTACATGTGTTTTGTGGATCTGGAGAAGGCGTATGACCAGGTCCCCTGGGAGAGACTGTGGGAGGTGCTGCGGGAGTATGGGGTGGGGGGGGTCCCTTCTTAGAGCGATCCAATCCCTGTATGTCCAAAGCGAGAGCTGTGTCCGAGTCCTCGGCACGAAGTCGAGTTCAATCCATGTGGGGGTTGGTCTCCGCCAAGGCTGCGCTTTGTCACCAATCCTGTTTGTGATATTCATGGACAGGATATCGAGGCGTAGTCGGGGTGGGGAAGGTGTGCGGTTCGGTGGGCTGGGGATCTCATCGCTGCTTTTTGCAGATGATGTTGTCTTCATGTCATCATCGGTCCGTGACCTTCAGCTCTCACTGGATCGCTTGGCAGTCGAGTGTGAAGCAGCTGGGATGAGGATTAGCACCTCTAAATCTGAGGCCATGGTTCTCAGCAGGAAACCGATGGAGTGCGTACTCCAGGTAGGGAATGAGGTTTTGCCCCAAGTGAAGGAGTTCAAGTACCTCGGGTCTTGTTCACGAGTGAGGGGACAATGGAGCGGGAGGTTGGCCGGAGAATCGGGGCAGCGGGGGCGGTATTGCACTCGCTCTATTGCACCGTTGTCACAAAAAGAGAGCTGAGCCGAAAGGTAAAGCTCTCGATCTACCGGTCAGTTTTTGTTCCTACCCTCACCTATGGTTATGAAGGTTGGGTCATGACCGAAAGAACTAGGTCGCGAGTACAAGCGGCCGAAATGGGCTTCCTCAGAAGGGTGGCGGGCTTCTTCCTTAGAGATAGAGTGAGGAGCTCAGTCATCCGTGAGGAGCTCGGAGTAGAGCCGCTGCTCCTTTGCGTTGAAAGGAGTCAGTTGAGGTGGTTTGGGCATCTGGTAAGGATGCCCCCCTGGCCGCCTCCCTAGGGAGGTGTTTCAGGCACGTCCAGTTGGGAGGAGGCCTCGGAGAAGACCCAGGACTAGGTGGAGAGATTACATCTCCACACTGGCCTGGGAATGCCTCGGGGTTCCCCAGTCAGAGTTGGTTAATGTGGCTCGGGATAGGGAAGTTTGGGGCCCCCTGCTGGAGCAGCTGCCCCCGCGACCCGACTTCAGATAAGCGGTTGAAGATGGATGGATGGACCTCTTTTAAGAGCTTAGTTGGTATAGGATCTAACAAACATGTTGTGGCTTTTGATGTTTCGATAAGTTTTGTTCTTCATGACCTATTACAGAGAAGGATTGAAATTGCACGTTAGGAAAATTATTAGACACTGTTTTCTGAGGTACTATGACAGATGATTGCATAATTCACATTTTATTTCTGACATTTCAATTTTATCTGTAAAGAAATTCATGAAGTCATTACTCTTGTGCTGTTCTGTTGAGGCTTTATTCCTAACCAATTTAGCCATAGTACTGAATAAACATCTAGGATTGTTGTGGTTATTTTCTATGAGTTTACTAAAATATGCTGACCTGGCAGCTTTTAGTGCCTGTCTGTAGCTACAGACACTATCCTTCCATGCACCACGAAATACTTCTAATTTTGTATTTTTCCACATGTGCTCCATTTTCCATGAGTGTGATCATTGTTCCATGGTGCAGGGCTTATTTATTTAATTTTCTTTAATCGAAGTATGGTGACAATATCAAGGGTGCTAGAGAAGACTGCATTTATATTTTTTGTTATTTCATCAAGTTCTTCTGGGCTTTGGGGTTTATTGAGTGTATGATATAGATCTGGAAGATTATTAGTGAAGCTATCTTTAGTGGTCGAAAGAATAGTTCTACCTGAACGATAGCGTGGTGTAGATTGAGTAACATTAGCTGATTGCAGCATACAAGAGACAAGGTAATGATCCTACATGTCTTCGCTCTGCTGCAGAATTTCTATATTATCAGCATCAACTCCATATGACAGAATTAAATCTAGCGTATGATTATGGCGATGAGTTGGTCCTGTTACATTTTGTCTGACTCCAAGAGAGTTGAGAATATCGATAAATGCTAATCCCTATGTATCACGTCACCAACAATTAAAGCTCTATCTACAGTAAATACAAGATACCAAGAAAATCAGAATGATCCATTGTAGCAAAGACAAAAGACTATATCTGACGGTGTCACATTAAGCATTATTAGTTCAAAAGACTTACATTTATATCCTGTCCTCTGAGTAACACCAAAAACTTCACTGTAAATTGTAGGAACACCTTCTCCTCGACCCTTCAGACAAGGCTCATGTTTATAACAGTAACAGTAATTTAAACTAATATATTCATCTGGTTTAAGCCAGGTTTAAGTCAAACAGAGCACATCCAATCTATGATCAGTAATAATTTCATTAACAATTAGTGCTTTGGTAGAAAGAGATCTAATGTTTAGTAGCCCTATTTTTTTTTTTGTAGTTCGGGGAACAGAAACAGTCTCTAAGAGATATCTAGGTGATACAGTCTCTATATGTTGTAGTCAGTGTGACCTGTGTGACGGCTCAAGGCAGCTAGCAGACGTTCGGATTAACCAGTTTGTCTGCTTCCTGACCTGGGCCCCAGTTAGTCAAATGGGGGAGGCAAATTCCATTTCACTTGGAACATGATCCAGTTTGTTTGTAACATCATGCACCTTGCAGTGGACGGCCCCCAAGGGATGTTAAATACCTTGTGAAACCTTGAAAAAAAATATATAGCCTACACACTGACCTCTTTACTGTAAACTTTATAAAAGTTTACTTTTGATTACAACTGCTATATGCAGTTGACTTTATTGACATCCATGTGAACACTCAAATAAAATGCTTTTAAGCTCTATTTAAACATATTAGTTGCTTTATCCAATATTCAGCTCATATTATTTAGCAATTTTATCAATCTACAAAAAAGCACTAAATTTGTAGATCAACATCAATTTCTTGTTGATGTCCAGACACAGGGAGTACAGGTCATGCGCAGTGCCTTACTCTGTCTCTAACTGCAATATTCTCTGTTTTTGGTGTATGCTGACATAGCCATATATATATGTAAGTCACTCAATCCTGTATTTTGTCCCTGAACTCAGAGGGCCCTGGGGATTCAGAATTACAACATAGACACCTACGAATCAGTTTGTAGCTCCTTGATTGCCTGGCAGAGTATCACTAGGGTCAGTCTGTGACTTGCAGTTTATAACCTTAAAAACAGTATATTATGTTTTTTTAAGACCTCACGAAGACACTTGACAACTTAAGGGCAGTTTTCTGTCCTGTGTTGATGTATTTCCTGTTGAAACACGTTGTTTAATAAAAGTTTGTGTTGGATATACTCCCCCAGGCTTTATTTTATTCACAGCCATACAAGATTTGCTACTTGTTTTTCAGTTACAGATAGTACTATTGGGATGTACATTCTCATAAACACATAAATAATGTGTAAATCTCATTTGAAGGCTAAATGATTCTGGATTTAGAAGAAACAACTAGAATGGACTAAGTTACATAAGCAAACCAATTAAAAATATTTCAGGGCAATAAGACTTTCAGAGATATTGAAAACCCTGAGATTGCGTAGATGCATCCTTACCTGCATATTCCTGTCCAACTCCAGGGGTCACTGTTGCTCTTTAGTCTGTTTTTTCTCAGCCTGATATAGTGTTCTTGAGCAGTGGAGTGCATAACATGAAGCATTTATGAGAGAGAGAGAGAGAGAGAGAGAGAGAGAGAGAGAGAGAGAGAGGAGAGCAAGACTGTGATGATGCATTTCATAAGACCTGTAAAGAACAAGTAATTTTTTAATTTTAATTAAAGCTGTTTTACACAAACCAGGCATTTTAAAAGACTGATAAGGCACTAAAGGCAGATCAAGGATACATCATGGACTGTTACCCACAACAAGCCACCCTGGTTCTTTCGTCCAATAATAAGGAGAACTGGAAAAGCAGGAAATATATTCTTAAGAGAGTGTATTTTTCCTTGAAGGAGTTAAGCGTTAAGTTAAAAGTTGCATCTTTATTGGTTTTAGGTTGAGATAACAAGACTTTGTCTTTCACTCTGCCCCCAAAAATGAATCATTGCACAGCAATGGAGGCTGAAGAATCTTTAACAAGTGCATGTGTCTTTATCTAATTATGTAAACCCTCTGGCAACACAGCGCATCCAAAACTAAAAGCAGGCCATTTTGCCACGCTGATTTTATCTGTCACAATCTTTATCACATCCTGTCTCTCAAACAAACAACTTTTGAGTTTTTTTGGCTACCTGTGAAAACAGATTAGTTCAACCCTATTTGAACTTATTCCAGATATGGATCAAATATTGGTTCCAGCTGAATAAAGTTCATAAATTGTGTCAGATTTCTCTGAAAACAAGACTTAAAGGAATGTTCCGGGTGAAATACAAGTTAAACTCAGTCGACAACATTTGTGGCATAATGACGATAACCACAAAAATTTAGTTTGACTCATCCCTCCTTTACTTAAAAAAAAAGCAAAAATCGAGGTTGCATTGAGGCACTTACAAAGTGAATGTGGCCAATGTTTGGAGGGTTTAAAGGCAGAAATCTGAAGCTTATAATTGTATAAAAGTACTTACATTATTTCATCTCTTAAAACGCATGCATTATTTTAGAGAAAGTGTAATTTTTAAAGTTTTTTTGGGGTTTTAGGGTTTTTGACATTACATTATCATGGCAACAAAGTTGTAAAATTGGCTATAACTTTACACAGAAAAGGTTAGTAAGTAATGTTATCGCACAAAAATCATGTTAACAGGCATGTTGTTTATATCTTGTGGCTATGCTTTGAAAAAATTTGTATTTTAATGTTCAAAAATTGGCACCAAATTCACTTACATTGTAAGTGCCTCACTGTAAACCAGGTTTTTGCTTTTTTAAAGAAAAGGAGGGGCAAGTCAGTATGATGCTACAAATGCTGTTGATTGAGCTTAACCTGCATTGAAACCAGAACATTCCTTTAATACCCATTTTGATTGTCAAGATTTATATTTTTTCCCTTATTGTTTTCTAAGAATGTTTACATATTAATACTGGAAACAGGACATAGCTGAATACTGAATAAGAAATAAATATTTTAAGCTGTGTATTGACTCATGAAACCGTTTAAGATATGATTGTTCGGACCTTTGTTGGGAAGGAAATTTAGAGACCACCTGTGATTGAAAACCCCTGATTTATTCAATCGAAAATGATTCCAAAGATCACCTAAGATTCAACTTTCAGGTCCAGATGTCTCTTTAACTACCCATTTTCTTTTTCTTTATAAGTTTTCTTGTTGACAAATAACAACAATACCCCATTTTGTCATGTCTTTGCAAGTTTACTTCAAGGTTTCGAATCATTCAAGCATATAAAGTGATGCAAGAAAGGGAGCCTGGCAACTTTATTTGGTTTTGACAATGCTGTCTGGCCAGTTTCCTCAAAACAAGTTTGTGATTGTATTTTTCATTGTACCGAACCATTCTGCCTAAGCCTAAATAAAGGCAACTAAACCGTAAGAGTCCAGAGCTGTAAATCCAATGGTTCCTTCAATTCAATACAATCATGATTGCCACAATCATGCAGCAATTTTTGCTACATTCATATGAAATTATAAGCTTGAGTTACACTGTAGAAAAATACATTCAGTGTGAGTTTTGGATGATTATCAGAGCGATCATTTAGCAATCTATGTAACAATTCTGTTTTTTTCTGTTTAAAACATCCGAGGGTTGAGTTGGAGTCTCCGGATAGACACCAGCTCCCCCACTGGCTCTACCATTTAACGTTGTCAGAAGGAAAATACTTCTGGCATCACATTGACAATTTATCCCACCCTTACAAAGTGGAACTGCAGTGAACAGCAATAATATGTGCTCTTCACTCCATGAAAGAGGTTTAGTCTGAGGAGAACAGGCGGACATATCTGACAGAAAAGAAGAATAAAGGTTTTCATAGCGTTTTCTCCTCAACTGACACATTGTATTTATTACAATACATCTTAGCTGGTTCTTCATGTGTTGTGCTGTTACAGTTGTCACGTTTTTCAGTGCTAAAGCACTATATGTAAACACAATTCTTATGACGAGTGAAATCTTTTCTAAATAGCACAATAAAAACTTCCTTCAAAATATTCTTTGAATTATCTTAAAACCAAAGCATAAAAAAGCTTAAGCATTACAATGTAAACCTCTCTATATCATAGCAGGTCAAATTATTCCAATTCACTCTTTCGTTTAAAAGAAAAGTACACACAAAAATACAAATTCTGTCATAATTTACCCACCCTCATGTTGTTCCAAACCCATAAAAATGTTCCGCCATTGAAGACAAACATTTTTTTTTAGCAATTGCACTGGTCGCTAGTTTTGAAAACTGAATCAACCAATTCACTGAATTGGTGACTGAATTCACTGACTCCAAAGAATGATTAGTTCTAGAATCAAATATTGCTACTTCACTTGAATGTGCACGTGCACAAAAGAGGAGAATGTCAAGACTTTCAGTGAATAACAACTTTATGTTCATTCTGAATCTCACACAAATCAGTTGTATGACTTCTGAAGACTTGTAATATAGTGTATGAGTCATATGGACTACTTTTATGTTTGTCATTTTGGGGCTTGACAGACCCAGTCCTATTTCGCTTTATTTTAATTCAAAAGAATGGCCAGAATACTCTTCAAAAATTCACATTTTGTGTCCCACAGAATATTTAAAGTCATATAAGTTTGGAACCAAATTATGGTGCTTTCATTTTTGGTTGAACTATTTATTTAACAGACGCTCCGTATCTGTTTCGATTGTATTTTCATCATAAGTGCTGCTGATATTACTATGACTCACAGAACTGCCAGCTTCCTGCTGTAGACACAGGTGTGATGGTGTCATTGCTGCAATGGCCAGACTCCACATTGGCTCTGTGGGAAGTTAAAGATGAGTAGTTTTTATGATTTTTTTAGTTAAGATATTGCTTTTGTATAGAGACAAGGTAAAATAAGGGCAGACTGGTCAGACAACAGACCGTGCATGCATTAGCCTTGGGGGTTTGTTTGAGGTCACTTGTTTCCTTTCTTTTTTTTAAAGTTGTGCTTTGTTGAAGTGTGTAATTTTGTTTGATATTGCAACGCTTTCTCCTATTGCAATTTAATGTGCAGGGACAATTATAAATAAGCCATTCGTGGGATGACTTCCCCAAAAGTGTAAACACTGCATCTCTATGGTGCTTTCAAAACCTTGCTGTTTGTTTGAGTAGCTTGATATCATGTCAACTTTTGGCTCTACCAATGGTGTGAGTTTGGTGAAGGACTATCTGTTTGGCCAAGCACGTTCTTTCAAAATGAAAAATGTTGTCATACTCATCATCATGTCATTTCAAACTTATTCATAATTTTTCATTCTTACCTTGGAAAACAAAAGGAGATGTTTTTAGAATGCTCACAGTGCTCTTTTCCATAAAACAAAAGCATGTAGTGACCAAGGGCTGTTTTGATCTAAAAAGGACATAACAGTAGACCCATAAGCTATATTCACACTCTTCTAAATCAACTTGAGAGCTTTTAGCTTTGTTTGAGGAACACAATGACATTTAAGTCATAATTCACTGAGAATCTTAAAGGTGCAGTACGTAACAATTTTCATGTAATATTCGCCTTTTTTGCGAACTGTTTGTAATGCAACTTAAAAAATGTCTAGGTTTAATAATAGGCTATAATAGGCTTTCTTCCTAGGTAGCCTATTAAAGCCTGTAGACTGATTTTCTTTTGAAGAGAGCAGGTCGGTTTTACCGGGAAAATCCAAATTATGTTGTCGTTTACGCGTGCTCCCGAGAGAATCCTACTGAATCCTGTCTGGCTAAGCAGGAACGTGATCATGGTCGAGCGAAAACTAGAGTGAACATCGGCAGGGAATTTGATGCCTGGAGGGACCTTTGTTTGTTTTTGGGGATCAAAACCGACCCTGAATTGGTTGAGGTTTACCCAGCCTGAATCGGGCATGATTGGAGGAGGAGGGCATGGCCAGGCTGAGAGGATTCACGCCCGGCACTGAGTTACCCAATCAGCGGGAGAGAGATAAAAGGAGGAGCCGGGGACACCAGAGAGAGAGAGAGAGACACGTGGCAGTGTTTTGTGTGTGCGTGATGAATGAGAGACATGTCTGCCACAAATTTACAGTTTTTTTAACAGCATTTGTTAATCTTTGTCCATGTTAGTTTATAAAAATACAATTGTTCAGTGTTAATACATGTTAGTTCATCAAGTTATCAAGTGTTACTTTTGACACTTGATTTTTTAAATATATTAGTACATGTTGGAATTAACATGAACTAAGATTCAGTGTTGGGCAAGCTACTCAAAAATGAGTTTTGCATGTGCAAGTGTAACGGGAGCCAGCTGGTAGATAGCTGTGCAGTGTGTAAACCTCACTCTCCTGACCTCAAGAGGTGCACTAATGACTGGCACTAGAGACTGTAGCCTTTAACCTCCTTGTTAGAGCACCCGCCTCCCACGCCGGAGATGTCGGTTCGAGTCCCATTCGGAGAGGGGCGACCAGGACCGGTTACACAAGCACAACTATCATATTATTTGAAAAATTTAAATCTAGTTAAACCTCTTAATTCAGTAATAACTGTGGGTTTGAGATACTCCTCTTTTATAACATATTATTGTCTATTTGCACTCCAGTGTAAATAGCATCTGCCACACAGTGCAGCTGTTTGCACCCCAATAGTCTGGTGAAACCAGAGAAATAAACGGCAAACCAAACAACAGGTGTCGCTGCAGTGGTGTGGAGTGTAAAGTCAAAGTGTGAATGTGTAACATTATTTGCACTAGGGTTGGGGTGCAAATAATATCTGTCACTATTTGCACTGGGGTGTTTTTTCCCATGCACTTTACTGCTGTCAGTAATGACAGTCACTAAGCAATCCATTACACCAAATATGATGCACAATGTCATAGCTTTAAGGTGATTCACATTTAGAGGTGATCCAATTATCCTTTGACACTATATTCTAACAGATGCATTCAAAAAACATAAAGGTTCTTAAACACTGTTACTTTCTATGCCACTTTCAAGATTTAGCTGAATGTATTTTTGTATCTTTGACTGTGAATTTCATTTCACCAGCCTTACACAACAATTTGCACTAAAAAATATATTTTTTCTTCTTTTTTTTTCAGAGATGTTGTTGGCTGGGGGGCAGGAAGCAGAAAAAACATAATCTTTTAATATCTTCAATACAACACTCCTGGGATCAGGCCTGTAGCTTATTATTGAACCTTGACAACTGTTCATTTCTCTGGTAGAAGCTCATAGTGACATGACATTGTTGTCTTTATTCACACTTTTGTCTAACATGGCTACTCTTGTAGAATAGACATAATGATTTGTGTTTTTACAGAATGTGCCAGGGTTCTTGTACTCAAATACGGTTGCGAACACGACTCAGTATGCATCCAGTATTTGCTGGGAATTATTTCCCTGAAACATTTTAGCACCTGTGGTACTAGAGTCTATACACATCCTTTGCATTTTACGAACAAAACAAGTTGAAACATTTCAGATGTTGTGATTCAGAGGCTGTTTATCACATTATCGGTAGAAGACATTTCCTACTGTGACTTGGACTTAGGGTGTTGAACGCTCTGATATTTTTGTTGCTGTTATCTTGTTATTCTTGCAGTTTCTTTAAACATCAGAGAGAGGTTGCTAAGCATAGACTACAGTGGTCTGGTTTCAGAGGTAAAAATTAAGAAGATGTATTAGTGAGTCTAGCTGGGGATGTTCACCCTGCTGTCTGTATTGGTCCTATACCCCAGTGTAGTGACAGGTGACACTACACTGCACACTGAATGAGATGTTAAAACAAGATCCTTACTCTCTGTGGACATTTAAAAATCCCAGGGCACTTCTCGTAAAAGAGAAGGGGTGTAACCACGGTGTACTGGTCAAATTCCCCCATTGGTCCTTATCAATTCTTGGCCTCCTAATAATTCCCATCCATTAATTGGATCTATCACTCTACTATCACCTCTCCACCGATAGCTAGTGTGTGGTGAATGAATGGTGCACTATGGCTGCCGTCACATTATCTAGTTGGATGATGCACACTGGTGTTGGTTGAGTGGAACCCCCTGTTCACTATGTAAAGCACTTTGAATGTAGTATCAGAAAGTGCTATATAAGTGCATTAATGAATGAATGAATGAATGAATTAGTCTGAGTTAATTCAACTTTTAAAAACTGTGTTTAATAAGGGAATTCCTGCTGCAGTACTACAGTACTAGTGAATCCTAAAGAGGAAGATTCAACCATATATACATACATAGATGCCTCATTAGGCTGGTCAGATACATCAACTGCAGCACCACCATGGAACTGTCAATAAGCAGTGCTGTTTGATTGCAAGCGAATGGAGAAGAAGCATCAGGTCACTGCATAAACTGCTTTTGTGTGGAAACAGTTTATCATGTTATGTATTGACAGACTGGGTGCTAATTTTCATGTTTGCCATGATATACTCATTTGAAAAATATTTTAGAAGTGTCAAGTCAAATTTATTTGTATAGAGCTTTTTACAACAGAAATTGTTTCAAAGCAGCTGTTCAAAAAGTGAAGTCAGGTATTTTTATATCATTTAAAATTGTAAGGCAGGGTGCCAATGTGTTTGCATTCAAAGGCAAAGAGCAAATGTATGATCTTTGAGCAAATCACCAAACTAACTTTCTCGCAATTAGCAACTCTTGTGAGGCACCACACCCCACTGAGGGAAGACTGCAAATTCACACCTCATTGTCGCCCTCCCACATCTGTCCCATTCTCTCCTCTCTCCCCCATTCAGCTCAGAATCACCTAAGATCTGTATGTAACAAAAGTATATATCTGATGTATACAAATAATGTAACTAGTGTAACATGTTTGGAATCATTTAAAATGTCTCAGTGCATCTGGTATAGTGCTCTTATTCCCAGGTTTGTAAACTTAATGACAGCAAAGTTATAAGGTCTTTGCCAAATGCTTTATAATTCTGGAGGTCTGTCTCCATCCCTGCTTGTATGTTAATGAAGTATGTCCCCAGGACTTCCAAACCTAACCACTCCCAAAATCCCCTTTGTCCATGGTTTGGGTATTTAAGGAAAGGCGACACATTGCTCAGGGCTCTCTGTAATCAGACGATCCCAAACAGTTTACTGTTTGTAATTTATTTCAGGTCATTGCAATTCGAATTTCTTATGTTTTGATAAAATGTCTAACTTTGACTTATCAATGTCTAATTGGAATTGATGAATTGATTATGTTACCTGATCAATAAATTGTCAACATTTGATTTGATTCTGACTGACTCTGACATTGTATTTCCCAAACAGATTAAACGATTCGTATGTTACCGCAAGTCTGCGTCAGATTAGTGACGACTAGTATTTGGCATCGATTCAAGTGTACTTGGTTTGCAAAGACAAAAAGGGAATTTCCGTTTAGAACAGCAAACGCTGCTTGACCAATCTAAATCCGGGTGTGTCTTATCTCTGTTTTAATTTGATGTTTCTCCAGATAAGTGTACGTGGGAAACCACGCATGGCCAAACCAAAGCTATTATAAGAGAAGTTATGTTGGTCAACTTACATCTGTAATAGTGGCCGTGACCTCTACTGAAGAAAACGTTAAGTTACATTCAAGTGTATGCAATTCCATGGGGCTATACTGAAGTATCTTTGATTGTGTGAACGTGAACGTGACCGATCTCAGGTATATAGCAATTACCTCTGTTTGATGATCCAATACTGGCCGCTTGTGATCGTGAGACCCGCGGTGTAGAGAAAACACGCAAGGACCTCAAAGCGACATAGTTTCCTAATCTAAACGGGTAAAGTACAATTAAAGGAGTTAAAAGAATAATCAAACATTCGCTCACTTTTAATGATACTCAGATATCATTAAAAACCTTTTTCATTTATGGAGTCAGATGAACAAACGAGGTAATACATAAGAGAAAATGTATTTCATTTAATCTTGTTGTGTTGCGTAACAAGAAAGACAGTAACGCGCAGAGACCTTCACCCGTATTATTGGAGACCGCCATTGGACCGATAAACGGGCTTACAAAATATTGCCTATTGTTTTTGGAAAATCAGATAATCTGAGAGTTGGCTGGAAAAGACTCCAGACTGTTGCAGACTGTATCTGTTAATTTACTTTCATGTGTTGACAGAAAGTTCAAATATGGTGGATGCGCTGACATATCGCGGCCCATAGGAACAGATGCTAATGAGGTATCTACGTATACATGTCTATGGCTCCAACAATCCACTGCTCACTTCCATGATGCCCTGCGAATGACACAATCGAGCCAGTCTCCATTCACTCTTTAACTATGCATATACTGTATAGAAATATTTTGCAACAAACTTAAAATGTGTTGTTTCTATACCTAAATTCAACAACTTGAAGCAATAGGTTTACACATTATACTGCCATCTTTAAAACTGATAATTTGATGATAATTTGCAATGCTTCATGAGGTTGTAGTTTATTCCCTTAGTAAAAACATTAAGTACACAGATTTGTGCTCTTTGTCTTTTTGTAAAATGTTTCAAATAGCAGAAAAAGTGGGCTGGAGCTATTGTGCTCTGTTATAAAACAGATAGTTCTGGTCCTGGATGCTGATTGGTCAATGCAGAGTTCTGAATGCTATGAAGTATGGCACTTCAATTTGCTTATTGTAATAACGTTTTAATCTAAATTTGTATTTTAATTATGTGGTAGCCTATTTAATATAAGCAATAAAGCACTCAAGGCTGTTGTAAAACAACACACAGGGTGAACATAGTCACAACTGAAGAGCCAATGGATGCCCTTTGGTTGTTATTTGTGCCTTATTGTCTAGATTAAACTGCTTCACAAAGTCCAGCCCTAAAAACAACATAGACCTTGTTTTGCATAAAATTTACCTGGCAGCCAAACGAATAGCACTTTTTTTTAAAACACAATTTTACCAGCATTACCAGAATTATCCTGGTCTGTCTGGCCAGGTAAGATAACACACTTTCCCTTGTGTGACTAATCAGAATCTATGAACATTGTTTGCCAGGGTTAGTTAAATGTATTGTCACAGAAGTGCACTAGGCTAAATGATAACAAACAAATAAAAGCTTGTAAATGTCAAGGCACAAGATCCTCCTGGGCAATGTTGGCCACTCATTGTATCCCAAAGTACACTGGTTAACATGCAGTACAAACAAATACTCCAAGGGATAACAGAGAGAGAGTGCAAGAAACAAAATACTTGCTTCAAAGAGTCTGCATGGAGCACTTGACTCCACTGTTGTGCTCAATAAAAAGACAACATGCCGGAGTAGCTCCAAATTTTATGCATTATGCCTCATTGAAAGTTAAATGTTCAGGCATCTTAACTTTTAAATGTATCTTTTTACTGTTAGTTTAGAAAGTGTAAGATCTGTCTTTAACAATGAAGGTATAATTTTTTCAGGTTTAACTTAATTTACGTTTTTTTACTACATTATCAAATGCTTGTGCTTCCCCAGAGGACGATTTAATTGCTCTTTAATAGCTCAGGTTATTTATTGGAGATCTCTTTGTATCAAATGTTTCTCCTAAAATTTCTTAGAAGAAATAAAAATAGAACTATAAAACTGATGTAGAGCGCACAGCTCAGATAATTTGGTCTTGGAATCATTTGAATGAAATTATTTGTAAATATTTTGATCACAGATTTTGGACCATGTCTGAGACATTGTTGAGATCTCTTGACTACTATGGTCACTTTCTCAGGAGAAGGATTTGGGAAGCAGAAGAATTAAACAAAAGTCTCCTTTTGATCTCCATTTAATCTCATTGCTGCCTGAATATGCATGATTAGATATTCAGTTCAGTAGACGACAAAACAATATTGAGGTGGATCAGTTTGTACTTATACCACAAATTGGTATTATTTATTGGTGTGGTAGTGAACAGTAGACAATGCAAAATTTGATCATACTTACAACATGAATTTCTGAAAAATTATAGAATAACATTCAGGTAATGTATTGACGACAATGAAAATAAAGGCCAGATCAACTGACTTTGTAAACAGAGTTTGATTGAGTTGAATTTATTGTCTGTGATCATAGATGACCGTAAATGCTGTAATGCCTGTCTCCTTTTGTAACACCAGAATTGAGAAGCTCAGTGGCTCACTCAGGACCACGTAAACACTGGCTGTCTTTTTGTTCATCTGTATCATACTTAATCTGCAAACAAAAGCCTACATCCATAAGCTTCACAAACATAGATGAGCAGCAAAATGTCACTGAATCAAAAGCATTTGTCCAGCAGGATGTTTGATGAGGAATCTGCAGTGACCCTCACAACCCTGCACTGGAAGCACATCTAAATCTACTTGTGCTAGATTGTGTGTTTGGTCCATTTTTAAATTAAGCCTACAATGTTAGGGTGGTTTTCTTGATTGCTAATGAGAGAGGAATGGCAAAGAATCATTCAGGTCTTGGGACTGTCTGAGTTTCTTTCACCCTGTGAATTTTAGTTTCACAGTCCACAGTCATTGTACTGACTGTACTGTACTGCTGACAGTCTTATTTTATAATGAAAACACCCTAATTTACTTCAGCTATAATTTATCCCACTGGGGCCACTCTTTCCAACAGGGCTTCGGAGACAGAACACCAAAGCAAGTAAAATATCCATAAGCAAGAACTGTGTAAACAAAATGTAGTGTTTAGCTGAATAAATGACCTTGTCTGGAGGCTTAGTTTGTGGTTGGTGAGATATCTTAATAAGTAGATTTGTTATTCAAAAAGACAAGTCGTAGTCAGCCAATAACTTATTTTATGTAGTGAAATTGTGTACACTGTGGTAATGTGCAAGTGTAACCTTAAAGATCTATTTCAGCTTGATCTAATCCTTTAAAAATGTTTTTGGTGTAACCGAAATTACAGTATTCATGTTGACTATGCCTTGTTAAATATAATTTTTTTGACTTGAAATCTTCATCACATCAAGCACACACACACACACACACACACACATATATATATATATATATATATATATATATATATATATATATATATATATATATATGCAATGGGAGAGTGTGCGAATGTTTTAACTGTATTATACTGAACTTGCTCGAGCTGCGGCTGAATCCATAGGTGTGGGTCCGCATGGCATATGATGGTAGGCCACTAGATTCTTGTAAAAGTGATATATGATGCATTTAAGGAAACTCCCTATGCGAAAATGGCTGAATACTCGGTGTCACATGGTGTTAACAGTAAGAGACTACATTTTCATGAAAACAGTTCACGCTGCATATAAGCAAAAACTCACCCTGTGATACGAATGGGTTGAGTCGTTTAAAGTTGTTGTCATGAAATTAGAAGGCAGCGGAAACCGAGTGCCCAGATGAATACCGTAGTCTGATGTTATAACATGAAGCGTATGGTTTGGAGCTTTTTAGATGCAAAATGCGCAGAGCTCACCGCTCACACATCTGATCCTCGCGTGGCGTCACATGACCTTCAATGTAATCCTGTTTTAAGAATAGTGTAAACATGTGTTGCTCACTGTCCGGGGCGAAGGGCTCGAGGCTCGAGACTTGATGCGATTTCGAATACCCCCCCCAGAATAAATTAGTATTGATGGAATAAATAGGAGGAGATGGGGAGGTGGTGGATGCCGGAAACTCTCAGTGCTAAGTAGAGGTAAGCAGCAGTTAATATACTTTTACTCTGGCTGTGTAATTGGTTGGATTCAATTAATTTGGTCCTCCTGAACCTTGTTAATAAAACTACGTTAAGAGTTGAAATCCAATGATTCAGGCAAAGACTATCATCAGAATAGATGTTACAGATCATGCCTCCTCCTCCACGTGACCTTACCAACGAGCTTACGTCATCTCTCTCACGAGCGCGCATCACAGAGATATACAGATGTAAACATTTGTAGTTAAAAAGTAAATAAGTATTGTTTTATTTCTAAAAAATAATCAATCGTTTGGGTTCCAAGTAAGTTCAGAAGAACATAATTTGTCGTCTGGAGTCGTGTGGATTAATTTGAGGCACCCAAAATATGCATTTTGGAGAGTACATTCACTTGCATTTTTTAAAGGAGGAGGCCTGAAATTAAATTCAAAAAAATCTTAAATTCTGTTTTGATGAAGAAAGAAAGAAACATCTTGGATGGCCTAAGGGAGAGTAAATTATCAGCAAATTTAAATTTTTACTGGTGACTGTGTATGTTTCATGCTGTAGATTCAAAAGAACCGGCTCATAAGAGTCATTCATTTGCGGATTTCACTGCGCTGATTGGCTGTATGTTTTGCGCAGCTAATTTAGTTTTGGTGTAAAAGTGACACTGAATGGTAGCATAGAAAATCCTATCAGAGTTTTTAACACAGTGTTTTGTCAGTATCAGAGGAAGAATGCATGTTCGAGAACCATTAACTGAAGCGAAAGTAATGAACATCATTCCGTTCCAGAAATCAAGTAAGTAAACAAATAAGAGCTGGTTTTCTGTTCCCAAACCTAATAATAAGTAGGTATAAGTATCAGAGGAGGTCTTTGTTTCAATTATATGGAAGTATTACCTTAGTTATATGGATATAAAATGAAGGAGTAATAAGCAACACTGTAGTAACATGGTCTAATGCACTGTTTCTACAGGTTAAAACACTTTAATCACAATGCATTAAAATTTTTGTGGCCTCTGAAAGCCATGTCAATGGAAGCAGTACTCTGGCAGGGGAGAAATCTGCAGCATTTGAAGCGATGACACGGCACTGAAAATAGACCAGCTGAGAGTACGGTGCCTCCTGTGTGAGGGGAGAATTAGACTCCCTGCCTAATTGAGTGAGGTGTTTACTGCAAATTACAAAACAAGCTAATAATTCGATTCAGAATCCTCTTCCTCAGAGACAAACACAAGGAGACTTGTGCTTCTGAAGCTGAGAAAATAGCGGAGATCAGGGGTGGGGGCTGAATTGTGAGTTGGGGTAAGAAGTATGCAATAAGAATGGGCAAGTTGATCTTTAAGTATCTATACTTTGTTTTATAGAGAGGATCCATAGTCAAATAAAATATTGATCAACTAGTAATTTTAATATTTATTTAGCATGAAAATGAATGCATATCATGAGCTTTGATGTTAACAAAACTAACATCTTAGCAAATAGTTGTGTAGGAGAGAACTATTTCACCATTTCTGCTTATCGTAAATGGATAGTTCTTCCAAAAAAGTTAATTCTATTATCATTTACTCACCCTCATATTATTCAAAACCCATATGGTCTGCACTTATATAGCACCTTTTTTTTTAACCATAGCGGTTCCCAAAGCACTTTACACAGTATCCCATTCAACCAATCACACACACACACACACACACACACACACACACACACACACACACACACACACACACACACACACACACA
This sequence comes from Xyrauchen texanus, assembly GCF_025860055.1. NCBI lineage: Eukaryota > Metazoa > Chordata > Actinopteri > Cypriniformes > Catostomidae > Xyrauchen > Xyrauchen texanus. The sequence goes on from NC_068297.1 coordinate 6,846,430, forward strand.
CACACACACATGTTGTGTTTCCATGTTTTATGGGGACTTTCCATAGACATAATTGTTTTTATACTGTACAAACTTTATATTCTATCCCCTAAACCTAACCCTACCCCTAAACCTAACCCTCACAGAAAACTTTCTGCATTTTTACATTTTCAAAAAACAGAATTTAGTATGATATATAAGCTGTTTTCCTCATGGGGACTTGACATTTGACATGGGGACTTGACAAACCCGAAAAAACATTTCGGGTTTTACTATCCTTATGGGGACATTTGGTCCCCACAAAGTGATAAATACACACACACACACACACACACACACACACACACACACACACACACACACACACACACACACACACACACACACACACACACACACACACACACACACACACACACACACCAATAATGGCAGAGCAGCCATGCAAGGCGCTAGGCTGCCTTTGGGAGCAACTTGGGGTTCAGTTCATTCAACTTGGGGTCAGTGTCTTTTCCAATGACACTTCGGCATGTGGAGTCTTGTGGGCTGGGAATCGAACCGCCAACCCTGCGATTAGTGGCCAACCCTCTCTACCACCTGAGCCACTACCACCCATTTGTGACTTGGCCTGTGTGTATGGAATCACTCTGAGAGCAGGTGGATGGTCACTCAAGGCTTTCTCTTTTATTGGACCTGGGACAAACAGCAACAGATACGCGTCTCTGCTCCTCATCTTACAGCTTCACATTTTGATAGTGATCATATAGCGTTCAGAACACAAATAAGTTAATTACACACATTCACAATCTTGGTTTGATCTCTGTAAATATTACACATTTGACCCGACTGACAGGATCAGAATGACCACAGATTAATCAGATACATTCTTGTGTGACTTAAACATCGAACTTGTGTCTGCAGATGAACATAATTCATTTTAATAACAGAGCAATCATCAGAGCAACTTACCAACAGGGAGAGATATGAGGCTCTGCTGTGGATCACGTAACGCCACCCCACTATGTAACCTATGCAAAATATGCTGCTGCAACAACCAATGGTGAGATGTCCCAATCTTAGCATGAATTTAACAGTAATTTGAACACCGTTACACATATATATGACTTTCTTTGTACTTTAGAACACAAAAGGATGTTTAAGCAGTATTAATTAATATCAGGCCATGTCCGCAATAATCTGAAAATTTTATTTTAAAACAAGCCAATCTTTTCAGTTTCCTAACATCATCGTTTTCCAAAGTATGCAGTAATGGAGAGCGTTTTCAGAGGTCTCCATGTTCTGCGAAGTAAAAATGCTACTCCAGTGTGGATGAGATCTGCCTGTATACATAGCAAAATCAATGTGTTTCCAAATTAAAACAGATTAGTGTGGATGTGGCATCAGTCACCATTTACTTTCAGTGAACTTTTTTCCGTACATTGAAAGTGTGTGTTAACTCAGGCTGTCATTACACCTAACATTTCTTAACATTAGGAAATTTCCTAACATAAATCTACAGAAATGCTTAAAGACACAAATGGACACCTATCTCACAGTATACAATAAATGTGACTTTTATTTAAATGAGTTAGTGTGATGTTTGTTACAAGTTTATTTAAATAAAATGTTGTGAAAAAGATTGATAATGTTGTTATTGTTGGGTAAATGAAAACAAAAGTCAGGTAATTTACAGTTCAAAGCTTCAAAAGCTTTTCAATATGTTGTTAAATTGCTATACAATTATTTCTCAGAATAAAAATAAAAATCAGCATGTCAACCTGGTGTCTGATGGAAAAGAAAACAAGTGGTATAACCCATCCCTACCAAGCAATGGTCCTTTGCAGATGAAAGAAAGGGGAACATGCATAAGATCTGTCAGTGTGCATTTTTTGTAAGGACTAGGACTAGGCGTGTGGCCCCCACCCTGGCCTGTACACTCTCAAACACACACACATTGACACACTCAAACAATTATTTACCTTGTGCATGTGACAGCATGGGGCCACTGTTCTCTTTCTCGCCTTATCACCCCCAGGGGTCTCCATGACAGAGAGTGCAAATTGAGTTACTAATTTAGTATTGCTGTCAGCCTACCACACAGGGCCCTATAACTGTTGCCATGTAAAAACAACATGTTCTTATTTGCTGTTTCACATCATGGATACCAACCAAATTCATATTTGCTTTTATTGGCAATCCTAAAATATATGTGTCAGCATAGGATGATTTGATGCACCCATTGATCTGGCTTTCAACTTTTAGAGCATTGCACTAGCAATGCCAGTGTCTTAAACATTTTTGTGTTTACAAAAATAACAAAACAAAAACATACCTCAAATGTTCACTTAGGGGTGTACTCACTTTTGTTGCCAGCGGTTTAGACATTAATGGCTGTGTGTTGAGTTATTTTGAGGGGACAGCAAATTTACACTGTTATACAAGCTGTACACTCACTAATTTACATTGTAGCAAAGTGTAATTTCTTCAGTGTTGTCACATGAAAAATATAATCAAATATTTACAAAAATGTGAGGGGTGTACTCACTTTTGAGAGATACTGTATATCTTTATATCTATATCTATATACAGTATATATATTTTAGGGCTCTCAATCAACGGATTGTTTATTGAAATAATTACACGAATGACCAGTGAATTTTAACTTTTGCATTTACACATTTAGACATTTGCTGTATGAAAGACACAGTGTAAACACATTTGCCCTGTGAAAAAGTGCAGGGGACGAACTTTAGTTTTATTGAAAATGAGCGGGACACGTCCCTCGCATCCCCCGTGTATTCCATGCCCTTGCCGCATAGTGAATGCATCATAGTTTATTATATAGGGAAAGACTATATGTGAGTGAAAATTTGTGTTGCACTGCATGACGTAAAAAGTTCTTGTAATCTGATTTGCCATTTCAGACTGAGACACATTTCCAAAAATTTGATTTTAGTCAGATTTTAAATCACTTATGTGGATCAGGGTCCTATTGCACCAGTCATGCATAAATTACAAGATAGAGCAATTATAATGTACAGTAAATGGGCACTAAGTTACAATTTACGCAATACTAATTATTGTGTTTATGGAGTGTTGCACCATTATACTTAGGTAAATTGTACTATTACGTATAAACAAAATGTATTTTTCAAAATCCTCTGACCAACAGTAACGATTGGAATAAAAAAATAAAAATAATTAATTAATTAATGAAAAAATTTAGCAGTGGACATCTATGATAATGTTGATAATTACACTTGACTAGATTTACAAGAGAGAACATTATTTAGTTTAGACCTGTATGTCGAGCTGACCAAATGTGATTGGACCACCCAAAACACATCTTAATACCAGGTGTGAACAGGGTCAAAGGGTCAGTTTGTCCATACAATGCAATCCATAAGACTCCAATGATTTAATCAATGTCTTCTGAAGCGATCCAATCGGTTTTGGGTAAGAACAGACCAAAAAGTAACTCCTTTTTCACTGTACATCTTGTCATTGCATTCTCTAGCCATGATCATGATTTCAAGCTCGATTACACTTCCTAGTGCTTGACACATACGCAGAGCACTAGTCTCATACTTGGAAGTGTAATTGAGCTTTAAATCATGATCTCCAAGGAAACTGCTAATGTCAAGATTTATAGTGAAAATGGAGTCACATTTTGGCCTGTTCTCGCTTGAAACTGTTTGAATCGCTTCAGAAGTCAAGATTACCTTTATGCTTCTTTTACTATGTCCCTTTTGGAGCATGAAAATTTGGTCACGATTCACTTGCATTGTATGGACAAACAGACATCATATGTCCATTAAAATATTTTTGTTTGTGAACTGCGGAAAAAAGAAAGTCATACGAGTTTAAGATGACATAAGGGTGAGCAAATGATGAGCAAATTATTCGTTTTTGGTGAAGATTTCCTTTCAGCACTTACTTCGTTAAAAACTAGTAGTTACTACTAATCCCATAATTTTAATAAGTTTATAAAAACAGATTTGAGTCAGCCATGCTAAAAATCAGATTTTTGATGGCTGTCTATGCAAAGAATGCATTTTTTCCTTTAGCATTACTTTGCTAATATTTCTCTATTGTGCTAATATTTTAGATTTTCAAGATTAAGATTGTCCCTTACTGTTATTAATTTTCAGGCTCACTTTAGCTTTTCCATTTTCATCTAACAATTGGATACAGATTAATTTGCCAAAGTTTGTCTTGCTAACCAGCAAGAGAACTAGCTAGCGGTTTTTCATTGACAGGCTAATACATTTTTAAGGTCAGACGTTGGTTAAGGTTAGGTTTAGAGTATAAAAATACATTATATATAACAGATCCCTGATATGCTTTTGATTGCTTGCACACAATCCAAAAATGTCCTATCTTCCTTATGACTTTCTGTGCATTAATATTTTATCCGCAAAGGTATGAATGAGAAATGAGGCAGGGCTTATTACAAAGGTAGAGAACCAAACCCTCGATTACCAAACCAATTTACAAGAGCATATCATAAAGAAAAACAAAGTGAGGGTCTAAAAATATGCAATGTGAACATCAAAGAAAACTAATAAAGCAGATTACATTAGCCTTTTTTCGTAAACCTTTGTGAATGAGATCAAAATTCATGGAGCAGGAGAAGGGGTGTTGTATTCATTAGGAGAGCTTGCTTCCTGCTCTGTCTCTGCTTTGCTTCTGCTAAAGAGCATTTTTGAGTAGTTCATCCTCTTGATTGAACAACGAGCCAGAGATGGTCTGTTTGAGCAATTTGTGGAATTATCTCTTTCAGCCCTCATATTCTTCTGATATCTGATATTTGTTTACTTAACTACACTTGACAATTTATTGGCCCAACAGAAAATAATTTCTGAACCACAGCTAAAACCCCTATGATTGGCCATCTATAGTTTTTGTAGAATGAGTATTTAGATGAAGGTTTCATAGGCATTGGCAGCAAAATCAGGTGCCGTACTAGACTCAAATCCATTTAGTTGTTTACAGTCTGAACAGCAAAAAACACAAATATGATTGAAATGAAATGAGTTCAGGCATGCAACTTGGAACTGTGCAAGCTGATAGGTTCATTGAAATGATTATCTGTTTGCCAATCAGCTCGCTCACATGTGATACGTCGAGCTGCAGTGGGTGAAGGAGATCTGCTGCCTCCCAGGAACAAACTGAGGCACTTTTGCATAACGGGCTACATCAAGCCAAGGGGCTCATATGGTGAAAGCTGATAGGTGGTCTGATGTGTAATCGGGTTGCCAGTCAACTTGCGTACTCTCTCTTTGCCTAACATTTAAATATGGTCGGTTTGCAAGTAAGCTGGTTTCACTGTAGCGTGCTGCCAGCTTTCTCTGAAACCCTCCACCTCCCCAGCTCCACTGGTCTAGATCTGCAACATGGAGATTGTATTTATGTCTAATTGTGCAGATGTATGTCTGACATGCTTGATGCCGCATGTCTTGTGTTTTCTTATTTGTGCAGCAGCAGCAACAGCAGCTTGTCCACATGCTTAATTCACTATACTGTATACTGTTTGTTCTAGCAGTAGCAAGTTTCCATACTTCCTCTGCAGCATCAACAGCAGCATAGAAGATCTAGTCTGCCAGGATCAATATCCTATGTTACTGTCATACCCAGATTAACATGCTAAATACTTCAGAGAGTTGTCATTTTTACAAACAGAGCCATAATACATTTTTACAAACAGAACCATAATACATCTGTGTCTTTTAAATGTCTTTGGGAATGTGCTTTAATCTGAATGCTTAGATCGGATTTTAAGTAGTTTGTTCATCATTTGGGATGAGACTGTGACATCTGAATTCACTCACACATACCATTCACTATGTAATGAATCAAGAGCAAGTGATCAGTTTTGGACACAGCATATGCATGAAAATGTAAATGTCTTGCTGAAAAAAAAAAGGTGGTGAGCTAGTCGTTAGGCTGTTTTTTTTAGCTGGTTGTAGACGAGATTTGGGCACTGGTCAGGGAGGGTTGGGGAGTAACGGAATACGTATTTAAAATACTAAATATAAAACTGTTTTCCACTACAGTTACAATGTAAATCATTGGTAATTAGAATACAGTTACATTCAAAAAGTATTTTGATAACTGAAGAGATTAATTTTCATTTTATTGTCATTTGTTTCATTTAATATTTAGTCCTTTCTGATGGAAAAATGTTTACATATAAATGATGCGATCTAAAGTGCATTTGAACAGTGGTGAAACACTTTCTTATGATGTGTTACATTCACACGAGCAGACAGAGAAGTTAGCTTGAAGTAAGTTTGGAGCAGTATAGAAATAAATATAAAGAAATAAACCTGTGTAAATTGTCAGCTTTACGCTAAGCTAAAATAATATTTTTAGCTATTTTACATACACGTTACCAGGCACGATCATATTTTTTTTTAAATCAAGAAAATTCACGTTGGATCATAATTTCTTTTTTTTCTAGTAAGACCTTTGATATTAGGGCAAAAATTGTATTCTTGATAATCATTTTTGTATTGTTTTCCTGTAAAAATATCAATTAGATTTATCTTTACAACACTGCATAAGATATTTAGGTTTTTTAGAGAATGTATTTTTAACATAGTATTTTGTCAGAGTTTTTATACCCTAAACAAGTGAAAAACATCTACCAGTGCTGAAGAAGTAATACAAAGTATTTAGAATATGTTACTGCCCTTGAGTAATCTAACAGAATACATTACAAATTACATTTTACAGCATATATTCTGTTATCTGTTGTGGAATACATTTCAAAAGTAACCCTCCCAACCCTGTGCGCAGGTGGTTAATGGAGATCAGCTGGGCCAGCTTAAACCAACAAACCACCTTAGACCTTGTTTGTGACTATAAGATGTTTTTGGTAAAAAAAAAAAAAAAAAAAAAAACACATATGACTGTAGAAGAAGAAGAGGGTTTATGTTCCCAAAACTCAAGGTCGCTTTACAATTAGTTCATTTCAGAAATACATTTCATAACATGATAAACGATACAAGTTACATAAAGAAAAGAAAAGTTACTGAAAGTGTACTGCAAAGAGATACGTTTTCAGCTGGGTCTTGAAAGTGGATAGAGAGGAAATATTATGAAGAGGATGGGGTAATAGGTTCCATAGGTTAGGAGCAACAACACAGAATTACCTTCCACCTACAATGGACAATCGAGATCTAGGAACAGTGAAAAGGCCAAGTTCAGAAGATCTATGAGACCGAGTAGGCAAATAAAGGTGAAATAGATCAGACAGACTGTAAACAAGAACACATATGATCACATATATGTGTAAATGCTAATCTGTCCTTTATGCACCCCAGCAATACTGAAGTGCCACCCCACACCTGTCAATCAACCGCTGCAGTGAAACAAGAGTATAAACGTTGCTGGTTACGAGCGGTTTAAAAGGAAAAAAACATCTGAAAAATGTAAAAAAGTAGATACAAATACAAACACAAGAATTTAACGGATCTTCTTCAGTGTGTCTGAAATCAACATGAAGGGACTTATGAGAAGCACGGACATCTGCAGCTCAGGTTAATACAGGTAAACCACTAAAATAACGGATAATACTGCTCAAAATGTTGCTTTTGTGCTTGGAATACATTTATTTTCTGAATTTTTGTGCATGCAGTAACATTCTGACATAGTGATTGAAGTATGTCATCAAATCCAAATCCGATCCCAAGTGGTCACAGGAGATGCATTTAAGTGACCAGGTGTAAACCACATGTGATCAGATCACCCAAGACACATCTTAATACCAGGAGTAAATGGGGTCTTAGGCTTGTTAAATCTGCTTTTTTCTCAGCAGAATTGGCAGCAAAATAAAGAATTAAAATAAAATGTATATTGTTACAAAATAAAATATATATTGGTTACGGCGCATGATGGGGAGTTAAACAAGTACAATCAATAAAGTATTAATTCAAGTAGTCAAGTTAGTATTCATTTGACGGGAGTGGTCCTGAATGAAAATCGTGTTTTTGGAAATGTTGGTATCCCAGCCAGGCTAATATAGTTAGGCCCATTTGATGGTTTTATAGAGGTTATGATTACGTTTCAGCTGGTCAGGCAGGGAGACCAGCTGGCAGACTAAAACCATTTAAGACCAGCAAACCACTTAAGTCTGGCCTTTGGCAGTCACAGATGTCTGTGCTTGGAATCTCATGAGTTCTGATTTCAAATGGCCACCTGTGACTGTTATAACTGGGCCCCATAGAATCTAAAGGAATGGTTCATTCAAAAATGAAAATATTGTCATCATTTACTTTCCTTCTTGTTGTGCCAAACCTGTATTTCTTCCTGCTGTGGAACATAAAAGGAGAAATTAGAATGTTAGACTCAGTTAACATTCACTTTCATTGAATGAAAAAAAATGATGAGGGAGTTGATTTGTCACTATCTCTTCCACTGTTTTTATTTTATTATTTAGGTTGGAGACAACTGTATACAGACTTTTACACATCATTCTGGCTGAACGGTGGCTAGCTCACAGTCATTGCTCCAGTGTACATTAGTATTCAAGGCCTGAAGTCTCGGTGACTGTCTCGGAAGCTCCAGCTCCATGCCAATCTCTGATGACAGTAGAGATCTTCTGGAGAGTAACTAAGCCAAACACTCGCTCCACTCTAGCTTTTCTGGTGGGGATATCGTTCAAGGTTGATAGGAGCATACTAATATTTTTCAGATGCACCAAGTAGATTTCAATCTGCCTCAGTTTTTTTAAAGTGTAGAAAGCTATTTACTTCAGTCATGCTTGGAGAGCAGCAGGCTGCTTCTGCCGCTCCCAGAAGTGTCTGAGTGTTAACCAAGTGAAAATATTCATTTGATATAATTACCCACTGCAGTCTCACAAACTTTCTGCCATTCATTTTGAACCAGTGGCTCTCAGAAGATTACACCCCTCTGTGCTCTTTCTTTGTTCCAGGCTAGCACAGACGAGGCAGGAAATTTTAGCCATTTCAGCAAGTCGATTTTTTTTAACCATTTGGCAAGTCTTTAAAAAATAATAGGAGAGATTTCCATAGCAGACTGATGATTAGCATTTAGCACTGTGCAGAGAATACTGAACCTTAAGGTGCTTTCACACACATGCTTTTTGAGTCCATTTGTGTCAGAGGTCTGTTTGTTTGGTTTGTGTGTGAATGCTGTTTTCTGAAACAGAAAACCCCAAAAAACAGAATAGTGTCGGTTTCTCATAACACTCATTGGCAACATGCTACAATCTCAAATTAATCTCAGCATACAATACAGTCCAATCCATTTGTCAATCATTATATACATACAGTATTTATATAACTGTCTAGTCATAATCATGTCTCTCAGACAAGGTTGTTACTAATTATCGTGTTTATGTCAGAAGTGTTATTAAAATTCAAGAAATGGTTTCAGATGATAATTTCAGTCCCTTTTAATAATTATGGACATCTATAAAAGCAATTGACTGGCAGTAAAAGTTAAAAAGACAAGAAAGGTCTAAGCTAATTAATGCACTGCAGAAAAGTGTAATCAATAATGGAATTCAGGTGTTTTAGGAATAGAGTAAAACTGCTCTGAGTATGGAGTCAGTAGTTATAGTTTGCTGTCTCTGGAGCATGTTGATGTGTTATGTCACTTAATCTTGTGCCATTGCCTTGATTTTTGAATACGTGACAATATAATCCTCAAACAGATCTATATTCAGTGTGCCTTAAAAGTAATAATTCATCATATAAATCAAACATGTAGCTATTATATGGCTTTAGAAGACTTGGAATGTAGTGCAACGAGTTGTATGGACTACATTTATGATACCTTTATGGTTTTGCTACTTTTTGGAGCATAGCAGTATAGTTCACTATTCACTTTCATGTATGGAATATAACAGCTCAGATATTTGGACTAACACCCTTTTGTGTTTTGTGGAAGAAAGATGATAATATGGCTTTTCATTCAGCGAATTTTCATTTTTGGGTGAACTATCCCTTTAAGGGCTAAAGCTGCTCATATCATTTTTGGAAATGTTTTTCCTATACCTTTCTGAATGGCTACAAATATGCAAAAAAAAAAAAACCTGGTATGTAAAATGGTCTGCCCTTATATAGCACCTTTTTAACCTTAACGGTATTCAAAGCGCTTTACACTGTGACTCATTCACCCATTCACACACACATTCATACACCAATGGCAGCAGAGCTGCTATGTAAGGTGCTAGCCTGCCATTGGGAGCAACTTGGGGTTCAGTGTCTTGCCCAAGGACACTTCAGCATGTAGAGTCGTGTGGGGTAGGATTCGAACCACCAACCCTGCAATTAGTGGCCGACCTGCTCTAACATCTGAGCCACAGCCACCCTATGTTAGGTACACAGTAACAAATTGGAATGGAAGAAGAACGGATATTTTATTCTGATGGGGAAATGATACTTAAAGGCATTGCATTTCTGGCAAAATAATGCAAAGAACGTATTGACGTATTTGCTGAATAACCTCGAGATGACAGATAAACTCTTTCTAAATGATCTTCTGTAAAAGATTATTATAATTTTTTTTAACTAGCATCTGCTAAATTCCCAGTTGAACACGTAACAAGTGTGAGCTGGTAAGTATTCTCATATTTTCAATAAGCATGAACCAAAACTTTATATTTTCAAAATCGAGTAGTCGGTGGGTTGGCAGTACAACTAAAATGTGATCTCCGTGATTTGGACCGTGGCATGATTGCTGGTGCCAGATGGGCTGATTTGGGTATTTCTGAAACTGCTGATCACCTGGGATTTTCACGCAAAACAGAGTTCACTGAAATTGTGGCTGTTAAACTGTAAACGAGCTGAAAGGGGTAACATTTGCTCAATATTTAAATTCACATGACATCTTAAAAATGGTGGAGCATCAAAAATAACATTGTGAGACATGATGCAGTGGTCAAATACCTTCATCTAAATGTGTATGATTATAGCGGCAGTGCTTTAAAGGAATTCAGTTTGAAAAAACATCTTCTCTGAGAGGGTGTAAACTGTCTAACACCACACTATCAGTATTTTATTGAAATATAATTAATTTCATAGTTCACCCAATGAAAATCTGTCATCATCATCCTCATGTTCTAAATCTGTATGACTTTCATTCTTCTTTGAATACAAAATTAGATGTCAAGAACACCATCAATATGAATATTAAAACATATATAGGACATCAAGATAAACTAGTCCATCATCATGACCCATCCCTAATTATGGTTACATTTAGCAGACATCAAATCTTATCAAATGACAGCAAATCTGCTGTTTAATAAAAGCATTTTATGAAGCTTTCCTCTTCAACAGATCAAAATGAAATGGTGTAATGGCTCAAAATGAAAGATAGTCTTTCATTTTCATGAACATAACAACCAAAGGAAAATGGCTGTCAAAAAAGATCAATTATGTTACCTAGTGAGGAGATGTCAAAGATTTAGCAGCTCAGGCAAACATCGTTTGATACTACGAGATAGAGCAAATAGCCCCTGAGATCACTCAACCTGATAGTGGAAAGACAACATGTCAGACTGAGATGTCCATATGAAGACAATCCCTTATCCTGAAAAAAACAAACAAAAAAAAAAACATGAGAAAAGACTGGCTCTTCAGAGTCCCAGTATGCTCTTCACCGCAAATTGGTGTCCATCTGTCTTGGCAACCTCCCACATCTGGTATGATAGAAGCAATCTGTGGCAAGTGCGTGTCTGTGCATGTGTATATGTTTCCAAGTCTTTGTGTTTGTCAAGACAGATGTCTCGATGTCACTCTGTATTTCCTCACTTCTTCCCTGGTCCTGTCTCTGACTCAGAGAGCTGTAAAGATCATGGGATTTGACTGACCCTCAGTGTCTTTTGAGTAACAAGATCTGTTTGTCTAGTCAATGAGTCATTGCGACATGGATGGTTAATATGCAGGTCAGTGATACTCTTGAAGCCTCAGAGAAGAAAAAGGTCAACAATAAATGCAACCTGGGTTATCAGACTTATCAGACAGGCCGTTCAGAACGAAAGTGTTCTTTCACTAAAAAGACAATACCTAGCGCAATGAAACAACATAAAGCAGGTTTCTTGAGAAGCATTTTTAAAAGCTGAATTTCCGTTTAACTTGACTTGAGGTCTAAAAATTTGGAAAAACAGCACAGATGGATGCAAAAATGCATTGGTGTGAACAGCCCCTTAGACTGAGCATTCTAGTCATATTTTTCACATTTGTTTTGATGACATGATCCGAAACGGAGTTCGATTTTTTAAGTGGAATATTAAAAGAGAAATATTAAAAGACCATTTATGAAGCTCTTGTAATACAACAACAGTTTGTAGTGGCCACAGCTGTCAAGCTCAAAATAGTCCATATGACCTGGGTTTGTATCATACTTAGGGGCCGTTGAGATGAAACATTTGCTTGCATTAAAAAATAAATAAATGCAGCGCATAAAATACAACAGAACCACACAGGTTAAAGATGTCAGTCTAGCGCATGTTTACATGGAATAACACTGAAAAAAACTGTGGAGACAGACATTGGCATTACACTTAAAGGAATAAGTTATCAACAATTTTTCAATACTTTTCAATAATCTTGTCATCTCTTGAAGCTTAAATTTAGCCCATGTTCACATCCAGTATTCCAATAATTGTGGGCACTGTTTGGTTACTACAATATATGCACACATTTTTATTTTTATTTTTATTGTAGTCTCTTGGTCTCTGTAAACTGTTGTTGTATGGCAAGAGCTGTGTAACAATTCTTGAAAGGGTTGAGTAAATAATAACAGAACTTTCATTTCTGGGTGAACCATTTTTTTTTTAACTATGAGTCATTAGCTGATTAAGAACATCCTTGAAAGACCAGAGGTATAGGAGGAATGCAGTCTGGTGTATCAAAGAAACTTGAAACCAGGACGTTCAATTCCTGTAGCGTATCTGTATGTCACTGTCGCATTTGAAAAGCCTAAGGCTAATGCTGATTTAATGTCGCCCACGCTGTCCTGCCCCCATTCTCATCAAATTAGTCAGCACCTCCTGACTGCAAGTCAGTCCACAGAGGAAGTCAATGAGCATGCACATCACAACATTGTTTTAAGACGATTTGACAAATTCTTTTGACTTGTGACATGTAAGCTTGTACCTTCTACATGGATAACTTGAAGAACAGTTAGGGATATTTCACTCAAAAATGAACATTCTGTCATTACTAACCCTTACGTTGTTCCAAAGCTGCATGACTGTCTTTCTTTCTTTGAACACAGAAGAAGATGCTTGGCAGAATGTTAACCTCAGTCACCATTCACTTTCATTGCATCTTTATGTCCAAACACAGAAAGGGCTGTCCTTTTGCCAAACATGTTATTTTGTGTTCCACATTCTTTACATGTATTACTTTAACAAATATTTCCATTCCTTACATGAATCACAGTTGGGATTTTAACCTCTGGAAGAGCATGGTGGTACTAACGCCAAGGTTGCGGGTTTGATTGATCCCCCAGAACACAAACTGATAAAAGGCATATGTTCGATTGCACTGTAAGTTGCTTTGGACAATAGCACTTGCCAAATATATTCAAATTTAAAATATCTGGGTTATGGTTAAAACTTTTATACTAAAGGCTTGTGTTAGTGAGTCATCGGGATTGATCCAGACAGTGGATAGTTTGAGATGGAGGGGATATGATGGCTCTTTGTCCAGAACATTTCAATTACTACCCTTCGGAAGCACTAATGTAGTAAGATAAGAAGGTCAGCAAACAGCCCTTATCACGTAATTGACTGATGGGCAGTTGAATTCACAGAGGAATCTAATCTTTCCCCTCCATAGTCAAAACCTTCAGCCTTACTCTTGAGTCTGTTCAAAATAGTGGCACATTCCGTGGAAGGCAAACACATTAAATACTCCATGAAATCAGAATTGTTGCGTTTTGTCCATATATCTTTTAATTTTGAAGCTGTTATATGCACGTGCACTTCTAAACGTTGACAAAATTAACTCTAGTGGATTTAAACTTTTAAATGCAACAGTTCTTCTCTTCTGGGAAAATGGACAAAAAAAATCACATTGCACTATACAGATTTTTGTCCAATAAGATGCTCTTTAGAATGAGAATGGCCGTCCTCATAATTCCACCTGGAACTGACTCACTAGCAAGTATTAAATTATGAGCAAAAGCCTATTGGCTATTTTCATTTATTTATGTTATACAGTTGAAGTCAGAAGTTTACATACACTTAGGTTGAAGTCATAAAAACAACTTTTTTAACCACTCCACAGATTTTATTTTAGCAAGATATAGTTTTGGCAAGTGCTTTAGGTGATCTAGTTTGTGCATGACATGAGTAATTTTCCAACAATTGTTTACAGACAGCTTGTTTAACTTTTAATTGACATTATCACAATTCCAGTGGGTCAGATGTTTATAAACAATAAGGTAACTGTGCCTTTTAGCAGCTTAGAAAATTCCAGAAAATTATGTTAAGCTAATATAGCATCTGATAGGCTAATTGGAGACAATTGTAGGTGTACCTGTGGATTTATTTTAAGGCCTATCTTCCAACTCATTGCCTCTTTGCTTGACATTATGGGAGAATCAAAAGAAATCAGTCAAGACCTCAGAAAAATAAAATTGTGGACCTCCACAAGTCTGGCTTATCTTTGGGAGCATTTTCCAAACACCTGAAGGTACCACATTCATCAGTACAAATAATAGTACTTAAGTATAAACACCATGGGACATGCAGCCATCATACCGAAGGAGACGCATTCTGTCTCCTAGAGATGAGTGTAAAGTGCATATCAATCCCAGAACAATAGAAAAGGACCTTGTGTAGATGCTGGAGGAAACAGGTAGACAAGTATCTATATCCACAGTAAAACGAGGTCTATATTCATATAACCTGAAAGGCTGCGGCAACACGTTGTGGTGGGGCTTTGCTGCAAGAGGGACTGGTGCACTTCACAAAATAGATGGCACCATGAGGAAGGAAAATTATGTGGATATATTAAAGCAACATTTCAAGACATCAGCCTGGAAGTTAAAGCTTGGCCGCTAATTGGTCTTCCAAATGGACAATGACCTCAAGCATACATCCAACATTGTGGCAAAATAAAAGGACAACAAAGTCAAGGTATTGGAGTTGCCATCAAATGAGAGAATTATTTATTTCAGCTTTTATTTCTTTTATCACATTCCCAGTCAGTCAGAATGTTCTTAAAATGTTCTGGACAGGCAAGAGCTTGATGAGGAAGAGAAAACAATGTATAAGGGATGTGGTTGAGAAATGGATATTTGATGTCATATATGGGGTGAAATATGGATTCACTGTATAAAACAGATATATTGGACATGGACAAGAAAGTAAATGCTGTATACTGTAGGTCATGGACACAGCCAGCTGATGTCAGTGCAGTTGCTTTCTCCCAAAGACCATATCAGAACATATTCTTCCTTGTGAAATATGCTCTTTAGAGAATTATTCTGTCAGATGTAAAGATTGCCATTAGAAAAGCTGCAGGTCCCCTGCCTTGGCCAGAGACTGCAAGATTATCATCTCCCTTTTTCCTTTCAAATTCTTAAATGAACCCCAAGTCTTTAGCTTTAGACTCTTTACATAATGGGTGAATTGTGGAACAATGTGAACAATTTCTTGAAAATGAAATTGAAAATGATAAAAAAAAGAAATGCTCTCACACCGTTCTTCATGACCATTGTCAATACAGTACCTGGATATTTAGTCCATTTTTTATAACCCAACCCCCCCCATGCTAGTACACTTGATATCCACTATACTTCTCTATAGATGAAAGCTACATCTGGTTGCCTTTCCAGGTGATTGACTTGTTGTTTTCCCCTCTTTTTTCCATTACGTACGTGTATCACTTTATTACAAAAATAAAATATTAACATTTTCAAGAGGTGTGAATACCATGTCAGCACATACACAGCCATGCAGACATGAGAAAATAACTTTTAATTATGTATATCATCTGATAAATACCAGAGTACCACAGTCCATTAGCTTGTTAGTAAACTGATAACTATTAAAATGGTTTGAAATTCACTCTGCTTTGCCTCACAGCTGGAAAGTCATGGTGTAAACTCAAGGTTGTGGTTATATGAGGCCTCCCTCTAATTAGTCAAATGAGGGTTGTTTTCATGAATGAACGAATAGTTAATGGATCTTGGAAAATAAATATTTGCTGAAATTCAGAGCCTTTAACACTCTTAAGTGGAAAATAGAACAAACTGTGTTGTGCGTAGCCAATATCTCAGTGCATAAGCTCACAATACAGAAAAGGATCGATGAGTGGTTAAGGTGTTGGAAGTTAGTTCCAGTGAACACATGTCCTTGTGGGTTCGAACCCTACTCCTGGTAGCTGTGCTGAGGTTTTCAGGTTAAAGAAATAGTTCACCCAAAACTGAAAATTCTCCTGTTATTGACTCACCCTCATGATATCCCAGGTGTGTATTACTTTCTTTCTTTACCAGAAAACATTTGAAGGAAAATGGAAATATTTCTTTGCTCAGTAGCTCACTTAATATTACAAAGCAGTTGGGACAGTGGTGCCAGAAAGGGGGTTGTTTAAATTATTAAGATATACAAAATTGTATTAACAACAATTTCAATAGCACACTAACTGGATGTTTTTTTTTGCATAAAACAATGTTCTCATTTCACACTTGCAGTAAGTTACTTATTACTTACTACTGCAGTCAAAATAAATGGAAAGACAACTTTATATTATTTGCATATCCTTTCTCAAACAGCCATCATGCACTGTGGTGGTGGAGATGGTCCCACTTATCCTGTTAGATCGTGCATGGTGGTATAAGACCCTCGTTATACATATATGACCTCTGTGGAAGGGCGGGCCGGGTGGTGATTCTACACACCCGGTCCCTTATCAGGCTAATCAAGCCTCCGAGAGGGATAAAGGCAAACTGCAGAAGATGGTGCAGGAGAGAGAGATCATTTACGGGCATGTCTGTCATGTGTGTGTTTGTGTCTTTTGTTTAAGTTTCTCATTAAACTATTAGTTATATTGTCAATCCGATTCTCGCCTCCTCCTTACCCATCTATATCGCTTTACAACCTCATATCTGTCACAGTGATTGTACTATGGAAAGTAAAAACAGCCCTATGTGATCGGAGTTTGTGCAATTCCTGCAATTCAGTAGCTACATTGAAACAAGTCTGATACACAAAAGTTCATGGCACAGGCTGGTTTCAAACCTGCGTTTCCTGGGTAAGCACCACAGCTCAATGTGTTTCTGCTTGTACTGGCCCATAGAAAAGTCTCTGGATATGATTGGCAGTTTATTCTTTTATTGAAGATAATGCCCAAGTCACCATTAAATCAAGTACAGTTTTCGTCTATGTCAGCAGTGATGATTCCCCAGCCCAAAGAGCTCTTAAGAATCCTCATGTTACATTCATTAGAAATGCTAATTAGGAGTGGGCTAGAGGATTTCATTGGGTTCAATTCTCCTATGTCCGGATCATGTACCTCCCTAGAGGACTGACTCGCACACGGCCCTGAATGCACTTCACAACCCTGTTTCTTGCTATATAACATTCTACATAATCAATAGAAATGCTCTCAGAGTTGATGCTAAGATTCTCAAGGACATGATAATTATTTAAATACCACGGTTTTATTGATTGATCCATGTGGACACCTGAGAAAGCTGGCAGCTTCCTGCTTCTATGATTGGAATGATTAGCAGCCAGGATTTAATCCTTATAGATGGATGTTTCAGTGGGCACTTTTGGCCTTGTGGACTTTTAGAAAATAAACTAAAACTTTTTACACTAGTTTAATTGCTTCATCCATTATCAATGTCCAACTGTGTACATGCATCATTTTGATAATTTTTCTGAAATGTCCTCAATCTCATAGTTGATTTTAAGCACACTCAAATTTATATTCACTCACTTAAAATGAACCAATGTAACAATTCTTAAAATTGTCTTCTCCACAACTTAACTTTCATTGTATGCAATCAATTTAAGTTTGTAAAATGGAGATTCAATTAATCCAGCTGTGTTGGGACAACTTGCATACATTTTGTTGGCCATAACTAGATGTACATGTGATGTCAGGTTCCCAGCATGCACTGTAGTAGGAGTAAAGACTGCTAATGTCTTAAGATTTGATTTAGCTTTTGTTGTTATTGTGTTTGCTGTACCTTCAGGTTTTGTGTGTGAGTGCAACTATTTCCAAATATATGACTGTTGAGAGTCATCGTTATTGAGACATGTTGGATGTGTGTTGGATGTTAAGAACCCAGCATGACTGGTTAGAAATGTTGATTTAAAACTTGCTGAGTTCACAGCTTTTTACACTTACAACAACAAATGTTTTACAAAAAAAATAAAATAAATGGAAATGGTATAAATTAAGTTGCCTCAACGAAATTACAATGATGACTTTGACAAATGTTAATCTAGTAGATCAATTTGTTCGTACAAAATATACTCAGAATCCATCCATCCATCCATCCATCGTCAACCGCTTATCCTGTGTACAGGGTCGCGGGGGGCTGGAGCCTATCCCAGCTAACATTGGGCGAAAGGCGGGGGACACCCTGGACAGGTCGCCAGTCCATCGCAGATACTCAGAATCATTCAAATAAATTCGTTTTTGATAAAAAAAAACTATATATATATGACTTAATTGCGATTTGATTGAATTTTCAGTGAATTCAGTTTTTATTTTTTAGTGCATGCTCTTCAGTGACACTTGTCTTCTGGGTAACCAAGTATACTGACTTTTGATAAAACTTTTGTTATAGTCGCAAAATTGTTGGTCTTGATGGAAATGACAGCACAGCTTAGAGTTACAATTTGTGCAAACATTTTGTCCAAAAAGTGCACAATGGTGCATTTAAATATTGTTTAGATACTCATAGTTTCTAAAATTCATTATTTTGTTTTATAGATTTTCATATTTAAAAATTGAAGGCCTGGGACAAGCGTAAAACAATAATATCTATAAATATAAGGAATCTGAAAGTAGCAAAAATATATGAAGAAGGAATGGTAAAAAGTTTCCATAACAGTTATAAGTTTAAAGATATATTTAATATAACCTTCATTGTACTAAAAGAATAAAAGGCTGAAATCTGTTAGTTTAAAAATAATTAACTCCTGGAACATAAATTAATAGATTTAGTTTCTTGTAATTTATTAATATATTTTACTTTAAGAGCAGTATGCACTTCAGATTTCCAGCTGCTGTAATTTAGGCTAAAATTAATGTAGCAGGCAAAGTGAAGCCTTCACGCAATATGACAGACAGTTAATCTTGGACCAAGCGTGAATGAGCTTTCACAAGCTGGCGAGTTCCCAAGACTCGCAATTGTCGGAGAGAAACTGTACAAGCTGTAACCGCAAGGATTGTCCATGTAAATCCGTTTTATCTCAGAGGTTCTCATTCCCTCTGTTCAACACCAGCAGCTCATGAAATTTAAAATGGAGGAATTCACCAAAGAGGTTTTGTGTTTGAGTAGACAGAAAAAAGACATACAGAAAAACAACCACAGCCCAGTTATTTTGAGCATGAATTTAGTTTTAAAGTCAGCAAAAGCAGCTGTCAATCTAAAAGTAGCTCTTGTTGTATGATTTTATCCTAATTTCTATGATGTAATACTTATTTGTAGGGAATTTTGATCAAATAAATGATTGACAGATATCCAACAGTAGCCCACCTAATAGGGAACCCCCAAATATGATGGCTATTACATTAGGCTATGTAAAGGTTAGGAGTAAATATTGTGATGTTATCAGTAGCCTACTCTATGAAAGTTCTCTCAAGGAGGAAATGTTCTTGGCGTAACATTGTTCATACATCGTTAGATGTTGTTACATTTTATTCTGAGAGTGAAAACATCCAGGAAGTATTCACATTTTTTAAAATGTTATGCTAACCTTTAAATAATGTTCTATATTTGTTAAGAAAACTGGACATTTTCAAACATTTTACATAAACCAAAATGTAACAACTGGAAAACGTTTTAATTGGTGCTTTTAACTTATTCTTAAAAATAAATATCCCCAAAAAACATTTTCGTGGACCAGTGATTGTCTCACCTTTTTCCCCTTCATAAATTTGGTCTCATAGTGAAAATGTGACTATATACATTTTTGCAAAACTCTATATACTCCAGGTACAAATCACTGCAGTTTCTAGATGAAATGAACACTGGGATGCTACACAGTTTCACACAAATCATAAGGTCAAAAGCTGATTAGGACTTTATAAACACCTCTTTTTCTCTCTATTACTCAGACACTGCTATGTTATGATATCGACACACTTTTACTCTAAAACATTGTTTGTAAAATGTTTTACACTTGTAATATAGACAGTTGTTTCCCAACCTTTTTTCTGCCACGGCACACTTTTTACGACTAAAAAATTCTACGGCACACCACTATCCCACATAGGCTAACCATCGTCTTTTCAAGAATTGTCTTCTGTTTTCTGTCCGTCTTAGTAAAAACAAAGAACAAAAAAAACAAGTCACATAGGTTGGCTATGCTGTGTGAGGTCACATTTGGCAAGAACGCAAAATGGGTAATGAAAAAAACAAAATTAGCTTTTTCTAATTTGTAGATTTGTTCTTGCAATGCCACAGCAAATGACAGAAATGCAAACTCATGAAGGGGAAAAAGGTGAGACAATCACTGGTCCACAAAAATGTTTTTTGGGGATATTTATTTTTAAGAATAAGTTAAAAGCACCAATTCCAGCTATTTTACTGATTAAAGTTTATTCAAGTTTACAATAGTGCAGAATTAGCTGCAAAATAAAGAGAATTTTGGTGAGGCTTGCTACATTTTTATAAACCGATTAGTTCAGTGACCCCTTCTGGAAATGTCACTTGGTTGCGACAAATGAGCGTCTTATGTGCTATGAGTGAGTCAGTGAATCATGTTGAGTCGTTCATGACTGAAATCTAACAAGAGACTTTATAGTGTTTAAGCAGTGAAAGAACAAAGCAGATCTATGTTCTTCCTTCAGTCTGAGCATTATTTTTCATCCAAAAAGACAACAATAATAGTCTAATAATAGTGTTTCAATAACGTCCTTACCTTCTCCTTTATTACAACTTGCATGGCCACAAATCTACATTAATTCATACATTTAATCTACTATAATTCAGTAGAAGAATTATAAACACAAAGCAGATCTATGGTATCATTTTCCTACAGTAGCCTATTTAAACTGCTGAGCATGGCTTTTATCAGAAAAGACCACAATAATAGACAAATAATAATAATTTTGAGTTTCAATAATGTTCTTTCATCATTGTAAAATGATTTCACATTTGAGTGAAGTTTTTTCAGATGAATATTAAATGAGGTTTTAATGAGTAAAATGTACCATCCTAAATTAAAACTTTATGGTAAACTTAACCAATATTGTTTAAAAAGTAAATAAGAGAACATCCTTACCCTAAACCAACATCTAATCCTAACTGTTAGTGTCCAAAAACAAAATGTGAAATAAAAAAGGCACATTTTCTGAAGCAATGTCATTTCGTATCACTTCAGACACTTTCATCTCATATGTCAGCATGTGTGTTTGGTGGGGCTTGTCCGCAAATTGGTGTTCTTCCCAGTCTGAAGACCTGCAGAGATGAGCAGTTCAGTCAGTGCTTTCATTCCTGCAAGAGAGGTTGGAGGGGAGGCTGTCCACCTGACTCAGTTGAGCTTAAGGCCCTCTTCTTGAAGACGTCCCTCCTGATCCGTCAAGAGGGTTGGGGACCTGCAAGCGTTCTCTGCGACATAGCCTAGAGTTCGGTCCAGCAGATACTAACATCATCCTAAGACCGCGACCGGGCTACGTGCCCAAGGTTCCTACAACCCCCTTCAGGGACCAGGTCATTAACCTGCAAGCAAGCTGCCCAGGGAGGAGGCAGATCAAGCCTTCGTTGCTGTGTCTTGTATGTGCTTTGCGTAACTATTTGGACCGCACGCAGAGCACTAGATGTTCTGAGCAGCTCTTGTCTGCTTTGGTGGACAGTGGAAAGGGAACTGAAGCTGCCCGCTGGGTTGTCAACGCCATTTCATTGGCCTTCCAGACTCAGGCCGTGCCCGCCCCCTTGCAGGTTCGAACACACTCCACAAGAAGTTTGGCATCCTCATGGGCACTGGCCAGTGGCACCTCCCTATGCAGACATCTGCAGAGCAGCGGGCTGGGCAACACCCAATACCTTTGTGAGATTCTAAAATCTCAGGGTTGAGTCGGTCTCATTCCGTGTTTTGTCAGGTCTGAGCCGGTAGAACTTGGTAATACGGAACAGCTGACCGGTTGTCTACATACACCTTCAAGTGGATGCCATTTTTAAATGGGACCCCTTGCTTCACTACACTCGACACAACGTCGAGTGAGTGACAGAAGGGGAACGTCATGGTTACTGTTGTAACCTACGTTCCCTGATGGAGGGAACAAGACGTTGTGTCCCCTTTCCACGTCACTAGACCTACCACTGTAAATGGCCGTACTTTAAAGGAAACTTTACTTTTATTTACTTTTTGTTATGTGAAGGTTTGAAATTCTTTGGAGCTCACAATAACTTAATAAATGCAGTGTGATATTGTCAAATTCTCTTGGCAGATCAGAGTACATGAGCAGGTACAACCCTTCTGTTCTAATAATATTCACTGTTCAATTCACACATTGCCCACACCTGTCTGCAGCTGTGGAAGCAACCCAACAAAATTTTGTATCATACATTTTCTCACAGAGGGTTAAGATTCTGTTTTCAGTTCCAGTAGTTTTTTTCAACAGCATTCAGCAGACCTTGAAAATCAGATTTTCTGCATGTTGCTACATTACACAGACACTGCTCTGTTTTGTCTCCTTAACAGTTTTGCATGCAATCCCCTAAATTATGTTGCATTGTTGAGGTTTTACAATGATATGTAAAAATATTTGTTAAAACATGCTTTTAGACCTTAATAGAGACTGAAAAGTTTCTTTTTCAGCCTAAGGGGCTGTTCACACAGGACACGTTGATATGTCCACCTTTGCTTTTTTTAAATAGTTTTCTTATACAAATGTGCTAGACAGACACATTCGATTTGTTTTAATGCATCTTATGAAGATAAAACAGTTTAACTTTTAAAAGTCTCAAAACACCTGCATTTTGTTCCATTTCGTTGTGCCCCGTCTAGCTTTTTGAAACGCAACAATATGTTCTGTGTGGACAGCTTCTTGCACAGGCTCCGCTCTGTTGAAGATTTTATGTTTTGTGGCTGAGTTTAATCTAATTCTGTTGTGCAACTTGCATTTGTATCACAGCCGTTTACCCACATGTCAATGTTAAAATATATTCATGCTAAGATTAGTGTTCTAACTCGACTTGTGGGGAATGAAATCAGTGCAAACATACAGACCTCTAGCCCAAAACTAAATCTAAGATTTGCAAATCAACTGTCTCTCATTATGAAAGGTAACTTTTGCTAGTCTAGTTTGTAACCTTTCTTCTGGTGGCAGCCATAAATCATATTCTAATCCCAGAGCTGGAAATGTGCAGTCATGATTAAAGAAAACGCTTACCGGTACTATAATGGTGGTTATGCTGCCATGCACACGGTGAGGAAGGCCATTGACGACCGGGGCCGTGCCAGTCTTAATGATAATACGAGATGAAATAATGACTTTTCCCACATTGTCCATCCCTGGCAGGTAATTTTCTGGAGATTAACGCCAACCCTGAGCACAATTACTGGGACAGAGGAGACAAAGTCCACACAGTAAAAATTTAATTAATGGGAAGAGGAGGCATCATTAGGAACATGTTGAATAGAGACCTTGGGGCGATGATAGGGAGGTGCTTTTGTTTTAATGCCTCAGAGGGGTTTTCAGTTCATATTGAGCATTTGGATTCCGTTTTTATGACAGATTTTGGCATTTTAGTGATGGTGGAGGTGAATGAGTGGTGTTGGGGGGATTCAAACCCATGTCTCCCATATGAGTGCCACAGTTCTATTAGGAGTATGTGTGTTAAAAGCTAGGCCACTTTTTAGGGCCTAAGAACCGAAAGGTCAAGGGTCCTTATTGTTCTTCTAAGGATTATTATTATTATTTGGGCCCAAGCACTGAAAGTGCAGATGCCCTATTGTTATTCGAAGGATTATTATTTGGGCCCAAGCACTGAAAGAGCAGAGGCCCTATTGTTATTCGAAGGATTATTATTTGGGCCCAAGCACTGAAAGAGCAGAGGCCCTATTGTTATTCTAAGGATTATTATTTGGGCCCAAGCACTGAAAGAGCAGAGGCCCTATTGTTATTCTAAGGATTATTATTTGGGCCCAAGCACTGAAAGAGCAGAGGCCCTATTGTTATTCGAAGGATTATTAAGGGCCAAGCACCGATGGTGCTGGAATCCTATTGTATCCGTTAGGACTGTCTTATTATTAGGGGTTCAAGCTTGAAATGCTGAAACCCTATTGTATTTGTCAGGATATATTTGTCAGTTCTTTTTAGGGGCCAAGCACTGAAGGTGCGTAGGCCCCTATTGTGTTTGTTAGTGTTCTTTTTATTAGGGGCCAAACACCGAAGGTGAACAGGCACCAATTGAACATCATTACAAAATTCATTACAGATTATAATTATTATAATTACCTTTATAATGCATGGTTACAGTGTAAGTATTGTTAGCAGTGGATGACAGTAATTATTTACATTTCTAACAAACAAATAATATTTTTTTGCCATAAATTATATAATAGTTTGTTTACACCACTAAATCAAATAACAAATTATCCAAATTGCCCATTCATTCACACTGATCAGCGCCTGCACATTTAGCTTAAGACCTATAGTTGCTATGAGTCCAAACACAGAATATGCGCTTTGAGAACTCAAAACCTTTATGCTGATTGATAAAATATGTTTTATAATCAATATTTTATTGATAATAGACATTTTAATTTACGTGATGATGCAAGCAAAGAATGATGAGTTGTTTGAATTAATTTTTGCTGTTTTGGAAAAAATGTCAAATCTACTTTCAATTGTGGACAATTACCATGGATTGTATGCTTGAATTTCCTGCCATCATCCGAACAGATCATGACCAGAAGATATAAATTATAAGTAACACCGCTTACATGTTTTAAAATCCACTCTTTCAGTATTTTAATGCATTACTGTAATGTCGTCCTTCAGATCGCAAAACAGTGGGCATATTCTGAAGCTAGAGACTTATAGCTTTCAAACGATATAAGGTTTGTCAAGATTTAAGACGGATATGAAGGTAATATAGTCCAATACATTTGTATTTTTTTTAAATAAAAAATTTAATATAAAAATGCTAAAAAAGCAGAAAAACGGCCAATATATATGGGTATATATTGTATACTTACTGTCTGATTGTTAATATGACAACAAAAGAAGAAAAATGTGTAACATTTTGTAAGGAATTTATTTAAATTGTAATTTATTGTATTTAAATGTTTTATAAATGTTACTATGAAATAAAAAAAATTGTTCACATCTATCTGAGTGTGTTTTTTGATAGAATAATTGAAATACGATAAGATGTATCATGCTGCATCAAGACTTATTTTGTAATCAAATCATAATGATGTTTGTAAAAATGCTAATAGCTTTTGATAATTTTAGTCTATTGTAATTTATATTCAGAAATTTTCTTCGGCCGATGGTCGTGTTGCAATCAGCTGCGAGTCACAGACCTGTTCCTGTTTCTTCTGAAGCTTTGCCTGCTGTTGGATCTAGGGTGCACTTCAGCGGCTTGCTCCATTCTCTGCATGGTATTGCAGTTTTCCCCTGGCGCTTTGAAAGTGCAAAAAAAACGAAAAGAGTTTCTATAAAAGAGTGATTTCTCTGAAAGAGTTATTTTCTCTAAAAGAGCAATACACAGCTGGCGTTGAACGTCCTTTTCAGGATGCGTCTTTGTAAAGATTCCCTTCTGCCCCTGCGTAGTTCCTGGATGCGGTAGAGTGCTCTCCACAGGCGTTGTCTCGTGTGTCTGGGTTGCGATCACACCGAGGCAGTGTTTGTGGATGGTTCATGTTCTCACTGCGAGAGCATGACCATGGCAACTTTGCGGTCGTGGCTCGCTTTCAACAGAAAGCACGCCACTCCAGGCGACGGAGGCTCCGCCGGGTACGCCCCCTCGGACACCCGTCCCCCCGGCACGCTCGTATATATATTGACCCCTTCTTCATCTCGGCTGGATGAACAGGCTCTATCACGTCCTTTCGTAGGAGGGAGCCCGCTGGTGTTAGGCGGGCGTGAAATCCCCAAATCGCTCCCATTGCTAACTGATGCGGCCTCAAACCTGTAGATAGAAGGACCGCGGCAGGGAGCAGCTGTGGTGGCTTTTCCTGGGGAAAGCCGCGACCGCAACGTTGCCATAATCATGCTCTCGCAGTGAGAACATGACCCGTCCGCAAACGCTCTCCACGTGTGGCAGCACCTAGTGCGTGAAGCAGCGATCACGGCCGTGGGAATTGGAGAGGTAACGATCGCAACCTGGAAATATACACAAGTGGAAAATCATCTTTAAAAAGATGCTCTCTGTGGGTGCCACTCTTTTAGAAGGGAAATATGCTCTTTCAGAGAAAGAAAATACTCTTTTAGGCTGCTAAAAAGATTTTAGAATCTTTTTTTAATAATTTGTCCTCAAGTAGATCCAAAATATTTTAAACAACAGCACAACCAATTGACGAAAATTTTACTTTGTGCCTCACACTCATTTTCATCCAATCAAAAAACAAATATGGCGCTACTGTGAATAAGGTGTGTGCTTAACCCACAATGATTGGGGCTATATTATATTATGACCATCATGCAATGAAATAACTTTATGATCAAACATCAGAGATGTCAAGTAGAAATATCCCATATCCAAGTTTTATGTAACACAACATAATGACCAGACTTTCATGCTCTGTAACATACCCTTGAAAATGGGCATGTAAGGGGGGTTCTGTAGCACCCCCATTTTCAACTAAAGTCACTTATTGTTTTCCACTGCAGAGAGAAAGTCATACATGTTTGAGAAGACAGAAGGGTGAATAACTGTCAACAGAACTTTTATTTTTGGGGTGAACTGTTCCTTTACGAATCATAAGGAGGGTGAAAAATGGTAATGTCAAAACTAAATTGCAGCTGTTTTAAAAATTACAAGTGGACTTCAGGGAGAAAAATGTAAATGCCAAAAAAGTTTGGAATGTCCCTACATTTCAGAAACAAGAGAGGTTTATTTTCCTAATTTTCCCTATGAACTTCAAAAGTTCTGCCTTCCAGTTTAGTGGTCTTATTTACTGCATTAATAACTCTGCCCAAACCTCATACCTATCAGGTTATAGTGATTCAAAGGTGGTCTCAACAATGGACTCCCAAAAACTTTTGCAGGCAGTTTGCAACCTTGCAGATGATTGCTCTCACCTTCTGCCCTGTACATAGGAGGTCTTCCACAGTGATTACCTTTCCACTGAGACCAGCTCTGGCCACATTTACTCCTGAGATTCCCTGGCGTCATCAATTCTGTCTAAAAAAGCTCTTTCTAGCAAACCACCTTGAAGTAAGATTGAGCTCGCCCCTTTGAGCACCAACTGACCCAATCCTTTGAAATAGATGAGGTACCTACAGTACAGAATCCAGGGAAGACATTAAACACAGTTCAGATTATTGAACGTACTGATAAACAGATTACTTCTAATGCAGCTTCATAGAGCTATGAACACAGATTGGGTTAAACATCATGGTGTGGCAAATAACATATAACAACAATATATTTTATTTTTACATAATACATAATATATATATATGTCCTCCTGGTGGCGTGGTTACTCACCTCAAGCCGGGTGGCGGAGGACAAGTCTCACTTGCCTCTGCTTCAGAGACCGTCAGTCCACGCATCTTATCACGTGTGCAAGACACCGCGGAGACTCCGCATTTGGAGGCTCATGCTACTCTCTGCGATTCACGCACAACTTCCCACGCACCCCATTGAGAGCAAGAACCACTAATTGCAACCATAAGGAGGTTACCCCATGAGACTCCATTATACATTCACAGGATATGCATATAATATATAATATATATATGGTTCAGGTACCTCCATTCTACCTCAATTTTATTCACATGGTGATTACATAGATTAAGGGTTTGTTTAAAATAAAAAAATTATTGTTTACAGACAGATTGTTTCACTTTTAATGGACTATATCACAATTCCAATGGGTCAGAAGTTTACATACACTAAGTTAACTGCCATTTAGCAGCTTGGAAAATTCTAGAAAATTATGTCAAGCCTTCACACAATTAGCCAATTAGCTTCTGATAGGAGGTGTACCTGTAGATGTATTTTAAGGCCTTCCTTCAAACTCAGTACCTCTTTGCCTGACATCATGGGAAAATCAAAAGAAATCAACCAAGACCTCAGAATTTTTTTTGGACCTCCACTAGTCTGGTTCATCCTTGGGAGCTGTACCGCTAGAGATGAACGTAGTTTAGTGCGACAAGTTCAAATCAATCCCAGAACAACAGCAAAGGACCTTGTGAAAATATGCTGGAGGAAACAGGTAGACAATAATCTATATCCACAGTACAGCAAGTCTTATATCAACATAACCTGAAAGGCTGCCCAACAAGGAAGAAGCCAATGATCCAAAACTGCCATAAAAAAAGCCAGACTACAGTTTGCAAGTGCACATGGACAAAGATCTTACTTTTTGGAGAAATGTACTCTTGTCTAATGAAACAAAAATTGAACTTTTTGGCCATTATGACCATTGTTATGTTTGGATGAAAAATGGTGAGTCTTGTAAGCCGAAGAACACCTTCCCAACTGCATGGGGTGGCAGCATCATGTTGTGGGGTGCTTTGCTGCAGGAGGGTCTGGTGCACTTCACAAAACAAGACATCAGCCATAAAGTTAAAGCTTGGTCACAAATGGGTCTTCCAAACGGACAATGACCCCAAGCATACCTCCAAAGATGTGGCAAAATGGCTTAAGGACAACAAAGTCAAGGTATTGGAGTGGCCATCACAAAGTCCTAACCTCAATCTGATAAAAAAAATAAATAAATGTGTGAGCAGAACTAAAAAAGCATGTGTGAGCAAGGAGGCCTATAAACCTGACTCAGTTACACCAGTTCTGTCTTGGGGAATGGGCCAAAATTCCAGCAACTTGTGGAAGGCTACCCAAAACCTTTGACCCAAGTTAAAATATTTAAAGGCAATGCTACCAAATACTAATATCTTCTTACCCACTGGGAATGTGATGAAAGAAATAAAAGCTGAAATATATCATTCTCTCTACTATTATTCTGACATTTCACAATTTTTAAATAAATTATTGATCCTAACTGACCTAAGACAGGGAGTATTTTCTATGATTAAATGTCAGTTTAAATGTATTTGGCTAAGGCATATGTAAACTTCTGACTTCATCTGTATAAAGCATACCACAGGGGAAGTGTAGTTCATCATTTCTTCCTATTTAAGCCAATATATAATTGTCAAGCCAGGTTATTTAAATTACAAACACCTACTCATCAAACTACAGACAGATTTTCTATGTATAAATCATACAATATCAACAACACAAACTCAAATACAGCTGTGTGACACAATCAGTGCCTGTGAAATGTGTGATAGGAACAGATTTGCATGACTGGTAATGAGAACTCAAGGAAAATGGTGGCATTCTACCTGAAGTCATTTAGAGCCCTGAATGTCTGTCTTCCACCAGGCTGTAATGAGCTCAACATCCGTAAAGCTCAATTTGCAATGGTACAAATTCTCTATTAGCCTGTCTGCCATTCAGACAACCTGGTAACCTTCACAATGTGTTATGTGGAATTTGGAGATATTTGGTGGAAACAGGGTCAAACAAGGTTATTAGCAGGTGATGTCTAATGCAGACAACATGTAAATGAGACAACATGTAAATTAAAAAAGCTGCATGTTGCAGAAAGTAGCTTGCATAAATTAATACATTTGGGTCTGTATTTATAAAGAGTGTGGCATGATGGGTAAACCAATTTAGAACTAGCCTTGAAAATATACTTTAATATTTAGGTATGATAACTATGATCTAGTTGATAATTTATAATATTATCAAATAGCTATTAGCAAACAATTATTAGGCAGATGTTTGGTAACTCTTGATATGTCAAAGGATATTTCAATTCAATAATTTGTAATCAGAATATTGCAGAAGAAAAACTCAAAATCTTAGAGCAAGTAAAACAAATGTTGGTCAAGTGATGTCTGCTGGGATTTTATTCTTAATTGGGAAAAGATTTATAATTCAGCCATCAGTCATCTGATATGTTAATTTAAGACATTTCAAGTCAAGCAGTCATTTAAGTGAACTTCATGCAATTATACTGTATATTTAAAGTTATTTATTTAAAAAAATCAGACAAAGCAAGACATTTATTAACTGCATTATTCTCTGCTTTTGACTTCAAATCATGAAGAGGCATGATTGGCCATTATGAATGTCAGATTCATTGTTTAGCTACTGTAACGTAGCTGGCAGAGCAATGACAGGCCGATGAAGACGATGATGATGTGAAGAACTCAAGTGCAGTTTATTTACAAGATGAGTGATATATCCAAACATGTGAAATCCAAACGTGTACAAAAACAAATCTTCTCAGCTGATCAGGAGAAGGAATACTCAGGGTCGGCAAAAGGGCGGGAATCAACTCCAGGTCTACTAGCTCAGTGAGTGCTGGCTCTGGGATGGACAAGGCTTGTAACGCTGGTTCGTTGGCTGTGACAGCCGTGGGCGTTGGCCATGGCAGGCATGGGCATTGGCTCATGGACCAGAGGCAAGCCTGTAACAAGGCATGGAGCAGACTGAAGCTTGGCTGTGACATGGCATGGAGCAGACTCAGGCAAGCCTGTAAAAAAGCATGGAGCAGACTGAGGCTTTGCTGTGACATGGCATGGAGCAGACTCAGACATGGCTGTGACATGGTATGGAGCAGACTCAGGATCCGGATCAGAAGGTGACACAAGCTCTGCGACCATTATGAGGGAACTTGGCTCAGCGACCATGACGTGGGACCCTGGCTCGGCGACCACTGTAGGAGTGCATCGTTCCCCAGCCTCTCCTACAGTGAACGATGAACCATTCAGCTCCTGGAAAAAGTTGAGGTATTGAGCCATGGAATCTTGCATACAGGCATCATGGAGCAGATTGGTTTTAAGTCCATCCGGAATAAGTCTTTGAGGGCAATCTCATTGAAATCCACCTTGCTGGCCAAAGCACAGAAGTCCTCTACATATTCCTCCATGGACCGGTTTACCTGGCGTAACAGTATGAGGCAAACTGCTGTGTTCATGTTGCGGTCAAGTATTCTGTAACAAAGCTTGAAGAGCAATGACAGGCAGACGAAGACGATGTGAAGAACACAAGTGCAGTTTATTTTCAAGATGAGTGATATATCCAAACAACGTGAAATCCAAACGTGACAAAAACAAAACACAAACATGTACTTGACTTGACTTGAATTGAAAACCAAACAACATTACATTAACACACAATACTTGACAAAAGAACTATAGTCTTATTCTTTTGCCGTTTATGACCTTACACCGATTAAGCAACACTGTTTAAAGAGTTTACTTTAACACATGCATTTGTCTGCTTATTAAGCATAATCAGTGTAACAACATCCATGTAAACGTTCTGTGATTCTGTGATAAAGTGATACATTGTTTTTTAATAAATCAGTTGATTCGATGATTCAATGACACACTCGTTACACACAATTGTCGCCACCTACTGCCGTAAAGTAATCTGCAGAAGTGCGTACTGAACACGTCAGTGAACAAACCTGAACGAATATATTTGGTGGAAGATTCAAAAGACTTGAGTAAGTGGGATGAATCAAAATCCTGGGAATCATGTAAATGTGGTTTTCTTGCTTTGTCTAGCTTTTTAAATAAGCTGATTTTTGGGAGTTATCAGCGTATTGGTGTGCATGTAAACAGGCAAGTAAATGTTTTGAATCATGTGCGCTTACAAGAGAAGACCTAAGTGGTCTTAGCCAAATAAATCAAATATATATCTATTTAAACTATTAATAAAAGTGCATTACATTACTCATGGCTGACTATGAACACTGCATTTCCAAAACAACATCATACTTTTGCTTTGCATTATGCTGCATCCGTGCCGCTAGGTGTCAGTATAACGTAAAGACAAAAGTGCACTTTCAAATTAATAAGCATCAAACATGTCAATCAAAACAACACTCTACTAAGATGGCTTAGGTTAAAATAAATTCACCAGACATACAGTATGCATTGGCTTGAATATTTGAAGAATGCACTATTCACTGGATTGTATTTAACATCCTATACCCCAAAATCCAGATGTACATGTATCTGCAGAACTTAATGGGCATTTCCCAAACTACGGACGTTTTTTAACTGTTCAATGAAAGTAGGATATCTCAATGTAGTAATCAGAGTGGGCATTTCCAAACCAGGATGGGCATTTCTGTGCTATCCAATGAAAGTATTGCATTTTTTTTTCTATAAAAAAACACTGAATAAATGATGTCACAATATTCATTATTGGATTAAGTTTCCCTTGAATACTGGTAACTGAGTTTCTCTATACATGGAGTTTGCTGAATTGTAAATCCACAGACAGACAGACTCCACCACATCCAGCTGTTGTTTTGTGTCTCTGCTTTTTATATAGGTTGACAAATAAATGTAGATCCTGATGACTGATGAGATTCAATAATCCAAAAGACTTGTTTATTGGATGATGGAGTTCACTTGAGGACAGCTTTTTGGTTTTATTTCTTCGCAAAGTGTGTGCTAGTTTGTGACTGCTGAACGCAGCATTGGGGGTTGGACGTACTGCCTAATTGGTTAAAAATTTAATAATGTATCTTCCTTAAACACATGGGACCTGAATAAAATCAGTTTTAACCAAGAACAGCCAGACAGGTCTCTCAATAACTGTCACTGTTTTAAACAAAATAAGAGAGAGGAAGAGTGCTGAAATGACTCCAAGCAGTGCTTAATGTTTTAAAGCCTAGCATTTATTGTATCATAAATATAGACAATTAAATAATATTTGCACACTTTTCATTCATTTGAAAAAAAAATAAAAATAAAAATACAGCTTGATTAGAAATGACACATAAGTGATAATTTAACTTTTTTCTTCACATAAATTTTATTTTATATTGAAGTGTTTTATAAGACCTAAGTATTGCTGCCCACACCCTCGAACACTGACTGCAGGGAGTAATCACAAGCACATAAAGAGATCCACTTTTGGGAAGGATATTTTATTTTCCACTCCACTGCAAATTGACGAAGATGCAAGATGCCACCTCTCCGTTTTCAGCTGAGTTTCAGCGATGCTCCATAAATCTGAGGAGTGAGAGTTAAAGGGATAGTTCAGTCATTATTTACTCAACCTCATGTTGTTCCAAAGCTGTATGTCTTCTGTGGAACCTAAAAGGAGATGTTTGGCAGAATGTTAGCCATTCACTTTCATTGCTTCTTGCAATACAATGCAAATGATTGGTGACTGGAGGCTAAATTCAGCCTCCTTTTGTGTTCCATGGAAGAATTATTTTTGGGTGAACTATCCTTTGAATGAAATAAACTCGGGTATCAAAGATTCATACCGCACTCTCTGCTGCGATGTCTTTCAATTAGTTTTCTCTACTGTATGTGAAAAGCTGTGTCGATCAATGAACACATAACTGCAAAACATGATATCCAGAAAGGCAATGAGTGTTCCTGTACTGTTTAGTGCAGTTTGAAGAAAGAGTAAGTCAAGGGATGCAGGAAATGCTTGAGGTGTATTGATGCTACCTATCTTATTTTCCTTTGGGTTACTGGTAGCTATTACATGCACATGCGGAATCTGATTATTGATTGTGTTACAGTTCTGGGCCCTGAAAAATTTAAGATCACCTCACTTGAGAATGTTCAACCTGTGTGTGGGTATGCTGAGGGGAAATGAGGATAAATAAATCCAGTATGGATTTATGGAAAGATGGATCTGAAAAAATATTAACCACTTGACATTTCGATTAATCTTTAATGGTCAAAATAAGATAAATGATACAACGACTTGTCACAAGTACAATTATAAAATGAGGATTGAAATGGATTAAAATGGATATTTAAAGGAATAGTTACCACAACATTTTTAATTCTCTCATCATTTACTCACCCTTATGCCATTTCAGATGTGTATGACTTTCTTTCATCTGCTGAACTCAAATGAAGATTTTTAGAAGAATCTTTCAGCTTTTTTGGTCCATACAATGCAAGTAAATGGGTGCCAACATTTTGAAGCTCCAAAAATCACACAAGTCAGCATAGAAGTAATCCATATGACTCAAGTGGTTAAATCCATGCCTTCTAAAGAAATATGATAGGTGTGGGTGAGAAACAGATCAATATTTAAGTCATGTTTTTAATCATACATTCTCATCCATGCTCATTAGGGGGCGATATGCACAAATAATGTGAATCAACAAATACAGAAGGAAGTTAAAGTGAAGGAAAAAGGACATAAATATTGATCTGTTTCTCATCCACACCAATTATATTGCTTCTGAAGATATGGATTATACCAGTAGTCACTATATTAGTCGTCTGGAGTACTTTTATATTGCCTTTATGTGGATTTTGGACATTCAACATTTTGGCACCCATTCACTTGCATTGTATGAACGTAAAGAGCTGAGATATTCTTCTAATAATCTTCATTTGAGTTCAGCAGATGAAAGAAAGTCATACACATCTGGGATGGCATGAAGGTGAGTAAATGAAGAGAGAATTGTAATTTTTGGGTGAACTAACCCTTTAAATGAAAGATTACTTAATAATACAACACAATGAATTATCCACACTAGTTCAATAGCATTGAAATTTTTTACTTCAAAAGAGCTAGGAAAATAATGTTTTAGGTGATGATGATATTACAATCTAAATATAACTATATGTTTCAGTAAATAGCATAATAGCTTTGTTCTCATGATTTATTCCTTTACAAATCCTCAAACTGTCACAGCTCAGAGCCATAGCAAATACATCATGAAGATGTACTGCTGTAATAGACTGTCGACACATCAAATCACAAACAGAAACAAAACCAGCAACAAATAAACCCAGAAACCCATGCAGCTCACTCTTAAACCAACATCAATATAACTGAACAGCTTTATTCATACACCCGCTATTCCACAACTGAATGATTGACAGATACAGAGCCCCTTGTACTCTGAGTGGTTCTGTAGTCGTGTTTTCACCTGCTGCTCGACCTATTGCTTGGAGGAGCAGGACTGCAGCCTCTACAAAGAACCTCGCCTGTGGGTAACTTCTCAAGAGTTGGTGTGCTTCTCTTTAGAGTCTACTGGCTGTGCCCTTAACTGGTCTCTCTTTTTCTCTTAACGGCTATGAGCATCAGTATTTTTGACAGCTACCACACTCACACTAGAAAATTTTTGAGACAAACTGCTCACTGTGCCATCTGAGACAGCATGGCATTTTAGACACATAAATTATGGGTGGCTGTGTGTGGATGGCTGTGTGGAAGCGTTTGCATGTGTGTGTGAGAAACACTGGGAGAACAAGATCAATGTTTGTGTTTTTGGTTAAAGCTGATCCTTTAATGGTTCACAAGGCAGGCCTTTTTTTCAAATAGAGGCAGAATGTTTTTGTTTAGTTCCTGTCTCATTATATTGAAACGTGGTAATGCTCTCTTTACATATGTACAAGAGTGCAAATCCTTCTATGCAAACCTGATTTTATTTGTTGTTACATTCTGAAATGTGTCAGACTGCAATATATAGCAGAGCGCAAGATCGAACAAGCTTTTAAATGTAGCTGTTATGTAATGCAAATTAGAAAATTCGAATCGCTTCTGCGGTAGCTCACCTGATATAGTGTTGGACTTTGCATTCAGAAGATGGCAGTTTGAGCCCAGCTCAATATGTAACCAGACACGTGAAACAAGAGTGCCTAGGTTTAGGCGTTTGTTAAGGATAAGGATGTCTGTTTTTAATCTACCTCTCATTTGATTGACTCTTGTTTATGTTTAGGTTTAAATTTTAGGTTAGGGAGTTACGTTTTACTTATTAAAATATAGAAGAATATTTGTTTTATTGATTACTACACCATTTCACTCGCTTTTGGTGCCCCGCTGGACATTTCACTGGGAAACTGCAGCGAAATGTGTAAAAGGGCATGTTTTGCAAAAATATTGCCACAGTCACGTATAATGTTCATGAGACCAGGCTGGATTACTGATTTAACTGATTACTTCAACATAAAGTAATCTCTAAATAATTACTAATTGCTTTTAAGATACTTTTAAAAAAAAAAAAATTTCACATAAAGAACTATATACACTCACCTAAAGGATTATTAGGAACACCTGTTCAATTTCTCATTAATGCAATTATCTAATCAACCAATCACATGGCAGTTGCTTCAATGCATTTAGGGGTGTGGTCCTGGTCAAGACAATCTCCTGAACTCCAAACTGAATGTCAGAATGGGAAAGAAAGGTGAAAAGCAATTTTGAGCGTGGCATGGTTGTTGGTGCCAGACGGGCCGGTCTGAGTATTTCACAATCTGCTCAGTTACTGGGATTTTCACGCACAACCATTTCTAGGGTTTACAAAGAATGGTGTGAAAAGGGAAAAATATCCAGTATGCGGCAGTCCTGTGGGCGAAAATGCCTTGTTGATGCTAGAGGTCAGAGGAGAATGGGCCGACTGATTCAAGCTGATAGAAGAGCAACTTTGCCTGAAATAACCACTCGTTACAACCGAGGTATGCAGCAAAGCATTTGTGAAGCCACAACACGCACAACCTTGAGGCGGATGGGCTACAACAGCAGAAGACCCCACCGGGTACTACTCATCTCCACTACAAATAGGAAAAAGAGGCTACAATTTGCAAGAGCTCACCAAAATTGGACAGTTGAAGACTGGAAAAATGTTGCCTGGTCTGATGAGTCTCGATTTCTGTTGAGACATTCAGATGGTAGAGTAAGAATTTGGCGTAAACAGAATGAGAACATGGATCCATCATGCCTTGTTACCACTGTGCAGGCTGGTGGTGGTGGTGTAATGGTGTGGGGGATGTTTGCTTGGCACACTTTAGGCCCCTTAGTGCCAATTGGGCATCGTTTAAATGCCACGGTCTACCTGAGCATTGTTTCTGACCATGTCCATCCCTTTATGGCCACCATGTACCCATCCTCTGATGGCTACTTCCAGCAGGATAATGCACCATGTCACAAAGCTTGAATCATTTCAAATTGGTTTCTTGAACATGACAATGAGTTCACTGTACTAAAATGGCCCCCACAGTCACCAGATCTCAACCCAATAGAGCATCTTTGGGATGTGGTGGAATGGGAGCTTCGTGCCCTGAATGTGCATCCCACAAATCTCCATCAACTGTAAGATGCTATCCTATCAATATGGGCCAACATTTCTAAAGAATGCTTTCAGCACCTTGTTGAATGAATGCCACGTAGAATTAAGGCAGTTCTGAAGGCGAAAGGGGGTCAAACACAGTATTAGTATGGTGTTCCTAATAATCCTTTAGGTGAGTGTATATTCTCCTTGTTCATTGTCGCACGCAAGTCATACCCTCTGCAAAGCCTGTTTCTCCCATGCCAGCTGGCATATGATAGCTGTGAAGTGTGTAAACATCACTCTCCTAGCCTTGAGAGACATAATAGCCACGAGACTAGAGGACATGGGATATCTAACCTCCTTGCTAGCGTGCCCGACTCCCATAACAGGGATCGCCGGTTTGAATCCCACTCCTGGCGGGTTGAGTAGGACCTGTGATAAAAATTTAAAATCTACATACAAAACATATAAAAAAAAAATGTAATTTTACATTTATTCATTTGGCAGAGGCTTTTATTTAAAGTGACTTACAAAAGAGGAAAACATAAGGGAATCATCTTAAGGAGACAGTGGTACAAAAGTGCCATATTACAAAGTTTCACTAACATCTGAATAGTATTCGATATAGGTAATAGGTACGATGAAGCTGAAAGTCAGAGAAAGTGTTTTGGTGCCTCTGTGTTGGTACAACTAGGCGACGTTCCTTAGCCGACCGCAGGCTTCTACTGGGTGTGTAGCTCTGCAGAAACTATTTTAGGTATGTTGGAGCAGAACCAGTGACTGTTCTGTATGCCATCATCAGAGCCTTGAATTTGATAAATGCATCAACCAGTAGCAAGTGGAGAGAGACAAGGAGTGGTGTAACATTCAGTTGCAGAGGTCTAATTGTACATGCAGGGAGGCCTGCAATGAGAGCGTTACAGTAGTCCAGTATAGTTATGACAAGTGACTGAACAAGCAGTTGTGTGGCATGTTCAGATAGGAAGGGTCTTATCTTCCTGATGTTGTAGAGTGTAAATCTACATGAGCTTGCGGTCTTGTGTAACACAAGTAATTTACTTAAATGTAAATAATATATGTGTAATGTATTACGCTACTAATGTATAGTACATGCATGCATAAAGTAAGTGTTGTAGTATATTGGGTGCAGAAGAACTAACAATTGATATGCAAAATGACTTGTATCCAGAAAACGAATCGGTTACCTAACGTAACCTCGGTTCTCTCTAGATGAGGGAACGAGTATTGCGTAAGCTAATTTACGCTACGGGAAAGATTCATCTTTTCTGAGATATTGAAGCCAAAAAATTATCCTTAATTTTGTATCCATTGTCAACGCAGTGCAGCAGCTGCATACCTTGAGTGGGCTAGCTATTGAGCTCATTGGTTGCTCTGCGGCAACTGCTGCAGCCTATAGACGAACTTGAGTGAACTCACATCCAATGACAGGCACCCGCGCCGTCACTGTATCAAAGCCCGCCAGAATGGGCGTGGCTAGAGTGCATATAAGCGTAAGTTCGTAGGCTGGAACCCTGGTTTTCATTGAATGAAGCGAAAATCGCTCGTGGCGCGAGCACGGCCGGCTACGCAATACTCGTTCCCTCATCTAGAGAGAACCGAGGTTACGTTAGGTAACCGATTCACTCTCTTATGAGAGGTTCTCTCGTATTGCGTAAGCTAGCTTACGCTACGGGAACCCATTGTCAACGGCGTGCGCGCCAAGCATCCACTGCATGAGCCCCGGGGGTGGGGGGACCCGGGGGAGCCCTTGTGAGTGGGGGAATAATATTTGGCCGGCAAGAGTGTGGGCCAGTGTGTGTGTAATACATAAGCACATAGTGGGAAGGGAAAGACAGAGCTGCGGTGCCGGTCTGTGTGGAATGTGTCCCGTCAGTGCAGCTCACCAGGGGAGCTGTAGCGTATTAAACCGCTAGTAGTTTTGCCTGCAGGGCGGGCACTTCCAGATTGTAAAATCTGACAAAGGTGGAGGGGGAAGCCCAGCCCGCTGCCACACATATGTCGTGAATGGAAATCCCGCTGGACCATACCCATGAGGAGGCCATGCCTCTAGTGAAGTGAGCCCTAATGCCTAACGGGCATGGTAGGTCTTTTGACGCGTACGCGGCAGCAATAGCGTCCACTATCCATCTAGACAGTGTCTGTTTCGAGGCGGCGAAACCTTTGGTGCGCCCTCCGAACAAAACGAAAAGCTGCTCAGAGCGTCTGAAAGAGGCGGAGCGCGCAGTATACAATCTCAGTGCTCTGACTGGGCAAAGGAGATTGAGGTCGCGTTCGCTATCGGATGCTGGCAGCGACGATAGGGAAATGATTTGTGCTCTGAAAGGAGTACCGATCTTCTTGGGGACATAGCAGTGTCTAGGCTTTAAAATGACCTTGGAGTCACTTGGTCCAAACTCAAGACACGCAGCGCTGACAGACAGCGCGTGAAGGTCTCCCACACGTTTAACTGATGACAGGGCAGTTAGAAAAACGGTTTTGAGTGAAAGGTATTTCAAATCCACGGATTGAAGCGGTTCGAAAGGGGGGCTTTCATAGCTTCGAGAACTACGGAAAGATCCCAGATAGGAACCGATGGGAGCGCGGGGATCATCCTTCTAGCTCCCCTGAGGAAGCGGATGACCAGCTCGTTTTTTCCCAGTGACTGGCCATGCAGGGGTTCAGCGAACGCCGCGACGGCCGCCACGTACACTTTGAGCGTGGATGGGGATCTGCCCTTATCCAGCAGCTCTTGTAAAAACACGAGCAGCGATGACACACCACATGTCCGTGGGTCCAGGTCTCTGTCGGTGCACCATTTTTAAAAAACAGATCATTTGGACGCATAGAGTCTTCTCGTGGAAGGGGCTCTAGCGTGTATGATAGTGTTTATTACTCCTTCTGGCAAAGCGACGGGTAGTCGTTGATCACCCACGCGTGCAGCGGCCAGTGCTCTGGGTGGGGTTGCCAGATCGTGCCGCGAGCTTGAGAGAGGAGATCTGCTCTCACTGGAATCGGCCACGGGGCTGTCAGTGACAGCTGCGTTAGCTCCGGGAACCATGTCTGATTCTCCCAGCCGGGGCTATGAGGAGCACCGAGTGACGCTGTTTCCTGATCCTCTGCATTACCTGTGGCAATAGCGAGACGGGAGGGAAGGCGTAAAGCGGGCGGTTGGGCCAGTCCTGGGCCAGCGCGTCCTCGCTTTTCGAGAAAAATACTGGGCAGTGAGAGTTCTCTTCTGATGCAAAGAGGTCTATCTCTGCTGAATATGCTCCATAACTTCTGGAATGTTTGAGCGTGCAGGGACCATTCCCCTGGGGAAATATTGTCTCTGGACAGTCTTTCTGGGCCATCGTTCAGGTGGCCTGGCACGTGCGTCGCCCTCAGCGAGCGCAGGTGGCACTGGGACCAACTCAGTATGCGTTTTGTCAGATGGAAGAGGTTCCTGGATCTGACACCGCCCTGACGGTTTAGATAGGATTCCACAGATCTGTTGTCCGAACGGACCAGGACGTGGTGACCCTGAATGACCGGGAGGAAGCGCACGAGCGCGTACTCGACCACTATCATTTCCAGACAATTTATGTGAAGGAGCTTTTCCTGAACTGACCATAGGCCAAAAACCGGAGAGCCCTCGCAGACCGCGCCCCAACCCGTGTTGGACGCGTCTGTCGAGATGACTTTTCGGCGAGATACAGCTCCCATCGTCACTCCCCGCTGATACCATTTGGCCACTGCCCAGGGCTGCAGAGCTGAGATACAGGTCTGAGTCACTCTGATCGGCTGGCGCCCGTGGCCCAAGCCCGGCGAGACGCGCGGTGTTTAGCCAATGCTGAAGCGGGCGCATGCACAGTAAACCCAGCTGAAGTACTGCTGCGGCTGAGGCCATGTAACCTAGCATTCTCTGAAATTTTTTCAGAGGCGTGAGGCTGTTCATCTGAAAGGACGCGGCTAGTCGCTGAACACGGAGCGCTGTGTAGATAAGCGAGCCGTCATCGCCATGGAGTCTAGTTCTATTCCAAGGAAGGAAATTGCCTGACTGGGCTGTAGTGAGCTCTTGGTCCAATTGACTGCAAGACCCAAACTGTTCAGATGACTGAGGAGAACTGTCCTGTGAGACAGAAGCTCTGTATGTGACTGTGCCAAAATCAGCCAATCGTCCAAATAGTTCAGAATTCGCAAGCCCTGACTCCGCAGGGGTGCGAGCGCCGCATCCATGCACTTCGTGAAAGTACGGGTGCTAAAGACAGGCCGAACGGAAGGACGGTGTATTGATAAACCTGGCCGTCGAGGCTAATCTCAAGAATGGCCTGTGACGGGATTTATCTGAATCTGAAAGTAGGCATCTTTCAGATCGAGAGAAATAAACCAGTCCCCTGGCGCACATGCGCGAGGAGTTTCCTGATTGTAAGCATTTTGAACGGTCTTTTTGCGAGCACCTTGTTCAAAACCCTGAGATCTAATATTGGTCTGAGGCCGCCGTCTTTCTTGGGGACAAGAAAATAACGGCTGTAAAACCCAGACTCGCTCAGAGAAGGTGGCACTCTCTCTATGGCCCTTTTGCACAGAAGGTTTGCTATTTCTGAACGAAGCATGCAGGCTGCTTCCGTTTTCACAGTAGTTTCGAGCCGGCTCTGAAGCGGGAGGGCGGCGATCGAACTGTAGCAAATAGCCCTGTTTTATTGTGCTTAACACCCATTTGGATATCCCTGGGATAGCTTTCCACGCTTTGAAGCGTAACGCTAGCGGGTGAATGGCCAAGTCGCCCTGATTGCCGCACACAGCGAGCTGAACAGAATGTGTGAGCGCGCTTACTGTGCTTATGCATGACTGCTCGCAGACAGCAGGGACAGGCTGTTCTGTGAGTGACTTCCCGATTGAGGTGAATGGGGAAAGAGTCACATCTGTGAAGTGATGCGCGAGCATAGTCACGGGCATGGGACTTACATACAGAGAGGTGTTTGCTGGCCGTGTTACAGAGCGGGCAGAGAAGGGGCGCGCGCAAGGATTCGTGGCCGCGTTTATTGACTCTAACACTCGAGCTGGCTGTGCC
The DNA here is from genome assembly GCF_025860055.1 of Xyrauchen texanus. NCBI lineage: Eukaryota > Metazoa > Chordata > Actinopteri > Cypriniformes > Catostomidae > Xyrauchen > Xyrauchen texanus. The sequence continues at coordinate 6,888,879 of NC_068297.1, forward strand.
CGCTTTATGTCAGTGGGCTCTGATAGGGACATGGGAAGTGTAATGCTTGTGTGTAGGGGTGAACACTGGATTGTGGGCACATTTTCTACACATAAGACATGTTTGCTTTTTACAAGATTTCTTTGGGTCGCCGTGAAAACGGCATTTGAGTGCAGGCAAGCGCGCAGTATCACCGGCTTGTTGGCTGCTGAATCCACCACTGCAGTAGCCTGAGAGAAGGGGACTGACAGGGGGCGAAGCTTTGACGGTGGTCCGGCCGCGGCGGACTGAGCCGCCGCTTCCTCAACAAAGCTAGGAGGACTTCGGTTGCTCAGGTTTCAGCGCAATCTTAGGCCGAGGCCCGCGGGGCGGCGGTCTGCGGCGGCTGTCTGAGCTGCGTTCTAGGGCGGCCGCCCTGTCGACGCTGAGAAGTCTGGCTTTGCTGAGCTGGGCGCTGTGAAGAGGCTCGTGCAGGAGGCTGGTCACGTGGGCGGCCTGCAGAGGAGCTAGCGCGACGAGGCAGGAAGAGATTCATGGCTTGGGTGACTTTCTGGACTTCCGAGAAACGGTCAACAATGCCACTCACCGTGGAACCGAAGAGACCGGACGGAGAGAGCGGCGCGTTGAGGAACGTGGAGCGTTCAGCTTCTCCCATGTGGGCTAGCGTTAGCCATAGGTGTCTCTCGGTCACAGTCAGCGCGGCCATGCACTTCCCTAGGGCTTGAGCTGCAGCTTTGGTGGCGCGAAGGGCGAGATCCGTCGCGCTCCTTAGATCTGAAACAGCCTCTGGGTGCCTGCCTTTCTCATCCCACTCTCAAAGAAGGTCCGCTTGGAGGATCTATAAAACGGCCATGGAATGCAGAGCAGATGCGGCTTGGCCGGCGGCGGCATAGGCGCAGCCAACACAGGCGGAAGTAGTTCTGCAGGCCTTAGACGGGAGCACTGGCTTAGACCACCATCTCGCGGAGGGCGGGCAAAGGTGTGCTGCTACCGAATCCTCGACCGGGGGGATGGAAGAGTAGCCCCTCTCGGTGGCGCCGTCCACCGACGGTTCCTGGCCGAGAGAGGCACGTTCCACGATTTAGAGAGCTCGGCGTGGAGTTCCGGCATGAAGGGAGCGGCCCGGCCGCGGGCGCCGCGCGGCGACGGCTCTGAAGAAAGCAGCCGTCGAGTCTGTTGGGAGGCTGCTCAGAGGGCGGTGACCACTCGAGCGCGAGGCGGTCGACGGCCTGTGTGAGGAGGCACGTTAGTTCTTCCTCGACTCCGGCGCGGGTCCTGCTGGATTCCTGGGCCGAGGAGGAGGCTTGGGAGCCTGACCACTCCTCGCTGTCCGAAGCCATGATGGAACAGCAGCCCTTATCCTCCACCTCGTCATCCGAGATGGCAACAGTGTGGCCGCTCGGCGGCAACTGCGCATCCCGGGGCTCGAGGGAGAGGCTCTGGCGAGGTAGTCGCTTCTAACACCGGTTACGGCAGCCTTTGGGAGCGGCGCTTCTTTCTGCGCGGCGAAACGAAAGGCGGCGCGGCGGCTTCGGTTTTGAGTGCTGCGAGTCGAGCCCGCAGGGTCTTTAAAAAGACGCTTTTTAAAGAAAGACCCAAACTATTCAGATGACTGAGGAGAACTGTCCTGTGAGACAGAAGCTCCATATGTGACTGTGCCAAAATCAGCCAATCGTCCAAATAGTTCAGAATTCGCAAGCCCTGACTCCGCAGGGGTGCGAGCGCCGCATCCATGCACTTCGTGAAAGTACGGGGTGCTAAAGACAGGCCGAACGGAAGGACGGTGTATTGATAAACCTGGCCGTCGGCGAATCTCAAGAATGGCCTGTGACGGGATTTATCTGAATCTGAAAGTAGGCATCTTTCAGATCGAGAGAAATAAACCAGTCCCCCTGGCGCACATGCGCGAGGAGTTTCCTGATTGTAAGCATTTTGAACGGTCTTTTTGCGAGCACCTTGTTCAAAACCTTGAGATCTAATATTGGTCTGAGGCCGCCGTCTTTCTTGGGGACAAGAAAATAACGGCTGTAAAACCCCGACTCGCTCAGAGAAGGTGGCAATCTCTCTATGGCCCTTTTGCACAGAAGGTTTGCTATTTCTGAACGAAGCATGCAGGCTGCTTCCGTGTTCACAGTAGTTTCGAGCCGCGCTCTGAAACTATCTTTAAAAAGACGCTCGTTGCTCTTTTTGTGAAGTTCGCTGAGGAACTAGCTTGCTCTAAAAAGGATACGTAGCCGGATGGCATAGCTCGCAGGATGGCTGAAGGTGGCGAAGATGGCCGGCTTCTTCGAGCGCTGTCCAAGCTTGCTAGATGCCCCTCGAACGGCGACGCGGCTTCTGCAGTTCAGAGATGCGAAGAGCTTCGCTGAATAGATGAAAATCAGGGTTCCAGCCTACGAACTTACGCTTATATGCACTCTAGCCATGCCCATTCTGGCGGGCTTTGATACAGTGACGGCGCGGGCGCCTGTCATTGGACGTGAGTTCACTCAAGTTCGTCTATAGGCTGCAGCAGTTGCCGCAGAGCAACCATTGAGCTCGCTAGCTAGCCCGCTCAAGGTATGCAGCTGCTGCACTGCGTTGACAATGGATACAAAATTAAGGATAATTTTTTGGCTTCAATATCTCAGAAAAGATTAATCTTTCCCATAGTGTAAGCTAGCTTATGCAATACGAGAGAACCTCTCATAAGAGAACCCAACCTTTTAATCCTGAAATTCCTCAACATCATAAATTAAAAGAGTCTGCTCTGCTAGGTGCCAATGAGTCTAGTTGAGGCCTGTCTTTGGACAATAAAATGGTAAAGGAGACTAACCATTCTGCTAAAACAGCATGATTTAAAACTAAAAGGCCATTGGTCAGGGAGACCCCTAAGGCATGGGACAGTGACATGTGGCAGACTCAGTATGACCTTCTGAACTTCCACACAGAGCTAAAGCAGGCTTCCTTGTGAAACCATCGTGTTTGCACGATTCTAATACTAAGACATATCATCTTAATCCAGGAACATTTCACACAAAGTCACAGTACTTTGCTGAGTTAACCCTCTAAATGCACAAATCTACATGCTTGGACGAAAATGTACACAACACCTATAGATAATTATGAAAATTATGTTATGACCTGTGATAATTTATAACTGACAAATGAATGATTATAGCCTGATATACCTTTTAAAATATGTGTAGTGATTTGTAATCACTTATAACTGACAAATTGATAATTATAATCTTTAATATTTTGTTATACATGTAATTTTACTAGGAATGGTAACTTTTATGATAAAGCACATCATGTTTACTATTTTTGAGATTCTTTTTTCATTTCAGGAATGTTTATATTAATTATTTCTTTGATATATTCAGTTGTATCCAAGATATAAAATGTATGGTAAAACATGTACTATTTTGTGCACAAAGGATTGTAAATCAACTTTGAAAAGGACTGACAAATTACCATGTGACTCTGAAAAGTCACTTCTGGCTTTTATTGGCTCAGGAACATTTAGGGGTGCAGCCAGTCTACACTCAGGACTCTGGTACCAATGAGTTCTGTTCTCTCTTCTTCGGCTCCCTTGCTCTGCGCTTCCACTTCCTCTGCAGCTCTTCATCCTCTGCGCTCTTGCCCTCATGGCTTGCAGCCTCGCCCCGGTGCCTCTCAAGTTCTGTGCAATGTAGAAGTCCAGAAAGGCTCAGAGTAAAGCTCAGAGGAAGCCCTTCTCTTCTCTGAGCTACGACACATATGGGAGATGGGAGTTGCAAATCTCCTTTATGGAAGGCCTCGCTTCAAAGACCTCGTCATCATTCCAGCAACAAACTATCCACAATTTTAACAGAGGTCCAAAACATACACGGAACCACCAGAACTTTCTACAACACGCCAAAGAACCAAGCAAAGCAAGGAAACGCAACTATATCTCCAGACTTTGCTGAAAGTGCTGGTGTCTCTTTAATATAATTTGAGTTACCTGATTGAAAATCGAGCAAATCTAAATTCTCAAGGCATTGTCTACAGACTCCATAAAGTAAATTTTCTCTGTATAGATACTTTCCAGTCAAGCTACTCTGTTCACGTTACTCACCAAACTGTTTCATGTTTGTATGTGTTAGATTCGTTTTATGTTTAGATTAGCAATAAAGTCTTGTTTGTATTCAAAGATTATTTGACTGTGGTATATTTTGAAAAATAATCCCATCACTTGATTTTTCAAAGATCCGGCCCTAAAGCTATACCTAAAATATGGGTGATATTATTTTTTTTAATATGTCAAGAGTATAATATTACTCAAATTACTGAATTAATCATAATTCTTGTGAGTGAGATTGAGAAATTGTATTATGATTTTAATTGTGGAGAATTTTATTCAGACAAATAATCTCATTATAATCTCGTAATGATGTAGACATATGGAAAGTTTAATTAAATTCCAAACACACATACTTTTCCCTACATTAATGACGGAGGTACACGGGCACTTTAGTCCGTACAGTGTACATTTATACAACCAAAAATTCATGTTAATTCAATTAATGGTGGAGAATACGGGCAAAAATCGAAATGAGTTATTTGTCATTTTATAAACGCAGTTATTCTTTTCTTTGAATCCAGAAACAGAACAGAGAAACTAGTCTAAAGTTTGCATCTGTTTATTATGACAATGAACATGCAAGAGTTCGTATTTATCCAATTTTCAGTGTTCACGAAAAGAGCAGAGGAATATAATTCAACTCTCTGATGAAACAAACCCAGACACACTTTATGGAATAATGTTCCAGTTAAATTAAAACTCCATAAAAGGAGTTTGAAATTTCCCCCTTTCAGTACAAGTATTCTCCTTGTAGTACGGTAAGGAAAGTAAATGAGCGATGTTCCTCAATTTATTCTATATGGCCTTATTTAACAGCTAGATTGATGACAATAAACTGAACTGTCTGTGGTTTAATCATTGAAGTAGATGTTCACATTTTTGTGCCTGCTCACAGAGCGAATATGAAAATAACTTGTGCTACAATGTGCAACATTGTCCAAGTGTAATTTTGAACAGGAGTGTAAATGTTTGATCACGCTAGAGATTTGCAGTAAATCTGTGTACCGTCAGTGGATAGACCCTAAGAAAATCCGCTTTGATCAAATTACGTTGTTATTGCCATAGTGAACCTGCCACTTAAATATAGATGAATCTTGCTCAAAATGATTTGAAAGTATAAGGACCACTCCTTTAACCAATTACGTGAGTTGTCTGGAACTTGCATTGCTGAAAAATGGCTCTTTAAAAGAACTAGAGTGATTAATACCATGCTGCAAATGGCTAACTGTGTTACTTTATTTGTGCATTAAGATTAACCTTGAATGCACTGAGATCACAAGTGTCATATTGAGTTACAACAAGCTGAACATGACGGATGTGATTTGTGCATTGTGGAATGCGCAGACGATCATGTTAATCGATGAAACAGTGTTTTCATTAGTTCTAAAAAAAGATCATAAATCACTGGTGTTGGTTGCTATGATGATGAGAGTTCACGGGATGTCAGGGTAGACTCTTCTACCTGCCGACGCCATATTGTGAACACAGCACAGCATAAATAAGCAAGTAATTTAGCGGTCTAGCATTGAATGCCTATGCTAAACCCTAGCATCAAAATCTAGAGGTTAACATCCTGTGGCCTGTTACAGTTAAAAACAAACTTGAAGCGATGTAAACCTTTAACTTCTCAAACTTTAAACACACTTTTGTTTCTTTCTCTTATGCATTGTATAACATTTTTCTCGGTCTCCATTATGTCATAACACAAATTACTGTCTCTCAATGAATAATTGAGTTGAGTTTAATTTAAGATGAGTTTGGAGAGCCAATTAAAATGTATCTTTTCATTTATTACCACTTTTATTAATTTCAAAAGCTGAACAACTTTAGATAATAATAAGTCTGAAACAGTGTAAGTTTACAGAAAACTTATGGCTGTCTCTCATTATTATTTATTATCTACCACCCATCAGTTTCCAGCTTGTTTTTAATTACTTATTAGCTGTTTTATTATGTTTCACTTTTGTGAATTGGGCATTGGAGCTGGTTCCCCCAACTCAACCCCAAAGCCCACAGTAATAGACTCTATTAGCTTTCCCATTGTATAATTTAAAATGGAAAGAATTTCTCCAATAAAATTTCAGAACTGATAATAAACTGATAATCTACAATCTGTAACGGTGAATGAAATTAATTGTTTTTGTAGCGATTCTAGTGTTCATTTCACCAGGAAACTGCCGCGATACGTACAACAATCCACGTAATTGAAATTCTATAAAAAAATGTAGATATATTAATGAGTTTCTATGAGACAAGTTGTGTTTAAAGAAAGCTACCTGAATAATTACTGGGCAGTTATATTGTTCTTATGGTTGTGATGTCATACCAATGACAATTTTTAAATGAACCATTTAATGTAGCTTTGTTTCCATAAATAGTATACGTGAAATTGGGACGGAGCTATGCTTTGTTAACATTAACTAAGTGAAAGCTGACCATGTCTCTTGTGAAATTGTCTTATAAAAATGTCTTTCCAGGTTTTATATGATGCTTTTCCCCCCATGCTGTTCTGAAGTGTTGGATTTTGCAGTCAATATTCACTTAAAATGAGAAATCAATCACCACTCAGCCAGTCGCTATAATTACCGAGCTTTTCTATCCAGAGAATCACTGCAGCGTGTAGATATGATGACATTGAGCACAAGTGTGCATACTTTTTCATGAGAAATGTGAACAACACTCACCAATATAATTCAGATCATCTCCACTTCTATATCAAAACTGCATGGGAGAAAATGAGGTGCAGAACTTGTAGGAGCTAATAATTTTTAGCTGATATAATCATGAACCTCTAACTTTTTTATGTTGTGTTTCATTTTCGGAGTGAGGCATATTCTTTCACCACAGAAGTCAATAAATCAGCATTTAGCCTTTATTACATAACTCTTTTCATAAACATTCTGTAAAATCTACGTTAAAGCCTTTGGATTGGACTGAATGGGTAATGTTCTTAAAGGAATATTTACTCATAAGAAGAAAATTATGTCATTAGTTCATTTTGTTCCAAACTCATGTTTAATTTTTAAAATGGAGGAAAAAAAATATATATATATTTTTTTAGCATTGTACAGAGCTCTTGCCCATTCTGTGACCATTTCTTCTGTGTTACACAACATTTATTTTCCTATTAAAATCAAAGTTTGGTTCAGCTTTAATTTAAGGAGGCATTTTATTCCCACCCACTCCAGTGTGTTATTCGGTTCTACCGCACAGGTGGTTCCACTCAGTTTAATTGCTGCGCTTCAGCTGTCTGTCACTCTCTCACAGCTCCAGAGAAAACTCCTCATGCAAGTCAATCCATTCGATATTGATCGCAAATCAATTTTCCCTGTATATCCGTATGCAGAGCAGAGCTGCAGCTCTTTTTATTCTCAGATAATTTTATGCTTGTGTTCACTTAATTGTTTCTAAAGCTGTAATTCCCAGTTGGACCATTTCTCCTGCATTTAAGTATGCAGTGCAGAGCTGCAGATCTTTTTATTCTTATATCATTTTATTTTGTTTCTCACATTAAATTGTTAAAGCTGTATTCTCAGGAAGTCGTCAGTACTGTTCAGCCGGAAGTGGATGGGGTTTCAGGCATCTGCATTCAATATTCTCAATTATCCCTTCATCATATCCCTCATACTGCATCAATATCGCTTCTCAAGTGGCAACATTTCATGTTACTAGATTACATGGTTCACACCATTCATGCTAGGTGATTGTGTCAGATTGGTGGCTGCGCCATGCCGGTTACTGAGTTTTGGTTCACAAATGTTGGTCTGTTTAGCACAGTGTTTGCATGCCTGAGTGTTCTCCCCAACAGGAATCAGGTTCAAATATTCATGCATGCCATTATGCACAAGTTCTGCTGTGTACAGTGTCTGATTACATCCATTTAGTTGAGATGATGCTCCTGGTGTTGTGCCGGTTGCTGCTATTGCACGTCAAATCACAAAGTGTTTCTTGACTTCATATGTCTACATCCACTGTTCTCCTAAAGGAGAAGTACCATCCATTGCTGTGTGCCCTCTGACACCTAGTGGTAGACATTGCTAATTACATTTCCATGTTTCATTAACAGCACACATAAGATTGTTGCTCTAATTCAAGATTAATCAAGGTACATATTCCTATATCAGCTATGTTACATATTTCACTTTATTAGATTCATCATTACGGTATAGCGATTTGTATTTTATGTGTTACTTAATTAACTATTTTATTAGTATCGGATTATGAATTGTTCTAAACAATGGGTATTTATCATAAACATTTGAAATTCAAGCTTCATTACTCAAGTTTCTACAGACAGTTAATTTCCTGCATACTGTATGATGTTCAAAATATAAGCACCCCATTAATGCTCTCTATATTAGTTTAACATAATCACAGTTATTTCAAGTTATCAATGCAATTTGGCCATTTTGCCACATTCACTACATACAGTATGTGCTCATTGTCATGGCAGTAACACTTAGTAGCAGATAAGAAAGGTATTAGTATACATTTATTGAAATAGGTACAGAGCTGCAGCTCTTTTATTGCCAGATAATTTTATTCTGGCACTCACATAATTGTTCCTAAATGTTCCATATTTCACATATTTGTGATAACTCCAGAAGGTACACCTTGATGTAACTAATTTGTCTTTTCTACAGGAAACTCCTGCAACAGCGCCATCCTCATGGGCTCCAATATTACTTCCAGCAGGTGTCTGCAAGAGTCCATTTACATTTCTTTCACAGGACTGTATACAGGTTTTATTCCACTTTCTCTATAGGCATCTTTCCAAGATCAGGGTGTATCGAGTCTCACCTGTTTATATCATTAAATGTATCAAAACAAGCAAAGTGCGCAGAGCTCGCTGTTCACACATCCAAACCTTGCATGGAATCACATGACTCTGATCTTTCGTGTTCTTAATCAAGGAGATCTTCCTTTCGGATGTCAGTGAGATCTCTCCCGTCCAAAGGACTCGGTTGGAGGTGCCGGATCTCATCACCTAGGGACAGCGGCCCACTCATCCATTCACCATTCAGACCCTCTCTTTTAGGGTAGGTGGGATCACCACATCTATTTCGTTGTTCCCTCTTCCCGCCAGTGGGGGGGCTCCTCTTGGGTGTCATTGGGCCCATTCCCTCAAGGGTTAGAAGTTCTCACCCCTTCTGCGACATAGCGAGCCTCATGTGATATGATTCACAGTCTCCTTGCCATGGTGGTAGCGGAAGGAAGTGCTTCAACTTCAAGTTTAAAAAATCCTCCTGTCTGAGCTGATACTCCCGCAGCAGTGCACCACTTGATACTGCCGCAGCAGTTCCTGTTCACACTCGATATTGCCGCAGCATTGTCCCGCTTGAATGTAATTGTAATCATTGTGTTTTCTAACTAACCTTTGCTTCCCCTAAAGATGAGTACAAATGTAATTGCCATGGGTTCCTAACTAACATTTACTTCCCTTACAGGTACGTAAACATTTCTATTTTCTCCACAGGCGCTCTCAACTTCTAATTTTGTACCCCATCCACACCCGATACTGCTGCAGCAGTAACCCCATTCTCCTTTGATATTGATGTAGAAGTGCTCCACTTGACACTGCCACAACAGTTCCTACTTGTACAGGAGACTGCCGAAGCAGTGCCCCACTCAATACTGCAGCAGTAATGCCCTGCTTGAATGTGCACATATGAAATTGTAAAGTTCCCCTAATTATCTTTCTGCTTCCCTTACAGGCGCTCTCAATTTTGAAGTTCAATACTTTTATCAAAGCACATCTACAACAACGGACACAGAGCAGTGCTCCCACAGGAGCCTCTTCACTATGCTCATATACTCAACTCCAGTGCCATATCAGCACCTTAACTCTACTCCCACAGGAGGCCCACTTTACTCTACTGCCACAGCAGTATTTTACAATGCTTCTGCTGAAACACTTAGTCTTCGCTTAATGCCAGCTGCAATGAGCATTACAGAAACTCCCTCCTGTTCATTTGTACTACCCATATTTTCCTGTCTCTTCCACCCGGAGCAGACCCTTGCATGATGCTGCCTCGCAGACTGGTTGCTTCTGTGCAAAATTTCCATGGTACAGCCACAGTTTGCTGCAAAAAAGTCCTTTGTCTAAACCTACCACCTGGAGCAGGCCCTTGCGCGAGGCCACCTCCGCAATCTGGCTGCTTCGGTGCAGTTTACCAAGATTTAGCTATTCCGTTAGCCTTTGATTTAGCATTTCTTTCACACATTTTTGGGAGGTTAAGCATTGTGCTTGAACTGTCCTACTACAGCATTATTTGTCATGCTTGCATACACATCTAAGGAGATAATATTCTATAAATATTTATCTAAAAGCACTAATGATCTTTCCATGTACTTGCTGTCCTTTATTGTAAGCATCTTTTTGAGGGTTCAATTTAGAGCTCGAGCTGAGCCTCTTGCTCGAGCACCACCTTTGTAGATTGCAAGCCACACATTTTAACCCTTTACCACTCAAAGATTATGTGGTCAGGCAAACTCCTAAAATGGTGTTCTTAAACTAATGTTGGGGAGAAGCTTGATCATCTAATCAGCCTATCAACCTAGAGGCTGCACAGTATATAAGCCGCCACTTACTTCACTCTAACGACAGACTTTCCGGCATCCCTCCACCACCCCATGTCCATCCTTAATCTTCTAAGAGTTCTTCTAAGTAGCTTCCTGAAACGAACTCCTGAAATGAGGGTTTGTAGAAAATTTCAGAATTTTGGAATGATTTATTCCTTGTTGTAAATTGTCGGTATGGGCGGAATAGGGGTTTGTCTTTGTTTCTTTAAGTGATGGAGTGGGTTGATGAAGGGATAAAGTAAATAACTCTCAGTAACAGTCTCACAGAGGCTGGTAATTTCTTAATCTCTCTATCGCTCAGCTTTTATATCCTCATGAGTAATTAATTCACATCACTTGCCAAGTATGGGGACATTATGCCAAAAAAATCCTGTAACTACCACGTTCAGGTAAGCAAGACCTTGGCTTGATTGTACCAATTATTCTGCCACATGCTTTGCTTGACCTCTGCTGATATCCTCATTAATCAATGAACAGCAGCAGAACTTCCTGTTCCTTCTGACCTAAGGGGGCAGTAGTATAAGTGAAGCAAGTTTGGCAAAGTCTACGTGATACAGTTTCTAAGCATGGTGCATAAGTGCAGAGTCAATATGGAATTGAGCTTGAGGTTATGGCAATGTAGAAACCAGAGCTCGTAAATACCTGTTATGTATTTATGAAGGAGTATATTTTAAAAGGGTGTTTATTATTTGTATATAAATCTTTTACTGGGGTGTATGTGGTTTTATTAGCAGTAGCAGTTGCAGTTAGTCTCCTCTCACTGGCAGTGAGGTATTTTGTGCATTGATTTAGAAATTCCTGCTGATTCTGTCTAAAAGTTTTTTTTTTTTACTTTTGTGTTTATGTAACCCATTTCAAATATAAACAGTGCATTTATGAATTATTCAGACCCCTTAATTTTTTTTCCACATCAATCCATACCCCATAATAACAAAGCAAATACCAGATTCTTGATAACTTTGCAAACTTATTAAAAAGAAAATCGGATTTATCACATTTATATAAGTATTCAGACCCTTAACTCAGTACTTAGTTGAAGCACTTTTGGCAGCAATTACAGTCTCAAATCTTTTTGGGTATGATGCGACAAGTTCCACTTCTGTCACTCACTCGACGTTGTGTCAATGTAGTGACACTAGGGGTCTCTCTTGAGAGCCTTGTTTACTTCTTATCATTGAGAAAAGGCCAATAAGAATTGGTGAACAGAATTTGCATGCCCCTCCCCCGAACATACGGGTATAAAAGGAGGGAAGTGGAAACAGGTTTTTTCTTCGGAGCCGAGCAGTTGTGTTTCAAAGTAAAACCCACTGCTGTTCCACTCACCTCTAAACAGCATAAGCTGTTGGAAATATGGTGCATTTCAGTGGCTTTTCTCTTCTTCTGCATGCCAGTGCAGACTACACCCCTGAGTGCTTCGACAGCCCTCTAAAATAGTATATATTTCTCTAAAAGAGTAAACACATTGACATTAAACATCTATTTAAAGATGCGTCTTTTTCAAGATGCCCTTCCGTCTTTGTGTCATTCCTGGATGCGGTCGTTACCTCTTTGTTTCTGATGGTCACGGGCGCTGCCTCTCGTGTCTGTGCAGAGATCACACAGAAAACATGACCATGGCAACGTTGCGGCCCTAGCGGCTAGGCGATTGGTTCCTGGTTTTGGGGCTCCCTCTGCCCCCCGATCGCTGTGTTTGTAGAATTCCTCCCCGTCGAGGCAGGACCTACCACCGCGCCATTTCCATGTGTGGCTGGTAAGCCCATGTGACATATTTGCCACATGTTAACCTCCCCTGTTGGGCAGGATGTGGTCTCCACAGGGTTCTCCACCCCGATGTGTGTTATAGCGTTAGATGGCCCCAGCTGCATCTATCACTCTATGGATAGAAAATGTAGAGAGAGAAAAGGCAGCTGCTGGTGCGGCCTGCTCCCAGGCTAGTTACGTCACTTCCCTCCCTCAGGGATGTGGGGAACTATATGATGTCTCAAGAGAGACCCCTTGTTTCACTACATCGACACAACGTCTGGTTCCCTCCATCAGGGAACGGAGGTTACGAGAGTAACTGAGACATTTTTTCCCACCGGGACTTGGAGATTTTCTGCCATTCTTCTCTGCAGATCCTCTCAAGCTCTGTCAGGTTGGATGGGGACTATCGGTGGACAACTATTTTCAGCTCTCTCCAGAGATGTTCGTTTGGGTTCAAGTCTGGGCTCTGGCTAGGCAACTCAAGTATATTCAGAGTTTTCCCTAAGCCAATCTTGCATTGTCTTGGCTGTGTGCTTAGGGTCATTTTTCTGTTGGAAAGTGAACCTTCGGCCCAGTCTGAGGTCCTGAGCACTCACCGGACCAGGTTTTCATTAAGGATATCTCTGTATTTTTCTGCATTCAGCTTTGCTTCAACCCTGACCAGTTCCCCAGTCCCTGCCGCTAAAAAAAAAACCACAGCATGATGCCACCACCATCATACTTTACTGTTGGGATTGTATTGCGCAGGTGATGAGCTGTGCCTGGTTTCCTCCAGGTATGATGCTTGGAATTGAGGCTAAACAGTCCAATCTTCATTTCCTCAGACAAGAGAATCTTGTTTCTCACTGTCTGAGAGTCCTTTAGGTGCTTTTTTGCCAATTCATGTGTCTTGCACCGAGGAGAGGCTTCCGTCTCGCCACTCTGCCATGAAGCCCAGAAGCGTTGCAGTGATGGTTGTTCTTCTGCAAGTTTCTCACATCTCTACACATGATCTTTGGAGCTCAACTGGAGTGACCATCAGGTTCTTGGTCACCTCTCTTACCAAGGGGTTATGGAGTGTAGATTGATGTGAAAAAAATTATAATAATTTAAAGCATTTTAGCATAAGGCTGCAACACAACAAAATTAAGTGGTTTGAACTGAATTTACTGCTTATATTTTTTCTTATCAGAGTAATAGCTCAGATATATTACTAAAAATATCTGTGTTTTGGGCACAGATTTCGGCCAAATCCTTATTTGACATGTGGAAAAGTGAAATTATTTCATATTTTGCCTTTATTAGAGAGATTCAATTGAGAGTGACTGAAAATTGAGGAGAAAGAGGATGCATGGGATTGTCGCAGGCAAGATTCAAACCTGTGGCATCCATGTGAGCACCATACAATTTGAAGGGGTTGGAAAAGTAATGGAAATAATTAGAATTGTGGCAGGGAGAAAGCTTGCAACAGTCTGGTCTTGATTCAATGAAGCAATCAGATGCGCACCAACACAAACCACCACCAAAAAACAAAAAATTATTGAGACTGAATTAAGCTTCTCCAAAAACACAATAAAAAGTAAAAACAAAAAGTTAAACTACAACCCGTTTTCATAGAAACTACATTTTTGCTAAATTATTTTTGTGGTGTTTGTATTTGACTGACATATCGGTGGCTCACCAATGTATCAGAGGACATAAAATACATAATACATAAAAGAAGAGTAAGCCAGACCAAGTGCTCATGGGAAAAAGAGTTTATTGATGTCAATCTTGTAGCCAAGCTCTTATGAATTTTAACCCAAAGTTCTGGCTGTGTGACAGATCTTTATACCTGATAGCAAATGTGCTAACTAAACATTCAAAAGATACCACAGGACCTCCTGAGAGGAACACAGCAGGTTGCATCCACTGGATGCTCCTGAAAAGAACACAGCAAATATGGTCTCACAGAAACCTATTGAGGGTAACCCAACCAATAGACAGGTTTGATTAATCTGTCCTATTTTAACAAACACAGCTGCAGTGGATTTGCATCTGAGGCACAGTTGTAATGTAAAACCATCTGACTTTTACCATTAAAAATACAAAATTCTACAGTGGATTGTACATATTATTGCAGTTTCCTGGTGAAATAAACATTAGAGGTGCTACAATACTGACTTCTATATACTTTTACATAAATCACAGATTATCAGCTCATAAATGTGACACCACTTTTACATTACAATTTATTCATTAAGCAGAAGTTGTATCCATAGCAACTTACAAAATAAGGAAGCAAACAACAAAAGTGATTTTTTTACCATAGTGCATGACTTCAAAGGTGATGCATATTAACATTTGCATTACAAAACCAACTGGTAGAGCGTTGCACTTGAGATGAAAAAAGCCAGGGTATGAGTCTCATGAGTCTCATGGAACACATGAGTTGACTGAAAGTGTCACAGAAGCACCATAAAATTATGTGGTTGCATCAGAAATGGCATTTTTCATGCTACATATGTTTTTTTTTTACACTGTCGGTTAGGTTTAAGTGTAAGGTTTAGGGTAGGGAGGTGTTGTGTTTTGATTTACATCTTGATAGAGCCTTAACAACTTAATTTTTTTTTGCAAAAATGTTGCCACAGTCAAGTAATTTTCATGAGATCAGGCTGGAAAACTAAGCCACATTCAACAACATTTTTTTTTTTTACTGGTAGAAACACTCAGCAACATAACTTTATAAGTGTCCTCTACATAGAGAATAACATAAAAATAATAACAAAAATCTGAATCAAGAACTTTTATTAAAATAAAAGATTAAATTGGGAGCTTTACTCCATTAGTTCCCCGCGACCCTGTACACAGGATAAGCGGTTGACGATGGTTGGATGGATGGATGGGACTCCATTAGTTGCTGCCGTGGGGGTGTGCAGTGTTATTATAATGCCCAATTCCTTTGATCAAAGTAAAAAGCAGTCGCTGGCAGTCCCTGCTCTGTCACTGAAGACATGCAATTAAGCGAAGGTCAGTGAAACTAAGATTTATAGGTAGATAAAGGTGTGTTTGCATTGGATACTCTATATTGCCAAATGAAAGCTAGCTGAACATTATAAAAGCTCTCACAAATGTGCTCAAACTGTAATATGTGTGTGCTTCTTTTTTTATAGTATATATACAGTACATGGCTTGTCGGTACATTTCAAAGATTTCTTGTTTCACTAACTGTGGTGTCTTTGTTCCTAGAGATCACAGTAAAGGAGCTGTGAAAGTCATCAGCATGCAGCTACTTGGACCTGGTCAGAGCTCTCTCAAACATCATTAAAGAAATACACTAGCAAAGGCTTTTAAGAGGCCACAAGATGATTGAACAATACAAACAATCCAAAGTAAACTCCAATTTATTGCACCTGGGACATTTTGGTGGTTTTTGTCCATAACTTTTCTTTTTTTCCCCATTATATATATATATATATATATATATATATATATATATATATATATATATATATATATATATATATAGTTCAATTGGAGTCAATTATCCACTCTGTTGCACAATGCCAAGCTCTATCAGAAATAAACTGCTGCCTATGTAGACTGTTCCAAATCATTCAGTTATGAGGTTCCATATAGGATGCTGTCTTGGAAGGTAGCTCACTATGTAGGTAGTACATAGCAAGATAGCTCACTATTTTTTGGAATAGAGGCTGAAAGGCTTTCTGCTGGCTATGGATTTATCCTTATCCCTGAACAAACCAAGGCAAAAATCTAGCAGTTACATCTATTATGAAGGTGTTTGGCACATCTGGAGAGGAGCTTCACGGGTCATGAGCCACTTAGCAGATTACACAGATTTAATTAATGACTTTGCAATCATCTGCAATTGCGACAACCTCTGTGCCTTTGAATTTACCATCTTTTAGTTATTACAACTGCTCTTCCATTCTTTTTACTTTCTTTTACTTCTCTTATTCACACCTATCTCTACATGGCGAAGGTGGAAGGTAATTTTAGTCCTTCCCCACGAGATTCTACTTGATTTTCTCCCAGTTGGATGATGAGCAGCATTTGCATTTAACAAATGCAGTAAGGAACGTAGCACATGGCACTTCAAAGGCTGTATGTTCTAATGGAGCAGGGCTGCTGGGTAATTAATCACTCTGAGGCATTATGCATTAATACAACACTAAAACAGCTACTAAGATAAAATAAAGCAAGTGGCATTCTGTTCCTTGGAATAAAGAATGGGTTGTGACTGCATCTGTCAAACATGGCTGAAGCTCCAATGTAGCTGATAGTGTGACTTCGTTTTTTTGCTTCTTTTAAAATGATGGATTACCTCCTGCAAAGCAGCGCAGAAGGAGTGAGACTTAGTGGGAATTTGAATATTAAATTCATTAAAACTAATAAATTGTGTACTAAAATGGAAGTCAAGAAAAACAGCTACTTATGACTTGTGCATATGTCCTTCAAGTATAAACTGTGTACACAAATGTATAGTAAATAATATACTATCATTCCACCTTCAAGTCATGTTGGAATGATAGTGTTTATGAGAGGATAAAGAGGGTACATGGATGCCACAGTGTCGTATTTACCAGTTGGCAATTCCAGTTGACTGATTTTATTTAGGCTCTAACTTTTCTAGCTAAGGGTGTGACAAATCATTGTGTAAGAATAGTGATATTGATCATAATACGTTGTAATTGTGACTGTACAGTTTAGTTTGCATGCATTTTATGTTGTTAATGAAGAATAGCTATAAAGCTTGATAAAAATACTATTCATTTTGTCAGTTTATAATCTGACAAGCTTGCGCAAGCAAAACTACATTCACCACAATTCTCTGTGGCAGTACATTAATAATAAAATGCATTGATAAAGAATTAGTTACATATCAATGCACATCATTTGCTCTTTTTTTCCATAATGAATACAAATATATCTGTGTTTGTCAGTAAGTGAAAAAGAGAGAAAGATAAATGTCATTGTCCAGCTCGCCAGATTTCATTTGATTCAGATTCACAAGCTCTCAATTTGCTAACGCTTGAATGCAATTTGACAGTTCTCAATACCAATTTCGGTATATATATATATATAGATTATACAGTATCCATTTTGAATAAAATTTTTTCAAGATCTCAAGTAATTATTTAAGACTGAAGTAAACAGTCAGTAATGAAGAAAAAAACTAAACAAACAAAAAACTAATTACAAGCAAAGAACAATTAAAAACAATAGACCAAAGATACAAAAAAAAAAAAAGTGCGTAAGTTTTTAACAGCTGTTCCAAGTATAAATTCCAAAGTAATCATTCAGTAATTGAAAAAGTGATGAAATGCAATATAAAACTTCTTAAATTACTGATCTCCACTGTATGATTATAATCCATTAATACATAATAAAGTTACTAAATGTATCCAGACAAGAGCACTGAAAGATTTTCCAGTTTTCATGATATTGTTGTTTGATTAATATAAACAAAAAAACTGTACTAGACAGCGTCAGGTCTATCAGGCTGCATTTACATTTCCAATATACTGAGTTTAATATTTTAATACAAATCCACTTTTGTGGCTGTTTACTTTTAATTTAGACATAAATTACTGTTTACAGTAATACCTCATCAAGGTACCAAAAAGAGGAAATAAAAATGATTTTTAAGAGTCTTGTTATTTTTGAAGTTCCTCTCAATATGTTTAGTTTCTCCCTCTCCCCAACCTTATCAAATCATAATTATGACTTCTGAACTTGTACGTGCAAACTTCCCATCAGGACAAATGCAGCATGTACAGTCAATTAAAATTATTACAGAAAATGGCCATGCCCTTATTGATAATTTACACTGCATTAGCATTAATGATGGTGGCCGACTGTATTTCGAAATGCAAATTACATACAGCTTGACAGGTGGGAATACAATATAGATGACATTAAATCTTCGATTATAATGTTTCCTGATGGCATTTCTGATTTTTCTCTCAATGCACAGATGCTGAGGCATCCCAATGGACTCATATTGCTTGCGTGATTGTTATTGAATGTGACATACTCAAACTGTTTTGACATGAAGTGCATTTGCATCTCCATTTCTGCTTTTTCTGGCTCCAGCATTCGTGTAGAGTGTCTTTCATGAGAAGAAAGTGAGATTCTGTCACACTGTATTTCCGAACAACTAAGCTAAAAGGCTAGTGCATCCACTTATGTTCACTAGAGTCTTTGTAGAAGCATACAACAGGAAATGAGGCAGAGATTTTCTTTGAAGAGCTTTGTCAGGCTCACGCAAACCTTATTTTCCAACACACACACACAAACATGTTTCTATGTTTTATGGGGACTTTCCATAGACATAATGGTTTTTATACTGTAAAAACTATATATTATATCCCCTAACCCTAATCCTACCCCTCACAGAAAACTTTCTGCATTTTTACATTTTCAAAAAACATAATTTAGTATGATTTATACACTGTTTTCCTCATGGGGACCGACAAAATGTCCCCACAAGGTCAAAAATTGCGGGTTTTACTATCCTTATGGGGACATTTGGTCCACACACACACACACACACACACACACACACACACACACACACACACACACACACACACACACACACACACACACACACACACACACACACACACACACACACACACACACACACACACACACACACACACACACACACACACACACACACACACACACACACACACACACACACACACACACACACACACACACACACACACCAATAGGTTTCCCCACAGTCATGAAAAGATTGGACATATCAGATAATAATTTTCTAGGCCTGTAAGTAAATTAAAGGAATTTTGGGGGTTCAATACAAGTTAAGATCAATCATCAGCTTTATGTAACACTGTTGATTACCAAAAAAATATATATTTTGTCTCATCTCTAATCTATTTTAAAAAAAAAACTTTGTGGTTACAGTAAGACAAATAAGTAAGAAGCAGTTCACAAACATTAAAATACACACTGTTTCAAAAGTATAGCCACAAAATCACTAAAAGAGTTAGAATATTGCAGCTTTATGGCAGCGAAGTCTTAATATTGTAATATAACTTTATGGTTAGTAAGCGATTTTATCATACAAATATTGTGTTTACATGTGTAATGTTCACATCTTGTGGCTATACTTTTAAAACCTTTTAAGGGTGTATTTGAACTTTTATGGACTGGTCCCATTCACTTCCAATGTAAGTGCCTTACAGTTTTTGATGAGTCTAATATTGTTTTTTTGTGCCACAAATGCTGTCAATGGAGCATAACCTGTATTGAACCAGAACATTCCTTTAAAGTCATGGACATTTCTGTAGTACATATACATTTGTGTAGTTATGCACTGCTCTAAAGTATTTAATTGGGCAGATATTGCTCTTGAATAGATTAACACTTGTTTCAAGATGTGGTGATGTCTGTTTTGAGAATGAATCATTCCTTTGAGTGCACCCTTCTCTCAAAATGTTGGTACCCATTCACTTGCATTGTGAGGACCTACAGAGCTTAAATATTTTTTCAAAAAATCTTCGATTGTGTTCTGCAGAAGGAGGAAAGTCATACATGTTGTATGGCATGAGGGTGAGTAAATGGGTCAATTTAAAATATTAATTTTGTCAACTATTCCTTTACATTTATTTTTGGAAATATGTTTTCTTTTTCTTGTTTTAAGCATAAACCTCACTATATTCCTCTACAAACAAGGCTTAAAATCTTGTAATCTTGCTTCTCAAGGAAAAGTATTTTGTTTTGTTTAGACATTTTTATTGGACAATAAGAAACATTTTCTTTTGCAGTGAGTCATTCAATTTCTTCCCAAATGACTGTTGCAAGCAGGTGGTGACTGGACTGTAGCTTTAGCCAGGGAAAAACATAGTATAATAATTCAGTGGGCAGAGAAGTGTTTTGCTCTTGTTAGGGAGATTGCCACTGTATTTGAACTGACCTGCTCAACTGGATTCTGCCACATCATTTCTCAGTGAGAGTTCTGTTAAAGCACATGGTTATCTGTCATGCTTTAATCTGGCCCCAGCAGGTATCGTCCTCGTCTCTTTCATCTCTCTCATGCCACCACAGAAGACAATCTGACAAATTTTAAATGAGACGTTATTTGAAATGAGCACACTCTCTTAGGAACGATGTCTATGTCAGTCTATTCAGCTCCACCCACCCTGTCTTCTCTCAAAGCAATACAACTCGATCTGCATTCAGAATGGAACATTTACCCACTACACCCTGAAAACACCACAGTATAGGTGAGCAGGGGTAACCACTTTTAATACATGTAACATTGGTAATGAATAGGGCTGAGCATCGATTTCCAGATTTGATTTGATTTCAATTCACAAGCTCTCCATTCGATTCAGATTGGATTAGATTCTGATTCATTTAGATATATTTCATGTATAATATACATTTGCTTGCAAGTGGGCTTAGGTGTGTGATTCAGTGATTTGTTGCATAAGCTTGGTCTGTTTTTCAGGAAAATGAGAACAAAGGACATTTGTTAATTCCTGGGGAATATTGTGTTAACGCAAGTTTTAAGCTTTAGGGGGTTTCTTAAAGAAAAATATCAAATTGTGTCCAGTGTTCAGATTTGGGTTGCACAGCAATTAAATACAATTCTTGGTGAATATCTTTGGCTTGTTTTACGGTAAAAATATTTAGTTGTTTCATGAATAAACCAAAAGTATTATGATTTTTATAACAATTGTGTTAGTATTCAGACTAAGCAATTGTGTGCATTAGAATGCAAAGTTTTTTTTTCACCTACAGCATCTCTAACCACCATCTTATGATTTAAAGGTGATGTGACACTTTGTTCAAGCGGAAATAAATTATTCAGAAGGATGACTGCATACAATGCAAGTCAAATAGAAAAGACCAGCAGAGACTGAAAAAGAAAAAGCAGATGACACTGAAAGAAAATTATGAAACAAAGACATGATCTTAGAAGGGAAAGTATAAACTGTAAAAGGCAAGCATTTGTTATTGTGTGAGCACACAAATCAACATTATAAATGTTCTGTGTACAGTAGATTCTAAAAATGTCCACCTGCCAAGATCAAGGATTTCCCATACTGCACAAAATCCTATTATTAATTGGTATCTGTGTTTTGACATAAGTAAAAAAATATCAAAACATCCTAAAAATGGATCAAATTACCTGAGAACTAAATTTGCACAAGAGAATGTTGAGAATGTATCTTGAATACGAGTGTATGCTGGCCTGTTTCATTGGCAGATTTGTTTAGGTTTATGATTAAAAAAGGTTAAACAAATCTGCCTGTGGAACACTGTTTGCTTGTTTGCAGTTCATTTCTGAAATTATTAATAAGTGGTAAGATATTGTTACATTTGAAGAAAGGGAAAGCAGAAACAGTTGAATACAACATTTACAATTGTAGTGACACATAAATTAAAGGTGGGGTATGTGATTTGCAAAACGGCCGGCAGATTTTGAAAATACACAACTCATAAGGTCCTACCTTCTCTCCTCCAACGCTGGCCCTGACTCCACCCATTCGAAAAACATGGACGCGCAATCATGCACGAGCGAAAACCAGATGCGCGAGAGCGAGCCAGGCTAGCATAGGTTGGAGTTTCTGCATGACGTCACCATTTACCTGCTAAGACCGTCAACATGGCACAACATTCAGCGGTAAGTTGCACCAGATATTATTAACATTCAACAGTCACATACATCATTAGTATTGTTAGAAAATTGATGTTTTTGAAATGTAAATATATATTGTATAAATATATATAAAATATATAAAAATATATTGGACGTCCTGGTTGTCACCGAAGTTTATGGCTAAATATAGGGCTGACCGATATAACGTTATCAGATGAGATTGTTATGCGCATCTCGTCAGTAAAGCACATAACATAAAGTGCATTCATTGATTAGTAAATCGCCATCAGCTGCTTTCAGATGGAGCGGCGTATACTACACAGAGCCGTAGTTCACTAACAAGCTGGGCCGTGATAATGAAGGGTAAATTGCCCAGCTTGTCAGTGATAAATGCCGCTCCATCTGAAAGCAGCTGATGACGAACGGGACACGCGCGCCAGGGTGGTGGGGGGGGGGAGGGGGGGCATGGTACGACGGTTTGATTGACACATTTTCTGTCCAATGATTCTAGATGGTCTTGAAAATGATCGGCTGGAGTTTTTCGAGTCCTGCCCGTTCCACAGATGATTAAATTGCTTAATTTTCATTTCAGTGCTTCTAATTTACCAGCCAGTAAGTGGGTTAGGAATAGGATTTCAAGTTATTTTGAAAAAATGGTCAAAAAAGAAAATCACATACCCCACCTTTAAGAAAATTTGATTTGCAAAAAAAAAAAAAGAAAAAAAATAATAATAATAAAAATATTCTGATGATTTTGTCCTGATATAAAGTTAATTTACAGGAAATTTGTTAAGTATTTGACCAACTTCCATGCTGAAAGAGAATATTCATTTATCGTGAAGGCCCTTGCCAATGGTAATAATTGACCCCATTTAGGAGATTGAGTGATATTGAGTGATGTTATCTGTCCATGAACTATCCCAGCTAATCTGTTGGATCAATACTGCCTGTGTTGGCACTGGCTGGTTGCCATGCAACAAAATGGGAACATAACCTCACATTAGGAACTACAAAGATGTCTATTTACCACATCACAGGTCAGCCTTCAGACAGTAATTCAAAGGTGCACATGAAGAATAAATATGATTTAGCTCAAGGTTGTTGTTTGCATTTACTTCATCACCATTCATGAACAGTATGTCATGAACTTTTAACCCACACATTGAGCCCAAAGTAACAAGACTAAAGAAAGACGATTCACTGCAGGAATTATACATTCCTTTTATTTCTACCTTCTGCTACACAGGTAGTAGAATGTCAGGTAGTAGAATGTCAATTAGCTTATCTAATTGTTGAAATCGTAGTCCGTTCCATCGACAAGTATTTGGCATTCCAGGGCCATCCTAGTAATGCAAGCCACCTCTTGTCATTCATGCTGAGCAGTTAGCTTCCTTAGCTTCATCTCTCTTTCTAGTGGGGAAAGGAATTTCAAGGACATCTCTTTGAAATGGAAGGATTGGACACTCATTGGTGGAATTGTCCATAGATGTACAATATGTCCATGGGGATGTTTTCCCATCTCCGGACACTTCCCTTCCCTTGCTTTAAGGAGTTTTTGCACTCCTGTATGGCAGAGAGAAGGAAGTCCTTCTTAGTGGTGTTCTGACTCTTGGCCTTCTTGGCTTTGGTGGATCAGTTTCCAGAACTTTAGAGAGGTCTCTTTTTTGGAGTCCTCTCAACTCCTGGTTCCTCCAGTGAGCTCCCCCAGTGGCACCCACCCCAAGCTTGAAACAGGCTTGGGTGCCATTGCCAGCCTCTGCCATATTAAAGTTCATTGAGAGAGCTTGTAATGGCCATCAAGGCATTCTGCACCAGATGGAGCATCACTTTAGTTTTGATAAGACATTTTTGATTGAAGTGAGCAAGAAGTCTTCAAAAAGTGCATTTCAATACCATACAACCCTGTGTACAATATGGGTGGGGCAGCCACACTGAGGCCCACAATCATTTACATTACATTTACATTTATGCATTTGGCAGACGCTTTTATCCAAAGCGACTTACAGAGCCCTTATTACAGGGACAATCCCCCTGGAGCAACCTGGAGTTAAGTGTCTTGCTTAAGGACACAATGGTGGTGACTGTGGGGCTCGAACCAGCATCCTTCTGATTACCAGATTACCAGTTATGTGCTTTAGACCACTACACCACCACCAATCCACAATCAAAGGGGGCCCATGATAACTGGGCCCTACCTTAAAATGTGAAAAGTTAAATACTGTCTTGACCTTTATCAGCAAACAACACATGCAAAACCATAAATAGTACTGGGGAACTGGTTTGTATTTATAGCTGGACTACCCAATATGCATCTCATCCATGGTGACCTTTTTTTTTCTAATTTTTTCTAATTAAAACTCTAATTAGAATATTTTATTAGAAATTACATATTTTTATAAATACATCAAATGATTCTGTGCATTTGTCGCTCGACATCGTAGGGATTCTTGGGAAATCTTACTGAGCAAATGTGGTGTGTCTGACATCAATACTCAGTGCAAACCGAGCCTCAGCCCACAGCTTTTATGGCTACCACTGAATTTTTTCTAACTATATATATATATATATATATATATATATATATATATATATAAAGAACAGTTTCAAGAATGTAAACAATAAAAAAGGAATTAGAACACTATTGTCCTGGGAGCCCTTCCAGTATCATTACCGAATAATTAAATAAAGAGTTAGATATGAGTTAAAATATTTTTTCAAAGAACAATATCAATCGTTTATCTGAAGTGACTTATCCAGTCGTGTTGTTGATAGTGAGCATCTACGCGAGAGAGGCGATTAAATAGTTTTGGAGTTTAGATGCTCACAATACTTTCCTCAGCGGAAAGATCGAGAATACTGGATTGCTCCTATAGTCAATGAAGCTGTTCAATGGAGCTGTCTGCATGAACGGTGGTCAAGGTAAGGTTTTTTATTTTTGCTCATTTGTGTCATTTTGGATAAAAGCATCTATGACTAAATGCAAATGAAAATTATGCTTCATTCATTATTAATGGGAGCGATCTATAGTCACTTTTAGAGCTCTACCTATCAGACCAGAGATAATGTGTGCTACAGTTGTAAGTACTGCACAGATCCAGCCATTTTGCTTCACTGCAGTGGTTCATGCATCCATTTACGGTTGTTTTTCAAAGGTCTAAACAGTTTAACTTCTGTTAGTTTCAGGCATCCAGTGAGCATGTTAGTCACATTAAAAGTCACTATGAATGAAGTGCCTGCTGCTGTTGTTTTGGATGAGTTTGACAACTAGTAGGAAATGTTCATGGAACAAAGACATCGCTTCATTTAACTGATGAATAGTACTTGAAATTGTATATAGGCCTGTATGACATGTATCAACATGCAATATGAGTCTTTACTACTTAAATTATTGATTCACATTCTGTAAATGATAATATTTGACATTCAATGTTCAAACTCATTAGCAACCAGTATCAATTGAAGAAGCATTCGAAATAAATGCAATCACATTTTTATAAGTAGAAAATTATGCTTTATTCAATTATCCTTTCACAAACAGCCAGTGCACGCTGCAGTGGTGAAGACAGGGTTCAGTTTATCCCATACTAGATCATGGTGGTCTTACTCATATAAAGATCATCGATTGAACGTATCTTGCCTCATCTGTAACAGTGGTTGCGCTTAGAAATTGTTTGCCATTTGTGATCAAAGTTTGTCAGGTCAACAGTAGTTGTGGGGCAAATGAGACTTCTTAGAGCAAGACAATAATGATGATGGGGATCTGTGTATTATCATAATTTATGTCAAATTCTGAGTTTGTCCTGATCCGTCAACCCTAACAGAAACAGAAGCCCAAATCTCTAATAATCTAATAATCTTTTGGAAATGGGGTGTTTTAACCCCACAAACATCACTTTTTTGGAATTTTTAGTGCAAATCGAGTGAAGAGCCCATAGAAAGCAGTTCTTTTGGGGTGCTGAAAGAACCTGGAAGTGCCGCAGCCGAGTGTTTGTTGTAAACAGTAACTTTATCCACTGGGCAGATTTATTTATTTTTTTTTTTTGAGCATTCACAAAATATGGAAGAGGATTAGGGCCAAGCAATAATAAAAAAATAAAACCATCTCGAGATTAAAGTCATTATAATGCGAGATTAAATTCGTTAAATTTCGAGAAAAAAAAGTCGAAATACAATCTTGAGAATAATCTCATTAAATATCGAGAATAAAGTCATTATAATGCGAGATCAAACTTAACGAGTTTTTTCTCGAAACACAACGACTTTATTCTCGATATTTAATGAGTTTATTCTCAAGATTGTATTTCGACTTTTTTCTCGAAATTTAACGAGTTTAATCGCGCATTATAATGACTTTAATCTCGAGATGGCTTTATTTTTTTTTATTGTTGCTTGGCCCTAATCCTCTTCCGTAACAAAACATTCAACATGTAAACATTATTAAAAAAAAAAAAAAAAAGTGTTTTAATAAGAACATTAAAAAAACAAATACTAATAAAAAAAGTTTCACAAAGCTTCAAATTGTATCAAAAAGAATCAAATTGATTAAGCAACGAGGCTGTCCTGTTTGATTTTAAATGTTATAGACTCAAAATAAAAAAAATATAAAGGGCTGTTTTTAAATTGTTAAAATTGGGTTTTAAATCATTCCACTTTGTCTGATGAGTGAAATATTTTCCTAGTAAGAGAAACTAATTAATAACATGTTTTTATCCCCAAAATATCATGTACATAACAATAAAATAAAACAGTTGTGATATTGAGGACTAATTAATTCATTTTTATTTTCATTTTAGAAATTGAGGCATCACATGCCAAAATGAAGCTGACATCGACTAAATATTTATATTTGATTTAGAGCTATGATATTTAATATACACACAAAAACAAACAAACAAAAACAAATGCGTGTGTCTGTCATAAATTTACTGCAGGGTGGGGTAAAGGTATTCCAAAATCCAATCGAAAGCAGCTGGATCGTTTTTAAACAGCTCAGAGCTGTTATCATAAATCATATTTACAGAATTATAAATTGTGCTGTTAAAGGGAATAGTACACCATAAATGAAAATTCTATGAACATTTCCTCACCCTCATTTTAAAATAACTATTTGGTATGTTCCTCCAAAAATATATGTTTGTCATGCTTTTACGGTGCATTCCTTTTGTTTTTGAAGCTCAAAAAGCTCCAGTTCCATTTTCTTTGTAATCGCAACGTCTGCAACATCTTAAGAAAGTTGCATTTAAAGCTGCATTAAGTAACTTTGTGCGCTCAAGCGACATCTCTGGTTGAAACTTAAAATTGCAAGCAATTTGCGGAAGAATATATTACGTCAGTCGTGTTTTGGCACTGCTCTACTGACGGATGGATCACCTAATTCAGTGGTTCACAAAATGGTTCCCCTTCAAACAGTCAACATCCTTTCGCGCACCCCTCTCTAATGCATAGATCAAATTCACACAAGGTAATTTGAAAATATGTCTGTTTAACACAATTATCCTTGTAAAAAAAAACTCCCTTTATGTTATATTTTTACATGTTATATTAATCATAAACATACTGAATAAATGGCTTTCCGATTGAGATAGGAATGCGAAATATGATATAACTGGATAACTTGAAAACTCAGAGTTCGGTTCTGTGCCTGGAATTGCGCATCATTACAGGTATGGCATTGCCGGACGACTTTGAGCATTGCTGGAAAGTATCCGTGCACTTGCAGGCTCAGCTCAAAGTGCTTTTTTATGTCACATTTGACACTGATAGCAATGTTGAGCTCATTTGCTGAAAAAAACATCATGCAGCAATGTAAAATCAGGTCTGTAGCGTGCGTGCAAATGCAAGGGAAAATGGCTGTGTGTGAAACTGGAAAATTATTTTGTGGCGCTGAATGTCTGAGAACTGTCATCAAAGCTTTTAAGTCAAACCTCCCTATGCATCCAAACTTAACTACAAATTACATTTTAAACTGTGAATAGATGCATTTTTTTAACCGCAAAAGATAGGTTTATTTCATTGCATATTTTTCCGACCTTTACAACATTTTGGTGTTTCTACACTAGAGGGCACACAAAATAATTTTTGCCAGTGAGAAATACATGAAATGGGTTTGAATGTTATTTTAGACTTATGAAATTAAAAGAATGATAAAGCTCAGAATTGTATTCACATACCCTGTTGTCACCTCACGTACCCCCAGGGGTACTCATACCCCAGTTTGGGAAACACTGTCCTAATTTGATCTTAACTGGACACTGCCTTTGTGTGATCATGACTGGAGCCGGAGTCTATTTTCATGTTGATGTTATGTTATTCGATGAAACATTTGAAACAGAATTATTACTTGCTTTGATGAAGATAAGCCACACTCTTATTTACATACGTATATGTATATTTTACTTTTAAGTCACTTTTCTGAACACTACACTCAAAGCACAGGGAACTCTCCTCAGCCACCACCAGTATATCTTAATATGATTATTCAAGTGATTTATCTACTATTAATGTTTGAATTGTACTACAATTTCCAATTTAAAAGATTAAACTCGGGATATGGTAGAAACAAGAACAAAAGAAGACTTTATTATTTTTATACCATTTTGTCCAGCCTCAGTTACTTCAATAGCATATCTATGCAATGGACACAATAACACTGTAAACTAAAAACATAAAATGAGGATTCAATAATGATGGGGATAAAACATACTTTATTAAACGTAAAAATAATAAGCTTAATTATGCAATATAACAATTAAAAGAAGTACATTTCAGAAGTCATACATAATAAACATGTCACAGTAATTTCACCGGACAACATAGATAAGCCTACATCACGATTGGTTAACACATGAGTAATGTTAGATTCATAAAAACATGACAAGCAATATTAGCTTCAACAACCCTAACACAAAACATATCCAAGAATTAATAGCAGGTAAACAACTTCACCAAACGGATAACAGATAAACATCCATCTAGACTGCAATGATGCTGTCCTAAACTGCGTGAGTGTTAATGAACTGAGCTGAACAGTCTAGTTAGTTTCTTTAGCCGAAATATGAGACAGCCGTCACTTCTTTCATGTGTGTGCGGACATGACGTAATGAAGCAGAGATGAACGTCATAAGTCTGCGATTTCACGCCAAATCGAATGTGACAGCTCAAAATACAAATAATTTTCATAGGCTTACTATAGTGAATCGGAGTAAGGTCAGGACATTCTTTCGAACATTGATTGTAAATGTACTCATTCAATAATGGCAATTTGTTCATTTTAACCCAAAAATCTAACATAGTGCAGCTTTAAGAAACGTAATTCATATCATCAGTCATAAATGACTAGCTTTGAAATCCCTCTAATTGTTTTGCTGAGGTGAAACTGTGTAAACACCATTTCAGTGCTCAAAGGGAGCGTACCATTGAGCGCGCCTCTCACAAAACAATTCAGTAATTAAACAACGTTAACATCTCGCTGCTGGCAAACATGCAGATCTGGCTTTAAAGGGGACTGAGTGAATCCCGAATAATTGATCAAAGACGGCCCTGGATGCTGGCGTGCTTGAGAAAGAGGCTTGCATCACGCACACATTCAATTTTTGATAACGCGCAGATAGTAACACAGACTTTTGAATAGAATGATTCCCATAGCTTTGCTGTAATGGTGTCTCACGAATATCTCGAGTGACGTCTATCCTCAGAAGTGCATCCTGCCCTGAGCACAGCCGAGACAGCCTGACAAGACTCACATCTGTGGGAGAAAGTTTGAAATGTACTGTAAGCTTTGTGCAAGGTTGTTAAACTTAAATTGGTAGAATCTTCTGTGTTTTTGTTCTCCTCTTGAACCTGAAGACAAAGACACTTAAAGAGGGTAATGGAGCATACTTTGTGGTACAGAAGTATTATATCCAAAAGACTGTTATTAGCAAAAGAAAATAGCATTGCTATGAAAATTAAAGGGATGATTCACTTAAAAATGTAAATTAATTAATTTAATCACTCTTATGTTAGTCCAAACCTGTATGACTGTTTTTCTTCCAAGGAACACAAAAGGAGATGTTAGGAAGAATGTTGGGGACTGACAGCCTCCGTCACCATTCAGTTTATATTTTTATTTTTCTCCATAAAATGAAAATGAATGGTGACTGAGGCTGCCATGCCTAACATCTTCCTAACAAAGACAGGTTACAGACAAATAATAATAAAATGGGTTTGGAACAACATAAGGGTGGGTAAATTATGACATAATAAAACATTTTGGGTTAACTATCACTTTAAATCTTGTCAGTTCCATTTTTTGAAGTGGTTCTCTGCATTTTAACTTTTCTTTTAAATACAAATTCTTACAGATTCACCATTAAATAGACAATTTACATTACAAACAACAAGGTAAAGTGCCCTCACAGTAACCAGGGGACTTATTTACATGTGTTTAAAACTGTTATTTTATTTACTGCAAAAGCACAGCATGACGGTATTCCGTGACGACGTGCTGTGAGTATTTCAACATTTTAAGAGCATTTCTGGAAAACAGCACTCTTGAAACTAATGCATTTGTGCATCTGCGATACAAACTAGCAAGGACATAAGTGGGACAAAGTTGAGGAGGGGATTTCAATTTTTTCAGTCCAAGGTTGTCTAAAATGCTCATGTTTTGCCTTTTTTATGTGCTACTGAGTGGGAAGATATAAGGAAAGACACGCACAGGGGGTGTCTTCAAGATCTTTGGACTTTTAGATAAAAGAGCATAAACAAGCTGTTAGGGTAAAGGACAAAAATAAATAGGAAAAAACTTGAGCAGAAGACTATTCTTTTAATTCCATTCAAAGGCTGTAATATATGATTATGTTTTGCCTTTCTACATTTTTATTTGCTACTGAGCAGGAAGATCTAAACCCTGCAGGACACTAACATGCAAGAGTTTATTCTGAATCCATTTATTTAAATAGGCATGGTGCGTGGACGTTTGCAAAAAGTTATGCACCAGAAGTTGAGAAAATGTAAATTTTTGCTGTAATTATCTAGATTTATAGTATATCGAGATATAATTCTTGTAGCCATATCACTAGCCCTAGTTTCTACAATGTGTTTTCTTTTTCAAGCCAACTACTGCCATGGCGGAGCAACAGTTTGAAGAAAATATTGCTAAACAAGTAAGTTCAAATCAATATACAGTATTTATAGAGATTTTCAGGTTGTAGTACAAAAACCTGGAAGAAAATTAGCATTTTCGAGCCATGAGTCTTTTGATTTTATAAAGTGGCAGTTTTGGATTTGTGAGAAAAAGTTTGTGGTAAACATTAATTGAAGATACTTTGTTGCTTTGTTCTACAACATAAATTACACAGTCATACACATGGTGGTGGTGTAGTGGTCTAAGCACATAACTAGTAATCTGGTAATCAGAAGGACGCTGGTTCGAGCCACACAGCCACCACAATTGTGTCCTTGAGCAAGGCACTTAACTCCAGGTTGCTCCAGGGGTATTGTCCCTGTAATAAGGGCTCTGTAAGTCGCTTTGGATAAAAGCATCTGCCAAATGCATAAATGTAAATGTATTTTATTTATTGATTTATTTATTTTAAGTATGTTGCTAACAAGTTTTCAGAGGGTGATTGGGTCTATGGTAAAAGGTTACACCATGGTGGAAAATATTGAAATTTAATTTGTGTGGCATGCTAAATCAATAATACACACTTTACCAGCCTTCTGGTCTTGGAGCTAATGAAAAAACAAATAAAAACTATTGAATATTGCAAAAGTGTAGAATGTTTTATATTCAAGATCTGCTTGACCTTTGAATTATTTAATCAGATGTATGTGAGAGAAAGGGATCCCAAACTTGGAAGTAATTGTATTTCGCCGCTTATTTGCTATGCATGACTGAATAAATTCAAAAGCAGCGCATTAAAGCGTTAAAATGCCATAACTAGAGTCAGTCTGCAGTGGTGCACAGCTGGTGTCGGCTCCCTTTGTGGGGAGCTTCTTTAGAAACTCTTACATTAACAGATATTTACTGACAAATACTATAAAACCTACAATAACAATGTGATTGTCTTTTTTTTGTGATTCGCCACAAAATTTATTTATTTATTACTTTAATGTGGTTTCATAGGAGTAAATTAAGATTTCATTAGACTAAATTTGTTTATAGTATGTACTGTACTACTAATAATAGGGGTATCTGGAAAACTTGATTTTATTTATTTTTTTGTCAGAACTGCATTCTGTTTTAATTATTTATTTATTTGCAAGTGAGCATGACTTAAAAGTCTGCTACTGTACTATAATTGCATTTGAGAGACAGCTTTGTGTTTCAGTCTGCGTTTTAATGCCAGGTAGATACACAGACAGTGATTATGACAGCCTACATAACCAGCACACAGCTTTAAGTTATCACTGTATGTTTGCAGAGACACTGCGTCATATGACTAATAAATGGCTAGTGCCTGGGCGCTACTGATTATTTAAATGTTTGAAGGTGAAAGATCCGTGCTAATGGAACGCGAGAACTGCAATTATTACTTTTCTTATATTTTGCTTCTTCGTAATGTATTCCTTTATTGATGTTAACATTTTCCATAATAAAAGAGCACTAAATATATTCTTGTGATGCCACAATCCTTAAAAAAAAGAAAAGAAAAGAAAAGAAAAGGGCAAACCGTGGACAGTTTCTTGCCTTTGTTAAGTATGTACTGCAAAAATAATCAGAGAATATATCTTGAATTAAGTGTATTTTTCTGACCCCACTGGCGAATTATTTTTTTAAATGTTTCCAATTTTCCATTTGCCAGTAAGGAATTGTACATGTTGGCTCATACAACAATGTAAGACTTTTGATCCCATAAAAAAAGTAAACAAACCAATGAACGTTGTTATTACAATTTTCCTAAGTTTAAACCGTAGCCCAAAACAAAACCTAACCATAACCATAAAGTGTAACCAATTACCCAAAACCTAAAGCTAACCATGATTTTAATAGGAAAACTACTTTAACTTACCACAGAAGAAAGAGTGGAAGAAATTAGTGAAAGAAAGAGGGAAGAATATTGTCACGAACCCCGCTCCTTCGGTTCCGCCCCCTCGAGTTTACACGCTCGTTTTGCTCCCTCGGGCTTGCTTGCCCGTTCCGCCCCCTCGAGCTTGCACGCTCGTTTTGCTCCCTCGAGCTTACACGCTCGTTTTGCTCCCTCGAGCTGACATGCTTGTACGCTATCTCCCCCCTCGGGCTCACATGCACGCTCCCAATCGGTAGAGTATTGAATACACCTGCACTCGTCTCAATCACCACATTATTGTACACACCCGCACTCATCACTCTATAAATACCACAGCACATTTGTTTCACGGGTGTTGGTTATTGTTTTGTTTACCCCTCTGCTTTGCCAGCACTAGTGTTCCCCTAGTTCGCTTGTCTTTGATCCCGCTAGTCCCGTCTAGTTCTGAGCCCTATCCCGATTCCCCAGCTTCGACCTCCCGCTCTCGTTGACCACTCTCTCCCGGATTTGCCCCTTTGTTCTGTTCTGATTCCCCGGCTCCGACCTCACGCTCCCCTTTGACGACTCTTCACTGGATTTGCCTTGTTTTGCACTGTTGACTGCTTTGTTCAATAAAGCAGTTTACTCTGACATTGTGACTGTCTCGTCTTGTGTGTGTGCGGGTAACAGAATAACCAACCTATACAGAAGACAGTCACAATGTATCACGCGGAGGATTCGCGCAGCTCGCTAGAGCGGATGTACATGTCACATTCGGCGCGAGGAGCTACAATCTGGAGACATGACCAAGCGCTCGCGGCCCAGGGGCAGCAGGTATGTACTATGTCTGATTTATTTCACCCTGTTTCACCTGTGTCTGCCCCTGAGCCCGTTGATGCTCTCCACGCATCCACGAGCACCGTGAGCTCTCCACCCCCGGAGAGGTTTTATGGCTCTTCGCCCTCAGAGTCTTCCACGACTCTGCTAACCTCTGCTCCGCCCTCCGAGTCTTCCACGGCTCTGCCGGGCTCTGCTCCGCCCTCCGAGTCTTCCACGGCTCTGCCGGGCTCTGCTCCGCCCGAGTCTTCCCGCTCTGCGGCTCTGCTCCGCCCTCCGAGTCTTCCACGGCTCTGCCGGGCTCTGCTCCGCCCTCTGAGTCTTCCACGGCTCTGCCGGGCTCTGCTCCGCCCTCCGAGTCTTCCACGGCTCTGCCGGGCTCTGCTCCACCCTCCGAGTCGTCCACGACTCCGCCGGGCTCTGCTCCGCCCTCCGAGTCGTCCACGGCTCTGCCGGGCTCTGCTCCGCCCTCCGAGTCTTCCACGACTCCGCCGGCTCTGCCCTGCCCTCCGAGTCGTCCACGGCTCTGCCCCGCCCTCAGAGTCTTCCACGACTCTGCCGGCCTCTGCTCCGCTCTCAGAGCCTCCCAGGGCTCTACCCCTCGAGCCTCCCAGAGCCTCGTTTCTCGAGCCTCCCAGGGCCCCTCCTCTCGAGCCTCCCAGGGCTCCTCCTCTCGAGCCTCCCAGCGCTCTGCCTCTCAAGCCCCTCGAACCTCTCAGGGCTCCGTCTCTCAAGTCTTTCAGGGCTCCCCCTCCTTCCAAGCCTCCCAGGGCTTCTTCTCTCGAGTCTTTCAGGGCTCCTCCTCCCCTCAAGCCTCTCAGGGCTCCGTCCCTCGAGTCTTTCAGGGCTCCTCCCCCTCTCAAGCCTCTCAGGGCTTCGTCTCTCGAGTCTCTCAGGGCTCCTCCTCCTCTCAAGCCTCTCAGGGCTTCGTCTCTCGAGTCTCTCAGGGCTCCTCCTCCCCTCGAGCCTCTCAGGGCTCCGTCCCTCGAGTCTTTCAGGGCTCCTCCCCCTCTCAAGCCTCTCAGGGCTTCGTCTCTCGAGTCTCTCAGGGATCCTCCTCCCCTCCAGCCTCTCGGGGCTCTGTCTCTCGTCTTTCATGGCTCCCCCCCTCAAGCCTCTCGAGCTGTACTGGGCTCCACATCCCGAGCCTCCCATGGCTCTGCTCCCAGAGACTCCAGAGCTTTCTAGAGCTCCGCCCCTCGAGCCTCCTACGGCTCTACCCCCCGAGACTACAGAGCCTGCCAGGCCGTTGCCTCGGAAACCTCCCACGGCGCCACCTCCCTTGGCTCCACCTCCAGAGCCTTCCAGGCCCACCCCCCTAAAGCCTCCTTCGGCTCCACCTCCAGAGCCTTCCAGGCCTCCGCCTCTAGAGCCTCCCACGGTGCCACCATCATTGGCTCCACTTCCTGAGCCTTCCAGGCCTTCGCCCCTAAAGCCTCCCTTGGCTCCACCTCCAGAGCCTTCCAGGCCTTCGCCCCTAAAGCCTCCTTCGGCTCCACCTCCAGAGCCTTCCAGGCCTCCGCCTCTTTTGTTTGTTGGGATCATCCTGCACCGCTTCCCTGAGGTCGCGCTCCTCGCAGCCGAGCGCGGCCGTCAGGAGCCGTCCGTTACAGAGGGGGGAGTACTGTCACGAACCCCGCTCCTTCGGTTCCGCCCCCTCGAGCTTGCACGCTCGTTTTGCTCCCTCGGGCTTGCACGCTCGTTTTGCTCCCTCGGGCTTGCTCGCCCGTTCCGCCCCCTCGAGCTTGCATGCTCGTTTTGCTCCCTCGAGCTTACACGCTCGTTTTGCTCCCTCGAGCTGACATGCTCGTACGCTATCTCCCCCCTCGGGCTCACATGCACGCTCCCAATCGGCAGAGTATTGAATACACCTGCACTCGTCTCAATCACCACATTATTGTATACACCCACACTCGTCACTCTATAAATACCACAGCACATTCGTTTCACGGGTGTTGGTTATTGTTTTGTTTACCCCTCTGCTTTGCCAGCGCTAGTGTTCCCCTAGTTCCCTTGTCTTTGATCCCGCTAGTCCCGTCTAGTTCTGAGCCCTATCCCGATTCCCCAGCTTCGACCTCCCGCTCTCGTTGATCACTCTCTCCCGGATTTGCCCCTTTGTTCTGTTCTGATTCCCGGCTCCGACCTCACGCTCCCCTTTGACGACTCTTCACTGGATTTGCCCTGTTTTGCACTGTTGACTGCTTTGTTCAATAAAGCAGTTTACTCTGACATTGTGACTGTCTCGTCTTGTGTGTGTGTGCGGGTAACAAATATAACTGAGTATATAAGTGAGTGAGTGACTAATCTGTTCACAGATGTTTCCTTTCTTACAATAAAGTGTTGGAAAGGAGGCTAGCTAAAATGTTATGCCTGTATTGTATCGATTTGAAATTCTGTTTGCTGATTGGTTGGTTGTAAAAATTTAATATTACATGATTTTACCATCTCATACAAATTATTATGAATTGTCTTGAGACTATGTTGTATGTGTAGTTTATTACAGTGTTGATTCGACATGTAGAATAGGATGTCACATCCTGTTTGACAAACCTTTTATATACATTAATTTGCCTTTTCCTCTGTGGTCTAATCAGAGAAATATGTGACAGAACTTGAGGAACGTACAGTAATCTATAGGAAGGACATCTGCTAGACTGCTGTCAGCTCTGATGGAAAGGTGCCATTAAAGGTCTTGAGAACTGAACATCTGTAAGTAGATGTTTTATTTATTTTGTCCGTTTTTTATTCTGATTCATGCTGTCATTTTGGAAAGGTCTTTTAGCATGTATATTAAATGTGTGTTTTATCCACATAGTCACAATGGCTGTGAAACATTTATAATATCAATATTATTACAAATATGTAAACAAGCTAGTATGAGAGCTTAACGTTTTGGGATGTACTGTGGATTTTGCAGAAATACTTGACATGCACATTTGTCCTAATTCCCTACAGTATTGTTTGGTGTTGGTTTATTTTTGTGCTAAACATTTCCTTGAATTTTCTAATCTTTATTTGATCTGTTCTCAGCGCACAACCTACTGGGAACACATATTAACGTTGTATATATTGTGCATGTGCTTTTGGGTACGTTTTGACCTTAGAGAGTATTTCCTTGCTAGAATGCACAAGGGCCCATGAGTAAAGTATGAACCAAATACGATATTTTACAGAAAGTATTAATTAAAATGTTCAGAAAGGAAAATCATACAGTCGGAAAGCTGATAGCTTTCTGTACTTATTTGAAATTGAAAACTTGAAATATTAGCTGTTGTCATGAGAAAAACTTTTGTAATTTGAATCTTTGTATTATATCTAAAGCCAAATCATTTCTGGCCCTTTACACAATGAATATAATAAATGGGGCAAATTAAAAAAAGAACATTTCCAAAGTAGCAAAAGCCAACGCATATTTTTATTTTAAACCGTCAAACTCAAAATTCTTCATGTCATGCCAATTATACATTTAGACAGGTTTAATTCCAAGAGGAGTGGAGAAAATCATTTACATACAATTTGTAAATGAGTCGGTGTAACGTTCTCATTTGACTTTTGTTTTTGTACTTTTATTTTGAAATTTCCTGTTTAGTTCCTGTTTTCCCTTGTTCATGTGTCCGGTTTTCATTGGTTTATTGTTTGATTACTTTGATTCAGTTCTAGTTTGTCATTGGTTTTAGTTAATTGTCTTGTTATCTTGTTTTAGAGTTCTGTTTGTTTATTGACCTTTGTCACCCATGTCTTTTGTATTTAAACCCTCATGTTTGCACTTGTAACCTTGTTGTTCTGCCATAGTTTAGTCTAGCCTTTGTGTTTGTGTAACCCTGTTGTTCTTCCATAGTTTAGTCTAGCCTGTCTTTGTGTAACCTTATTCACCCATAGTTTAGTCTCACCTGTGTACATGTAACTGTGTTGTCTAGCCTAAGTTTAGTCCAGTCTGTATCCATGTACCTTGTAGTTTTGTTCCAGTCCTGTCCAGCCTTAGCCTTAGCCCTTGCCTTCGTTATTTCATGTTGTGTCTAGTTTTGTCATTATTAGTTTGGTCCTTGGTTTCTTGTTTTGTTTCCCTTCACATTTATAGTTCGGGATCCTGGTTTCACGTTCTCAGAATAAACTGCACTTGGGTTCATCTCCACTTCGTCATCGTCTCTGCCTGTTTTGTGTCAACATCGTTACAGTCAGCCCACTTTTACTCATTGTTTTTTAAAAATCAGTCAACTTGAACATTATGCTATTGTAATGCTATAATAATAATAATAATAATAGTAATGTTATTAAGTTAAGAAATTATTATAGAGATATACTATTATTGTATTGTACAACAACAAACACCACCACCAATAATAATATTATAATTATTCAATAGTAATTTATTTCTGTAATAAAGTGGATCAGATGATTAGGGTGCAGTGAGCACTGCATAGGGACACTACACAACTAAAGCTTACTATGTAGTTTTCTCTGCGAATGACATGTCAGGGCATGTTCTTTGCAATAATTTTTGTGTGTTTCCATTAGAGAAGTGAGCAATCATGTCATTTCCCTGTTTGTCAGGTGCCCAGGATTAACAGTGGCATGATTTAGTTGGACAGTCATCTTGAGCTTCCCTAGAAGAACAGTGAGGATTTACACCATGCATACTACACCTTCACCAGCAAATGAATAATTCAACTGGCAGACCTTGGCATTAGCAGTGTATTAATCATGCCCCATACATATTATTTTGTCTTATATTTTACTCAGTATGAGTGCTCTTTTAATCCAAAACACATCACGTACACCGCACTTATCTGTGTTGGACTGCAGATAGCTCAGTCATGGGATTGATTAATTTTAGCATGCAGAGGCCTCTCGTACCATGTGTGGAATGCCAGAATTTTTTGCCTTGTTAACTACTGAAATTTTTAGGATGATCAGCCATGCCCAGAAGCAACCCATAACTACATAGATTTGATCCTGGAATATTTTTTTGTAAACATGCCTCGTATCCTGGACCTCTCACACTATCATTAA
This sequence comes from Xyrauchen texanus, assembly GCF_025860055.1. NCBI lineage: Eukaryota > Metazoa > Chordata > Actinopteri > Cypriniformes > Catostomidae > Xyrauchen > Xyrauchen texanus. The sequence continues at coordinate 6,927,712 of NC_068297.1, forward strand.
ACAAGCTCAGTACTGCATCGCATGTGCATCCTATGGGAACATTATGACATTTTTATAATAGATAACGGAAGGGAGGAAAAAATTAAACAATTAAAATTTAACTGATAGGCTCTGTGAACAAGAAAAGATCAGGGGATCAAAGCAGAGGAGGTTATTGATTTTTGGACCTTGAAAAATAGCTTCCCCATTTTAATTGGGTCAAAAGAAGAGGAGGTTGATATGGCTGGCCAGCTCAATTAATTGCCAGGCTTCAAAAATATTCTCCAGTTATGATAGTAAATGTCACAAAACGTTATGCATTAACAAAAAAAGTTTTTTCAGATTTGTGTGCTATGTGACATTATTAATTGTGTGTGTGTAAGCAGGGAGTATGGTACTTTCACTGCTAGCTCCAGAGTCTAGACCTTCAGTACGATTCATTCAATTATTTTTAAATTACTTTGAAACCTTTTTTAGAAGGCTTTGCTGGTCCTTAGAGTTTGCCACTGGCTAGTTTAAAATATCAGTTGGTCTCCTACTGACTGTGGCACATCCAAAAGGTAAGATTGCTACCTCAAGTATACAGTAAACTTTGGCTTTGAGTACTGCTTATTCAAAATGATCAAGTACAGAATTATGGCTGTGTGGAATACACATAAGCCCTTGCACTTGAATAAATTATGAATATTTGGTTAAAACAAGGGAACTTATGTAGAAAAATAATGATTCTTATTTGAAAATGTATTTAGTTTTAATTTAGTTTTAATTCTTATGACTATTTTTGTTGTTTTGTTGTAGCTTGTTGCTACCTGCAGTGAACTTGGAGCTTATTAAGTTTAAGCCGTTCTTCTTTACTCAACTGTACTTTTAACATTCTGTCTATCTTTCTGTCATTTTAACATTCTGTCTATCATTCATTCATTTTAACATTCTGTCTATCATTCGTATCCATCCATCCATTCATCCTTATTGAACAAATTTTCCTATACACATACTATATAACTTGGTTATATTGTATTTTATGATAGTATATGTTACAATAAACATTTTTTATATTATATGTTTGTGCACACAGCAGTACCAACCACTATTGACACTGTGTAAATACCATCTACACAGCATCTTCATTTATACTTAGTATAAATGGCCTCCACCTTTTTTTTCTCCCAAATATTTCAAATTCAGAATCATTCAATTCCTTACGATCCCATTCTTAGTGGTGGCCATTCTGTAATGAAGTTTGCTGCAGTCTCATAAAAGTCCTGCCTGTGATGGTGTGTCTATGTGTGTGGCCTGCAGTGCTTTAATACTGCATGTCTGTTCTCAGAATACAGGACATTTTGTCAAGTCTCAATGTCACATGCTGGCAGTGCTGTTACCTCTCTGAGGCATTTTCTCAATCCATGTTAAAAAAGCATCAGTCAAGATTTCAGCGTGGAAGCCTTCTCTTTTCCTCCCCCTTCCTTCCTTCCTTCCTTCCTTGTCTCCTCCTGTATCGCTATTCTGCCTCTCCTTGCCTCCCTCTTTCCACCATGCATTTGAATAAGTGATATTAATGTGGATGACATTGGCTTAGTATCTCCTCTCAGCCAGCTGTTCCTGTCAACAAGCAGAACTGAACATTAACTGCAACAAATAATGAAATCCACATTTCTCTGCCATAACAGTGCTGATAAGAGACCATTATTGCCGAAGAGGTGGGCTGTTGCCATTGCTCACACTTTCAAACACAGTTTTGCCATGCTCATTTTCCTATTCCACTCCCAGTTGAGCATCATTAAAGCTGGCGTGCATGATGGTTTCGATGTTAAAATTCTTTATATGCAGTCAACTTTAAGTGAGTCATTTGTAGGTTGATTTCACCTAAAAGTGTGACACTGTATCTCTGAAGCACTACCAAAACATTCCTCTGTTTGTTTGAGAGGCCTGTCCAGCCTGACACAGCAACATTAGCTCAACCATTAGTGTGATCTTGGGGTTAGACTGTATGTTGTACAACCAATGGGAGAAATGGGATTTTTTTTGTAATCTTTTTGAAATCAGATATTTTGCATTTCCGGTTGCTGATGCTAGTGGTGCAGAAATCACACACTTCAGTTTAAGGCATGTCAGTTCTCTCAGCGGCCATCTTGGCAGTGCCCATAGTCAATTTTTAGTCATGCAAGTACAGCTACCAGTAGAACCCCTTAGAGGACAGGGAGGGAAATTATATAATTATATATAGTTTTGCATACCTTTGCAATAGTTTGTATTCCCTCACAATTATTTTGTGTTCCCTCGCAATAAATGAACCGTGATTTTTTTTTTTACAGTAACCATTGTAGATGGTATGTAGTATAACTATAGCAATCAATTTGAATGGGGTTTTAAAGGGATTTGAATGATTAATTGAAAATCAATTGATTGTCATCAATAATTTCATCGATTAAGATTATTGATTGTCGATTAATTAATTTCAGGACTAATGCATTCGGTACTCATGATAGTAGGCCTTGATAAGGGTGTCTATACAGTCAGCTAGAGGGCGCTTGCGCTCTGCCTGTCATTATCCACCTCAGAGAAGAAGAGCCACACTAGCTGTGTTTACATGGACCCTGGTAATCCCTTTGTGAATGGACTAGAAACTCAATCCGAATAAAAAAGTCATGTAACCATGTAAATTGGCCTCACCCGATTTAAATTTAAGGGGTGGTGTAAACCTTTTCTAATCTGTTTGAAAAGAACATTTTTTGCCATGTAAACACTTGATTGAATTGCTTTGTGAAACTGACGATTTGTGCATGTTAAGTACTGATGCAGTAATGGCGTCATGACTTTTCACGCATGACACACTCTCACGCACAGATCTGAGATGAAGGGGGGTTAGTGTAAACAATGTTGGCGCTTTTTTCTGTAAATTAACATTATTTTTTTCTGCACACCATTATATTGTGTTTAAGCACAGCTTGACACATGCTTGATCTCCTTGTTTCATCCCAACCTACAATTACATCAGCAATCACTGAGAAAGCACTTAAGTATATTCAGCTGATATCACAAGAGAAGCAGTAGCCTATGTTATGTAAGTGATTACGCAGTTTGTTATTATTTGACTTAAAGTCCAAATATCCAAAATATCCCATGATCCACTATGTGAAGTTTTAATGAACTCAAATATAAATTAAATAGCTTAAGTATCTTAAGATAGAAGTTACTACTAACTGTATTTCATTAACAGTAATTAAACAATTCTCAAATTAGGCTAAACACAGCCTAAATTTGTTTAAATATGCAGTACTAACAATATTTTAAGAGGAAAATGCCAGTACTTGCATTTCTTAAGTGTATTAATTTAAGTTATATTTACAAAATAGGCTACATGCATATATTATTTGGAGTCCTCCATGTGCATTCTGCGATATTAATATTAATCGAATAATTAATCGTTAATTTCCATGACGATCGATTATAAAAATGTCTGAAAATTGACATCCCTAGTTACTGTAGTTGTACTACTAGTACTATGATTAATTTGTGGTACAAGTATGGTTTTTAAAACCATGGTTTCCACAAATGTACAAAAACAATATCACTGTAGTGGTGGTGGTGTAGTGGGCTAAAGCACATAACTGTTAATCAGAAGGTCTCTGGTTCGATCCCCACAGCCACCACCTTTGTGTCCTTGAGCAAGGCACTTAACTCCAGGTTGCTCCGGGAGGATTGTCCATGTAATAAGGGCTCTGTAAGTCGCTTTGGATAAAAGCATCTGCCAAATGCATAAACGTAGTAAAACCATGGTAAATGAATTCCGAGGGAAAGCTAAACTTTTTGAGAGGGAATGTAAAAGTATTTTGATTAATAAATTAGCTCCCTGACCTCTGTATCCATAGCTATGGCTACTCCCATCTATATGAATAGAGAAAGACAGAAATCTCAAATTTCACAAAATAAAAAAAAAACGTTTTCCTTTCAATAACATCAAATCAGCAATTAAATCTGGCAAACATACATGCTGCTTAAATAGCTCAAATCATGCATTTTTCACAAAGTAGAGTTAAAAACAAAATAAGGTGATGCCTTTATACTAAGGACGATTGTTTTTGAAATGTGTGACTTCCATCACTACAGCTGCCATAGAGATTGTTGTGATTTCCAGTGTGCTTTTTTTTTAATGAGAGGTCCGTCTCCCCCTATATACTGTCTCCGACCAACCATAACATTCCAGCATTATGGCGAAAACATTTTCATGGGGGAAATAAACATCTAATTATTAACACTCTTATCCCAATACCCAACGTGTACAAACTCTCCCAACACACTCTAACCCTTAAAAAATTCAGCCTGAAGCAAAATCTTCTTAACAAAACCATTGCCTCCTGAATGATGTCTCTCTTAGAGCTTTGTCTTTATGAAATTTTAATTAAGCTTTATCTATAACTGTTAATTTGCCATAGAACACAGTATCAGTATGACCGTCTCTCTACTGGCATGCAGTTGCATTGTGGGAAGGACCCAAGGACCAATTACACCAGAGTAGAGCTCATTGATTTATAGTGTACTACCCAGCCTCATGTGGAGCTGTTCCCTTATTCAGGACAGCCACTCTTTGATTATACTGGAATGGATGTGGCCCAGTAGAGCAAGCTTAAACCGTTTATCTAATTCTGCCTTGTGAGCCACAAAAATAATCCTTTTAATATAAACCATGTAATGAAGGTAAATACCACCTGCACAATGCAATTTAGCTTTGAATACATTAATGGATTATTGCATGTTAAATGATAACCTTGACCTGTTATGGCATTTTCTGTTTAATTTAGGAAAAAGCTGTGCACTAAACCTATAGGAAAACAAAAAAAAAACAAAGCTATTTAATAAGTCAAATTATTCTGCTAGACAGCATTGAGATTAAATGGAAAGCAAATGGAGACTTTTGTAGAGTCAACATGAGTTCTCACTACCCATTGTACAGTGCATCCAGAAAGTATTCATAGCACTTCAATTTTTCCACATTTTGTTATGCTACAGCCTTATTCCAAAATTGATTAAATTAATTATTTCTACAGTTCTACAAACAATACCCCATAATGACAACTTGAAAGAAGTTTGTTTGAAATCTTTGCAAATTTAATAAAAATAAGAAACGAAAAAAAAAAAAAAAATCACATGTACATAAGTATTCACAGCCTTTGCTCAATACTTTGTTGAAGCACCTTTGGCACAAATTACAGCCTTTTTGAGTATGATGCTACAAGCTTGGCACAGCTATTTTTGGGCAGTTTATCCCATTCTTCTTAGCAGGACCTCTCAAGCTCCATCAGGTTGGATGGGGAGCATCGGTGCATAGCCATTTACAGATCTCTCCAGAGATGTTCAATTGGGTTCAAGTCTGAGCTCTGGCTGGGCCACTCAAGAACATTCACAGAGTTGTCCTGTAGCCACTCCTTTGTTATCTTGTCTGTGTTCTTGGGGTCATTGTCCTGTTGGAAGATGAACCTTCGGCCCAGTCTGAGGTCCAGAGCACTCTGGAGCAGGTTTTCATCAAGGATGTCTCTGTACACTGCTGCATTCATCTTTCCCTCGATACTGACTAGTCTCCCAGTTCCTGCCGCTGAAAAACATCCCCACAGCATGATGCTGCCACCACCATGCTTCACTGTATGTAAGATATTGGCCAGGTGATGAGGTTTCCTCCAGACATGATGCTTGCCATTCAGGCCAAAGAGATCAATCTTTGTTTCATCAGACCAGAGAATTTTGTTTCTCATGGTCTGAGAGTCCTTCAGGTGCCTTTTGGCAAAATCCAGGCAGTAATGTGCCTTTTACAGAGAAGTGGCTTCCATCTGGCCACTCTACCATACAGGCCTGATTGGTGGAGTGCTGCAAAGATGGTTGTTCTTCTGGAAGTTTCTCCTCTCTCCACAGACAACTGCTGGAGCTCTGTCAGAGTGACCATCGGGTTCTTGGTCACCTCCCTGACTAAGGCGCTTCTCCCCCGATCACTCAGTTTGGCCGGGCGGCCAGCTCTAGGAAGAGTCCCGGTGGTTCCAAACTTCTTCCATTTATGGATGATGGAGGCCACTGTGCTCATTGGATCCGTCAATGCTGCAGAAATTTTTCTGTACCCTTCCCCAGATCTGTGCCTCGATACAATCCAGTCTTGGAGGTCTACAGTCAATTACTTGGACTTCATGGCTTGGTTTGTGCTCTGACATGCACTGTTAACTGTGCGACCTTATATAGATAAGTGTGTGCCTTTCCAAATCTTGTCCAATCAACTGAATTTACCACAGGTGGACTCCAATCAAGTTGTAGAAACATCTCAAGGATGATCAGTGGAAACAGGATGCACCTGAGCTCAATTTTGAGTGTCATGGCAAAGGCTGTGAATACTTATGTATATGTGATTTTTTCGTTTTTTTATTTGTAACAAGTTTGCAAAGATTTCAATCAAACTTCTCTCAAGTTGTCATTATGGGGTATTGTTTGTAGAATTTTGAGGAAAATAATGAATATAGTCCATTTTGGAATAAGGCTGTAACATAACAAATTGTATTTCCGTAATGTAACATTTACATACAGAGTATCCAAATTCAATGAGAGAAGAAATTAGGATGACTTAATTTTATCTGGTGGGAATTGATTGGATTAAGAAAAGTGATCTCAAAATGAAAGTTTATTGGAGGGGAGAGAAATATTTTACTTTAAAATTAAGAGGGATTGGTGACATTAGTGGAAAAAGTCGTTTGAGAGCTCTTCTATGGACCTTATTCACGCTAGCGCCATCTTTGATTTTTAATGGAAATGACTACGAGGCTGTGAGGGATAGACGTAGTCTGTTTAGTGGGCTGTACTGCAGTTTAAAATGTTTTTGTATCATTCCACTGACAAAACTTTTATATAATATCTGTCCAAGAACATTCAGTATACAAAGAACTTCAGACCATGTTGTCAGTTGTGGAAAATCAGATGTGATCTATGAGCTTTTTACAGCTTTATACCGTTCATGTCATTGAAGAGATGGTAAGTCTATCCATCCCACATTGTCATTCCCATTAAAAATTAAATATAGCACTATCGTGAATAAGGTCTATCCACATTAATTTTAAAGTTCTATACTCTTACTGTATGTCAACAATTATAAAAATGTTAGTTTCGTTCCTCTAATCTGATTGGACAAGATGCATTTAACATTTTACAAAGTTGATATTTCAATAAGATACTGCTGAGAGTTCCATTATGTCTCCTGGGCAATACAAGAACAATATTTGGGCAAAAAAAGTTCCTCTAGGGAGATGTGGTAAATCTTAAACATTTTTACTTTAGTTTAAACCCATGTGTGGTGTTGGGGGCATGGTTAAGTGCCGGTTTGTGAATGGAGAGTGAGATCAGGAGATAAGAACGGTAAGGATCATCACCTGGCAATGACTGTCTCAGCTGTCAGCTGTTTGTCATTGCAGTGAGAGTGGAGATGGGCTTTTAAGAGCGAGCCAGATGCCAGTAAGGGAGAGAGAGCTACCCACAGACACACACTGAAGGAGCATGTGCTGAGTTGCTCTTTAAAGAAAACTGTGAATTTATTGTAACAATACACAATTTTTTTTAGGTTAATTTCGCTATCTCTTGCTTCCCCCTTGCACCCCATCCTAAGAACTTTGTTACACCATGATTGCACTTGAACTCAATTAGGACAAATGTTAAATGTTTAAATGTTCTTTGCAGTGGTGGGAATTGGAGACATGGCAGTGGGACTTGCACTTGCGAGGTGATGATGTGTGTTTGCCAACGTGTCAGGGTGAAAATGGTGTCATTTTCCACAGTAAGCGCTGCTCAGTTCCAGGTCATCATCGGCTTTTTACCCATGGTGAAAGGAGCTGCGTTCTCTGAGTTCCTTTGAGGCAGGGGGTAGAAGGAGGGTTGTTTCCAAACTAGGACAAGGACGCCAGATGACAAACTGGTTCCTGTCTCAGGGCTGCCCTTGGGAAGGCACATACACTGTAGTGATATACACACAGACAAGGGTCATCCCTTCTGCATTTACAGAAATGAAATTTTTAGATAAATTTTTTTTTATCCTTCTCTCTTACCCACTTACACAATGATAAAAAAAAAAAAAATCAAATGTAAAGGTATATTAAAGGCATAGTTCACCCCAAAATGGAAATTCATAGCCATCACAGATGTGTATGACTTCCTTTCTTGCGCAGAACACAAAATACAATTTTTATTAAGATATCTCAGTCTTTTGGTCCAAACAATATAAGTGAATCGTGAACTCTGAAAGTCCAAAAAGCATGTAAAGGCAGCAAAAAGTTATCCATAAGTGGTTAAATCCATGTTTTTGGAATCAATAAAGTAGGTGTGGGTAAATAAAAAAATTAAAAAACAGATCAATATTTAAATCACTTTTTACTATAAATCTCCACCAATTTCACTTCCACATTTTTCTTCTTTAGTTTTTTGGAGATTCACATTCATCATGTATATCGCCACCTACTGTTTGGGGCAGATCAAAGGTGGAGATTTATAGTAAAAAATACTTAAATATTAATCTGTTTCTCATCCTATCATATCACATCTGAAGACATGGTTTTAACCACTGGCGTCATATGGATTACTTTTATGCTGCCTTTATATACTTTTTGGAACCTCAGAATTATGGCCATAATTCACTTTTAATGACCAACAGAGCTGAGATATTCTTCTAAAAATCTTTGTTTATGTTCTGCAGAAGAAAGACAGTCATACACATCTGGGATGGCATGAGGGTGAGTAAATCATTTTACTTTCTGGGTGGACTATCCCCTTTAACATTTTCTCGTAAAACACTTATTACCTATCCCAGCTAAATATGCAGTGACAAATTGAAGTCGTTTGGGTTCTCTGAAAATTGTGAACACTTGCTTTGTGGTGCCTTTAAAATAATCTTCTTTATTAGTTGAGCTCCCTGATCAGCACAGCTATACTGGCTTGGTAACACTTTATAATGTTCCTTTAGTTAACATTAGTCAATGCATTAGGTACCATGAACAAACAATTAACAATATATACATATATATATATATATATATATATATATATATATATATATATATATATATATATATATATATATACACTCACCTAAAGGATTATTAGGAACACCATACTAATACTGTACATACTAATACTAGAACTGCCTTAATTCTACGTGGCATTGATTCAACAAGGTGCTGAAAGCATTCTTTAGAAATGTTGGCCCATATTGATAGGATAGCATCTTGCAGTTGATGGAGATTTGTGAGATGCACATCCAGGGCACGAAGCTCCTGTTCCACCACATCCCAAAGATGCTCTATTGGGTTGAGATCTGGTGACTGTGGGGGCCATTTTAGTACAGTGAACTCATTGTCATGTTCAAGAAACCAATTTGAAATGATTCAAGCTTTGTGACATGGTGCATTATCCTGCTGGAATTAGCCATCAGAGGATGGGTACATGGTGGCCATAAAGGGATGGACATGGTCAGAAACAATGCTCAGGTAGGCCGTGGCATTTAAACGATGCCCAATTGGCACTAAGGGGCCTAAAGTGTGCCAAGAAAACATCCCCCACACCATTACACCACCACCAGCAGCCTGCACAGTGGTAACAAGGCATGATGGATCCATGTTCTCATTCTGTGTACGCCAAATTCTGACTCTACCATCTGAATGTCTCAACAGAAATCGAGACTCATCAGACCAGGCAACATTTTTCCAGTCTTCAACTGTCCAATTTTGGTGAGCTCTTGCAAATTGTAGCCTCTTTTTCCTATTTGTAGTGGAGATGAGTGGTACCCGGTGGGGTCTTCTGCTGTTGTAGCCCATCCGCCTCAAGGTTGTGCATGTTGTGGCTTCACAAATGCTTTGCTGCATACCTCGGTTGTAACGAGTGGTTATTTCAGGCAAAGTTGCTCTTCTATCAGCTTGAATCAGTCGGCCCATTCTCCTCTGACCTCTAGCATCAACAAGGCATTTTTGCCCACAGGACTGCCGCGATACTGGATGTTTTTCCCTTTTCACACCATTCTTTGTAAACCCTAGAAATGGTTGTGCATGAAAATCCCAGTAACTGAGCAGATTGTGAAATACTCAGACCGGCCCGTCTGGCACCAACAACCATGCCATGCTCAAAATTGCATAAATCACCTTTCTTTCCCATTCTGACATTCAGTTTGGAGTTCAGGAGATTGTCTTGACCAGGACCACACCCCTAAATGCATTGAAGCAACTGCCATGTGATTGGTTGATTAGATAATTGCATTAATGAGAAATTGAACAGGTGTTCCTAATAATCCTTTAGGTGAGTGTATATATATATATATATATATATATATATATATATATATATATGTATTACAACATGTAATAATGTTAGTTAATAATACAAAAAAAATACATTTGTTCAATATTAGTTAATGTTAGTTAATAATGCTTTAACTAATATTAACTAATACTGTAATGACTTGTGGAACAGGAGGAGGGAAGAAGGGAAGTGTAGTTTTCACAGAGACAGTGAAACACGGGCGGACAACAAGGAAGACATGACAGGGAGCGTGAACGGTAAAACAGAAAACATGGGCGGACATCAAGGGAGCGAGACATGGAAAGTGACTAGTGACGGGTGAAACAGAAAACACGGGGCAGACGACATGAAACACGGCGCAGACGACACGAGACACGGTGCAGGTGAGCGAGATCGTGACAAATACAACTTTTGATTTAAAAAAGTACAAGTTTTAATTAACTTGAACTAAGATTAATAAATGCTGGAAAAGTATTGATCAGTGTTAATTTATGTAAACTAATGTTGTTAACTATGTTAACAAATGGAACCTTATTGTAAAGAGTTACCAGTGGCTCAATCAGTGGCTCAATCAATGGTGTGCGTTTGTAGCTGGGCTATAGTTTGGGCTATCAATGGGACTGTTCGGTAAATCTGTTTAAAATGTTTTTTCCAAAATCCCTTAAAATCATAAACTGTATTTTTGCAGTTCTGTTCGGTGATGCTAGTGGCACAAAAATTACATATGCCACCTTAAATATTAGTAAGTTTAAGTAGAAGTGCATTGGCGAGAGGAAACAAGGACATTTCATATAATGAATAAAGACATTGCATGACACATTGCACTTTAATTACACACACCAAAAAGTGGGTTAGTTCTCAAAAACACAATTAAACTGTGCTCCCAAAATAATACTCACCTCCACATGAAACACCCCCTGGCCATAATTGTGTCACCTGGCTTCACTGTTTTCCTTTCATAGAGGTCACAGCTAAAAATAACAACTTTTTTTTTTTTTTTTTTACAGTTTTTATTGTTGATGCCAGTAATTCGTGAGATGCTCTGATGATGATGCAGGAAAAAAAAGATGTCTGGATCATGTTTACTACAGACAAAATCATAATGCTCATTTGGTTTTAATGAGAATTAGTTCATTTTAATTAAGTCAATTTAACAAACAGCAAAAATGTTTTGTAAATGCTATGATAAGTTCAAAACTTTTGAAGCAGGTCCTTCATTTGTATGATCAGTGACACATGTTCTCCCCTCATGTAACATTTCTAAAAATATAAGTTTCATAAGAAGCTAGATAGGGTTAAAAGGTTTCCTGCTTTGGGCAAAGATATCCACAATATTCTCAGCGAGTCTACTGTATTTCGCTAGGTGGGCGGAATGTCCGGATGGCTAGTGGAAGTGCGTTTGTATTGCGTTTAGAGTGTAGCCGGTCTCTGCTTGCTTTAGTGTCATGCATTTAGATTCTTGCTTATTTAAAGGTTGTAAGATGTCTTTAAAACTTCTCGGACATGTGTTTTATTATTACATTATAAATTATGTTACATAATTTTCTAGTAAGACCTTTGATATTAGGGCAAAAATCCAATTCTTGATAATAATTTTTGTCTTATTTTCCAGTAAAAAATATCTAATAACCCTTAAAACAAAATTAATTAGAATTATCTTGTTTTAGAAACAATGCTGCATACGATATTTAGGTTTTTCAGAAAATGTGTTTTTAACATATGTATTTTGTCTTACTGTACTGGCAGAGTTTTTATAGTTAAAACAAGTGAACAAATCTACCAGTGCTGAAGAAGTAATCCAAAGTATTCAGAATATGTTACTGACCTTGAGTAATCTAATGGAATACATTTTACAGCATGTATTCTGTAATCTGTAGTGGAATACATGTTCAAAGTAACCCTCCCAACCCTGGTAATTGCGAACATGTCCTAATGTTTTTTAATCATTGATGGCCAGTGCCCAGTGTGTAGCATAACTGATGCGAGAGCAAGACCATGAGCTTCTACAATAATATGTCATTGTGTCCAGTGATTTTCTTTGCTTGACTTTGGGGAGAAAAATACTTAATATTGGTCAGTTATCAGAGTACAGACATGCAACAAAGTCATAGTTTATGGATTTAATATGGCATTTATGGATTTAAAATGACATTTATGGATTTAAAATGACAAAGTATTTGTTTGTGCACTTAAGATTTTAGCTCAAAGGGTTTCTGTAGGGTGCTTTTTTGTTATGCAGATTCAAGTGTTTTGCCGAAACATTTTCAAGGAAAGTAGACTAGATTCAATAGTTCAAGTGTAACAAGGCAGGAAAATAATGAGGATCTAAGTGCAGCTTTATTAAAATAAACAAGAAAACTCTGGGAACCAAGCACAGAGCATAACAAAACATGCAAGAACTGATAAAAAAAACTGGGGGAAACAAGGGCTTAAATACACAACGGAACAAACAAGGGAATGAGGAACACCTGGGGAAACAATCAGGGAATGAGAAATAATCAGGGGAAAACCAATCATAAAATGAAACTACAAGGAACTATAAAAACCTAACAGGAAACAGGAACTAAACAAGAACTTCAACATAAAAGCACAAAAACAAAAGACAACAGGAAATGTGACAGAGCCCCCGCTTTAATTTTATGGAAACTCATGGGAACTGCCCATTCGAGAACCTTTAACAGAACCAAAAGTCATGAAAATCGTTTGGTTCTGGTTTTCCCTTTTTCTTTTTTTTATAAATTGAACCAGTTCTGAACAAGAACCAGTTTTCAGTTCCCAACCCTAAAAAAATAATTAAATAAATGCATATTCTACTGAAAAGATCCAGACACACAGAAGAACATAACTAAAGGGAAATCATGTAATAGACAGTTACATCCTCTGGCTTACTGACACTTTAAGTACATGGCACATCTGTTCTCATGAGGAAGTCTTTGATAAGCCTCCCAATCACAGTCCTGTCAATAGTATGTTACAGAATGAGAACCCTTATCTCCTGAGACATGGACAGCTTCGTTGTTTATAATGGGGCCTGCTGTCAGTCGGAGAGGTTTTGAGGGTTTAAGAGAGAGGAAAGTCATAGGAGAACACTTGTCAGTCGCTGTCTGATCACTCAAAACTCTATATCACAAATGACCAACCATACTAACACATTTAAACCACTGCTGGATAAGCAGGGAAGCCTGAATTCAATCTGACACATGATAGAGAAAGTAAGGAGGTGACAGATAAGGTGGACTCCTGAACTGAAGGGTGTTGAACAGTGTGAAACTGAAGAGGAGATATTGTGTGATGAGGAGTGAAGAATCCTACAGTGTTGTGATACAGTACAGAGTTGTTTATCAGCCTGCCTTTGGCCCTCAGGATATTTTCAGTGCTTGTCAGAATAAGATTAGATTCTAATTGAAGAAAATATCAGGTGGAGTGATTTAAGTGCACTGCTAGTAGGTCTCCTATTAGTTATGTGCTGTTATTGTACATGCTCAAAAAGCTGGCGAAACATTACTCATTTGAATGATTTTCCTATCCTAGCTTGATTCTGTTATAACTGACTCATCCTCAGGTTGTTCCAAATGACTCTCTTTGTTGTGCAGAACACACAAAGATTTTATCATTAAATGAACATCACAATCCCATCTTTCAAAACAATGGCTTTTGATAGCGACTCACTTTAAAGCACTAATAGGATGGCTAAGTATCATAAAATAGTCAATCAAATGTAGAGATTTGTCTGTCATGAAAATTTCAACTGTGGTTACTGTAATAAAAGCATGGTTAATTGAGGGAACACAAACTGTTTCGAGGAAATGCAAAACTAATTGCAAGGGAACACAAATCTTTTAGCAAAGGAATGGAAACTATTGCAAGAGAATGCAAAACTTATTGCAAGGGAAAGCAAACTATTGTTAGGGAACGCAAAATTGTATTGCGAGGGAACACAAACTGTTGCGAGGGAATGCATACTAAGAGGCTTCGTACTCCAACGGCACCCACAAAGAAAAAAATGGTGAACTATCCAAAAACAACTATAGGCTCAGATTAATTGGCAAAAACTATAAATTGGGAAAAAATGATAAATCCATAAACCTCTAATTATATCAACAAATTACACACATTTCCTTCTAAGAATTTTTAAAGTGCGAGTATATGAATACGATTCCATTGGAGGTATATGTAGTTGGACTCATGTAATGTAAAGTCCTTGTTTAGTTTTCTTGATTTTTTCTAGATTTCTTTCTTTTTTTTTTTTACATTGAAAGCGCCTGGAAACCCACAGCAGCGTGTGGAAAAGCACAAATGAACAGCCCTCTGAGTTATTATGCAGATCATTCAGAATGAGATAATTTTCTGAGTTGCGCTCACAATCCATCTTTATCAAAATCATCCTCTCTGTTTTGTGGCACTCGCAGTTGAGCTGTGAAAAATATGCAGTAGAGGGATTCTGGACACAATATTTAGCAGATATGGGGTGAGGATGAGCAGACATATTCTCTCTCCCAGCCACATTGAGCTACCGGTAGTTATACACAGATTACACAGGGGTGTAGTGTGAAGGATGATGTGAATGGGAACTCATTGTGAATCCAGCTGGCGGAAGCGAGCGGAAAAGCATAGATATAGGGCAGGCGGCGACGAGACCCTCCAGCCAATAAACATTCATGATTGTGGGTAATATGACAGACAGACATGCATGCAGAGATAGTTTCTTATTGAACGTGGATATAGAGGCGAGACTTTCTCTCATAAAACTTTGGTCAAACTCCTCCTTCAGGCTACAGAACAGCGTTCAGCTAGAGTAGGGAAATATATGGCGATGACCTGTTCACTTGTTCCTGACCACCTGGGACAACCAAACAAATTGAACTCTACAAGCCAACATTTGTTTTTCTCAACTTTGCTTCAGGTTAACAGAACATTGTAACAGAATTGTTTATCATACAAAATAAACAAAATGCCATTAAAATCAATACATTTATACTACAATGAACTGCATAGGTTCAGAAATATGCCATAATTGTGTAATAAAAACCATGACATTGTCTGAATAAGAAATGTGCCTAGCACTGTGGAAAATTTAAACAACTGGACCAAACAATGGGCAAATTATTACATTAGTAATATGCATAGGCATATTATCAAATGATAGAAGGTTTGATTGGAACCATAGCCTTTGACATCAACAACAAATGATATGGAAGCATCTCTTTCCACATAAAAGTCCCTTTTTAACTTGGAATCCTAACTATGCATGATTAATTGTATTTCAATCATTTGCATTTAGCATTGTTTTTCGCTGCTGACCCAGCCCTATCAGAACAGACCTGTGACCTATTTGTGGGTCGGGACCCACCAGTTTAGTGCCACTGATTTAGAATGCAAGTTTCTGTGCCAGTAAAAAACTCCTTTTTTTCAATTAATGGCAATCCCTGCATTTTGCTGTGGTTGATGATGAAAATGATAACAATGATAATTCCATTTTATGATCCTTTATGTCTAGCATTAATGTAATATGCGGTAGTGAGTGGAAAGAGATGACATTTAATTGGCTATAAAGATAAATGATTCCATTATCATTACTAATAAATTAGCATGCGAATATTCGAGAAAAATCCAAACAACATTTTTGAGGGTATCATGTGCAGCTTTTGAGGGTATCATGTGCAGAAGCATTTCCTAGGCATCAGATAGGAAATGCTTCTATGGATAATGCAAATGCATCTGGTAAAAAAGGAATTAAAACTTTTTAAATCTTCTTCTTTAGAACAAATACTTCTTTTATACTAATGTTGTCATGATACCAAAATTTCAGTAGTCAGTAATGATACTTTAACCCATTTATTTTGGTCTCAAGGTAGCAGTCTTCAACTGCGCGGGTCACTGTGACAGGGCGGAGGGCGGGGCCAGGTCCCTTATCAGGCTAATTAAGCCTCTGAGAGGGATAAGGTCCGACTGCGGATGGTGGTGCATTTTACTATACAGTTGTATTATATTTATGTTGCAATTTCTCAGATGCTTAGATTTAATTTTGCATTGTGCTTTTTTTTATGTGAGATTTTATTTTGGCATGTGGTTTTCAGAATCAGATTCAGAATCATATTAAGCATATTTCCAAGTATGCTTACACACAAGGAATTTGTCTTGGTGACAGAAGCTTCCAGTGCACAAACAATACAACAACAAGACAGAGATAATAATAAAAATAGAATAAAAATTAAAAGTGATTTGAAAATAAAGTATATGTAGCAATGCACAATATATATATATACACACACACACTCACAAGCACACACAAGTGCGCACACACACACACACACACACACATATATATGTACAATATACAAATCGGTTATATACAGAAGCAAGAGAATGTAATGGCAGGAGATGTATGGCAAGTTGGATATAAATATAAATAGACTAAGCTGTGTATAGCACATTAATTATGGCTCAATTGGGCAGTTTAAACTGTTCATGAGATGGATAGCCTTTTCCTGTGCCTGACGGTTCAAGGTGGTCTTCAAGGTGACAAGAAGACCACCTTGAAGATCATGACCCTTGTTCCAGAGCTTCTGTGTTGTTTTAAGATTTAAAGATACAAAAGCAAGATTGCATACCTTTTGAGGTAATTTTGAAACGCCAAAAAGAACGCCAAGTAGGCTCACTGGGGGAAATGCGTACTTGCGGAGCCCCTGGGGCCAGCTGTGTGCCAGCGCGTCTTTCCCGAGGCGAGCCTCTGCTAGGGAGTACCAGAGCGGGCAGTGGGAGGTATCTTGGGAAGCAAACAGGTCTACCTGTGCTTTGCCGAACTGCTCCCAAATCAGCTGGACCGCCTGGAAGTGGAGCCTCCACTCTCTGCTGAGAGTCCGCTGCCATGTTGAGGTTGCCCGAGATATGAGTGGCATGCAGCGACTCACTGAGTCCAAAGGAGGAGATGGCACGCGAGTTACAACATGTGACGAGAGCACACGACGCCTTGGGAATTTATGTACGTTATCGTGGTGGTGCTGTCTGAACGGATCAAGATGTGCTTGCCCCAAAGAAGCGGAAGAAACATTTGCAGGGCCACGATGGGTTGGGAAGTGAAAGCCATGCGTCCAAGCTCTGTGCGAGGGGCACTATGGGGATGATTGTTTTTGACGTACCTGGCAGGGCTTCGCAGCGGAGCAGAGCAGGTAGTGTTGCGTCGGAAGGCAAAAGCCCATCCTGAGGTTTTGGTGCTGAGAAAGGACTCAAAGCACTTACCTTGCTCCACACACCTGGCAGGGGGCAGGTTAGTAACAGAGGAGGAGGTCCTGTGTAGGCGTCCTCTGGACTCGTCAGATCCGGCCGGGGACAGCAGTCGTGGGTCTGAGGGCGAGGGGTTCGCGTCCGGGGTGCCAGGCTGCTGATGTTTGGCGCCGGGTTGCCGTGAGAACGGCTATGAGGAAGTAGCTCTTTTATTGAGAATGTGGGTACCGCAGCCCGAAAGTGGTGTGGCAAAGGAAATAAAGGAAAATGAGGATTCTCCTCCCGGCCCTCCACCGGGGGACGGAGTGGTCTACTTAACAGCTCCTGAGCAAATGTCTCGCTCCCTTGGATGTCCATCTCAGTTCCTGCAGCACGTCAGGGTCGGGACTACCCAAGTGAAGATCTTTAAGTGCCTTGGCCTGATGGACTTGCAGGAGGGCCATGGCATGCAGGGCGGAGGCGGCCTGTCTGTGGCGATGTAGGCTTTGGCAGTCAGTGACGACATCATCCTACAGGCCTTGGAGGGGAGCACTGGGCAATTCAGCCAGGTGGCAGCTTTTTCCAGACACAGGTGGATTCCAACTGCTCTGTTCACCTGGGGGACCTCCGAGTACCAGTGGGCCACCCCACCGTCAAGGGTATTGAGAGTGGACGAGCGAGGAGGTCGGTTGCAGGCAGTGAAAGGTGCCCTCCAGAGGTTAGTGGAACCGAAGTGATCTCAGCTCGCTGATTGCACAACCGCTCGGCTCCGAAGAAAAAATCTGAAAGGACAGACACACGATTCCCTCCATTTAAACCCGCACGTCCGGGGGAGGGACATGCAAATTCTGTCTGCCAATATCTCAGAAAAGAAAAGAAAATAAGAAAATATGAAATGAAAATATCAAACAACTCTAGTAGAAATAAAAGAAAATATGAAACAAAAAACTACTTTGCAAAATAAAAGCAAATACAAAACAAAAGCCACAAACAAAATTATGCATGGCAAAGAAAATGAAAAACGAAAACATCTATGCAAGATAAAATATAATATGAAACATTAAAATTTTTATTATGTTGTGTGAATAGTTTTATATATTGTTGGGGCTATGCAGTTTATGGTAATGCTAATAAATGTATATATATATTATATATTTTATTTTATGGACATTTTTATTGACTTTTTTGATAAACAATTTTGATACTGCATGTGTTGGGTCACACTTAAAGCAAAACTTTTTGAGAATTACTGCTTTATACACTTTTGAAATAAGAAGCAAAGTGTTCCGAATTTAATATGTATGTCATTTCACAATAGCAGTAGCCTTATTATTTTCTAATTGTCTCCTTTCTTACTCAGCTAGCTTGTCCCAGTTAATTCTTTGTATTTTTGCCCAGTTTGGTCAGTCCCCTGACACACATTACAAGTGTATTGCAAACATCAAATGGAGTTTCCCAGGGTCAGCTCTACAAGGATTTGATTATTTTAAAGATGAGTCTGTCTATTTGAGCAGGCAGATGCCTTCTGCTAAATTCAGGCCATCTATGAATTCTCTGAAGATTGACAAAACACATATTTTTAATTGAATCCAAGATTGGGAAAACAATGCATTTGTCCCAAGAGACTTACAGGGAAAGACATTAAAAAGTGTGACAGAATTGAGCTGTCTGTGAAAAGAGTTCTGTGACCTTCAAGAATGGCATTTAAAAAGACTGTGTGGTGTTTCTTATGTTCTTTAGTTCACATTAACACAAGATGAAAGTTCCAGCCCCCCTGGCCAGAGAAGACTTCTGAGAGAACTTTCTCATCTTATGTTGTTCCTATTGTGTTTAACACCACAACAACTTTTTTCATTGGGTGTTGTTTTTAGAAGAATTAGGAATGGATGCAAGCATTTTGGAATAAGATTTAAAACCTCAAAATCGAAACTTCTTATGTCGGACCAAACTCACATGATGTGGTATTTTTTCCTTGAAACAAAAGGTTAATTTTTCAAGTCTTCTGAGGCCATATGATACAGAAAGTTGCACTGGGTTTATTTTGTAATTTTTTTTGCACAAGTGTTTCTTGAGTCTGAACAGCATCTTAGTTCTTAGTTCCTGGGTCTTGTTTTTATTAATCCATGCCACTTAAAATATGATGAATGGAGAATGCAATTTTCAAAGCTGAAGCAGAGAGGAACATTTTCAATGAAAAACTATTTAAATTTGTTTCTTAAAACTGTGAAGGGAAATTTCCCACAAATGTCATTGTATGGAAAATAGCTGAGTGAACATTCTTTGAGTCTCCTTTTCTGTTGCACAGACAAACAGCATATGGGTTTGGAACGACATAACAAGTAAGAGTAAATGATGTCACAATTTTCATTTGTATGCAAATGGAATTTCAACAATTTAAGCCTGGATATTTTTAAACATCGCCACTGAAATGTGTTCAAACAACTAGTATTATATTCCTTGTTCACTTGAGTTTTCAGTTGATTAACTGAGGCTACAAAAAAAGTGTAAAATTTGAACAAAACAGTGATTTGGGTTGTTCTCTGCAGAAAGGTTGATGACGGCTCGTCATAACAAGCCTGCTGGAGCTCCTCATTCAGATAGAAAGATAATCAATGTCTCCTGGTGGCAAATTATTCTTGATTGTTTGTACTTTTGGCCCCTTTTCTCTCTTGACACAATGCTGGTTCCCTACAAAAGCAGTCTAGGTAATTACTCTAAAAGTGTAGTTCGTCAATAGAGCTGTCATATCTCCTTTGCTCGATAAGATCAGAGTGGGCACATGGAAAAGAACTGAACTTAGTACTGTCGAGTATTTGATGGACTTTCTGTAAATGTGAACTACTGTCTCTTTTAAATAGGGCAGTACATATAGTATTGATGCATGTAACCACCAGTCCTATGTTTAATTTTCCCAATAAGTTAATCACACAATGGGTCTTGTTTTTACTGAAAAATCATGATAAACCAGTTAGTTTTCACTTATTTTATTTATTATTATTTTTATATTCAGGAGACAACTTTGAAACGACCACACAAAAAAAAAAAAAACCTATGGTGATTGTCTGAGGCTGCATTATGCTAATTACTAACTGCAAGAATGTGCACCCTCTGATAAATAATCTGGATTTATAAACATTTGAAGAAGTAAATATTGTGCATAAATACCTGTTGTGAATCTGGGGGTTAATATTTCAACTGTAGTTATCATCAGTAGATGTTGCACACGAAGTAAAGCACTAAATGACCATGAGTGGCCACTGACACTTGACTCTTGCAATTACAGACAAAAATATCATTAAGACCTGATTTGACTCGGTATGAAATCGCAACAGAACACAGAATGGCATGTAATTCACCTTTAGTTGGCCTTCAACTCATTACTTTTTCATTTATGGGCATAATTTGACTTATTAATTTTGAAATGACACTTCATGCTCTCACATGAATATATTATCAAAGAATAGGGGTTTTGAGTTAATAATACGGCTAGTAAAAAACCCCATGAAATCAAAATGGGGGTTTTGTGGCTTTTAGTCCATGTCAATTAGCTTTGAGGCCATCAATAGGCTAGTATACTCTTAAAAGTTGACTAACTGTATCTATTAGCAGATGTCCCTCCCCCTTATGCCACCTGGCACTGACAAGCAACAGAATGTAACAACACCTTGTTCACGGCTGTGATATAAATCTTTTGGCTATTTAATAAAAATGAAAAGCCATTTGATATGTCCCACCCCAACATAATGTTTTATTAGAAATATGTCAAGACAGAAATTATAGCTGAACTTGCCAAGCCATTTCAAGGGGTCTTTAACAAAAAGTCCTCTTTCTTAAAATTAGTGCTGATGATTTAACAAATTAATTTAGTGTGATTAATAACATAAAATGGATTTGTAAAATGTTTTATGCAATTAATTATGCCTCATGACCAATACGTAAATTCCGTAATAAAAGTATGGATTTTCCTACTATATGAGCGTTTCAAACTTGAAGTACATCTGTTTTTACAAATCACGTCAATAGGTGGCAGCTCTACTTTTAACTTGAAACATCAGCCTAAAAATGCAGCGTTTATGATGCTGAATACCAATGAAATACTCCAAACTTTGTATGGCCATTCATCATGTAGGAGGCAAGAACAAGTTGCACACCAGCAGTCACAAATTAAGAAGGAAGTGCTGAGTTTTGTGACATTAATGTATTTTCTTCCAGAGGTGTAATTACCCTTGATCCTGCTTTGTTTTCAGGCAGTGTTCGTAACTGAAAGCAATTAAAGCAGTCAACAACCATTATTACACTGCGACATGAGCTATTGGCAAACAATTGCTAATTTCTTTGCCTCTTATTGGTTGAGTGTTTTTAAAACTTGAAAATGTCTAATTTGTGTTACAACATGCAGGACTATTACAGTCTAGATTTAGTGGATAACTGTCATAATAATAATAATAATAATAATAATAAAAACTGAGCTGATGTCAAGCTAGAAATGTAACAAAATGTGACATCAGATAGTCAAGCTGGTTCTCCATGTCTTACATTTACATTTACATTTATTCATTTGGCAGACGCTTTTATCCAAAGCGACTTACAAAAGAGGAAGAACATCAGCGAATCATCTTAGGGAGACAGTGGTACAAAAAGTGCCATATTACAAAGTTTCACTATCATCATAATAGTATACAAAACAGATTTAAGTGCAACAAGAAATGTAAATTATTTTTTTTTTTTTTTTTTTTAGTGACCGGTTAAGTGCTTTTGGAAAAGATGTGTTTTTAGCCATTTTTTGAAGATAGAGAGTGAAGTGAGAGTGAAGTTAGCTTCCCGGATTGAGTTGGGAAGGTCATTCCACCACCGTGGTATGATGAAATTGAAAGTCCGGGAAAGTGTTTTGGTGCCTCTTTGTTTTGGTACGACAAGGCGACGTTCCTTAGCCGACCGCAGGCTTCTGGTGGGAACGTAGCTCTGCATAAATGTTTTTAGGTATGCTGGAGCAGACCCAGTGACTGTTTTATATGCCAGCATTAGGGCCTTGAATTTAATACGTGCATGAACCGTCAGCCAGTGGAGAGAGACAAAGAGTGGTGTAACATGTGCTCTCTTAGGCTCATTAAAGACCAGACGTGCTGCTGCATTCTGGATCATTTGGAGAGGTCTAATAGCACATGCAGGAAGGCCTGCAATGAGAGCGTTACAGTAGTCCAGTCTAGTTATGACAAGGGACTGAACGAGCAGTTGTGTGGCATGTACAGAGAGGAAGGGTCTTATATTCCTGATATTGTAGAGTGTAAATCTACAAGATCTTGCAGTTTTTGAAATGTGGTCTGTGAAACAAATCATCATAATTTGAATGAGATGGCAGAATCGTGAGATATCATACAGCTTGGCTTGAATTAAAAGTTCAGACTTTTATTCCCATAGAGATCAATCAATCAACAAACATTATTTCAAATACATTTCAAAACACATCACATTTTAGCTAGCCTCCAATGCAACACTTTATTTTAAAAAGGAAAAATCTGTGAACAAATTTGTCATGTATTCCATATTTATGCAATTCACATGAATGATGAATGTCAATCACCTGCTTATCTCATTCCAAACCGCAATAGACCTTAGTCACTATAGCCCCATTTAGATTTTTAATGAGAATGACAATGAGGCTGTGAGGGAGGGAGATTTACCGTCACTTCAGTGGCACGCACGTTTTAAAGCTGTAAAAATCTCCAAGATCACATCTGATTTTCCGACGTTTTTTGGTCTGCTGAGTGTTCTTGAAAAGATATGTTTTCAAACTTTTTCCAAAAACTCTTTAAACTTCAGTACAGCCCATTGAAGAGATTGTACATCTCAAATAAATAAATATGACAAATAATTGACAAATAAATATGTGGTTAATAAGACTGTATCTCATAAAAATGATTAGTCAATTCCACAAGCATTCAAAGCCCCAAAGATATCACACAGGATGCGTTTGTCCCTCATTATAAACTGTCCCAGTCTTATTTCTTAGATAAATTGCATATATCGGGGGAATGGTACACCAAATATATCAACAAATTTCTTACCGTAATTTCCGGACTATTGAGCGCACCTGAATATAAGAATATAATTAAAAAAATATATATATTTTGAACATAAATAAGCCGCACATGTCTATAAGCCACAGGTGCCTACCGGTACATTGAAACAAATGAACTTTACACAGGCTTTAACGAAACACGGCTTGTAACAAAAACAAATAGGCTTTAATGAAACACGGCTTGTAACAAAAACAAATAGGCTTTATCGAAACACGTCTTGTAACAAAAATAAATAAGTTTAACGAAACACGGCTTGTAACAAAAAATTTGCAGTAAACAGTAGCCTACCAAGAAAGCTTTAGTTGTCTTTTTGCACTGAGTCAATTCCTCACACTGCTGTTTCCAACGTCTTATCATCGACTCATTAAGACCAAGCTCCCGTGCAGCAGCTCTATTTCCTTTTCCAACAGCCAGATCAATCGCCTTCAACTTGAAAGCTGCATCATATGCATTTCTCCGTGTCTTTGCCATGATGAGGGTGACAAAATGACTACCGTAATCAGAATGATGGGAAGTTTGAGCGCGCTCGATTTAATCTAAACAGTAAACAAAAAAGTTGTTTGACCTTAACCCGTTCGGCAATTTCATTGGTCTATTGATAGCTTCATGCCGCCTAAAAACTGAGCACGTCACAGAATGTTTTTTTTGTTGTTTTTTTTAAATAAAATTTGAAAGCGGGAAAAATCCATATATTAGCCGTGTCATTGTATAAGCCGCGAGGTTCAAATCGTGGGAAAAAGTTGCGGCTTATAGTCCGGAAATTACGGAAATTAAATTACATCACTAAAGTTATAGTCCAATTAATTGTGCTCTGCCATCTTCTCTTTATGGAGGCCAACAGTATGTTTTTTAATTTCCCAATGTCCCTGCAGTAATGCTGCCATCAGGCTGGAGGATGGATGGGGAAGGGATTTCTTTTTAGGTAATTGTATAATATGAGTTGTGCATACATGAACAGACAGTGGGCTAACTCGACTTCATAATGTTGTTGATGGCATGCCAACTTGTCCATCTTCATATTTATTTATGCCTTTATTGAAACCTGATTTTAAAACTTATAGTGGTGCTTGCTATTGATCTGATTGAGGATTATTATTATAACAACATATAACCACTGTAACGATGTGCTGGCACTGGAAATGAAGACGATGATGTGAAGAACCCAAGTGCAGTTTATTTACATAAATATAGACACAAACTAATGATGGTGGCCGTGATGTGGAACTTGGGCTTGGCGGCCATGATGTGGAACTCGGGCTTGGCGGCCATGACATGGGGCCAAGTCGTGGAAGCCGAAGCTGTGGGAAGGTTGAAACTAAGTGTCCTAGATGTATATGAAAAGATCTCAGTGGTCCTGAACATGAGCAGAGTCTTGGGAGCGACCTCTGTGGTCGTGGGCAGAGGTGTAGTGGTAAAAATAGAGGTGGGTAAACTATAAATTCTGGTGGACCACGATGTGGTCACCCGGTAAGGTGGGCCACTGCCTACCAGTGTATGTGTATCCTGATGACATCGCTATAGGCTATCATTTGATGGTACTACCAAGGGTATCACTGGTTGTTCCCTCATCATAGGTCACACAATCACTATTCAATTCATACATTAATCTAAGTTCTTGTTAAAGAGACCCAAGAAGGAATAATATGGTTGAAATCTATAAAGTTTACTAAATGACAAAACAGAGAGAACAAAAATATTTAAGAGAGATAGAGAGGGAGGCTTATATCCAGGGCTTCCAATGCAATGCACTTGTACATAATGATTAGGGATTTGGGATTATTTTCATAGTCGATTAATCTGTTGAATATTTTCTCGATTAATCAATTAGTTGTTTGGTCTATAATATGTCAGAACAATGTGGATCAGTGTTTCCCAAAAGCCCAGGAGGATGACGTCCTCAAATGTCTCGTTTTGTCCACAACTCAAAGATATTCAGTTTACTGTCACAGAGGAGAGAAGACACTAGAACATATTCACATTTAACAAGCTGGAATCAAATAATTTTTTACTTTTGTCTTAAAAAATGACTCAACCCGACTAATTGATTATCAAAATAGTTTAGATAGTAAAATAGTGCAGATTAACGACAGAAGAATGAATCTGGTGTCACATATTTAAAAACAAATTGCCGGATATTCATTTTTACATGAGACGTTTGGGCTAGTGAGTGACAAATGAATCTGCTGCTTCCTGCTGATTGGTCAACACTGACAGTAATGCAGCCAGGGGTTCCCATACGTTCATTTATTTGTGGCGGCCCGCCACAATATCAACGCTGACCACCACACATTGTTTACGTGCGTTTAGCCTCCACTACATCCCTGGTCGTGGGTATGGACTGAGTCTTGGGAACGACCTCTGCGGTCGTATACATGGGCAGATACTCGTAGAAGACCTCTGTGGTTGTGAACGTTGGCACAGACTTTGAAATGACCTCCGTGGTTGTATACATTTCTCCTCCTCCGGGACGACCCTGACGTGGGATGCTGGCTCGTCGAACATGATGGGGGACCCTGGTTCGTTATCTGCCTCACCCCACAGTGAAAGTTGAACCACTTATCCGCAGGGCAAAGTCAATATATTGAGCCAGATTGAAGGTACTCCCACTGCCAGGCATCCAGGTGTGCCTGGTTCATTCAAGTCTACACGAAAAAAGTGTTTGAGGGAGATCTCATTGAAGCCCACTTCATATGCCAGAATGCAGAAGTCCTCCACGTAGTCCTCAATAGAACGTCCTCCTTGACGCAGACACATTAGCAGATCTGCTGGGTTCATTTAGGTGGTTCAAATATTCTGTAACGATGTGCTGGTGCTGGAAATTTACATTTACATTACATTTACATTTATGCATTTGGCAGACGCTTTTATCCAAAGCGACTTACAGTGCACTTATTACAGGGACAATCCCTCCGGAGCAACCTGGAGTTAAGTGCCTTGCTCAAGGACACAATGGTTCCCACTCCTAGGAATGACGAAGACGTGAAGATGAAGAACCCAGGTGCAGTTTATTTACCTATGTGAAGTCCAAAAACCTAACTATTGACATGAACTAAACTAAACATAAACATGAACAATGGACTTGGACTTGGACTTGGACTTGGACTGACTTGGACTTGGACTTGGACTTGGACTTGGAAAACAAGGTACATTAACAATACTTGACAAGAGACAATGGCAAACATGAGAGCTTAAATACACAGACATTGAGTAAAACAATAACAAGTAAACCAATAAACAGACAGAACTATAAACAAGATAACAAGACTAATAACCTTAAACCAATGCCATACTAGAACTGATAAGACAATAAACCAATGAATACAAGACACATGAACATGGAGGGAAACATGAAATCACATGACAAGGTAACCACATGACATGAAATGGGAACTAGAATTCCAAAATAAAAGACATGAAAACAAAACATAAACAAAAACACATGTAGACATGACAACCACATTGCAATGCTCTTTAACAACCCTGCATACCGTAATAACCACATATCAAAAACCCGGTAACCACACAAAACGCTTTAACATTATTTGTAATTAGTTTTGCATGGCCAAGTAGCACTAGTTTATTTTTAGCTATACCAACTTGGCGTAAAGCATCAAACTTCAACATACAATTTTGCACTAAATACAATTAATAAAATAAACAAATATCCTAAATACAGTATATGAAATATGTCCAGATAAAACGTAGTTTTGTCACATTGTACCACTCCTTGTTGACAAAAAATATCTGGTTACCTAGAAGGCTATTTTGTACAATATTTAAATATTTGAAATGATATCATTTGAAATTATATAAAATGATAGCATTGCTAGTTTTAGTGACTCCCCGATACAAATCTGTCAGTTATTATATTAATTTCACTCCCATGCATACAGCTTTCACATTCCATCCTATTAAGTTTTATGAGGAGAATAATATGCAATTTGCATGTTAGTTGCTTGTTACTGAGCTTGAATGATTTTGTCTTGTAGAGGAAAGCGATAAAAGTGATCTTTTGGAGTAGGGCAACCATCTATTCCTGTTGAGTTGTGTGATCTCACTTCTGAGGTAGTCAAGCAGATAGTAATAGCATGAATTGGGCCTTTTAAAGCAGGAAGTAGCTGTGCATATTTTTTATTAAACTTTAAGAAAAAAGGGTCAAGAATTGAGTAGCGCCTGGTGTCAGGTTTCATATCATAGCACACACTGAATAGGTAAAAATATCTATGTTTAATCAACCATCTCCATTTATTTCACAGATCCCTCTTAATAAAATATTGAACGCAGTTAAACAGTGATGATACAGTGTTTTTGGTGAACGTATGCCTTGAAATGTGCTCCGTGGTATACATTTCTGCATCCATTAGTATACTGTATTAATATTATGAACATTAACAGCTGAACTATACTATACATTTATTTATTTATTCCATCAATGACAAATGGAATTGTTAGGTTAAGATGTTGGTTACTTTGAATTTTTTTTCAGAGTAAATACATAAACACCTATATACTGTATATATATGTTTTTATTTGGCAGAGGACTTCATGAAGATTTGACCTTTTCACTGTGAATTTTCTAACGGAAAGTCACAAATATCTTTTGAAAAAGCTTTTCAAAAGGATGTATATTTAGGAAAGTAAGCTACTACCTATAACTGCAACTAACAAAAATGTTTTAACAAAACTTCAGAAAAGGCCACGTCATAAATAGAGACGTTTTCACCAGAAAGATTAGATTGATGTTTTCTAACATTTAGCTGTGCTCACCCATTAGGCAGCCTTTATTTCAGTCTTAATTGGATGGTTTGCTCTGAGAAATTGATGAGGAAGAAGACCACTATAATTGACCATAGACTCTTCATTAATACATACTCACTAGCAAAAGTTTTGACATTTATTCTAACTGAGTTTGGTAATTTAGCACAAATTAGTAAAAAATATTTTAAACTGTCACTGTTATGCTTTAGTACACTAAAAAAAGTACACTACCAGACTCCTGACTATCTGTATCAATAAACATGAGCTGTTTAAGCTATTTTAATTACATTTTAAAGGTGAACTACAGTATGTTATTGTAAGTGACACCAAACAGCCCTTCCTTTTTTGCTTTCTGTGAGGGAAACAGCATGCAGCAAATCCATCAGGAAATCTGGTACCTGTAGCCAAATGTGCCATTAGGGACGCTTAATCAATAATTTGTATCTGTTTTAGCAAATGACAAGATGATATGGGAAACTTTTAATTAGCTATTGTCACTGGAAGAAACAGAATGAAAATGAACAAGAATGAGAAACATGGAGTGGAATATAAATTAACATGGCAGACTAGTTTGATGTAACCACACGTACTGAAAAACCTATTATGCTCAATAGTTGACTGAAAAAGCTATTGTGCTCTATAGTTGTTTTTCAAATATGATTTAAAGTTAAAGTGTCTAAATTGTCATTGCCCAGTGAACCCCTCTGCTGGTGCCAAGATTTATAATTGCAAAAGGAATAAAAGAGCTCAGGGATTTTAGCCTCAGCAGTTACCAATGTGTACATGATCAGGGCCAATTACTTGCTTCCCTACCAATTTCACTTAGAGCACTTCAAAGTGAGCGCTGCTCACTAGCTCCCCTGCAAAATGCAAGAAGTTTCATTGAATAGTTCTTTTTTTCTTTCTCTTTTCTTATAAATTGCCTTATAAAAGGATTGGTTCAATTTAGTGACATGAACATTAATTTTATTTGTTGTGAACCTCTAAAAGGGGGACATACAGTAAATTAAAATCTGAAATTCTCTTTAATTTTTACAATTACATTTTTACTCAAATTATTTTGCTGATAATAAAAAAAAAAAAATAAAAAAATAATTCTGTCAACTCAGCCAGAGGTCCCTAGCTCAAAATGTTGTTTTTGATATATTTAAATCAAAATATATAGTTATTTAATTAACTAAAGATCCACATAAGTGGCTTATTCTTAAAAATAGTGTGTTTATTGACTTTTATGTGAATAAATAAAGGCACATTTTCATATTATATATTAATGCTGTCAGTGGAGCTTACATGAACTCAAGCTTCCCCTTCTGTCACTCACTCAACGTTGTGTCGATATAGACACTTGGGAGCCCCAAACACCTCCTATATTTAAGAAAAGGCCAAAGAGGCCCCAAACACCTCCATTATTTGAGAAAAGGCCAAAGAGAATTGGCGAGTGGAATTTGCATGCCACTCCCCCGGTCATATGGGTATAAAAGGAGCTGGAATGCGTCCACTCATTCAGATTTTTTCTTCGGAGCTGAGCGGTTGTGTGTCAGCGAGCTGAATCTCACTACCAGTCCATTAACCTCTAAATGAAGAAGTGTTGCAGAGCATGCCCCTGGGTGCTTCGACAGCGCTAAGAGAGTATATATATTCCTGACAGAAAAATCGCTGCCCAGCTACTAACTGGGCAGCGACCACGTTGAGGCAGCATTCGTAAATGGTTCATGTTCTAATTGCGAGAACATGACCATGGCACGACGTTGCGGTCGCGGCTTTCTTTCTTCCACAGGAAAGCCGCTCCAGCCGCCCCCCTGCTCCGGGCCTTCTATCTATGGGTACAAGGCTGGCTTGGCTGGCACTGGAGGCGATTTGGGGATTTAAATGGGCGCGGTCTCACCAGGTAAACCCCCGTGGACCTCCCGTTCTTCAGTATGCTCGTTTGCCCCCGTCAAGCTCCGAGATGAGACCAGCTCACCTCATGGCCAGCTTAACGTCTCTTTCAGAGCCCATGAGCAGCTTAACGTCTCTTTCAGAGCCCATGAGCAGGATGAGTCCTCGATCGCTGCATCGGAGAGCACGCTGGCGATGTCACATGCTGAGGACTCGAATGGGCTGCCACCTTCTGGTCTGCCTGCCCAGTCTGAGACCGACACAGAGCTGACTGCCATGCTTTCCCAGGCCGCCTCAATTGTCGGGTTGGACTGGAACCCTCCACCCACCCCTGAGCTGTCGCGGCTAAATGATTGGTTCCTGGGTTCTGCTCACAGCAACAGTGCCTTCCTGGCAAATTCCCCCGAGGAAGGACCTCTCTCAGGGACGAGGCACCATCTGGCACCATCGCTTAAACCTCTGGAATCTCCATGTCTGTCCCCTCGACAGGCCACAGAAGATTTAACTGGCAGTGGTAGACACGGTAACTCAGGCCAAAGCTCCCTCTACAAGGCAGCTATTTGCCCAGAAGTGGCATTTGTTCGCAAATTGGTGTTCTTTCCGAGGGAGATGTGCAGTCGGTCAGTGCTTTCCCTCCTGCGGGAGAAGCTGGAGTTGCGGCTGTTACCCTCCACCTTGAAAGTGTATGTAGCCGCTATAGTGGCGACCACGAAGCAGTGGACAGTAAGTCCTTGAGGAAGCACGACCTGATCACACACCTCTTCCCTCATGTGATCTCTCAGTGGTCCTCCTGGGCCTTCGGAGAGCCCCGTTTGAGCCGCTAGAGTCAGTCAAGCTGAAAGCCCTCTCCTTAAATATGGCCCTCCTGATTGCGCTAATCTCCATCAAGAGGGTTGGGTACCTGTAAGCATTTTCTCTCAGCAACACTTGCCTGCAGTTCAGTCCGGTAGATTCTCACGTGATCCTGAGACCTGACCGGGCTATGTGCCCAAGGTTCCCACGACCCCTTTAGGGGTCAGGTGGTGAGCCTGTAAGCAGAGCCCACTGGATTGTGAATACCATCATGCTGGCATACCAGACCAGGCCATGCCCACCACTTTGGGAATAAGAGCACACTCTACGAGGAGTCTGGCATCCTCGTGGGCACTGGCCAGTGGCACCTCTGTATCTGCAGGGGCTGGGCAACACCCAATAACTTCGAGACTTTTTGGTCTCTGGGTTGAGCCAGTTTTGTTCTGTGCATTTTTAGGTACGGACAGGTAAGGTTACTGGACATCTGGCCTGGTATACCACTTGAGTACAGCGCCTTTCTCCACCGTGAGGCAAAGACGTGCACGTCTTTCCTATGCGAGTTCACAAACACGTGATCCCTGGATGCCTTCCTACCTAGCCCTGTGGCTCACAAATTTGGCGAGGAGTTTGCAGCCAGACCCACTATGGGTACTAATAAGCTCTGTACTGGGATTGGTGCTCCACAGGTGCTGACTACTCCGCTAACCCCCTGTGATGTATTTTCCATGTATTTCGCCTCTTCCATATGTGGCAGATGAGCCCACGTATCCTATTGCCACATGTAGCTTCCCCTTCGGGCAGGATGTGGTCTCCACAGGGTCTTTTCCCCCTGAAAGAATAAGAAAGAAAAAGATCACATTCCCTGATGCGTATAATAGCATTAGATGACCCCAGCCGAATCGAATACTTTGTGGAGAGAAAACAGCGAGAAAAGCCTGCAGCTGGCATGGCCTGCTCCCATGCTAGATACGTCGCTTCCCCGCCTCAGGGGTGTGGGTAACTACATGACGTCTTGCGGGGCGTGGGGAGGTTAAGTGCAGACTGATACACCTGCTATTAT
Source organism: Xyrauchen texanus (assembly GCF_025860055.1). Taxonomy (NCBI): domain Eukaryota; kingdom Metazoa; phylum Chordata; class Actinopteri; order Cypriniformes; family Catostomidae; genus Xyrauchen; species Xyrauchen texanus. The sequence goes on from NC_068297.1 coordinate 6,959,767, forward strand.
GCACGCAGATGCTTGCTTGCACCTGCATTAGTTCATATAACACGGTTCAGCTGTTGTGGTGTTTTTCTATAGGGACCCCTAGTGTCACTACATCGACACAACATCGAGTGAGTGACAGAAGGGGAACGTCTCGGTTACTGTTTTAACCTCCGTTACCTGATGGAGGGAATGAGACGTTGTGTCCCTCTTGCCACAATGTTGTACTATCTGCTGAAATGGCCTGGACCTTGTCTCGGCTCCTCAGCACAAAACCCAGCATTCCAGCTCCTTTTATATCCGTATGTCCTGGGAAGTGAAATGCAAATTCCACTCGCCAATTTTCATTAGCCTTTTCTCAAAGATTGGAGGTGTTAGGGGCTCCCAAGAGTGACCCCTAGTGTCACTACATTGACACAATGTCTCGTTCCCTCCATCAGGGAACAGAGGTTACAACAGATACACACAGTAAAAAGTCTCACTACATGTTAATAGTCACCCTTCACATAACACTGAAAATAACCACAGTGGCCTCACTAAAAGTGCTAATACAGGATGGCAATTTTGTGATTTATAAGCTCTGTTCCAAAACCCAATGAGTTGACAACCAAAGCAGAATTTGTAGGCAACATATACACGTTCTCAATATGAAGTCTGTTCCAAAATGTTTCCAAAAAGATACAGCTTTTTGGCTAAATTATAATGCAGCACAATCTGTTTAGTTTGCAGATAATTTAATGCATTTGGCATGCACTTTTCCAAAACAACTTGTAGATTTATCAATATGTCCGTTCCCATTGGAAATTGAATATAGCACCGTTGTGTTGCTAGCACCATGGTTCACTTTCAAGATATTCAATATACTGTATATTCAACATATTTTATTCAGTCCTGAAAAGTTTATGTTTTGGGTGAAAAACACTGTTTCACCCATTATTTGTATGCTAATTAGATTATTGAGTTTTTAGCTAAGCAGCAGACTCTATGAGAAACATCACACAGTTAAAATCTATATAAACATCGACCCTTGTGTTGAAATCAGTCTCAGTTGTGTGGTTTCTGACTGGGATGTGTTAATGCATGAACAGCTCATTTTGCTAAGGACAACGGTGTCTCACTCCGTCTGTCATAACACATCACACAGACAGTTATCAAGCAACTCATGCTCGCTTGTGACCACCATCTGACCTCAGGATAAAGCTACCACCTGCATTTTAAATGCCATGTTCAGTGACACATGGTTTGCCACACTGATCAGTTGCTGAATTCAGATCAAAATCCTTTGGGGTTTAAACGATCAATCAATCTGGAAAATCACTTTCCATTTAAATAATGCTGCATTTGAAGTGTTAAAGAAATAGTTCTCAAAAAAGGTTTTAATTGTGTCATCATATAGTCACCCTTATTCTATTCCAAACTCATATGCAACAAACAAAAGGAGAGTGTGCTGGTCGAAGAATGTACTTTTATAAATAAAAGTCCAAAATGTCATGCTAGACTACAGTATATTTAAATGAGAGTGCATTGGAAAGACATTAACCTAGTTTCCATCCACTATGCGCTGTTTTGTTATCGGTAACGTGAAAATGCGCAAAAAACGTTTTTGTGAAATTTGTCGTCTTCTGCTTGTTTCCATTCAAATGCATCTACATGTGTGCGTGATGACGTCATGCTTAAAAAAAAACACTTTGTTGCATAACTTTTGGTTTATCAAAATAAATCTGCCCTTAAGCTGTTTCCATACAAAAATTTGTGAATATCACTTATTGTGTAGGCCAGGGATGGGGAACGTCAGGCCTCAGGGCCATATAAGGCCCGCAAGACCATTTTACCCGGCCCGCGCGGCCATTTGAGAAATCATTTGAAAAGCCAAAAATGGCCTTGATCAATTAACCTGAAAAAAAAAATCTCCTTTCAAATAATGTTTAAAAATTATTTTAAATAATCATAACACAAAATATTGTATAATAGACAGACCCTTTAGTGTTTTTGGTAGCTCGTAACAGAATGCCTACATTAATTTCAACCCATAATCAGATATTGCAAGCAATTGTATGGCCTGCAAATAATTTCGTAAAAACTGAAATGGCCCTTAATGGAAAAAAGGTTCCTCAGACCTGGTGTAGGCCATACCTTTCGCCTCCCATATGTCCCTATTTGTTTCCCACAAAGTCTTTGTAAAATGGGGAGAGTATTGAGATAATTATTTTAAAGTAGACAGTTTACTGTCATTTTAATTTCACAAATAAATGCAATCAGAAGACAAGGGATTGCAATCAAAAGGGAGCAATTGCCCTTCTGATAGGACTGTAATATTGGTCCAGATGTTGCGCCTATCACAGGTCGCCACCAGTTCCAACTCGAATTTGGATCGGCATGACCCTTTTCAAGCTAGCAACCTGCACCAAGTAGTGGGGGAAACTTTCGGTCTTAGTATAACAATCATTCATCGACCATTCATATGCTGTGTGCACATCTATTAAAAAAAAAATGTATGCTGTGTAATATTAGGGTTTCCTGATATTACATGTATGATATTAGGGATTCCTGATATTCAATATTTTCAACAAACATCTAACCTAAAGTACAGCCACCATCACAGCATTCATTTTTAATGACCTAAAACACCAACTGAACTTGATTGTCACCTAAAATGTATTTAAGCGTCATAATGCAATTTACATTTTATGAAGAAGCTCAGCAAAGTTTTTCTGAAAAGTAGTTTTCTGAAAGTGATCTCGGCATTGGACAAATAGTTTGATCTAGTCTTGAAAAAGTGTAGAACATTCAGAGAATGTTTCGACTTTTTTAATCTACAGGGTTAGGCTAATTTAAGTTTATGTGAAGAAAATGCTATTATATAGGCCTAATAATATATATTTTTTTCATTTGGTCATTTATTTTTTTAATTTAATAAAGGGAATTTTGCTGGCATTTTTTCAAACGTAAGCTAAACAATAATTTTAAAGAATTGGGCTGTTAGTGTTAAAAAAAAAGCACATTTAAGCTTTTTTCCTAGTATTGTGTATTCATTTTTAATTAAAAACATCTTTGTGCACAGAAATTATTAGGTTTTTGAGTTTTGGGCTAATTCCATGACTGTTGTTTATTATTTTGAATGGTGTGGAAATGCAACTTTAATGATTAAACAGATGTCTACCGTGATTACATTAATCGCTAAGAGTGGCCATTCATTTGTGCTCCATGCACTTGTCGATAACAGATATTTGTGTTAGCACTCCTGGAACGGTCATGACACAGATGTGTTTGCACAATCGGATCTGTGCGGATACGCTGTTAAGACCAATCCATAACAGTGCGAGTAATGCTTCACAAACATTAAATTGGCTTTCAAAGATGTATTCCTTGATGTCATGATTAACACAGGATAAGGATTGGGGTAAATTCTGTCACGTGAAACAACATTGTATCGTCATAGAGTTTATGTGCTAGCGTTAAACAGAAACATTTTTTGTCGACAAATATTATGTTCCATCTGCTATATCAGTAAACTTTTTGATGCTCTACACCTTTTGTCGCAAAAAAAACCCTTGGATGAAAACATAGTTATTGATGGTTTTTATGGTGACAGTGTAAATGCCAAACCAGCCCACACTTTCCATTTGGAGAGTCGGAACAGAAGGGTAAATATTCACTTTTCTTCAGATTGCATGTTTTCTCCCAGTGGAACAAGGGAATCACTGATCGAGCCAAAGTGAATGTCATTGCATTATTCTCTTCTGAGGTACACAGCCTGCTGTGACAGTGCTGATCATGAAAGAAATGTTTCTTATTTTTATTTATTTATTTATTTTCATTTTTTTTCCAGGAATGCAAATACCATTTGCTGAGGGAGCAAAAAAATAAGAAAAAGAAAAAAATAGTGAAATGCTGTATGTATTATGGGTGCTTTGTACAGTTTTGTTTCTTATGTAATTTAGAAATGCTTCCTTTCCTATCTGTGCTATAATTAGTGGTGCTTGCTAAGGCTACCAATTAGCAACATCCTAGCTCTCGCATAGAAATGCTTTGAACACACTCAAAAGATCTTAGCAACTACATAGCAACACACTGCTAAAACCAACAACACCATAGCATTGTGCTGGTAAAAAAAAAAAAAAAGGTAAAAAAAAAATAAAAGAAGAAATCAGATAGTATGACCTGTTTAGGACATTGCATCAGTTGAGTCTGTTTCCTCAAGTTTTTTTTTTTTATGCATTTACAAGATAAAAATATAAAAACAACAAATGGTATATGCATAAGAGAAATTCTGACTTTTTAAGATCATTAAGATTTTTTGGTGGGAGTGTCTATTTGCACCCCAATAGTCTGATGGAACCACAGAAATATACAAAAAATGGATCAATAAATGTCCCTGCAGTGGCGTGCCGTATAAAGACGGTAGTTCGTTTGAGCATTCCTAGCGCTCTGAGAGCGGTATGACCAGGGCTTAAAATAGGAAGGAACGGACTGGAACAGTGTTCAAGCACTCTCTAGGTAGGAGGAGGGGAAAAAATAACCCATATAATAAAAATAAAATGTGATTTCACCACCCATCTTTTGCTTAGTTTTAATTGCAGCCTAAACTATATTTGCGGTCGCTGTCAATTTAAGAGCCAATCAGGTTTCAGCTTTGTTAGAGGGCGTCCCAGTCATTACCCACCGGTAGTAATGGAGAAAGCTCAGTGTGAAATGCGACCGTCAATGAATGTAAGAGGCAGAGCATGCACAAACTCACTAATTTATAATCTACACCTGCTAGCGAGGTAAGTTGCTATCCACCAAACCAAACTTTTTATAATAAATCTGATAATCTTATGTATGATTTACCCCTGATAATGTCCAATTTTGTTTATCAAATTATGTTCAAATGGAGCTAGCTAGCTATCTGGTTGGTTTGCATGGTGTAACATTAGCTTGAGTTTGGCGATTAAGTCCATTGCTGTAGCCAATGTAACCTAGTGAATGTAATTCAGACAGTTGAACAGAACCTTTTAATAATAAAGATGATAATCCTCTTTAACTTGCAAACAGTGTAATACCACATTAGCTAATTCAGACCAACTAACTCATCATTCCAACTTACTATATCTTACAGAGATGGACAGACGTGGGCCAAGCGGATTTGCTGACTGATTATTTTCAAGGGTATTGTGATTTTTACTATTTAATAACAGTGTACACCAATTAAATAAATAAAAACCAAGAACTTATCAAATATACAGTATAGGCCTGTAATGCAATTTATTTTTTTATTTTTTACTGTAGCTCTGTTTAATATCTAATATCAAATATCTCAAAATCAAAGATAAGCAAGGGTCAGGGCAGCAGCAGCAACAGTAGTTTTCAGCCCAGAACTGCAACATTGCCACAGGTCAGAGCAGCAGTGCTACAGCCCAGAACAGCAACATTGCCACAGGTCAGAGCAGCAGTGCTGCAGCCCAGAACAGCAACATTGCCACAGGTCAGAGCAGCAGTGCTACAGCCCAGAACTGCAACATTGCCACAGGTCAGAGCAGCAGTGCTACAGCCCAGAACTGCAACAGTGCCACAGGTCAGAGCAGCAGTGCTACAGCCCAGAACAGCAACATTGCTACAGGTCAGAGCAGCAGTGCTACAGCCCAGAACAGCAACATTGCCACAGGTCAGAGCAGCAGTGCTACAGCCCAGAACAGCAACATTGCTACAGGTCAGAGCAGCAGTGCTACAGCCCAGAACAGCAACATTGCCACAGGTCAGAGCAGCAGTGCTACAGCCCAGAACAGCAACATTGCCACAGGTCAGAGCAGCAGTGTTACAGCCCAGAACAGCAACATTGCCACAGGTCAGAGCAGCAGTGCTACAGCCCAGAACAGCAACATTGTCACAGGTCAGAGCAGCAGTGTTACAGCCCAGAACAGCAACATTGCCACAGGTCAGAGCAGCAGTGCTACAGCCCAGAACAGCAACATTGTCACAGGTCAGAGCAGCAGTGTTACAGCCCAGAACAGCAACATTGCCACATGTCAGAGCAGCAGTGTTACAGCCCAGAACAGCAACAGTGCCACAGGTCAGAGCAGCAGATCCACAGCCCAGAACAGTAGCAGCAACAGTGCCAAAGCTCCAAAGCCACAGAGAATGATTTGCCCAGTTGTTGGAGCATTTTTCAAGATGGTTACCTTAAAAAACTATCCATTTATATATACAGCAAACCAGAAGCTGGGTTGCTCTGTTTGCAAATAGGCAAGGTGTCTTGGTGCTCATAAAACAGGATCATTAAGGTACACTTTCTCAAGTGACGGGCAAAACTGCAGAGTTTGTCCATATTGAAACACAAAGAAAACAACATCATTAAGAAAAAAGTTACATGATCACAACCTTTCACAAAGCCATAAATTGGCAGTCGAAATTCTAAAAAAGAGGTCAGAAAAAGTGTTGGATGCAGGCTTCCTTAAGGCACAAGAGGAAGCCATTGCTTCAAATAAATGTGTCTTTAATTCAGTTTAGGCCTTATACTGACCATACAAATCTTGTAGATTTGCAAAAGTCAAATGGTGCACCAATGGTGCGAGTACTACGTTCTAATGTTTCTTGAGAATAAATAATCAACTTTATCTCTAAGGAAATGCTTAATTGTTTGAGGAGTGGTGGTAGCGTAGTGGGGTAATGCACACAACTGTTAATCAGTAGGTCGTTGGTTCGAACCCCACAACCACCACCATTGTGTCCTTGAGCAAGACACTTAACTCCAGGTTGCTCTGGGGGGATTGTCCCTGTAATAAGTGCACTGTAAGTCGCTTTGGATAAAAACGTCTGCCAAATGCATAAAACAAAAAAAGCATTACATCTACTAGGCAAAAGATTACCACTCTCATTGATGAAAGCATGTCTCTGAGCAAGATGTCATATTTAATTGTTTATCTGAGATGCACAGTTAACAATTCTGAACCAACTTCTTTCTTTCTAGACCTATTAGAACTGTTGTATTTTCACTATTCACTATTTCACCAGTCTCCCCAAAATCAAAAAGAACTATATTCAGCAGCCTCACAATTAGGCATTCAGTTGAAAAAGACTGGTCGAGTCCTTGGTGTTAGATGGGTGGCATCATCATATAGAACATTTAAAGCTGTATGGACAATGTATGGTGCCTTATACAGTCACTTCTCTATTGCAAGCAAAAATACAGCATGCAGTGCAAATGTGACTTGCAGCAAAGCTGTTTATGGGCATTATGCTAGATGCCCTGGAGGAACTGAAAGATTTGTCTGAGAGTTTACAGTTAAGGGATGGGACATTTTCTTATGCTGTACATCTAATAAGGAGGCAAATAGATGTGTTTTTGTCAAGAAAAGATCATCCTGGACCATATTACACACAGGCAACTGAAGCAGCTTCAAGTGTATTCTTCAAATGAGTCACAGTGCAAAATGACTCCAGACAGAGGGAAATTAAGCCCACTAAATTCTATGAAGCCCTGGCTGGCAGTATGGGTGCACGAATGGTGACTAATGCAAGTGGCTAGAGTAATTTTAATATTTTATACTTTTGCTTATTGATATTATACAAGCATATTCATGTATCCACATTTATGTACTTATATCCACATTTATGTACTCAACTATAATCAGAATCGAATCATATACTTCACATTCATGAAACCAGCTTATATGATTATTATAATTGTATTAAGACTCCACATAATTCTTGTATGTCCATCCATCTATTTCTGTGTTTGTGCATGTATGCTTAACAGACTAAAAGTCTCCCATGGTTCAGTGTATATGTTAGAAGACTATTCCATGTTTCTTTCCCATATTCTTATAAGGTTGCAACATTGCTGTATCAACGTTCACGTGGGAAATGGCAGAGCGTTGAGTGCAGCAATGTATATATTATTGGGCACTTAGTATATGGATAAGTTGCCCTTTTGACCTAATGAGAGCTCAGAGCTGGTTGCAAAGCCAGTGTATGAATGCAATGTATGTACGGATTTAGCAAGCCACCTAACCACAGGTGTCACACTTCAATAGGTCATGACAATATGACTTGACACCCTGAGTTGTGACGTCATTTGTACAGAACACACCGTACCAAGAATGGAAATCTCCTTGGTATAGTCTCAAGAAGGTATAAAACCCTAAAATCTTAACTTTGGTCCTCATGAGAGTATAACTGCTCAACTCTCTGGCTCTACGCACCTGTTTCCAGCTTTGAGGCCTCATCTCATTATCTGTACTTTAACTTCTTTAATTTATTTACTTTGTTCATTAGACAAAGACAAGGCATTGTATTATTATTAGGTTAATTCCAGGACTTAGTCCTTGGATATATACCCTTAAGATATATCTACTTCACATTTTATAATCAAATATAATTTTTTCTGTATTATTGCATTTATTCTAATTATTTCATATTTTTATTCACTTTAACTTTATTTCTATCAAATAAAATGTGTTATTCCATCTACAGATCATCTGATTTATTGAAGTCATTTTCTATCTGCTGGATCTCACTGCACCAGTGACCAATGAGGAAGTAGTAGCTTTTTGACAAGACAAATGTCCTTCAGCCAAGTTCATGGCCAACTCCCTTACCTGAGTTTTATGGACAGGAGGAAACCACGGAGCTTTGCAATCTTTTTGGTGTAAACTTTTCCCCAGTCAAACAAGGCTGCAGAGATTTCAAAGAGCACCCAGACACCCCTGTTAAGAGTGGCCTACTAAAACTACAACAAACAGTTAAATCACTTGCAGTCAGTAGTGCCGATTGTGAAAGTTTTTTTTTTTTAAATGAACAATGTCATTACACAGATTCAATATTAACCCTTGTTTACACACACAGCTAAAAACTGAGAATGTGTTTGTCCTAATGTTTATTTCTTTGGTTGGGCCACCACTGGAAGCAAGGGATCCAACAAAGTATGTAAGAAAATGGCTTCTGAAAAGATGGTCTGCTGATTATTTGGTATGTAGAGAAAAGAGTTACTCTGTCCAAAGCTCTTCCTATGCGCTGCTCTACTTTTCATGTCATTCTATTCCTGTGCAATATGGTAATATATTAAACAATTCAATAATAATTTGAATGCTTTAAATAAATAAAATAGCCCTATTTTATTAACTTATTTCAAGATAAATATGAATAAATTACTTATTAAGCATACATACAATTATATATATTGTATAACAATTTATCATCATTAATTTTATTAATCATAAAGTTGTTGCTAGCCAATTTTCATAATCTTTACAACCATGGGGTCTGAGTTCTTAAGGAGTTATGAAACATTAAATACAAGGTATGTTTTTACTATGGTGGGTCGCCACTTGATTTCCAATGTTAAAACCAGTTGAGAACCACTGAATTAAAGATACAGACAGGAGTAGTCTGGCATCTAATGTTGTGCATCTACAGTATATGCTAATTGTAAATAATCATAGGACATTACTATAAAAGCTCACACAGTTGATGTTATTATTCATTTAGTTGTTAATTTAACATGCTAGGCTAACATGTATACTAACATGCTTTAGTTATATAGCATGTTATAGTTACATGCTATTTTTGTATCATGTTTATAATTCGGTTTATTATTATAATTCTGTTAGCTTTTTTATTTATTCAATTTATTTTCAAAAAGGAGACTTTATTTTACACATACTCATCAGTTTCAATTATAATAAAGCGTTTGTTCAATCAAAAAATTATAATAATTGTGTAATACCGTATGTCGTGAAACCGTGATATTTTTGATCTGGAGGCGGGGTCTGTCGATCGCACTCATTCCTGTGGCTCGGCATCGCTTGTATTTTCATAGCATTACTGTATTACCAATATTGTAGTAACCATGTTCTTTGACAGAAACCATAGTTTTAATGTAATTAACCATGGTGTTACTTCAGTAATATTGTGCTAATATAGTAACCATGGTTAATTTTGTGGTTACTGTTAATATACAAACAATATAATGGTGAAATCATGGTTACTGTAGTAAAACCATTGTTATATTTTTCTAAGGTAATGTTAAGGTTAGGTTTAGGTGTAGGGTTTAATGTAGTGTGTCTGTGGGACTCTAAATAAACACAATAAACCCACTGCAGTGATGTCCATACTGTATGTATAATATTTAATATGGGTGCAAATAGATCTGCCACCATTTGCACTGGGATGTAAATGGCATATACCATTATTTGGTATGCAAATATTATTTAGGGTCCAAATAGCATCTGCTTTTGTTTTGGTGCATTGTTAGGTTATTTTCATAATTTTATATATATATATATATATATATATATATATATATATATATATATATATATATATATATATATATATATATATGCCAAAATAATGAGAAATAAAACAAATCAATATTTTCTTTTAATAATTAGAAATATAATTTCATTTCATTTTGTAGGTGAAATGTGACATTATTGTCAATTAGATTTACCCAATAAGCATTTCTGTTTGCCATAGAGCTTAGAATGGCCTCACATTTTAAGCATTCCTGTAATTTTATGTTGAATGTTGCATGTATTATTTTTCACTGTATGTTGTATGAGATTACATCAAGAAATCTGCCATCACCTGATGCAAGCCTATAGCAACACAAAGTTCATTAAAGGTCCAGCTTAAGCTGTTGTATCGGAGTGTTGCGCGAAAACTTTTTAATCTTTTTTTGATGTGACCTTCTAAGAGGGCCATTTTGTCCAATTGCAGAGGCGGATTATTCTGAAATAGCTCATGTAATGGACCTCACACAACATTTTACCCCAGAAAACCTTCTAAGCTTCACCTCACTTTCAGTGGAAACGGTGGCGTTTTGTCAGAGGGTGAGCTTCCTCAAAAACATGATCTTAACATCTAAAGTGATTTAACTGTTGTATTAATTATTTGCTCACTATGTGTAGGTCCTTTTTGACAACACATTAAAATAGGTTGAATATATATGACTAACCATACAATTTCCATGCAATTTTGTTTTTGTTGCATTTTAATTTTTTTAATTGACTAAGTGAATATGCGTTTATTTATGTTGTGATGTACGTGTTATGTATTTTGAAAAATTTAATATTTGAATTAATAATGTGCAGGTCAACACAGAATGTACACTCCCAGCACTTGCTGCATATTACTACAGAATTTGAACACCCTCATGCCAAAAAATTTATAAAAAGATGAAAATAAATACAAAATAAAAAAGACAAAAAAATAATAACATGATGGGAAAAAAGTTTATTTGCACTTCTAAAAGATTTTGCACTTATAAAAACTGGCACACACATTTTCCATACTTTGATAGAACATTACAAATTCATATCATGCATATTCAACATGCTTTACCTTTTCAGATTTTGATATGTGTATCTGTAAATTATTCACATAATATCATCAGCATTTTATACAACGCAATACACTTACTGGAAGGAACGGATACTATTCTACTTTGTTTAGTCATTTTTATGTGACACCAAAGAAAGCGGCCTATAGCCTTTTTTATTTCATTTTTGAAAAGGGTCAGTGAAGTCAGTCATTTTTCTGTGGCTAGGAAGACTTCATATGGACCTTCGTCATTCAGTATTTAACAAACATCTGGTCTTGTGATATTTCTCCACTCTAAATGAATGCTCAGAGCTCTGATGTTTGTCTGAAAAACCTTTCATCTATTAAATCCCAGGTTAACGGTTCCTCCTTTTTAACAGAGATAGTGAAAGACAGCATGTCTCACATGTTGATTTATTGCCACCCACAGTGCTTTTTAAACATAGCATTCCTCTGTGACTCTAAACACTTACTAGTTCTTTATCCTTCAGTCTGTAGCTTTCTATTGGTGTAAAAAGCAGTGTAAATGAGGTCTAGAGAAGTTGGGGATTAGTGGGTCGTGCATGTGCTTTTATGACTTTTTGAGTTTGGAGAAGCTTAAAGGAATGTTCTGGGTTCAATACAAGTTAAGCTCAATTGACAGCAATTGTGGCATAATGTTGATTACCATTGAAAATTATTTCAACTTGTTCCTCGTTTATTTATTAAAATAATAAATTATTATATTGATACAGATTTCCCGATTCAATTAGATACCGGTTCACAAGCTCTAGATTTAATTAGATTCAATATCGATTCATATGTGTTTATTTCAGTTATAATGTTCCTTTTGCTTACATATAAAATTAATTATCTCCCAGCTAATGCTGTTAATTGTAAACTGGACCCTTTAACTAGATACATTGGGAAAATATTAATTTTACTAATTATATTTTATTACTTTTTCATCATTTTGTCATTTAAAAAATGAACAAATCTATGTATTCATTCAATAAATAAGATATTATATTTAATATATTATTTTTGTTACATATTTAATGTTTAATTGCATGATTTATTTTATTTACAAGTATTTACATTGATTTGTTGAACATGTGCTAAAGCTGGTACTGTCTCTTTAACAAAAAAAAATGCATTTCTGTAAACAACGCATTTAAATTAGCGCATGTTAATTAGAGAGGACATGAATGGATTTACCTCATCTGTGTGATGCTGGATTTTAATTAAATAATTTTTTTTTTTTTGGTAGTTGTTTTTTTATCAACAACTGACTGGAAAGAACAGAAAGGGTATTAAAAGAGACAGTATTCAATGACAAATGGCTTGCTTAGATCTCGTCCTTGAACACATTACACAGAACAACTTTTACTCTCAGCACGCTGTTAAAGGATCTCGCTGATGAACACATCACAACTAAACTACACAATTACTGGTTAGTGAAATGTAAACATTTACCAGCCAGTTGCCAAATATATATTCACTTTAGTCTGGGTTCAGTTCCCAGTGAGAAGTTTACATACATTTAAGTTAACTGTGCCTTTAAGCAGCTTGGAAAATTCCAGAAAATTATGTCAAGCCTTTAGGCAATTAGCCATTTAGCTTCTGATAGGCTAATTGGAGTCAATTGGAGGTGTACCTGTGGATGTATTTTAAGGCACAGTTCCTCAGTTCCTCCTTCCCGGGTTTCTGGCACCAGTGTAAAGAGATCAATGGAAAGGAGGAGGCGAGAACCGGCTTTTCAATATAAATAACTTAAAAGAAGACACAAACACACACACATGACGGCCATGTCCGTAAACAATCTCTCTCTCCTGCACGATCCCCTGCAGTCGACCTTTATCCCTCACGGAGGCATAATTAGCCTAATACGGGACCGGGTGTGTAGGATCACGACCGGCCCCGCCCTCCGCCCTGCCACAATCCAATATCACTTTTTGTCCATAAACATATTGATATATTCTCCATTGTTTACATGAGATCTCGCCTGAAAGAATTACACTTTGTCGTCATTCTTCAACAAACTCTGCAATCTGAGCAGCATTCATGTTGTAAAACTGTATATTATCTTATATATTAGAGTCTCATAAACAAAATGAGCATGTCTCCAAAGTCTATATTCAAAAATGCAGCGTAGTTTTATTCATAATAGCCAAGCAATGCAGTCAGGTTTTGTGTCGTCTTGAAAGGCGGAGCCTTAATTTTACTCTGTACAACACCAGTGATTTTACAGAGAAAAAAAGCTTGCAGGAACCACATTTTTTGTTAGATCATCTTCAAATTTGAAAGGTAACTTCTTGTGGCTTTGAGAACATTGTATTTCTGGGTTGTCTTGGCACTTTTATTATTGTTTTATTTAGATTATAAAAAGATGTTCAGCACAAAATATTCCATTACTAAAACTTCAGCTTCTCTAACTTTAAAAAATAACAACATATATTAATTCTTTAAATAAAATAAAGGCAAAAGTGTCTTCTTTCAAAAGATACTACAACTGTGTCCATACTCCAAAGGGTCCAGTAAATACAACCATTTAAGTTCAGGTATGTCATTTTCATGGTTTGTGCTCAAAAAGGGGGTGTGTATATGAACAGGTTAAACTCAGTGCCTCTTTGCTTGACATTATGGGAAAACCAAAAGAAATCAGCCAAGACTTCAGGAAAAAACAATTGTGGACCTCCACAAGTCTGGTTCATCCTTGGGAGCAATTTCCAAACACCTGAAGGTACCATGTTCATCTGTATCAACAATAGTATGCAAGTATTAACACAATGGGACCATGTAGCCATCATACAGCTCAGGAAGGAGACGCACTCTGTCTCATAGAGATGAATGTAGTTTGGTGCGAAAAGTGCAAATCAATCCCAGAATAACAGCAAAGGATCTTGTGAAGATGCTGGAGGAAACAGGTTGACAAGTATCTATATCCACAGTAAAACGAGTCATATCTTGACATAACCTGAAAGGCTGCTCAACAAGGAAGAAGCCACTGCTCAAAAACCACCATAAAAAAGCCATACTACAGTTTTCAAGTGCACATGGGGACAAAGATCTTTTTGGAGAAATGCCCTCTATTCTGATTAAATTAAAATTTAACTGTTTGGCCATAATGATGTTTGGAGGATAAAGGGTGAGGCTTGCAACCTGAAGAACACCATCCCAACCATGAAACATGGGGGTGGCAGCATCATGTTGTGGGGGTGCTTTACTGGCAGGAGGGACTGGTGCACTTCACAAAATAGATAGCATCATGAGGAAGGGAAATTATGTGAATATATTGAAGCAACATCTCAAGACATCAGCCAAGAAGTTAAAGCTTGGTCGCAAATGGGTCTTACAAATGGACAGTGACCCCAAGCATACCTCCATAGTTGTGACAAAATGGCTTAAGGACTACAAAGTCAAGGTATTGGAGTGGCCATCACAAAGTCCTGACCTCAATCCGATTTTGTGGACAGAACTGAAAAAGCATGAGCGAGCAAGGAGGCCTACAAACCTGACTCAGTTCCACCAGTTCTGTCTGGAGTAGGGTGACCATACGTCCTATTTTTCCATGACATGTCCTCTTTTTCGGACCTTAAAAAAGTGTCCGGCCGGGATTTCTAAATTTGTGAAAATGTCCTTTAGCTTTTGTTGCATTATGAGGTGCATCTGGTCTAATACAACAGAAAAGCATTGCTTTAACCCCTCTTTGTAAGTCCTGCCTTCTCGCACACCAATTGGTAGATTATAAGAGACTTGCAGCAACTATTGGCCAAATTCCTGCCAGTCAATCTCTCCATGAACGCGCAGCTGTTGTGTGTTGTGTTCTGTTGTGTTCGGCATCAAACAGTTGCTTGACAGTAGCAGCAAATGACAGCTGAGTGGAAACAATGCCCAAACGAAAGTGCAAAATTACAGAAGATTTGCACAAAAAATGTCCATGCTTTACTCCAGGTTGAGATCCGTGCAGAATGAGATGTATGAACACAGCAGAATGTATGACATGTAAAGCTGGCACTTATGTGTCAGTTGCTAATAAAGGTGCAAGTGATTTAGAAGCACACATTAGCTCTGCAAAACATAGAGGGTCAGCAAAAGGTGAAATTTCATCAGGCAAATTCTGACTACTATTTGCGACCATGTAAAATTGTTATCACATTGCTTCATTTTCCATGGCCATTCAAAATAATAGTAATAGTAAAAAGTTACACTCATGGCATCAAATATTCCTATATATGTTGGAAATTTTATGTTATGCTAATAGAGTCTCTTTTTCACTATATTAAAGTTTGCATTCTTAGTACCATGTTTTGAATGGTCCAAAGGAATGGGCCAAAATTCCTGCAACCTATTGTGAGAAAATCTTGGAAAGCAACCCAAAATGTCTGACAAAAGTTAAACAATTTAAAGGCAATGCTGCCAACTACTTCCAAAGTGTATGCAAACGTCTGACCCACTGGGAATGTGATGAAAGAAATAAAAGCTGAAATAATTCTCTCTAAGATAGGGAATGTTTTCTCTGACTAAATATCAGTTTAAATGTATTTGGCAAAGTTGTATGTAAACTTCTGACTTAAGCTGTATAATGGAAGTGAATGGGGGCCAATTTTGTTAGGTTAAAATACTGTTTCAAAAGCCACAATACATAAAGGATATGATTTTAATGTGATAAAATGACTTAAAACCTGTGTAAAATTATAGCCAATTTTACAACTTTGTTACCATGCTGATATAATATCAACAAACCCTAAAATGACTGTAAAAATGACAATATAAACAACTTTACAGCTCAAATTAGTTTTAACAGACGGTTTAATGCAAGCGCTTTAATAAAATTATAAGCTTCACATTTCTGTTTCAACCCTCCAAAAATTGGCCACATTCACTTCCATTGTAAGTGCCTTACTATTGATTTTGTTAAATAAAAGGATTCATAATTGTTGTGGTAATCAATATTATGCCAAAAATGCTGTTGATTGAGCTTAACTTGAACTGAACCAGGAACATTCCTTTAAAGTTCCCTGGTCATTGTACAGCGTCAATTATAGGGCTGATAATGTGACATTAGGCATGTCTCCAGGTGTAATGGTGTGACAAACTTGTTTTGTGTCATTCCATAAATTGCCTAATGTGCTATCAAACTCTGCCAATTATGTCTCAAAGCAACCTGCTCTTTAATTTAAAGCATACAGGATTAGAATTTAGTAAATATTAACGGAGGTGGCAACCAGACACCAAAATCAGACCTTGCATTTCTGTTTTAGAATTGACTTTTGAATATGTAATAATCTTACAATATTTATATATTTAACAACTATTTCAATTTGTATAGAATGGACAATTTAATTTTATTATAGATGTTTTTTTATTTATTTATTTATTTTATGTTTTTGTCTATTATATATTTATTATATTTAAAAATACACATCTCATCAAAATGAGAATATATGATTTACCAGCAGATGGCATTATTAAACACTGACATTGTTGTATTATTGAATGCTGTTCAGTTTATTTTTAGCTCAGTGATAAAGAGGAAATCTTCGATCTCCACATGGTAGATTTTCATCATAGCTTCATGTGTATCTTATTAGGTCTGCAGAAGTTTCCTGTCTACTTTGATATCAAAATACAACGTCAAAGGTATTGATATCTATTTTCCTCCATCATGTTGCTTCAGCCATTAGGGAATATTGCCAAGACTGAAATGAGAAGGAAGGCAGACAGATGATCTTTGTGCTGCCATCTAAGAAACTTACCAAAATCTAATATTAATGACACATTATCAATAATATCTGTCCCTTTCTTTCTTTATGGACAGATTTTATTTATCCAAATTCAATCCCCATCACTGATCTAGAAAACCTGCTTCAGTAGTTTTAAAAGGTGTCATATCATTCCACTCATAATGTTAGATTAAATTAAAATGGCTAGTTTTTTGCTACTGTGCATTTTAGAACTTTGTAAATGTCTTCGCAAATAAAATGAGCAACAACGATCCTGTGTGCTCTCACATGGACTGTGGGTTTGCGCTGCCCCTTTATTTAATACAGTGTTTCCGTACCACTGTGCCGCGGCACACTAGTGTGCTGTGAAAGATTGTCAGGTGTGCCGTGGAAAATTATCAAATTCCACAAAATAAATAAATGCATGAAAAAAAGATATAATTTCAGGGATCCAAGCTCCTCACCTTTCGGAGAAATTCGCAGTTTTGAAAGCATAATCGGTCACTTTTGTTATTGTGAAGAGCAATGAAAGTGGCTGATATTTATACACGTTAAGCAGGGCTGGACTGGAAAGAGAAATCGGCCTGGGATATTACATGGCAACTGGGTTCAGCCTCAAGAACCAAATTAAAAATTCCACGAGAAGTCGTCTGTCCGAGGCAAAGACGCAAAATCTAATGACAATTGCATCAGCATCTTACCCCCTTGATGTTTTTCACTACACACAACGAGCACCCAGTTTAAGTCGATGCGGTCCAGGAGGAAGATTTGAGTTGTTGATTGAGTTCTGTTCAGTTAATTTTTTATGTGTTAATATTTTAATCGTATTTGTTTTTTGTAATATTGCGTTGTTCATATGTCGTGTTTTAGTGGCCTCCCCTGTCACTGCGGGGAGAAAAAAACATTCCTCTGCTTTGTGTGGTGACTCTCTTGTTCAGCTGTACTCTTCATAAATAAATATATGCATAATCTGCTATATGCTCATCCTGTAAATTCATTATTAAAAATGTGAACTAAAATAAAAGCTATTAAATCTGTTATTATCATTAAAATATGAAAATTAAAATGCCAGGTAATAATAGATTATGACAGAATTTGTACGACCCTGTCCGTCAAAATGACGGAGAAAAAAAAACTGGTCATAGACGAATTTCAAACATTACAAGTAAACACGCTACTAAGACAGACAGAAGACATGGACAGGTTCTTGAAAAGGAAAAATATTGATGATAGTTAGCCTATGTGGGATTGTTGTGTGCCGTAAAATAATTTTGTCATAAAAAGTGTGCCGTGGCAGAAAAAAGTTGGGAAACGCTGATTTAATAATAAACTTTTTGCAAAGCCTACATAAAATTTTGACGGCTTCACAAAACAATAAATGCTGAAATGTGCCACCAAACTGTTAAGATCAGATGTAACTGTTAAAAACAATGTTAAAAATAAGCTTCAGTCTTTTATTGCTAACATTGGGATCCTTCAGAAGGATATGTAGAGCTGTAGGTTCTACACAGCCAGAAACTGCTTAAGGAATACTGCGTTTTCACACATTTTACTCTTATCTTGTCGGGCAGGGCGATATATAGAATATTAATGATATAATCGAGATAATTTTGCTGACGATGTAAATTTGACCAATATCATGAAATTCGCTATGATTTTAATGTGCTTTCATCTAAAAGACTTATTCACATAATGTTTATCAAAGCCATGGTTCAGTATTTTAAAGTTTAGTGCAATACAGTATACAAGTATACAGTAGGTGCAATATGTACCAGTATGTGCATGTATAAAACAAAAACAAAAAAAACAAAAAACACATGAAAAAACATGAAAATTCATATTTAATCTACTGCCTCTACAAACCCATACCCATTTAAACATAATTTAATTTGCACATTCCTGTATAAAAACTCTGCATACATACAATATACTATTCGTCTATAAATTAATCTATACAATACAGAAATACAACAGCTAGACACAGAATTACAGGATATATAATCAAAGGCCAGATTGTGTGTGTGTGTGTGTGTGTGTGTGTGTGTGTGAGAGAGAGAGAGAGCGAGCGAGCGAGAGAGAGAGCACATCTGGGCAATAACAATGTGTTTTCTGATGGTATCAGATGGTAATACCATGGTACTTTGATTTACCATATTTATGTATCATTCTGTATTTGCATGGTGCTTGAAAGTACTTCAAGAATACCATGTTACTACCATGGTAAATTGATATATGATTACCATATTCATATAGCTTACCATTGTATTAATATAGTGCATCCAGGTAATGGTGCATGTACCTAAAACCTGGTACTTTTATGTGTGTTTTTGTGTAGGCTAATATGTGTTTTGATACTATTTTGGTTGTAAAATGTATTTACCTGCAGAAGTTATTTACAAGCTGCAAACGTGTTGAACTTTATAAAGACATTCTTCATTACTGGCAAATGATTGGACACATTTGCAGGTTTCCTTTTCAATAATTGTAGATCCACTGCAACCAGCATTATCTTTATTTTCTGTGTTATAAAATACTCTGTGATGGTATTGTAAAGTGAGAGTGTGCACAAATGATTCAGCAGATCATTCAGATTGAGTCGCAAACCAATTCTGACTGCTTTCCTATCACGGGTGACCAATTCATTTTAAAGAACTGACTCAGATGAGCGATTAATTTGTTATAGGACATCTTAGTTTTGAATAAAAACTGCCAAAAGTAAACACCGGGTGCAAGTCATGATGTAGCGGTGTAGCTTTTGTCAACGCTACGACGCTACTTAGTCAGAACTATAGCTTTGCTACTGAAAAGCTACTTGATTTAAAAACTAGCGAAGCTACCACCTCGCTACTCAGAAATGAAGTTAAGCTATTGCTTATCACTGTAGCTTAGTTGTAATAAATGTTCTTTTTCAACATGATCACACAAGTAGTCTGCATGTTGTTCCCAAGAGCTCCTGTCAGACATGATTGTATTGGCTCCAGTGTGTTTATTTTCCCCTGTGGCGTAACTAGAAATGCATTGTGTCAACAGCATGGGAGACCCCGATTCGTATCCTGCATTGAAACCAGGAAGCAATCGTGTTCGCATGATTATTGATTAGCACGAATCAGAGGTTGCATTTTCCCTCTAACATTACATTCTTACTCCACTGATGTTTAGGTTTTGGTTGGGGGCCACAGTTTATAAAATATGCATTTTTCCTCACTGTATTATAGCCAGTAAAGCTAAAAACAGCTCGCTTCAAAAATTGCTTTTGGCGCCTGCTCGTTGACATAACACCTGAAAAATAGAGCTCACACATGCCCATTCGGGCAACATCAGTTACCACTTTGGCCCATGGGGCAGTGTTTTGCATTTTGGTAAGGACAGATTGAATTTAGCTAAAGAAAAGTCAACCTACTGTTTCTGCTTCACTGATTCACTGTCTTTTTTGTACTTATGTTGTCAAAGTTTATGGAAGTCTTGTATTTAAAAAGATAAGAAGAAGTGTAACTTTTCCAGTGGTGAAATACTTTCTCTTACCCCAGCTAAATATGCTGAAACAACTATAAGTAAGCCATTCATGATTAATTTTCTCGAAAATCTATAAACACTGTGTCAAATTCCTCTGTTTTTGTTTTAGTGACCCATCCAGCCCGACACAATAACACTGACTCAACCAATGGCATGAGTTGGGGGCAAGACTAACTATTTCTTTGAACAACATCAAACAGTGACAAATTTGGAAGGTTGTTGGAAAACAAATGTTTCTTTTTGCAATTCCTTTTGGGGGCGCTAGAGGTGCAGAAGTTAGCCTTAAAAAGAAGTTAGAACTTCAGCCTTAAAAGCCCAAGAACCTCTTGCTAATGCCAAATAAAGCTTCCTTTTCATATGATACAGATGGTTATAGATAGAGTACACAGTCCTTACACAACCTAATGTACTACATCAATATCTTTTAGCCTTGTAGGCCACTTTAAACCAACAATAATTTGTGCTAAAGTTCAGCATTGTAAACAAAATATATAATCCGAAGGGCCCAGGATCTTTTAGGTTTCTTTATTGATTACAGATGCACTATAGCGCATGTCCCTATAAACATGGCATCTTTACAACACAAATAAAACTTAAGGAATAAAGTTGCTCTTTTGTGAACTAGTAGATTTGAATTGCCTCAGTTTGACCTTTTATGAGTCTTTGATGAACTGGATTGTTGTAAAAGAGATGAGAATGTCAAATATACCTCACAGCTGGATTGCCAGTTACAGTTCTCTGTACTTTAAGATAGTCCATGTTCATGCTTGTGTCTAAACAATTTAACTAGCTTCCATCAAATGGCAGATAAATATGTGCAAAAATACCATAGAGTTTGATTGGATGCACAAACTCTGACGTCAACAACAAAATATATGTGAACCACTGCCAAAAGACATTCAAGTAGAGGTGTCAACTCCTTCAAGGAAATTATCTTTTACCTCTCATGCATGCTTGTTAGGCCAGACAGCCAGAATACTGCAGCTCTTCTGTTGTCCAGTCCTGCAGAAGGGTTTTCTTTAGATTCTTGGCACGCTGGCCCATGTTTGCATGCTCTGCTGTGCTCTGATGTGTCCGATTTGCCTGCTAACACTAAAGGATGACAGGAGGGGCCTCTGGGGCCTAGCTGGAGAGAGTGCTAGCCTTAGTATTCTGAGACCATCTTCAGAGATCTGAGCAGAAGTAACCGGGATAGCTTGTTTACAATGATGTGATGTTTGCCTGCAGGGTCCAAAATTAACATTTTGCCACAATGGAGAGTGAATTGAGAATTTACCACCCATAAATATTTTTACCAGCATTGAAACTGTATTTCCCCTTCTGTCACTCACTCAACGTTGTATCGATGTAGTGACAATAGTGGTCGCTCTTGAGAGCCCAAAAACACCTCATATCTTTGAGAATTGGAAATGACATGCCACTCCCCTGGACATACCAGTATAAAATGGAGCTGGAATGCGGAGTTCATTCAGATTTTTTCTTCGGAGAGAGCAGTTGTGTATCAGCGAGCTGAATTCCATTGCTGTTCCATTCACCTCTACAGAAGCGATTGCTGAAGGATATACAGTGCATTTCATTGGCTTTCTCTCCATCTGCACAATCAGTGCAGAGTACGCCTCTGGGCATAGAGTGTATTTCTCTAAAGAGTAATGTTATGTCTGCATCGATATGCTATAATAACATATATTGTTCTGTTGTGTTTCAGAGTATACACGAGGGGAAACCGGAGACACGTCTGCACTGTTTATAGACTGGTTTTTAATCGGCACATTGCAACAACAACAACCAAAAGTACGGGGATGCCCTCTAGTGGCCATCAGGTATTGTAACATCAACCCAAATACATTACATCTGTCCCTCCTTAATTCAGTCTAACCCGTGTTTTTCTTTTGAACATAATAACCTCCATTTCTTAAGGAATAACAGTTAGGAGTCCACAATTAGTAGACCACCCTCAAGCAATATTAAGTGACATGTCAACTCAACTACTCACTCACAAGTAACACTTTAAACGCATTCAACTGTGTATAGAACCTTTACACATTTTATAGATCAAGTCTGTTAGGTGGTTTACGGGTTCTAGCAGGAAATCTTCTCACATTTGGGGAAGAAGCAGTAGCTGGCTCAACAAGCTTGGTTACCTGCTGATCTAAAGCATTTGGTTCGGTGTCATTGGATGTTAAAGGCAGTTCTTGCCCCTTAACATCCAGTGTTTGTGATGTACTGTTCTCTGATAACAGTGGTTCTGTGTTTTCTGTAATTTCTGGGTGACAGTCTAACATTTGATCTGCATGTCATTTCCAGCTTTGTGAACCGTCCACCTGAACCGTGTACGACACTGGTCCTGACTGAGAAGAAACAGTACCGGTTTTCCACTTCTCCTCTCCCTGTCGATAATCTCTGACCAGCACTGAATCACCCACCTTGAAGTCTCTGTGTTTGGCGTGGAGCGCACGGTAAGAACATTGAACTTTTTGTGCTTGCTCCACAGTCAGCTTCACACTTTGTTTCAGTAGATCCAGCCGTGTTCTCAATCTGCGATGCAAGAATAACATAGCAGGTGTTTCCTTTGTCGTGCTATGTGGTGTATTCCTGTACTGTAACAAGAAAGAGTCTAATCTCTGCTGTAATGGTACTGGTTCTTTGGATGCTTTCAGTGAATGTTTAAAGGTCTGAACAAAATGCTCAGCCAGCCCGTTGGTGGCTGGGTGAAACGGTGCAGAGCGAACGTGTTTAACACCATTTGTTTTCAGAAAACATCCAAACTCCTCTGAAGTAAATTGTGGGCCATTGTCGCTAACTAGTGTTTCAGGTATACCGTAGCGACTGAATAACCCACGCAGCACTTGAATTGTCTTGAAGTTGTCGAATCCATCACATGAACTTCTGGCCATTTTGAGTGTGCGTCAACAACTACCAGAAACATTCGTGACCAGCAAAGTCGATGTGGATTCGGTGCCAAGGAGCTTCTGGCCATGCCCAGGGATGTAGAGGTGAGAGACATGGAGATTTTTGGATTTTGTTGACAGGACATTCATGTCTTTGATTTTTCCTCAATTTGTGAGTCAATATTTGGCCACCAGATGTAGCTACGTGCTAGAGCCTTCATTTTCACTACACCTGGATGTCCTGTGTGTAAATCCTCCAACACTCGTTGTCTCAGATTTGATGGAACGATAACTCGTTGTCCCCACATCAGACAGTCCTGCATCAGAGAGAGTTCCTCCTTCCTTGTGAGGTATGGTTTTAGTACATTTTCTGAGTCTTTTGCAGATGGAAATGATCCAGTGGATACCATCTCCTTCACACGACAGAGGATTGGGTCTGCTCTGGTTCCTTTACTGATGTCGCTGCTACACACTGGAAGTGCATCCATTTTCTTAATGAGGTAAGCGTCCACTGCATCTTTCCTGTCTCTGTGTTGTACAGGCAGTGGCAATCGCGATAATGCATCTGCATTCCCATGGTCAGTAGCACTTCTATGTTGAATTGTGTAGTTATGTGCAGCCAGCAGAAGTGCCCACCTCTGAAGTCTTGCAGCAGCCATGGATGGAGTTGCTTTATTAGGATGGAGTATGGTGGGAAGTGGACGATGGTCTGTTAATAATGTGAAGTGACGTCCATATAGATAAGTATGAAACTTCCTTACTCCAAAGATGATTCCTAGCGCTTCACGTTCTAGTTGCGCATAGTTTTGCTCAGGTTTACTCAGAGTTCGGGACGCAAAGGCTATGGGTCTTTCCTGCCCATCCGGCATCCTGTGGGAAAGTACGGCTCCCACCCCGTACGGTGAAGCGTCACAGGCTAAATGAACTGGGAGTCTTGGATCATAGTGTGTGAGTACACTGGGTGTTAACAGCTGTGTTTTAGCATCTTGAAACGCTTTCTCACACTCCGGCAACCACTTCCATTTTACATCCTTTTGTAACATTGCATTCAGGGGGTGAAGAACTGTGGCCATATTTGGCACAAATCTTGCATAATAATTAACCAGTCCCAAAAAAGATCGAAGTTGGTTAACATTAACAGGAGCTGGTGCTTCGGCGATGGCACGCAGTTTGTCTGGGGACTTGTGAAGCCCTGATGCATCGATCACATGTCCCAAATACTCCAATGAAATTTTGAAAACTCACTCTTCTCTCTTTTCACACGAAGTCCGCATTTCTCCAGCCGACTCAACACAGCCTCCAGGTTAGCTAAGTGATGAGCATTGTCTTTTCCTGTGACCAGGATATCATCCAAAAAACAATGTACACCCGATAGTCCTTGAAACACTTGTTCCATGACACGTTGAAATATCGATGGAGCTGAAGTGATGCCGAACGGTAATCTGTTGTATACAAACATCCCCTTGTGGGTTGTGATGGTAAGATATTTACGTGAATCTTCATGCACAGGAACCTGCAAGTAGGCATGATCTAGTTTGCTAAATCTCTGTCCCCCAGCCAGTGAAGCAAACAAATCTTCAATTCGGGGTAATGGATAATGTTCTGCACACAGAGCTGGATTCACTGTTATTTTGAAATCGCCACAGATCCTAACATTGCCACCTTTTTTTATTACAGGTACAATCGGGGTTGCCCATTCACTGAATCACACAGGTGAAATGATTCCTTGTTTCAGTAAGCGATCGATTTCTTCTTCTACCTTAGGTCTGATGGCATACGGTACCACTCGAGCTTGGAAAAATCTTGGTTGGATTCCCGGTTTCAGACTTAAGGTAGCTGTATACTTACTGAATGTCCCTAGA
The DNA here is from genome assembly GCF_025860055.1 of Xyrauchen texanus. NCBI lineage: Eukaryota > Metazoa > Chordata > Actinopteri > Cypriniformes > Catostomidae > Xyrauchen > Xyrauchen texanus. The sequence goes on from NC_068297.1 coordinate 6,985,012, forward strand.
TCTTCTCTGAATAATTTGGCGTACCTTTTTAAAAGACTGTCAAATGTCCCTTCATTAACTTGATGCACTGCTCGTACAGTTTTGATCTCACGCCAATCTAGACGAATTCTGCGAAGCCATTCTCATACCAACAGAGGAGCTGCGTTTCCTGTAACAACATACAAGGGTAAGCGTACGCTTTGTCTGTTTAGCTTATCACGCACTTTGATGACGCCTTCTGGCGGAATGACTTCGCCTGTATACGTCTTGAGAACAACGTTCGTCCGGCGTAGTCGAACATGACTTAGTTTATCTCTGTACAGTTCACTTGAGATAATGGAAACCGCCGCCCCTGTATCCACTTCCATATCAATTGGCAATCCCACAATTTTTGGTTGTACTTTTATCACCGATGACACTAAATCAGTTCCACTTTTCATTTTGTTCACCCGTGGAGAATTGTGCAGTGTTGCTGTCACTTTGTGTAGTGTCAGTTCCGTATCCGTGTCCGAATTTGTCTCTTCCTCACTCTTTTCCATATTAGCATCCACTCTGTGAATTGGTCTTTTCTTGGTCTGTCCCTTCCATTTTGCACTTTTCCCTTTTACAGTAGTTCTAAGTGTTTTCTCCTCTGTCTTATTACCTTTACACATATGTGAAATGTGGCCTTTCTTCCCACACTTGTGACACACTTGATCTTTGTAAAAGCACTCACTTTGGATATGATTGGACTTTCCACATCTATAACATTTCTCTTTGGACGATTCTGATGACAGAGACATGGCATTTACCTTCAGTGAGTTGCTCAAGTGCTGTGATTCTCTAGATACAGCCTCCATTGACATCGCTATATCCACAGCCTTTTTATACGTGAGCTCTGATTCAGTCAATAGTTTCCTTTGTATTGACTCGCTACTCAGGCCACACACGAATCGGTCTCGCAGTGCGTCATTTAGATTGTCGCCAAACTCACAGTGCTCCGCCAGTTTCTTTAACACTGCCACGTATTGTGCGACACCTTCCCCCTCAGCTTGATTTCGTTTGTGAAATTTGAACCTCTCTGCAATCACAATGGGCCTGGGGGTAAAATGTGCTTGGAGGGTGTTCACAATCGCATCATATTCCATAGTCCCGGGCTTAACTGGTGCAATGAGACTACGCAAAAGTCCATAAGTCGACGCCCCCATTACACTGAGAAAAACTGGTACTCTTTTTTTTTTCTTCGCTAATGTCATTAGCCTCCACAAAGTGTTCAAAACGTTCAACATACGTAGGCCATTGCTCACTTGCCTCGTCGAATGCCTCGACCTGTCCGATGATCGTAGCCATCCTTTTCGCTCGACCCAAATACATTACAAGTAATATTTCATCTTTTAGTTCAAGCACATTGACATGAACGTCTTTTTAAAGATGCATCTTCCGTCTCTGTGCAGTCCTGGGTGTGGTCGTTACCTCTCCACCTCTGACGGCCACGATCATTGCCTCACGTGTCTGGGTCAGAATCACATCGAGGAAGCGTTCATGGATGGTTCATGTTCTCACTGTGAGAACATGACTATGGCATCGTTGTGGTCACGGCTTTCCTTCTTCCGGGGGAAAGCCCCTTCAGCTGACCCCGGTCCTTCTACCTATGGGTATGAGGCCACCACGGTTGACGCTGAAAGGGATTCTGGGTCTTCAATAGGTACGATTCTGATGGGTAATCCCCCATGGGCCACTCATTTCCCAACATGCTAGTTCGCTCCCGTCCAGTTCTGGGATAAGGCATGCAGCTCGTATCAGTGCCGGCCTAATGTCTCTTTCGGAGCTCGCAGTTTGGATGAGATGTCGATTGCTACATCAATCGACATCTCATCCAAATATTAATACTTTTAAATAATACATAATTTAAAGTATTAATATTACTTTAAATATACATTTTTAATATTACATTTACATTTATGCATTTGGCAGATGCTTTTATCCAAAGCGACTTACAGTGCACTTATTACAGGGACAATCCCCCCAGAGCAACCTGGAGTTAAGTGCCTTGCTCAAGGACACAATGGTGGTGGCTGTGGGGTTAGAACCTGCGACCTTCTGATTACCAGCCCTGTGCTTTAACCACTACGCCACCACCACTCCATACATATTAATGTGTAATTTTAACTTGCACATTAGTGACAAACAGCACAGGTGATTAGGCAGTTTGGCATCCTAGAAAAACATTATTTTCTAATTAAGTTCTCGGCCAACTTGCGAGCAACTCTGTTTGGATAAAGCCAGTTATTGCTCACATTTGGTGCTTGGTGAGTTCATGCCAAAAATGTCAGACTACCTATAAGCTAAGTGAGTGGTTTGTCTCCTAATTGTGCTGCTAAACAAAAGCTAATTTTCTTTCAAATTGTTTTTTAAGGAAGTTTAAGGGATCACTGGCATAATTCCGTGTGAAAAAGGCATGTGAAGGCAAGCAAGTTTTAAACCTCCAAACGATCCCTCATTTAAAAAAATAAATTAGGAAAGACCCAAAGCTCACTGTAGGCGTTCTACATTTGTGAGATATTTAAGCTCCCTGCTTAATTTAGTGCAAATATAATTAATCATATTGTCAAACGGATGAGCTAATTGGCATTCTGCAGGCTTATTTCTAAATTTTTACAATGCAGTCAGCAGAGATGAAATGATCTGAATAGGATTGACATCAAAACCATCCCAAAGTGTATTAGCCTTGGTCCGTTGCTAATCTTCACCTCTGGCACGGCAAAGGGGAGGTTCAGTGAATGTTCAGCTGCAAAGCTGATAAAGAGTGTCTGTAATTAGATTGGGCATGTCTGAATTCCAGCAGGGCTGGGAAAAATGTGCATGATGCCTTGTCCTGAACACCACTGACAGTTATTTGAGCATTTACCGTAAAGGGATGATTTTGTGGGATCAATGAAGTGATACAGATTAAATTATCCCTAGAAATCTATTAAACTCAATGACTATAGAATTATAATATCTATACTAATATTTACTCCCCAAAACAAATCTTTTTCTATATGAAGAATAAAATTCTGAGTGTTTTGGTTTCATGTATCTAGGTCAAATGGTCATATCTAGGTCAAACAGAGTTGAATGGAATTAGAATATCACAAACATTTACACTATTTATTTGACAACATATAGAATGTAAATTCCACAAACAGCCTTGTGTCATGAAAGGGATATTTTAAGTTAAAGTTAATTTCAAACTTGCGCTGAGAATGATAACAAAGCAACTGTTTGTCAGATCCAGGTCACAGGACACAGAAGCTCCAATGGTCAAAAATGCAGTGCTTTGCAACACAGACAGGGTGAATTTATAAATGAAAGTGTGAAAATTCTGTTACAAAACGATGTCGTTACTAATACTTGTGATTTTTTTTAAGTGGGTATACTGAAGTCCTTGACCTTTCCTAGTAGGTATACGGCGTATATCTGCATATCACGTAGACTATACCACTGGATGGTACATAGAAACAGAAGAGCTACGTTCACACATTTAGTGTTTGAGATTGACAACCATATTTACTTACAGGTGTGAGTCTTGAAATGTTCCGTTCATACAACAGCGTACAGTAGCAGTTTGTATGCTGTCTGAATGAACGAACAACCGAAGTCACAACTGTATTCTAACACCTGTAACCATAGTGACAGAGACTAAAAGATGCTGACGTCCATAACACGGCATGTCTTACACAACTGCTGCTGTGTTATTAAATAAATTAGTCCAATTGACGTGCTAGTTCATCCATCAGATCATAATTAACCAACAGCAGCTTTTGTGTTGTGCAGCTCACGCCCGTGAACAGCCGGTGGAAGACAGTGGCTGAATCTTCAGAATGCACACAGCCATAGGTGAATTAAAGACTGGGCCAATGTTCAATGCCCTGGGGCCCTTTGCTACCAGGGGCCTGGGGGGGGCCCGGGACTGCAAGTCCTCGTGGCTCATCAACTTTGGAAACAAATGTTTGAATATGCTTAAATATGTGGGCCCCACAGCTTATATTCATATGGTAATGTAATGAGACGATCCGTACAAATGGTAAACGCCCCTGACTGTGCCTTAAAAACATCAAGTTCATTCACTTTTATGCGCGTTTGGAAGATGGAATGATACACTGATTAGGAATAGTCCACATTTTCCTCAGAAGAAGAATGGGACTCTGATGAATGTTTGCATTTTGAAGAAAGACTTGATCCAGCCGAGGATACAATTTCAGATGAGTAAGTCATTTAGTTTATATAAACATGTTCATATTATACTATTGGGACTGTATTCAGACTTGCCAGCCAGGATTCAGAGTATTGACATTTAAAATAGACTTTAGCCATTACTATGTTTTTAAGCAACTGAAAAAAGCCCAAATGTCAAGGCATGTCAAAATTCTCCAGGGCCCAAAACACCCTCAGACTCCATAGGGTTGTGACTATGAGGGGTCTCTGTCCTTTATAGAACCCTTTTTCCTTCCTGTTTCTAATTACATTTTTGAGCCTTTAATCTTATAATATTGCCTGGTGAAAGATGTGTATGTTGCATACTTTTCCATGAAAAAAAAACAAATCGCTTACAGCACATTTAAGCTGCTTTAAGGTGCTCAATTCTTTCTTACTGTTAAACCTGTTAAACTGTTTAAACTTTCAGACACAGTTTTGTCAGACCAACATTAGTTTGTCTCACCAAACTTCATGTATCTAGTTTATCATAAATCTACGTTCTTCTGGAAATAGAAGACCTTGTAAAATAGCTACATTCATATTTTGATGCACATAATTTTATATGTGAAATCTTTGCTGATTTTTATACAGTAAAATTAACAAGATTTATATTGTTACTGATATTTCAAAATGAGTATTTATTAAATTCAACCGTACTTTAAATGTACTTCAAATCATTTTGCTCTTTCTCATAGTGTTGTATTTGAAGCAGATAACTGATGCTATGATTCATAATGTTTGTCAGTTGAGGGTGCTATTGTGCCACTGTTGAATTTTACAGCCACAGGAACAAACAATGCTGCTCTTTTTCTTGTTTTGTTCTCAAAATGATCTTTGGAGGGCGAGTTTTGAATGAGGGGGTGTGGCTAATTCAACGGCTCAGTCACGTGAAAGCTTCATAATGCTAAAATCACTTACAGCACCTTTAAATGGCTTTCATTAATGTTTTGACAGCTGAAATTTGAAATTATGAATATTCAAAAACAGATTTGTAGCTCATTTAAATATTCTGTCAATGTAATGTAGTCTAGGGGATTTTTGGACACTTTGAAAAGGCTTAAGTTATGCCTTATCAGGGCTCTTCGATGAAAGAATAATAATGGTAGCAAAGCTGTAGAGACGTCCCAAACAGAATTTCCCCCAAAATGACCAAATGACCACTATTTTTGAGCCCTACACCTTTCAGCCCTTCAAAGCTCTCACAATGGAGGGTAAAGTCTTTGAAGGAAATAGTAACATGCCCCATCATTCAGATGAGTTAGAAAAGATAAATCAGTGAGAGCCAGAACTGCCTGAACTCTTTGCCAAATTTCACCATAACCCTTGCTTAGATACTGTAGGAGACTATTGTATTTGTTAAATTCATCAAAATTAAGTGTTTGATGAAGATAAAATATTTCATAATTTATTATGGCCCCTTTAAATATATGCATTTTGTATGCATAATTTGTAGTATTTACATTTATTTTACATTATGTATAACAAACGTTAAAATGGTACTGTCTTTTTAACATCAGGGGCTGTTCTGCGACCTTGTATGGGTTGAGTGGTTTCTTTACAACTTCTGTGCTGTGTGTTTGAATTGATCTGACTGTAAATAACAGAACAGGTATTAAAAGAGACTTAAATCAATGAAAATTGAGTGCGTAGATCTAAACTTTTAAAGATAATTGGACCGGGTGGGGGCCCTAAAAGGCCTCGGGGAGATGTGGCCCCTTCCTTCACCAAGAGCATAGTTTGAGTTCCGCAAAGTAAATCAACTTAAACTGCACTCTAAAAATTCTTGTCACTATTAAATTTTTGTTGTAAAACAGCTGCCAAATATCAAAGCTTGGGTCTTAGACTTTGTGGCAGGGCGGAGGGCGGGGCCGGGTCGTGATCCTACACACCCGGTCCCGTATTAGGCTAATCAAGCCTTCGAGAGGCATAAGGGTCGACTGCAGAATATTGTGCAGGAGAGAGAGAATTAAACTATTATTTATATTATCATGCCGGTTCTCGCCTCCTTTCCATTGATCCCTTTACACTGGTGCCAAAACCCGGGAAGGAGGAGAATTACACCGTAGTAGAGTTCTCGCCACTACTGTCCATCCCAACTGAGCGGCAATCTGCCGGGGGACGAGGAGCCCAGCCGCCTGGAAGAGGACGATGGCCGCCGACCGCGAGGGGAGAAGGGGCTCCTAACCGACTGCCTGGAGCAGTCAGGGCCACTGCCAGGGGCACAGGAGTCGCCTACCGGCCGCTGAAACGCACCAGGGTTTGAGACCGCCGACCGCGAGTGGGGAGGGGCACTCTGCCGACCACCTGGAGCGGGAAAACCTCTGACAGGGGCGGGGGAGACCCCTTCTGTTCCCCGAGAAAGCGGCGGGGCGTTCTGTCCGCCAGGGGCTGGAGGTATGCCTCTGATCCGCCCGGAGAGGCGCGGCTGTCATCCGATAGAGGGTGGAGGAGTGGCCGAGGAACAAGCTGCGGCTTATCAGAGAACTGCCGAGTAAGAGTTTTGTTTTTTTTTCATCTCTCTCTCTCTCCTCTCTCTCTCACTGCGGCTCTGCGTTAGCCTTTTCCCTCTCTTTTAAATTTTACAGTGTTTTTTGGGGGGTACTACACTGTTACAGGAAGTTCCCCCAGTTTAATTATTTCTGTTTCCCTCCCCTTGTCCCCTCCCTCATCCAGGTAGACGGGGATGACCTGCCGGCAGACGGGGCTTAGGGCACGCCCTACCCCAGGGAAAGGGGGATGTACATCATGCTGAACCTCCCCAGCCTGAGAGAACGAGGGAGGAATGTGGCAGGGCGGAGGTGATTCTACACACCCGGTCCTGTATTAGGCTAATCAAGCCTTCGAGAGGCATAAGGGTCGACTGCAGAGGATCGTGCGGGAGAGAGAGAGATTACGGACATGTCTGTCATGTGTGTTTGTGTCTTCTGTTTTAGTTTGAAATGAAACTATTATTTATATTATCATGCTGGTTCTCGCCTCCTCCTTTCCATTGATCCCTTTACAGACCTCAAATTATATACAATTTGCTGACTGTAAAATTCAGCAGTAAATGTAAACAAGCATATTTTGTTTCCCTTGTGCGTGCCGAAAGGTTAAAACGTTGCCCCCCAAAACTATCTGCATAATTTTCACACTGGAGGGCACAACTTATCCCTCTCCTGCCTTCTCCTCCCCACCAACCTGCTTGATTTCTTTAACATGAGACCTTGTTTTTTGCTTGCCCCCTGGCTTCCCGAACTTCTGACCCTGTTTTTCAGACCTCTGAATGTTCAAGAGCCGTAAAGCAGAAAACACCTTTCATGCCTCATCAGTCCCAATCTTGCTGATAGGTCATTTAACCACCAGCATTTTATCAGGGCATGAAAAGACATTTTGTTTTACCGTAATTTATTTTTTATGTGTAGTAGCTTCTAGAGGACCAATGTCATGTCAGAAGATTGCAAAACATACAGTACAGTACATAATGCATGTAAAGGAAGAATACTATTACTGTCTAAATACTTAAATAATTAAGAACACACCTTTTATTCCATATGATCAACAATAAATCAGACATAAAATATATATTTTTTCTATACAGAATAGAAATGTTACATTATTTTAGTAGCTCTTTTTATCTGCTGATAAGAGGAATGATGAGCACACAGAAAGATAACCTTTAGAAAAAAAAATGTATCACTGTGACAGCAAAGCAGCTGATGCTGCACAAAAGTACAGTATATACACAATAAATAATCATAAATGATAAAAATATACAGTACAGTATGACAGAAGAGACCCAACAGAGTCACCGCTTAATTCACATGGCCCCCATGCCAAATGAATAGGCTAACTTAACCCTTCCCAATCCTGTAAAATTAGCCTAAAACGCCTAATCAAGGCATACCCAAAGTAAATTTAAAGCTGTTCTTGAACCTTTTGGAGTACATGCATGGTTTTGGTCACATTTGAAAGGGGACACTCTGAAGTTTTTTACCCAGCAGTCAGAATTACTGTAAGTGCTACTGATTTTGAGTAATAGAAGTTTGAACACAATGAAATAGAAGTTTGTTTTTCCGCCTGAAATTTTTTTTTGCATACAGATGCCTGCAGATGACTATAACTTGTAGCTATTAGCTTGAGAACACAATGGGATCACAGCATGAAGCCTTACCTAGTCCAAGTTCAAATGTTATAACAGTACCATAAAAAATGAATATTTTACACATGTTTTTCTAAGGGTACACCCAGGCGTTTTACAAAAGTGCCTTTTGGATACTCCAAAAGGACCCTTTGGTAACCTAGGACAAAAAGGCTACTACTTTTGAACGCTTCAACGTACAGTCATAATTTTGGGCTCTAATGAAAGATGACACTTAGAGCTATCATATTCCATATCCAGATCCACTATTAGTTTTGCTGACACAGAGTAACTGATGCATAAACACATTAGAGTGCCTTTTCCCTTCTTGAAACTAAATGTTGTGCATATAAAAGAGTCAAAACTAGTGCTATGGTGGACAATTTGTTTATATAAAAAATACACAACAAACTATTTACATGAATTTTTACACAAAGTATTTACAAACCATTATAAAATTGTACATGTTTCTAGCAACATGCCAGTCATTGTAGCAGTCACATTTGGGTACAAAGCACAAAGGCACATCACAGGAGGAGTACTTCACTGGTGTCTTTGCATGACACTGCCTGCAATTCAGACGACCAGCGGTGCAAGATTTGGTGATGTGCAACGGCCTGTGATGTGCTCTTCGTGGAGCAGGAGATACGGGTCTGGCTGTGGAGTGAGACCCCAACTCTGCCAGCTCCTCAGCAAGGGTCTCTCTGAAAGCCCTCCTCTCTTGATGAGGTGCTGTCCTGCTGCTCCACTTTATGTGGCCGCTTGCTGAGTGGGGGAGAAGTATCCGGCTCCCAATCGCTATCTGATTCAGTGAGAATAAATAAATGTAATTTACAAAGCTAGACACAACTTTTCCATCTTTTCTGTATTCTATATATATATATATATATATATATATATATATATATATATATATATATTAGTTTTTCTTTTCGACTGTGTAAATATGTATTATTGTATGTATATTTACTGTAAATACTGTATACTTTGCCAATGTACTATGGAACAAATAGATGGGCCTACACCTCCCCCCATGAATTCAGCATTGTAACAAATAGATGGGCCTACACCTCCCACACCTCCCCGCATTGTAACAAATAGACTCTCAAACACAACATATATTCTTATTTTCAACTTATATTTATTGATTTATTTATATATATATTTCAGCATCCATTTATATATATATATATATATATATATATATATATATAAATACATATTTACAGTAAATATACAAAACATCTATATAGCATGTCAATAGATCTGAAACAAACAATGAACTAAAACCTCACACACGCACAAACAAATACAAAAACACGCACAAACGGTTCAAACACTCACTGAGGAAACACACGACAAAGGGTAATTACAAAATTTGTATTCATTATTCAAACTAAAGCTTATTTATGCGGAATATACAGTAATATATGTTGTAAAACACAAGAAAACACTTACTTGTCCAGAGCCATGTCTCATCTCTCCATCTGCCTCTGAATCATCTGTATTGTTTTCAGAAATTTCATCTCCAAACTCAGAATTTTCACAATGAATGCCTTCTTATATCACATCCTGGGGTGAAATCCTGTTTTTTGCATCCGTTTCACCATATTTAAATCTCCAAATGTGTAAACAGTTCCAAAACAACACTTCACCTTTTACGCACGGATGCACAAAACACTCGGTAATGGCAAGGCAACTTTGCGCACACACATTACAGAACCGTGCTCTAATCGTCCCACTAAAGCCGCATATCACTGTTTTCAGAATTTCATTGGCTATACGATGCATCAGTCATTTCCACTCTTCGATGTAATTGGTTTGATCAGTAAACAAAGGAAAGTGGGTATGCCCTTACATTCGACACAGACAGTGGTTGGCTATTGAAGGCTTTGGACAGGACATGGAAGCTCCTATTGGGTCAAATGAGGTGTCAATCAAATGGTCAGAGTGCGTGCTTCCATTTTGATACCGGATATAGGAAATGTTTACATCTGAACTGAAGTTATTACCGATAATATGTGAAAGATTAGGTACAGCTGCCAGGTGCTTTGAAATGATGCAACAAGAGTCTGTGGATATTTATTGATGTAATAATGTGATTTTGACTAAACATTTTCTTGATTTGATCGTTTGGACATTTGACAATGAAACAACACTGTTTTTGTCGGGAAGTTATGGATCAGTGGACTACTATGAGGCTTCATAGGTGAGTTGCATAAATTTTGTTATTGGTTGTTTATATGTTGGTGGTCTGACAAAGATATAGATTGTACCTGCTGTTGTGATTGTATCTTAAAATGGTTTATATCAATAGAAAATCAAGAAATGTAGCTTTCCAAAGATATGTGGCATGTGTACCAATGTACACACAGCAGTTTTGTTTATCGCATACTTTTATTTTGTACATTGAAGGGCCCGTCCGCGGGCTGTCTCAGTCCATAAAGTTAATGATATGATGGAAAAACAGCTCACAACAAAATTATATTGTTGTACAAATAAAATAAAAATAAAGATTTAATCTTATAATAGGTATACTCTCACTTTTATTGACTTGGAACATGCATGTACACTGGAGCTTGCTGATCTGTGACACAGCTGACCCCCAGACTCATCTAGTGATTTCCGCTTCACTAAAATATAATGATTCTCTTTTGCCCTGATGAGAATGTGACCTGTGTTAGCCATGGTACACACAGAAACAATGGGCTGATGTTGTATATTGAAGAAGACACATATTAAAAGCAAATTCTAGGAAAAGTAATCTGTGTCTTGCACTTTGACTATTCCAGGTTAAAGCACATTTGGAGGATATTGGACAAAAAAAGCATTGCTGCATGCAGAAAAAATTTCAATAAAATAACTGCAATCAGCGACTACGGTGCCATCGCCACCTGGTGGCTCTAGGAAAATAAAACATGGTCGGTACATGCATTTGAGATGGTACATATAAGAGGACTATTTCAAAATCACACTAAGTGTCACACTTCCTATTGTCAATTGGTGGTGCTACGGCAGTGACCCACAATAACCACATGAATGCGATTAGCCGATATGACCAAACATACTGCTCAAATTTGAGATGCTAAATCTGTAAATGCACACAAAAGATATGAGACACTTCCTATTTAACTTTTTTCGCCATAAATGTATTGCCTCACCATGGCTACACCATTCGAAGTTAACAAAAATCTGTTCACAATTTAGCATCTAGAATGTCATAGCATCAGGTTGACCAAATTTGGTTAGAATCGTAAGAATCCCCTCAGAGGGGTATTTAAAAGTTCATGGCCTGAAATTTTCAAAAAATACCCATTTGATCCAAAATGGCTGACTTCCTGTGGGGTGGAGCTAATAACTGTAATTTTGAAAGCTTGATGTGAAAAATTGGTGACCATAGAAGAACTGACCCCACCACTTTTGTCAAAAGGTGGTGCTATAGATCTCCCCAGCCATGCCCATGTATTAACTTTTGCCCAGGCGTAATGGCCGACAACTCTGATGTGTGTGCAGAATATCATGACAATTCAAGCATGCCAAGTACCTCAAAAACATTTGAATATTTATAAAAGGAATAATGATATTTAATGCATTGCCATGGCAACAGTATTTAAGATATCAAGAATCCCTTCAGAATTTTAAATCTGCACAAATAAATCTGCAGAATAATGTCTTAACATTATTCTAAAAAACTATAGGGTCTCCACACTTTTAGTTCTTGGGCCCTAATAATCTTTAGAAGAACAATAGGGCCGCTGAACTTTCAGTGCTTGGGCCCTAATAATAAAAGCTGACTGGCATGGTCTTGCCTCAGGAGTCATGAAATCAATATATTTGTATTATTTATTATGATCATGTTGTCTTTTGCCAGTGCAAGATTGTTCCCATTTAGCATCCTGGATTTTCTGAGCCTCATTATGTTCAGTTACTGTCTAATGCATATTATACACAAAAGTGGAAAGCAATTGTGAAATTAGGAAGTTTCAATCATATTGTCTGATGAAAATATCTAAATATACTTAAAACAAGATATATTTTGGTGAGAAGCTAAATTTTATAAGATATAAGTGTCACAATGATGAGTCACAAATCCAAGTGCAAGTGAACAGTTTATTAAAGACTGACAGCACAGGGAAATACTTCAATGGTCATGAGCAGGCGGCTCTAGAAGTGACAATCTCGAGAAAAGATAAGCAGGCTGGAATATAGCGCTGAACTCAGGTCAGCGTCAGGAACCAAACTCCTAGAGGTGTCCTCAGTGGACTGGAGGTAAAGGGAAATCGGGTTGCACCCGTAAGGAACTAGGACACAAGACTGGGTAACAAAGCACAAACATGAATAACGAACCGACACCATGCATGACAATTTCCAGCTAGATAAAGGCAGCTAACAAGCAGTAGTGATTAATAGCAGCTGACGGCAGTGGAGTAATCAGCTGGTGCTAAGCAACAAACAAGCACTACTCACACACACGCACACACATACACCCCGCACCTATAACACCCCAACAGATGACAAAATGAACACACGGATCGATGAACTGTGACAGTACCCCCTCCCCTACGAGTGCCTCCTGGCACTCCCAGGGGAGCTTACCTGACGATTGAAATCCTCGATAAGGGAGCGATCCAGTATGTCCCTAGCAGGAACCCAACTCCTCTCCTCCGGACCGTAACCCTCCCAGTCCACCAAGTACTGGAATCGCGTCCCCTCCGTCTAGAGTCCAGAATACGATTAACTGAATATGTAGGCTCCCGTCTCACGAGTCTCGGTGGTGGGGGAACCGGCATCGGCGGATTAAGGTTAGACCGAAAAACCGGTTTCAATTTGGAGACATGAAAGGCGGGGTGAATTCTCCTGTACACTGGAGGAAGCTTGAGGCGGACTGCCACCGGACTAATGATCTTGGTGACAATGAACGGGCCGATGAATTTGGGAGCTAGTTTATTAGACACGGAACGGAGGGGAATATTCTTAGTAGAAAGCCACACCTTTTGACCCACAACGTACACATGAGGCTTTGACCAGTGGCGATCAGCCTTAGCCTTAGTGCGCGCCCCCACCTGGAGCAGAGTCTCGCGGGCTCTGGTCCAAGTGCGGTGGCACCTCTGGACTAAGGCGTGAGCAGAGGGACCGCGACTTGGATTCCAGACTGGGAAAAATAGGTGGCTGGTACCCTACGCTACCCTCAAATGAAGATAGGCCCGTGGATGACACTGGTAACGAGTTGTGTGTGTACTCCACCCATGAGAGTTTCTGGCTCCAGGAGGAAGGATTCTGAGAAACCAAACATCGCAATACTCTCTCTAAGTCTTGGTTGGCATGCTCGGTCTGCCCGTTGCTCTGAGGGTGAAACCCAGAAGAAAGACTGACTCTCGCCCCCAATAAGCGGCAAAACTCTCTCCAAAATTTGGAAATAAATTGGGGACCCCTGTCAGAGACCACGTCTATCGGGAGGCCATGTAATAGTAAGACGTGATCTATAACAGCAACCGCTGTCTCCTTGGCAGACGGTAATTTAGGCAAGGGAATGAAATGGGCCGCCTTCGAGAACCGGTCCACTACGGTCAAAACGACCGAATTGCCCTGGGAGGGCGGGAGGGCAGTGACAAAATCTAGCGCGATGTGGGACCAGGGTCTAGAAGGGACAGGCAGCGGTTGGAGTAACCCATCTGGTGGACGATTGGAAGTCTTACCACGAGCACAGACCGAACATGCCAATACATAACTCCGAATGTCACGAGCCATAGAGGGCCACCAGAATCGTTGCCTGACCAAAAAACTGGTGCGATTAGCTCCTGGGTGACATGCTATAGTGGAACAATGACCCCACCGGATTACGCCGGACCTTGACCCTTCCGGTACAAATAAGCGACTCGGTGGACAACCGGGCGGAGGTGTTACCCCTTCTAAGGCCGCATGGACCTTCGACTCGATCTCCCAAACGAGTGTGGAGACAATGAGTCTCTCAGGAAAAATGCACTTGGGAGTAGACGGGCGAACGGAGCGATCAAAAATGCGAGATAAAGCATCAGGCTTGATGTTTCTGGAGCCCGGACGATATGACAAGGAAAACTTCGAAGCGACAGAAAAAAGTGCCCATCGAGCCTGCCTGGAGTTGAGTCGTTTAGCTGATCTGATATACTCAAGGTTCTTATGATCAGTCCAGACGATAAAGGGTACCCCTGAACCCTCTAACCAATGATGCCATTGCTCCAACGCTAACTTGACTGCCAGCAGCTCTCTGTTACCAATGTCATAGTTACATTCCACAGGAGACAAACGATGAGAAAAAACGCGCAAGGATGCATCTTGTCGTCCGTGGCGAGCGCTGGGAAAGAACCGCTCCTACCCCCACCTCTGACGCGTCGACCTCCACCACAAACTGACGTGAAGGATCAGGGGCTATAAGAATGGGAGCCGAAACGGCGGCTTTTGAGGTTGGTAAACGTCATATATATATATATATATATATATATATATATATATATATATATATATATATATATATATATATATTAGTTTTTCTTTTCGACTGTGTAAATATGTATTATTGTATGTATATTTAGTGTAAATACTGTATACTTTGCCAATGTACTATGGAACAAATAGATGGGCCTACACCTCCCCCATGAATTCAGCATTGTAACAAATAGATGGGCCTACCCTCCCCCACCTCCCCGCATTGTAACAAATAGACTCTCAAACACAACATATATTCTTATTTTCAACTTATATTTATTGATTTATTTATATATGTATTTCGCGTCCATTTATATATATATAAATACATATTTACAGTAAATATACAAAACATCTATATAGCATGTCAATAGATCTGAAACAAACAATGAACTAAAACCTCACACATGCACAAACAAATACAAAAAACACGCACAAACGGTTCAAACACTCACTGAGGAAACACACGACAAAGGGTAATTACAAAATGTGAATTCATTATTCAAACTAAAGCTTATTTATGCGGAATATACAGTAATATATGTTATAAAACACAAGAAAACACTTACTTGTCCAGAGCAATGTCTCATCTCTCCATAAACATTTCCTCTGCCTCCGAATCACCCGTATTGTTTTCAGAAATTTCATCTCCAAACTCATCATTTTCACAATGAATGCCTTCTTATATCACATCCTGGGGTGAAAATCCTGTTTTTTGCATCCGTTTCACCATATTTAAATCTCCAAATGTGTAAACAGTTCCAAAACAACACTTCACCTTTTACGCACAGACGCACAAAACACTCGGTAATGGCAAGGCAACTTTGCGCACACACATTACAGAACCGTGCTCTAATCGTCCCACTAAAGCCGCATATCACTGTTTTCAGAATTTCATTGGCTGTACGATGCATCAGTCATTTCCACTCTTCGATGTAATTGGTTTGATCAGGGAACAAAGGAAAGGGGGGAGTCCCTTACATTCGACACAGACAGTGGTTGGCTATTGAAGGCTTTGGACAGGACATGGAAGCTCCTATTGGGTCAATTGAGGTGTCAATCAAATGGTCAGAGTGCTTGCTTCCATTTTGATACCGGATATAGGAAATGTTTACATCTGAACTGAAGTTATTACCGATAATATGTGAAAGATTAGGTACAGCTGCCAGGTGCTTTGAAATGATGCAACAAGAGTCTGTGGATATTTATTGATGTAATAATGTGATTTTGACTAAACATTTTCTTGATTTGATCGTTTGGACATTTGACAATGAAACAACACCATTTTTGTCGGGAAGTTATGGATCAGTGGACTACTATGAGGCTTCATAGGTGAGTTGCCTAAATTTTGTTATTGGTTGTTTATATGTTGGTGGTCTGACAAAGATATAGATTGTACCTGCTGTTGTGATTGTATCTTAAAATGGTTTATATCAATAGAAAATCAAGAAATGTAGCTTTCCAAAGATATGTGGCATGTGTACCAATGTACACACAGCAGTTTTGTTTATCGCATACTTTTATTTTGTACATTTAAGGGCCCGTCCGCGGGCTGTCTCAGTCCATAAAGTTAATGATATGATGGAAAAACAGCTCACAACAAAATTATATTGTTGTACAAATAAAATAAAAATAAAGATTTAATCTTATAATAGGTATACTCTCACTTTTATTGACTTGGAACATGCATGTACACTGGAGCTTGCTGATCTGTGACACAGCTGACCCCCAGACTCATCTAGTGATTTCCGCTTCACTGAAATATCATGCCGCGACCCTGTACACAGGATAAGCGGTTGACGATGGATGGATGGATGGATGGATGAAATATCATGATTCTCTTTTGCCCTGATGAGAATGTGACCTGTGTTAGCCATGGTACACACAGAAACAATGGGCTGATGTTGTATATTGAAGAAGACACATATTAAAAGCAAATTCTAGGAAAAGTAATCTGTGTCTTGGACTTTGACTATTCCAGGTTAAAGCACTTTTGGAGGATATTAGACAAAAAAAGCATTGCTGCATGCAGAAAAAATTTCAATAAAATAACTGCAATCAGCGACTACGGTGCCATCGCCACCTGGTGGCTCTAGGAAAATAAAACATGGTCGGTACATGCATTTGAGATGGTACATATAAGAGGACTATTTCAAAATCACACTAAGTGTCACACTTCCTATTTTCAATTGGTGGTGCTACGGCAGTGACCCACAATAACCACATGAATGCGATTAGCCGATATGACCAAACATACTGCTCAAATTTGAGATGCTAAATCTGTAAATGCACACAAAAGATATGAGACACTTCCTATTTAACTTTTTTCGCCATAAATGTATTGCCTCACCATGGCTACACCATTCGAGTTAACAAAAATCTGTTCACAATTTAGCATCTAGAATGTCATAGCATCAGGTTGACCAAATTTGGTTAGAATCGTAAGAATCCCCTCAGAGGGGTATTTAAAAGTTCATGGCCTGAAATTTTCAAAAAATACCCATTTGATCCAAAATGGCTGACTTCCTGTGGGGTGGAGCTAATAACTGTAATTTTGAAAGCTTGATGTGAAAAATTGGTGACCATAGAAGAAACTGACCCCACCACTTTTGTCAAAAGGTGGTGCTATAGATCTCCCCAGCCATGCCCATGTATTAACTTTTGCCCAGGCGTAATGGCCGACAACTCTGATGTGTGTGCAGAATATCATGACAATTCAAGCATGCCAAGTACCTCAAAAACATTTGAATATTTATAAAAGGAATAATGATATTTAATGCATTGCCATGGCAACAGTATTTAAGATATCAAGAATCCCTTCAGAATTTTAAATCTGCACAAATAAATCTGCAGAATAATGTCTTAACATTATTCTAAAAAAACTATAGGGTCTCCACACTTTTAGTTCTTGGGCCCTAATAATCTTTAGAAGAACAATAGGGCCGCTGAACTTTCAGTGCTTGGGCCCTAATAATAAAAGCTGACTGGCATGGTCTTGCCTCAGGAGTCATGAAATCAATATATTTGTATTATTTATTATGATCATGTTGTCTTTTGCCAGTGCAAGATTGTTCCCATTTAGCATCCTGGATTTTCTGAGCCTCATTATGTTCAGTTACTGTCTAATGCATATTATACACAAAAGTGGAAAGCAATTGTGAAATTAGGAAGTTTCAATCATATTGTCTGATGAAAATATCTAAATATACTTAAAACAAGATATATTTTGGTGAGAAGCTAAATTTTATAAGATATAAGTGTCACAATGATGAGTCACAAATCCAAGTGCAAGTGAACAGTTTATTAAAGACTGACAGCACAGGGAAATACTTCAATGGCCGCGAGCAGGCGGGCGCTCTAGAAGTGACAATCTCGAGAAAAGATAAGCAGGCTGGAATATAGCGCGAACTCAGGTCAGCGTCAGGAACCAAACTCCTAGAGGTGTCCTCAGTAGACTGGAGGTAAAGGGGAAATCGGGTTGCACCCGTAAGGAACTAGGACACAAGACTGGGTAACAAAGCACAAACATGAATAACGAACCGACACCATGCATGACAATTTCCAGCTAGATAAAGGCAGCTAACAAGCAGTAGTGATTAATAGCAGCTGACGGCAGTGGAGTAATCAGCTGGTGCTAAGCAACAAACAAGCACTACTCACACACACGCACACACATACACCCCGCACCTATAACACCCCAACAGATGACAAAATGAACACACGGATCGATGAACCGTGACAGTACCCCCTCCCCTACGAGTGCCTCCTGGCACTCCCAGGGGAGCTTACCTGACGATTGAAATCCTCGATAAGGGAGCGATCCAGTATGTCCCTAGCAGGAACCCAACTCCTCTCCTCCGGACCGTAACCCTCCCAGTCCACCAAGTACTGGAATCCGCGTCCCCTCCGTCTAGAGTCCAGAATACGATTAACTGAATATGTAGGCTCCCCGTCTACGAGTCTCGGCGGTGGGGGAACCGGCATCGGCGGATTAAGGTTAGACCGAAAAACCGGTTTCAATTTGGAGACATGAAAGGCGGGGTGAATTCTCCTGTACGCTGGAGGAAGCTTGAGGCGGACTGCCACCGGACTAATGATCTTGGTGACAATGAACGGGCCGATGAATTTGGGAGCTAGTTTATTAGACACGGAACGGAGGGGAATATTCTTAGTAGAAAGCCACACCTTTTGACCCACAACGTACACATGAGGCTTTGACCAGTGGCGATCAGCCTTAGCCTTAGTGCGCGCCCCCACCTGGAGCAGAGTCTCGCGGGCTCTGGTCCAAGTGCGGTGGCACCTCTGGACGAAGGCGTGAGCAGAGGGGACCGCGACTTCGGATTCCAGACTGGGAAAAATAGGTGGCTGGTACCCTACGCTACCCTCAAATGAAGATAGGCCCGTGGATGACACTGGTAACGAGTTGTGTGCGTACTCCACCCATGAGAGTTTCTGGCTCCAGGAGGAAGGATTCTGAGAAACCAAACATCGCAATACTCTCTCTAAGTCTTGGTTGGCATGCTCGGTCTGCCCGTTGCTCTGAGGGTGAAACCCAGAAGAAAGACTGACTCTCGCCCCCTATAAGCGGCAAAACTCTCTCCAAAATTTGGAAATAAATTGGGGACCCCTGTCAGAGACCACGTCTATCGGGAGGCCATGTAATAGTAAGACGTGATCTATAACAGCAACCGCTGTCTCCTTGGCAGACGGTAATTTAGGCAAGGGAATGAAATGGGCCGCCTTCGAGAACCGGTCCACTACGGTCAGAACGACCGAATTGCCCTGGGAGGGCGGGAGGGCAGTGACAAAATCTAGCGCGATGTGGGACCAGGGTCTAGAAGGGACAGGCAGCGGTTGGAGTAACCCATCTGGTGGACGATTGGAAGTCTTACCACGAGCACAGACCGAACATGCCAATACATAACTCCGAATGTCACGAGCCATAGAGGGCCACCAGAATCGTTGCCTGACCAAAAAACTGGTGCGATTAGCTCCTGGGTGACATGCTATAGTGGAACAATGACCCCACCGGATTACGTCGGACCTTGACCCTTCCGGTACAAATAAGCGACTCGGTGGACAACCGGGCGGAGGTGTTACCCCTTCTAAGGCCGCATGGACCTTCGACTCGATCTCCCAAACGAGTGTGGAGACAATGAGTCTCTCAGGAAAAATGCACTTGGGAGTAGACGGGCGAACGGAGCGATCAAAAATGCGAGATAAAGCATCAGGCTTGATGTTTCTGGAGCCCGGACGATATGACAAGGAAAACTCGAAACGACAGAAAAAAAGTGCCCATCGAGCCTGCCTGGAGTTGAGTCGTTTAGCTGATCTGATATACTCAAGGTTCTTATGATCAGTCCAGACGATAAAGGGTACCCCTGAACCCTCTAAC
This sequence comes from Xyrauchen texanus, assembly GCF_025860055.1. Lineage (NCBI taxonomy): Eukaryota > Metazoa > Chordata > Actinopteri > Cypriniformes > Catostomidae > Xyrauchen > Xyrauchen texanus. The sequence goes on from NC_068297.1 coordinate 7,005,186, forward strand.
CAATGACGCCATTGCTCCAACGCTAACTTGACTGCCAGCAGCTCTCTGTTACCTATGTCATAGTTACATTCCACAGGAGACAAACGATGAGAAAAAAACGCGCAAGGATGCATCTTGTCGTCCGCGGGCGAGCGCTGGGAAAGAACCGCTCCTACCCCCACCTCTGACGCGTCGACCTCCACCACAAACTGACGTGAAGGATCAGGGGCTATAAGAATGGGAGCCGAAACGAAGCGGCTTTTGAGGTTGGTAAACGCAGCTTCAGCTACACCAGACCACCTGAACGTAGTCTTGGAAGAGGTCAAGGTGGTCAGAGGAGCGGCTAGTTGGCTGAAATTGCGAATGAAACGCCGGTAAAAATTGGCGAACCCCAGAAACCTCTGTAGGGCCTTACGGGAATCTGGAGTTGGCCAATCCACCACAGCCTTAACCTTGACGGGATCCATGCGCACCCCCTCGGAGGAGATGATATAACCCAGAAATGGAACCGACTGAGCGTGGAACGAATATTTCTCCACCTTGACAAAAAGCCCATTCTCTAACAGTCTCCGGAGCACTCGCCTGACGTGCTGAACGTGTTCCTGGAGAGAAGAAGAAAATATCAGTATGTCATCCAGGTAGACATATATGAACTGATCTACCATATCTCTCAGCACGTCATTAACGAGTGCCTGGAAAACCGCGAACGGCATGACCAAATATTCAAAATGACCCCTGGGGGTGTTAAAAGCAGTTTTCCATTCATCCCCCTTCCTCATGCGGACCAAATGATAAGCGTTGCGTAAATCCAATTTTGTGAAGATGGATGCTCCCTGCAACCTCTCAAAAGCCGAAGACATCAACGGCAAAGGATAAGTATTCTTTACCGTGATGTTGTTCAACCCTCGGTAGTCAATAGGCCGCAGAGAGCCATCCTTCTTACCCACAAAAAAGAACCCTGCCCCCGCTGGAGAAGAGGAGGGACGGATGAACCCAGAGGCTAGAGAATCAGAAATATACTTCTCCATGTCCTCCCTTTCCAGAATGGAAAGTGAGTATAACTTGCCTTTCGGCGGAGACATACCTGTCAGTAAATCTATGGCACAGTCATAGGGACGATGCGGAGGGAGAGAAGCAGCCCGAGACTTACTGAACACTTCCTTCAGGTCGAGATACTCACGTGGCACATTAGATAAATCCATGTGTTCATCCTGAAACACAACACAAGACACAGGAGAACATGCAGACATTAAACAAGACATGACAATATTCACTCCAAGACAAAACAGAATTCTTGCACCAATTAATATGCGGGTTATGGAGTGCCAGCCAAGGATGGCCAAGTACCACAGGAGTGGAAGGAGAGTGGATTAAGAGAAACTTAATCTCCTCTGAATGGTTACCAGAGGTAACGAGTCTCACTAAGGCCGTGGAATGAGTAACAGAGGGTAACAGTTGGCCGTTAAGCGCTACTACAGAAATGGGTTGAGGGAGTGTCCTCACAGGTATCAAGAGTTTCTGAGCCGAAGTTAAAGTCTAAAAATTACCCTCTGCCCCGAGTCTATCAGAGCTTCACAGTCAACGCTCTGAGCAGAAAGTCTTAAACTGACAGTGAGATGAGTGGCAGAAAAAGGGGATTTAGTCAAAATAGATCCACCCGTCAGTAACCTCTTACCTACTGGCAGGCGCTGGCTTTTACTGGACATTGGAGAGCAATGTGGCCAGCGGCTCCACAATATAAGCACAGTCCTCTCTCTCTCCTTCTCTGCTTCTCCCTTTGCGATAGGCGAGATCTGTCCATCTGCATCGGCTCAGGACCTGAAAAAGAGTCTGCAGTGTCCACCGCAGGAAAAGATACATTAGACTGAGCAGTAACCAGCCAACCTCGCTGTGTTCGTGGTCCCCGTCGTCGTAGTCGCGAGTCCACCAGAATGGCTAGGTCGATGAGTTTATCCACCCCCGTGGGTAAATCCAAGGCATAAATCTCGTCTTTGATGTGCTCAGAGAGTCCGTGTAAGAACATGTCCCATTGAGCCTCCGAATTCCAGCCACACTCCGCAGACAAGGTGCGGAACTCAATGGAATAGTCCGTGACTGGACGATCTCCTTGACGCAACTCCGTGAGAATGCGCGCCGCGTCTCTACCGGAGGCTGCGCGATCAAAGACCTTTCTGAGCTCGTGTGAAAAACTATCAAACGAGTCACAACAAGGAAGTCGCTGTTCCCACACAGTAGTTCCCCAAGTCGCGGCTCTCCCCGATAAAAGTGTGATAACAAAAGCCACCTTAGATTCCTCAGTGGGGAAAGAATAGGGTTGAAGAGAGATGTGTAGTGAACACTTCGCCAGAAAGGATTGAGGCTCACCAGAATAAAACGCTGGAGGTGGAAGACGTGGTTCACTGGCTCGAATGGTCTGCGCGACCGAGGCAGGTGGAGGTGTAGTTGCTTGACTTCGCACTGAAGTCGACTCGGTTCTCAGCTGTTGCAACTGAGTAGTTACCTCGGAGACCTGGGTTACCAGCGCCTGTATAGCGTGACCCGTGGCTACCGCCTGTTGTTGCATACGAGCCTCACTCCTAGACAGAATCTCTGTCAATTCGGTCACACTTTACTGCACACGGCAGTAAAATAATCTGTACTTTTTAGTTATGTGCAGAGTAATTCTGATATCAAATTTATAAACATTTCCTCTCATTTATTTGCTTTCTGTACAAACTTTTGCTGAACTGTATTTTTAATTTGTTTTTATTTGTGTCTGTTCATTGTGTCATCTATTTCAGATTTGTCTGACCCTAAGGGGCATGTAAAACAAGACAAACTATGATTGGTTGTTTACAGGTATATCATTCAGAATGTCACTTCCTGTCTATATGGGCAAAATAAGGTGCAGAATGGACCACACTCGAAGCTGCAATTCCAAAATGTTGCTACATTAGACTAGGGCCAGGGTAAATTACAGAATAGCCATCTTAATTACGCATTTTGATTTTACTATTGTAAATGCAATGTCTATTTTTAATTAGTCTAGATAATTAGGCTTCAAAAACTAGTATGGGATAAGTACTGTAAATAGTAAGTAATCACCTCATGTGGCAAATCCAGGATAATTTTACATTCTTTACAACCAGCTATTGTTAAATTCATCAGAAATAAACAATCACATTCTGATACATATATTTAATTGAGCATTCAAGCCTAAATTGTAGATTATATGTTGGTTAAGTGCTATATAAAAAAAAGAAACACAAGACTTCCATTTAAATGAATATATTCATCAGTTTGTTAATTATGGTGGGGGCTGGTGAAATTATCCATACGACAGTAGACAATAGAAAAGAAGCTGTGAAGGGGAGAGGGAGAGACTAATTTTGTCATTACACTGATAAAAATAATAGGATATTCAAGAGGTGTTGTCATTTTCTTAAGTTAATTTTCACCCCTTTTAGATTGGAATATAAACCTCTGTCGCTGATAGAAACTTCTTTCAATTTAATGCATGGCCAGCTTATAAGGGTTTTAGAAATAGTTAATAAAATATATGAAAATGTATGACTTATGAATACTGATTTCATTTTTACAATAAATGGCAGTTTCATTTGGGCCTGAATAGGACCAATCAAGGGAACAGCATGAATAGACTAACCAATAACTGATACTGCATATCTGTTCAGGCATTTTTTACTTCTGCCTAAAGGATTTATGTGTGTCTTAAAACATGAAGTACACATGGATGTATGAGAATATAGTGTTATGGTATCATATATTACATTCTAATTATAAAGTGCCAATGATTGCTGGGGTTGTCAAGAAATGTCTTGTTTGCACTTTACTGTTTTTCTTTAAAAAAATTAATAATTTATTGGTCTGAATGTAAATCGTGCAAGGAAACAGTTTAACATGTTTCATATGCTCGCAGGGTTTGAACCTACAGCCTTTCAGTTACCAGCACAGAAATCATTAACCACCTGAGACTCAAGCACGACTGCTGTGTGTATTTGTCATTTCTCTTTTTCATTTGTAACTAGCAGCCCGTAATAAACATGCGGAAAATAGAGCAAACAGTTTTTCTAAAAATCTATATCCTCATATGGGAACATCACGACTAAGTTGTGAAATTTTAAATAATACCATATAGAAAGTCACCTTTTTAAAAATCGAATTGTTTATGTTTCCAGCAGTGTTGGTTATTGGTTTTTGAGACATTATAGACATTACAACTGATTTTCTGAAAGCTGCTTTGGAACAATGTTTATTGGGAAAAGCCCAATAAAAATCTATGCAAATACATTTTATTTGACTTGATTTGCCTTTTTTTTTGACAAATATTTCTTTACTTGGCAACAGAATCTCAATGTTCTCTCTTTGCACTGTCAAACAATCAAGTAATAGCCAGTGCTGATTAGCATTATGATACAAGTAATGGCCAGCATCGTCCAATCACTGACAACAATTTAAAAATGACACTTAGCATTATACATTCTGAATCTATGTACTGATTAGAATTTTCCCATGTCTGCCAATCATGTTGAGTGGTGCAAACATCAGCTCTAGCCTGAAACTGAACTTTTGGATGGATGTTATGGGTGCGTTCCATTCAGAAGTGATAATCCCTATGCCCTATAAGTAGTCCTCGTAAGTAGTCATTGTGTTTAACAGCGTGCTGTTTTGTGATTAATTGCTCCAATTTTCAAAATGGCTTACCGAATTAAACTAGAGTCTAGTCTTTTGACTTCAACAGGTTTCAATGCAAAAACTTAATGAGATTTAATTTTAACTAAATGTAGTTTTGTTGGTCTTTCTCCCAAAGACAAACTTCACTGAGATCGGTGCAATTTTTTGTTTTGTCACATGAATCTGTGCATCAAAATTGTAACTCTTTATTGACCACGTTTACATGCATTTAATAAAACAGCTTATTTACAACATGTAAACAAGAATTCCACTATTACAGTGCAATGTTACCGACAGCATTCTACTGCAGGTCGCTAAGGAAAGTGAAGGAAAATACACAGCAACAAAAAACAATAATAAAATGAAATAAAATTTCACATATTAAAAGATGTTATATAGAATTTAGCTACATATTTTAATATAATGTATGTATTTAAATAGGCTTTATATATATATGTGTGTGTGTGTGTGTGTGTGTGTGTGTGTGTGTGTGTGTGTGTGTGTGTGTGTGTGTGTGTGTGTGTATCATGAACCCTCCATGTGTCCCATTTTGAGACTTTCAAAATCTGGTCACTCTATAGAAAATGCACTAGCCGTGCCTGGGACTTCAATTATGACACTTTTAAAACTTTACTGAAATTTTATGTTCATTGTGTTGCCAATGCATGATGTTAAAACAAAGAGAACAGAAACAATATAACATCCTTCAATTTACTCTGACTCTTTATTACTATGACAATGTATTCTCTCTCTCTCTCTCTCTCTCTCTCTCACACACACACACACCATCAATCAGTTATTTGTTTTACATTTCATTTGGAATTGGTATAGAGCATTGTTTGATGTTTAGTTTTCAGAGTCTCCAACAAGAATTACTTTTCTCATGTCAGATGCACTAAAGAGGGCTTTGTAGTTAAAGTTCAATTAAAAAGAAGCTTTCTTTAATCAAAATGATGTGTTTTCTACTGTAAAATCAGTAATGAAATTCAGCTGGTCTTATTAAAATGAAGATTTTAAATATTATAAGTATTATTTACAAACTGTACATTTGGGTGTCCAGCTATACGACCCACATTGCAAAAATGCCTATTTTCCCCATTCTATATGAATCACTTGATATAAAAACTAAAACTAAAATAAAATAAATATGATGAAAAACTTAACTATAAAATATTTTAAAACAAAGACTAAAAAAGTACTAACAAAAAAAAAAAAAAAAAAATTTAAACGAAAGTAAATTGGAGCGAAAAAATTTAAAATGAAATTGAAATAAAAATGAAATAAAACATTTAAATATAACCTACTATCTGGCAACAAGCTGCTTTCTGTTGTCCATGTAAACATAGTCAATGATAGCCCAGAGTGTTCTAAACTGAGTTCAGTCAGTCAGTTAAATTAATTTAAAGTATGCATAGCGTACAGTGAAGACAAAACACAATGACCTTGTAGAAGCACACTGGATCGCATGAGGTTAAAGCCAAAATGTGTCATTTCTGCACTACAATATTGGTTTTATATAATTATAACTGTTTTCAAAACAAATTTCAGAAAATGCATCCCATTTTTCATTGGTTGTCTGGCCCCAAACTCACCTAACTGGTCTAGCCAATGTAGCTGTGTCAGGCTGGATGGGCCACTCAAACCAACAGAGAAATGTTTTAAACAATTTAACGTCAGTTTGAGCCTTTATAAATCTAAATAACTCCTCATTTTTAATCTAAAATCAAATCTGTTGAATACTCCACATTTTAAGATGCCTCATTGCTGATTAAATCAGAATGGCATAATGCAATCTTCAATTTTTAGGATAATGACTCAATGTGTCTTCAAGCATTCACCCCAATTCCGCCATCCGTCTGGTTTTATTTGTGTCTGCATACGTGTCTCTGCCTTTTATTTGCGTGTTTTGTGTATGTGCTTTTTGCACATCTGAGAGTGACAAAATGCAAGTTTGCTGGGGCGCCTCCAACATTTTCGAACAATTAGTTTTAGACTTTATATTCTCACTCACCAGGAGTGGCACAAGCCACAGGCATATGTGACTCACAGTTAGAAGTCTGTGAGCAGACGAATGTGATTATAGCAGGATAACATTATAATATGAGGATATAAACAGAGGCCTAAGACTATTTTCTTTCCTGCCATCAACAGGCTGGAAAACCTACCAAGAAAATGTCTCACTTACTGTCGTAACCTCCATTCCCTGATGGAGAGAATGAGATGTTGTGTCGATTTAGTGATACTAGGGGTCACTCTTGGGAGCCCCAAACACCTCAAAAAGATGCGTCTTTAAAAAGACGTTCAAGTCTATGTGTTTTGCTCTAATAGATTAAATATACTCTTTGGCAGGAATATATACACTTTTAGCGCTGTCAAAGAAACCAGGGGCGTACTCTACACTAATCGTGAAGGAGAGAAACCACTGGAATGCGCTGTATATCCAACAGCATATGCTTATTCTTAGAGGTGAAAGGACTGGCAGTGGAATTCAGCTCGCTGACACACAACTGCTCGGCTCTGAAGAAAAAATCTGAATGAGTGGTTGCGAGTCAGCTCCTTTAATGGGGAGTGACATGCAAATTCCAAAATTGTCATTGGCCTTTTCTCAAAGATCAGAGGTGTTTGGGGCTCCCAAGAGTGACCCCTAGTGTCACTACATCGACACAACTTTTAGTGAGTGACATAAGGGGAACCCTGGATCCTGTACTTCAATTGTAGTGTATGGCAGATATATGTACTATTGAATTGAATTTAGTAAATATCAACATTAGAATGGACAACAGGCTCTAAATGTAATTTTGGTTCCCACTGGGTGCTGTGCTTAACTGAAAGTCTGATAGATCATCATGAGCGCTATTTACATTAAAAAAAGCTTGTTTATGTGAACAAGTAAGTGGCTCTTTTACCTTTAACGTTGATTGTATGAAATGGAAAAGATGCAATGAACATGAAAGTTGTGTTCCATGCAGCACTCGAAGTGCACTGCAATGATGTGACAATGACGTCACAGTACCGGCAAGTATTTTTGCATAGGTGTCCTGCTCCTGCATACGCTAAGGGGGGTGATTCCAGCTAATTGAAACCTCTTCTCTTCTGCTTCATTGGAAATCCCTACCATGCACTGTCAGTGTTCAGGGTGAATTCTATAGTTAGAAGTAGATCAGGGCAGGTCTTTACTTTGACTGTCTGAGATGGGCTGGCATCTAAGTGTTTCCCTGCTTGGAGAGATGTCAGCAAATGCCGCTCTAATGCTGAAAAATGATGGTGCTCTGGCTGATGAAGGCAGCCCAAGTGCTAACTTGCTTCCTCGTTTATCAGGCTTTGCCTACACCCACATGTAGACACACAAGCTGATGAGGAAGACCAGACAATCTTTTGTGTGGCCTCATTAGTGTACCAAGATCTGTTGGGGAAGTTGCTTTAAAACTATAGCGTCTCAAGCTTCAAGCTACTCAGAACTTAAAGTAGTTAAACAAAGCCAAGCTACCCTTTTGAAAAGGATGTTAGCTATGCTACAAGTTTCTAACATAAAGGAGCTTACTACATTGATGCTATGTAAAGAGGCATTCTCTTTTTAACTATATAACTATTATATTACGTTAATAATATGTTTTAAGAGACTTTAGGCACTTATGAGCTGATCAGGCTGAGAGATAGTTGACTGGCTAAACCAGCTGAACGCTAACATGGCAAGGCTGGGAGACCAGCTAGACCAGCTTAAACCAGCTAAGACTAGCAAACCTGCTTGGTTGAAACTTTTTTTTTGCTTATTAACACTGGCTCAAACCACACAAGATAAAGGTTGGCTGAATTCATCATTGTGCTTAGATAATTAATATGTATAGTGTAACTTATGGCAAAGTGGCCACAGATTGGATTAATTAATTATGTCTGCTGCAATGGATGGGCCAGCACTGAAGGTCTGTGCCCTGACTAAAAGTGAAAAACTGAGCTTGCATTGAAATCATAGTCAATAGTATAAGACAGAGTGTTGATTTGCATTGTCTTCTGTTTATAAACACTATTCATTAAAATAAAGAATTCATCCATATAAACAGTCCATCCTCAGTGTTCCCTTGATTTGTTATAAACACTATGGGAGGTTGAAAGATGCCTAATGGCCCAATCACTCATCAACTTCAGTGTAACTTTTCTCCATTTCAGCAGGGCAGCTCCCAATTGAAAGTCACTAACATGTAAAATGGAAAGGTATGGCCTTGCTCCGCCATGCAATGGTATGGGCTCTTAATCTCATCTGATATTTTGACAGAAAAATGTTATCCAAGACGAAAGTAGCCAGCTAATGAACTATATCAGTACACCTTCTCACAATCTCATAGATTCAGAGACACCCCCAACCTTTTCTTCTCTCCCAGTTGAGTTGTTGTCTTAATAAAAAAGCAAACCATAAAAGTCAGTGAAGGAAAACTTCAGTTACTGAATACTCCATGGCTCAATACCTACGTTTTTTTCCATAAGCTATGCTCTTCATACCAGATATAGCAAATAAAAAAACAATTAGCTGATTTATTTAACCCTCATTAGAGACCTGAAAACCCATTTTAATAGTTTTAAAAGCATGCTTGATTGTTAAGTATCAAGTTCTTCATGACTCTTCCTAATCGTATAATTGATTATGAACAAAAATTCAAAAGAAATGAACATTTGAAATGTTAAAATGTTTCAAATAATAACTTGTTTAATTTGACAAAAAAAACGCGTTAAAAAAAATTCATCATGAGAACTGCGTTTTCTGTCTGGGCCGCGCCCACAGACTGTCCTCACCGTGAAGACATGAGTCTCAAGTCACTTCGCTCACAAATCACCCTCAAACTGAGGAACGATTCAACCTCTCGCGCCCTCCCACCTGCCTCTTCTGTGATACCCGAGGATTCACACGAGGAGACAAGGCTGGGCTGTGAGATCGAGCAAGATCAATTTGAGATGGATCTCATGCCAGCACATGCCTGCAAGCCCCTCAATCTCCATGAAGTGCACGTTTCCCAATATGCTAAGTGCGAATTAAACTCCGGCCCTCTGAAGGAGCATGCGGCCTGCCGCTCGTTCGGTGGATCAGATGCTGGAGATGATATGGAGGATAATGAAGATGTCATGTCTCTCGCTGCATCAGGCAAGTAGTGCTACCGCATCTCCACCCAGCAAGGGCAAGGACCGTGTACACGCCACTGACAGGGAGATGCTACGTGTCCTTACAAGGGCGGTCGAATAACTCAAGCTTGAGTGGTCTCCCTCAGAGGAACCTGGGCAGTCTTGCCTTGATGAGTTGTTGTTACAGTCCGGACACCATCAAGAGGCCGCATTCCATAGATCTGCCACTTTTTTCGCGCCCCTCAAAGTACGTACACGCACATTATTCGTACACCTACATGGTCCACGTTCGTGGGGAAAAGAACGCTATGCCCAACTACCCCCTGTGGAGGAGGAGGTAGTGGCACATCTCTGTGCTACGAATAACAGGGCATGGAAATCACACCCCATACATTCTTCTAAGCTGTGTAGACAGATGTCCACACTTGTGGGAAAAGCCTTCTCGGAGGCAGGAATGCTGGATCAGCTCTGACAATGGGAGTGCCCCAGGTATTGCAAGCAAAGCTCCTCAGACAAATGGACGAGCAAGGCTTTGATGCAGAGACTTTCAAAGAGCTACGGGCCACTACAGACTTAGCGCTGCACGCCACGATTGGCTGTTACTGCCACAATCAGAGGCTTTGTTTTGCCAGCACAGAGACTTACTGCTTCAGCATCTAAACATCTTGGGCCTCAATGTAAACTGGGGGAAGAGCACACTCTCCTCCAGCCAACGAATCTCCCTTTTGGGAGTCTACCTCGATTCAATGTGCTAACTAAGCCCTGTACTGGGGTAGGTGCTCCGCATGTGTTGGTTCCCCATAGGTGACCCCATGCGACAAATATAATTCGCTAAATCATTTCCCTGTTGGTAAACTGTGTCTTCCTTGGGCAGAGGCCCCTCTGCTCCAGTCACCATGTTTGAAGAAACTCCTCCCCCATTGGGTAGGACCTACCATGGGACTTCTCCACATGCCATACATCCGACAAGGCTCAGCAAGGCCATGTAACATATTTCTCAAAGATCAGAGGTGTCTCGGGCTCTCAAGAGTGACCCCTAGTGTCACTACACTGACACAATGTCTCGTTCCCTCAATCAGGGAACGGAGGTTACGAAAGTAACCAGGACATAAATGACAGTAACTTGAGTATTTTTAGTTCGTTTCTTTACACCCCTGCGTCTGATGTACCAGTCTGAGAGTCAGAAAAAAGAAAGAGGTGGAGGAAAAGAGGCATGACAGTGCTGACTGGTATATAATCTGTAATGTTTACTGAATTATCCCTTCTAATGAAAAGATTGCCAACGGCTGCGCTAGTCATGATGAGTATTGTTTACATTCACTGCATGTTATTCTCCATACAATTCGTATATAATCGCAACAAAATATACATCATTAGAAAGGCATAATATCCAGATTTGATATCTCACCATTGTTTTATGATATAAATTTTACAGTGAAAGTAATTCCTTAAGTTATATAAGGAGTACAAATCTGACATCCAAAATCTAAATTCAGAAGCCGTCTTTTTTTTTTTTTTTTTGCCTAGGGCCCCCAGAGTCCCTAGGATTGGCTCTGTCAGCAGGGAAGGTACTGAATGATTTAAAGGGTTAGAGAGAGGGCTGGGTAACTTGTCAATGTAATATCCCTGAGTGCAGTTTGGGTGAGTGGATATGACACCCTGTCATTCAGTCCATGCCGTGTGGGTCTGCAAACCCCAAAATATCCATCCTCTCGCTCCGTTATACATATGTTTGTTCATGGCGTGGTTGAGGAACTATTATAATATGGAATATTATAATGGCCAGTTTTCAACTATCCAATGAAAGAAGGGAATCTCAATGTAGTAGGTGAATTGTGTAAAGTGATTGAAAAATGCCCATCCCGGTTTGAAAACACCTACTGATTGGAAATGTTTTGTTCTGCAGAGACACACGTCTCAAAACATAAGATAGAAATATGTCAGAGTCAGAAATATCTAATTAAGTGTCCTAACACATAAATGACCAAGCAAAGTCATGACTTGAGTTGATAAGCCCAGCTTATGTTGACATTAAAGATGATGGAAAGCAATGATTTAGTAAAATTGTTTTAATTTCAGTGCTTTGTTTCAATAATATTATTTTGTTTTATGACAGATCATATAGTCAACTAATGTAAAGCCGATGACCATGCATTAAGCAACACCCTAGCAACCACATAGCAACATGCTAAAACTCCGACTGGCTTAACTCAGATTCTTTTCTTCCAGTTTGCAGGTTCCAATGTGTTTGACAGAGTCCCATCTTTCAAAAACAGACCAACTAAAGTTTTTTTGAGGCTTGTAGCCATGTTGAAAATGTGTTGATCTCACTGATGTTTGTGAAAGAGGCATGAGTTAACCAATTAATGTCAGAAGATATGTAAACATTTAATTCACATCTGTATGGATGTGTTAAAAATTATGATCATCCATCCATCCATCCATCCATCCATCCATCCATCCATCCATCCATCCATCGTCAACCGCTTATCCTGTGTACAGGGTCGCGGGGGGCTGGAGCCTATCCCAGCTAACATTGGGCGAAAGGCAGGGAAAAATTATGATCACATCCATATAAATATTTCAGGCAAAAAGGCCAAAATAACACATACTACCATCTGTCAAGGAAAACATACAGGATAGCTAGATGCTATTACCTATCATAATCATAACCCTAAAGGCTGTTGTGCTTTAAAAGGATAGTTCACCAAAACATGAAAATTCTGTCATCGTTTACTCACCTTGATCCAATCCCATATGACCACTATTGATTTTCTTCTGTGGAGCACAAAAGGAGATGTTAGACAGTGTTAGTTTCAGTCACCATTCACTTTAAATGCATCTTTTTCATTCAATGAAAGCGAATGATGACTGACACTAACATTGTTTCTAACACCTCCTCTTATTGTTCCACTGAAGAGAGAAAGTCGTACAGGTTTAGAACAACATGACGGTAAGTAAATGTTGACAGAATATTCATTTTTGGGATAACTTAAATGTGCGCTCGTTCTACAGTTCATGCAAGGATCTGCTCTCCTATGCCTGACCTAGTCTCCTGGGCTGCTTTCACAGACTGAGTGAACTTTTCAACCACTCTGTAGTTACTGTGTGGCTTGTATTCTGGTCAGCTGGCATGTGGAGAGCTCCTTCAGGGTTTTTCATTCAGATCATAACTCTTTCAAATCCCTTCACATCTGTGGCATAATGCATTGTGTTTGTGTGTGTTCAGCCAAGCATAGTGGAAAATGAGCCGAGGGTATCCGGGTGAATTGCAATAAACCTGGCAAGAACTCAACACACCATGGTCTTGTTTCACCTCAAAATCAATAGAAAGAAATAGGAAAATATATTGTGTAAAATGAAGCCTATTTTAAAGGACTGTTAAGATTTTGAGCATTGTTACATTATTTTATATAATTAAGACTGAAATTGTGGCATGATGTTGAATACCATAATAATTCCTTTAGACTTTTTAAAAAAAGTTGAATTCGCGGTTACTGTGAGGCACGTGAAATGGAAGTGAATGGGGACATTTTTTAGAGGGTTTAAAAGAAATGTGAAGCTTATACATTTCTATCAGCACTTACACTGTTAAAACTTGTGTATTATTTGAGCAGTGAAGTTTAAATGGTCACTTTTGCAAGATTACAGCATTACGTGTTCATGGCAATAAAGTTGTAAAGTGTAATGTATTTATTTTGGTAATCTTTCTTTCTTTCTTACTTATACTACTAATTGAATGGATGAATGAATATCTGAATTGGCAAAACATAAATCATGGTTACTGCTCTCTAATACAACTGTATTTCTGAACAGAACATCTAGTACTTCCCCTTTGCTTCCAGCTGTATAATAAACTGGGTCATATCTTTATTATGATCTCCTAAGAGGCAATCATAGAGATATCTGATGCTAATACACATTTTAAATCTACAGTTGCCTTGAGAAGCCATTGGGACTGCATTCTTATTTAAGGCAGCAGGCACATGTTTGCAATAGCATACTGCAATGGCCGTTCAGACACTATTATACTGATTGTTAAACTTAACTCAGGATTTTTATGGATAGCTCAAGGATGCACTGTTATGACTAAAATCACCAGAGCAGGTACAATCTGTTTTATAAATTAACTGAATTTATACTTGAGGGAAACAATTGTCCTTTTTATTTTCCAAACAGCACTATTGCATCCATGCATGCCGGTTTTAAACATCTTTTAAACTTATTGGTTTATGGCAGTAATGGATATTAAAAGGAATAGTTCATACCAAAATATATAATAATACAGTTGATAATAATTTAGCAATAATCCAACCTCATAATTACTGTAATTTCCGCCATGAAACACAAAAGGGGATCTTAGGTAGAATGTCTTAGCTGCTCTTTACAGTAGAGGAAAAGTGTATGGTGATGTATACTATCAGACTCCAAAAAGGACATAAATGCACCATTAAAATAACAAAGTAGTACAAACTATATGAATACTATATTCCAATTCTTTTGTGGCCATATGATAACTTTGTATGATGAATAGACTGTGATTTAATTTGTTAGCGGAACGAGATGCTGCGCAGAACTTTGGGAACTGTTTAGCTGGCGCGACCTCAGGTTGATTAACTAATTTAATTCTGTAGCCCTTTCCTACTGTCTTTAGGACCCACATAGAACTACCCAGCAGTAGCCTCCACGCTGCCAGGTTCTCTGAAATGGGTACCAATTTTGATACTTCCCATTGTAGGGGATGAAGCAACGGAACACCCAACATTTCCCTAGAAACTGCTGCCCACTGAAACACCAGAGGTGGTGGCGATGGAGAGGTTTCGTGGGTGTGTCGGGAAGGAGCAGGTAGATGTTTTGCGCACCCCGTCCCGAGGGGGGCTACCCTCACAATGCTGGGTGCAAGACCCCCAGGACTTCTTTTTGGAAATAATGGTCCTGAGGTCTTGCTTTGGAGGCTGCTGAGGGCGACGAAGTGGTCCCTAATCTTTTCGAGGGGGAGCGCAACTTGCCACACTTTGTTTTTGAGCCTCTCTTCTAGAAGGACTGGGGACAGCCCCTCTCCTAAGTGCGACGAGGAAGGAATTGCACAAAGGCTTCCTCAAGTTTTTTCACCTCACGAAACCTGGTGAGGACTGTATTCACCGAGTCGCCAAACAGGCCGGAAGGTGAGACCGGGACATCAAGTAGGAACACTATGTCCTCATCCTTGAAGCCCGTGAGGTTTAGCCACAGATACCTCTCCATGCTGACCAAAGCAGCCATTGAATGGCCAATAGCGCAAGCCGTTTGCTTGGTTGCACGGAGAGATAACTCTTCATTGATTGTACTTCCCACACTCAGGTCCTTCAACAAATCAGCCTGGTATGCCTGTAATACCGCCATGGTGTGTAGCATGGAACAAGCCTGACCTGCTGCTCGATAAGCTTTCCCCACAAGCTTTGAGGTGGTTCTACACGGCTTTGTGGAGAGATTTGTTTTTTCAATGATGATGCCGAACCAGGTGAGAGAGAGCCCGCGAGCATCTCTTCTACCTGTGGCATCATCATAAACCCCCGTGCCTTAACACCCATGATAGTCGAATATGTCAACGTCGAAGTCACAGATACAGGAAGTAAAAGGTTTCCCCCATGAATGAGTTAACTCGTCATGGAATTCTTCAGAGGGGAGAGACTGATATTTTGTCTTCCCCTGGCCACCAGACGGAAATCTGTCGATCGTTTGGCGGTCTCTTGTTCGTGTGGCCAGTCTAGCTGTAATCTGGCCACCGCACAAGTAAAGACCTTGAGTAATTTCCTCAACCGCTTTGTCATAACATGAGGAATGCTCAGAGGTAGGCAACTCAAAGTCCGCAGACCCAAGGGCCTCATCATCATGAACCGAAGTGGCGCCGGGGCGCGTTATTAAGAGAGCGAGTGATAGGGACTCTCCATTACGCGAGCCCCACAATGGAATGTTGGGTGCTGGCTCTTGGAAGTAAGCGCTACGAGCGCACAGCGTCTTCACTGTAAACAACTCACAATGCTCACACTCACCTGACTCCAACGCAAGAGCAGCGTGCTCTTCCCCCAAACAAACAAAGCAAAACTGGTGTGTGTCCGATTCAGAGATAGGACGTAAGCATGGAAACACACACCATTTGCTTTGTTGATTGCTAATTTTTTATTTACATTTTTTTCACACAAAATTACAGAAAAAGAAAAGATTTCTGCACTCTGCCTGACAAATCTAGCTCCTATTAGAAGAGAAAAGAGAGCTTGAGTAGCACAAACACATTACAGAGTGGTCTGAAGACAAAAGACCTGATAATGCACCTGTGGCACATCTATTTATTTGCACATATATTCTCAGCTGGTCACTCCTAAAGACGTTCACAAAGCGCTGAATCAAGTGCAGCATTAAGTGTAGCTTTTGACAGGGAACCAATTGTTTTTGGTATCAGTGATGTTAAATCTAGCACACATCTGAAGATGCCATTACAAACAAGCACAAATGAGATTTGTGAAGATTACCTTCGAATAATTTTTCTTTTGGTATTATTCTTTCAGAAGATAATACAGTAGCACACAAGGCGTACTGTATGGACCACTCGTATGAGACTTTTATGGTGTTTTTGGTCCTTTTGGAGCTTGGCAGTATACAGAAGAAAGAAATTAATATTTTTTGATAAGGACATGAAGGTGAGTAAATGATGACAACATTTCCAGTTTTGGTGAGCAATTCCTTTATATATGCAGTGCAATGAGATAATCAATACATTTCTCTCTTATCTTTATCCATTACTTTTGAGATTTGTCCTTGGACTACAAAGTGTTACAATTCTTCATCCGTCTCACCATGCCTCCCAGTAGGTATTGACAATTGTCTTGGGCATTTATGAGTTACAGGATGAGGTATTCAAATCAAACTATATCCCTTTATTGTAACTCAACCATATACACAAGTGCAACAGTGGGTGAAAGTCTTGGGTGCAGTTCCAAGCAACATAGCAGTATGACAATTACAATAAACATCTGATTTACACATAACACAATTTACACATCTTGTTACACAACACCATATACACCTAATAATATATATTATAAAGTATACACAAAATGAGAAGACTGTACATGATAAAAATACACTTTTTATCATGTACAGTCCCCCCCCCCAATTGCTTGTGGGAAGAAGCTGCCATGAAGTTGGCTGGAGCGAGTCCTGATGCTGCGATACCGCCTGTCTGATGGTAGCAGTGAGAACAGCCCATGGCTCGGGTGGCTGGAGTCTCTGATGATCCTCCGAGCTTTTTTCACACACCGCCTGGTATAGATGTCCTGGAGGGAGGGTGTCACGATTCCCTGTTGTCTGCCCTGTGTTTCTCACTTGTCATCTGTCCCGGACTACACTTCCCATAATTCCCTGCCCTCATCACTGCCAGCTTCATTGTTTTCACCTGTGTTTAAACCCTGTTGTTTTATCAATCGTTGTCAGTTGTTAAATGTAATGTATGTTCTTGACTCTGTTCCTTAATGGATCCAGCAGTTTGCCTAGCAGCCTACAGAATTCTCTTCCTCAGGCAAGAGGACCGTCCACTGGAGGATCACGTTCGTGAGTTTCTTGAGCTGGCAAATGTAGCGGACTACCCA
This sequence comes from Xyrauchen texanus, assembly GCF_025860055.1. NCBI lineage: Eukaryota > Metazoa > Chordata > Actinopteri > Cypriniformes > Catostomidae > Xyrauchen > Xyrauchen texanus. The sequence goes on from NC_068297.1 coordinate 7,022,570, forward strand.
GAATATTCCTTGGTGGTGTTCTTCAGGACAAGTCTCAATAGTTCGCTAAGGGAGCTGTTGCCACCGGCGACTCCTCGCTGGACACTCCTCGACTTCGTTCACTGTGGGTGTAGAGGAAGAGGGCTTTACCTCTCCTCCCACAGTGGTCACCCCCCAGCCTTCCATGGCTCGTCCCTCCACGCCTGCCACGGCCAACGAGCCAACGCCCACTCCTGCCACGGCCAACGAGTTGGAAATCGCGTCCGTCCAAGAGCCAGCGTTGCCAGCCTCGTCCATCCCAGATTCAGCGTGCTCACCCTCGTCCGCCCGGAGGAGGAGGAGAAGAGGAAAGACTTCTGCTCTCCAGCCTCTGCCTTCCATGGCTCCGTCCTCAAAACCTTCCTTCGACCGTCAGCGAGCCAGCGCCTGTAGCCTTGACCGTCCCAGAGCCAGCGCCTGTAGCCTCGACCGTACCAGAGTCAGCGCCCGTAGCCTTGACCTTCCCAGAGCCAGCGCCTGTAGCCTCTCACAGCCTCCCACACTTTGCAGTGCTGTTGCCATACCAGGCAGTGATGAAGTGAGTCAGGATGCTCTCTACAGTGCTGGGGCCATGTTGGGATGATGTGGTTCATTCTAATTTTTATCCCTTTTTACCTGTTGAATTGATTACACAATGCTTTGTGGGGGGCACAATTAGTATTATCTATAATTATCCTTCTCACCAGGTTTCTCTATGTGAAAAGAACTGGCTGTGTACAAAACTGGTGTATTACTTAATTAAACAGTATTTAAAGGCATCATGCAGTCCTGATGCAAAGGCTGTATCACGTTGATTATAAATATACTTGCAATTCATTCGTTACCATGGAGTATTGTTTAAAATAGTTCATTCATATTAAAATAGACTATTTTCATCCATCTGTCCAACCAACCACTAACTTGTTGGAACGGAGCAGCTGTTTGAACTAATATTCAGCAGGAAGTCAGGTTTCCCACCTGTCTTTTCTCAAGAAAACTCCAGGACTAAGCAACTTCCTTCACGGACAGTAAAGCAGAAAAAGTCTCCTCATTGTGTGAAAATCAATTTAGAATCTGCTTCAGAAGATACTCCATTTGATAAGGAGAATGCAGTTTCCTTGAACTTAAAGAGATGTAGTGTTATACACTAGCACAACTGCCAAAAAAATAGAGAGACATCTTGTCAATGCTGAAGTCAGAGCAACAAACCAGACACACATCGACATGTCTTCAATGAGAGGAGACTGTGTGAGAGAAGAATGAGTGACATATGCCAGAACTACTCCTCTAAATGAAACCCCTTGCAGTGTTTTGTACGACTTGCTTTTAACAAAAGAAATCTAAGACATGAAGGCTTTGCCGACTTCAAAGGAAACAGTACATCCCTTAGGGTCTATGCACTATAAAAAACATGATGGTGAGGAAGTTTTCATCCCGCAAGGTCCAGTAGATTGCTTCTGCAATGGCCAACATCAGCTTCTTGCAGTGTGAATACCATAGATTTGTGAGTATCTGGAAGTTCAGAGGTCAATTTTATAATGATTCAACAATGTCATTGTTGTGAACAGAAGGCAGTGAAGGCAGACGAGGAGACTGGATCTAAGCGCAAGCTTACTTTATTTAACAAAATCAAACAAACACAAAGGAAAACCCTCAATAGGGAAATAACCACACCACTGGGAAAACGGGCAGGGAAAACACACCGGGCTAACAACGTTCAACGAAAGACAAGGACTGAAACAAAAACCAGGATATAAATACATGAACACAGGAACAAGGGACCAATGAACAGACAGAACTCCAACAAGATGACGAGGGAATAAACAGAGGCAAAGGGCAAGTTAACGAGGGACAGGTGAAAACAATGACAGAGAACACCAACGCTGACAAGGAGACTATGGAACAAAACAAGGGACAAAAGTGAAAACTATGGAATGAAAAAAGGGACAAAAAAGGTAAACAAAGGGGCAACGGTAAAACAAGACAAGGTATATGTAACAGTCATGAGGAAGTTTATCATGTAAGATCATTTTAAGGTTAGAATTTAACACGTTTTTGTAGCATCAATGAGTTTAAAGATATTAAATCGTATTTGACTACTGAATTTCTCAATGCATGTTTCTGTTCATATTATGCTCAATAAATCAGTGCACAATATTCAAAAGAAAAGAAAGAAATTATTTATTTTCCAATTTTTGGACTCTTTTGGACCATTGGCATTTATTGCAAGGTGTATATATACAGTGTGTATATATATAAAACTTAATTTTGATCTGGGGGCCTCTAGTTTAGTTGACACAGAACAAGCCTACTATTTAAAATATATTTTAATATTTATTTGCTAACAGCTTAGAACAAATATTTAATATTACAAATTGACTCGTGGCCTGTATTTGTTTAGACAAATAGTCCTAATCCAGCTCCAAATCCATTGGTTGAGCCAGAAGTTAACATGTACTTTCATTACAATATTTTGAAAGCGTAACAAAGCCTTAGTTTTTGCAAGCTGCAGGAAATTGACCTACGAATGGTTAACTTCATATTGTCGCTTTGCACTTTAAACTGGAATAGGAGAAAGTGTTTTAACATCTTACTTGCGTCTCTGTGTCTTTTAAAAGATAATCAGTTCTATTTAGTCAGTTATTCAGTGAGCAGGAGGAGAGAACCGGCTTGACGATATAAACAATACTTTAATAAGGAACTTAAACAAAACTTCTTCCGCAAATGAAGATGTATATTTAACGTTTAAGGAAATTTAGCAAACTTATCCAGATGAAAGACGTAACATATAATGATATGACTGCATTTAGGGACAAAGAGCATGCATTGCTTATGGTCAGTGCCATTGGCCAAAGTCTAAATACCATGCATCTCAGAGCATTGCTAATCCCCAGTCTCAGCATTGGATTTCACACAGAGTGAATGACTCGCATGATATTAAGGAGGAGATTCAGGGCTTTAGCTGGAGGGAGAATCTGTGAGAACTCATGGGAAATGACTCATTATCATTTTAATATAGGCTTACAGTTTCAGCTGTAAATATCTGTATAGACAGACAGCAAGAGATACATCCATTCCTGATTATATCCTTCTAGCTCTCTGCTCACTATTTATCAGCCCTTCCAAAGAATATCTCTACACTTAAGTCAAAATTTTGCCAGATGTTACATTTGGGTTTAAAGATTTCTGTAAGCCTTTCCTGAGAAAGGACCTCATATAACAATAATTCAATAAATAATGTTGAAATATTTATACATAGTTATCTTTAAATATTAAATAGATATATATATTATGGCAGAAGCATTACTCATTGATAAGACAATACAAAAGGCTTTAGAATACAATGTATTGTTTACTACCATATTATTGATCATAAGTCAATCATTGGCATATAGTTCACATCAATCCATTACGCAATTGAATTTGTCTATCAGTTCGCGATTTATTAAGGACTTTATTAAGGGCTTGATAAGGACCGTCGATGTACAGCTGCATCAGACATGCTTGTGTAGTGTCTCGGGTGCATTGCATCATAAACATAAAATTTTTAGGTCACTGTGTCAAGTTAAATATAATTTAATACTTAGAACACATCTTGAGATCTCTTAGTTCAAATTTGTGCTCCATCAAGTGTTTTGAACGCAAGAACGTAACGCATGTTTGTGTTTTGTTGTCTGCCGGATGTTGTTTTCTTCACTGTATAAACTGTGCATTGCCCATACAGCTGAAGTTTCACTTACTGCCCTCTGGAGTAAACAGGTGGTACTACAAGCTTGTATTTCTCATAGGAAGGGATCTTCCTTATTACGGTCCGAGGTTATTGTGATGAATTGCATACATTTTTTTACTGTGTTATTTTTTATAAAATTAATTGCACGGAATTAACACGTTAAATCGACATCCCTAATAAATATACATAATATATACATAATAAATATTATTTAATATGGCTAAATCAAAATGACTAAATTATGTTACAGTAACAAAAGTAATTTTTATTGGTCAGATCAGGTAGAAATATCTTGTTAAGGTCACAACTGCACATTTTTACTTACATTGTATTCCAATTTTCTGAGGTTCCAAAAAAGCTTTGTGTGAAGACCAAAACTAAAGTTTATAAACTATTGTAGGTTGAAACATCATGAGAGTGAATGAATAACACCTCATATTTATTTTTGGGTGAACTATTCCTTTAGTAAATATCATAAATGTGGGACAAAATATGTTTCTGAGTGGAAAAAAAGCAGTGCCAAAGCTGTTAAATCTCATTTGCATCTAATTCAAACATGTGAGGGTGCAAGTTTCACCTTCCGATTATCCGATTGTCATTTACATCAAACCTGGCGCTACTATATATACTATATTTTTGGGGGGTAAACTGTCCTTTTTATTTCCTTCCAGAGGTTCAGACCTGAAGGTCATGCATATCTGTTGTTTTTTCATAACTTTCATGGATAAACGTCAATTATTTTCCAAGGCATCATAGCAGTATTTGAGGATAGAACTCTCTCTGAGGTCCCTGAGGAAAAGCAGATTACACTGGGTCATAAACTTTAGCAGCCATATCTCTTTAGCAGAGTCAACCTAAAGCCTTTTTTTGTTGTTTTTACTAACCTTCAAATTGCTATTTGTACCTTGTACTGGCTGACTGGCCACATTATTATATACCCCCCTGCAAGTTTAATTACGCCTTCCTAAATGAGCATAGCATAAAAAACACTACTTTCCCCCCAATTAATTTCACATATATTAGAATAGTCCTCCCAGATGCATACTTGCTCGTTTATGAGCAATATCCAGCATATTTCATTGTTGTGAGAAAAACACAAGAGTGTGAAAAAGTATAATGGTGATATGGCAATACAGACTGGAAATAAAATGGAATGGTGCAGAATGCTTTTTATTAAGCAAAGCAATAGCTGAAAAGTTCTCAACTTGCCACATTTTGAGAGTAAGACCACCAGGGAGAACTTCTGTAAAAAAATATTTTTAACAAAACGTATACAATGTAAAACTTATGGGGTTACAAGGGGAATTGCTGGGGTTAAATTTAGGACAAATTATTGTTGGAAGTCTGACTTAATATTTCTATTTTACTGCAAATTTTTGAATAAGAAGTTGGAAATTCAAACTTTCCAAATTGAATGTAATGCAGCATTAGTGACGACATTGAGCAGCACATTTTTCTAATGATCTATTAAACGTAATAAAATAATGCTTGTTAATGTTAAGCAGCAATGTTCAGCCATGCAACTCTGTGTGATAACTGAAGCTGATAGGTTCTTTGAGCTTGTTCACTGTCCGCTGTGTGAGAGCGGATGAGCGAGGAAGTCGGTTTCGGTTAGTGAATGGTTCCCTCCACAACTTCGTCAGCTCATCATGCACCATTGGGTAAAAAGGAAGTGAGCTGCGCAATAAACCCAGGAACCAATTATCTAGCCACGAGGAATGAGGGGAGGACACAGGGTTCCAATCCAGCCCCACAATAGTGGCGGCCCGGGCAAGCATAGCAGACAGCTCGACGTCGGCCTCAGACTGGGCTGGCATACCCGAAGGCATTAGCCCAGTCAAGTCCTCAGCGTCGTAGTCCGCCAAGATGCTCTCCGATGCAGGGGTGAAACTCTCATCTGGCTCAGGGGTCACAAAGAGACAACAGACTGGCTGTAAGGTGAGCCGAACTCATCTCGGGATCGGACGGGGCAGAAGAGCTTGCCGGGGGAATGGGTGGTCCACAGGGATTTACCGTTGAGCCGTTAAATTCCCACAATTGCCTCAATGTATATAGGGCCGTGCCGGCCCTATACCCGTGGGTAGAAAGCCTGACGCGGGGGGGGGTGGCAAGAGTGGCTTTCCCCCGGAAGATGGAAAGCTGTGACCGCAACTTTGCCATGTTCATGTTCTCGCAGTGAGAACATGAACCATCCACAAATGCTGCCTCGGTGTGATCTCTGCCCAGACATGTGAGGCAGTGACCGTGGCTGTCAGAAGCGGAGAAGTAACGACCGCATCCAGAAATGACAAATACGGAAGGGCATCTTGAGAAAGATGCGTCTTTAAAAAGACGTTCAATGTCAATGTACTTACTTAAAAAAAAATATATACTCTTTTTAGAGGGCTGTTGATGCGCCCAGGTGCGTAGTTTGCACTGGCATGCAGAAGAAGAGAAAAGTAGCTGAAATGTGCCATATCTCCAACAGCATATGCTCTTTAGAGGTGAGTGGAACAGCAGTGGGTTTTACTCAGCTCGCTGAAACAAAACTACTAATGAAAAATCTGTCTGAACAGATGGACGCTTCCCTCTCTTTATACCCGTATGTCCGGGGGAGGGGCGTGCAAATTCTGTTCGCCAATTCTCATTGGCCTTTTCTTAAAGATAAGAGGTAAACAAGGCTTTCAAGAGAGACCCCTAGTGTCACTACATCGACAAAACGTTGAGTGAGTGACAGAGGGGGAACTTTTAGTAACATTACTGACTGGCACTTAAGTCCTTAGAGAGCTTCTTTAAGTGGCCATCTTGTGTGTGCTGTACTATTTACACTCCCTAGCATAAACAACAGCATCCACAGCCTGTCCAGTGTGTATCCACTTAAGTGCTGGACCCACAAGCACAAGACTGATAAAAGACCACTAATCTCCTGCTCCCTGATGTGTCTGGACTCTGCCTACATCTGTCTCTCCACTGCGGCCCCTGGGAGTTAATTACATTTTGACAAGCCTTATGCTTTGCTTTAAAAATAAGGTTAACTTAATTATAGTCAGAAAAGTCACCATCAAATCCCACCTAGAATCCCAAAGAGCAGTTATATTCTCCTGTTAGGATGTGACTAGGTGCTTCACTTCATGAGATGGGAGAGGCTGTCTAGGTGTCTCCAGAAACATGGTCCATTGAGGATTCTCCTTCAGTCATCAGAGCTCCTCCGTTCTACCCCCTCTTAAAAAATCAAAATGTCAGCTCTTGTCTTATCTTTCAAATTGTTACCCCGCAATGAGAGACAGCAGCACTCATGATGACAGGAAACCGGGACAGGAAAATCTGCTTCTTTTACCCTCAGTGGAGTTACGTTTTTTAGGATAGAACCCCTACCAACTCCCCAAAGTAAACCAAGGGTTAATTTTCATAAAATCCAGTTCTGTTTTTTGTTTTTAATCTCAGCAATTGGGGATGCTCTGGAATATATGGAATATAATGGCTCACAAAATGCAACTTGGTCTATGGGATTTGTAATGTCTAAAAAAACTGTAATGCATTTTCAGTCATTACAGAGCATCCTCTAAGACTCAATTAGATTTATAGACATCCTGATGCAACCAAACCTTAAAATATTTTAATGGGAGGGATAGAAAGAGCTGGAGAGAGGACTAGAAAAATAACCTGAATTGAGGACAATATATTTAAATTAGAAAACATTTATAGAAAAACATATTTGCATTTATTGGAATATATCTTCCAATAAATGCAAATAAAGGCCAAAGTATACTTTTATTTGTCCACTTGTTGCTACGTCTCATGCACAGTGACACCAATTCCGTGAAGTATTCCTTAATTCTAAATAGATCTCAACAGTCTGGTTCCGGAAGTAAAAATCCCTTTTCCAAAGTTGATCTTAACTATAACAACCTTAAAATGAATTTACCTTTAACTATAACTTATAATCTTTAAACACAGACCTATACCACGAAGTTGTTAGTCGATGGTATATACTTCTGTTGAAGCCATCAGTCCATGTTATATACTATATAATAGTAAGAGTAATAACTGAATTTCTGGTGAAGAACTTCACAATCTGTGATGCTGATAGGGGAAATTCCACCAATCAAAGAATCGAAGTTAACAAACTTTGGCAAACAAGCTATTTTTCTATGATTATAATGAACAACTTTAAAACTATTTTTTATATTTTTCCTTCATTTTTTATTTGATTTCGTCATTTGCAATGCTTCATGGGATTGTAGTTCATTCCTTCACGAAAGACGTTAGGAACATAGTCTTTTGGTCCAGTTCTCAAATACTTTTCTTTTTCATGGCTTAGAACTCTTTTATTAATGATTTTATTAAAAAAAATTAATGGGGGAAACAATGGGGAAAATACGGCAACCAAGACAGCTGTAAAGGTGAGCAAGCACTGTTGCACTCTATAGGGAGGAGCTCTATAGGTACAGTATATGTAAACCCTCCATTTAGCTTCGATTTAAGAATAACATGTCATTTAAGAAATGTCCCTGTGGTTTTATGTGACTAGACAAAGCTACATCTATTATTAAACATTTCGTTAGGCCTTGTTATAGAGTCTGTGTATCTTTTCACTGCTGTATATGTATTACACAAGGAAAACAAATAATTGGTTAGAGTGCATTTCTGGCACTGTGGAGCAATTGTTGTTGAGTTATGTCTTCATTATCCCCACTGTCTTTGGTTATGCAACCAGATTCTGTCTGGACCTCTCTAACAATTATGGATTTGAATTGATGGGTTAGTGACTATGCTGTACAACAGCCTCATTGTTAATATGTTTAGTAATGCATATAACGACTTAAAGTGTATTTACTAGATACATTTTATTAGTTTCAGTGTTCCCTGGGAATTAAACCCATGACCTTGGAGTTACCAGCATCAATTCGATAGTTGAGCTACAATATCGTGTTGTGGACAGAATCTTTCTCGTTTGTTTGAGTTTTCAAGGTTTTCAAAACTTCATCTTACTTTTCAAGACAACAGCAAAGGTTATTTGTGAATAATGACTGTTGTGTGTTGTTAATTTCTGATGTTATGAAACCGGTCCATGATTTTGTTGTCAAGTATCCCATCCTATTCCATGTTTGGAAAGCTTCTTGAACTTTTTTGCACCATTACCTATGGGAATTTAACTTTGCATATGCCTGTAATTGATAGTGTATTTGTTGTAAGCTTTTGTGTTCCTCATTGTGCCTATTGGAATGTGTGGAATACTTCAGTAAATTCTTGACAAACACTCGATTGCAACTCTGATTCTGGGTGTTTGTTGGATTACATTGGTTTCTCTGATGGATAACCCTGTTTGCTGTCTGATCTCCAGCAATTCAACAATTCAGCTTTTTGACTGAGTTAACTCCAGCCTGGCTCCTGAAACTCTGTGGGGTTTAAGTTCCATACGTATGCTATGCCGAGGGCTGTTTGTTATTTTGTTGGGCAAAAATCTTTTGACCAAAAATAACACCATTCACATTTGCACATGAGCCCAGTTTGATGACAATAAGAGGTAATGAGGCCATGTTAACATACAAATCAACAATTGTTTTTGTATCTCGCTGTGATCTAATAAGCTTTTCATAATTTCACCAACATCTGGATCTCAAACCACTTACAGAAAGCATTAACATTGGTAGAACATGTGTCTGTACTCAAACATATGGCAGAAGAGGACATGTGCCCCATGTCAAAGTTAAAGTCAAAGTTTTAGTTCACCCAAAAATGAAAATAATATGATTATTTAATCACCCACATGCCGTTCCAAATCCATGTGACTTTCTTTCTACTGTGGATCACAAATAAAATGTTAGGCTTCAGTCGTTCACTTTCAATGCATCTTTTTTTCTTAAAAGATTCTTATCAATATACAAAGTTCTCACTTGAAAGTACAATGCAAACAGCGACTGTGTGAACGTAACCTTAGTAAACCACTGGAATTAACCAGAGAGGAAACTGACAATGGAAAGCCCTGTAAGTTTAAGTCATTATAAGTCACTCAGAATGAGTGTGTCTGCTAGGCAATTAAGTGATTAATTAATAATGAATGGGATGTCATGTGCATGCCCCCCCTGTCTTGCTCCACGCCACGGGCAGTCTGTCGAGATGGAGCGTACGGTCGGCAGTGAGCTCAGTGCTGATTGTAATGTGCTTCACGTTCCCCACTCACTCAAGCTCACAATCCAGCTGCTACAAAGATCAAAGGCTCCATTCCCTCTCGCAGGAGTGGAAAAATAGAGGTGAGATACATTTCAATGAATATTTCTCTTTAATCTGAGATACGTGGCCCTGCTCCTGTGTAGACAGAGCGACATAAATGAGGATCCCTCATGCTATTATGGTGAGAGTCTAATGGGCCAAGACACAAACCTGCTACCACAACTCTTTTGCCTCTTTTCCACCAACAGAGGGTTTTTGGTGGGGATGCCCAATTTGGAATCATTCTTCATATTTCCAATGCAGTAAAACATAAAAATACTTGCTCCGGTCAAGCGAATTGGCTCAAACCAGGAACCACTAACATCAAAGGGCCACCTCAATTAAAGTTTTCAAAATAACAACACAGTATGTCAATTCAGACATAGCTATATTAGAATGATAATCTCATTATAATCAAAAAAGCTATTTACATGGAAGCAATAGATGTGATGCGTTCAGTTGACAAACATCCCGTCGTATATTGTATTACAGAGTCACTTTATTTTCCTCACCAAAATTGATGATGGGGGGCATATTTTTCTCTTAAAGTTCCTGTGTATATACAGTACGTCAGACATATGAGATATTGTTCGAAAGCTTAGAATCTGAACTTTTCAGAGAATACCGTCATTTTTGCATTTATTTTAAACAAAATAAAAAAATAAGGCCTGAAAACATTTTCGTGCAAATTAGCGCCCCTAGAGGTAATGGGGTTGATATATTAATTTGAATATAAAAGACTTTCACTTGGCACTTAAATGGAAAATTCATATATCACATGAAAGCTCTCATTCTCAGGAACGTGACTGTTCAGTTTATTTTGTAGAACCTAATACCACAGTTTGAAATATTTTCAAAAGAATCACAAATTTAAATATGACTTCTGTGAATCATCAAATTCATAGGTCTCATTTATGCACAGATTATTGCTGCTGTAAGCCCCATATGGCTACAAACTTTATATCTGCTTTTACCTTAGGCAGTTTTTAATTAGCCCTTTTTTACTTGTTTGTGAGATTGCTTGGATGTTATATCTTAGATGTCCAGAACAAAATGTGCCTTCCAGCAGGAAAAGTTTGCTAAACAAATAATCATAAAAATATATTTTGACTATTGATGATCAAATGTAATATATCATCGCAAAGATGATGATATAAGCTAGATTGAGCTTTTAGTCCACTCAGAGGCAAATATATTCAATGAAACAATGAAGGTGGTGCATAAACTAAAAATTAGACTGAATTTCTATGAATAAGCAAATCTGTGAAGGCTAAAATGCATTAGAGCACCGCCTACATTTCTGATATTGTGATGAAATGTGATAGAGAAAAAACGTCCTTGGGCAAGACACTGAACCCCAAGTTGCTCCCAATGGCAGGCTAGCACCTTGCATGGCAGCTCTGCCGCCATTGGTGTATGAGTGTGTGTGTGTGAATGGGTGATTGGGACACAATGTAAAGCACTTTAGTAACCACTAATGTGCTATATAAGTGCAGACCATTTACCATCTAATGTAAAAAGTGGGAAATATATATAAGTAGTTGGTTATTATTGCAAAAGTAAACCCTTCAGAGTGAAACAAGTCCCCTCTGTGGTTTATTTTGCCATAATGACTGGCTGACTTTAGATTATCCCTTAATGGTCATATATTTAAATAATGAATGGCTGTTGCATCAAAAGCTGCTTGTAATGTCATAAAGATGTTGAATCAAATTACTCTGGATGTTAAAATGTTTATAATACTTGTAAGACTTATAAAAAAAGACTTTGATGTGGCACGTTTATTGTGGGTAGTAATGTAGTCAGTTATGTAATTTTTCAGTACTCAAGACAGTGGAAGCACACACCGATTCTAAGAGTGGTTTGCCAAACCCCAGGTTGAGCAACGGTAAAGAATACCAGTATACCAGGTGGAAAGGGGCTATTTGATGAAAAATTTAAAATTGGTTCCATTGGGTTAGTATGTGTGGCAAGCATTGACTTGGGGAACGCAGCTCGTCTGGTGCCTAATTCACCAACTGTGGATTTGTACACAGCAGTGATCCTTCTTTAATCCGTTTAAAACCAAATTAAGAACAGTATCATGAGTCAAATGGATTATGGAAATGGAATTCAAATCCCACTTGAACACCGTCAAATGTGCTCTGTGACTAATAAATATTTGTTGATAAGAGACTTGACCATTATGCTTGGGCATTGAAACGTATTTATTTTTGTCATTTTTTTCTTTTTTCAAACCCTTAAAGGTTCAGCCAAAAATCATCGCCATTATGGATTCCAAACCCATTACTTTCTTCTGTGGGACTAAAAAACAAGACAGTCAAATTTCTTTCGAGAAAGAAAACATTGTCAAATAATTTCTGTTGAAACAGAAAGTTGGGGTGGGACATAATGAGAGACTTTATGTCTTTATGTGAAAAATTTGGTCCGTTTTCCTAGACAGAAAGAATGTATATTTTAATTCCATACAGTATTTGCTAAAATTTATATTTGTCAACTTTTAAGAGTCCATTAGCAACAAAGATGGCCTCAAATGGACTAAAAGCCATAAACCCCAATTTTGATTTCACATGCCTTTAATAGCTGATACAAATATTTATTTGCTATGCTAACTAAGCATGATTATGTGTTAAGCTGCATTACTGTATTGCAATATTCTGTAGTGTACCATGGCCATGATGACCATTGTGTGAATAAATCTTTTAGATATTTTATCTATGATGGTATGCTCATGTGTATCTGGTTGAAAAAAATGAAGGAGCTTAAATGTATCAAGCTACTTTTAGCTTTTAGCTTGTGGTGTAAATAGCTACTTTCTCCAAAGTGTAGCTTTCAGCTTAAATGAACATTCCTGGTTTAATACAAGTTAAGCTCAATCAACCGCATTTGTGGTATAATATTGATTACCAGAAAAATTTGTTTCGACTTGCCCATAATTTTCTTTAAAAAATAGAAATAATCTGGATTGCAGTGAGGCACTTACAATAGAAGTCACTGGGAACCATTTTTTGAGCATTACAATACAAATTTTTTCAAACGTATAGCAACAAGACGTAAACAATATGTGTTTTAACACAATTTTAGTGTGATGACATCACTTACTAACCTTTTCTGTGCAAAGTTATAATCAATTTTACAACTTCGTTGCATTGGCAATGTAATGTCAACAAACCCTAAAACCTTGAAACGCCTGTAAAAATGATGATTTAAACAACTTTACAGCTCAAATAATACATGAGAGGGATTAATGTAAGTACTTTTCTAAAATAATCAGCTTCACATTTCTGCCTTTAAACCCTAAAAAAATATGGCCCCCACTTCCATTATAAGTGCCTCGCTTTTTTTTAAGAAAAGTAGGGATGTTGAAATAATTTTTTTGTGGTAATCAACATTATGCCACAAATCCTGTCGATTGAGCTTAATTTGTATTGAACCTGGAATATTTTCATGTCAAATAGTTGGTAGCTTAGCTAGCTACTTTTTTGGAGTAGCTTGCTCAACACTGCTTATATTCGAAGCTCTGCTTTCTCAAGTCTAAACACAGAAGGCAGAGTTATGATTTTGCATGACAGCAGAATCACAGATTCAGGAAACCCTACGGACATCATCATGCTGTTTCTGGCCACACTGTGTCTCGCTTGCATGACCGTGCCTGCCCCAGCCCTCTTCTGTCAGTCCTCCGAGAGAGCGCTTGTTCCGGATTTGCTCAAGCATCACTCAGCGCTTTCACTGGTTGGTTCTTATAGAGCACGGCATGATGGGAGAAGATATATCATATATTCAGCCAGTCACGCTAATAGAATTTCTGCAGTACACACAGCTAGCACTACTGCACGGGCCACTGTGAACTGTGGCGCCAGTCTTATATAATGTTTGACTGGATTGGGCTGTGAATACCTTGTTGCCATGTGAATTAGTAGCATGTAGCTGCCAAAATAGCTGAAAGTACTAAAGCTGTAGAAAATCACAGCAGAAGTTAAATGACATATGTTTGGTTATGGAGGTTCATCTTGGTTTTGGCACAGCAAAGTCTCCCAGATCCTGCATTACGCAAGTAGTTTTGGAGGTTTGCTGTTTTTGCTAGTACTTTCGGCTTGTAATCAAAACAATGCTGGTTCGATCCACGCAAGAAGTTAGTTAAAAGCCATCACCATTTCGCACTCGAACCTGAAATAAGTATTATATATAAGTATTATATTAGCCAAGACATCTTGTATTTTGTCCGAAATATTTAAGCGTTGAAATGCTTAAAGGGATAGTTCACCAAAAATGGAAATTCTCATATCATTAATTCAACAAAAAATAAGATTTTTGGAAGAATATCTCAGCTCTGTACATCCATACAATGCAAGTGAATGGTGATCAGACCTTTGTAGCTCCAAAAATCACAAAGGAACATAAAAGTAATCCATAAGACCCCAATAGTTAAATCCATATCTTCAGAAGTGATAGGCCTGGGTGAGAAATAGAAGAATTTTCAAATCCTTTTTTGCTTCAACTGAAAAACTTAAGCTACATGGTTAATTACAAGTTAAACCCAATCAACAGCATTTGCAGCCCAAGGTTGATTGCCACAAAACATTATTTAGACTTTTAGGACAAAAAAAATAAATAAAATAAAAGTGAGGCACATACAATGGAAGAGAATAGGGCCAATTTTTGGAGTATTTAAATGCAGAAATGTGAAGCTAATAATTTCTATAAAAGCAATACCTGTACACCCTATCATCATAGATCCTCCCATGAGTGATCTACACACAGTCTGCCTTTTTTTTCCCTCGCTGGAGCAGATACAATGAGAAGAACAATGTCTCAGCTTTGTAAGCATCATAAATGTTCTGTTGTTGGCGGTAAAAATGAACATAAGAGTCTTCATGTACTTCAGAGCCACTGAAGACGCAGTGGACAAGTTTTGTTTTTGGAGGAAATGTGCCCCAAAACATACATAAATGTGTGTTTATTTGTGCAAATTATTTTAAACCGGACTGCATTGTGAATGAATATCAATATAAAGCAGGATTTAAAAAAAAAATTTGATTCTCAAGCAGGATCAGTACCATCTGTTCGTAAAATCGCCTTTCCGAATGTTCTTGTTAGCTGATTCCACGGCTAATGAAGCTAAAGTTACCACTGCCTCTGATTGTATTCACGGAGACCAGAGCTATGTTGTTATTTTTTAGCTTACTGTCTGTATAATTCCTAACTGTACCTTTATTATGCACAATACAGTAAGGTGATTATCTTTTTGAAAACTATGTATGCTTTCTGTGAACATAAGAGAGTTGTACAAAAAGTGGAATGTTTACTTGCAAAGGTCAGCACTTCTGCACAACCTATCAGTACCATGAGGGATGTTTGTTGCCAGACTGACTCACCACAGCTGTGTAGTGTCAACTAACCATTCAGAAACATCCTGGTTTATTTTTTCACTTGTGACTTCTGCCAGAGTCTCTCCTTCATCATTGTCTGACTCTGGTTCATACATATATGGCTGAACTCTGGTATTTACGCTGTCAGTCATATGGTATGTATGCTATAGTATATGTAGTATGCTATAGTGACCGTGTAGAGAGCGAGCCTCTTATTTTTTATAAACTTTTTTTGGCAGTTTCTGTGAAACTTGCTAAATAAACATTAGCTTGCAATACTATGTACATTTTGTAATTAAATATCAATAACCTTTTTTGCCCATTTTGTCGCCTGTGAAAAATCCTCCTGAAGTAATGTGAGGTAGAGAGCCTCAAAATGTTTTAAATGCACCACAATACATTTTTTTAAATCATGCTTGATTACAATGGTTCATCGGGTTTTGCAAAACAATTGCTGGAATCAATTCCAGCTTGAGTGCATGTTGTTATTGAATCCATAGTAATAATAATAATAATAATAATAATAATAATAATAAATAAATACATAAATAAAATAAATTTTGAGACTTCTGTAAATATTTCAATTAAATGTTTTCAATCAAAATGTTAAGCCAGTAAAACAAAACTGAATAAAAAAAGTGGTAATAAATAAAAAAAATGCAAAAAAGACCCCTTTGCTTTTTTCCAATATGTCAGAGCATAGTTACTGCTTTGGCATCCTTTATATAATGATTCTAATCCTATTTACATGCATACATAATGAGTGCAAGTGTCCTCAAGAAAAAGTCTACTTCTACAAATGATTTAGAACTTTATTGAAACCGAATTTCTTTGGTGCATGTTTCTTTCCCTTCAAGCTATTAAAGTGCCTGAGTTATGGCTTATTTTAGGAGTTTCGGTTGAATACTTTTCTAGATTTAAGTCTGACGAAGCCAGCAACCATTTTAGGTTGGACGCTGATATTTAATTTATATGTCCTGATGATGTTTAGTGTGGTGAATCCATTCCCAGAGCTTGCCAAGGAACCCTACTTGAAAATATGAGTTAGGGCATCAGCAGAAAGATAAGGAGAGAAGTGTATGTGTGTGTCTGTGTGTGTGTGTGTGTGTAGAGAGAGAGAGAGAGAGAGAGAGAGAGATAGAGACTAGAAACATTGACACGTCTGCTCATGTGACAAAGAGTGTTTAGCACTAATTGCATGTACTGAGAATTGAACAAACATATATAATAAACTTGCTTAGTTGTATATGATTTTTAAAAAGTTAGTTTTGTTTTTTGAGAAACTTTTAGGGATAGATTTGCAATGTTCACTGGAGGCTCTTGTCCTGGTGTTTGCTTGCCCAAGATCACAACAAAGCGATAGTTTGAGAGCCCACTGCTTTGTTTTCCTTTTGTAGTCAGCTCACAAAATCTCTTTTTCCACCCCTCCCCTCTCTCTCTCTGTGCTGTGGGATGGCATTTTCTTGATTAGTGATTAATGGTCTCTCTAATACATTGTGTTAAGTTTGAATGCAGGTCTTCAGGTTTTAATGGAACATGACATTGTTTGGTCTCAGAACCTGTAGAATAAAATACATTGCCAAAAACTGCGGTTACATTAAGGCACGTACTGTACAATGGAAGGGATTTTCAAATGCTGCCGATTGAGCTTCATTTGGATTGAACCCGGACTATTCCTTTTATGGTAAGCACATCTCATTCTGAGCATATATTTGGCAGAAACTCGCTCTGAATATGTGAAGACAATGGCTACTGTTTTCAACCGGTGAATTAATTACTCAAGATGCAATGCATCCCACTTGTAGTGGCAGAAAACAAGGTCCAGCTAGAGTGGCAATGTCTTCATGATAGTGGAATTTACAATTACATTACACTTTACATGAATACCCAAAACACACAGAAGTCTTTATACTGATCAGAACTCATCATTGGAGTAATTATGACTGCACATTCCTCCATATGCAGGAAGTAGGAAGTTAGCTGTAAGGAGAACTAGAGAAATATTCTGTTCTTGCACGCTCATTTCTCAGTTCGAATGTCAACCTTGCCAATCAGCTGTGCCTCATCTTTTAATTACAATTCTGTGGTCGTTTGGCAGGAGGTTAATGAAAAGATTCTACATTTTAAATGAACAACCACTTCTAAATTGTCTGACATGCTTCGATAAATTATTCAAAGATCATTTTTTACCTCCAGGGCAGTTTTATAGAAAACTGCAATTAAGAACGAGCTAGAGTGGTGCATGAGTTTAGGATGTAGGGACAGGAGTTAAGTGTGCAATGTTATTTTTCATCCTTTACATTGTTTTTTGTCAGATCGTACTATATAAGCTAGTTGAGATCTAGGATATACATCTTAGGTTACTATTAACGTTGACATTGTGTAACATTCAGTTATGTAAACATTTACATAACAAATGGATATTGTACCATACAAACCCACACAAGCCCTAATATTGCATTATATATATATATATATATATATATATATATATATATATATATATATATATATTGGAAGATAGAATGTTTGCATTCTGTCTTGATTAGCATGAGTGGGAATTTGTGGAGTGTTCATTTTGGTACAATAAGCCATCTTTTTTTAATGGTCAATGACATGATGTTTATTTTTTGTGCCGATCTATTAAAAACACATTAACAATGCAATTTACACAATACAATTACTTAAATACACCTCTACTATGATAAACATATTTTCAATTTCTGAGCTAAAAGTCATTTTGATATTGTCAGAAAAAGTTGTTTAAAGTCAAAGTTTTCCAAGTACTGTAACATTCAGAGACTGTAAAATAAATAAGTGCATAAAGAAAAATATAATAATTAAATGTCTCGTTAAAAGCTGAAATTCTTGAAAAATTAGGTAGCACTATACAATAATGTTCCATTCTTTAACATTTGTTCAGGGGTTCTCCATGGGGTCATTCAAAGGCTGCCAGAGGGGGCTGAGAGCAAATTAGCTTTAAGAAGTCATAATAATCAAATCTATCATCAAGTTCTCTTTGCATTATAATTGAAGTATATCAATTTGTTCTCAATTATATGGGTTGGCATGCATTTGTACCGTGGTTCATCTGATTCTGAAGTTTATGACGCATCTGAAGTATCTGGTTTAGCAGCGTCAAATAAACATGTGGAGGCACAACCTCTGCTAATGCACCTGAATGGCTCTGTAGATGGATATGGATTAATGGACAGAGAAGGGTGAGGCAAAGAAGGTGCGTTTATACTCACAGACCGGGAATGAAGTGTGTGTTTGTGTGTGTGTGTGCGTTTTAAAAATGTATTAATATGTTACAATAAAATTGAAATAAGATTAATAAATGCTGTTCATTGTTAGGTCATGTTAACTAATGTTGTTAACTAATGTTAACAAAAAACCTTATTGTAGAAATATTTGCACAAGTAGTTTGGGAAAGTATTTTATTATCATTTAAAAAATAAACAGTGGAACAATCTTGTCTCATTAAACATGATTAATATTTGAAAAAACATTTGTCCAACAAATCAAAGTCAACTGGTGTAACCAATATGCAGGTAGCCATTCTGTTGGGTCAACAGAAAACTTTTTTGAAATTATGTTTTGAAACAATCATTTGTTACAATCAAGGAAAGTTTGCTAATACCTTTTACTTGATGGTTACATATATTACACACACACAAACACATACACACACACACACACACACACACACACACACACACACACACACACACACACACACACACACACACACACACACACACACACACACACACACACACACACACACATGTTGGTCTACCTATCATTATGAGGACTTTCCATAGACATAATGATTTTTATACTGTACAAACAATAGATTATATCCTCTAAACCTAAACCTCACAAAAAATTTTCTGCATTTTTACATTTTCAATAAAACATCGTTTTTTAAGGCTATTTAAATTATGAGGACACTATAAATATCCCCATAAACCACATTTATAGCATAATACCCTTGTACTTAACAGTTTGTAACCTAAAGAATTGTCCTTGTAGACCACATAAACATGCCCACACATACACATTAATAATATTTGTAATCTTATATATTCTGTAGATAATCCTAAATGTTTTAAAAATGTATGAAACCAGCATATATACAAAGATTGCATTTGTTGTTTTTATCTAATTTTTTGAAATATTACTAATTGTTATCACCTTGGACTGCCTGATTTTAATTCCAAAAACATGTCTCAGTCATAGCCAAAATGGTGTGCTTCAGGCTCTAGAAAATGAAACCTTCAATGGTGATGCTCAACAGAAACATGCTTCTCCGAAGTACCATAGGTGCTTCGTTTATATCTTGACTCTATGTGCATTGAGTATGTGTTTGCACAGCATGCTGAAAACATGAACACAACTGAAATGTAAATGCTGCAGTGCAGCACCTTGCACACTATGAAAACATAACAAGCAGATCATCAGGAGATGTTATAGGCTTTGTGGACGGCCCCTGGCTAGTATTCCAAACTTGCAAAATAAACTCCTAAATGGTATATGCAGAAGATAGCTGTTCTCAGAAAATTTCACACCGTTTCAGATGTGGGACATGCTTTTATAAGTTACACCAGCTGTATGTGACTGACACAGAAAGCAACATGCTCACTGTGGACTGATGATATGGGTACTGTCACAGTCAAAAATATCCTCAGTACTCTGTGTACCCATTTACTCTGGAACTGGGATTTGCAATGTCCAGGTGTATAGACTATAACTTCATAAGGATGATTCTTTTTTGAGGGTATTTTAACTGCTCGGAATCTAATCATTCATATTTTAAAACTATTTGAAATATTTTTAATTTCCATGATCTGATCAGCTTTTTCATACTATGATCTTATGTAATGTTAAACGCTAGTTTTCCCCAAAAATTTAATTATGTAATAATTTACTTATAACATATATATGACATAATTTTTTAATAGATTAATTACAGTATAATTAACTGTAAGCCTTTCTACTCACTGCAGGAGTTTTCCTTGTTTATTCTGGTGTTTATATCGTGCCAAACGTGTGTGTGAATGCAGCGCTGCAACAGTTGGCTGATTAAAACACAAATAATACCCAGACTTTGTTATTATTATTCTTGGGGATTTTAACAAAGCACAGCTCACCCGTATACTGCCCAAATGCAAACAGCACATTACATGCCCAAGCAGAGACAGAAATATACTGTATCACTGCTACACAACAATAAAGGATGCATATCGCTCTGTCCCTAGAGCAGCTTTTGGACTCTCTGATCACTGTCTGGTTCATCTTCTTCCAACCTACAGACAGAAACAAAAATCTGCTAAGCCTGTAGTGAGGACTGAAAAAGATGGACCAATGAAGCAGCGCTGTACAAGCCTGCTTTGACTGCACTGATTGGTGTGTTTTTGACTGACCTGGACGAGCTCACATATACTGTGACATCATATATCAGTTTCTGTTAGGAGATATGCATTCCTACTAGGACTTATTTAATGTTCAACAATGACAAACCATGGTTTACTTCATCAAGCCAAAGAGGATGTTTACAGAACTGGGGAT
The DNA here is from genome assembly GCF_025860055.1 of Xyrauchen texanus. NCBI lineage: Eukaryota > Metazoa > Chordata > Actinopteri > Cypriniformes > Catostomidae > Xyrauchen > Xyrauchen texanus. The sequence goes on from NC_068297.1 coordinate 7,043,432, forward strand.
AAAGTCTTATAAAATCAGGCGAGGAACACACTGAACAAGGAAATCAGAATGGCTAAATAAAGACAATCTGAGAAGCTGAAAAACAAGTTTTCAGCTAACAACATCTGTGGTCATGAAATCATTTGAGAGGCTGGTTTTGGCCCATCTGAAGAACATCGCTGGACCTTTTCTAGATCCCTTTTAATTTGCTTATCGAGCAAACATGTCAGTGGAGGATGCAGTCAACATGGGATTGCATCATATCCTGCAACATCTGGACAGATCAGGGACATATGCAAGGACAAAAAAACAAAACAAATTCTCTCTAACGAGAGACTTTTTTTATTTCAGATAGGAATTGTAATAAAAATAGCCTATGATAGAAGGAACAGAGTCTTACAGGAGTGAGACTGAAAATTTTGTGCAGATTACCACCTGCAGGCTTTTGCGGTCGCGAGAGGGACAAAATATTACATATTTTCTCTCTGGACCTGGTCTAAAAAATCCATCCCGCACAGACCTCTACTTTATAATTCAGGTCCAAAACTTCATGAACACCCGCAGTGCGTTTTTGGGTTGCTAATGAGGAGGGAGAGGAAGATATTTGATAAGAGGGAGCCTGTGATACATTGACCGCATGGTCACTGCACACTGAGACAGCACCAGGCTTCTAAATGGGCACTAAAAACCTATACATTGCACAAAAATATCTCTTATTACCTCTGACTCTCTGGATTGCAGCAGCCACTTCTTGAGAGTATTGTTGCTTATGGCCAATGACAAAAATAAAAAAACACTACACATTTCTGGTGCTGTTTTGTGATTGGCTGGTCAGTCTATAGCCCACCCTCAGTGTCTGCAACACCTGCCCCCTATTGCTTTTAACCAATGCACACATTTTTTATTTCATTTTATTTAAAACGGTTTCAAATGTTTGATTGGGTGGACAAGACTCACGTTTGGGTGGGCTCAGCCCACCCCTGCCCATGCCTACATCCGGCCCCATATATATATATATATATATATATATATATATATATATATATATATATATATATATTATTCAATATTTGATTTTGTATTATTTTTGTTATTTAGTCTTGTTACTGTTTTGTATTGTTGTGCACTGAAAGCTCCTAAAACTAAGACGAAGTCCTTGTATGTGTAAGCATTCTTGACAATAAATCTGATTCTGATTCAATATAGTGGGGAAGCTAAAACGTCGAAACGTATATAATGTCGAAATTACAAGAAATAAAGTCACAATGGTAACTTTATATGTCACAATTGCGTGTTTATATTGCATATCTTGCAATTTTCAGAAATTAAGTCATAATTGTGAAATATAAAGTCATAATTTACATTTTGTAATTCGTGGTTCTGGCTTTCATAACTCATAACTCTTAAAAGAAGTCTAAACTCTTAAAAAGAAAGAGAAAATAGTGACACAATAAAAAAATAATAGACCTATTATAACCTATCCTATAAAACTAGAATTTTACTGAAAAGTTCATTCAAGAATCACCACACAATGTCTTTCTTGAAGTTTCTCCATTTACAGTAACTGCAAGATCTATATGTGTCATTCATCTTGTGATTATTATAGATTGGGACTGAAGATGCCTTGCCACTCTAACACCCCTAGCATATGTTTTGTGAGTCCCTTGCATGACTGTGGAGGTGTGGAGTTTCTAAGAGTTTCCAACAGGTTTCCCCATCGCTTTTGAATAAAACATCTTTGTTTGTGAATTACAAAAGCAGTCCACCTGCTGACTGAATGAAAGCTCTTGTTGAAAACAAAAATTCAACTGACGTAGACAACCATCACCCTGCAGTTTATTAAAATAAAATGTTTGAAAAACAACTGAATGACTTTCATTTGTGCAAACCCAGTAACCGTATGCTTTCATGAAATATGAATGCAGATACTGCACAAATGATAATGAAGTTAAAAGAAGCCTTTGTTATTTATGTGTAAATTAGATATATTATATATTTAGTAATTAAAGAGATAGTTCACTCATAAAATGAAAATTCTGTCATCATTTTCTCACCCTAATTTTGTTTCAAACCTGTATTACTGTATTTCCTCTATGGCAGGTGTGGGGAGCCTTTTTCCTATTAAGGGCCATTGCAATATTTACAAAATTATTCATGGGCCATAAAATAGCAATTTCTGATTGTGGGTTGAAATTAATGTACACATTCTGCTACGTGCTCACGCACAAAGAAATAGAAATAAAAAGTAATATTTTTGTTGCATTGCATATTGCATTGCTTTTATTTTAATCATTAATATTATTCTTTTTGGTGTGTCTTTAACTGTACGGTTTTGGTGAGCCTGTGCCCACTGCAGCCTCAGCTTTCTGTTCTTGATACTGTTCGGAGTACTGTGGTAAAGAAAGAACATCATTAACCATTCTTTATTAAAAACCAGAAAAAAAAAAAATATTTAATCAAGGCATTTTTTGGTTTCAAATAATTTATCGAATGCCTCGGCCCTTGTTAAAATGGTCTTGCAAGCTTTATATGGCCTTGAGGCCTTACAGTCCACACCCCTGCTCTATAAAACATAAAAGGAAACTCTAATTGCATATTTCTCTGTGAATGGACACTGAGGTTGTCATTCTGCTTTTGTCAACAACAAAAAAAGTCTTACAGGTTTGGAACAATATGAAAGTGAATTAATTATTTTCAATTTTACTCACAAAGCAAACTCTATTGTACAAGGACAATTGTTATTACAGGGGAAAAATACCACACGGGAAGCACAGCTTCCCTTAATATTTCATAAGAATGCAGCAATCAAAATCAAATCACTTTATTGTCACACAACCATATACACAAGTGCAACAGTGGTTGAAAGACTTGTGTGCAGTTTCGAGCAACACAGCAGTCATGACAGTGGCGAGACATATACCAATTACAATAAACAACATATTTACACAACACAATTTACATATCAAATGTACACATAATTACACAACACAATAATAATATACAATGTACAGTAAACAATACACACAATATAAAATACACATATAAATAGTATATAAAAAATATATATACAGTAGTTGTATTGTGAAGAGAATATAATTAGGACAGTCCAATGTAAGATGAATAAAGTGCAGTGCTGATGTATATTGATCATGAGAGATCAAGTGTTCATAAGTCTGATTGCTTGGGGGAAGATGCTGTCATGTAGTCAGCTGGTGCGGGTCCTGATGCTGCGATACCGCCTGCCTGATGATAGCAGTGAGAGCAGCCCATGGCTTGGGTGGCTGGAGTCTATGACGACCCTCCCAGCTTTTTTCACATACCGCCTGGTATATATGTCCTGGAGGGAGGGAAGCTCACCTCCGATGATGTGTCTGGCAGTTCGCACCACCCTTTGCAATGATGTTCGCACTGCTAATTTAAGTAACACAATCAGCTTTTTCTTCATGAATGTGTCCATAGAAGATAGTGAAAGCACGACTCATACAGCGCTACTGAAGCTGTTTCTGTGGGAGACTATGGCAGATACCTGTACAATATAAATCAATGCTGTAAAAGATCAATGTGCATTGGACGTGAGACTCATGTCATTTTAAGTTCCAACCTTGACAAGGTGCTTCTCCATGGGAGCTTCATGAGGGCTCTTTACATTGAATCTGCATTTGATTACCCATAGCACATTAGGCTTCCAATCAATGTATTTTTGTTCCAAGTGGAAGTCCGGCTTCTCTAATGATGATAGGCTGAGCTCTAAAATAGGTAATACATCACAACAAATGGACAATAATTGAAACAGTGATGCACGTTATTGGTAAAAAATGTAAAAAATATTGGTAAAAGCACCGTTGTTGAGTGCAGAGTGTTTGGCATTTCGGAGGTACATGCGCAGTTGTTTGCAGTCTGATGTAACACATTTAAGTGTTCATAATTGGATAAAACCTGTTTTGAGCTTAGTTATATTTTCTTAAAAAATTTCACTGTTTAAATTGTAGTTTAAGATGTAGTTTGACACCAGAAACTATAGTCTGCGCTTCCCCATTTTTGAAAGCATCCACTGCTTTTGAAGTCTCTTCAACTCATCCCAAACACTAAGACTATGGTACTTTTTAATGGTTCATGCAACACATACAGCATAGTGAAGAGACTAAAGCTATTCAACAACAGGAATCAAGAGCTTTTGTCAAGGAAACTCAGCTCACAGATAACATGGTTCAAAGATTACCCTGGAATAGATCTTCCTAAATCAGAAACTTTAAGGGAACATGCAAACGTCTCCCAGGGGATTTCGAAGAAGGAGAATTTTGCTGTGCCTGAAATTGTGTTCCTCTGTTCAGTCTATTTCTTACCAAAATAAGCCTTCAACACCAGTGATTTCCTTTGAAATCTCACCTCACTCTATTCGTTATTTGTTTGGGACACTATAAAATATAGATGACTCAGAGGTTTAAAACCCAGCATGAGACTCTCTGCAGACCCATTGTTTTTCAAGACAACAGCACTCCCTGCACACAGTATATGTCCTTGTTTATTAGAGACTCTGCGTCACCTAAGGAGAGCTGTCATCATTTTAAAATAGAGACAGAACCTTTTGGTACATTAATTTTTTAAAAGGCTGCTGCTTTTCCACCTCACCTTTCTACTGAGATCCATCCAGGCATTTGGCTCGAGTAAGACCAGCCTTGCACTGGAATTGGAGTCACAGCGGTGAGGAATTGGTGTATACCTACACCCTAAGGAGATCATTTCATCTGTAAACTAACCTCAATGGCTTCACCAGCTTGACCAAAATGTTGTTCTGTTCTGTAGTTGCCAAGAAATCAGATCTTGCAGTCATAGGAAAACAACACCAGGGCTTTTATTCTGATTCAGCACTATGGACAGTTCCCAGTGTACAGCTGCTATAGGCAAATGAGCAGCAGCTGTTGAAAGTGCTGAGGTTTTTCAAGGAGAATGCAAGATTTTTTGACTAGTGAGTGGTTATGTGTCTCAGATATGCAAAAAAGACTACATGGAAGAAAGGATTCTGATGTTGAAAAAGTAGCCTGTCCTTTTTGCATAGAGGGGAAGTCTATTTTGGTTCTAGCTGTTTTAGTTAATGGTTTGTTTTCAAAGGAATATCCTTTTGTGAAAGTTTCTTCAAATAAAAAAAAAGCTTGATTGAGCCCAGATCTGTAGATTTGATAACATCCATTCTTAATCAAGGGATGTTTCATTATCTGAGAATTATTCTGGTGGGGAAAATCTTACCATTTGCAGTGAATAGTATGATAAAGTTTGGGCTGATTATCAGTTTCTACTTCACATGCTATATCAGCAAATTTCTTTTTGTAACATCCACACTTTTAAAGTTTCAAACTACAGTATCTCACCTTCAACAAGCAAGAACCAACATACACTCAGTGACAACTTTGTGAGGTACACCTATACACCTACTTACTCATGTGATTATCTAATAAGCCAATTGTGTGACAGCAGTGCAATATATAAAATCAGGCAGATTGCATGATTGTTGGTGCCAGACGGGCTGTTTGAGTATTTCTGTAGCTGCTGATCCCCTGGAATTTTCACAAACAACAGTCTCTTGAGTTTACTTAGAATGATGGCAAAAACTAAAAACATCCAGTGAGCAGCAGTTCTGCAGACGGAAATGCCTTGTTGATGAGTGAGACCAACTGATAATGGCCAGGCTGAATGGAGCTGACATAAAGGCTATATTAACTCAGATAACCCCTCTGTACAATTGTAGTGAGCAGAATTGCATCTCGGAATGCACAACATGTCGAACATTGAGGCTGATGGGCTATAACAGTAGAAGACCACATCACGTTCAACTTAAATTGCTTAAATTCAACTGTCCACGAACAACAGAAAGCTGAGGCTGCATTGGGCCCACCATCTGTGTACCTCAGCAGAAATTGAGGTTCATCAGACCAGGCTATGTTTTCCCAGTCTTTAACTGTCCAGTTTTGGTGAGCCTGTGCTCACTGCAGCCTCAGCTTTCTGTTCTTGGCTGGTATATCACCCGGAGTACTGTGATAAAAAAGAACATCATTAACAATTCATTACAAACTGGAAAATAAATAAATAAATAATAATCTCTGCCACTTTTGCAAGACTGCTCCATCCAACAGCAAATTTCTAAAGTCCTTTATCTCGCAATGTTCATTTTTGTAGACTTGTACCAGCTCAGACAGGAGGCGTGCCACCAAGTGACTCAATCTTCATTAACGGCCTCCATATCTGCCTGCTGTTTATGCCCTTTTCTTTGCTTGATTCCCCATCCTCTTCCTCTTAAATACCTGCAGAGGTAAAGGCTAAGTGATTGGATAACTGATACCTCTTTTGCAATCACGACAGGCCATTTTCAGCATCAGACGCTCTCCCTAATCAGAGCTGGGTATTGTTCTCAGTTGTTCAGCAGGCTGGGGACAGTGATTGCTCTTTGATTTAGTCTGCAGCTGCAGTTGGATGCAGAATTACGCTGACTGACTCAATCCTTGCAGAAACTCAATAGTTCATGTATATTAAGCTTGATTTTCTTCTCATTTAGAATTTTTCAGACGTTTTCTTGCTTCTTTTCAATGCACATGTGCGTATGTGTTTATGGTCTGTTCTTAGACTATTTCTTGTATGCATGAAAGTAGATGGGAACATGTTAGTCTCTGCAGGCTACACAGGTTTTTAACAATCTGCCATGAAAAGCAAGGTCTGTTTTGCTTTAAAAGGACAGTTCACCCAGAAATGAAAACCCTGATATCATGTTACTCACTCATGTTGTTCCCGTATGACTTTCTATGATGTCATTTTTATATCACCAGAACTTGAATTTGAAAAAGCCTCTGAATTCATTATCTTGAAAAAAGACTGGGTGTAATTTGATGTTATTGAACATTTTTGCTGTTAATTTTAAATATTTTAAAATGTTTTGTGTGAATTCACCCCAGAAAATAAATAAAAATCAGGTTGTGAAATTCAAGTTTGAGATTTGGTGGATTTCAGGTTGTGAAATTCAGGTCTCAATATTCATGTTGTTGAATACATGTTGAAAAATTCAGATGGCAAAATTTGAGGATGACATCCGGGAATACAAGGAAGAGCAAATGAGCGTGAACTGTGACAACAACATTGTGAAAGAACAAAAAGGTATACTTTAGGGATACTTATAATGTTTCATTAATGTAATTTGAAGAGAATATCTAATAAATCATTAAATTGGATCCTTCACCTAACAGCAAGTTTAATCAAGAACCTAATTTCATAATCATATAGGCAAAAGAACATTTACCAGTGGAAACCAATAATCAAACTACCTAATTTTAACTGCAAGTCTGAAAAAAAAACAAAAAAAAAAACATTGTTGTCGAGAAGTATTAAATAATAAATCTAATAAATCTAAGAAAAAGATACCTGAGAAATGCAAACTTGTAGTACCACCTGTTTACTCCAGAGGGCAGTAAGTGAAATTTCAGCTGTATGAGCAACGCACAGTTTATACAGTGAAGAAAACACTTCACTGAGAAGAACAACGCAAACATGCATTACATTCTTACTTCAAAACACTTGAAGGAGTGCAAATGCGAACTAAGGGATCTCAAGATGTGTTTAGAGATTGAGTGTTAAACTATATTTAACTTGAAACAGTGAACTAAACATTTTATGTTTATGATGCAACGCACCCCAGACTCTACACAAGCATGTCTGACGTAGGTGTAGATTGACAGGCTCTTAGACAAGACCTCATAATAAATCTCAAACTGATTGATAAATTCAAATGTGTAATGGATTGCTGTGAACTGTGTGCCAATGATTGACTTATGATCAATAATATGGTAGTAAACAATACATTGTATTCTAAAGCCGCTTTTTGTATTGTCTTATCAATGATTAACTCTTCTGCTACAAGAATGTAATGCATTTTAATTATCTGAATATTTTTATTATATATATATATATATAATTTTTAAATATTTAAAGATAACTATGTATAATTATATATTGATATAAATATGTATAATCTTTATATATTTAATTATTGTTATATGAGGGGCTTTCTCATCAAATATTTGTATATACGATTAATTAATCGGGACACCATGTAATTAATTTGAATAAAATTTGTTATCGATTGACAGCCCTAAGATATATATATATATATATATATATATATATATATATATATATATATATATATATATATATATATATATATACTGTATATATTCTCTCTGCCTTTAGAGAACAACTGAGTGTGTTTAATCATTACCCTACATCCAAGGTAATATGAATCGGGTAGATATCTACGTCTTGTTGTTACTGTAAATAAGTTAAATAATACAGACCTATGGCTGACCGAAACAACAGCCACCTTTACCCAATTTGTTAGTGCGTTGCATGTCTTGGCTGTTTGATAATATTTATATATATTTATTATATTTCACCTTCTCTTGCACATATGTTCTTGTGTTGAAAGAAAATATAGTGAATTTTGAATGTACAACACACAGTTAGTTAGCATGCCATCTCATTTTTTTAATATTTGCATCAGAATTCTGGATAGTCTAACCTCATATGTAGATTTGAAGACTACTGATGATTTGTCGGTGTCTTATTTATTCTGTTTATTTTCATGCAGACCACGTTACCTTTATGATAATACAATCCATCTGTATACTTTAGAGAAGTGTTCTGTAATATGTGCATTTGCATTATACCCCATCAAAAGTGATAAATATATATATATTTTTGTGTGTGTGTGAAAGTAAAAACTTCATCACTGGAAACATGTCAGGTCAGTATATGTTAGAATAAAGTGCCTCCAAAAACTGTGAGTGTAAATATAAAATGGGAGAGTCCAAACAGAATTTGCTTCTTGTGAGAACATCCAAAACCAGCCTTCTCATCTGAACTTGGATTTGCTCAGCAGTTAAAACCCTTGACAGCTTGTAAAATGAGTTCAGAGGATTTTACTTCCAGCATTAAAGCAATTCTGAAGTGAACAAGGGCTAAGTGTCTTGGCTGTTGGCAGATGTGAGTGGTTAAAGGACAATACTGGATGGAGGCACATCTTCCACAGAGGCAGGTTTGACAAATGTCGTTGATAGGGGACAGAGTGTCAAAATGACATATGTACCTACACACAAATCTCACGGTTGAAGTAAAGAGTGATAATGCACTTGTCTATAGTTGGCAATATACACAAAGGTGTGTTATTTTAATTAATAGGTGTTTTAGCGTGTTGTATTTTTCAATTAAAAGCTCTAATTGAAGCCGAAGACAGTTTCACCTTTGACCAATATTTTGCAAGTTTATGTAAAAAAAAACATACCTACAAAAACTAATACGATCACTCTAGAGTCTCAAATATGATATACGTTATGATATGATACATAACATTAACCCGAAAGGTCAGAGAGTAAATAGTAAATGGCAGAGGCTATTTACACTAAGCACAACAAAAAGCATCTTATTTGCACCAAGTGCAAATAGTGTTAGTTGCCATTTGCTCTCCTAATTAATTGGCTGTGCGTGCACACACGCAATCGTGCTATTTGGCCCTACATCAGCACTGCTGTGATTCGGTTGTAGGTAATTATAGCAGTGGTGATGTAGGGCCATATAGCACGATTGTGTGTGTGTGATATTGCTTATACACAACAGTTCAATGAACAAGTCAATTTAAAAAAATTAGGAAAAACCAAGTATTCATAAAAACACATTTGTTCATGGGACAACTTTCTTACACGATGGATCAGAATCTGCCGTTGCTGGTCTCATGCCTACGACCGAATCACAGCAGTGCTGATGTAGGGCCATATCGCACTCTTGCTCGTGTGATATTGCTTAAATAATAATCTTTATCATGAAAGAATGTATTGCTGTCTTATTCCAAGCCTTTGTTCTCTGAGGCACTTCACTGAATATATACCTAGAAATAATAAAATGTACTCAATATCAATAATTTTTGTCATTAATGTAAACATTTATTTGTGTTCCTTTGCTTAGAAAGATAACTGACACCAAAAAGGCATGTTTTGTTTTATAAAATCAGTCTATAAAGTTCTGTTCCTTAGGGCATTTGTACACCAAAGGGATCCAGATTAATAGAAGTGGCCTGTCTCTGCTAAATAGTCTCTGGAATAGCTCATTAGGAATCCATTGTTTCGATTCAAAATGTTAACAATTCACGTTTGATGTGCTCAGCACACCAACCTTTTTTAGACCATAAACATTTTGGTTCCACCCAAATGTTACATTATAAACCTGAAGTGACATTATTCAGATAGTGACAGGTAAAAAAAAAATATATTAGAATTTGTGTTTATGTTTTGAACTGTATTGAAGTAAGGTCAAGCTTAAAAACTCATCCCAGTCACATGAAATTAAGATGTTAAATCAGTACTTTTCAAAATGATATTTTCAACCATAAATATAAAGAATGTATTCATTTCATACAATCTGTGTGGTCTCTGTCCTACACCACATGGGAAACGGCGGCCATTGTGACCAATTCACGCACAACCCTATCACATTTTTTCACTATCAACCTTTGAAAGTGTTAAACTATTTACTACATTTATGAATATATGAATATTCAATATATTTTACTTTACAAATACTATCCATTTACTTGAATGAAACATGGTGTTATAAATATGAGTGCAAGTAGCCTAGTGGTTGGAGAAGTGTGATGGGGTTGAGATGAGAGTAACAATATTGGGTAATTAAAATGGTAACATTATTAAACATCTATGTATTGTTTACTGGACACAGAATGCCATGTTAAGGATTAGCACAAACAAAGTTGTGGTTTTAGTAAAAAAAATCTTTTTTGAAAACATTTGAACAAAAATAATGAGACCACAGACACACAATTTGCCTATTTATATCTTCATCACATAAAAATGAGAAAACTGTCATGAATTTTAAATTGGAATTCATTAAATAGTTATGAGTGACACATAGGTAGATGTTTATTTTATAACCAGTATTGTGTTTTATCAATGGTTTATTCAAACCATTTCCATTATGTCCGTGACGGGGTTGAGAACAAAAAGTTTCCAAAGCAGAATTATTTTTGAAAATAATAAAAGGGCTTTGATGCTTGAGGTGGTAAAATATGATTGGTTGAAGGTTTAATATGTGTCTAATTTTGTATTCAGACAATGAATCAAATTAAGTAAAAAAATAGAAATAAATAAATCAAGGTAAAATTGAAGGACAGAACCTTGTTTGTAGCCACTTGGTTGGAAATTTTGGTTCTAATCCATAGACAATCATACATTTTTAAGTACTTTTTGGGGCCTTTTTTATAGTGGCAAATTCTCAGGGCCAGCAAAGCCTTCTCTGCTGGCCTTACATGGCTAATAAATACAACATTACATTTTTAATCCTTTCATTCTCATTCACCTGTTTGCCTATGCAATTTAACTTTATTTTGTATTAATTTGTTTTTATTTTTATCCCCTTTTCTCCCCAAGCAGATCACTGATTGGTCAGAGAGAATCGTCACTACTGGCATCACTGGATTTGCACCACAGGACATCAACACCATAGTTTTAAAGTTAGCAACATCAATGGCAGTATCATTTGTTCACGCAACTTTCGAATTGTAAAAAGAAATGGCTGTGCTCAAAACCACGCCATGGTCAATAAACGAGGTGCAGACATTCCTGTCGTTAGCGATGAACGAAACGACATGAAACAAAAAAGTCTTTCAGGAAGTGTCTCAGCCTGTTGGCCGCACAAGGCCACCACTGGACCTAACAACAGTGTAGGGAAAAGTTTTAAATAAAATAAATAAAAATTACTACAGAACCATCATGGACCAGATTGGTTCAAACAGAAGAAAGTGGAAGTAATTCGACCAAATGGACGCTATCTATGGCAATGGGAGGGAGAGTGCCCTGGACTTGGCCACGGCGTTATTGGGGTCCATGATGGAGGATGGTATGTTTTGTTACATTGACTCTATATACTGCTTGAAGGCTTCACTTTAGTTGACAAGCTACAGCTTGCTTATAAAACAACCAGGCCAATTTAACTGTTACACTTGTGTAAAATCACCATGCAACAACTGCTTTATGCAGCACAATTAGCTAGTAGCTAACAGCTAGCTAACAGTTATTGTTTATTTTCAGTAATGTTTGTTTCGTGTTTATAATGATGTCACGGCAGTACAGACAGCGCAATTATGACAATCAGCCTATAATCCCACCCACGTTGAGGAGGCACTAAACTGCAGTGGAAAAGCAAGCTCAGAAAAGTAAATCGAGTAAAATGTAGTCAAATCAAACCGTAACGTGCAGTGGAAAAGTGCCATTAGTAGGTCCTCGTGGTGGCGTGGTTACTCACCTCAGTCCGGGTGCCAGAGAACAAGTCTCAGTTGCCTCCACTTCTGGGACAGTCAATCCACGCATCTTATCATGTGGCTAATTGTGCATGACACCGCAGACCATGAGGACCATGAGGAAGTTACCCCATGTGACTCTACCCTCTCTAGCAACCGGGCCAATTTGGTAGCTTAGGATACCTAAGTAGCTGGAGTCACTCGTACACACTGGATTCGAACTCGTGTCTTTAGGGGTGTAGTCAGCGTCAATACTCGCTGAGCTACCCAGGCCCCCTCTGCCTATGTATTACAATTAATTAATCTACAATCGGATAGCAAAAAAAGAAATGTTTATCAAATCAGAATTTATTCCTTGATTTTTACAAGCAATTTGTGACAGCTGTTTCACAAATCGCATGCCCCGAAGCTGTGCTTGTTACCTGAAGCTGCGCGTGAGTCTGAGCGCCACCCTATGAAGCCTTCAACATTTCCACTGAATCCCTCGACAGTGCAATAAATGGGCATCTAATGTCAGATTGTCATTCAGTGTCCTTTCAAGATTTGGCTTTTGTTCATGGATGAGTTTTTAAAATGCCAATTGGTATTATTAGTTGGATGCAATGTAATGTATGATGTCCATAAGGTGTCTTAATCATTGTGAAACAATGTTTTCTTAATGGTATGGATCGCACTGAAGGCCTAGACTTAAAATGCATGGGCCACCACTGCACTTTTATATTGAATTTCTTCTGAGCGATGAAACAATCACATCATCATGCAGTCACATCACATCAGTATGAATTAATGATGGCTAGTTTTTTCCCTAATGATATCAAGCAGTTCATGCCTGCTTTAGCAAATCTTCAACAGTGTTCATCATCACTTAAAGACTCTATTGCAAAAGCAAAGAAATTTTAATGAATAATCTACAGTAAACTCGCCAAATTCAAATCCAACTGGACATCTCATTTGAGCTGTATATATGAAGAGGGACATTTCTCAATTTTGCAACTTGATTATGTCATCAATTCTTTTAGTAGATTTTTCTGGCTGCATTTTGCGGCCGTCTTGATTAAATGTCAGAATGGCACACACTGATTTAGCAAAGTGAAGCTGGGCACGCACATGTAACTGATTGGCTGCGCGAAAGTGGGTTATATTTGAGTGTGTGGGTGTTAAGATGGAATGTTCAAAGCTCCTCTAAGCACACTGCAAGCTTTCTAATATTTCAATAATTCATCTGCGTGCCAGCATCAAGCCAATTTTAAGAAATACACATCTCTCTCTTATGCATATTGATGTGCACACTCAAAAAGTACATGCATGTAATTGTATGTAAATGCACATAGGCACTCATATGTGCTTTGGTTTTTCTAACATGCTGGGAACTTTCCATTTACATCTGTTGTTTTTATACTGAAGTAATGATCATTTTCATTTAATTTATCAAGATAATTTAATTAAGCCTTTTTCATCACAGTGATTGTTGGCTACTCCCCACAATGTAGGTGATTTCAGGTTTTCCTATCCTTGAGAGGACATTTGCTCCTTACACTGTAGGATAAACCTGACACACACACACACATACAGATAATATGACAGCACATAACCACAGTGATGGTTTGAAAATACAACTCCTTATCATCTAGACTCTGGAAAGCTTCCTGCCATCTTTTACCACACTCTATAAAAGGAAACACAATTCCCTTTCCACCGAGTAAACAGCTTCCCGAACAGCGTGATCACCTGTAAGGTCAAGGACACTTGAAATGCATTTGCAGTATTCCAGACACAAACAAACAGATATGCCCACGGATATTCACTGTCTGCAACTGTCACCTCCATGGAAACAGTATTTATAAGGTTCAATAACTGTAAAATCTCAGGATTGCTGGTTAAATCTTTGGTCTCTCAAAGGAATTTTTATCCTGAACATTCCCGTTTACCCAAGGGCAGAGTCCTTAAGCCTTAGTTGCTCCAGAGGTGTTGTAACATCACGTGTCTTCCAAACAAACATACTTTTTTTGCCCCTTAAAGGCATACTTCCTCAAAATTGCCTTCAAATTAATAAGGTGCAACCTATGGTTAAATAATTTGTTTATTTACAATTGACAACTGTAAACAGATTGTGCACAATAATTTTCTTGTGTCCCTATTGATGCTCTGTCGAATTGTGGTCCTGCTTTGGGATTTTGCTGAATTACAGGTTTGAAATCTTTCTGTCCCACAACAAGCGAATTAATTCCTGCCTGAAAGGGTTTGGAGACTCCTTTATCCCCTCTCCCTATGGCTGCAGAGCCAGCAGGATATATATTCATCCAGGATAAAGCTGCCTGATTCGGCTCCCTTCAGGCCCAGTTTGTTTCAGAGAGGTGCCAGGATGCCACAAGGTCAAACAGACATGGAAAAACACCTACTGTAACCCCAAATTATGGATATGTTCATATTAATACAGTGCAAGGCACACGCCCACAGGGCCTCCCTTCAGGAATGGGAGACATTAAAGTCCCATTTTAATTCCATAATGTGACGTAATTCTGAGATAAACATAATATTCTAGATCAGAGGTTTCAAAATTTTGAAATCAAGGACCCCTAAATATAATGATCCTTTTGTGTGGGACATATTTGCATGTATAAAGACCCATTTACTGTACAGATTGATCCTACTTTGAATTTGCAGACTTAAGGTTGAAAATTCTACAGTTGAAATTTGTCTGTGCTTACCAAAATTCAAAGCACTGACCACAGTGTCAAAGCTGGTGTCATGATCCCCTGTTGTCTGCCCCGTGTCTCACTTGTCAGTTGTCATGCACAACACTTCCCATGATTCCCGGCCCTCATCACTGCCAGCCCTGTGTCATTGTGCTCACCTGATTGTCGTTTGTCATCATCATGTCTCCTGTGTATTTAAACCCTGCTGTTTCTCCATTTCCCTGTTGATCGTTGATGTTTGTGGATGTTGATGCTATGTCCTGTTAACCCTGTTCATCCTGTTCGTGGTCCCTTGATGTTTTCGTGCTTTTGTTTCAATTTTCCCATCGTGGATGTTTCGTTTGTTCCTGTCTGTAAAATACCACTGCAAGTAGGTCCTCGTCCCTCGTCTGCCTTCACCTACATTTGTTCCAGCTGGAATTGTTGTTGAATGGATGGGCACATGTAAGCTCCACTTTCTGGTGGAATTGTCCACAAAGTGGCGCCAAAAGCCAGTTGTAATTGTAAATGATGTAATATTGTCAACAGGAATGCATATTTTATTAATCATATGCCTTAACTCAAACCCCAACCATTAAACTAACTGTCAGTGAAGTAAATATGTCATTTTAGAGGAACAAGGAAACTCTGAATCACACTATTAGTAGTGCCACAGGAACTGGTAAACACATTTGAATTTATGCAAAAATGTCTGATGGGAGATGACACTTGTCAGTAACTCAGCAGAATGGGGTTGATGTCTGGATACCGAAATCCCAGCATCTATTTGTTTTAGATTTCATTTCTATTTGCATATTTATTCATCAGATTCACTCTCTGTATTTTTGTGAAGCTACTGTTTATTTGCTTATTACTATGTGTTGAAGTTCACATTATCCTTTCCACACTATTGGATATATGAGTTTACCATTTTAAATTCCAGTAAAAACTCTCCTGATATGAATCTGCTTGTGGTTAGGCTTTATCTCATCTTGCTGGCAATGGCTGAGGTTTAGGGGTGTCATTTAAAACTGTAGGATGATGGATCTCCGTTATGCTTCAATCTCAGACTCTAGTGAATCCCTCATCTATTGAGACACATGACACTTATGTCAATTTGATCTGATATATGGCAGCTGCTGCTTCATATTGCCTCTGGAAGTTCACTTTTCTATGCCTTCACAGACTACTTAAATAATTTTTTCATATATCTCTCTTGGTCTGTCTGTCTGTCTATCTATCTCTCCATCTAGCTAATCTGTCTGCATGTCTGTCTGTCTGCCTGTCCATTGATCTTGAGATTCCAATTGATAGCACAAGAGACAACTGGGAGTAAGACTTGTGTTGTGATATAAACATATTATAGCCTGCAATAAAGATGAATTTGATGAGATCTGAGAGCAATTTTATTCAAGAACATGTACTTAACTGCCACATTGACCTGTGCATTAAATTATACCACAAATTATACACTATTTCTGCATGTTATTACAGCCATAAGAACAAAGACAGGAGCAGGAGGCCATTTACATTTTTTAAATATTATAATGCATTCAAATACAGTTGCAGCTTTGGGACCATAACGCCCTTTCTCTGAGCAAGATGTGATACTATCACTGTCTAAGGGTGTCTACACATTAGAGAAAGCTCTGACGGAGCGTTTGATGGAAAGAAATGCATAAGGATGCCTAAACAATAGAGTTTATGCTGTGTCAGAGAATACTGTGAATCATCATTATTCTAGGACGTAGAGGAAAAATTTAAAGATTTGCAAAAGTGTTGTTCTGTCATGCTACCCCATATACATCCACCATATATCTGTGTAAATTTTGCTGTAATGTGGATTTTTTGACCAATGAGGATTTCAGACAGAAGGATTCATCTGTGCCTTTGGAAGTCTGCAGTTTTCCAACTTGATTTCAAACTGACATGACCTTTTCTACAGCATCAAAAGCAAGAGCGTTGACCTCAAACATGATGAAATAGCTGGATTTATTTTGAAATCAAGAGGTTATACAGCAAATTGGATTTCTGAGAGCACAACCGGATCCGCCTTTCTGAGATTCTCATTACAAATGTCGGAATGTGTTGCAGAAAAAGTTCTCATCATGTTCTCACTTTTACGTTGACATCATAGCGATGCATCAACTTTAATGAAATCAATAGGTTTCAACAGCATAAGCTCTAGTGTGTTGGTGGCCTTAAGGGGTCATACACAAAGAATATGTCTGCGTCCACCTGTGCTTTTTATTTAATTTTATTGTTAGTCTATGTTGACATGCCAAGTGGACATCTAATAGCTTAGATAGTTCACCCAAACATTAAAATTATCTCATATTTTTTTTATCTCATCCCTTATCTCAACAATAGATGTTAGGCAGAATATTAGGGACTGACAGCCTCAGTCACAATTCTATTTCATTTTAGATAATAAAAAAAAGAGCTGTCAGCATGTTAACTGTTGTGTGCACAGAAGAATGTCATATGTGTTTAGATCAACATGAGGGTGAGTAAATTATTACATAATTTTCATTTTTAGTTGAACTATCCCTTTTTAACATGCATTATATGTTTCATTCTGCAGCTTTGTGTCTAGCAATGTTTGAGCATATCATATCGCAAGAATGCAAAGGCAAAGTTAGAAAGCCACATACAACCAGGAATTTATAGCCTTTTCTAAGAATGGTGTGGAGGTGGAAAACATAGAAAAACACCAACAGATCTTCACACTGAGTGTCTTTCCAGATCTCTGAGCTGTGTAGAAAGACAGTTGTGGCCCCAATTACAATGTGGTTTGGGAGAAACCATAAGGGCCTGAATGTTCACATGGATGGACTATAGCTGAATTCCAATTACTGTTGCATTGCACCATAACAGCAACAACAACCCCGAAAGCCTCTGCTAAGGGCATCTATGACTGAGCTATTGAAAAATAAATCATTTCAGGACCTTCAGGGATCTTGAAAATCAAAGTTTTCTTGTGATGGACTGAAAGGTTAATCCCCATGCATGCAAGCAAAGATTGGAGCCGGGTTACAATCTCAGAGCCATTTTGAGTCGGATAAGACAAACAAATCATTAGTGATATGGACCAAACACTAACAGCTGTGTTTTTATCTTGTAATAGATTCATACCTGTGGTAGATACTGTGGCATACTTTACTGACATTTCTAAACTGATAGCATACCGACTCAAATCCTTACAAATGTTCCTTTGACATCAAAGGAGAAGCGGCCCAAAGGACATCTAGCGCTGAAAAATATCCACTCTCCCATGTTACAGGTAGTATTTGAAATCTCTCAGAGATCTTGAGGGTTACGGCATGATGAATAGTTGTATAAATTAAAAATATTATTTTCTAATTCAACAACAGAACATACCGAGTTCTCTAACAAATGATTTGCTTTCCCTCCATCTATCTCACAATAGATTTATCAATCCCTTATTAAAAAATTAACCATGATTTTACAACAGCAACTATTGAACTTTGGTATTTCTTGTAAAACCATAATAAACACAAAATGTACCATGGTTCTACAACAGTGGCCATATGTTAACCATTATATACTTAGTAAAACTAGAGTAACGGGAAAATAAAAATGTGGCAATAAAAAGTCTGCAAAAAAATAAATAAACAGAAAAATAAGAAAATTAACGATGGTTTTACTATAGTAAACCTATAAACCTGTAGTAACCATGACAGTAGTAACCTTTTTTGTTTAATTTTTTCGTAAGAACCATGGTTAAAAACCACTGACCATATACCATAAAGTAACCATGATGTTAGCCTTCAGAGCCTTCTACGGCTCCGCCTCCTGAGCGTTCTATGGTTCCGCCTCCTGAGCCTTCCATGACTCCGCCTTCCACGGCTCTGCCCCCAGAGTTCTCCATGGCTCCGCCTACCACGGCATTGTCTCCGGAACCCTCTGAAACTTTGGTTTGAATATGAATATCATGGAGGTTACAAGTTTATACATGGTGGATTTTGTTGTTATGGTTTTACTACAAATTCCACAGTTTTACTATAGCTACTGTAGTAAAACCATGGTACATTTTGTGGTTACTACAAATACTATATCATCATGATTATACTTAAAATAGCATAGTTCAACTGTGGTTACTGTAGTACCCTATGGAAATGAACCATGGTGTTATGGACAAAGGTATTGTGAGGGAACCCAAAATAATTTTGAGGGAACGCAATGTAAAGGAATGTAAAAGTCATTGCGAAATAACAGTGAACTATTGCGAGGTAGCGCAAAACTTATTTGAGGTAACACAAAACTTGTTGTGAAAAAATGCAAACTAGGACCTCATCAAACATACCACCCTACCCCACAAACCATCCTTAATTTGAACACTAGTTACAGTTCTGTCATACTCTTACTAGTCCTTCTTTTATATTTCCCCCTCTCTTTCTTTTATTCAACCTCATTTCTCTTTTTCCTAAAAAATAATATTAATTTTTAGCCCAACCTTTACACTGGCCGCATAGAGCTTGTTGGAAGAGGGCAGACTGAACAAAACCAATTTCCAAAAGCTTGATATTGACAAGGAAGCCCCACAGATGAATGGCTAAAAGTCATTCATTTAAATATTTCTGCAAAACAAAAATATTTCTAGTCAAGCATCTTCAATATTCTCCTCCAGCTTTAAAATAAAGGTGAAGCTCCCTTCTGTATGCGCATCAGGGCATCCCATATTAAGCAGGCTTCTGTCTCACATTAAACTCAATCAGAGTGGTGCTTGATCCAGGTTGCTGAACAAACACAGTACACAGATGGAGCCACATTCATCATATAACTAAAAGATGTATATAACCACATGGTCAAAAGCTGGAATTGCATCTGGGAAACTCTCCCCATCTCATAAGCCCTGTTTACACCTGGTATTAACATCTTCTTGGGTGATCCGCTAAATACATTTGTAAATAGGGTCCAAAACGTTTTGTGATCCAAAAATTTAAAGAATAGTTCTGCTGAAATTAAAAATCTGTCATTTGATACTTAACTCTATGCTGCCCAAAACTGCATGGCTTGCTTTCTTCAATGGAACAAAAAAACCAGTATAAAACCCACTGTATATGTCATCGATGTGACTCATGCACTATATTCCAAGTCTTCTGAAGTGATAAAATCACTTTGTGTGATGAACAGAACAAAAATTAAGTAATTTACTCTTAAATCAAATCATAATAACATCATAACATCAAAACTCATTGGTTCCCATCGCATCTTGTTACCAAACGTATGCCTTTTTTATTTTTTTACTTCATAAATACGATATGATTTCAGAGTGAATAATGAACATTTAAAACATTTTTAAAAAAGGATCATGTTTGGGTGAATCATTCTTTTAAACCACATTTATCGGTAGTTAGAAACGCATGTTACCACATTGCATTTGTAGACAGCAGCGATTTACCACTGATTTATCAACCATAAATTAAGCAGTTTAAATGTATTGATTACAGGAAGCTTTAAAATACAACCATTTGATTATAAACTTTGAAAAAGCATATATATATATATATATATATATATATATATATATATATATATATATATATACACACACACACACATGCACAAGACTGCAATAATCATGTTCGTAACAAGGACATTATTTTTCTCCAATTTTCAACAAAATTCCTATGACTTCATAAAAAAGGCAACTCTTACTGACAACGACAGTATTCACTCTTTTATTTATGAAACCACATTATTAATAAGTCTTTTACTTTTTACCTCTCCCTGTTTCTTTCTATCATCTTCAGATGGAAACACAATGAGGTGCCTACAATGGTAACAAAAAGATTTGAAAAGCATGTTCTCCACCCCAAAGCACCATTTCAGTTTTTTAGGGGTATATAAAAAACCTGTCTTTTTTGGGTGGTTTATGTATCCTCTTCTACACTGTAGGCTATTAATAGAGCTCAGAAACGGCAGCGATAAATGGGTCATGGTAAGACGGCAGCACATCCAATCACGTTCCTCTACAGCTCTAAAACCTTTGCTATTAGTTTAGGTTAATTAGGTAGGGTGATACCGGAGTAATGGTTTAACACCACTGCTTAAAGCAATTCTGTCAGGAATGCCGTCAGACAATATGCTTGACCAGAGAAAGAGATAGTGATGGGGAGTATGAGATTAAGGGTGAGACAAGATCCCAAAGATCAGAGGCCAAAACATTTAAAGCCAAGGTATTGCAAGGACAGCGTGTCATAAATAATCCATAGAGTAATCACAAATGTAAGGACTACATGTTATAAATAATCCCTAAAATAATCACAAATGCAAGGAATGTGGTTTATAAGTGATTCAAAAATAATCACAAAAGCATTGGTTCAGTCTGCCAACTGACAACCAACAAAATCTGGAGATCGCTGATTGGAGAATTTACACTTGGACTGGGTTTGTTTTTCTCTGAGAAAACAATAATAGGAAAATCACATAGAATGAATTGCACCTGGTTTTAATTTTTAAACAGTTTTTTGTCTTTGTCATAGTTTTAATCTTTTGACGAAAATGTCATTTAAAAATAGTCCATACTTCATGTCATTTTCATGTAGTGCGATGTCAAGTTATGCATTCAGACTAGCACATGCCTTGTTCAAGTTCACCTGTTCAAATTCTTAAATGTCTGTGCAGATGCAAGTTAAAATATTACACAAATGTTATGGATATAGTGATTAATTGCATGTATAAATATGAATTTTGGCTGGTAATTAAGCCAGTAATTAAAACAGTTTTTCTGCTGGTGTTCAGCTCTTTCTTTTTATGCAGCTCAAATTGGGAAATTGCCAACAGATGTAACAGTAGATTAGATTCATCAATTCTTTTTAGATGGTTTCTCATCTAAAAGCAGATTTTTCTTATTTTTTTTTCAAATAGTTATATTATTGTCATGATGCAATTTTTCCATGTCTTCTTCATTATCATTGACCAAAACAATTTATAAATAATAATAATTGCCAAGGAACATTTTCGGCAGTAATTTTGCTATTGAGATTGAAAACTGATTGTGATTGTGTGTATTTTTACACACTGTCTACGATGTTTTAGCATGTGATTCACTAAAGGAATCGTGCAAATCAGGTATCTATGCAAACATGCCCCAAAAAATTATTGTTGAACTCAATTCCAATCACAATTTACTTGTTTGGAGGCCAGTTGAGAGTACATGATGCAGTACACTGTCAGGTATAAGTACAATCAGATTTTAATGGGGTTTTAGGTACAGAAAAACTGAAGAGTACTTCAATAAAACAAGTAGGGACCGACTGTGATGTAATCGCCTGAAAGAATAGTGAGATCTTATGCAACGTATTTGATCCAAAACTGTTTAATATTAAACACATGCCTGGTTGGCATGTGTAATTGTAGCCAGCTGGGACGTGATAGCTGTGCAGTGTGTGTAAACCTCACTACCCTGGCCTCAAGAGGCGCACTAGTAATTGGCGCTAGGGGATGTAGACTTTAGCCTCAATGTTAGCATGTCCGACTCCCATGCCGGAGACTCTGGTTCAAATTCTGCTTGGAGTGAGTCAAGGAGGACGGGTTACGGTGGTGCTGTGACTTGAATGGGAGTGAGGTTTAGGGGTGAGTGTAACGGTAGCCAGCTGGTACGTGATAGCTGTGCAGTGTGTGTAAACGTCAATCCCCTGGCCTCAAGAGGGGCATTAGCGACTGACACGAGGGGCTGTAGATCTTCATTTGAGTGCCCGCCTCCCATGCCAGAGACCATGGTTCGATTCCCGCTCCAAGCGGGTCGAGAAGCCCGTTTACACATGACTACACAGTCACAGACTAAAGGCATCGATCAGCCATTCCTGTCCTGCTAGAGAATAAAAAGCACTGCATGGTAACAGTACTGATATTCATACTGCTCTGTATTGTAGAAACTATTTTGGTCTTTAAAAAGTTGTCTTTGTCTTACCTTGTTTTAACCAAGTACTAAAGTAATTTTCAATTTAATCTGTTTTGTATATGTATCAAATGACTCTGTTGACTGAGGTTTGTTACCACCAAATTAACGTAAGAACAGAGCCTGATTTCATGAAAATTGTGTCTGTGGCAAAAATTCTGCTAAATTATTTTACATGGCTGCTTATGTGTATTGAAATGTCTATGTGGCATTAAAGTGAGTAAAATGTTCTACCAAACAGATGAGGTTTCTAAATATTTTTTTTACATTTGGCTCTTGTGTCGACTTGTGCGTTCTCCAGGACTCATACCCACGTCCTTTACATCGCAAGTGCAACATTGTATCAGTTGGACTACAGCACAATTTGACCATTTTTGAACAAGCTTCTAAATGATTTTAAATAAATAAATAATAATAATAACAACAATAATAAATACATATTAATAATTAATAACTAAATAAATTAAAACAGAAAATGCTGTCATATTTTAATCACCTTCATGCCATCCCAGACTTGGATCACTTCTTTCCTTAGCAGAATACAAATGAACAAATTTCATTTAATCAAATT
Source organism: Xyrauchen texanus (assembly GCF_025860055.1). NCBI lineage: Eukaryota > Metazoa > Chordata > Actinopteri > Cypriniformes > Catostomidae > Xyrauchen > Xyrauchen texanus. The sequence goes on from NC_068297.1 coordinate 7,066,927, forward strand.
ACAAATTTGTAGCTCCAAAAATAATATAAAAGAAACATAGAAGTAATCCATATGACTCCAGTGTTTACATCCATATCTTTAAAAGTGATGTAACAGGTGTGGGTGAGAAATAGTGCAATATTTAAGTCCTTTTTTACTCTAAATATCCACTTTATCTTCCACTATCAGACGTGAAAATGAAATTAAACAGACACCACATGTGACTTTCAGATGTAAAAGTGAAAGTGGAGATTTAGATTCTGTTGATCTGTTTCTCACCCACACTATATTACTATATGCTATATTGCTTTTGAAGATATGGATGTAAACACTGAAGTCATATGGTTTACTTCTAAGTTTCCTTTATGTGATTTTTGGAGCTACAAATGTACATATACGTATTATAGTGCTTCTAAAGTTATGGACTAACCACTGGAGTCTGATAGATTTCTTATGTGCCCTGAGTGGGTTTTGAACCGGCATCAGCCGGCATGGGAGGTGGTCATGCTAACAAGGAGGCTAAATCCTCTAGTGTCAGACCCTAGTGTGCCTCTTGAGGCCAGGGAAGGGTTGCACCAGCTGTGCGTAAGGTCCCACTTAAGTTGAGACTTGAAGTTCACACTAAGTGATTAGTAACTGCTGGTTCGTTTGTAACTAAGTCAGTGCTTAAATTGGTTGAACCACCTGTTCTTAAGGCAAGACTAATAGGTCATAATCTCTCTGTAAAGTAATGCGTTTACTTATATTGTTCCAGTAAGAAGCCTTGAAATGTGAACACAGAAGTTGTACACAGAAATTTTACGGTTTATGTTCAAACATTGTATGCTCACGTAACTGTCAGCTGTAATAAATGATATCCCCCATTGAAATATGATACATAAGAAAACAAGATTTCATTAATGGTAAATAACAATATTCATTAACTGTATCTGAAATTAATAAAAGGTAATAAATAAATATATACTAACACAACAGGCTGGAATAATAGACATTTATTCATTTTAATTTCTTATATATTTTGTATATGTTGAAACTTAAAACTGGGTGTCATTCACAGGAAAGTGCACCATTAGAGCTGGTATCAGGTTGAAGAAATATGTTTTTTACATAATGTTTTCTCCCGTAAATGTAAACGAGTGTAAATGCCAACATCATCATATATGTCGAAAGGACTGAAGCCTGTCAACCAAAACATGAGCTCATTGATGTCATTAAATTAGTCTGCTTTTTTATTCCATCCGTTACTCCTGGTTGGAGGCTTCCGTAAATATGTAGGGTTACATTCTACCTAAGTTTAATGGTGTAACGCTCACATATTTAGTAGTGGGTAAATTGTGACTTAGTCCCCATTTACGCCACAAAGGGCTAAGTTGTAACTTATGTATAGCTGGTTTACACATGCAGCACAGCTATCACATATTAGCTCCTTTGTTCCAAAAGTCAGATTTCTTTGCTTCCATTGGAGCACAAATAAAGCTGAATAACACATAACTTATGGAGTCCATGGCATGTTGAGTGCATGCTGTCATCAAAGCAAAAGTGGGACATATCAAATATTGCAAGATTATGGTACTAAGTCTTGGACAATACAAATCAATGTACATTTTTCAATTCAACTTTACACTCACATACATTTTCTGATAATCTAGTTCTAATTGACAAGAAATTAAATTAAAGAAGAAGGACTTGCAATGCATCAGCCAAGAATTTGATTCGGTGTACTTGCTTACAGTAATATTATGGTTTAAAGTATTCTCACCATGTCCAGGCCCAGCTCCATGTAGGTGGAGTCGGATTGTTTCGTGCAAATCAGGAAATCTCAGCAACATAAGCAGTTCCTACAGTCTTTCATCTCCATCACCTCTGTGTAATAGGCAACACTTCAATAGACCTGCCTAGACTTTTTTGAAGCTCATATGTTGGACTCTAGATTGTTTTTGAGCAACAAAAAAAAAGATATTGGAAAATTTGCAGTCAATCCGTGTGGAATGCAGTTGCTTACCTCAAAGAGCAAAACACGAGTTATGTGATTCATGAGAGCAAACAAAAATAAATATTTCCATGGCAAACAGTTCAATGATTGGAGAAGTCAAGTTTCTTGAGGCTAATGCCAACTAGGTGAGTACCGCAATGATCATATAGGCTAGGGAATGGGTTGAGGTATTACTAATGCATAAGAATGGTTGCTTGGTTTGAAGGCAGGGTGGTAGTGGAGATGTTAGTGTGAACAGAAAACAGTGTTGGGTCAAGCTTGGATTGAGGGCTTTAGGTTGTGTACTGATTTGGTGTGCATAACGGGGTAAGCTGTTTTTCGTATGCAGGTCACATCGGCATGTGTTTCCTGTGGGTAATCAATGCAGAAGCCTGTTATGAACCGCCCAGCATTAAGTGTTGGCAGATTGATTGTTGCTGGAAATCAGAGATGACTGTGCTTGCACTTATCCTGAAGAATAAAATAACGTTTCTCATCACAATGGATAATCTCCCAGTTATCCTTTCCCCCTCAGAGCATTGCAGATTTTCGGCAGTGACAAGGAACAATCTACTGTGGCATAAAGAAGGCGGTAGAGGAGGACAGAAGGAGGGTAAGCAGAGGTATGAAAGAGAATGTATATTGCACTTTGACCATCTTATAGGTATAGTTCGTTAAAAATTGTTATTCTTTTATTTACCAATCCTAATGTTATTCCAAACATACATGGTTTTGTCTTCCATGGATCAAAATCGGAGATGTTAGGCCATGCCCACACTAATTAGTTTAAGTTTAACCCTTCTATGGTATTAAAAAAAGGCACCTTTCTTTGGTATTCATGTAATTTCTGACCGGAAGGTAACCCTTGTTTTTTGATGATAATACTGATACCCTTATGTAAAGGGATCAGTGGAAAGGAGGAGGCGAGAACCGGCTTGACGATATAAATAATAGTTTTAATGATAAACTTAAAAGACAACATCAACACACACATGACGGACATGTCCATTAACGATCTCTCTCTCCCGCACGATCCCCTGCAGTCGACCTTTAACCCTCATGGAGGCTTAATTAGCCTAATACGGGACCGGGTGTGTAGGATAACGACCTGGCCCCACCCTCTGCCCTGCCACACCTTATTTCTTCCCTGAAGAAAGAAAATATATTATAAAATAATGCATTTCTTTTGGGATTTTATACAATTTTGTTCTTATTTACAAGTACATTTCTAAATGTTACCATTAATTTTTATATACAAACAAGCACATTTTTGGAAAATTTGAAGTGTCAGTTTTTGCAGTTAATGTCATTATGCTTGCAATCAAACCAGACCACAACCAAGACACAGAATAAGCATTTTTCTACCAATAATTTATTTCAAACATAAAAATGCATAATAATGCCAAGAAAATGAACATCAAGAAACAGAAATGAACAGATTCGGATTGAACCCTTTCAAAGCAATTACAATTTCAAACTTTCTATAGTAAAAATGTTGTTTGCAAACGTGTGTGTGTGTGTTTTGTAATGAGGATGTTTTAGAGTTTCACCTTGTAATTTCTGTCAGGTTTTTTTTCTTTTTTATTTATTGATTGTATTGTACAGATAAAAAATTGCTCTGTTGGTCTTTCCCATTCATTTTCAATGGTCAGACAGTTTTGACCATGAATTCCAAAGGTGTCCAAAAAAATTTTTCAAGCCCAATTTTGTTTGTATGTTCTCCAAGCCTTGTACTGCTCAGATAAAGGAAACCATTTTTATTATATTATAAAAATGTATTTCGGTCAAAAATAATAGGAGAGTCAAACCTCCATTTTTTTCATTATGTGGTTATGGAGAGGGCTTTCGTAACTCTCAGTTTTTGGTCGAGGAAAACCCCTTTCTTGTGTGGATTAGAGTTGTAATTTTAGCATAATTATTGCAATTTCAAATGAATGACAGCTACTATTCAGTTTAATTGTAAGGAAAAATTAAAGTGAATGGTGACTGAGAGCCCTATGGTCTTATATGGTCTTACATACAGTATATGGAATATACTGTATGTAAATATTTTCTATGTCAAATAGATTCATATAGGTAGTACTAAATAAAACATAGGTAATACTTTACAATAAGGTTATATTCTTTAACATTAGTTGCATGTGGGATATCATTCATTACAACTAATGCATTAACATTAATGAATTAACAATGAACAATGATTTTATAAAGCATTTATTAATCTTAGTTGATGTCAATTCATCAAAATGCGATTGTTTATTGTTAGTTCATGTTAGTTAATAATGCATTAACTAATGTTAAAATATAGAACTTTAAATGTAAAACATGTATTAAATGCTGTAAAAGTATTACATATTATTAACGTAGTTCATGTTAACTATTGCATTAACTTATGTTAATGAATATAACCTCATTGTAAAGTGTTAACCAAAAATTTTAAAATAAAGAAATTGTTAATAAAATTATTCTATACATCTTTCAGATTCTATAAACAGAACTTTACTATAAATGTTTCATATTAAACATCATCATATGATAAACTACCAATCTGAATGACTCAATTGTTCTGTTTGTATTGATGTTGCTGGGTGTTCCAAATGATTAAATGACTTCAAGTGAAGTGAACTTCGACAAATATCCCCTGTTCAGTATGTTAAATAGTGTATAAACACACTCTGTTGTCCTCAGTGTGTGAACACTACATACTGAAGGGACCCTGTGAATCGGAACACAGCTTGAGTCTTTGTTGCAGGAGAAAGAAAAAACAAGAGAGAGAGAGGACATGTGAGAGACATTCTGAAGGTCTCGGCATGATCTGCCTCTGAAGCAGGTGGACGGGAGAGAGCCGTGTCCTCGCCGCTTCATACGTCGTTTAGGCTGACTGTCAGTCTGCTCAGCAGAACAGAAGACTAACTGTAATTGCGTTGTCTGGTAAATAAAGAACTGCATTCAATTTGTCAATGCAGAAGAAGGGAAAACAGTGTTAAGCATTGTACCTGATTGAGCTTAACCCTTGTAGAGTTAATTATCAGAGAATTAAAGAGATAGGGTCTCTTATATTGGACATTTATGGCAAACCTTTTGAATGAATACAATGACAGTTTGGTTACAGTTTAAGAGGCTGTTCAAACAGAACATAGTTGTGTTTTAAAAGCTAGATGTAGCACAACAAAAATGGAGACTTTCGAAAACGCTCTCCATTACCAAATACTTTGGAAAATGGATGAATATAGGAAACTGAAAACACAGTTTTAAAATGTTGATGGTTGCGTTACCTGCTACAAAAAAACATGATATATGAGCCTGCTTGTCTCTTTGTAAAGACAAAAAATAAAGACCCTTAGAGATTTTATTCCTCATATTTCTATTTATTTTTTATAAAAAAAAAATTGTTTAATGTGAAGAATATTCCACATACTGCACTGTACATTATGTGTTGTCAAGTGGAGTTCTGGCAAAGTCGTCTTTAGGACAAGCTACCCAAACTTCTGATTGAGTTAAATGTTTTTAGATGTGTAAGAGGAAGTTGCTGCAGTTTTCTTTAGTAGATGGTTTGATTCAAAGACTCATGTCACTTACATTTACAAGGGTCAGGCTGTGGATTGGTGGTGGTGGCGTAGTGGGCTAAGGCACACAACTGTTAATCAGAAGGTCACTAGTTCGATCCCCACAGCCACCACCATTGTGTTCTTGAGCAAGGCACTTAAATCCAGGTTGCTCTGGGGGGATTGTTCCTGTAATAAGTGCACTGTAAGTCGCTTTGGATAAAACGTCTGCTAAATGCATGAATGTAAATGTAATTATTACATTTTAATTTCAACCATGTGTTTATGTTGCAGTAGTAAATTTACCAATGAACTGGCATGTAACACGGTTTCATTTAATTGACAAAGGCAATTTGTACTCGTATTTGGAGCCTGGCAAGTGTTAATTATGTACCCTGGTGGCATGTATTCAAGTTGTCTTTCTCTGATTCAGATGCCAAATAAAAAATGGCAACACATGAGATGGTAATGTCCCTACAATCTTATCCATGCTGTTTTTTGGTCACCGAACAGAAATGTAATAGCTTACAATGAAATTTGTTGCAATAAACCTGGTCTCATTTCAGTTACTGAGGTTACATGGACACCAGCAAGCAGCTTATTGTGAGAAAGTGGGTTATTGCGAGAAAATAGTATTCCCGTTTACATGCACTGTATAAGCACCATACTCTTTACTCCCGTATACATGCGGCTCATTCAGTAAGCAGATTTTTCCGCAGCAACATAGTTGTCCCACAACACAGGGCATCCGAGGAAGACTTCACTATTTTACTCTGTTGATTCTCTTTATTTCCAAACATTCCATCCTTAACTTACTATCGTGACCTGCTGGTGAATTGCGATGCATTATTGGAGGTTTCCCTCTTACATAAAACTCCAGGATTCCCCCAAAGTATGAGCACATATATGCAGACGTTAGGGACAGTCGATATTTTACATTTGTGTGTATAAATGGTTATAGTATATAGCAGTGTTTCCCAACTAGTTTTATGACTAAAAAGCTCTATGGCACACCACTATCCCGCATAGGCTAACCATCATCAATATTTTTGTCCATCTTAGTATTGTGTTAAAAAATATAAAAAAATAACTAAATATTTGCTTCTTTTCTAATTTGTGGATTTGTTTTTGCAATGCCACAGCAAACTACAGGAATGCAAACTCATGAGGGGCGAAAAAGGTAAGACAATCACTGGTCCACGAAAATCTTTTCAGGGGATATTTTTTTTAAGAATAAGTTAAAAGCACCAATTCCAGCTATTTTAGTGATTAAAGTTTATTCAAATTTCATAGACTTCAATGTATTCTTCAATGTATTCTGCAGCGCTGACACGAGTCATGTGAAAGACCCTTAACGTGTATAAATAATAGTCACTTTTGCACATTGCTCTTCACAATCACAAAAGTGACCAATTATGGTTTCAAAACAACTAGTTTCGAAATTCACTTTTGGCAATCTTGGTCATTTCACATAGAAAAAAGCTCACACTTGCCCATACACCCAACAACACACTTTGCGTTGGCCACTGGAGGCAGTGTTTTAAACCAGACCAATTTAAGCTAAAGAAAAGTCAGGCTAACGTCATAGGATAGAGCCTAACATGTTAACACTGCGGAAAGAATTCAACAAGTGCAGTAGGAAAATCAAATATACTATAAATCAGTGTTTCCCAACCACTGCCACTGGGGACACAACCTCCAAATCACACTCTGCACTGATTATCCAAACATGATTACTTTTTGGTTTCAACGTGGGATGCTAACACGGGTCTCCCATGCTGCTGACAACACACACGTCAGATTGTGCCACAAGGGAAGGTAATCATGCTTGTGCTAATGCAAAAATGTCTGATTGGAGATGGCATGTATCAGTGAGTAGGCATAATGTGGCCGATCGTAGGGTAGTGGAACTCACGAAAAACTGCCGACTTCCTGTGTGATCATGTCTTCAAAAATGAACGTTTTCTACACAAAAGGAGATTTTAGGCTGTGATATTAGCCTTAGTAACCAGTCACTTTCAATATATGGAAAAAAGATTTAAATGAAAATCAATGATGACTGAAGCGATTCCAATTTACATCCCCATTTGTGTTTGTGTTTGTATCTCAGATTGTAAAAACAACCAAAAATCAATGAAAGTCTATTGGGGTAAAGCATTTCTGAGGGTTTAAAAGCAGAAATTTGCCACTCATATTTTTTATTTAAAGAGATAGTTCACACAAAAATGAAAAATTTCTCATCATTTACTCACATTCATGCCATCCCAGGTGTATATGAATTTCTTTCCTCACCAGAACACATTTGAAGAAAAATATCTCAGCTCAGTTGGGCCTTAAAATTGATCTGACTTTTGAAGCTCCAAACAGAACACACAGTCAGTATAAATGTCATATAAAAGTATAAGCAGTTATATGAATGTCTTCTAAAGTGATACAAAAAAGATAAATATTGAAGTACTTTTTAACTATAAACCATCGCTTCCAGTAAGCTTCACGAGAGTGCTGAGTTAACGTGGTCGCTGCGGAGGTTGGGGACATTGAACCGGAGTGGGCAATGTTCAAAGCTTCCATTGCCGTGGTTAATGAGCGAGTTAACGCTCGTGTGATGTATTCGCATTGCCATGTTACGGCCATGTTTAATCTCACGTTATCCTCTCGGTTGAGACAGAATAAGCACATAAATGCACAATTGTGAGTAAAGAAACAGATACAAATATAGATCTAAACTAAAACCAACTAAGCTTCTGTACAGTGTTCCTCCTCACTTGTAAAGAGCGCTACTCTTCTGGGCGTGTCTTACGTGCGTCAGTTCTCGCGTGACTGTTCTTTTTGGAGCTTTAATGTCGGATCACCATCCACTTGCATTTTAAGGACCTACTGAGACAAGATCATTTCTATTTTTCTTTAAATGTGTTCTGGGGAAGAAAGAAAGTCATCCGCACCTGGTATATCATGAGGGTGAGTAAATGATGAGAGAATTTTCATTTTTGGGTGAACTAACCCTTTAATTGTTACTGTCAAAACTTTGTGTAATTTGAGCTGTCAAGTTGTGTAAATTGTCGTATTAGTGGTGGAACAACAATTCTAAGTAAAAAAACGTTTGGTTACCGAAGTAGTTTCTGCATATCGTCGCTGTCTGATGAAAAGCACACATCTCCCCAATTTTTTTTTTTAAGAGAATGGGAAAACTCTTTTTCTCATTAACAGTCTTGAAAAATGAATCTAAAATAACATAATTAGTCACCTTTAGCACCATAAATACAATTCTATTGTTACACATCTGTTAGTGAACTGTTCGATGTTATCATGGGTTCCAATAGTGTATATTCAGTTACAGACTTGAGTTGGCAGGATATTGATTGCTAGAGAATTTATTTTTGAATACAATCTGAGCTTTCACGTACAATTTTAGATCGAAATCAGTTTTATGACTAGGGTTTCTTGTCTGGTTGTGGAGTGAACAGTTTGATTTAGAGACATTTTTTCCAGATTAGTTGTCAGAATTAGCTTTGACTCACAATTTAGCCAAGATGGAAATCTGGCAACTGTATATGGCTTTGGTTTTCAGGGAAACCACAGAGCCAACATGATGGCGACAGTCTCTTCAAGTACTCCGTACTTGACGTAGTGGATCTAATCCCATTCAGTTTCCATTCAGAATACCAAAACATCCACAACGTTACCAAAATTCAATATGGAGAGGATTCGATCCACTACGTCATCGAGCTACAGTCTGCAGCGTGGAGCCTCTCAATCTCGTCTTAAAAAACAAAGATCAAGTCATGCCAGCTTTAAATAGAATTAAAGCCTTTTCTATTGCCTCTGGACTCGAACTTCATTTATTTAAATGTGAAATAATTTGCTTATACAAAACTCCAGGAACCCATATTGACAGTATACTGATTAAAAATGATGTGAAATACCTAGGAATTCATATAACAAAGAATCTGATCAGCAGACAGCATTTACATTTTTTATCTCGATTCATTAAAACTAAAAGCATATTTAACAACTGTCTTTTCAAGAGATTTATCAATCAGTCTTTTTGTCCAAGTCAGATGGATTATACAGATTTGTGTATCCATCCTTATCTTTATATGTTGACAACAAAAATCTCAAAATAAATAAATAGAGTATTCCTTGTTGATGATATTAACAACACATTCAAAGTTAACTGGTTGAAAATGTGTTTACATGGCAATGACTCTTTATGGTATTATATTCCCAATAATATCTTTTAAAAAAATGGTGGCCTCTCTTTTCTAATTAAATGTAACTATTGTATAGGCAAATTACCTCTCAAACTGGCTCAAATTCACCAGCAAACCTTTGTTAGCTTGGAAGTTATTGTCACAACTAGACTATTTTTGTAATAATGGCAATATCAAGACTAAAAACAGGCCACCTCAGGAGTCGGGTGTGCTGCCATATTGGTGGCAGTGAAGGCCGTGGTCTCGACGGACCAGACACGGGTGGCAAAGGCTAGCTCTAGGGACGTGGAACCTCACTGGGAGGGAAGGAGCCGGAACTGGTGAGGGAGGTGGAGCGATACCAGTTGGATCTGGTGGGGCTTACTTCGACTCACAGTTTTGGCTCTGGATCCATACTCCTGGATAGGGGATGGACTCTATTCTTCTCTGTAGTTTCCCAAGGTGTGAGGCAACGGGCGGGTGTGGGGATACTCACGAGTCCCCGGCTGAGCGCTGCTACATTGGAGTTTACCCCGGTGGATGAGAGGGTTGCCTCCCTAAGCCTACAGGTTGGGGGGGGATATGACTGTTATCTGTGCATATGCACCGAACAGCAGTTCAGAGTATTCGGCCTTCTTGGAGACACTGAATGGAGTCCTGAATAGGGCCGCAGTGGAGAGCTGCGGCCTCAAGGTTTTAGGTGCCGCAAGGGGTGGTAACCCTCGAACACCGTGGTGGACACTGGTGGTCAGGGAAGCCGTCCAACTGAAGAAAGAGGCCTTCCAGGATTTGTTGTCCCGGCTGTCTCCAGAGTTAGTTGCAAGGTACCGACAGGCCCGAAGGGCTGCGGTCTCTGCTGTGAGGGAGGCAAAGCAGTTGGTGTGGGAAAAGTTCGGAGAAGCCATGGAGAAGGACTTTCGGTTCACACCAAATTGCTTCTGGAAAACCGTCCGCCACCTTAGGAGTGGGAAACGGGAAACCATCCAAGCTGTATACAGCAAAGATGGGATGCTGTTGACCTCAACCGAGGAGGTTATTGGGCGGTGGAAGGAACACTTTGAAGAACTCCTAAATCCCAACACGCTCGATGGGAGTACGCCCATCCGGTCTACATGTGTTTTGTGGATCTGGAGAAGGCGTATGACCGGGTCCCCCAGGAGAGACTGTGGGAGGTGCTGCGGGAGTACGGGGTGGGGGGAGTCCCTTCTTAGGGCGATCCAATCCCTGTACCTCCAAAGCGAGAGTTGTGCCCGGGTCCTCGGCAAGAACTCAACTTTGTTCCATGTGGGGGCTGGTCTCCGCCAGGGCTGCGCTTTGTCACCAATCCTGTTTGTGATATTCATGGACAGGATATCGAGGCGTATTCGGGGTGGGGAAGGTGTGTAGATCGGTGGGCTGGGGATCTCATTGCTGCTTTTTGCAGATGTAGTCGTCTTCATGTCATCATCGGCCCGCGACCTTCAGCTTTCACTGGATCGCTTGCCCCAAGTGAAGGAGTTCAAGTACCTCGGGGCCTTTTAACAAAGTTTTTTTCATCAAATTCAATTAATTGAGTAATTACTATTTTTCTAAAGTAAAATTAAGCAATAATTTAAATTTTAAAAATATAATTTGCTATTATGAAAACAAAAACAAAACTTTGGAATCTAATAAAATCAGTTAATTTTCTGATTTGTTTAGCAAACATTACATTCATAATCAAATGTTTTTTTAGAAAACATACCTAGAATTGCAGAATTTAATCAATCTTTGAGGGTAATAAATAATAGAAAAAAAAAGAAAACATATTTTCTTATGTGCTATGATGTGATCACTGATTTTGTTTTTGTTTGTTATTGATTTCTGTATTCCATGTGTCATTGAGTGAATTTATGCCGATGTACAGAATGTTCAAACTGCACAATGTTTACATGTTGTGTAAATGTGCATTGTTAATGTTTTGCCTTAAAAGCAAAAAAAATAAAATAATAAATAATTAAAAAAAGACCCCTTCAATCTCTTCACTACACTTGAGGTAAATTATTTGATGCTCCTCAAAAAATGAGGGCTGGACATACTCGGTTTTGATGGACACTTCTCTAGGCCAATGGAGATACTTGTTAAACAGATCGCCTGATTAAACATCTTTTCATTGTTTAATTCATTGCTCAATTCAAACTGTATGAAGAGGTAATGCGTTCAATTCTAAATTGCCAACAGTGGAGACACGTGGTTTTCATTGGACAAATTATACTGTTATCTCAGATTTGTTTAGTGTGGAGAAAATGTGCTTTAAATAACCCCAATGTATTAGGGAAAATTTTCTACAATGAGCTAGATTAAAATTCTGTCTGCGTGTGTGATTGTGTGTGTGTGTGTGTGTACTGGACTGGACTGCAGTGGGAACTACAGGCCTGTTAATGTATGGTAATTCTACAGCTGCTCACTAACAGAGGCACCAGTATTACCCAGCAATACCTATGAACTCCCAACATCATACCAGATGCATAATTAAGAGCAAAATAGCTACATTTACATATGCAGTAAACAGTAATTATGGTTCCCTTCTTAGTCACTTACACTCTTAATCATCTCACTCACCTCTGGTGAGCACCACGGTCTCTCTATCTGTTTTTCTTCTTTTAAAGGGGTAGTCCTCCCCAAATGAAACTTCTGTCATCATTTACTCACTCTTAAATAAGAGAGTCTTACGGGGTTGCAGTGACATGAAGGGTGAGTAAATGATGCCAGAATTTTCATTTTTGGGTGAACTATTCCTTTAAATACAAGCATTTGTGTGTTGGCTACAATTTCACTGGATCCCTTCATCTCTGACATTCCTATTTCCTTTCAAGAGCACACACTCTAAAACACACACACATACGCAAACTGAGCTCCATTAGTTTCACTAATGAGGGGCCCTCACACGGCCACCGTTATGGCCCATAATCGCCCCATCAATGTGTGGCAGTGAGAGGCAGAGATAATAAGCCAGTGACCACCGGGAGTGGGGGTCTCTTCATACCCTTCAGGCCTGAAAAGCAACACCCTGGGGTCAAAAAACCTTTTCACACGTCCCCTCCATTCCATTCATCCACTGCTTTAAAACTCCATCCATTCTCTCATGTTTGTAGTGTCTCAAGAGAGGAAGAATGTAGGAAAAGTGCAGCGACTGACATTTGCTTGTGAGTGAAGTATTTCCATATAGAGCACATTTGTTTTTTAAACACACAGTCTACACTGAGAGCGAGTGATGCAGAATGTGGCAAACTAGAATGCTTTTGACATTGTGTGCTTGCAGTTTAGATAGGTTTGTTAATTAAAACGTTTGATCAAAACATTTGCCTGCAGTGTAGACATTTTTAACAGAATTCTAAATGTTATTTCCCTGCTGAACATATTAAACCAGCCTATGCAGCTTTGCTGATCTGGTCTTTTGGCTGGTTTTAGAGGAGTTTTGGGCAGAATGAAACTGGCAAGGCTGGGAGATCAGCTTAAAGGAATTTACCAGTTTAAAGGTTAACCTGGGATATATGAGGGTGAGTAAATAATGAGAGAATTTTCATTTTTGAACGAACTATACCTTTAAGTACAAGTTAAGCTCAGTCGACAGCATCTATGGCATAATGTTGATTGCCAAAAAAATAATTTCGCCCCTCCTTTTCTTTCAATAGAAATGATTGAGGCCAATTTTTGGAGGGTCTACAGCAGAAATGTGAAGCTTATACTTTTAATGAAAGCGCTTACACTAATTTTTCTGTTAAAACTCATGTATTGTTTGAGCTGTAAATTTGTTTGAATCATAGTTTTTACAGGGAATTACTGTTCTAGACACTTTTAGATATTTGTTACTAATGGTACAGTACATCATTATTGCAACAAAGTTGCAAAATACAGTAACATCACACAAACAAGAGTGCTGTATGGCCCTATATCAGCACAGCTGTGATTTGGAGGCCGGCAGAGTGCCATAGGTAATCACAGCTGTGCTGATTTAGGGCCATACAGAACTCTTGCTAGTGTGATATTGCTTTTAATCAACTGTTCAGCAAACAAGTAAATAAAAATATGAAGAAAAACTAAGGCCTGTCACAAAAAATGCACTTGTAAAAATTAAGAAACTACTTTCTTACCCCACGGATCAGGATATTCCGTTGATAGTTCAAAATATGTGCCCTAAGCCTCTGTCACTAATTAAAAAATGTCACTTTACAACTAGTAAGGATGGCTTTAGCTGTTTCTAACAAGTTATTGGAAAAAAGCAATGATGCGTTGCATGTGTTTGAGTATGTGCATTTGAGAGAGAGTCATTTCTGTGTCGCCGTCACCATGATTCCCGTCCTTCATCACTATCATTGTTCGCACCTGATTGTCGTCTTTTATCATCATGTGTCTGTGTATTTAAACCCCGCTGTTCCTCCATTCCCTTGTCGTTCGTTGTTTTGATGTTTTGAGGTCCTGACTTAGTGATGTTCTGACTGTTTTGCCCATGTCCTGATGTTTGCTCTCATGCCTGTCTTGCCGAGTTCATCCTGCCGTGTTTTTCCAGTTCGTGTACCCTTGAATGTTTTCGTTGTTTTAGTTTCGGTTTACCCATCGTGGTTATTTCCTTTGTTCCTGTCTGTTTATTCTCACCTTTGTTAAATAAACCCGCTTGTAGATCCTCACTCCCCCGTCTGCCTTCGTCTGAGTCATTACAGATGGAGTGTGTGCAAACCACATCCGAGTAGGGATGTCGCGATTAACCGATTTCACAATTAACCACGATTAAAATGTCACGGTTATTCAACCATAAGAATTTGGAAGTTACGATTAAAAACTGGAATAAACAACTATGTTGTCTATTTTAAATAACCAGTCTTTAAGTGTAGGTCTACTTGTGCCACGCGTGCGCCCTGCCCTCTGCCTGGGTGGTCTGTGAGGCTGTTACTATGGAAACAGAGTTCACAAGATGATTGTCTATGTAAGGCGGGGCGCATGCAGAATGTGAACTTTCAGCGCAAGTGAATATCTCAAAATGAAAACATGGTGGAACAACGCAATCTCCCGGAGTTGTATCCGCTGAAGAAGCAAGTTAAATCAGCTATTTGGGAGCATTTTGTCTATCTAATAAAATGATAGGAGTTGTTGAAGATGAGTATCCAGTATGCAAAATGTGCAGATGAAAAGTGTCAGCAAAAGCGGTAAACACATCTAATCTAGAGATTCATGCCCAGATGAAGGTAATCATTTTACAAACACAGCAAATATTATATGAAGTAGTACCTTAAATTTTGGTAAAGTCAAACACTGAATTGAAACTGTAAATCCGAAGAGTTGTATATTTTAAGTTTAAAAGAGGAGGGGGTCCAGCTTTATATTGTGAATGCGATGCTTCCAAATAGTTTTCCACCTTGAATAAGATTTCAGTGAGTGTAAAAGTGCTGTGATTATCCGGCTGATCGTTAGATTACTGAATAAAGAAAGAAGGTTCTCCTAGCCTGACATAGTTTTATTTTAAACATATGGTTATAGTTGTTTTTGGTTATTTAGTTTTTATTTATATTTAATTTAATTTGTATTTATTGAAAGAGTATACATACTTTTTTGTTGAAAAGGTACAGTACGTTTTGGTGTCAGAGGGCAGATAGAGAAAATTGCATCTGCTTACATACAAGTACTTTACCTAATTGTTTTCAACTTAGAAGTAAGGATATGTTAACTGAATGTCCTAATGAATGCTGCAATAAAACTTAAGATGTGATATGTTTGTGGATTGTTTTATTGTTGCATAATAGGTATATTTGCAGATAAAATCGTGAAATCGTGATTTTTAATCAGAAAATAATCGTACCATCAAAAATTCACATCGTGACATTCCTAAACCCGAGTCCCCTTGAAAAGGTGGTCGTGGGTATGGTTCCTGTGAACTTGTAGTTCACGTGATGTTTGTTAATGTGTCTTTGCACTTGTAGTTTGGTTCTCTTGGTCCGGACCAAAAAAGAAAATGATACATTTATTCCTGGTTCGCTTAGCGTTCACACTGGCATTTTTAACACTGAACCTAAAAATACAAAACAAAAGGCATCAGGAAAAAGTCACACCTGATTGGACAGATTTATGATGTATATTTTGTGACTGAACTTGCCGAACATCCAAAACAATGCTGGCTGCTGGGCTATATGCGCTCATTGGATTTATATATGTATATATGGTGGTATTTTTACCAGCTGAGAACAAACGAAGAGCTAATAAAATGTGTGAAGGAGTCAAAACAGTGCCAGAAATTCTTCCGTTGTACACACAAACAAAGAAATGCTGCAAGGACAGCTGACGGGTGGTTCCGACACCTGTATCGAACTATAATAGGCAACATAGCTCCTATGATGAGAAGAACCAGGTATGCTTGTGGTCATTATTAGGCAAATTACTTCCTGTGTTTGGTCCGTTTAGACATCTTTGGTCCATGTTGCGTTCATATATCAATCGAACCGCGCCAGAGTTCGTTTGGAAGCGGACCGAGACCCACTATTCAGGCGGTGTAGCTCTGTCGCTTGTTTGGTACACTTATTCACATCTCTTTCAATACATCAAATGGCTCGCGGCGGACAAACGCTAATATTCTTCACATCATTGCACATTCAATGCATCTGCGGGAGACAAACATAATTGTCATTTTGTGGATGTAAAGTTTTGGTGGTAAATCCAAAGAGATGAATACTTCAATAAGTCTTCTTGAGTTGTTGCCCAGTTACAGTGGTAAACAGCTGATTCTTGTTTTCGTGATGATGAAGTAATAAGACTGTGGTTCACACCAAAAATATGATGTGAACAGAGACCAGCGGGGACAGGGGTAGGGGGAAGGAAATTATCTCGGAATCTGTCCAAGCAATCGAATTAAGTGTGAAAGCACCCTTAAAGTCATCCTGAATTGCCTTGACTAGCACAGTTTGCTTTGGCCTGTTGATGTATTACATACAGTCAATAGGCTTTAGTTTACACAGCAGTGCCCAGCAAACACACATACACCCCTGCTGCTTCTCATGCCAGATCATTCAGCCAGGGAAATCAAGAAGCGATCTCAATACAGAGTCCGACCACTTTTCCACTGACTTGAGAGCCGAACAACGATTTAACTGTATCATCTAAAACATTTTGTTATTAGCTGTGTCACAATCACAATGTATTTTCAGGGACCGAATCCAAGAAACATTCTGAAAAATTGCCTTTCTTCTTAACAATTTTGTTTCTTATTTTCTAACTTAAGAAAAAAGTTTGAATTTTGAATGTAGAAAAGAAGTACAAGAAGTACAGGCTGGACTGTAAACCTCCGTCCCCCCCTCATAACTACTCGATCAGTTCCTCAGTGCAAAATCCTGACTGGCACTCGCTGCCCCGCTTCCCTTTATACACGTATGTCCGGGGCGGGGCATGCAAATTCTGTCTGCCAACTTGACATTGGCCTTTTCTCAGGTTCAGAGGTATGTTTGGGTCCCAGGAAGACCCCTTGTGTCACTTCATTCGACACAACGTCTCGTTCCTTCCCTCGGGGAACGGAGGTTACAACAGTAACCATGACGTTTTAATCCGTAATAAATACTAAATTGTGAACCATGCTAGCAATGGGTTTACGGAGCGATTGCTTTGAAAATGAACTGCAATCATGAATGTGTGGACACAGTGGAAATAAAGAGAAATATGGTTAGTGTTTCATTTTGATACATGACTACTGCTTCTTCTGATACATACATTGATTAAATGGTTTGAACTGCATTACATGTTAAGATTATGGAGAGATCAAGGGGTATTATAGTCAAACCATCCCCCACTCAAAAATATTATATAATTAAAAAGGCTCTCATTGCCTGTGTTATGCATGCAATTAGCAGCAACATAGTAGCCACTGAATATACTGTAAATGCAAAGCAGCAAACAGACATGCTATGGGGAATCTGGAGTGGCTCATACACATTGATTGAAATGTTCAATCTTAGCCATCTATTGTAATGTTGTTTTTTTATTTTTTTTTTATTTTTTTCATGAAATGGCACATCTCATTAATGAGATTTGTTCCTCATCATAAGAGAAGCTTTTGTCATTTTACTAGCAATTTATTTCATCCTTTTTTCTCCAATATTAGTTCCACAAATTATAAATTGGGTTGTTCTTGCCATGCTCCATCTCACTACTGAGAAAATCATTGTAAATCAAACCCAGTGATGTATGAGGGATAATTTTGCTTTTCAAAATGCATACCTTTGTTTACATTCGGTTGTTTATTCTGAAATAAGATACATTTTTTGAGAAGATTACGGTTTAATTTAGTCAAGTCATTTTTATTTGTACAGCACTTTTCACAACACACATTTCAAAACAGCTTTACAGGAAATCATTAAATGCATTAAAAACATATATATTTGAAATTTTGTATAAAAAATACATAATTAAATCATTGTATTTAGAGCCCCTGTGAGCAAGCTGAAGGTGACTGTGGCAAGGAACACAAAACTCCATAAAATGTTGGTTAATGCAGAAAAATAACCTTGGGAGAAACCAGACTCACTGTGGGGGCCAGTTCCCCTGTGACTAAACAACATGAATATAATGCCAATATTAGTTATTTGTTTAAGTAAGTGTTTAAAAACAAATATTTTTTATGAACTTTAAGATTAATGACTAATGTCTTTGAAGTCCATCCTAGAATAACTGCAGAAGTTAACATAGATGAAATTGTCCTTTGTTAATTGGCTGATGAAGGCTTTGTTGGCAATTAAATAATAGTCTATGCACTCCATTTCAAGAGTGCAGTCCATCAAAAGACAAAGGTGATGCAGGCAGAGATCAATGAGGTGTATTGCAGTTCAACCGGCAGGACATTTCGGTGAGTTTCGTTGGGGTCCATCCAAAATCCAAGGTTCAGGCAGTGGCATATAAAGTTTTTGATGTCTTACAGTTGCAGTTGGCATCAGTTCATCCACTGAATCAAAAGACTGAATTGATGTCTGGCTAGCAACGGCTGTAGTTTATCATCATCACTCAGCGACATGTAGCAGTGGAGTCCAACACCAAGCAGGAACGGAGCTGGATCTGGCCAGTGTGTCTGCATTCCTAACAATGTTAGGGACACTATTCCATAGTTTAGGAGCCAAATATGAAAATGATCTACCTCTTTTTGTGGATTTTGATATTCTTGGAATTATTAACGAGCCAGAATTTTGTGATCGTAATGAACGTGAGATTGCAAGGAAATCAGGACTAAACTGAATGTGTGTATTGCGTTAATATATGTTTTTTTTTGTTGTCATATGCCAGTAAACAATGTAAAGAGTTGGAACCCAGTACCGGGCCGTGGAAGAGTTGCTACCGGGTCACAAGAATGTTCTGGGCAAAATATCTGTGCAGCACTGATATATGCCCTTTGCCCTTTATGAAGCACTATCCAAATTTACATAAAAGGTGTGATTTCAGAAAACATCGGTTCCACTCTTCCTATAGATGAAGTCACTGTTTACAAACAAACGCTCCGTTCTGCCCTTTCCTGGTTCTTTTGCCCAGGAAAGAACTGCTGTCTCTGGGCGCTTCACTCAAATTGCACTGAAACTGCCCAAAAAGTGCTGCTTTTGGGGTTTAAACATCCTGTTTGCCACAGATTACTGGAGGTTAGGCCACCAGATCATTACATCAGGAAAAACACAGAATTTTATATAAATTATGATATTTTATGGGTCAGCATCATTGTTATCGTGTCTGCTCTATTTGACACAACTGACCCGCAGCAAACGGCTGTTTTTAATTTCCAAATTTGTGACAGATAATAGGAAAATATGATCTAACGATTATATGATTAAGACCACCATATACAATATAACAGGAGGAACAGATCCTGTCTCCACCAGCGCAGAACATGGACTACTGTTTGTGAAAGGATAAGTGAATAAAAATTATGTCATACTGTGAAAATTATGTCTTTGCATTTATTTTGAATCAAGTAAATAATATTGTTCAATCAAAATGGCTGTAATTACATTTTGATATGGAATATACTTAAGTAAGAATATTATTATTTATTGTATATGGGTTAATAATTTAAGCAGTATAGACACATATTGCATGTCTAGTGGTAATTGTTAATTTGAAATATCACATTTCTTAGGCTTTAGAAGCATGTTAAACATGATGATTTGTATTCATTAACCTGTTACATGTCCAACATAATCATACAGGCTCACAGATTAAACTTGTTTTGCTGATATATATAAGAACCAACATACTTCTTCACTTTAAACCATATATATACATTTTTACATTCTATTAAACTTAAAAGATTATTTAAACTGCAGCGCTGCCTATTTCCACCATTGAAATGCTCGTAAAAAACGTGGTTTCCTGCGGTGTGACGTCAGAGTAATATCATCTATAGCCAATGTTAGCATGAGGGTGAAACTAACGTAAGATAAAAGGCTTTATTGTGTCAGTGCTTCATTGGCTCTTTAAAACTAAAGATTTTAGTTTTGTATTTTTAGAAGCTGTCATCAAACTGAAACCATAATCTGTCTTTTATGTAAATTTTCACTTTTTATGCAAAAACCTCTAACCTTACTGATGCATGGGAAATGGGAGCATAAAAAAAATAAGTCTTTAAAAAAACAAAGTTATATATTCTTATTTTTGAAAAGAAAGGTTTGGTGACCGATACTTCTCGATACCACAAAATGAAAGAACGATGTCATGGAAGCGTATCAGAGCCACAGTATTTGCCCTCTTGGGTATCAACCTACAAATGGCATTTTGTAGTTGTTCGTGCACATTTAGCTGGGATTAGAGAGTGCATTTTAACTTTGGAAAAATTACAAACTTCACCTTTAAACTTTTGTGCTTGTTTGACGATTGGTGCATTACTGTATAGCCAGAATACCCACAGAGAAGCTGATAGGACCAGAGACCTCCTGGTGTGAATCTCAGGGCCAGTACACCAATAACAACCCTCACGTTTGATCTTGACTCCATGAGCTTTTGATTGATACCTTAACCAACACCTGAGAGATAACATGTAAAATTGAAACAAAACTCTAATGAGAATTTGGGGCCATGGAACATCACATGCTTAGAATGTAAATCATTCTGTGAGTGACAGGGAAATTAGAGGAGCATTACTCTGAATCTGCAAAACTTCATGTTTTCAAAATTGAATAGCCTGTGGGTTGCCTGAACGACTAGTCGAATAATTATCTTTTATCTTATGGAAGCCCTCTATAATTAGAGCATGATTGCACATGTTTTTATGGAGGCGTTCACATATGATGCGTTCTTGTGTTCAAAAACAGACAGATTGCAACAGAATGGAATCAGCTGTAGGGGTCTCGGAGTGAAAGTATTTTTATCTTCACAAGCCTTCTTGAAAACAACACTCTTGACATGAAGCTCAATAGCAGTGCATGATGCAATGGCCAAACTTGACCGTCTGAATGTGGAAATTATGGCTGTTGTATTGGTGCTTTAAAGGAGATTGATTTAAATACATAATTTTTCCATGAGGATTTTATGGTGTAAACCTTTTACTATTTAAAGAAATGTTACAGGTTCAGTACAAATTAAGCTCAATTGTCAGCATTTGTGGCACAATTTTGATCAGTACAAAAAATTATTTAATCTTGTGCCTTATATACTGTATATATATACAGTATATAAGGCACAAGATTAAATATATATATATATATATATATATATATATATATATATATATATATATATATATATATATGGCAGATCCATATTCCGTGGAGTAAGAAAGCAGTTCCTTGCGCAAATGTGTTTTTTTTCAGTCCCTTACAAAAAGCTAAACTTATGATGCTGTGCTGACTTAGCGCTTTAGGAACAAATTTAGGTGTCCAGCTGTGAATATGTGTGCAAAACGTCAATGAACATTGACCGAAATTTTATAGCCTCTGCCGGTGACATCATTGGATGCACCTGTAGCAGGGCTATAAATAGATGCACAGGTGCATCATCAGATCTTTTGTCTTCAGATCACACTGTGTGTGTGCTTCATGAGCCTGTCAGAAACGTTCTACTTTCCTCTGTTAGATTTGTTAGCCAGTGCGCAGAAACCTTTCTCTTTCTCTTTTCTTTAAAAAAAAAAGAAGAAAAAGAATGACGGATAAACAAAGCAAGCGGTTTTGTTTTGTGTGTTTGGGGGATGAGCATGCTGCTCTTGCGTTGCGGCTAGGCGGGTCGTGTCACAACTCTTTCGTCGTGAGGCTCTCGCATAGATCTGGCTGAGGAGCGAGAGACGGGTCCGTCCCTATCGCTCGCTCTCTCCCCAGATCCAGCTGATCCTTCTCGTAAGCCTGAAGCGCGCCTTGGCGCCTCTTCGGTTCACGAGGGGGACACTGAACCTCTGTACATTCCACGCACAATAATAAAGCGGCTGAGCAATTACTCGACACGAACAAGAGACCCTCCAAACGCTCCAAACTAGTCTGTCTGGTGGCCAAAAATAAATAAATTTAAAAAATAAAATAAGGGAAGGGAACGCTCTATCAGTCCCTTCCTTTCTTCTATGACCTCCATAATGAGCATTCTCATTCATGGAGGAATCCTTATAATTCCCATGTCTTCGTGCCCTCGACGTTGACATATTCGACTATCGTGGGTGCTGAGGCTTGGGAGTATTAGGTGATGCCGCCGGTAGAAGAGACACTTGCGGGTTATCTCTCGCCTGGCTCGGCATCATCGCTAAAGAGACCCACTCTCCCCACAAAGCTGTGCAGGACCACCTCCACGCTTGTGGGGAAGGCTTATCAGGCAGCAGGTCAGGCTGGTGCTGCCCTGTACACTATGGCAGTTTTACAGGCATACTAGGCTAATCTGTGAAGGACCTGAGTGCGGGCACCACGGTCGACAAAGAGGCTTTCTCTGAGCTTCGTCGAGCCACGGATCTGTCTCTCTGCACGACCAAGCAGACGGCCCGTGCCATTGGCTGGTCTATGTCTGCTTTAGTCAGCACGGAGAGACACTTATGGCTTAACCTATCGGGCATCAGAGACAAGGACAAAACTTTCCTTCTCGATACCCCGGTTTCGCCTTCTGGCTTATTTGGTGACGCTATGAATATAGTTATCACCAGGTTCCAGGAGGCAAAAAGTCACAAGGAAGCCTTCGGGCACACTCAGTGCATGTCTGAATGTGCTCAGGGGGAGGGGCCAGAGCCACCCAGCCCCGCCCCGGTCCTTCTAGACGGGTGGCTCAAAAACAACAAATTGGTTGTAGAAATTACATCAACCATCATGGCCTATCCTTAAGCATTACCCCTCAAATTTCCTCCTTGCACAAATTTACATGTGCTTTGTAACCAAGGTGACAGAGGAATCATGACAGCAGTGCTTCAGACTGTGACTAAATTGG
The DNA here is from genome assembly GCF_025860055.1 of Xyrauchen texanus. Classification (NCBI taxonomy): domain Eukaryota; kingdom Metazoa; phylum Chordata; class Actinopteri; order Cypriniformes; family Catostomidae; genus Xyrauchen; species Xyrauchen texanus. Next base: position 7,089,975 of record NC_068297.1, read on the forward strand.
TTGCAAAAGCAACCAAAAATAATTGATTGCGACAACGATTTAAAATCTAGTCAACTTTGGTGATAGTCGGGTGTGCGCTCATAATGCGATTTCATCAGATATCATCTTGTGAATTATTGAATCCATGTTTAGAATACGCACCAGTGTGTCTCACGTCTCTTTTCACCCATTCTATTGTGATGAGATCGCTGCACTCATGGAGCTATAAAATACCTGGAAAGAGCTATCTGTTGGCATCCCCATTCATCTCTATGACTGTGCAGTGTTCCCAGAAAGCTAGCGAAATGGAGGCTGTCATCTTTGCTCATGGGTGAACAGTTGCGGGACTGGTTGTAACGTGACTGATCACTTGTCAATGGAAATAGATAGGGAAAAATATAAATACATTTCACGCTGTTAAGAGCCATTCAAAAACAAAATGTCACCGGATGACGATGTGCTATAGTGTAATGAAATCATTTAAAATTGAAATGGTTATTGGAAAAAAAAAAAGTTATTTTGTCATAAAACAAGGCTACTTTTGAATGGTTGCCTATGGAGACACATGCTTTTTGCCATCGGGTGGTGTAGATCCAGTATCTACCAGCAGGTGCCAAAAGGGACCTGCTAACCAGCCAATTCCTGACCCCTAATCTGCCATACTCAACAACAAACCCAACATGAGAGAGTCGTGAACAAATGACTCTTTTGAACCGGGTCTTTTTCACGAATCACCTGAAAAGAACTGAGGGTGTGAGATCAGGTTAGCAGTTTGAATCAGTCACTTTCTCAACAAATCATCCATCAGTGAGCTCACAACTGGGAGTGCAGATATTTCAAAATAAGAGCCCCATGTTTGTTTCGGGTATCTTTACAATGAAAAGTCCCACACCACTATATATAAGGGGAATGCAAACTAGCGTTTCTTCTCAACTATATATATATATATATATATATATATATATATATATATATATATATATATATATATATATATGTTAAACCTCTGATTAATGGGTTATCGGCGTCTTCCTTTTCTTCTGCTTTCTATCTTGTTTCTGAACAACAATCTACATCAAGAAATTATATGATTTGGTGACTGAAAACAGCCATTCGGCTCCTTAATGTTTTAGTTAAGAAGCCATTGCCTCGTAAGTCTTTTTTTTTTTTTTTTTTTTTTTGGAGCCCTGGACAGTAATATTAAAGAATACTGCCTTATGACATGCAAGTTGAATCAAACCTAAATTGACTTTAAATTAATGACTAATTTCCCAAGGTATTCACTAATAGAACATATTAGATTGTTTGATAAATGAATCACTCGTTGATTAAAATGAGCTCATCAAAATGCAGAAAACCCACACACACTCTCTAACATAGACACACTGATCATTTTTTGTTATAGACTTAAAATTACTCAGCTTAAACGAACACCGCCTCTAATGAGCATGAACTTTAAGGGTTATTTTCAATTGATTTCTTCAGTATTCTTGTTAACACTCAAGGGATGTTAACTGGATATTCTACACTCTTTGTGATTCAGGAAATGTCATTTTTCAACGACATCAGTGATTCTTGCAAAGAGGTTTGACTCCTAGAAAAACAATTAACAGCGCGTGAAGGGAAGTAGCTTTGTGACTTAAAATATTCATTACATCTGGATGGAAACTTGACAAAACTTGTAGAGTTCCTGTCACTACCTGACTGTCAAGTAGGGCTAAATTAAACAGATTTTCAGTAGTAACTTAATCTTAATAGCACTTGCATATCGTATGATTAAAGTGGAATTATTACATTTGAAAATGGGTTTGTGGGTCTGTCATGCGAGGTTCTATTCAAAAGCAAATTTGAAGAGGAGTTTATTCTTACTGCTGAAACAATTGACTTGTATTCTGAGATAAGTACAATCTATTTGCTGACAAATATTTGTAGCCACAAGGACGCACTCATTTCAAGGACATCAATTTCAAAAATTATGCGTTCATTTTCCCAGTTGTACACACATTCAGACGTGCACTGAACTGCTGATTATTTCTATTCATTTTGAGGATATGTCAGCATCTGTGCACATTACGAATGTTTTTGTAGAGGCTTTTTGCATGCTAATTGCATTCGAAGAAACTTTATGAAAATATTTACTTGGAGAAACATAATTTGTCCTTACGGTTAGCATCCTCATCAAAACAATTTTGATTGTTAGTATAAAGGCACACGAAAAGCAGATTAGTGTTTTTGTTGTGTTTTTCTTTACAGATATGGAAATGGAGAAATATCTTGTACTCTAAAGGAGCAGACAGATCTGATAATAAGCTTTACTGATGTTGTTTTATTTACAGGCCAGGCCATACCATCTTAGAGAAGACAAGAATTGTATAGTGTAGTGAAAAGAAAATCTCTCTCTCTCTCTCTCTCTCTCTCTCTCTCTCTCTCTCTCTCTATATATATATATATATATTCACAATCATGTGTCAAAAGGTCCCTGGTGGAGCTATACTGATGTAGTGTAGATATACTGAGACAAACATGGCACTATATGCAATATTGTGATGTATCAAGGCATTTGAGGTAACATTTCTGTACATATATATATATATTCCAAATAAACTGTTCCACAAAAGATGTAAAATATAATTTTTATTACAGTCACTTTTTGCATTTTATAACAACTCTATTTCTGTTTTTTTTTTTTTTCGGTGTATATCTTCAAACATGTGTTTAGAAGAGTGTGGTTGTGTTTTTTGGTGATAATCAGTTTTATATTTAGTCTTTATTTTTAAAATTTTTATTTAGGTGAGAAATTGTTATTGTTGTGCCCCAATAATATATAGAGCTTTAAAATAGAAAAGTCTCATGTAGAATTCAAATGGGTCACATGAGGTTTGTTATGCCTTGATATCAATGGAAGCCCAGTTTAATTGCGTGTGTAATCCTCTCTGCACTATGCTGTCACCTGAGTTCTTATTTTGAATGAAGCCTGGTTAACGCATGCACACCTGTGTGCTCCAGTACACTAGTAGGATAGAGAAGAGCGCACCACTTGAGTGCAAGATTCTCGGTGGATCATGCGACAATCAAGCAAAACCAGTCTTTAATTACAAAATAGTGTAAATAGTGTAACCAAAGTTTACTGAATTAACATAACATTACATTTACATATTACATATAATCAATTTTACTTTTCTGCCAAGGATCTCACATTTTCATTCACATGTACCTTGTTATAAACTTTGAATTGTAAATCCTGTAGTTCAATTAAATCGGCACAGTTTTTTGAGAAAATTAAAGGCAAAAACACTCAAAAATTCTAAGTGAATCCTTGCACTTTTTTCATATTTATTAATGCAAAATCAAATAATTTGTATAATGTTTCACGGTCTTAGAAAAAATTTGTGACAGAAATAAAATGTGATCTTGATTTCACACCTTTACCATATTTTAGTCTAGGCTGTAAAACACAATCAAAACATATAATATTTAAAATGATCTTTTATCAAAAGTAAGGTTTAAATACCGCAGTGACACGTTTAAATGTTTAGACAAATTTCAAATAATACTAAAATAACATGCTTTCTTCTACATTATTGCTCTCTGAGCTACCCCATGTAGCATTCACTACATCTTCACTGGCATCTGAAACATTGCCAGACCTGATCATTACTAATTCTACACATATAGGATGATACCACTCTTGGCATTTAGAGCACTGGACCATGAGCTCATTGTAATGAGCTGATCTGCAAATACAGTAGACTTGTATTGCAGTTTTGGTCACGTTTGCCTCAGCTTCATTCTCTATGGTCTTCATTCCAAATATGATGGTGTTTTTGGTTAATAATGTATACAGTTGTGCCCTTAGCTTGCTTTCATTAAATATGCATAGCTCTGGTGGATGACCCTTGCATATGCAAATGGAAAATACCCCACAATTACTAAGATTTGTTTGCTGCTGAACAGCTGGTTGCAGAACATCAAAATGGTCTGACTGTGGCCTTACTTGGTCCGAATTGGTCGGACTGTGGTCTGTAGGGTTCTTGGGTCCAGAGGGGTACATTTGCTCTCATACACAGAGAGCTGATTTTCATCACTAAAGACAATGCTAACAGTGATCCAGTGGCTTTGCCGAATGTTCAATATCTGAACAAACGTTTTTTCAAACAATCCCTCCATGTGCAAAAGCACTAAAAGGCAGAACTGACTGAAACTCGTAAATGTGCATATTATCCTTTGCCATGAAGTAGCTGGCCAGGTCGATGGTATCACTGGTCAACCAGTAATCCTGGTGAAGGATTTGTTCCAGTGTATGCAATTTTGGTAGTCTGGATAGTCTTTTAGGAGCATTTATTTCTGATGGGCTTGACTTCTTCTCGACTTCGGTGGCCGCCGAAACATTTTCATAGCAGAAAAAACCCTGTCAATTAGAGCCACACTAGTATTTGTAAAGGTTGGTTAGCTTTATTACCAGCTACTAAAAAAATTAACACATACCTTCTTTATAAAATATATAAAGAAGTAGAAAACATACAGGAGTGACAAACAGCATCATGCTGGAACAGCAGAATTTAAAGCATGCATTGAATGTAAACAACAGCGTTCACACCGCTGCCTGCCATTTTTGAAGCTGAAGAGGTAAACTTACTATTACTGCAAAGAAGTAAAATGCCACATAGTGACTCTGAAAAGAATCAGTGAATAATTTTTAACCGTCTGAATGAAAACTAAAGAAAGAGATGTGTTAAACTAGAAGTGGATTTTTAAAAACATCAAGCAAACTTAAGATGACCTCGTGTCTCTATAACTTTGAATAACATGCGTTGACATGCTCCAAGCATGAATTCTAACTGAATACACAGAAGAATAGGTCAAGGTCAATGATAATGGATGCTCATGATATTGAGAAGGTAGCTTTTAGAGAAGCTTTATCATCTTTTCATTGGCATTTCTCTGAACAGCACGTATGCATTGCATTACAAAGTGAAAGACTGTGAACAATATGAACAGAAGACTTAAAACATGTCATAAAAATCATGTGGACTACTTTTATATGTGGTCCTTTTTTAAGTTGTTCATGCCCAAAAGGGTTTTCAAGCGGGGATCACCAAGCTAGATTGTGCAGCCTTAAACAGGGCACCCTCGGGCAATCAAGGGCCCCTAGGCACTGGCCTCAATGGCCCGGTTGGTAATCTGTCTCTGTGTCCAAGGTAACCAATCCAACCTTTTGTTTACAAAAGGACTGAAACAAAATGCACCTGAATAATTAAACATTTGGATTTCTCAGTTTTACTTCTATTGAAATGAATTTGATGTTCAAAGCCCCATGAGCTGCTGTAAATGTCAGTCATCAATATCTTGATGTCTCCATACTCCATCTATCTTACACTCGATCTAATGTGCTGCATCTAAAGCAATACTTTCAAGACACATGCATCATACTCATTGACCTACAGTACAGTGCCCTGAGGGTCCAACAAGGTACTTTAGATAGAATGAGACAGCATCTGTCATGTGTAGTCACCTATATATTGTGAGAAGAGAAATAAGATAGCAAAAGATGCAAAGAAAAGGTTAACAGCTCTTTTAGTGAAAATGCATCAGCAACAAATCAATTTGAATGTTTATTAAGAACAAGATGTAAGCATCTCTGCAGCTTTACAGACATGCAATTGTCCCCTGGCGGACAATAAAATGAGTGAAAAGAAATCTCATAGACTTAAATTGAAGAAGGGATCCTAGCCATATAGGGACGAGAATATCATTGAGACATGGAGGTGTGCTCTTTTGTCTTGGGGAAAGTAAGCAATAACCCAAAACACAACATATGCAATTCCTTAGCAACCACAAAGAATACCCTAGCAACTGCAATGCAATGCAATAAAAACACTCAGAACAACCGTAGCATCATGGTTGAAACACAAGTGCAGTGTTCATTTTTGATTTTTGTTTATTTTAGTCATATTATTTGCCTTTTGATGAAAATGTCCTTTTAAATTTAGTCAATATTTTGTAATGTCATTAATTTGAGTTAATTTTACTCTGACTAAAATGGTATTTATTTTTAGTTTATGAAAAATTTTTTGGGACGATAATGTGCAAAATGACAAAAGCATGTATCAGACTGTAATACTAACCTTTAATTGAACAATATTTTGAAAAATTTATAAACTACTTACAAATATTTAACTGCATCAAACATTAAAAAGATTGCACTATAAAATTCTAGTCTTCTCTAAGATGGTATGGCCTGGCCTGTGTATAAAACAACATAAATAAAGCTTATTATCAGACCTGTCCACTCATGAAATTATAGAATATAATGAATATAGGTAACTAAAATATTAGCTATATTCTGAAGTTTCTCTGTTGTGAACTCCTCACATTTAGACAGTTTAGGATATTGCGTTTCATATTGCATGTTTTTAAGGAAATGGCAAATTCACAACGCAAGTTACGCATTCTTACAATCTATGACTGGTTTATTTGAATCAATGCTTTCTTGATTATATATATATATATATATATATATATATATATATATATATATATATATATATATATAAAATTTATTAAGAAAAAACAAAATTGCAATAAGTTTCAAGTTAGTCCTGATGTCATGTGAAAAGAACCAGTATGGCAAAAAAATTTAAGTAATTTATATTTCTGTTTAATATGCCGTTTTATTATGCCATTGTTAACCATAGCACTTTCTTTGTTCTTAAATATTTAGCAACAATGTATGGAGGTCAATTAATGAAGTGATATACTGTATGTTATTCTGTTAAGAATAATAAAGCCATTCTGGCATAATGAGTATTGCCATAGAAAATAATATCTTCCGAAGTCCCAGGTTGTGAGTACAACTTTTGAGTTGCCATCTCATAATTACAGTAATTCTGACATGACAACTGTGAGTGCAACAACTGTGTTGCATAATAGAAATATCTCCTGCCTTACAGTTTATAGCAACCATACAATTATTAACATGTAATGTTTGGCATTGTGAGTGCGCAAAGCTCCATCAGCTGGCTAACAGAGTGGTCTAAAAAATAGGATTAACTGACAGTATGTTCATCATGCTGCCCATGCTCTAATAGTAACCTAATCATTCTGTTTTCAAATGATCACATGATCTATTTTTAACCAATATCTTTAGATTATTGTCATATAATAAAAAAAAAATAATTAGCTTGATACTGAAAAAAAAAAAAAAGCTGCGCCAATTAAAAAACATATGCTACATGTTATTGATAATGTTTTATCACTTCTTAGCTACTCCCCAACACTGGATTTATGCTTAAAATACATTTTGCTCAAAGTATGCATGATTGTATGTTTAGACATTTTTTTAAATTTTATTTTGCCTTTATTGTTTATAGTGTTATGAAAGTCATCACAATACTTTGTAAATCTACTGTCTGTAAACGGTCATAATGTCTGATATATTTAATCAATACAGGCAGTCTGTCAGTGGATGGATGTTTGGTATATCTGTTATTGCCTGCAAATTATTAGTAATGAGTCAGCCAGTCTGAGGTACCAACCACTCGAAGGTGTAATAATGGATTAGCCGCAAGCTGTTTCTGATTTAATTGCAAAGTGCATCATTCCAAATGTGTTATATTACCCTTCACTTTGCCTTCACTTCTGTTCATAAGTGGCATTAAGTTCCATGCAGTGGCATAGGAATTATGTAAACTGTACCAACCTCAAAATTTCCTAGAAAGGCTTAAAAAATGTAGAGCTGCCAAGTGCAGTTTTTTCAGTGTTAACCACAGTTGTGTAAATAAACTTCTATGCCAGCTTAATATGCAGAGACAACTGTAAGCAAGCCAATTACAGGTTTGTTTGCCAGAAAAGTGTAATATTGTGGTTCTGTGCTATCAAAATAGGGCACTGTTTGTTTGAGCATCCCATCTAGAATGACACGACAACATTGGCATAACCAATGGCAGGGCTTTGTGGTGGGACTATCTGTTTATATACCATAAATTATTATTTTTTATTTTTCTGAAATAAACATTGTGAAATATATAGGATCACATTATGCATATTGTTGTAGACTCAGGGTTGACATGCGTTTGTCTGTGGAATTCATCTTTGTATAATCCTGTTCAGTGTTTTATATATATATATATATATATATATATATATATATATATATATATATATATATATATTTTATTTATTTTTTTTTTTAAATAGATTTTTATATTTTAAAAATAGATTTAATCTATTTTTAAAATTCCCAGTTGCTCCTAGGTTGTGATTTTCTCATGGATTTCAAATGATGCAGTTTTGTTACCAAGCTTTTTATAATTAGACCTTTTGAATAATAGAGAAAATGATTATGTTGAAAGCTCTGGGAACAACTGAACATCAAGTAACCTTCAGTTGAGCTGATGGGAAGCTATGGCCTTTGAGCTCCACCAGGCCCCTTATCTGATGAAAAGAAAATGAGGATGTCCCAATGACAGAGAGGCAATATCAATTATTTAGAGAGAAAGATTTTCACCTATATTAAATGAATGTCCTAAATAAAGGAAAGAGGAAAGATCTACAATTGATAGATCCAATATCAATGATTAGTCAGGAATTATTTAACACACTTATAATCCCCTGGGCAAAAAACAGGTCCCTGAAACTCAGGGGATGATTGGGGGTTCCAGTGAGACTTATGGGAGTGTCTTGTGAGCTCTGGGAGAGAAATAAGATTGATATAAAATCAGTACTGAAGCAGAATCTTTGGACAGACTGCAGTCTTGAACGCATGAGATTCCCCCAATACCAATGCTATACTGGATGGGGGGTTTCAGACTCATGCTAACAGTTGCTATAGATTAAATGACACTGACATCACACCGCAGGAAACCCTGTTTCTGGGTTCTTATGAGCAGCAGATTTCAATGGTGGAAATAAGCAGCGCTGCAGTTTATATAATCTTTTAAACTTAATAGAATGTACAAATTGATTTAATGTTAATAAAAGTTATTATAAAGGAATATATATATATATATATATATATATATATATATATATATATATATATATATATATATATGGTTTACAGTGAAGAATGTATGTGGGTTCTTTTATGTAATATCGTCTAAACAAGTTTAAACTTGGTTCAATGAGCCTGTATGATTATGTCGGACATGTAACAGGCTGATGAATACACATCCTCACATGTTTAACACACTTATAAAGCCTAAGAAATTTGATATTTAAAAATAAAAACTACCACTAGACATGCTATGTGTCTATACTGCTTAAATAATTATTTAAGCAGTATAGACACATATTGCATGTCTAGTGGTAGTTTTTATTTAGGTAGTTTTTACCCACATACAATAAATAATAATAATCTTCAGTATGATCATATTCCATTTCAATACATAATAACAGCTGTTTCGATTGAACAATATTATTTACTTATTTCTAAATAAATGCTAAGACATAATTTTCACAGTATGACATAATTTGTATTCACTTATCCTTTCACAAACAGTAGTCCATGTTCTGCGCTGGTGGAGACGGGATCTTTTCCTCCTGTCTTGATCATCGTTAGATAATATTTGACCTCATATCTGTCACAATGACAGCACTTTGGATATTGGATAAAACAGACTTATCTTTAACAATTTAATCTCTTAATGAACGAATCCACTAGAACCATTTTTTATTATTATTACGAAATCTCTCTGCAGTTGCAATTCAATAGGAGAGTTTTTAAAGAGCTTTTAAAATTTGTATACATTATTCCTCAACACAACTATCAAAACCTCCGAATGATGATTGGTGAGTGAAAATATTCAGGGTTCTGCATGCACAGTATATGTGGTGTTCTATTTACAACAATCTGTGACAACCTTGATGCTACAGCATATTGAGTCAGACTGCAATATTTAGCATTATGATGTAATTTTCCTTATCTCACCTCTGAATTGTTCTTCCTCTACTCTTGCACATTTATCATTTCTTTTCCATCACATTTATATACAGTACACCAATATTTTGTTCTTCATGAAACATTAATGAGACAACAATGTATTTTATTCATGTCCTGGTGGCTGAAAACAAGAAGTTTTTTTTTCTTTTTCATTTTAGATGTGGTTTGGAGAATAAGAGAAAAAGTTGTTCTCTGAACAAGATATGTCATCAGACGCAGTTTAGCATACATAATCAATTTCTGAACAAAGGAGGGGCAGGCATTACAAAAATGAGTTAGGATTATTTTTCCATTGTCCTGTTAATGCAAAAACATTTCTTTTAAACTTTAAAAACAAATTAAAAAGTAATTTCTGTCCAGTATTTTTTTAAACTACTGTTTATTATGTTTTTATTCAGCAATTAACATTCATCTTTGATTGTACATGTATTTAAAACTGATTTTTGTAATGTTTTGTTGAGAAAATGAACTATGATTATCATTTCTGTAGGGTTAGTGGACTTTCAAGGCTTAGCCAAGACCTTTGTGAATTAGCATAGTTTCATTTGTTGATGAAATACTGGAATATGATTTCTATCAGGAAGACTCGCAGACTTGAGTGAAATTTAAGATGACACTTATTTGATGAATATAAAACAGAAAAGTAATGTCTCTCTTTGGTGAAGGCCCCATCTGGTGGTCCGAAGAAGTTGTACTCTAAACCGTCACATCCTGCCGGAGATAGGAGGCAGGGGCGAGGAGCCTACCCCTGTGCAGGACGGGACTCAACTGGTGGTGGTGGGGTGAAGGAGGTTGCCGTGTTAGCACACTGAAACAGAAATGTGATTGTGAGCAGACTTATAAAGCAACAGCTTACATGTGATTGGCACTGAATTACCCAGCTTATGGTGAGATGATGTACAGCTGATAGTCGCTGAAATGTTAAATCTGTTAGGATTTATTCTTATTGAATTAATCTTTCAATACTACTGGATGTATAACTAGAAGGTCCCAGTGCTTAAGCTGTGATGTCAAAGGCAGCAGACAGTAAAATATCAGTCCATTTCACGCTTTAAGTGTCCTCCCAAATATTTGGTCATTGGTAAACATTTACTATTTACATTTTTTTTTTTTTTTTGTGATTTATAAGTTGCTTGCAAACATTATATTTAGTCATAATAAATGGCTACTTCTGAATGTCTGTCAATGGATAAAGAAGGGTTTTGATCAGCCTGGTCTTATACTGTACAATCTTGTTTTTATACCTATTTTTTATTTTTTTTTAATGATGTTTACATGGCCAACACATGAGTCAAAAGGGTCGTGGAAGAACCACAAAATGACAGGTTGCTTCAGCAATTGCCTCTCTTATCTTACATTTGCTTTTCATGACACTATCTATGTTTAGGTTCAAGGTTTATAGTAGGGAGGTAGGTTTGGTTTAAATCTTGATAGACAATTAACCTTAACCTCATGTCCTTAGGAGAACATTTAACTCACTTTTAGAGCAAAACAGTGGACATTTCACATCAGAACTTCCACGATCCGTGCAAGGAAGCATTCATTCATTCTGCAAAAATGTCACAGCAGTCACACAATTTTTGTGAGATCAGGCTGGTTTTGACCCATAAATGTAGTTACAGCATCTACTAGTAGGGGTTAACTAGACCATGCTAACAACCCAATCTTTGACAGCTGAGCGACAGATATGATCGCAGATTATACATTTCTGACTCTTTACAGAAGTGAGCATGAGCTTTCCTCTTTCTCAAGCATTTTATTTCTGCTTGTTCGATTGGTGACTCATGTCCTCTCTTGCTCTTTTTCTGTCTTTCCTCCCTGCTTTTCACCTTTTCTCCTGTCAAACTTGATTGGAGGTGCCCATGTAGCCAGTCTCCAAAATGCTTCTCTTTAGAACCTAACATTATCCGAACAGAAAGACTGCTAATTGAAAAGCTCTCTCCTCTTGCTCACTCCTGTAGATGTGCGACACAGTGAAGCCATGCTGGAACATGAATATTTATGATTTGTTTTTGCCATTTCTGAAAGTGTCAGGAGAAAGCAGAGCTTATCAGCCTCTGCTTTTTCCAAAAAAGAGCAGGGGAACGTAATAAGTGTGTGATACAGAGTAAAGAAATGGCAAAAGGTGAAAAAAGAGAGGGCACAGGAGCTCACAGTCATGCCACACATCCGTAAAGATCTCAAATTTAATCAGACGCACTAAGAAAGGCTCCCAAGAAAGAGAGTATCTCACTGCAATCACATAAAAATAAACTTCTCCCTTTGAAAAATGGAATGTATACCAACTCCAAGGACATGTTTGACATTTCTGAAGTTATTTCTGATACGTTCAGTTGAAGCACTGAAAATAAATTGGATTCCGGGTTGCCACTGGTGGGATTTTTGTACACCGAGTTGTTACATACTGTAATCCATTAAATGGAATAGACATAATATCAACAAGTCCATTTGGTGAGTTGAAATGAAAGCTTACCCTTTAGACTGGACTTTTGAGGCGTCTTCTTTAGAGAAATATCAATCAGCCGTGAACTCTTGTCCCAAAGGGACCGTTATGTGAGGGAGAGAGTGAAACGAGAGGGGATAAGATGAAGGGAAGCAGACATTGTGCTCTAACTGAGCATGATACATTCAAGGAGTGTAACTAGGATGTGGGAACATTGGTAGCTTGTGGCTTAGAGACACAGCCTAAGAAAGGTCCTGAGAGTCTTCTCAAAGGAATAAAAGGCTTGCTTGAGACGATGCAATGAAATTTGACTCGAATATTAAAAGTAAAGAACAACTATAGCTTTAGAAGCTGAAAGAGCAGTCCATATTTATTTGTATTTTTTTATTTGAGTACATTAAAACATATTATTAATATAGAAAACCCCTCTTTAAACATTCTGTTTGTGAGGAAATTCCAAACATTTTCATTTAGGTTCAGACAGACCCGGAAGAATACATTACATATATAGCACACCTCCTTTTCATTACAAAAAGAACATTGCAACACTCTCATAACGATGCATCATTATAGCAATTTTAAATCCTACATCACCAATAAATCCCCATTGATCTGTAATTCAGATGTCTCTGATGATGCATTTAACTAACTCAATACCTTGCTCAAGGCTTCATATTAAAATGAAATGAATTAAAAACTGTGTAATTACATTTTTATTTTGATTGCTGTAGGTGTAACATTGGGTTATTGGAGTGGAAGAGGAATAGAGGAGATGCAGGGGTAAATACTTAAAATCCTTTAATAACAATCGCTGGAGTAGAACAAACACCGGAGTGGTGCAAACACAACGTAACACTTCAAGGACTGACAAAGGAATGGGTGAAACTAGATGATATTAAGACAAAAGTAGCTAAATGAGGGAATGGAAGACAGGTGAGGATGATAAGGAACAGATGGAAGTGATGAGGGCAGTGAACTATGGGAGATGTAGTCTGGGGGAAGATTTCAAAATAAGAGTCCTAGAAAGACATGAGGGAGCCAGACTGTGACATTAGGACACAAAAGGAGTTTTCCAAATGTCTGATCTGCAGCTCAAATGATGAGAAAAGCACCATGATCATAAAGTATTTTTTATTAGTTTTTTGTATTCCGGAACTTATGAGGATGTGTGATGGCTTTGTGTGAGGAACAGATACAAATATAAGTATTTATTGAATGATCAGCACTCAGTTAAACATTCAAACAGTGCTGCATCAGGAAGCATTGCAACAGCTTGGACTTTGGATGTGACTGCCTTCACAGAGTGGGGAGATTTTCAGAGATTAAACCCTTCAGTTTCACTCTGTTCCTCACACTGAACAATCATATGTTTTGAGAAGACTTTAAATGCAGCATGGGTCTTTTGGTATAAGTGTGTTTTTTTTGTTTGTTTGTTTTTTCATTTTTTGGGGATAAATTACTTCTATCAGCTTGTTATGTTTTTTATATTGTTTAGAATTGGTTAGGTTTAGGTGTAAGGGTGGGGTTAGGTTTTTAATGTATGTACAGAATATTATAGTGTAATTTAACAATTTATTGTGAATTTATCTGGCTGTTATATGTTTTTAAATTGATTTTCAATGTAGAAGGAATTTAGAACATTAGTTCTGTACGGTAAGGGTAAATGGCACCTTATTTCTGTATTTAGATGCGTGTTTTATGTTCAGAGCTTGTTATCTTTTGTCCATGAGAAAGTTGATGTGCTGTGTACATGTGCAGAGATGCGCTCCAGTAGTAACACACGCACGCACGTGATTTACACGTAACACGGATGTTTACATGGACTTATACAGTAGGCACTGATATATTTCAGCTCTGATATAAAAATGTATACTAAGAAACTGATGTCATAAGAGCTCATAGTTACAGAATCATCCTGAAAATGACCATCACCACAACACAGACAAGCTCACGTTCTCACAGTTGCCAAAACTCACCGCAACAAGTTTTCTTAAGTTGGAGTTGCAATTCTAATCTTGAAATATCAAAGGCGTTGTGTGACGAAAGTGTTTGTTTGGTGTGCTTGCTGCTGCAGCCATGAACTCGACTCCAATGTTGGGATGGGCGGATCGATACTAAAGTATCAATACTTCCGATACTGATGTTGTATCAAGAATATCGATCCTCACATAAAGAAATTTATTCTGAAGGTTTGTTTTTTTAACAAGTGATGTTATTATTTAGATTACATGAATATTAATGCATTTCATAAGCTTCGATGTGGAAAAATTATTATATGAGTGAATTGTTGCATGGCAACAATTCTATTGAACTATTTTTTCATTTAAAAATGAAAAAAATACACTAGCAGTCAGACAGTGCTCACCCTTTTTCACAATAAGTAATGACAAACCTAGATATAATGGGCTTGTTTGACCATTTTTATTGGTTTATTTAAATTCATATTTATTAAAAAATAGACAATTATTTGTAATCCTCATTAATAAATGATACCCTTATGAAAACTTACCATGTATTTCCTGTAGCAATATTTTATTAACCATGACTGGTAACCACAACTGTAGTAACCATATTATTTTTCATTCTTTTTGTAGTAACTAATGTTTTGATACAATTAACTATGGTTTTACTACAGCATTACTGTAGTATCCATATGGTAACATGGTTTTAGTAATAGTAACCATATAATAATATCTATGGTTAAATTTAAAGTTTCATATGTGGCTTATACTAACACATTTTTAAAGGCTAAACAAAGAACCCTAATAATTTGCTATTTAGGCCCATATATATATATATATATATATATATATATATATATATATATATATATATATATATATATACAATTAAGTAATAATAAAGTTACTAATTTTATCCAAAGAATTCATAAAAATTCAATTTAATAGAGGTATCAGTATTATTATCGTTATCGATATTGGCCTAAAAGTACTTGGTATCGGATCGAAAATTAATACACTATTAAACCTACTCTTAAAAGTAATTTTCTGCCTGGTTTTCTCCAAAAATGCGTTACTACCCACCTCTGATTGGTTGGTGGGTGATACAAATTTTGTTGCAGGGATTTGGCTTTGTCTGAAGTGCAAAAACTACACAAAAGTGTTTGTCCTACTTTTTGTTGTTAAAATAGCCACATCTTTCGGATATTTCTGTTTTTCTTTGCAGGAATGACTGAACTATTGAAACAGGGCTTTGCTTTCCCCAATGAGTGGGCGGGGCCTCCTTGCTGACTGTATCTATGGTATACTGTCATTAAAATAACCACATCGACAACACTCGAATACAGCAAGGAAAAGGCATTGAAAGCACACTGAGTGTGAATTTTGTGTGGTGTTCAATGGACACAGACTCTAAGTGACTGATATTGGTAATTCAGGCCACAAAACATATTTATAAATAAATACACATTATGATAAGTATACTACTTAAGCACATAGGCCTAAACTGATATATAAATACTTTATTAGGTACTTCCCATTAGGAGCGACTTCTGAATGAAGGAAAAGACCCCTCAAGAATGCACAAACCAGCTTTCGAGGGAGCCTCCCTATTGCATTCAGAAGCTCTAGCACCACCCTAGATCCCCCTTAATTCACTCCATTTCCAAGGTGATTGTTTGAAGATTCAGTGAAGGGCAAGTAAATGATTACAATCAAAACCACTTGCACAAGGACGACGAATGCCATTAAAGCTTGAAGTCCAACTAACAGATTATTAATTGCTAACCTTTTCAAAGATACACACAAATCTCTTAACGGGATAGTTTTTGTCCCTTTAACTGGTGATAGAAAGCTGGTTAAAAGCGGTGGCAGAAATGACCTTGGTTTCTTTGAGAATGGCATCTTGTATGTATGTATGTCTTGATGTGATCACAGATACGTTAGTGAGCAGATTGACAGACTCATCCAAATGAAGATTTTCTGAACAGTAACAGGCAGCACAACAGTTTAAATTTGTGAAATGTACTCTTTTGAAGACTACCTTTCATGGACATTTCCATTTCTTGGCAAGTAGTTCTTAAATATTGTTGCAATGATGTTGACTGGAGTTGAGAGGGCACATTAAGGTCCTTCAGTTGAATTTAACAAATGTCTGCATCTTCGTTTGGAGAACAGAATGGGATGCAGAGAAACCGAAAGCAGCATTACCATTTAGATGCATTCCCATGTGTCTCTGCAAACTTTTTTTTTTAATAGTAATGGCACAATATATTCTAAAATCCATCCTGCTGAAAAGATCATCATAGACATGATGGTCCATCAACTGGTTGATGCTGGTCTGGCTGGTGGATGAGCGAAGCCTTACTTGGTTGCATTTACCTCTGCACCGTGATATACATCAGGTGAAGAAGTCGTGGCTGAATTTTAAGCAATGTGAAACCAGAAAAACTAATTGTAAAACAGCCTCATTTTTAATGCTGCTCTTAACACTCTGGGAGGGTGAAGTTCTAAGGAAACTATAAATGATAAAATGATATCCTTGTCCATTGCGAATATTCAAAGAATATTCATATTAGTTAAGTTGCCTGATTGGTATATGGCCTAATTAACATTGTTCACTCATTAAAAAAAAAACATAGTTTTAGTGCCAGAAATGTGTTGTTGAAATGTGTCCAGATATATATTTACTGTATATATCTGGATAGCCCCCTTAAGAAGATTAGATGTAGTTAGCATCTTTTTGCACAAATCTCTTTTTTTGTTATAGAAAGAGTAGCTTGAATGTAGTATGGAAATTATTAGAAGCTTGTAGCCTGATAAGCCATAGCTAAAAGTAGCTTCCACAACACTGATTGAGAAGCATTGCTGGCTTGACCTGACCATGTTATCCACACAACCAGATAAGAAACAAATAAACCAGTCTATGATGCATTGCTGGTTTTAGCTGATCTCCTACCCTGGCCAGCCTGCTTTTAGAGGGATTTTGGCAAAATGTCAGCTTTTCAGCTATGACAGCAAACCATCTAAGGCTGATTTGTGTGTGTGTGTGTGTGTGTGTGTGTGTGTGTGTGTGTGTGTGTGTGTGTGTGTGTGTGTGTGTGTGTGTCCTCAATAGGAAAGGCATTGAAAGACAGAGAATATATAATTAAATATTTAGTGAGATAATTTTCTCTATTTGAGCTTCTTATTTTCATAGCCTAAGTACAAAGATATAGAAAGAGCTCATAATTATCAGAAGATGTAACAATTTCTGTATATACTTTGGAGGTGAGAAAAAGGTTGGTGTCCATCCCTGCAGCCGGGTGTCCATTGTTCATTGGAAAAAGAGCCAGACTGTTTCAGTGAGATTGCAGAGTGAGCTTGGAGAATCCACCCATAAGGAGTGTACTTTTAACCCAGCTCCTCTTAGAAACAAGAGTTCTTTGCAACATTGATCAAAGTCAACATACCTCTATTTTAGCACTGAATAAATATTTGCAGTAGAATGAGAGTCTAGCTAGTCTGCACTAACTCATAACCTCAATAGCCAGCGAGCTCATGACCCCATTATTTGATATTCGGAGGTGTGTGTGCCGTTGTACTTTGTGCCAACCTTCGATTCACTTATGCATGCCTCTCTCTGGTTCCCTCTGCCAGTTCTATTCTCCCAGGCACTATTCCCATTCCAGAAAATGTGTGATACTCATATCAACATCATTACAATGCAGCTCGAGTTTGTCCTCATCCTTGCTGGTGCTCAGACCTCTGCCTTTGACACCTGGAATGCTCTGGAGTATTTTCCCTCTCATCAAAGTCCATGTGAAAGAGAGTATTGTGGCAAACACATGTGTTCTGGTCCTAGTGAGCTGCCTACAGAGGTAACATTTTAAGGTATCTTAGGTGTGCTCCCAATGCAAAGGTTGTTTCAAAAGGTAGGTCATTTGATTATGCTGCCTCTTAAAGGGATAGTTCACCCCAAATGAAAATTCATAATTAATCCATGTACATGTTGTTCTAGTCTTGTATGGTAATAATAAAAAGTGCCAATTAATAAAAAGTACTGTAGGCTACTCATAAACAATTGTTCTGTTTAATTAAAAATGTATAATTTTCCCCCCTTTCCGAGGCATTGCCCTTCTGGCTGCACCTGCCAGACTGCAAAAACTTGGGAGGGAGACAAGGGGAGGGAAAAGGGGAGAGGGAAAGAGCGAGGTGGAGCGACAGCGAGAGAGAGAGGAAAGAGAGAAAAAAAATTGCTCGCCGGTTCCCAGACATGCCGTCGCCTGGTTCTCAACCACTTCTCCACCCTCTGGCGGATAACCGGAGCGAGTCCTCCGACCCCAGGCAGATGGAACACCCCTCCATGTTCTGGCGGCCGGCAGCGAGCCCCTCCTCCCCTTGCAGACGGTGGCCATTCCTCCGGATCCATTCTGCCAGCACCGTTTCCTCCATCCCCCGGCGGACGTCCACGGCTGCTCTTTGGGCGGACGGATGTGGCGAGGACTCCACAACAGTGCATCCTTCCTCCTTCCCAGGTTTTGGCACCAATGTAACACGGTTCAAAGGGGAAAGGAGGCGGCGGGAACCGGCTGTTTGTTTCAACCGGCAGCGGCGTGTAACTCTCTCTTTCCCAAACTGCCACATCTGGCTCGGCCTTATCCCTCTCCTCAGCCGATTAGCCCGATTGGGGGCCGGTTGTATGGACTCACGGCCTGGTTCCACCCTCCTCCTCATCACAAGGCCATGTTCAAACTTATACATTTTCAGTTTCCCAACATCATAGTTTTCAAAAGTTTGCGGTGATGGATAATTTTTTCAGAAATATCCATCTATTGTGGAGGAAATATATATATTTTTTATGTGGATGAGAGGTCACTTATGCGGTTTCTTAACGGTTAGGATGCCGCCCTAAAAGGCAGCTGCCTAGGTAGTTCAATAGGTCTTGGTACAGAGCTTTGGACTGTAGCTTCTGTTGTATCACCTTCTCTCTATCTCTCTCTCTCTCTCTCTCTCTCTCATTCTCTCATTCTCTGGTTGTCCAAACACGAGTCCTGCTGAGACAGAACATTAATCCTAAAAACAAACAGACTCTGTCTGCAATGCAGCTTCCCCTCTCTCTCTTGCTCAGCACACATTGGTGCATCCCTGGAGTGCCAACTAGCCCTGCCGTTTCAATTTGTGCATGCCCAAGAGCAGCTGATGTGACCCTGTTCTTGGCATGGACCATGGATGCTGCTTAATAATTTGGTCAAAACAAGGTATCTTAGCAGGCAAAACCTACCTTTAAATCGGACACTGTAAATTCTAATATGTTCAGTTTAATTAAAAAAAAAAAAGTTTGGAAACTGGTTGCCTTATTTTTGTAAAGCAAACTGTGGAGCGGAGGGGGGCGGGGCCGGGATATCGCGCGCCCGGTCCCCAATCGGCCTGATGAGGTGCGCTAGGGATAAAGGCGGCCGGTGACGATTGTTCGAGAGAGAGAGAATTACGGGCATGTCCGCATGTGTGTTTGTTTATGGTTTTGGTTTGAGTTTTCATTAAATTATTATTTATGTAAGCCGGTTCTTGCCTCCTCCTTGCCCATCCTTTAACTGTTTTACACAAACCTAAAGGTACAATTTAAAGTTAGCTGAATATGTCCATTTTAGTTAATATACTCAAGAATATATACTAATCTTACTTAAGACTTGGTAGTAAATAGTAATATTAAATTTAAACCTGCGGTGACTAGAAAAACCTTTTGCAATCGATTTCCTGCCTTTAAGTGAATATCTTTTTTACTAAAACTAATACAGAATGCACTTAACACAAGTTTGAAATTCTCAACAGTTTATTTTTCTATATATAAAAGCTAGACAGCTCTTGAATGACCACTGAGGGCATGTGGAGTCTGGGCAGTCATGTCTTCTGGGACAACACCAATCTGAAGTCTGTATCTGAATCCTTAGAGAAAAGTTTATTTTTTCCAAGTCATGTGGACTACTTTTATGGTGCCTTTTTGTAGCTTGACAGCTCCAGGTCAGCATGTACTTTATTGTTATGGAAAACAGCAGCAAGAACAGCTAAACATCTCTTTTTGTGTGTTCCATGAAAGAAATACAGTCTTATGATGTTCCCAATCCATATGACTTTATTTCGTTTGTGGAACACAATCAGTTGATTTTTGAAGAATATCGTGCACTGTTAGACCTCACTGTGCTTTTTTACAGTAACATACAGGCAACACTTTTGCCAGATTTTTAATGTTCAAATCTGATTACAGTAAGCTACTGCAATTGCTATGTACAGTAATTTACAGATTACTGTAATTGGTAGCTGAGGTACTGTGTATTACTGTAAACAAATATACAGTAACTAGCTGTAATTATGTCATGCATTATGACTTTTTAAGTATTTTTATCATTAAGTATATATAATTTATTATTAATAATAATAAAAAACATAGATTGATTGATTGATTGATTTTTCCTAAATCACCTTTAACTATGTGGTCAGTCACATAATGTGTTCTTTTGCCCAAAACCAGACAGCTAACTTTACACATATGGAACGGGCAATAACCAGTTTAAGCAGAATATCAATTGCTTTGAATAACATATGCAGTCAAAACGCATTTGCAAATGTAAGTTTCTGTAACATCCAACTAAATCAACCAACTAAATACGTTCCACCATATGACATGCATTCTACAACATGTGGGAAATAGAACACTAATTAAGACTAGCAAACAATACCGTCAGTAAATTATGTGATATTAAAAGAGCTTACTTTAATTTTGCAGATGCGCTCTGCATTATATAGTGTCTTTTAAAAATGCCTCTCACTTGTGTCATGTGCTTCAGCAAGGTTTGGGTGGGGGAGGGGAAATGTTGTTACAGTACATGCCTTGACACAATGTCTTAGACATTGTGAGTAGTTTTACTTAAATTCTTTTAGTTCTGCCAACTATTTGTTCTAATATTTTAACAACTGTTGAAATAGTTTTATAGTTAGTATTATATATACATACTGTAACGGTTACCTTGTCTTGTTTTTTCCGTTGCCCTTTGTTTGTCATTTTTGTCACTTTTGTAGTTCCTTAGTTTTCACTTTTGGCACCCTTGTAGCTCCTTAGTCTTGTTTTCCCTCGTGTTCACTGTTCATTGTTTTCACCTGCCCTTGTTAATTTGCCTTTGGTTTCTGTTATGAATGAGGCAGCGAAGGCAGACGAGGAGATGCGGTTCCAAATGCAGTTCAACTTTTATTGATAACAAAACAAACAAGGCAGGTACACGGAAAATACGGGAATAAAGGAAAAACCCTCAATGGGGAAATAAACACAAGACTGAGGGGAAAAACACAGGCAGGGGAAACATTCCAGGCTAACAACAACATTCACAAACAACGACCGACAGAGACTGAACAAACAACCAGGGTTTAAATACAGAAAGGAACAAACAAGGGAATGAGGGACACCTGGGGAAACAATCAGGGAAGGAGGAACAATCAGGGGAAAACCAATCATAAAAAGAAACAACAAAGGACTACAAAACCCAAACAGGAACTAAACTAAACTTCAACATAAAAGCACAAAAACAAAAGACAACAGTGAACATGACACATACACTATACAGTGAATGTATAGTGTTTATCACATAGTGACTCGCAGTTGCATCCATTGTAGACATGGTGTAAATAGGAGGTGATTTCTGTTAATACTTAAGAGGTAAAGAGTGGAAAATAAACATACAAAATTAAATCAGAAACTATCCTTGCATCTCAGACTGCAAGTCTGCAGACCAAAAAAAACAAAAAAAGAGACATTTTTTGTCAAAAGTGACAAGTCATTACCAAAAACGTTCTTCTGAGACACAGGAACACAGTGTCTGAGAGGAGCAACAGACAATTCATTCTTTGCTCATCAGTTTTCATCACAAGTCTATGTACAACAGTGGCAAAAAAAGATTTGGGAGGTTCGCCTCATTATCTTTATTTCGTGCTGATTTGATCATCTTGGAGTTCCTGCATCCTGGAATAGTTGGTAGCCCACTTGTTACAAAGGTACAAAGCCCCATGCTGACTATGTGCTAGATATTTTCAACACGTCTCATGTGAATCTATTTTAGATTTATTTATGAAAATACAATGTGCACTGCTTCAATCAAAACCTTAACCAAACACTGTGATTTTCATGTATCATTCTAATTCCACCTTGGAAAAACCACAGTCTGTTATTTTCCCAAGGAATTTGTAATAGTTGATTTATTAATTGAAACCATATTGTTTCATCTGTGAAATACATCTAAAATAAACAAAATGACAAGTTTCGAGTATTGCATGTGCTCAAAAAGACATGTCAGTAAGACATGTCGGTTCATAAATAAATTTCAAGTTGTAGGGCTGGGCTTTATGACACGCCAACCGGTTCAGATTTTGCTATACTGTTTATACTGCGGAAGATATTTTTGCAGAGATATCATTGGGAAGTAATTCTTTACAGTTTTTTTGACGTTATTTATGTTTCACATTCCTTGGAAACATTAAGTAATGTGACAAATTCAAAGCAGCCAATTTAAGAGGAGGACGATTTTGTTATTAAGGGAATTTAACACAACATAAAGTGAAATTTAGTTGTTTATGGTTGCTGAGCAATGTTGCTACCTGCCTCGTTAATATAGAATTCGTATGTGGCTCATCCATTAAAAATATAAACTATTAATTTTATAATATTATTACTGTTAAGAGTCTTTTACTTTTTAAAGTGTTAAAACAAAGCTGTTTTTACACTGATCATATCATTCATTTATGAATAGACCATTTTAAGATGGCCTAAGGTAGTGACATCTTTTTGTTCCTTGAACATTTTCTGCTAGTAGTACGCTCCAATTCGGATAAATCACCCTCCGAAGGGTACTTTAAAGTGAGAAAAATCATGATAGTCATGCTGTAAGTTCGCTTCAAACTGAATTTCCAATACAAATTACTTCTGAAAGACCTGAATATTAGAGCCCAACACCTTATAGCCTTTCAAAGCCCTCACAATGAATGTTAAAGTCTTCGGAGGGCATAGGGATTATTACTTCTGAATAGAACACACCCTCTTTCAAAACAGCAGAGTGAGGCGGTTCACTCCTAGAGACTTTAACATGATTGCTAAGCTCCGCAAGTCATTTAATTTCACATATAGTCATTTAGCAAATGCATTTCCAGAAAATAGAGACATGAAAAGTATTTTAGTCATTTAAAAAATAAATCCTTACCTTGTCCGCAGGTCATACAGACAGCTTCATTGAACGGCTTAATCATCACCTTAGACTATTTAGCAGAGACAGGCAGAGGTGGGTAGTAATGCACTACATTTACTTGAGTAACAAAATTACGTTTAGAGTATGTTTACATACTGTCACTGGCTGTCATTCAAGCCAAGTCCATCACTGCTGCTGTATCAAGCTCTTCAAACAAAGTGAAACAATTTCTTCGTTCCGCACAATGAAAAAATAATTGTTTTGTCATGCAATGCCTTCATTTAACACCAAGACAAGTGGATAGTTCAAGATTAAAATTGCAGCTCCAACTTAAGACAGCACTCTGAGTTAAGTTGTGGCTCTAATGCTAATGCAGGCTTTTCTGTGACATGGTGATGGTCATTTTCAGGGTGATTCTGTAATTATGGGTTCTTATGACATCAGTTTTTAATGTACATTTTTAAATCAGTGCAGCAATATATCAGTGCTCTTTGTCCCACGTCCTGCATATCATGAATAGTATTTACGCATGTACCCTGCAACCTCACGAAGGTACTGGAAACTATTGCAGCTGCTTCGGGCTGATTAGTGCAAAGAAACATCCTTAACATGTGGATTAACATGTACAAACTATTGATCTGTTTCTCATCATATAACTTCCGAAGATATGGATTTAACTACTGGAGTCATATGGATTACTTCCTTTATTTGCTTTTTGGAGCATCAACATTTCGGCACCCATTCACTTGCATTGTACTGACCAACAGAGCTTAAATATTCTTCTAAAAACCTTAATTTGTTTTCTGCAGAACAAAGGAAGTCATACACATCTGGGATTGCATGAGGTTGAGTAAATGATGAGAGAATTTTCATTTTTGGGTGAACTGTTCCTTTAAAGTGATAGCTCATTTTTAAAATAATTGTACTTGTAATAACTTTTACTTGAGTACAGTTTTTGGCTACTCTACCCACCTCTGGAGGTTGGTCACTACTCTTAAAATTAATGGGATGAATTGGAACAGGTAAATGAGCCAATCACCTTCAAGATGCAGACATCATCTGTCAATCAACTCGAGAATGTGCATGTACTATACAAACCGGGAAAAAATATTGTTTCACTGAGCTAAAGAAGCACAATTTATGGTACCATTGTTGTTAGATTTAAATCCTGATTTGAAATATGTTCTTTAATAGTTATCTTGGATGGACTGGCGACCTGTCCAGGGTGTCCCCCGCCTTTCGCCCAATGTTAGCTGGGATAGGCTCCAGCCCCCCGCGACCCTGTACACAGGATAAGCAGTTGACGATGGATGGATGGATGGATAGTTATCTTGACCAACTGTTTTGACCAAGTTATCTTGACCTCCCTCTCGAGGGCTACCATCTCTAAGGCCACAGAGACCACCTGCCTCCATGATTTTAGGAGGTCAAGGTGGTAAACTTGATGTGCTCTGCCCCTGTCCGTTCAGCTTAACCGCATAATCGAGATCTCAGATTCACCATGTGACCTCAAAGGGCCCTTGCCACTTGACGAATAATTTAGAGCTTGGGGTGAGCAATAATACAAGCACTTTATCTCCTGGTTTGAATTTCCCTAGTTGAGTGCCCCTGTCATACAGCCGGCTGTGATGTTCCTGAGCTTGGAATAAATTCTCTTGTGTAAATCAACCCAAAGTGTGGAGTTTTACTCTAAGATCAAAAACATAATGAATTAGATTTTTACTGTTTGGAGGTCCCTCCTCCCAAGCTTCCCATATGATGTTGAGCATGTAGCGCGGCCAATGCCAATACATCATCTTGAATGGGGCGGCAGACAGCATCTGTGCAGGCTTGCGGGACCTCTCACACTGCAAATTACAGGGGTTCGAACCACATATCCCAATTTCTAGTGTCCTCGTGCATTACTAATCATATTTTTTAAGGTTTTATTATATAGTTCAACCAAACCAACAGTTTGTAGGTGATAAACACTGGTGAATATTTATTTAATACCTAACAATTCGTATAGTTCAGGTAGTGTTCCTGACATAAAGGTAGTGCCTTGATCAGTGAGGATTTCTTTTCAAATCCCCACTCAGGAGATTATTCTGAAGAGTGCCTCCGCAGCACTATATGCTGAGATATCACGCTGCATATTCCACTAGAACTAATACAAAGTGATGCCTGTGCGAGGCCCGATGAGGTCTATGCCAATTCTCTCGAATGGGACCTCGATCAGCGGTAGAGGGTGCAATGGTGCTTTTGGGGTGGCCGATGGATTCACCAGCTGACATTCACAGCACGCTGCTCCCACTTGAGAACGTCCCTGTGAATACCCAGCCAAAACAATGGGCCATTATACAGTTCAGTGTTTTCTCGTGACCTAAATGGCCAGCCACTGAATTATAGTGAGTCGCCTGGAATAGGGTTTCCTGCTCTTCGAAACTAATAACTGGATTGTATTTTCTTTTGTTTGAGTGTACAACCAATCTTTAATAATCCAAAAATATGGGTAAGTGAATGCGAAGCCAGGCTGGAGCTGTTGACCATAGATGACTCTCACTTGGTCAAATGCGTGTTTGAGGGACTCGTCACGTGAATGCTCCAGAGGGAAATGCCCCCCAGAGAACCCCATGAGTACGGGAACTCCTTCTCTTGAGTGTAGCAGTTGTGGACAGCCCTGACACATTTTGGTAATAGCACACATAATATGTTACAATCTGTCTAGGTTTCATTATTGTTTCATATTAGAAACTTATGTTTTTCAGAAATTTAGCCAACTTATCGACAAAGAAAGTAGAGTTATGGATCTGATTATGGTGTCCATGGACTGGCCACAAGATTCCCACTTGACTGCAGATCCTCTCTGGCCAGTGCTTAGCATAAATGGGCTGAGGTCAGGCTTGCATGGAGGATTACAGTTTGTGACAGGCTAGATAGATAGATTACATTCAATGTTACAATGTCGATTACATTCTCTCTATTGTATTAGTATACTTTTTTCACTTAGATTATTAATTAGTTTATTGCTCTGTAATCTTTATAAATTCACAGTCTCAGTGAATTAATCCTTTTTTTGTTCTGAATAACTGTCCTAATGAGTCTGCTTCCGAAGAATGCCTATGCAGTGCGGTTCAGGGGTTAATAAAGTTTATACTGTAAATATGGTCCCGAATGTGTGCTGATATATACCTTGTGTTTTTGACTGCTTATATATAATGCATACAATATTGATGCTGTTTACCAAAATTGCATTGAAGTGCATATATCTTTCCAGTGTCCAATATCTGCTGTGACATTGTGCATTATTAAAATACTTGACTGTGGTGAAGTGCTTAAACTGAGACAGTTAAGGACTGACACAGCATATCTGTATTGTGATTCATAAAAATGTGCTGTTGTCAGTCCTGGCGCTGAAACCATTTTATCAGAAACACTTGTTATAACATCTTACTATGCTAAATGTCAATGCATTATTTTTTATTATTGTATAAAAATTCCATTAATTGAGCCTTTTATATAATTACTTTAATATTCTTTAAATGAAATATAAAATATAATATCCTTAATATCCTAAGATCCTTAAAAGACCATGTGGAATCAAAATTGACCATGTTTAATTTTTTATTTCCCTATAATGCTTGATTCATCGTTTAATGTAATGCTAAAGAAACTTTTATCAAATTATAATAACTTTCTCCACCTCATGCAACTTTTTTTCAGATGATGTAACAAAGTCTGTACAGGGTGGGGAAAATTAACCAATATTATCATAGCTTTACCCCTTTCCACTTTTCATGATCCACTCAAATTCCAAAGAAACAAGTCCCATCCTATGTTCTTTCGCTCTGAATATTTTTTCACATTTGGTTTTGCATAAGTTAAATGTTTTGCAGATGTTGTCTTTAAAGGTTAAATATGCGTTATACACTTGCTGTAAAGGCTGTTTTCCATTATGCCAATTTGATCACATATAAATATGTTTAAGGTCATATTCTGTGAGTTAATGATCAAATAAATAAAACAGAGGAACAGCAGTTTTCATTTGCTCTCACATAAAGATGCCAGATAATTGCCAGTAAAGATGTATCACTTCTCACTGCAAGCAGACATAATCACTGAAGCATTGCTGAGTCATATTTCTGAGTGACTGAGCACTCATAATGCTTTCAATACAGACTTAACCTACAGACACCAGATATTGCATTATGCTTCTATATATTTCAAAATCACATGACTTCTGCTTGCTCACTCACAGAGACCTGACCGTAAAACTTGAGGTACTCTACTGTCCAGAGTGCAGCTGTCCATTCACTTGGCTGACTGAGAGAGCTAATCAGCTTTTTGGCATGGCAGAGGCTGGCAGCTAAAAAAGCTGGGCAAAGGACCCAGTCTTTGGTAAAGTTATCTGGCCTGCAGGAAAGCACTTGTCAGCACTAGTGTGCAAATTATACAGTGATCTTCATTTTGTTTTTGTTTTTTATATATATATATATATATATATATATATATATATATATATATATATATATATATATATATATATATATATAAATATAAAATGTGTTGGAATTTTTCTGGCTGCAATGTGCTGAAATTTACACAAGGCACATTTTAAATTGGCGCCGCACAGTTAGCTAAATGGATAGAGTTTAGATCTGTTTAGAAAATCAAAAATCATTTATCTAAAAGACTTTTATTCAAAAATCTATTATCTTAACTACTTTTAAACAAAACATTTACATTTTATGCATTTGGCAGACGCTTTTATCCAAAGTGACTTACAGCGCACTTGTTACAGGGACAATCCCCCCGGAGCAACCTTGGTGGTGCTGGGGTTTGAACCCCCAACCTTCTGGTCAGTAACCCTGGGCCTCAACCACTGAGCCACCACTGCCTCGTAAAAAGCGTTTTTCAATGAATCAGAAATAAATGATTTGCACTACATTTAAACAACAAAAAAACGTTTTTCAAGTAATCAAAAATCAATTAAATAAACTTATAAACAAAACACTTTTTTCAATTATTCTATTTTCTAAACTAATTATAAACAAAACACTATCATTTTTAAATGCATCCAAAATCTATTATCTAGACAAAGCTTTGATTCTATTTTCTAAACTACTTTTACAAAAAAACAGTAAACATTTTTCTATTAATTGAAAATCACTCAACTAAACTGCTTTTAAACATAACTGTGGCAGGGCTGAGGGCGGGGCTGGGTCGTGATCCTACAATCAAGCCTCTGAGGTATAAAGGTCGACTGCAGGGGAACGTTCGGGAGAGTGTTTCATTAAACCATTATTTATATTGAAAAGCCGGTTCTCGCCTCCTCCTTTCAAATGATCACGTTACACTGGTGCCGAAGCCCGGGAAGGAGGAGCCGTCATGTGTGTGTTTGTGTCTTCTTTTAAGTTTATCATTAAACCATTATTTATATTGAAAAGCCGGTTCTCGCCTCCTCCTTCCCGGGCTTCGGCACCAGTGGAACGTGATCATTTGAAAGGAGGAGGCGAGAACCGGCTTTTCAATATAAATAATGGTTTAATGATAAACTTAAAAGAAGACACAAACACACACATGACGGCCATGTTCGTAAACGATCTCTTTCTCCCGCACGATCCCCTGCAGTCGACCTTTATACCTCAGAGGTTTGATTACACTAATACGGGACCGGGTATGTAGGATCACGACCCGGCCCCGCCCTCAGCCCTGCCACAACAACACTTACATTTTTCTTTGAATCAAAACATAATTATTGTTAAAGATTTATTTGAGATATATTTGTGATTGTGATGTAAATCTATAATTAAGTGATTTATACTGACAACCCGATACAGACTGCATTTGTGTGCAAGCAGCGTACTGATGCTTTGGTTTTCTCCACAGGTGAACAATTTCTGTTTGCTAGCCTTTTTCTGGCAACAAGTGAAAATATGTGCTCTAACTTCTACCTTTTGTCACACAGACTGTCACACAGACTGTCTCCCAATTCAGCACTTGGTTAAAGGAGAGAGTGGGAGCATCTAGCTCGATGTGGGAAGACCAGGGTGAATGTGAAACAGTCAACAATGCCTCCCTACACTAACGTTTTACTATTTACAGTCTTTCAAAGGGGGCCATAAAATTCCTCTCTTTGTCCAACACACACTTGTGCTTCCTTTTGTCTCTGGCTTTTCCTCTGTCTCTTACATTTTCTTTAATCCCCATGGGATGCCATAAAACAAAATCCCATAATCGCATTTCCAACATGCATCGTTAACATCATCTAAAGCTCAAGATGCCTGGACTGAAAACAAACAAAAGCTTTAAAAGCAATCATTGTCATACATTTTTTTTTATTAAAGATTCTTGCATTCGTCATACCATTTCAGATGGTACTCCCATATTATACGTGTTTTCCTGAGAATTACATTGTCATTCTTAAGTACATTGCAATGTACTGTATTCATCCAAAAACCAGAGCAACACTCTTAGTATACGTAGATTTCATGGTGACAATGGGACAAATGTGTAGAACATGTCCCCTTTAATCTAAATTGTATTTTTGAGAGTGCTGATATTTGTTGGGTGCTACTGTCACCAGTGAGGTGAGAATCAGAACTGGGAGCCCCTAAAGTACTGTGTCACAGGTAAAGTTATTTTCAGTATGTCCCTATGATAAAGGGCAACTGCTGATATCCTGTCTGCTCTCCCCTGTTGTGTGTTTTACTGTCGCACAAGGGCATGCACTTTTTTTATTTATTGCTTGGTTTCACAAGCTTACAAATTAGTGACAGTCTCTCAGTAGGTGAGACAGCAGCTGTTTCACACCTTCCTCTGCCAGTCTGTGTGAGACACACATAAACATAACCTCAAAAAATCCAGAAAGCGAACAGAAAAGTCAGCATAGCTGAGCCTCCTTCAGAAATCAGTCTTTATATCTAGACACCATTTGCAGGTGATAATGTCCACTTTGTATGTTGGGAGAGTATAAATATTACAGTACAGTACCATGAAAATTGCTATGTTTACAAGTATATAACTTTGTTTCCTTTACATGCAACTGAAATGAACGTCTCAAAGTCTAGCAATAAAACCAATGTTGCTTTCAAGGCAAGTCAGTCCACTCTGCGGCCATTTTTGGAATGCTCCCAGGCAGCCTTTTTTTTAAAGTACAGCTCTTATCTATTTGAATGGGGAGAGATCAAAATCTCCAAAACGGTTGGTCAAGATTCCGATCATAGAACACATTTCAAATAAGGAGTTAAATCTTACAACAATGGTACAATATATTGTGCTTCCTTAAGTCAGGTCACATTAAAAAGCGCTATGTTTCAGGCTGGACCAGCACATTTTCTAGTTGACTAAAAGTTGATTGTCTCTTTTAGCTGTAAAATGGGGCTTTATTTTCTAAATTCGCCATATTGGGCCTCCCAGTTGTGGTACGTCTAGGGCTAAACAGTCTTTGCTAAAACCAACTGAGAATTTACTTGTGTGACCTACTCTGCTGGATTTAAGCTCTAAAGAAACTGTTTCTGTTTCAGTTGCAGCTGGTGTTTTTCAAGAGACAGCACAAATGTTACTGGCAAACAAATCAATGAACAATGGAAAATCAGTGGCAAAATGTGAACTGATCATTTTATATATACCATAGATTCAAAATTGGACCCCTCGAAGTGCCATGTCATATTTGTTCTCACGTGTGTTGTAATCAAATGTTTCCCACCAGTTTGAATTTTTGAGAGCTGCATAGCGAAGATCATTTTGTACAATGGTCATGTCCCTGCACCTTTGAATGGAAGGTTTTTATATGTGAATGGGATGCCCCATTGAATAAATCCCCACACTGGACTTCTTCAAGGGATGGTTCACCCAAAAATGAAAATTCATCATTCTTCATTCTGACATTATTCACTCACCATTATGTTTTTCCAAACTATTATGATTTACTTTCTTCTTTGGAATGCAAAAAGAAGATTGTAGGCTGAATGTTAGTTCAGTCACCATTCACTTAATTGATTTATTATGTTGTGCCCAGTGTTGGGTAGATTACTTCTGAAATGTAATCTGGAACTGATTACAAATTGAACAACTAAAAATGTAATCAGTAACACAATCTTTTACATTACACTTTTTTAGGTAATATAATATGATTACCTTGGGATTACTTATTGCATATTTTTATGGAAATCTAATTTTAAGTGTATTAAGTGTTAATATACAGTCCTTTTCACACTTTCATTAAATGATTATAAATATGAAATCAAACAACAACTTGCTATTTGTCCTCCCATGTAATCCATATTTTTCAAAAAATAACTGTAATCTGATTACGCACATAAAATTTACATTTACATTTATGCATTTGTCAAAGGCTTTTACCCAAAGTGACTTACAGTGCACTTATTACAGGGACAGTCCCCCCAGAGCAAACTGGAGTTAAGTGCCTTGCTCAAGGACACAATGGTGGTGGCTGTGGGGATCGAACCAGCATCCTTCTGATTAACAGTTATGTGCTTTAGCCCACTAAAATGTAATCCATATTATACGTAGTCCATTACTACCCAAAACTTCTTGTGCCTAATATCTCCCTTTGTGTTCTTTAGAAGAAAGTAAGTTGTATGAGTTTGGAACAAAGTGAAGGTGTGTACATTTTGAAAAATGTAGGGGGGCTAGACCATCCTGTTTACCTTAATCTTAACCAAATAATGATCCATCACCTAGACCAGCACTAACCACATTAAATCAGCCTGGACCAGCATGGAAATTCATGCAGGTTTCAGATGATCTTTTCAACAGATTATTGTTACTGTCTGTTTGTTACAGACATCTGCCACAGAGCGGAACAAACGGGCCAAAAGATATCTGACACAGTATGTGTCAAAAATCTTTTACAACTCAAAATGGACATCAGAGGATTATAGTTAGAGTATCTAATGTACTGTTCCTCTTTTGAGTAACCTTAATATAGTCTTAAAAAAACTTGACAATCGACAAAGACTGAACAAAGAACCAGGGTTTAAATACAGAAGGAACAAACAAGGGAATGAGGGACACCTGGGGAAACAATCAGGGAAGGAGGAACAATCAGGGGAAAACCAATCATAAAAAGAAACTACAGAGGACTACAAAAACCGAACAGGAACTAAACTAAACTTCAAAATAACAGCACAAAAACAAAAGACAACAGTGAACATGACAAGTGTACAGATGTGCAGATAGGTGGCAAATGTTTGAAAGATATTCAGTTTGAGGTTTTTAGTAGCAAGAAAATGTCTAGGTTACGTATGTAACCTCCGTTCCCCGATGGAGGGAACGAGACGTTGTGTCAGAGAAGCGACACTAGGGGTCTCTCTTGAGCGCCGATATTCACCTCTGGACTATGAAAAAAGGCCAATGAGAGTTGGCAACCAGTATTTGCATGTCCCGCCCCCGGACATACGGGTATTTAAGAGGCGCAAATACGGGAGTTCATTCAGGATTTTTCTGAGGAGCCGGAAATGGTCCGTCCACAACAGTGGCTCGGCTCAGCGACGTGGCAGGGGAGACACAACGTCTCGTTCCCTCCATCAGGGAACGGAGGTTACATACGTAACCTAGACGTTCCCCTTCTGTCGCTCTCTCCACGTTGTGTCAGAGAAGCGACACTAGGGGTCCACTTATAAAAGCGCCACGCGCTGAGCCGTGTACGTGAACTGCTGATACAGGAGCGAGCAGGTATTCTTACGTACAGGACGACCAACTGTATCAGGCTGCACGTACCCTTCCCCAATGCCCCATTTAAGCCATCAGGATTCCTTATTGTTACCCCGGAAGGGGGAACAAGGTGCTGGCTGCCAACCTGGGAACGGGCCAAGCCTAAAATTAGTTTTGAAAAAATATAGACAGTACTGTGATTCAGTGAGACCAGGTTGCAATAGTCTGGCTATGCAGGAATACAAGGCAGAAGCCTGCTGCGCCAACTTTTAGTCCCCCTCCTATACAATACCATAATGTCACTTTTCATTGAGGAAACTCAATGTTCCCATTTCCTGTTTTTATTTCTGGTTTGTAGCTGCAAGATCTGCCCCATAAGTCCTTAATAACTTCATTTTCCATTTTCCAATGCAGAAGACTAACTACGTGCACCAAAGTCGGAACATCAATTTTCCATGATGCGTTAGTCTCTGTAAGTTTTCTTTTCTTTTTTTTTTTGGAAATGAACTGTGCCAATGGCTGGTATTCTTCAAACAGTAAGGAACTTTTGTGGCTTTTTATAGTGAATGAGACAGCTTGATATATTGTGTTTGTTTATGCATATAAACAGAACAGCAGAAAGATGCAGTTGTGACCTTAAAATCACCACAGATGCTTCCTCCCCTGCAATGCCCTGCATCAATAGCTTGCCGCCTGACTTATCTAATGGGCTCAGTAAGCACAATTATTGCCTTTGTTATGTGGTGGACTTCAACACTTAGGCTTACATTTCTTAACCAAATGCATCTGCATGCATTTTGTGGTTTGAATCCAATATAGGATTGGATTGTTTAAGCTTTTCTACTGCATTGTGACACTAGAGGGAATTGACTTATAATAAAACCATGTCAACATCAACATGGTACTATGGTTAATCGGACACATAATATAGGGTGCTCTAGTCTATCATAGCCAGACTTTTGACTATCGTCATAAAGTATGGTCCACTTTGCAACTTATTGTGACCAAGATCCATCCACTTAGACAGGAAAAGACGACTTGAGTGACCATTTTTAATATTTTGTTTAATTTGTATGTGCTGTTTAGTGCTAGGATATTCTGCTTGATACCACCATTATAGAGTGCAACAGTGCCTGCACACTTTCTAATCTATCTTGGTTATGGAATTCTGAATTATTGTTTCTATTATTTTTTCCCCTAGGGTTTTCATAAATTTCTTCATAAAAGAGCACTAAACCATAAACTAAATCAACCAGCTCTGAGCTTAATCTCAACATTACAAACTTTGATTTGAAGAACAAGACTGTATACGTCACATCTTTATTAAAGGAATTAACTAATATCCCATGAAGTAATCGAATAAAAACTATGAAAAAATATAAAATGTAATTTAAATGTATCCAAGTGGAGAAATTTCATGTAATTTAACTCATCATTAATTGTATGTGGTCCCTTTAAGCACCGGAGTTTTGTGACACCGGAGTTTTGCGACACCTGCTTTCTGGCACTCTCTCTCGTGTTGGAGATGTGAGAACACACATTGTGCAGGAGAGCTCCCGGATTTCTTTCATCGGTTGATAATTCTTTGGGATGCATATGGATTACATGTGTGGGGTTTGACCATGTTTTACATACATGCGAGGACTGGCCTCTTCAATATTTCAGTTCCATATTTCATTCTTTTATTTTGTATTTCATTACCATATTTCATTTCACCTTATTTTATTTCCGTATTCGATTATATTACAGTGTTTTCATTTTTTGTATTTTCTTTACTCCTTTATTTTTATAAAATACATCGACCGATGTTTTATTTCCTTTTTAATAAACATCCATCAGAATAAAAACCCAAAATATATTTATGTATCCTGTGTATGGATGTGCGGAATGAATAATTTCATGTTTAAATTAAAATTTTGGAGTCGTATTATGATCCGTCTAGGCTAAATCGTAAAAAAAAAAAGAACATGACTCCCACGCCCAGTCGTCAGACCAAAAGAAAAACCAATGAGCCCAAAATTCAGGAAAAAACGATAAACGTTTTTATTAAGATAAAGAAAATAAACAGATGTAAAATGCAAGTATTTCCAGAGTAACATAAACCAGTGGGTGTATAATCTTCAGGAAGACCCAAGGCCCAAAATAACAAACAAAACAGATCATAAACAATATCAAACTAACTTCCCTCAAAGTATCCAAATCAAAATCCAGAAAATTACCCTAAGTACACTAACAAAACAGAACGAACGTGATGTCAAAGAAAAGGGCAGGTCAACCCTACAAGACACCATCACTGAGAAATAAAAAAAAAACATAACAATCTAAATCAGGTACAAATAATGATCTGACGGCTGGAGAGGAGACAGGAGAAGTGTGACCGGACCGGAATCGCAACAGCTCGACTTCAAAGGGCGGAAGCTGGAGTTTTAAACCCATGTCAATTAAAGGGGTGGAGCCATCCCACAGCTGATCCTGCTTAGAGCAAACAGAAATAACAGACAACAAGAAACACACAGAAATAACAAGGAATACATAATTCCGTAACAAGTCGATTAGACTAAAAAGAAACTAACCATCAGAAAACTGTAAAAAAAAAAAAATGTGACTCATTTAAAATACTTAATCTATTCCAAATCTGATGCTAAATTCCAAAATTCTAAAAAGGGTAATTTATCTGTGACGTGCTCGTCTTGCATTATTATCATTGTACATTCAATGTAGAACATTACAATAATAAATAATTATATTTAAAATGTGTAACATTAATATGACAATAATTAAAGTGCAGCCTCTGTAAAAATATAAAGCCAATTGTAAATGAGTAAAAATGTTGAATAGTTAAATGGGGAAAAATATTAACTGACTAGTAATCCCAGTGTCGGCTAGCAGCATCAGAACCGTTAAGTCGACTAGACGTCTAGTCTCACGCCTCCCTAATCCTTTGGTGATTATTTTCAACTCACCAGCTACATAAAGCTGTTGATTATAAGTATATAAGCAATATATTGTATTTTAATTTTATTGCAAAATATTAAGATATATGCAAAAATATGGGGGGTCTGGGTAGGTCAGCGAGTATTGATTCTGACTACCACACCTGGATTCGTGAGTTCGAATCCAGGGTGTGCTGAGTTACTCCAGACAGGTCTCCTAAGCTACCAAATTGGCCTGGTTGCTAGGGAGGGTAGAGTCACATGGGCAACCTCCTCTTGGTCGTGATTAGTTGTTCTCGCTCTCAATGGGAGGTGTGGTAAGTTGTGCGTGGATTACGGAGAGTGGCATGAGCCTCCAAATTCGGAGTCTCCGTGGTGTCATGCACAACGAGCCATGTGATAAGATGCGCAGATTGACTGTCTCAGAAGTGGAGGAAACTGAGACTTGTCCTCCGCCACCCTGATTTGAGGTGAGTAACCGCGCCACCACGAGGACATACTAAGTAGTAGGAATTGGGCATTCCAAATTGGAGAAAATGGGATAAAATAAATAAAGATATATGCAAAAATATATGTTTTAGAGTGTAGGGAGCTGCAGCGCTCATAGGCGTTATTCACGCTAGCACCTTCTTTGATTTTTAATGGGAATGACAACGAGGCTGTGAGGGATATACTTACCATCTCTTTAATGACACGAACAGTATAAGTGTTTTTTCCACAGAAAGATCCAAAAAAACTTTAAACTACCGTGCAGCCCATTGAAGTGATTGTAAGTCTATCCCTCACAGCCTCATTGTCGTTCCCATTAAAAATCAAAGATGACGCTTGTGTGAATGTCTATTTGGCATGCTTTGTATGCTTTGATTCTCTGATTGTTGGATCGTTTCCCATCAGGAACATAAGTAGTGTAGATTTCACCAGAAATTCTGCTATTAAAAACAATTTTTTAATCAAGATGAAATAACACAGACCTATGGCTTTATCAGAGGCATACTGTATACCATCGATTAACAGCCTCAGAGCTCAGGGTAGGTCTGTCTAGAAAGGGTTCCATATATATACAAATATATTGAGTTGGGTTACTCAAGTCCGAGTCACAAGTCCAATTTTAATGGACTTGTCATGGACTCGGATGCATTTTTACTCGGACTCGACTCGGACTCAAGCCTTTCGGACTTGGGATTTTTTTTCCGAGTCAGGCCGAGTTCATTGCATTTCTGATGCAATGAAAAAAAAAAAAACATAATGTAACATAGGGTGACCATATGTCCTCTTTCCCCCAAACATGCCCTCTTTATCAGACCTGAAAAAGCATCCGTCAGGGACTTCAAAATTGCCACTAAATGTCTGGGAATGTCTAGGTCTTCATATTGATGTGCTCTCTACAGTTAGTACTATCATGCATTCTGTGTATTTGATACTGCGCATCAGTTCTCACACGTATATGTCTTTACGTGTGATTATTCTTGCTGAGAGCAACAGCGCACACTCTTTCAAAGTCCTTTTATAGCTCTCTCACCCGCACGGCTGTGCTGTATGTGTGTGCGGGAAAGAGATCGGCAAATGCCAGACGTGCTCTGTTGCTCTCATCCAGAAATATCAATAACATAATTACACTTTAAAAAGTATATTCCCCAACTCTGCAAATTATTAAATAGAACACATTTTATTAGACTCACACTTACTACACAGTTATTTCTAACTGAAAATGTTGACTATATCAAGACAATATAAAATTTACTATGTATCAGGGACATTTAAACTAATGTGATGGATGAAACAGACCATGATGGAAATTGTACCACTCACAATGGTCACATATTTTTAGCGCAACCTCTGTGTGTTACCTGTAAAGCCGGCACTTGTGTATCTTTTGGCAAAAAAGTAATTACAATGAAAATACAATGAAGAAAACAAGTGAGGGGAGAAGTCTCTATTCACCCATTAGCCATTATAAATATAATGTGAAAAGAACAAAATGTCAACCCAAGGTGAGTTTGATCTTGACTTTAGGGAAGTAGGCTACACCTGGACACAGCAGGAGGACAAAAAGTGTGAAGTGTAGTAGAGGCCTACTGTAGTATATGAATATTCTTTTATCTGATCTTTTCTGTTTTTATTTTATGTTGTTGTATTTAATTTTATGGGTATTATTTCAGTTTTAATATAACCATTTATTAAATGTATTTAACAAATTAAATGTATTGAATTAATTACATTAAATGTATTTCACCCATAATTTGAGATAAAACTAATCTAAATTGAATGGACAAATTAAAAATTAAGTAGAAATAAAAACTAAATAAAAATGTGAAATAATAAAAATAACTGGTTGTAATGACTAACGCAGCTTTCACTTTCTTTGGTGTATGTTTATGTGGAGGGGAAAAGCAACAAATAATTGAAATGTCAACAGAAATAAGTTATAGCGTGTTGTAGGACAGTTTTGCCTTCATATACCTAAATCATATGCTTTCATTCTGAAACCACTATGAAATTTGTTCAGCAGGATACTAATCATTAGTTTTTTTTGCATTTATATTGACAAATTGTTTTCTTAGTTGTGAAGTTTAAAATTAGCTTAAAATATTGATGTTGATACTCGAAATGTACTTGACCTGTTATGGACTCGGTCTTGAGTCCGACTCAACCCCTTTTGGACTCTGTTTAAAGATTCTGTTTCCCTAGAAAATTATTCTGATTTTTACTTCAGGAACAAAACCATTGCGATCTATAGACTAGCTTGGAAACATCACAATAAACAGACATAAGTTTTGGTCGGGCAATGAGATCACAATTGTCGATTTTAGCTAGCCCTTGCCATTTATATTATGTATGCATCACTTGGTCAGGTAACAACAGACTGTGGGTGGTTCATGGGCTTTCCACATGGACTGTGTGTCTGATGCAGAGACTATAGGGGCTCTCTAGTACTGTGTAGCAGATATAAATACTGGCTTTGGAATTAAATCTTGGAATTTAGATAATGACACCATATTGTTGTTGATTCTATTCCATGATACATTAAAACTCATGCCCACCAACCATAACAACATAAACGGATCCAGAAGCTAACAGAGGACCACCTGTCCAGACAACAGAGACACTCACTACATGATCCTTAAAGCCCCAGGGGAATCACTCTACCACAACCAGACGTCTGTCTCTTCGTTGCTTAAGAACTACTCAGCTTGCTATCTTTTCACAAATCCCTGCTGCATACCCCACAAGGGAAGACTCAGAAACGGAGAAACACAGAACAAGAAAGAACATCTCAGTTTCCCTTGTACTGTCTAACTAGTAAACTCCTTTTACAATTTTATGCACATATCCAACAAAATAATGATTGCAAGGGGAGAAAGTTACAGAACAGTATCCAATTATAAAGGGCGGAACAACCACAGACATGACACAGTGCAAAACAGATAGGGAGGAGGAGCAGGAAGCTAAAGCAGGTGTTGAGACTCCTCTTTGAGTGAGAGCGAACAGATTGCTACCATCCTGCCAGGCATGAATCTGCATGGTACTATCAGCTGCCCCCTGATAACCAGACAGAACGATAAGACCCTCTGCCACAAACAGTCCTGAGTAGTTTGAAACAGAAGTTCTGATTGTTGCATATCATGTATAGAGCTACAGTATATGAACAATACTGTTTGGGCAAAACAAGTGTACAGACAATATCAATGTTGAACACGCATTGGCTCCTCCAATGGCTAGGTTAAGTTTTTGAAAAATGTAACCCTTTGTTTTTTTCTGTTCTCAAATGTATAGTGCTTTAATTATAAGGAATTTGACCTGTTAACTTACAAGTGAAGAATCTATATATGTGTTTGCTCAAAAGTTTCAAGTAAAATAACGTTTTCTAAATGAGAATAACTTAAAACTAAGTAAACAATAATGAGAGAGTAATTAAAATACGCTACCTTCAAAATCACATCATGTTTATGTCACATTATTTTGCTTTTATTCCAGTCAGTAATATTACATTCAGTGTTGCCAAAATGTGTGTGGACTGTATGTATACTTGCTCATTAATATGCAAATACCTTTACCCTTTTAAATACCTTTATGCAATGTTTTTAAAAATGTAAGGTAACTGTGTTACCTTTACTTAATTTGCCATCATTTACCCCCTGTGGCCAATAATTAGACTGTGATATCATCCCTTGGCCTATAGGATAAAATCAACAAGATGGTATAAACTAGACTGCTGCCCCAAAAAATCAAACCTCAGGTCCTTTCTCCTTTTGCCTGGAATTTTCTTGTTTGTCTTAAACAGTAACTGTGCTGGAGGGTGGGGAGGGGTGAGATGTAATTCAGTGAGGTTTCTGCCTGGTTGCTCTCTACAGGCTGGGTGATGGGAAGGTAACCAGCAGGTGGTCTGAGGATTGAAGGAATTTTTCGGCACATGGAGGAAATAGAACAAAATGGTTTCTGTGTCACAGTGAACAAAAAGCACCCTCAATCAGATGACACATGACCAGTCACACACATGCACGCACGCACGCACGCACATAAACACAAGCACACACAAAATGGTTCAGTCATGTTGACATTCGGCTCCTGCGATTCTGTGATGCCCCTGACCTTTCCATATTTTCATGGCCAGCAATGGCTTTCTTCAGTAAGCATACTATTTTTTATAAATTGAATAGTTCACCCAAAAGTGAAAAATCTGTCAGTATTAGAGGTTGATCAATAGTAAGGTGGTGGAAATGGCCGATAACCGATTAGTCATCCAATAGTTTTTTTTTTAAATGTATTTATATATAGAATGATCAAAGATTTCATAGTCTTTTCTTACTATGATGGGCACAGACATTGAGGCTACAAGAGTCCCAAAAGGATTTTATTGTGTAACCAAAACTCCAATAATATCCAGAAAAATTCAGATTTAGTGCTTAAAGAAATGAGGAAAAAAAATGTACTATCGAAAACTATCGGCATGTATTTTTGCCAATAAACGATAGTGTCAAAAAGTAACTTAAGGCACCGATTGTTGTCAATACAACCGATATATCGGCCTACCTCTAGTCATTATTTACTCATACTCATGCTGTTCCAAATCTGTATGCTATTTTACAAAAACACATAGATTCATAGAAACTATTCAGGCTCCAAAAAGCACAAAAACATTATAAAGCACCATAAAACGTCATCCATACACATTTTGCACTATATTCCAAGTCAAATCTCCTTCTCATACAGTGCGCTTAGTTAAAAAAATTATTGCCACACAGAATGGAGCGTTAAATTTGATAGCTGCAGCAGAGTTAGCGCTGGCCCTGCCTGTTAGGAACGACATAAAGGTGAGTAAATTATGAAAGAATTTTCATCCTTTCTAAATCCTACAGCATTAAAACTGGACAAGCATCAATAATACATAAACACATACAACCTCAGACTCTGTACTTTTTCCTTTTTTCTATTCCTACTGCATACAATCACAGCTAGTTACACTCCACCCAAGTCATTAGCATCCTCTCCCTGCCTTTCTAAAAACAGAATATTATACTGTGCAGACGCATGGCATGATTATGAGAAACGCAGTCTCAAGAGAGCAGAAACTCACATCAGCAGCGTGAAAATTTGTCCCTTAGGGGCTACAACAAAGGTGTTTCTTTCTCTATGATGATGTGACAAGATATAGCACAAAAGACTCCAGGTCATGCATGTGTGTGGAGATGTACATGGGTGTGATGTGTAGGGGATAGCACACTCTGTTTTTGAATAAAGGAAAAGAAAGAATTTTAATTAACATATTAGACATTAAAAACGAGATATGGTCTCAAGGGAAATCAAATAATTACTGATTCATTCATTGTAACAAAAGCTGTCTTGCAGACCCACTATTAAAAAAGGGATCTTTTAAGGAAGGACGGATGGACGAACATACAGTTCTAAGGAAGGAAGGAAGGAAGGATAGATGGATGGATGGATTGAAGGAAGGAAGGATTTACTAATCAAAATCTGTCATAGAATCATTTTAAAATTACTTGAAATTAAACTTTAAAAAAGCTAACATGTCACCAAATATTTTTTCTGTTTACAAGTATTGTCTTACATTGGCAACAAAAATCACTCCCTATGACAGCTTTTTAGCCAAATAATGTTATTGCTAATTCAGCTAAACAAGAGCTTAATACTAAAATGATCAGCAAGGGAGGGCATTTTGTAGGCTGAACACTGATGGGCTGGTTCATGCTGAGTGGACATGTTTACAGTGGAAGAAGAACACCCACAATGAACATTAATAAGACAGCACAAATAAGGAGATTTCAGGGCCATTTTTTAATTCAGCCTGAAGAGAAAGCATAAAATGTTTTGCCCTGCTTCTAATAAATGACTGTACTGGAAGTGCAGGACTGAAAAATCCATAGCAATATAGTGTTCAGTGCAACAGCTCCCCCATCTTAACAGCCCCATTGCACGCATGCTGTGCTTTGAAATAAATTGATCCAGCATACAAAACCATTTTAATGATATGTTCTACTTGCATGCAATTATATTGAGTACAGGGAAACGACTGGTTGCTATTTTATGGAGTATACTGGAGACAAAGTGAATAGCAAATTACCCAGGCAATCAACCAAGTGAAAATGTCAAATTCCTGTCAAAGACTAGTCAGACATGCACAAATGCTTTTAATGAACACATGGTGAACTTATGCAAAAGATGTGGGTGCATCATTTACGATTCATATAGCATTCCACGAGGACCCCACTGTGTGCTATTATATTAAACTATGGTGTCAAAGAAAAGTTCAAACACAAAAGCAGACGATGCTTTGTAGGTGAGAGTGGCAACATCTTAATTGCCCCATGTCCCATCAGTTTCTTTCAGACATGAATGGACTTGACTGATGAGTCAGTATCTTCAGGGCACCTAGCAAAACAAACAAACAAAAATATATATATTTTTTTAAATTATATTTAGTTTTATTTTATAGCAAAGTAGGCTATACATAAATTGCATTATTATTTGTATTATTATTATTATTAATCAAACACTGATATGCAGTCTAAGTGACTGATTGAACATAGGCCTACTCAAAATAAACAACATGGTTACAAATGAATAACTGGATTCGGTAGGCTACGCCGTTGCTGTCCATGGTGCTGAATCACCACAAATAAACACTAAACAACATAAAACCACATCAAGTGGTTTGTGCACGGATGCATGTATAGCAACAAATCAAATTATAGGTTAAAAAAAAATTACCTATATATATATGTGCATATATAAACATGCATTTCGTATGAGAATTATAGCGCCATCTTCTCAGTTAAACAAGCTGAGTTTTCTGTAGGTTAAATCACGACACACAATGAAAGAGTTGCATCGATATCGACCACTGAGAAGTCAAGCCATATGTAATGAGTGGACTCCTGACGCAACGGCAAATGCAACGTCGACGCTTTTATTGGTATGATCGCACGTTATCGATCTCCTGTCTCACAGAACACCAAACGAGTGTGGGAGCGGTATTTCAGCGGCAGCACCTCAAACGAAATTGAAATAAATCTTTATAGCTTTATCAGCTCTAGGTTCATTCACTTCTTTCATTGCTTTGAAGTGCATTCTGTGCTCATAAGCAACACACTAGGGGTCGTTTAGAAGGCGTGTTTGAGCTGAACAGCTAGACGCAGGGCCAAAAATAGAACGGAATGCAGGTGTCTCGAGACGCGTTTTTAAAAGTTGAAGTCCCTTTTAACTTCACGTCTTAAAAACGTTGCGCACCTGCGCGCGACGCGGCACAAATCATATAACATAACGCACGTGTCTCGAGAGGCTTTTTTTAAGTTCACGTTCTAAAACACGCGGCTCTCCTGCGCGAGACGCTGAAAAAACATCCAGACGCTGTACAACGCTCAAAGTCACCCGTCTACCTCATGTTTGCATAGAAAATAATTGGAAAACAGCGCAGGTGAAAGCTAAAACGCATTTGGTGTGTACGGCCGCAACATTCCAGCACTCGGACCAACGTAATGTATGTTCTTTATGCTAACCATCCTTAATCCTAACCATCTGGTAAATATTCGTGGACAGGGCTGGCTGAGGTAGAAAATGTAGCTATTGCGTCAAACTAAGAGTACCTTATCCGTACTCTTCTATTCCTTTTTTCATCCCGTGGACAGAATCTCTTTTTTCATCTTCGAGCGCTAAATCAACAGCACTTCTCACTGACAGACGCAGGGTGACACACGCGAGCGTCAGTCTGAGCCAATCCGTGATAACTTCCTACGTTTTTTCCCTAAACAGTAGGGGAGAGAGAGAACAGCGGTTACACAGATGATCCCAGTAGATCGTGCAAAACTAGTTTGTTTAAACAGCTCGACCGTTATAATGGCGCGAATGAATTTATAGAGAGCTCGTGAGGAATGTGTTTCGTCTACCCGCTTTATGGGCATTTAATAAGACCTCACTTTAGGTTTACCACGTCCTTTGTGAGTTATTTCGACCTATTGGAGGCATTCCGAGTTCTTAATCCATCCTCAGCCCGTTTTGAAGAGCGTACGCTGCCTGAGGAGAAGGTAGACGATTGCGACACTTCTACTACCTTTTAGATGGAGGGCACGCGCGGAAGACCGTCAGTTACTGTGTGGATTAACTCGGTGTGGAGGAGGCAGAGTGGGGGGAAATACTTGTAAAGGTGCTGCGTTTTGAAGCTGCTCTCCCTGCTGAGATCTGATTTGAGTTTTCGGGCGCAGCCGGCATTTAATGCGGACGA
This sequence comes from Xyrauchen texanus, assembly GCF_025860055.1. Taxonomy (NCBI): domain Eukaryota; kingdom Metazoa; phylum Chordata; class Actinopteri; order Cypriniformes; family Catostomidae; genus Xyrauchen; species Xyrauchen texanus. The sequence continues at coordinate 7,134,828 of NC_068297.1, forward strand.
AAGTTCGCTGTCGAGCGAGGTGCGTCGACGAGCGGGAGGAGAATGGCACGGGCTTCAGCACTTCATATGGGAAAACAAGTACTTGGCTTTCTTGAGGGGCGTCGGGCACATTGCGCAGGAATTTTTTGACTGTCCCTTAAAAATCTTAGTTGGCTCTTTTGGGGATATCTACCCATTCCCTCGAACGGAAAACAAAACAGAAACGGAAACCAGTTGTGGATTTTAGAGGCTCTGACCGAAGACAAACCGGTAATTTTGGATATGGGCTTTGCAGAGTTGGATGCCTTCATATCAAGCGCGCCTTTGCTTCAAGAGTATTTAGTGTGAATCCAGAGGAGCACAACGGAACAGCAACATGGAAAAAATATGACAAGTGAGACGATTCGGTTCCTTTGACCCTCGGTGCTTAAAGCAGGGCTGGCGTTCCTTCTGCAAGGTAAACTTTTTTTAAATTTTCTTTTTTTTTTTTAAATATGTAGTTGCTTGTCACATTGAGCTATCTCTCGTTCGGTCGGGATATCGACCTCCTTGTGGAATCGTTGCCAAGAATCAACATTTATCTATTTTCAGAGCAACCGGACGTCGTTGGGCTCTGTTTTTTTTAGGTGCATGGCAAGGTCATTATTATTTATCTTCATAAACACAATTTCTTGCACTCAAAATTCGATATGCTCAAAAATGTTTTAATAGATAATAAAAGTGCGAGGAAATAAGAGAAAGATAACGATGGGCGTTTGTGTCTACTGACATAATGGCATTTTACTGAACATTCACTTCTTACATAAAAAAAAAATATAATAATATATATATATATATATATATATATATCCATGATTTGTATGTGGTCTGAGTGGTTATATATAAATAATAGAATGTTGTGTGTGTGTTTGTGTGTGTGTGTGTGTGTGTGTGTGTGTGTGTGTGTGTGTGTGTGTGTGTGTGTGTGTGTGTTGGTGTGGGCGGGTTTGGGTGGTTTACTAGGACAAATTTCTTAGGTTACAAACTGGTAATTACAAGAGAATTGTGCAATAAATGTGGTTTATGAGGACATTTCTAGCGTCCTCATAATTCAAATCGCTTAAAAAAAACATACTAAACTATGTTTTTTTGAAAATGTAAAAATTCTGAAAGTTTTTTTGTGAGGGTTAGGTTTAGGGGCAGGGTGAGGGGATATAATCTATAGTTCGTACAGTTTAGTAAACACAATGTTTATGGAGAGTCCTCATAAGGATAGCCTCACCAACATGTGTATGTTTGTGTGTGTGTGTGTGTGTGTGTGTGTGTGTGTGTGTGGGGTTGCTGGGCGGTGGAGGGGGTCGTTAACGCAGACACACTTTCACTGTCTCACTGTTGTGTTGAAAGACTAGATGTAAATCAGTTGTTTACTGTGCACCCACATCCGTAATCTGCTCTGTTCTAAGTAATGGTGTAATTATGAGTAACATTCTGTCACAAGGCTTTTTCAAGAAACATCGGCTGGCGATAGCAATTAAGTTACAGTCTTCAGCATTGGGATACATCCAATCGACGATACAAGAGGCGGAGCACAGTCATACGTGCAGTTTTTTATTTTTTACTTCGGTGGTGAAGGGGGTATTTTAACTGAGGGGTTGGAGTTTTGAAACTAGTAGCATTTTTGCAATCCAATTTCCTCCCACCTAAAATGGCTTTTCAAACTCGTAGTTGTTTTGTGTGAATAAATAGAAAGGAGTGGTCGGTTAGTCGTTCACCATTGTGTTTAAAATATTAATTTGGAGTGGGCCGAGATAATGGTGTTTAGTAGAGATTAAATTAAGCAGCAATCCGTGTTGTCCAGTGCCTGCAGTAGTCTTTGGATGTCACTTATAGGCTATTTATCTCTGAAAATTATGATTTATTTAATGTATTAAATGTGTGCTGCTTTTTAATTATACTGATAACCTTTAAATAAAAGGGGTTTAGACAGATATATTACTAGCCTATTTGGATTTTACCAGGATTTGTCATGCACCTGAAACATATTGTGTGCTGCAACATGAACAGGTATAAAAACAAGTTTAATTTTGTTATTAACAAAATCAAAACCTACCAAATATGTATTAATATGCTGTAATTTGTTCTTGGACAATCTCTGGCATCCAATACCCACCAACGTTCAACTCATAATTTCATAAGTAGCATTATACATAGCTACTCAATAAATCAGATTTCCTTTATTTTAAAGAGTCAAAATCCATCAGTTAACATGACAGGACAACTAAATATGTGTTGTTACTTAGTGTGTTGAAATACTCATGAAGACGTGTTTTTAATTATGTCTTTGTACATTCACAAACCTCTAATAAACATACGTTAAAAGTTGTATCTAAAAGAACTGCGCATTTTTGACCGTAATGGATGTGTTTTCTTACAGAGTAGATGGATTACTAAACTGCAGCGCCTCTTCCACCTGGGTGGTGGTGCTATAATTCAATTTATGCTCAAAGGGCTGAGCACACTGTCTTACAGGATGGGGATGTGGGAAACTATGGTTTTTATCATGTTTACCTGCCAATACGTAGGAAAAATGTGTCACACTTTCCAGTACACACTTTATTTGACTGTTTTCTTATTGCATAAGTGTTGAGTAACCTAATGCTGAACAACTGAATGGATTTTATGTGTAATTGTTTTGTGAAGCTGCTTGCAAGTTGTTAGTGTTGTAGATATTTTCATAGTAATTACCAATGGAAACATTTAATATCTGTAACACAGACTCTTTAATGTTAAATATTACATAACAGTAAAATGAGAATAAGGGATTCAGCACCATGGACAGCTCCCACAAACTCTGTGCTCTCACCTATTGGATCTGGTGCCAGAATGCCAAAAAGTCCTTCAGACTTGTTTAATTACTCTTGCTGAGCTTATACTCATGTTATAATGAGATGGAGCCAAGAAGCCAGCAAGAGTGCTATGATTCACACAGCTTGTGTGATTGTTTGTTTGAATAAGGAATTGGAAAGGGTACAAAAGTATCATTAATGACCTAGTATTATCATTCATACCCATTCAATTATTTGGCGGTTCGGAGTACAACAGAGCTTTCCTTGAAATTATGCAACTTGCAGGCTGAAATTACAGCGTTATTGGCCTGGTAGGTTGTAAGGCACTAGTTCAATATTAGCTGCATGTTTGAGAAATGTGTTAATGAATATCCTTTCAGAAACAAGAGAACAGTGAAAACAGGTATGTTTTTATCTTGATTTATTTGCCTATATGGGTTGTGACTTTGCACATAAAAATTAGGGGGCATTTATCTGAGCTGAAACCTAATATGCCTCTACTGGAGAAGCAGCCATGTTATTGGTTTGTTTAGTATGCCTTACTTGCTTAAAGGAATACTCTTGGTACAATACAAGTAAAGCTCAATGAACAGCATTTGTGACATAATGTTGATCACCACAAAAAATTATTTCAACTCATCCTTCCTTTTCTTAAAAAAAGCAAAACATTTTTGAAACAGCGAGTATATAAACATGCACAAATTGGCCACAATCAATTGCACTTCCTCACTATAACCCATATTTTGTTTTTGTTTTAAAGAAAGGTAGGTCGAAAAGTCTAAATGTTTTTTTTTTTTTTTTTTGTGGTTATCAACTTAAAGGAAAGTTCTGGGTTTAAAAAAAGATAGGCTCAATCAACAGCATTTGTGGAATAATGCTGATTACCACAAAAATACCTTTTCTTAATGAAAACAATAAATACAAATCTAGGTTACAGTAAGGCAATTCCAATTGAATTGTATGGGGGCCAATTTGTGAACGTTAAAATATTTTTTAAAAAGTATAGCAACAAGGCATAAACAATATGTGTGTTAACATGTTTTTAGTTTGAAATCACTTACTAACCTTTTCTGTATAAAGTTATAGCCAATTTTAGAACTTCGTTGCCATGATGATGTCATGTCAACAAACCTTAAAACCCTAAAATGACTGTAAAAATTACAATTTAAACAACTTTATACCTCAAATAATACATCAGTTTTAACAGTGGGATTACTGTACGTGTAATAAGCTTAAGTTTAAGCTTGAGATTTCTGCCTTTTTAAACCCTCCAAAAATTGGACACAAACACTTTTATTGGCAAAATTCAGTTCCATTGTAAGTGCCTTACTGTAACCTCGATTATTGCTTATTTTTAAAGAAGAGGAGGGACGAGAAATAACTTTTTTTTTTGTACAATATTATGCCACATGCTGTTGATTCAGCTTAACTTGTATGGAACCCGGAACATTCCTTTAATGCCACAAATGCTGTTGATTGAGCTTAACTTATATTGAACACAGAATATTACTTTAAAATAGGACAAAGAGAAATGTTAAAATTAGCTAGCAAACAAGCTGTAGGCCTAGAACATTTATGGGAAGAGTAATCCTATATTCAATTATTCCTACTTCCAATATTCCTGTATCTTGTATGGGTATATTTGATGTCATGTGACACAATGTTAAAACAACTCTTCCAGACAATCATGCATGTTGTTTTCTGTAGGAGGTTTGTGCACTATGTCTGCTCTGCACTGGTATAGAGTATTTGCAGATCAGGGTTGCCAGCTGTTGTCTAACCTCTCCCTGAATTCACTTGGCTCAAACATATAAATTAAATACAATAAGCCTGTGACCCACAACAGATGAATGTCCAAATGCCAAAGATAGATTAGACAAGGAATATAAGGTCAACACCCAACCTAAAGTATAGCATGTTCTGCCCCCACTAACTTTAAGAATTACTGTTGAGACATACACTGGAATAATGTACAGATTTTGCTCTTATGGAAATAAATGTATACTTTTATTAATCAAAGTGGCATTCAACTGATCACAATGCATCGTCAGGAGACTCAGGACATTAATAATGTGAACAATTACTATTACAATTTGAAAATAAAAATTCTGAACGTCTTAAACTTCTTCAAAGAGTTCTCATAAAATATCCTCCATATGTAGCAATGACATCTTTACAGATCTTTGGCATTCTAGCTGTCAGTTTGTCCAGATACTCCGGTGACATTTCACCCCATACTTCCTGTAGCACTTGCCATAGATGTGGTGGCTGTCTTGTTGGGCACTTCTCATGCACCTTACAGTCTAGCTGATCCCAAAAAAGCTTAATGGGGTTAAGACCATAACACTCTTTTCCAATTATCTGTTGTCCAATGTCTGTGTTTCTTTGCCCACTCTAACATTTCTTTTTGATTTTCTGTTTCAAAAGTGGCTTTTTCTTTGCAATTCTTCCCATAAGGCCTGCACCCCTGAGTCTTCTCTATACTGTTGTATATGAAATTGGTGTTGAGTGAGTAGAATTCAATGAAGCTGTCAGCTGAGGACATGTGAGGTGTCTATTTCTCAAACTAGTGAATCTGATGTACTTATCCTCTTGTTTAGATGTATCTGGGCCTTCCACATCTCTTCTGTCCTTGTTAAAGTCAGTTTTCATTTGTCTTTGAAGACTGTATTGTACACCTTTGAATGAAATCTTCGATTTCAAGCATTGTATAGCCTCCATTCCTCCAAACAATTATTGACTGACAAGTTTCTAGAGAAAGCTGTTTCTTTTTTGCCATTTCTGACCTAATATTAACCTTAAGACAAGCCTGACGTTTGCATACTGTGGCAACCAAAAAATAAACATATAGATGTTTAGCATATAATGGCATGTGATTTTCTTGTACCACATTAGCAATATAGCATGATTACTCAAAGATAAGGTGTTGGATTTATGGCTACTGGAAATGGGGCCTGTGATGGTACTGTTACTGCTACTGATACTTTGTGATCAGTTGAATGCTACTTCAGCATTCAACTGATTATATATTATATTATGTATATTATATATTATATATGATTATATATGAGTGTATAACAAACTTTTCCCTAAAAGCTATAATGAAAATATTTAGTAAAAAATTAGGCCTCAAACCCACTCGATTTCCTTAAATTACCAGTCTGTGTATTTCCCAAAAAAAAAAACACACAAAAAAACAAGTGTTTATGTGTGGTTTCCCTGCAGATGCTGTGAGGCACCTCCTGAATCTTCTGGAAGATATTTTTCTGTAGTCACTGGGATGTAAAATTCTTTCGGGCAGGTGTTCAGGAAACATTTGGCAAGAAAACAAAATTGAAACAATTCCAGTCTAAAGAGCCAGATTTTTAAGCAGCACAAAATCACAACAGAGCCAAAGTAATGTCATGAGCGGCTCTAAACGTTCTCAGTTTCGGTTTCAGGAGAGCTGGCATTCGGTGAGGGGAGAGCGTGGTTGTTTTCAAAGTGATGAGAAGGCGATGTGGTAAAATGGCAGAGGTTTGAGTGGGAGTCACTTTAGGGGGTGTTTGTCTGTAATAATGAGCTGTCACTGAGGCACCGGTGTCTTGTTTTGATCTGGTCACCCTGCTGCTTAAGAAAAGTGACAGCATGTGAATGGAAATAGATTCTGTGTGAGACTATAATGGCATTAGTTAATTTATGTGTGTTGGGAGTGGATGCTTTCTCCTGTGTTCAGTGTATGTGTTGTTTAGGCCTCTGTCTGCAGCACTTTCTTGTACTAGGCAATGGTAAGTGTGGCCTATTCTCAAGACTGTCTGGAACATGGGGAAATTATTGTGAATTAAAGGCCATCAAGTGTAAAAAAGAAAGAAAAAGAAAAAAAAAAAGGGAATAAATCACCAGAAGGAAGAGGAAGTGACAAAAGATAAGTATCTAATCTAATAATATTGTAATGGCATTATCAATATACTGGTGGATTACGCACCATGTCTAAGTGCTTCAGCTCAAATGAGACACATGGACTTAATAAAAGCAGGCTGATAGAGTATAGTGGAGTTTGTATTTTTTAATGATGTTCAAGAGCCCTGATGTTTCTGTATTTTGGTCATATATATTCAAGAAGCATTTTCCATATGCCACATCTGCATAAGTGAAACTCACTGATGTCATATTTATATAGATTTTTTGTCTTTGTATACCAGTGGCGGCTGCTGGTCTTTCAAAGAGGGGAAGCTCATTTTCGGCCTACATTATAAACTTATTTACCCTTTTTTTTGCACTAAATCAATCTTAGGTGTTGATCTGCCCTGCTGTTTAATTCTAATTTTTTCCTCGTAAGGAAGACTTTCAAATGGCTTCGCCAAAATCAGGTCGACAATATTAGCACCGCCTGCCATCGCGTGCGCAGTTTCACCCGCACGACGCTAGCCTAGCCTACTGTATGAATGAATGAATGAACGAACGAACGCTCTAAAACAAAATATATTAAACTTGGTAAAACTGAAACAAGGAATGTGGTGTATAATTGTGTGAAATGTATTATGCAAATTGACTAGCAATTTCGCCAAACAAATATAAAGAAATAGGTTGCAGCAGTTTGTCTTTCGACTACACTTGAGAAATCCACGATGGGACTGAGCGTGAAATAGCTTCAGTGACTTCTTATAGTACAGATTCGCTGTCAATCAAAAGGAGATGCAGTCTTTCGACAGATCCTCCAATCATCACGCTGAAGCCCGGAGTCCGGGCCTGCCCACTCCTCATTCACCCCCAGAGACGCTGAGCGTCCGTGGGCGGGACATAATCGCAGCATTTATCCAATGACCGTCTATTTTCGGAGCACTGAAAAAAAACTGTTCAGAGCAGCCCCATTGAAGTCAATGGACGCTCGGCTTCAACAGGGAAATGCACTGACGCTACGGGAATGTATGAGAAGTAAATCGAGTCAGCCGACCTGCTATATGTAATGTAGCTGATTCTGGACGAACTCGTCTTCGAGATGAACGTGTTCTAACGCATTTTTAGTCAATAAATTGTTTACACAATAGTACATATTTGACCATTATTTTTTTGACATTATAGGGGAAGCTGAGCTTCCCTTGCAGTCTTAAAGAAATCCCCACTGTTGTATACCAAAATGCAAAACACTGCTCCCAGTGGCCAAAGTGGTAAGTGTTTTTGGCGAATGGGCACGTGTTAGCTTCATTTTCTGGGTGTAATGTCTACGGAGGGGCACCAAAAGCAAGATATAAAGCAAGTTGTTTACATCATGTTTTATAAACTCTACCCCATCCGCCACTCCTCAACACAAACCTAAACCCAAACCTCAGAATTAGTGGAGTAAAAATGAGGGAAAAATGCAACCTTGAAATCACGCTTGTCACCAATTATGCAAACACAATTTCTTCCTGGTTTTAATGTGGTATCCAAACCTGGGTCTCCCACATGGCTGACATGATGCATATCCCATTGTGGCACAGGGGAAGGTTATCAGACTCGAGCTGATGCAAACATGTCTGATTGGAGATGCCACTTGTTGGTAAGTCGCCATAATGTTGCAGATCCTAGAGTACTCGAATTATCGGAAATAACATGCCGACCTCCCGAGTGATCATGTTGTTTTAGGACCATTGAAGGATAAAATATTCCAGTTTCAATACAAATAAAGCTCAGTTGACAGAATTTGTGGCTTAATGATGATAACCAATAATCTTTTTTTTTTTTTTTAAGACAGAATTCTATTACAGTAAGACACTTATAATAGAATTGACTGGGGCCAATCTGTAAACATTAAAATACTCACCGTTTCAAAAGAATAGCAACATACATTAGCAATGTGTGTTAACGTGTGTTTTGTGTGATAAAATAGCCTACCGACTTTATATATAATATATAATTTATATAAGTTATATCCAATTGTACATATATCCATGACGGCATAATGTTGTAAACCTTGTAATCCCGCAAAAACTATTATTTAAACAATTTTACATCTTAAAAAGTAAAATACACAAGTTTTAACAAAATAATTAATGTAAGTGCTTTAATAAAACTTTAAGCTTTACATTTCTACCTTTAAAGCCTCCACAAATCGTAAGTGCCTCACTATAACCTAGATCTTTCCTGATCAATATTATGCCTCAAATGCTGTCGATTGAACTTAACTTGTTTTTGAACCCAGAATATTCCTTTAAGATTTTTTACATTTTGACTTCATTTTCATGGCAACTAAGGACAGTTTTCCCTCAAACATTTTCATTACTGTTATGCAAAAAAACAACAACATTTCACTCTCATTGAGTGCTTGAAATGGAATGATATTGGTGCCGGTACTCCTTTGCCATGTTCCCTCTGAGCATTTTTTCCCTTTAATTCTGGGGTGAAATATAACATTGGTATGTTCTTGACAGGTTTTGTGAGATTCACCCACATTTGAACACTCGATTCACAGATTTCTTATTTTGTCTATATATTGTCATGTAAAAGAACATAATTTACAGTTCCAAAGCATTGACTGAGTCATCACAGAAGATTAAGAGAGTGTTCATGTTTTTTAGTTTTTTTTTTGTTTTGCAGTTATTTATTGCGGCAGAACCTCTGAAAGCTATTGGTGACTGAAGCTTCATCAGGGCTGTCAGATCTACAAATAAATCATCATCTAAACATAAGTGTGTATTAGCTGTCAGCTGCATTATCATATTACCGTCACCTTCCACTTTCGTCTGTATGGAGCAATGCCTGTGTCATCCATAACAAGACTAATCGAGCTTATCTAAAGAAAGCTATCTCTTTAAAGCTATCCTAAATGCTCTCATTATCATTCACTGGCTATTTATGTTGTCCCCCCCATGAAACACAAAAGGATATGTTGGACAGAATATTAGCCTCTGTCACCATTCACTTTTATTTAAACTTTCCTCCTCACAATGATGAAAGAATTATGCTTCATTATTTAAAAAGCACAGCATATCAAGACTGGAATGATTTATGAGGAAAACATTCAATTTTGTCTCTTTCTAATCTCTGTTATGGGGCCTATCAACAATGCCAATCCCCCGTCTAATCTGTTTGCACATATTAGTCTTGTATTTACAATGTGAAAATGGGATAAATATTTGTGTTATGTGCTGGGAAGGAAGTGCATCTGTGCGGGAGGCCTGGTTTATCTGTACTGATCAGATTACAGACATACTGTGGCCTTAATCTTGCTCTAGGTGCACAGACAATCATGCTTGCATGTGTGCTCACATGCACAGTTACACATCGAATGCAAGTGTTGGTTCATATGACAAATGAGGTTGACTATGCAGCCTAAGTCCTACTACCAATACTAAGATGTTTACCAAGCTCTGCATAAAACCAGAGGCATCCCTCAGTATCAATGATTATGTGAGTATATGATTCAGAATGTATATTCTCACCATTAACTATTAGATTACTTTTGTAAAAAAAAAAAAAAAAAACATATGAGGTACTATTACTCATACTTAAAAGTATTAAAAGCAGTAAAGCTAAAGTGTGTAACTTTTTCAACATTTAAATATTTGTAACACAGTTTAAAGGGATAGTTCAACCACAAATGAAAATGCTTTCATCATTTACTCACCATTATGATATCCCAGATGTGTATGACTTGGGATCAATACCTTAGCTCTGTAGGTCCATACAATGCAAGTGAATGGTGGTCAGGCCTTTGAAGCTTCATAAAGGAGATAAAGGCGGTGTCTCGTTTTGATGACTGCATCCTCCGGTGGTCGCATTTGTCGGCCGCATACGTCATCAAGGCTGTCTCGTTTCAGAAAAGCATGTAGGACACTCCGAATGCAGCCTTCAAATGCGACCTTCTTTCACTGGAATTCAGAGGATGCATGAGGTGTATCCTTTGTAGGCACTTACAAAGGATACACCTCATGCATCCTTTGTGGGCACTCACAACCCAACATTTTTTGCTTCAATGGAAATGAACATAATTTGTCTAAATAAAATAATGTCAGTTTGCTCGAAAATATGATGTTTAAATGCAAGTCATTTTAATTTCCAAGTTCCTCAGTAGACGAGTGCAGAGAATTTAATATGTATAATTGCAGTAATATATAATTAAAGTATTATAGACTAAAAGCACACCTTTAAAATCTATTTTCTTTCTCTCTATATCATTATAACTCTCCTAAAACGTACCTCATACATTCCCTTTGAAAGTGACTTTGTTCCCTTCTCACTCAAATCACTCACGCTTGTTAAAGAATGGCTTGCTGTCATAGCAGCCATTTTACATTCTGTTTCCGTTTGTCCTACAAAGGTCATCTTGTTTAAATAAAGCTTGTTTAAAGGAGGACGCTCGGTATATTGAAGCCTTCAAAGGACGCGTCCCTTACCTAGCGCACAGCTTTCGAAACGAGAAGTCAGCATAAAGGTAATCCATAATACTACAGTGGTTTAATCGATGTCTTCTGAAACGATCCAGTTTGTTTTCGGTTAGAAGAGACCAAAATGTAACAAATTTTTCACTGTACTTTTTGCCATTTCAGTCTCTAGGCACAATTCTCATTTCAAGGTCGATTACACTTCATAGTGCTTGACATATGCGGAGAGCTCTAGAAGAAGCTATAGGTAGTGTAATCGAGCTTGAAATCATGATTGCCAAGGAGACTGCTGTCAAGATGTTCAGTGAAAAAGGAGTTACATTTTGGTCTGTTCTCACCCAAAAACCAAAAGGATTACTTCAGAAGACATTGATTAAATCCAGTGGAGATTGATGGATTATGCTAATGCTGACTTGATCTGCTTGTTGGAGCTTCATAGGCCTGGCCACCATTCATTTGCATTGTATAGACCTACAGAGCTAACGTATTCTTCTATAATCTTATACCTGTTCTGCAAAATAAAGAAAGTCATACAAATCTTAGATGGCATGAGGGTGAGCTAATGATGTGAGAAATGTATTTTTTGGATGAACTAACACTTTAATATGCAGAGTCAGCTCTAAGCCATTTTTAGGTTGATTTTTCCACATCCTGACCACAGTACACAGCAACATTGACTCAATTAATAGTGTGAGTTGGCAGAGACTATGTGTTTGTTCAACCAATAACAGATTGGGGGGAGGGGGGTATTTGGGACAACGGTTTGAAAACAATGTTTATTTTTGCTATTTTATTAGGTAGTGCAAAAGTTCACACATTAGCTTTAAACTTCAGCGTGCAACTTGTCCCACACTGTTTGTGGAATGGAAATGAGTGATACCCCAATTTGTGCAGCTTGTTACGGAGAGGTGTGCTATTACCTTTTTCTCATTCAAATTATTCTACTTCTTAATGATTTCCTTCTGGTGAACAGTAAAATGTATGAAAAATCCCATAGGATCACCAAGGGATTTTCATTGATATTCTTTGATCAGAATATCATAGAGACTTGAGGTGGGCTATTTTGACTTGGGCCAGTAAAAACTATTTAGAAAACCAAGAAACACCCTAGCAACACACTAGCAACCACATATCAATGCATTGGAAACCACACACAACGCACTAGCATCATGGTGGTGAGTTTTGCACAGGCAAGCTTCACTCACATTTTCTCCTGAAAATGCAAAAATCTATATTTAGATATAAATCAGGCCTTTTTTTTTTTTTTAATGTTCAAACATTTAAAAATTGCATTTGTGCCAAAGATCTGAAATTTCACTGTTGTTTTTATGTTGCATGTGTTTGTTGTGTGTATGCATGCAACAACCCACTCAGAAAACCATTTTGCTTGTCTATGGAAACTCAGGCAAAGTGCAGACCATTTTAGTGACTCTGATGAGCAGATCTGTGGGAGTGCAGCAGAAAATAGGTAAAAGGTGGCATGTGATACACTTCCCTAGCGGGTTTTTGTCCGCCCGCACTCCGGCTTGGCTTTGCTTGCAGTAAGCAGATCTTACTTAAGTAAGCATATATTGAGTCATAAAAGAACTCTGCAGCAGCTATAAAATGGGACAAAAGCACCCAGCATGCTTGATATACTCATGTAAGTGGTAAAGAGCGCATTAAAGCTCTTGCTGGGTCCTTGCGCCAGTTTCTAATAATGGAAAAGCTTACTTATCTACAGTTATACACTAGAGCAAATGCTATAGAATGGCTGGGGGATGTGTCCTATGCCAGGAGACCCTAATTGCACTTTACATGGCCTGCCTGATGAAGAATGATTCAGGAGGTGCGGTTATTTTATATATGATTACCTCCACTGGCCTTTGTCTCCTGCGCATATTGACACTAAATGATGGACTGAAATGGCTGTATGCACATCTGTATTCTGGGTAAACACCAGACTATAATGGCTTAATGCAGTCTCTCTCTCTCTACATCCAGGAGAGATAGCAAATAGAAGTCTGCCAACAGCTGGGTAGCATACTAATGCACTGCCACATGCTCCCTCATTACCAAATGATTTATCACACACCACAAACTATTCCTGGCCTGAGTTTAATGGGAACACTAGTCCTATTTTTGTGACCTGTGTGGTTCATTAAGTTGTATTTACTTATTTATTTGCAAAATACAGACTTTATGGAAGTGCTGCCTGCAAAAGGTATCCTAAATAACAAAGGAATGGCATGAGCAACATTGACTTGGGCTAGGACAATCTGTTTGTATGGCCAATGGAAGACAGGGTGAGTGTTTGGGAAACCTGAAATATTACCCACCAGCTCTCACATTACTCAGTGATTTAATACACACCACAAACTATTCCTGGCCCGTGTAATATGGGAGTGACAGTCCTATTTTTGTGACCTGTGTGATTTAGTGAGCTTTATTTACTTATTTATAAAAATAAAAATTCTGGATGTTCTCCTCTCAAAACATATTCCAAATAACAAAGAAAATGCATGGGATAGATGGAACAATTTAGGCTGGTAAATATATGGGGATAGCTATTTGGAATTTTATATTTTGAAGTATCCCTTACTAGAGAAATTGTGTGGATCAGCTCTGCTTAGTTGAGGATCTTGTTATCCTGTCAAGATGAAAGGGTGCCCTGTTATTTGCTATGTCAAACCAGCTGAATTTTAGTAAGGTAAAACCCTTCCCTTGATACATGAGTGTTATTAACATAAAGCCAGGATGTTGCTGAGAGGTTAAATTTCATCTCTCAAAAGGAAAAATGTGTTATTGGTAAAATTGGTGTTATAATCTAATGAAAGGGGAGGCATAATGGATTACAGGATTTAGCTGTATAGGCATAGTTCACCCAAAAATGAAGAACCTGTCATTAATAACCATACAGTCGTTCCAAACTCAAATGATGTACAGTATTGCTACGTTCACACAGTCAGAGTTTGGGAATGACAACTGTATTTACTTACAGGTGTGAGCCTTGAAATGTCCTGTTCATACAACAGTTGACAGTAGCAGTTCGAATACTGTCTGAATGAACAAACCGTATTCTAACACCTGTAACAATAGTGACAGTGACTAAAGTAAATATTGAAGATGGCGACGTCCGTAACATCAGTAAGATGCCACGTTATTAAATAAACAAGTCTAATCGAGGCACGAGTTCATCCGTCAGATCATATTTAACTGAGAGCAGCTGCTTTTTAACCACATGCAGAGTGCAGCTTTTGTGTCGTGCGGCTTGTGCCCATAAGCATCTGTTGGCGGAATTTTCAGAAGACAAGCAGCTTAAATCTCTGTCTCCGTGAGTTAACGAAATCCCACATGAATCACACGAGACACACTCGTGTACAGTGCAGCGTGGCTCTCTCACATTAAATGACATGACAGACAACTAGTTCACAGTTATGTTCACACAGACAACAAGTTCACGGTTACGTTCACACAGCACAGTGTTCAATTTAGTGCTAAAAAATACACTTTTTCAGTTTGAAATCATACATTTTGATAGGAAGTATTGATGGTCCAAAAATTGACTTTGGTGTACTACAACATGAATGATCATGTTTCAGCTAGTTGCTCCCAGAGAACGCAGTTGCTATAGCGATCGCTATTAGAGCTAGCCAAAATAGCATGTCATGACATTCTTTGAGAAATTTCTATGGATTTTCAAATCGTATGACATTGACTGAGGGCTTCTTTGATTCAGATTCGCCTGCTGTATGTTGTGATGTCTCATTTTCTTTTCATGAAGTAATAAACTAAAATGGGAAAGAAATGCCGTTTATCCTTTTTTAAAGATATATGTGGATTTCATTCTGCTAATTATATTCTGCTAATCATTACCTTTCCAAATATATATATATATATATATATATATATATATATATATATATATATGATTGTTATCATGCAAATTTGCGTATAAAAAATTGGAACAGTTCTAATTTATCTGAAAATTTAAAAGCAGTATTTTAGAATTGGTCAGATAAGCTATATTAATTGTAAAGATATAAGTCTAAGCTTTAAAACAACACATATTTTGTGCAGATCAGCAAGTGGTTGTTGAATAATACAAATTTTCACCCCCACCCCCCCACCTCGTAGCCCAGTACTGCTAACTATTTTGTGATGTCCTTCATCCACCCTGTTGATTTAACAGGTCTCCCACTCTTCCTGGGAATGTCTGGGAGCCCTTGTTCAGGCAGGTTTGAGATGGCTCTCTCAGTTTGATCTGAGAACCTACTAATTCACACTATATTCCACTTCCTTCCATCACCAAGCACGAACATACTGAGTCCAATCTTTTCATGAATGGACAGTGTGAGAGTATATTTATACTTTAAGTACATGGTTAGGTACAGGCTTTTTGACTCTCACCTGGTCCCCGAACTTGAAGGAGTCAATCTTTGTTCCGATTTTACAATTGCACAAAATCTCTGATGGGGAAACATTGGGTGTTGAGCGGGGCGTTGCTTGATAACTTCAAACTTCATAAACTCAGTCACTGAAGGTTTCCCGCTGTACTGCACCATTGCATTGGGGATGGTACACACTGGTGCACAAATGCTTGATTCCCCTCTCAGCATGAAAATCAGAGAATGCAAAGGAGAGAAATTTAGGGCCACAACAAAAAGTTGATTGACTTCTCGTGCAAAAACAGAATGCAGAAAAGAAGTGACAACATCAGTGGCAACATGTGAAGCAAATGCCACTTCTGGCCATTTGCTGTAGTAGTCCACTAATGAAAATGGCAAAACGACAACCCGATGTGGCGCATTTGAAAGGACGTTCAACGTTAAGTACCAGATTCTATCATGGGCCCTCAAGTAGGTCTTCAGGCTGTAGTGGAGCAGGTGCCATTTTTGCAGTTTTATCATTTAACTGTAACGGCAGACACTTAGAAATTACGGATTGCACTAAAGCGTCCATTTGCAGCCACCAGTACAATTCACGTAGTCTTTTTGTTCTCACCAGTCCCTGGTGAATTTCATGGGTTTACACTCATCTTGTTGTCTGGCCAGCCCCTCAGTATTTGTGCTCTAAGCAGACCAAGTTCAGGGTACATTCAGAGGCTGTGGTAAAATCCCCCACACAAAGAAGACTGCAGCAAACATTTCCTGCTCTTCAATGTGCTCGCTGTTCACTGGTGAATGCATTCTCGATAAACAGCCCGCCACCTGGTTCTGAGCTCCAGGACAGTACACAATGTCATAGGAGAAAGAAAGCAATCAAGCTGACCACCTTGCCACTCGTCATTCCAGCCTGTCCGATTCCCTTCGTTGTAAGCAAATTGGTTAATGATTTGTGGTCAGTTCTCAGCGTAAAGTGACGACTCCACAGAGCATCAATGATTACCTCAACGTGAGCGGTGTCAGGCACAATTCCATCCTTGGCCCAGGAAGTTTAGAGATGTCTGATTGAATGTGCACTTCTGCATGTTCAGAGTCAGGCTGGCTGAGTGACAATTTGCAAAATTGTGTTGTGTTAAGTTTGTGAAGCAACATGGACTATTAAATCATCTATATAGTTCCTCACCCCAGATACATCCCTCAGTACAGTCTCCATAATTTTTTGGAATGCAGATGGAACTGAAGCCGAATGCGACAGTAATTAAACAGTCTGTTGTGCATGATAAAAGCGGTGAGATCATGACTGTCAAAATGTAGTGGAAGTTGGTGGTAAGTGCTAGCCAAGTCAGTTGTTGAAAACACTGCTGTGCCTCTCAACTTACTGAGCAGTTCCTCCATCTGATGTAAGGGGTGTTTGTCCACTATTAATGCTTTCTTGGGCTCACAAAGGTCAACACACAGCCAAAATATTCTATTGGTAAGACCCAGGGAAATGCATCAACTTGCTCAATAATGCCTTGTTTCAGCCAGGACTGTAGCTACTCTGACACTGCCTGATGTACAGCAAAGGGAAGTCGCCGAAGATTTTGTTGGACAGGGACAGCATCCTCACGCACCTTTATTTTATGAACAAACCCATTCATACAAACGACTGATTCAGCATCAGCAGCACGTCTGACTGGAGCAGTAGGAATGTTGACATCGTTAATAGTGCATTTCAGTGCTTTGAGTGCATCCATGCCAATAAAGCAGATACATTTTTAACAATGTGGAGAAAAATGGTACAGTGGCACCATTTAATGACACAATAGCTTTAAAGCATTCCAAAACTGGAATGTACCTGTGTTTTGCAAAGTGTAGAAAACGCCTTCCGTCCCCAGGCTATGCAAAAGCAACGCATGTCTCCGAGTATCATTCCAATAGCATCCAGACATGTTGATGGCCAGCAGGTAATTTTAGAAGATTGTGCAGAAAGGTATCGGTGGGTCAGCACCACATGGCAAGAATAGAGAAGGTGTGGGAAGACTCGCCATTGTCGCCAATTGTTGAAACAAGGCAGGTGGCAAAATAACTATTCTTTTTATTACCTTTATGAGCTCACCCATCCATGACTATCCTTACAACTTCTTCTCTGTCTGAACTATGAACAACTTTTTCTCTTACTTAGACTGTACAGATGAGCAACTGGTATTATTATATTATAATATTAAAAAAAAGGTTTCTTCACATAGAAGTCTTAAAGGTGCAGTTGTAAAAACAACCTGTTTAATTCGAAATGTCAGAGAGAGAAGGTGAAAACAGGTCATTTAAATCTAAATTACGACATCACAAAATGACCTAACATTATAAGCGGACATCACAGTAGCAAAATTCTACACAAGTGTAGAGTATGGCCCTTTTTAAAGAGAAAAAAAAATATTATGATATGCATTCTCATTGTACTATGAGAAAAGAAAAAAAAAGAGAAATTTAGTATGAGACAGAAAGCGGGAGTTAAGAAAGGCTTTGATGCTTTGTTGATTCTCATTAAGGAGCTGAAAGGTTGAATCGCTGTTTTAGAAGAGACACCTGGGAAGCCTGAATGAAAGCCGTCACTGTGAGTTTATGTCCCAGTGCAGGCAGACTCATGAGCTGAGCATAGGCCTTCTGTCACTCCAGAGGTGCCGATCACTGTCTTTAGAGATGGTACAGAGTACAAAGAGCACCTGGGAAAATTCAGAAACCCTAAAATGTGTCATTCAAAGCCCCATGTGAGTTTAACCAGGTCCTGTTAAAGAATATATCAAATGATAATGAGAATCTTTGTCTGGGCTCAGGGAATATGAGGAAGTGAATTTGTTATCAACTAGGTAGATGTGTATTAAAACACTCCTCAACACTTATTGAGTATAGGCCTGATTTTCCTCGTCAGCACCTTCATAGCTAATGACATTTGATTTGACAGTAACTTAGCAAGGATTGTCTGAGCCAGACTTTTGCCTATGTCTGGTCCACTTCACAGCTTATTCTAGAACAGAACAGCCCGATTAGATTGGAAGGTTCTGTTTGAGTGACATGTAAAGCAACCAACAACAGTTTAAGTTATGTTTAGGAGCAGGTGAATTTGAAATCAATTCATTGAGATCAGAGCTTGTGAGTTTTGAAATCTCTTGTCATTTTTGTGTGCAATATGCATGCCAACTGGATCTAAGATAAACTAATGATTAACCTGGGTCCTGTAACTGTGAAAAAAACTATTTTGGGCACCGCCATTATTTTTATGCATTGAGCTTTGCATTTGGTCTGCTGTTTATTAAGCACAGATCATACTACAAATCTATACTTTCCCCCTAGAGCAGAAAACATTGCATTTGTTCTGTTTCCACATGGATAAAAAAGTTTTTTTAGTTGTCAAACAAATTCCTAATATTTAGCTACATTAAACACGTATGAAATGTTTTGGTGCAAAATGGCAGTCAGACACTGAAATGGTTACTTTTGATTGCCATGTTTTCTGGTGGTATGTGACAGGGATCACATGCAACAGTCGCATCACACTGAGCTGTTTATCAGCATTTGCATAGCTTTGATGTCACAGTTCCCATTGTGTCTGTGCTATAATGTATGCATTGTTTTAAGGCTCCAGGTTCTCTGCTCTTCCTCTCTGACTTTCTCTCGCTTTGCTCACATTGCTCAACTTATTTATTTATTCCTTGAATACTTCATTTCAGTGAATGAATTGCCAGAAACCCTCTTTGTTCTTTTTTTAAATTCTCTTTAGCTCCGGATTTATTTTATTACTGATTAAGTGTTGCATTGATTTTTAAAAGTCTTCCATAGATTTAAACTGACAGAATGTCATAAAAAAATCTAACAGATGGCAATGATGTCATTGTAAAATTTGTATACTGAATTGATCAACCACTACCATCTACCATTGGTCAAATAAAGATAGAGTCCACCCCAAACTTCAATTGGCCATTGATTGAGCCAATATTGCTACATGGGGCTGGTCTGATTCCTAAAAAAAAAAAAGAGTATTTTATTTTTATATCATCAAAGTAAACTCTAATTCTAATGCCTCTGTTATTTAACATAACCTTCATAGAAATGTAACAATCCTTCAAAAGCCTGTAAAAATACACTGCACTGTGACTTTACCTTTTGAGAATAAAATGGTGAGAATGATGTCACAAAAGATGCAGTGAAAACATTTATCTGAGCAAAAAGAGTGTTAAAAGGATAGTTCACCCAAAAATGAAAATGCTCTTTCTTTCATCTGCTGAACATAGATATTTAGAATAATATCTCAGCTGTTTTAATCCATACAATGTAAGTGAATATGTGCCAAAATCATATAAGGGCACATAAAAGTACTACAGACGAGTCTGGTGTTTAAATCCATATCTTTGGAAATTATATGATAGGTGTGGGTGAGAAACAGGTCAATATTCACATTCTTCTTCTTGAGTTTTTGATTATTCACATTCTTTGTGCATATCATCCCCTACTGGTCAATGGGGAGTATTTATGATATAAACTACAAAAAATGTATCAGTTTCTCACCCACACCTATCATATCGTGTCTGAAAACATGGATTTAACCACTGTAGAGATATGGATTACTTTTATGCTCACTTTATGTGGATTTTGGAGCTTCAAAATGTTGGCACCCATTAACTTGCATTGTGAGGACCTACAGAGCTGACATGTTATAATTTGTGTTCTGCAGAAGAAAGTCTGGGATGCCCAGAGGGTGAGTAAATCATGAGAGAATTAACATTTTTGGGTGAACTTCCCTTTAAGTTTAATTGAAATTGCTCTTTGTGGCTACTGCCTTGGTTACCATGTAATTGGCTTTAACATTTTTGAATGTCTGCCTACTTCAGATATTTGAGTAAAAAACACATTTAAACACTATGCTCACATACCCACACACTCATGCCTGTTTACCTTGCTATCTAAATAATGATATACCATATACTTCTGTTTTTTTTTTATTTTTATTATTGAGCCAATTACTGTTAGGAGTGTCACAATCCATTGATCTGCATCAATGTATAGATCAAATTACCAACAATGTGATCCATCTATGCAACACATAAAAAAAGAAAAAAATAGTTTTAGAATTCACTGCTATTTTGACCCTCTCACGTCAGCCACGTCTGTACACATTTCTATCCAAGCATAAAGCAAGCACCAGGCGATGCAGCAACCTATCACTCTGAGCAGTAGCAGCCCAAAAAAAATGCATGAATAACATATAGAGGAAATCACTGTTTAAAAGCAAATGCACTGCTCTATCACTCCCAGGTTCTTTTGACAGCATAGAAAAGGACTGCTGTCTATGGGTGCTTCACTGCAGTTGTTTGTGGGGTTGAAACATCCTG
Source organism: Xyrauchen texanus (assembly GCF_025860055.1). Taxonomy (NCBI): domain Eukaryota; kingdom Metazoa; phylum Chordata; class Actinopteri; order Cypriniformes; family Catostomidae; genus Xyrauchen; species Xyrauchen texanus. The sequence goes on from NC_068297.1 coordinate 7,155,704, forward strand.
TTTCCAAAAGATTATTGTACGTTGGGCTTCTTTAAATTCCCATCAGGATCGGTTGATCAAGAGGAACCCATGGTTTGACATGTTTTATGATATTTCATGGATCACCGTCATTGTTATCGCATCTGCTCTGTTTAGACCAATTCACCTCGCAGCTGTTGCTAGTAGATTTTCATTTTCATGAAGGAATCGCACAAAATCTGATCACAAAATTTCAATTGATAAAAATTCAAACGCCATGATGGATATGAGGTCAAATATGGACAAAATTACGGACAAGACCCATGGAAGGTAATAAAAAGAACGATACATATTCTCTACCACCTCAGTGAAGAGGCTACTGTTTGTGAAAGGATATTGAAATAAAAATTATGTATAATGTGATACTTCTAAAATTATGCCAGTGCATTTATTTTGTCTGCAGCAAGTTACTTCTTCAATTGAAACAGGCTGTTATTATTACAGTCAAGTCCGCGCCCATACGATCTGAAATCACATTGTGGGCATTTTCATTCATATAGTTTGCACTTTAGAAATATTGGCTGCACAGATTCATAAATTCATTGTAATTTTGAATATGTTTATTTAAAATGTTGCTTTATCCTTGTGCTTCTTGGATAATCAGTCAAATATATATTTTTTATATTATTCAAATTAATCCATTATTTGTTTTGAAGTCATTATTTGTGCCTTACCGAATAAGGTATACGGCTTCGGGCATATCCCTACTGTTATCCACAGATTGTCCATATAATGTTTGGCTTAATTTTTAACAGTTTTCTATTGTTTCAATATTTAAAACCTAAAAAAACGCCTGTTTTAGATATTTTATCTAATGCAATGCCATTTATAGAAGTTTGGCCTAAGTGTCCAAATATTTTTTAGGGCCACTATCACTATATACTCACCCTAATTCAACCTGCTAAGCCATAACAAAAACTATGAAATACAACTTTTGGCATTTTTATGTCAAATAAGACATTATTTATTCTTTAGAAGATTCATTCTTTCCATTCGCAGACATCTACAAAAGATGATTTTGTTTGGTTTAACTAACGTCTGGGAACATTTTAAATCTTTTTGTCCCCAAATGTATACCCAGGTCAGAAACACAAACCAACATGACTAGTATCTTCATTCCCTATTTGCTCTGCACTGCATGAGTACAAGGCAAAACCATCAGTATCATTAAACCCTAATGATCCTATAATGATCCCCTTCATCTATTGGACAAACCTTGAATGCAATTATCTCCATTCTCTCTCTGTATTGTGCTTTGTTGGCTCGATCGCCCCTAATTTGCAGCTTGTCGTCTTGACCTTCAGAGGAAACAAATCATTAGGATGCTCCAGTTTGTTGATGATAAAGGCTTCTCTGTGCTGAGACACTGTGTCCTGTAGCCAGGGTAAAAAACAAAAAAAAACTCTTTGCCACACCTGCTAAAGCACATGAATTGAGAACATTTTATGGCCAAACATATTTAATACTGACCATGAGACTGTATGTTGTATAATTGAATTAAAAATATATTTTTGTTTTCATGACAATGGGATTGTTTAGCTGTTGATTCCTGCAGCAAACAGGAATCATATACATTTAGAAGATACAAGATAAACCAGTTTATATGTTGGTAGCTTAAAGCAAGGAGATTTGTGAACAAAATTTAGAATATGGTTTGTTTGTCTTAGCTTGCTGGTGGACCTGCTGCCCAACCAGATTAACCAGACTGGAAGACCAGCCAATACTAGCAAACCATCTTAGGCCGGTTTAAGTTATTTTTTTATTTATTTTTCCAGGTTTGAACAATATAAAAGGTGAATAACTGGTGAATAACTCCAAATGTAAGTGTTTTATTTACTCACCATAGCAATTTTTACTCTGATTTGGCATTTTGTCACCCTCTGAAACCCATATTCTTAACACCATTGTGTATGCATTCATGTATGCGTGATGCCTTAAATCTAGAGTGCTTTTGGCATGTTGTGATGGAAAGCACTTCAATGGCAGAATCCTTTTAGCTCTTCCTGTATTTTTGAGTGTTATCCATGATAGCTCAAAGTAACAGAGCTTTACTTTATATAGCCTAGCATATACACACCCACCCACACAAATGCATACAATTACTGAGATGTGCCTACCATGTAAGCCATCAGATCTTACATAGAAAACTCACTATGATGATCAAGCAGCCGCAATGTGCAAAACAACAGAAACCCCTTAAGTCAAGAGAAAGGGGTTGGCATTTGTTTTTGCCTTCTTGGAAACACACCTCAATGATTTGTTCCCTGTCTAATCGTTAATGTTCCGTGATGTCAGCATTTCTATGCACAGTGACTGAATTCCACGTGGGCCTCTGCATGAAATACAAGTGCATTACTGCACACACATAGTGTGCATGCATGCATAGCTTCAGCTGTCCATGTTTAAAGGATTTAAAAAAGGACAGATAATATATTTTCCTGTATTCCTCCCAATAGATGCCCTGACAATGTGTACTATTTGGGATAGGTAAAACATCATTACATTTTATGGCTTTTCATACATATTCAGGGAAGGTTAGTGAGCAGACATGTGGCTTGTGTATCATCTCAGACCAGAGGCTATTAAAGACTATTATTAGAATATTAATCATGGGTGGAACTTCATGGTCGAGTGGTCAAAAATATAGATTTTGATAGGCAGAGAAGTCAGTGCTCGAATGAATGTGCTAGGAATCAATGCGTGTCCTAGTTGTGATTTGAGATGGTTTGCGAGACATTACTGCTTGCATTCATTGAAGAGATTGTTGCTGCTTCTAAATTGGCTGTAACTGTTGAATAGTGCTGCAAATAATTATTATCTTGACAATTGAATCGGCATTTAAAATAAACACTATGTAGAGTAATATGTCAAGTGCACATTTGTGGGGTTATTTTTGAGACAATGGGTCTGTTCCAAAATTTCTCGCTGACAGCCTCGCTGTCTCCTTCTTACATAGGCACCTGTGGTGCCTAGATACGCACAGCACACACGCATTTTGGGTAAAATATCGGTATTGTATCATATTAAACTGTTATGTTTTTATCGAGATCATAATAAACAATTTATTTTTAGAATTAAATGGATTATACTGCAAGTATATTTATAATCTAAATTTCTCTTGCTTTGTCACGGTGCATTCTGTGATTGCCTTCCCAGGGAAGGATACATACGATGCTACCTTAGAATTTGGCCAAAACTAGATATGTTAAGGGGCAACATAATTAAGAGATACCTTTTGGAACATCCTTTGTGTTGGGAGCGCACATATGATATCTAAAAATGCTGCCTCTGGAGGATGCTCACTATGTTTTGGAACAGACCCAATATCTAGTTTATAACCCTTAAAAGAAATAAAAATCAAATCAAAATACAGATGGACAAAAGCACCCCAACACTCTGATATTTAAAGCTGGCCTACAATTTTTCATCTTAAATCATAATACATTTTTTTCACAACCAGTTGACACAACCCAATGCATCAATTAGTGACTAGTCGAAAAGCCCTCATACTTTCGGAGAACGCAGAATGGAATAAGGTGGACAGAACAGCTAGTGGACTAGTTGTTATAACCCCTAGAAGAGACACAGTCTGAGAAAAATAGCAGAATAAAGTAGGTAGGAAGTCGGCGCTCATTCTCACTGTTGTTATGAGAGCTAGCTGGTAGTATTTGTATAGAGAAATACAGTCTATGAATGTACGAATGCTTTCAGAAAACACAGTAAGGCGAACAATCTGCCAATGAATTTGCTTTTGACAAGAAGCTTATGGGCCTTGAGACATCATCTGAATGACCTCTGAGTCCCTGTGTGTGGGACAGTGGCAGCACTATGGCTCTCACAACAGGACTGACCAGTCTTTTGTTCATCAAGTCAGGTATTGTGATAAAACTAAGCATGAATTCATAGAGACCTCTCCTGGCCTGACCCCTCAGTCTCGCTGGAAAGATTAGACATAAGTGGCTTAAGTCCCTCTGCTCTTGTCTCTCGATTGATGTCCTAAACAAAATGCTTTTTTTGTCTCTCTCGATGCCCCAGATATAGACAACTTATGTATTTTGTTTGTGAGCCAGTGGAATGTGACCTACTTCTCTGAATAATGGGATATGCATGATTTGTTTTGGATCGCACATGAGAGTGTGACCTGAGTTGCACCGCAGGTGGAGTTAGTGTAATGTGGGTGTGTTAAATGTATTGTTGACCGAAAAATAAAAAAATCTGTTGTTATTTACTCATTTCACTTCGAACCTGTATGACTTTTTTCTGTTGAACACAAAACGATAATTTATAAGAATGTCCTGGCCACTCTTGATGTGAAGCAAATGAGGACAGGGGTTGTCAAGCTCAGAAAAGCACAATAAAAGTATCATAAATGTAATCCATGTGACTTGTGCATTGTTTAGCAAGTCTTCTTAAAACCATATTAGAGCTATATATTGTAGGGGTGGGTAAAAATATAATTTTTCAGATGCATCGCAATCTTCATTTGAACGATCTCGATATTGATTCTTAAATTCCATTGTCTGCAGACCTTCTGTCAAGGGGAAACCCACTCTACAGAGACTGGTGCCTCCACCCTCAGATAGTGGACATGCTGTGGGAGAGATTCGATTAGGCACATGTAGATCTCTTCGCCTTGTGCAAATTCACCCATTGTCTTATGTTCTTCTCGCTAAAGGACGAGGACACGCCCCTCGGCATGGATGCACTAGCCCATCCATGGCCCAAAGTTCTGCTCTACGCATTTCCTCCGCTGTACCTGATAGCCCCCACCATGGCCAGGGTGAGAGAGCAGAGCCTGTCTCTCATTTTGATAGCACCCATGGCTGGCAGAAATAATAACTCTTTTGCATGCCCAGTCATGGCCCCTCCCATTACGCACAGACCTCTTGTCTCAAGCGAACAGGGAGATTTACCACCAACACCCGGACAGGGTGGCTTTCTGGGCTTGGCCCATAAGAGGGCAAACTTGAGCTCGATGGGGCTCCCCCCATCTGCCACTACAGAATGCTAGAGCCCCCTCTACACGTTCCCTATATGACTGTAAGTGGTGAGTGTTCAAAGGGAGGTGTATTGGGTGCCATTCCACATCATATCAGTGTTCAGTCTCTGATATTTTGTGTTTTTTACAAGACCTTATGTATAAGGACAAGTCTTTTTCCACTCTTAAGGACTACCTGGTGGCTATTTACGCTTGCCATGTTGGGTTGTGTATATGATAACACAGCGACGGGGCAGCACCCCCTCGTTGCTAGATTTATGAAGGGTGTCTGCCGTTCACTCCTAGTTACTTGGAGAACTCTTCCAGAGTGGGACCTCTCCATGGCTCTATCTCAACAGCCTTTTGTGCACCTGGGAAGCATTTCCCTGAAAATGCTGTCTTTTAGTTGGGATATGTTTTTCTTAGGCCCAACCCAGCCTTTATGCCTAAATGCTTCCCTGCGTTCTCCTCTAAGGTAATGGAGCTTTCCACTTCACACAATCCTCCTTTCTCCTTTGCAGAGGATCCGAGGATGAATGTGCATGCCTTTTTGGTGTACATGGATATGTACATGTGCCCCCCCCCCCACACACAGGGAATCGAAGCAATGCCTCTCACATTGGCTTATGGAAGCTATAATTTTGGCATATGAATCCAGGGGAGTGCAGACACCAGGATACCTCAGAGCTCACACCAAGAGGGGCATAGCCACCTCTTGGGCTCTGTTTAGGGTAGTCTCATTGCAGGACATATGTTCTGCTGCCAGCTGGGCTGCTCCTCACACTTTTGTTCGTTACTACTGGCTGGATGTTACCAGGACCCAGTAGCTCATTCTGTGGGCTTCAGTGGGCTCTTCATAGCCTCTTCCCCGTAAAATTTGTTTTATTTTTCTGAAAAAAAGGAAAGGGAAAAGTGGTTTGGGCCATCAGGTTCTGCACACTCATGTCGCCAAGTTTGTAATTTATGTTCCTGCCTGGGTGCCATCTTCACTGTATGTAAGCTGCCAGGCTGATTTACATGTTTGTGTCACTAACATGTTATTCACGCTTCTACTTGTGTACCATTCTCACTTTTGTGCTTCAGGGTAATCAGGCACCTGATTATGGGTCATGTTAAGCACTGTCTCTCTGAGGTGACTGCCCCCTGGCTTACAAGACCTCACTTTGAGTGTACCTCCTATAGGTGTATATCAAATGCGAGATGATGATCGAAAACAATAGATTACTATTTGTAATCTTGGTTCTCTGAAACATCGAGTGGAGAGATCCACCAAGCTTTCCCCGCTTGTTGCACGAGAAACAAACATACTTACTGAGGAATAGCAGCACGTTCAGGTCCTTATATGCACCCAGGTAAGGGACGGGCCTCAGCTGGCATAGGACACCCGCTTCTGTCAGTCTAGCCAGACTTGGTTAAATTGGATGCTTCTGCAGAGGTCAGGTTTGGATGCCCTTCCCATAGGTGGATCTCTCCACTCGATGTTTCAGGGAACCAGTGTTACGAATAGTAACCTATTGGCACAACTGCACTGGTAAAACATGGGCCACCATCTTGATTGTTTTGGTTGAAAGATCACATGATTGTGTCACATGACAACAAATGCGTCAGCATTTTCAAATGTATCCACTTGAGAGAGTCTTTTCAAAAAGCTCTCAGTGTGGACAGAAGGCCAAAACGTAGAGAAAAGATGCATTTTTCAAATGAAAAAATATAAGTGTGGAGGTCGCCTTAGTGTCAGTAACTCGGTCAATTGCATGACACAGGTTGTCAACATGGAATTACCCATGAGGGCGTGACTCGCTCCATGTAAAATTAAACAGCTTTTATTTGTTTTCTGATATGACTGGAATCTTTATCTATAGTGAGTGTACATCATTTTCAACATAATTAAATATATATGTGTGTCTTTTTAGGTACAACTTTTTTAATGAGCAAAAAGTTACATAGTGCACCATTAAAGCATGTATGTGTCTATGCCACATGCAGGATCAACGTGGAAAAAAACCTTTTGGAAAAAATTTATCAGAGGCTGCAACCACTTGCCTTGCAGCTAAACTTTGCTGATGAGGAACTAGAAGTGGAAACAATCTGGAACGTTTATGATGGCAGACAGACATAGCCACAGGCGGAGTGGTTCAGATTCAAGCTGTAGAATTGAAAAGATAGGGCCCCACCGAGGGGGAGAAGATGGGGAGGGAGGTGTTCTAAGACTTTATACCTTACCTGAATATCCTGCGCTCACTACTTACCTGTTTCTCCTGTATATTGTGAAATAAACTCCTGCATCTGGGTTCATCACAGCTCCCAAGTTGGTGTGTTGTTACAATTGGCTGCTTTGCTTTTATTATTTAGTCCAAGTCATCAATTTCAAAAACTTTATTTTTTTATTTATTTGTTATTTTTTTTTTATAATGAAATAAATATGTTGGAACAATTATATTTGTCTCCAAAAGTATTTCAAACTTTTAAGCATACGCATTCAGATCAAAACATTTCAGTCGTGTTTTAAATTTTGACCGGTACTGCATATCTTTATAGAAAGACCCCTAGGTATGTAATAATGCCAGGTTTATTTATTTATTCATTTATTTTTGCACTGCCATAAGTTATTAAATTATATAGATTATTTCATTTCTAGAAAAGTTTAAAATTTAAGATTATTTTTGTAAATGAAAATTATTGATTAAACTGAAATCCAGTGGCAGATCCAGAACTGTTCATTAAACCTATATAAATACGAGCTATCACTTGGAAAATATTAACAAACCATACAAATGTAGTCATCTATATATTCATGACATCTTTCATCAGACTAAAAATGTTGTAGAGATCCAAATGAGGAAGTCTGTTCATGTAGCCTCTGATGTGATACACTTTTTTCTTCATGTCCATATTTTGATAATTTCTGTGCTGCAGTGCCCTTCGTGGTTGAATGGATAACATACTATATTTAACAGACGACCATAGATTTAAAGATTATACGAGACATGTATCATATTGTATGCAGTAAATGTAAACATATATAAACAAAGCGATGGAGCACCCGGTTTCGGTACAGTGGGAATCAACAGTTTAACAAGGTTTCATGTTTAACATGAATTTGAGTTCATTTTACATTTTCATAAATGTTATGTTTTGATTTGCTTTTGTTTGGTTCTTTGTGAGTTTGTTGAATCTCAAACCATTATTTTATTGTTATTATGCACAAGTATGCTGAGTCTAAGTAAACTGTGCAAATATTCAACTGTTTCGTTTCGCTTTAAGTGTAGTGTAAGTTTGCCAAGCATAAATTCAAATGTCTTGCTTTGGTCTACACTCCGGAAGTGTTCTGTTAACTCTCAAAACAATAATTACTTTAAGTATTACTAAAACTAACAAAAAACTAAACTGAAATTCAATCTAATCTGAAAATGATATAAAATAAAAACTGATTTGAAAATGCAAAACTATACCCTTGCTCTTGACATGTCTCCTAGTACAGCTATTATGGGACACACTGGGATGCTAAGGCCAAGAATTTCTTACAACGTGTTCATAACCTTCGACAAAAAGTGTTATTTATTTTCAAAATAACGAAAGTGAGTGAGGATTGGAGCAGTCAAGCCATACAATACTTTCTCCATACAACAGAAGTTATTAGTGATTTGTACTCCCAAGCTCCAAAAAGGACACAAATGCACCATAAATGTATCATAAAAGTAGTCATTAGTAGTCTGCTGAGTCATACGATAGCTCTGTGTAAAGAACAGACCGAAATGTAAAAATTTTACAAGTCTCATTCGTGCTTGTATAATAATAATAAAAACAAAAACCCTGCCTTTGGATGTGCCGTGACAAGTTTGTCTTCCTTAATGACAAATGTTATTGGTTCTGACATGTAACGTGATGCAACATGAAATGATGTTCAATGAGCTGACAATGAGTGAGGTTGTGTAAACACCTTTAACGGTTTTCCTTTTTTGGGGTTGCGTTGCATATAAACACCTTTTACCTGCGTTTTTACTGGCTTCTCCAGTGCATGTTGTGTGCAGGCCTTGTTACATTTTGAAGTCAAAAGCAGAGAAAAACCAGATGTTCTCTTACGAGAGGTTCTCTCGTATTGCGTAAGCTAGCTTACGCTACGGGAAAGATTCATCTTTTCTGAGATATTGAAGCCAAAAAATTATCCTTAATTTTGTATCCATTGTCAACGCAGTGCAGCAGCTGCATACCTTGAGCGGGCTAGCTAGCGAGCTCATTGGTTGCTCTGCGGCAACTGCTGCAGCCTATAGACGAACTTGAGTCGCGTCCAATGACAGGCGCCCGCGCCGTCACTGTATCAAAGCCCGCCAGAATGGGCGTGGCTAGAGTGCATATAAGCATAAGTTCGTAGGCTGGAACCCTGATTTTCATCTATTCAGCGAAGCTCTTCGCATCTCTGAACTGCAGAAGCCGCGTCGCCGTTCGAGGGGCATCTAGCAAGCTTGGACAGCGCTCGAAGAAGCCGGCTGTCTTCGCCACCTTCAGCCATCCTGCGAGCTACGCCATCCGGGCGACGTATCCTTTTAGAGCAAGCTAGTTCCTCAGCGAACTTCACAAAAAGAGCAACGAGCGTCTTTTTAAAGATGCCTCGCACCACCTGCGCCTCATGCCGCGCCCCTCTCAGCGCCGGAGACCGCCACCTCATCTGCGCTCTCTGCCTGGGTCTAGAACATGCAGAGCTCGTCCTCGCTGACGGCGGATGCGACCTCTGCGAGGAGCTTCCGATGTCGACCCTGCGGGCTCGACTCGAAGCACTCAAAACCGAAGCCGCCGCGCCTTCGCTTCGCCACGCAGAAAGAAGCTCCCAAAGGCTGCCGGAACCGGTGTTAGAAGCGACTACCTAGCCGGAGCCTCTCCCTCGAGCCTTGCTTTCACCCTCCCCGCCCCCCCGGGAGGCGCAGTTGCCGCCGAGCGGCCGCACTGTTGCCATCTCGGATGACGAGGCGGAGGATAAGGGCTGCTGTTCTATCATGGCTTCGGACAGCGAGGAGTGGTCAGGCTCCCAAGCCTCCTCCTCAGCCCAGGAATCCAGCAGGACCCGCACCGGGAGTCGAAGAAGAACTAACGCGCGCCTCCTCACACAGGCCGTCGACCGCCTCGGGCTCGAGTGGTCACCGCCCTCTGAGCAGGCTCCCAACAGACTCGACGGCTGCGTTCTTCAGAGCCGTCGCCGCGCGGCGCCCGCGGCCCGGGCCGCTCCCTTCCTGGCGGAACTCCACGCCGAGCTCTCTAAATCGTGGAACGCGCCTCTCTCGGCCAGGAACCGATCCCATGTCTCCATCGGTGGACGGCGCCACCGAGAGGGGCTACTCTTCCATCCCCCCGGTCGAGGATTCGGTAGCAGCACACCTTTGCCCGCCCTCCACGACATGGCGGTCTAAGCCAGTGCTCCCGTCTAAGGCCTGCAGAACTACTTCCGCCTGTGTTGGCCGCGCCTATGCCGCCGCCGGCCAAGCCGCATCTGCTCTGCATTCCATGGCCGTTTTACAGATCCTCCAAGCGGACCTTCTTCGAGAGTGGGATGAGAAAGGCAGGCACCCAGAGGCTGTTTCAGATCTAAGGAGCGCGACGGATCTCGCCCTTCGCGCCACCAAAGCTGCAGCTCAAGCCCTAGGGAAGTGCATGGCCGCGCTGACTGTGACCGAGAGACACCTATGGCTAACGCTAGCCGACATGGGAGAAGCTGAACGCTCCACGTTCCTCAAAGCACCGCTCTCTCCGTCCGGTCTCTTCGGTTCCGCGGTGAGTGGCATTGTTGACCGTTTCTCGAAAGTCCAGAAAGCCACCCAAGCCATGAATCTCTTCCTGCCTCGTCGCGCTAGCTCCTCTGCAGGCCGCCCACGTGACCAGCATCCTGCACGAGCCTCTTCACAGCGCCCAGCTCAGCAAAGCCAGACTTCTCAGCGTCGACAGGGCCGCCCTAGAACGCGCTCAGACAGCCGCCGCAGGCCGCCGCCCCCCCGCGGGCCTCGGCCTAAGATTGCGCTGAAGCCTGAGCAACCGAAGTCCTCCTAGCTTTGTTGAGGAAACGATGGCTCAGTCCCGCCGCGGCCGGACCACCGTCAAAGCTTCGCCCCCTGTCAGTCCCCTTCTCTCAGGCTACTGCAGTGGTGGATTCAGCAGCCAACAAGCCGGTGATACTGCCTGCTTGCCTGCACTCAAATGCCGTTTCCACGGCGACCCAAAGAAATCTTGTAAAAAGCAAACATGCCTTATGTGTAGAAAATGTGCCCACAATCCAGTGTTCACCCCTACACACAAGCATTACACTTCCCGTGTCCCTATCAGAGCCCACTCACATAAAGCGGGCACAGCCAGCTCGAGTGTTAGAGTCAATAAACGCGCCCATGAATCCGTGCGCACACCCCTTCTCTGCCCGCTCTGTCACACGGCCAGCAAACACCTCTCTGTATGTAAGTCCCATGCCCGTGACTATGCTCGCGCATCACTTCACAGATGTGACTCTTTCCCCATTCACCTCAATCGGGAAGTCACTCACAGAACAGCCTGTCCCTGCTGTCTGCGAGCAGTCATGCATAAGCACAGTAAGAGCGCTCACACATTCTGTTCAGCTAGCTGTGTGTGGCAATCAGGGCGACTTGGCCATTCACCCTCTAGCGTTACGCTTCAAAGCGTGGAAAGCTATCCCAGGGATATCCAAATGGGTGTTATCACAATAAAACAGGGCTATTTGCTACAGTTCGATCGCCGCCTTCCCTGCTTCAGAGCGCGGCTCGAAACTACTGTGAACACGGAAGCAGCCTGCATGCTTCGTTCAGAAATAGCAAACCTTCTGTGCAAAAGGGCCATAGAGAGAGTGCCACCTTCTCTGAGCGAGTCAGGGTTTTACAGCCGTTATTTTCTTGTCCCCAAGAAAGACGGCGGCCTCAGACCAATATTAGATCTCAGGGTTTTGAACAAGGTGCTCGCAAAAAGACTGTTCAAAATGCTTACAATCAGGAAACTCCTCCAGCATGTGCGCCAGGGGGACTGGTTTATTTCTCTCGATCTGAAAGATGCCTACTTTCAGATTCAGATAAATCCCCGTCACAGGCCATTCTTGAGATTCGCCTTCGACGGCCAGGTTTATCAATACACCGTCCTTCCGTTCGGCCTGTCTTTAGCACCCCGTACTTTCACGACGTGTATGGATGCGGCGCTTGCACCCCTGCGGAGTCAGGGCTTGCGAATTCTGAACTATTTGGACAATTGGCTGATTTTGGCACAGTCACATACGGAGCTTCTGTCTCACAGGACAGTTCTCCTCAGTCATCTGAACAGTTTGGGTCTTGCAGTCAATTGGACCAAGAGCTCACTACAGCCCAGTCAGGCAATTTCCTTCCTTGGAATAGAACTAGACTCCATGGCGATGACGGCTCGCTTATCTACACAGCGCGCGCGCCGCGTTCAGTGACTAGCCGCGTCCTTTCAGATGAACAGCCTCACGCCTCTGAAAAAATTTCAGAGAATGCTTGGTTACATGGCCTCAGCCGCAGCAGTACTTCAGCTGGGTTTACTGTGCATCGCCCGCTTCAGCATTGGCTAAACACCCGCGTCTCGCCGGGCTTGGGCCACGGGCGCCAGCCGATCAGAGTGACTCAGACCTGTATCTCAGCTCTGCAGCCCTGGGCAGTGGCCGAATGGTATCAGCGGGAGTGACGATGGGAGCTGTATCTCGCCGAAAAGTCATCTCGACAGACGCGTCCAACACGGGTTGGGGCGCGGTCTGCGAGGGCTCTCCGGTTTTTGGCCTATGGTCAGTTCAGGAAAAGCTCCTTCACATAAATTGTCTGGAAATGATAGCGGTCGCGTACGCGCTCGTGCGCTCCCTCCTGGTCATTCAGGGTCACCACGTCCTGGTCCGTTCGGACAACAGATCTGTGGTATTCTATCTAAACCGTCAGGGCGGTGTCAGATCCAGGAACCTCTTCCATCTGACAAAACGCATACTGAGTTGGTCCCAGTGCCACCTGCGCTCGCTGAGGGCGACGCACGTGCCAGGCCACCTGAAGGACGGCCCAGACAGACTGTCCAGAGACAATATTTCCCCAGGGGAATGGTCCCTGCACGCTCAAACAGTCCAGAAGTTATGGAGCATATTCGGCAGAGCAGAGATAGACCTCTTTAGCGTCAGAAGAGAACTCTCACTGCCCAGTATTTTTCTCAAAAGCGAGGACGCAGCTGGCCCAGGACTGGCCCAACCGCCCGCTTTACGCCTTCCCTCCCGTCTCGCTGTTGCCACAGGTAATGCAGAGGATCAGGGAAATGCGTCACTCGGTGCTCCTCATAGCCCCGCGCTGGGAGAATCAGACATGGTTCCCGGAGCTTACGCAGCTGTCACTGACAGCCCCATGGCCCATTCCAGTGAGAGCAGATCTCCTCTCTCAAGCTCGCGGCACGATCTGGCATCCCCACCCAGAGCGCTGGGCACTGCACGCGTGGGTGATCAACGACTACCCGTCGCTTTGCCAGAAGGAGTAATAAACACTATCATACACGCTAGAGCCCCTTCCACGAGAAGACTCTATGCGTCCAAATGGTCTGTGTTTTCAAAATGGTGCACCGACAGAGACCTGGACCCACGGACATGTGGGGTGTTGTCGTTGCTCGTGTTTTTACAAGAGCTGCTGGATAAGGGCAGCAGCTCAAAGTGTACGTGGCGGCCGTCGCGGCGTCCGCTGAACCCCTGCATGGCCAGTCACTGGGAAAAAATGAGCTGGTCATCCGCTTCCTCAGGGGAGCTAGAAGGATGAACCCCCCGCGCCCCCCATCGGTTCCTATCTGGGATCTTTCCATAGTTCTCGAAGCTATGAAAGCCCCCCCTTTCGAACCGCTTCAATCCGTGGATTTGAAATACCTTTCACTCAAAACCGTTTTTCTAACTGCCCTGTCATCAGTTAAACGTGTGGGAGACCTTCATGCGCTGTCTGTCAGCGCTGCATGTCTTGAGTTTGGAGTTTTCGCCGTCTTGAAACAGACACTGTCTAGATGGATAGTGGACGCTATTGCTGCCGCGTATGCGTCAAAAGACCTACCATGCCCGTTAGGCATTAGGGCTCACTCCACTAGAGGCATGGCCTCCTCGTGGGCATGGTCCAGCGGGATTTCCATTCACGACATATGTGTGGCAGCGGGCTGGGCTTCCCCCTCCACCTTTGTCAGATTTTACAATCTGGAAGTGCCCGCCCTGCAGGCAAAACTACTAGCGGTTTAGTACGCTACAGCTCCCCTGGTGAGCTGCACTGACGGGACACATTCCACACAGACCGGCACCGCCGCTCTGTCTTTCACTTCCCACTATGTGCTTATGTATTACACACACACTGGCCCGCACTCTTGCCGGTCAAATATTATTCCCCCACTCACAAGGGCTCCCCCGGGTCCCCCACCCCGGGGCTCATGCAGTGGATGCTTGGCGTGCACGGCGTTGACAATGGGTTCCCGTGAGCGTAAGCTAGCTTACGCAATACGAGAGAACCTCTCGTGAAGAGAACGAATCGGTTACCTAACGTAACCTCGGTTCTCTCTAGATGAGGAACGAGTATTGCGTAGCCGGCCGTGCTCGCGCCACGAGCGACTTTCGCTTCATTCAATGAAAACCAGGGTTCCAGCCTACGAACTTACGCTTATATGCTCTCTAGCCACGCCCATTCTGGCGGGCTTTGATACAGTGACGGTGCGGGCGCCTGTCATTGGACGCGAGTTCACTCAAGTTCGTCTATAGGCTGCAGCAGTTGCCGCAGAGCAATCAATGAGCTCGCTAGCTAGCCCGCTCAAGGTATGCAGCTGTTGCACTGAACTTTTTCTTTGACAATGTTTGTTATAGAAAAAGTTCAACCAAAATGAAAATTCTAAGAATTAAAAAAAATGTTTGCCAACAGAAAACAATTCTGATGAAAATAACATGTCCAGGGAGCAGTCTCGAAACTTCAACCCTTAAGCAATAAAGACAAGCCAATGATTTGCCAAAAACAAGCATTGCTGCAAAACAAATTGATTATATAATTTGCCGGTCCCTTCCTCCTGATTCCTAGCATGCTTAAAGGGAGGAGGGGTGCTATTCTGTCTGATTGTCCATTAGACTCTGCATTAATCCATAAATGCAAAATCAGTTCCGAGAGGCAAATGAGATCAGAGCCCTGCTGGAGAGAAGGATAGGGAGGAACAGACACTGAAAAACACACATGCTGAAGCTAGTAGTCATCCACTGAGGAGATATTTGTTCATTTTCCCTCCACTTTATTTTCATGCCTCTTCAGAGAAAACAAGGGCCATCTAAAGATGTCTTTTGAGACATGCATGGAGCATAAAAGTCTTTTTTATACTCTTGTAAAGACTTGTGTATTACAGAGAGTTAGGGATGGGTGGTATTGTCACGTATTCCCTGTTTTTTGCCTTGACTTTTATGTTGAAATTCTTGTTTAGTTCCCCATTCCCATTTCCTGTTAGTTTTGTAGTCCTTTGTAGTTTTCTTTCATGATTGGTTCCCCCTGATTTTTTCCCCCAGGTGTTCCTTGTTCCCTTGTTTGCCCTTGTGTATTTAAGCCCTTGTTTCCCCTGGTTTCTTTGTTAGCCTTCATATGTGTTGTCATGTTCTGTGCTGGGTTCCCAGTGGGTTGTTTTGTTTTGTTTTGTTTTGTTTTGTTTTGTTTTGTTTTGTTTTGTTTTGTTTTGTTTTGTTTTGTTTTGTTTTGTTTTGTTTTGTTTTGTTTTGTTTTGTTTTGTTTTGTTTTGTTTTGTTTTGTTTTGTTTTGTTTTGTTTTGTTTTTATTTTATTCTGAGTTACCGTGTTTGTTTTGTTAAAAGCTGCGTTTAGATCCTTGTTTCTCGTGTGCCTGGTCACAGAATGACTGACCAAAAATGGATCTAATGGCTGTCAGAATTCTGCTTCTGAAGAAAGGGGACTGTCCAGTTGAGGATCACATCCATGAGTTTTTAGCAAATTTGGTGCACTATCCAAACCGCTCTCTAGTGGTTTTCTTCCAGACCAGTCTGAATAGTGCATTGAAGGAGCTGTTGCCTCTGGCTGATCCTCACTGGACACTCTGCAAATATGTGGAGAAGACTCTGGAACTTTGCGGATCCCTTTATACAGTGATTTTATGGTAGGAACCCTGGGCCAAAACCAGCATCTTCCGCTCCCTCGTCCAAGCCTTCCACAGCTCCTTGCTCCAAGCCTTCCATGGCCAACAAGCCAACGCCTATGCCTGTGGCCTCGTCAGCTCTGTCTTGTATTCCCTGTTTTTTGTTTGCTTTTTATTCTTGAGTTAATTTGTTTAATTAAAAGCTGTGTTTGGATCCTCATTCCTCATCTGTCTCGTCACAGGTATGACCAAAATGTTATAATTGCTGGAAATTCAACCCAAAATACTTGTCAAATATATTAAATTTTTTCCACACCCCCCCCCCCAAAAAAAAAAAAAAATTATATATATTTGGTTCTTGATCCATGCAAAACCAAAGTAAAAAAAAAAATGCTGATTTTCAGTTACCTAATGCTAATGTTGACAAATACAACCTTAATGTTAAAAGATAACAAATTAATCTGACATCAGTGCAAAATACCTTTTTGAAAAGTGCTTTAGATAAAGTGTCTTCTAAAGGAATAAATGAAACCACAAATTGCAGAACTAAATTAATTGGCAATGAATGAGTATTCCAACTATCCATATGAATGTCCATTTTATTTATAGTGTTGCGTGGTATGCCAGTACGGAATATCACGATACCAAAAAAATTTAAACGGAACAAAATCATATTGATAATTTCGGTATCATATTAAGGTATGCTTCCATTGGCAACACTCTACTACTGCTTGATTTTCATGCAGTGTGTCCAATAGTAACCATCTGCAGAGCAGTGTGCTTTTGTGTATGAACTCTCAAATGACCTTTTTCACTGGAGATTGCAGCTCGTGAGTCACAAAGTTGAAGGGAACCCTTCAAAAACAGGAAGAACTTCAGAGGTCTTTCAAAATAGAAATTCCACTGAAATGAGAGCTTTAACTGGATGTGTGAAATTGAAGACATTACAACATAAAATATTACTACTGTATAAGTGTAATATTTAATAGTAGCATTAATACTCATAACAATAATATAAAATGGTTATATTAGTATTTTTATCTGTAAGCAATATCCCAAAAGCTGACTGCCTGTCCTGAATATCAGCATATTGTGATTTAGCCATGGCAGCCTCCGGTAATCAGATTGTTTTCATTAATGCTGCAATGCTCTGTTTTGCATCTTGTTTTTACCAAAATTTTTTATTTTTTTTTTTTTTTTTTTCCATTTCATCAAATCTGTACAGTATATATTTGATGAAACACAATTTGATCATAACATTTCATTAAAAAATTTAACATGGAATCCAGAAAAATTTAAACCGAAAAGGCAAAGTTGTTATCAAAGACTTTATGCTTTTCTTTTTGTCAAATTTTCTCTTTCATAAACCTAAGATTTAATTTGAGTATACAGTTAGTGTCAATACCAAGGTGGCAGGGCTGATATCATACCAAAGCCAAAATATTTTTATCGGAGCAACCCCAATTTATAACTGAAGCTGTAAATGTATTTTGTGGAATACGCAGTGCTTGTTTATTCACAAGAGGATTAATTTGAGCATAGTACTGAAGTTCATAGAAGCACATATGGAAGCCCTCAGGAGTCATGAACTAGGCCTACATAATTTTTCTGTCTTGCATTTGTAAAGTTGAATTGAGTCTTCAGAATGCTGATTTTGTTAAATATTTTATATTTGTATTTATTTCGAAAATATGACCGTAATGCATGGCCTCTAGACAACATTATTTAATGTTCCTAGTCTGGTTGCAGAATTGTCCACCCGATAGAAAGGGGTTTTGCACAGCATGAACAAAAATTAAAGGGAACTTTACTGCCCTATTTCTTCATAGGAGGCCTTTTAGTGTGGTGTGGGTTTCACTTGAAGGGCCAGTTTCTGAGCCGTATAAAAAAAGTAATGAGTTTGCATGAAGATGTTCCAGTTGTCAGGCGACACACGAAAGTCATGCATCGTCTGTTTAAAAGATTTCCAGAAGATAGCATTCTGCATTGTGGCAGTGGCTCAAGTGCTTCTTTACTCTGTTCCTGTCTATTTCTCAGAATCTCCGCTCATGATTCTGAGCGGAGATTTGCATGTGTTTGTGTGTATGTGTACTGTATGCACGTGTGCTTTGTTGGACTGAGCTGTTGCATGTCCATCTGTTACAGGTTTTAATGTCTCGTTTAATATTCACGGCTGGTGCGGGTAGCTGACTGGTGTATGAAGGCTTTGGTTTAAGCAGTACACAAAGGGCTGCACAATTAATTGATATAATATATTGAAATAATAATAATGAATGTAATGCAGGAACACAGTTTCAGCTTGTCTAGGATGCGTACTGCTCTACAAATCTCAAACTACACCAATACTGAAATTGAGGCAACTATATGCTTTTCAGTTGTGTTTTTATTGTCCAGCCATAAAAAACAAAAAAACAAAGAAAAGGGTTATAAAGCAGAATCATTCAGTTTTCTCTGAATCTGTGCAGTCACTGCATTTTGTATTTGCAGGGCAGTGTAGCCTAGTTAAATTAATAATCATGATCACTATGTCAAGGAAAGTAACAATTATGATTTTCGTCTTAATCATGCAGCTCTACACACGTTTTCACACAGATGGCAATGATAAATTTAGCAGAGACATTTCGGGGTAAGCTCTAAAGTTGTCCTTATACCAGAGTGGAACCATGTGACACCTGCACTGCAAGCATGCATCCCTGAGAAAAGAGGATTTAAGGATGTGCCATAAAACAAACAAACAAATAAACAAATGCATGACGGGGAAAAAATAAATTTTTGTCTAATGAATCACTGGCCTAGTTTAGTGGCCATCCTCTTCTGCTCTGTGATATTGCCATATAGTAATGCATGTTATGCACCTGTGTCTATGCATGTGTCTGTAAACACCTGCATCATTGCATGTTCAGCAGTGTAACTTACAAGGCCTGAAATTCAGTACAGTATTGCGGGTTTTGCACAGTTTTGATTTCCACTTTCATAATGTGGTGAATTCCTGAACACACTTTTATTAACTAGTGAGTTACAAAACTTTATTTTTGGTTAATTGGTCAAATAAAAACTTTTGTAAAAAATAACCTGTCCATGATCTTCCCTGACTCCTGGATGTGCATGACACCCAACCAATTGTTTGTAACTTTCTTGTTTTTTTAAATGTTTAGCAGTTTTTCAGTGCAATATGCAATTGAGAGTTCATAAATGTTACAATGGCATTGCATCGGAGGCTGCCACAAAGAGCTACCAGGATATAGATACAGTTGGCAAGGCTTCATACGTTGGGGGTGTGGTTTAGCATGAGGAAAAACAAATCTTTGCTATCATAGTTACCCCTTCATTCCTAAGTGAAAAATAATAGCTGTGTCCACTATTGCCTCCTATCCACTTTATAGTGCACTTTTCAGGTATCGGCCATCTTGTAGTAGTGTCCGAATTTGTTCCCTATATTTGTTCACTCATTCTTGCCCACAATGCAACCTGATTTCGAGTGTACAGTCGATGTACTCTCACCGACGCTATCTTAACCATAATCCAACGCAGGGGAGTACTGAGAGAGCGCAAACAGGAGAGAGAGAGAGAGCAAGTGGGTGAGCGAGAAAGTTATATGTCGAAAATCGTAGATAAATTGAACAATTTATTTATATACATTAAATATTTTTTATTAATTTTGCTTTTTGCTTTTAAAATGCTAAGTGATTTCTTCACTAATTCACTGAGGTGATATTGTTAACTCACTGCGCACAGTAGAATAAACAGTGGGAATTATTCAAATATTTGGTTTTGTGTCTTCACCTAATAATTAATAGATGTTATCTATAACTTTAGTACTGTATTGCAGTCACATGATGGCACTATGCGCACATGTTATGTCTTCTCTGTGCGCAAAAATGCTGCCGAGTATGGATGGGAGAGTGTCAAGATGGTAAAAAAATACAATAATATACGCTTATAAATTTTTTTTTATTCTTGTTGGCAGTTTTTAGCAGTATTAATATTTTAATCATTATGGAAATATACATTAATGGTTTAAACATTACAAACAGAATATAAATAAACAAGTAGGCCTATTATTATTGTTTTATTATCCTACATAGATAAAAGTTAATATATAACAAAGTTGTTTCTGTATCATCTTCATTGTTCTCCTGCTCTCTCCAATGCTCCGTGTATACGTCAACGTCCGAATTCACTCTCATTTCGTTCACTCCTTGCTTGATATAGGGCACTCACAGACATCCATTATATTAGAAATAATGAATGAGTGAACAAGTGAGCATTTCAGAGGCAGCTCAAGAGTAATATCCAATAGATATGGCTATTTTTAATAATGGATAATATTTTACCACAACTGGAGTTGCAAGTTTGAATCCAGGGTGTGCTGAGTGACTCCAGTCAGGCTTCCTAAGCAACCAATTGGACCGGTTGCTATGGTGGGTAGTGTCACATTGGGTTTTCCTCCTCGTGGTAGCTATAATGTGGTTCTCGCTCTCGGTGGGGCACATGGTGAGTTGTGTGTGAATGCCGTGGAGAATAGCATGGGCCTCCACACGCGCTATGTATCCGCTGTAACGTGATCAACAAGCCACGTGATAAGATGTGCGGATTGACGTGGAGGCAACTGAGATTCGTCCTCCACCACCCGGATTGAGGCAAGTCACTATACCACCACGAGGATCTAGAGAGCATTGGGAACTGGGCATTTCAAATTGGGGAGAAATAGTTGAGAAAATAAAAAGGAAAACATTGCAAAAAGCTGTTTTCCAAAAAGATAAACTTAGAAACAGTGCAGTTTAATCGCAGCTCCTTATAGTCTCCCCGTCAGGTTCAAAGGAGGATGCTCTGAATCCTACTGTATTCCAAAATGATGTTGTGACATTTATTTATTGTTGATAAAGAGGCTGGAGCTCTTTATCAACTGTTTCTATCTTCTTTCACATAGTATAACATAGCCAGAACTGCCATTTGACCTGCTCAACATTACACAGATGGAATATTTACATTGATGTCCCTCTTCAAATAAACCGCCTTAAGTGTGTTCACTGGAACCTTCTACCAAGGCTTGTTAGATTTTCCATATTCTTTGATGGATTGGACCAGCTTAATACATTTACAAATAATTGCAAGGAAACTTTAAAAAGGCATTAGCTCAAAATAATGACAACATAAGACATTTCACTTGTCTGTAACCTCTCCTCTGAGGTGCATAGACAGTTATCCTGTACTCATCTGCCTGTTTTTCACTGGTATTTACATGTAATCCCATAAAGCTTTGCTTGGCTGAAAGGGTGATGTGAACTTGAAGCATGAGGTAATCACCTCACTGGGTGTGTTTTCTTTCCCTTCACTCTGAGACCAAACAAAACCAGAGAGAGAGCGAGAAATGGAGAGAACTATTGATCTTCATAAAGCCTAGCTTTCCCATCTATGAACGCAAGCTCTCAGCTCAGAGATAATATGCTTAGTTACATACTCACAGACACAGTAATGGCAAATACATTCATTCGAAACACCACGCAAACCCATCTGCACATATCCCAAAAGCAGGTGTGAATTTTGCCAAAACATTTCACCTCCCCCAAAAATAACTAAATTACATTTTGAATAAAGAAAATGAGGCCTATTTTGGGACCATTACGATTTTTGCCATTGTTACATTATTTGCTTGAAAATTACACATTTCCCCCTAAATTCTAATTACAATAAAATGCATCTAATAAAAAAAATTACGAGTAAAATGTCTAATCTCAATTAGGGCTGCAACTAACGATTGTTTTTTATGTATTAATCTAACGGTTATTAGAACCATTATTGGACTATTCGGCGATTATTGCAATGATAAATCAATAGCTTTTAACCGATTATTCAGGTTGCGCCCCGACTTAAAAGTTTGGATTAAACGTGCTTACTAACAATAAAGAGCACAAAATTGGGGGCCTCGGTAGCTCAGCAAGTAAAGATGCTGACTACCACACCTGGAGTCACAAGTTCGAATCCAGGGCGTGCTGAGTGACTCCAGTCATGCTTCCTAAGCGACCAAGTGGGCCGGTGGCTAGAGTGGGTAGAGTCATGCTGGGTTGACCTCTTCGTGGTCATAATATTGTGGTTCTCGCTCTCGGTGGATGCCGCAGGAATAGCGTGACGCCTCCACACACGTTAGGTCTCCGCAATAACACGCTCAACAAGCCACAT
Organism: Xyrauchen texanus; assembly: GCF_025860055.1. NCBI lineage: Eukaryota > Metazoa > Chordata > Actinopteri > Cypriniformes > Catostomidae > Xyrauchen > Xyrauchen texanus. Next base: position 7,177,985 of record NC_068297.1, read on the forward strand.
GATAAAATCCGCGGATTGACGTCTTGGACACGGAGGCAACTGTGATTTGTTCTCCGCCACCCGGATTGAGGCGAGTCAATACCCCACCATGAGGACTTAGAGCGCATTGGGAAAAGGGGAGGACCCCCCCCAATTGTTTTTTTTTTATATAATAAAAAGAGCACAAATCATATTTTATAAATATCTTTAAATTACATTAAATAAAGGGTAAACAGTTATTTTTATCGTTTAATCCAGTATTCAACATTCTCAGATAACAATTTTTACTTCTGCTAAGTATAACTGCTAAAGAAAATGCACATTGCTTAAAGGATTTGTAGACAAGCCAAAACTAATGTATTTTGTTGCAGTTTATAATGGGGCAAAGACTATACCCTCTCACCATTCCGTTAAATTCAATCCATCTTTGACTCACACAAAAAAAAAACAACTCTTATTGATAAAGCGGTGTATTGCCAATTTTCTTCATGATAAGAAATGCACAGTCACATATTATGATTCAATACGTTGCGAGCCATCATGTTATAATCTAGCTGCATTAAGCGTACTTGCGACAGAGTGTGCATCAGCCAAGTGCAGTTTCAATTTCTCCCCCTTATATCGGGACATTCGCGCAACTCCTAGAAGAGGCTCTGACTGCACAGAGAAATGTCAGTTTCGGAGTTTGTAGTTATTTACATGATCTGCTTCCATGTTATTTGAACTTTAATAAAGCTATAACTCATTAAATATATCTGTATTTAAGATGTAACGGTGGGGTGTTTCCTGTAAAGACTCTCGACACAAGTTTTGCTTCAGCAGAGCGGCAGCTCCAGCTCCACTTTTTCCACAACGAGAGTGCTTCTCTATTAAGTTATTTTGTATTTTTGCATTATAATTCCCTCATACTTTGCGATCTACATCACCTGAGGCTGTTTGGAAAGTTTAGAGTGCATCTGGACTGTGAGCTGTACAATTCTTCCTCTCCTAAGTCAGGCGCGATCTGCAGTGCTGTTCTCATGTGTCATCATTAGAGATTTATGTGGTTTCATCTGCCACATACTGACCAAATTAGAACCATCACCATATCGGTTATATAAGCATGAAAACGCAGATATGAAAAACAGATTATTTATATCTAAGTAATTATCAACACACTTTGTTAAAACTCCAGAAATAATAAAGCCACAGAATGTATGTTTAGAAATTCTAAGAACATGTAATATTTTATTTATAATCATTCTTGTTCTCACGTTAATGAGGGAAAACAGCGTTACTTACATGACAGTTGTGAAAGAGGCACTTACCTAAAAATTATGAGGGCAACCATCCAAAACACTCACTTTAACTTACGTTGGTATGGTATCAATTAAGGCTTCACAATTGATTGAGTTAAGATTAAAATATGCTCTTGCGCAATTGCTAAACCTTAAATGACTGTGTTTTTAAATGTAGTATTTATTTTAGTGCTTAAGTCATCACTGTGAGGAAACAGCACCATCTACCTGTCAGGACAGCAATATCCATTATCCATTACACCAGGATTACATTTGCAATGTTTTTCCATTATTTAGTTGACATTTCTGTGGAATTGCCCAACATATGCATAATATCAATTTGGGATGTTCTATCATCTACAGCAGAGGTCCACAACCCCCAGGTCATGACCTAGTACCGGGCCGTGGAAGAGTTACTACCGGGTCGCATGTACGTCCTGGGAAAAATTTCTGTGCAGCACTGATAAATGCCCTTTGCCCTTTATGACTCACTATCCAAATTTACATAAAATGTGCGATTTCAGAAAACATTGCTTCCACTCTTCCTATAGATGAAGTTACTGTTTACAAACAAACGCTCCGTTCTGCCCTTTCCGGGTTCTTTTTTTTGCCCAGAAAAGAACTGCCGTCTATGGGTGCTTCGCTCAAATTGCACTGAAACTGCCAGAAAAAGACCCCGTTTTCCACAGATTACTGGAGATTAGGGCTTCTTTAAATTTCCACCAGATCGTTGCATCAGGAAAAACTCAGGATTTTACATAAATCATGATAATTCAAGGGTCACCGTCATTGTTATCACGTCTGCTCTATTAGACACAAGGTAGATATTGACTTTTTTTTACAAAGAAATCACAAATCACTAACATCTGTTTTTAATATCCAAAGTGCTGTCATTGTGACAGATATGAGGTCAAATACGATCTAACGATGATCAAGACCACCATATACGATATAACAGGAGGAACAGATCCCGTCTCCACCAGCGCAGAACATGGACTACTGTTTGTGAAAGGATAAGTGAATAAAAATAATGTCATACTGTGAAAATGATGTCTGCATTTATTTTGAATGAAGTAAATAATATTGTTCAATCAAAATGGCTGTAATTACATTTTGATATGGAATATGTTAATTCTGAATGATTTCACGAGTAAATTAATACTATGGCAAATAGTATTTTACTGGATAAGCAAACACTACCATTACAAATTTATTTTTGCAAAGAATAGTTTAGAAATATGCAACCAGTGACACTAGTAACCTATGATATTAATTTAATATCATTACAATTTAAATAATCAGTGACAATATGCAAGCAGATGTTTCTAATACAATATTTGTTTATCTGGGCAGAATTATTCATATTTATATTCTGGTGCCACCAATGCCCTCTGAAAGAATTGAAGATTAAACAAATATCTAAATAATTGTTAGTTGCAGCCCTACACACATGTACAAATGTAAGTTTTGTTATAAGCATCATGCTATGATATTTATTTATTTATTTATTCATATTTTTTTAAGTCTTAAGTATTGGTTTTCTTTAAAATGTTGGCCTGTCATGTGTTCAGCAGATCCAATCTATATTTAGTGGGAATTATTTATTGTTAAAACAATATGAAAGCATGTGTACCTATTTGTAATTTTTTTTTTTTAAAGCTTAATTCCTAAGCAAAACATTGATCTGATTAAAAAATAAGGTAAGTGGCAAAATATTGGTATTGGCATATAGGTTTTTTGTTGTTGTTGTTAAAATCGGTATCGGCCAAAACACTTTATGCATCCCTAATTATAAGTCATTTTTTAATTGTTATTATTTCAATTATTATACTGTAATTAAAGGCAATACAAAAAAAAAAAAAAACTATGATGATGTATAAATGCTTTACGATTTAAATAATATAGGCCCTATACTATCATGTCATGAAAATAATATCACAATGCAAAAAAATCTGAAAAATAAGCATCATTTTCTGTCAGCAAAATACAAAATGTTATTTATTTGTCTTTTTTCGGTGTGATATATGACCTGGACATGTTCTTGATAAGATTTTGATTTCAAGTAATTCAGTTGACATTGAACTTTACATATTACAAATTCGTTTTGATGAATATATCTTCAAAATATTCCTGACAGTTATTACTTTTTACATTAAAATCATTTCAGTTCATTGGCAGTGCCAGTGAGCCTCATTTAGTTCTAAATAGCGAGTAGATTGTATCTGTTTGGGATTTGACATTCAATGGCTTGACAGATTTAGCAGAGGTTATGACAAGCCATTTTCAATAAAGGTTTCTGTGTGTGATGTTGATATATTAGTCTTTTATATATCTATTACATAAAATCACTGAAGTGATACAATCATGCATGATGATAGATGGAATTTAAGCCATCCTGCATTAGAACATACTCCACATAATTTGGCAATGAAATGGGAGCACCCAGAGTCTGGTGGACTGCATGGCTCAAAGGGAAATAGATCCCAGAAAACAGACTTATTCCACCCCTTCCAAAAAACTAATCTGGATCAATTACTTTGAGTTCTGGGAAAGAGAGATATCCACACCTGCTAAATCCTGGTGCCACAGATCTGACATACAACTCGGGCCTCACCCCTTAATCTCACACTGAATGGCAGATGGAGTGTTTTGGCCCTGGGCATTACATTTGAAAGTATACATCTCAAACGCTTTTCATCTTATCTCACTGTTAACTTTTAACCTTTGCAGATGCTGAGGGCTGCCATGTATTTGATAGTACATTGTGTAGAGTACAGAAGATTCAGCGAGGTGGCAGTTAGCCTATTATTACAATGTTGTCCTTGCTAAAAACAAAATAAAAAAAAATCTAGCTAAAATTTCTAACGGCTATGATTTCTTATGGTACATATTTACTTTTAGATGTTTAATGAAGATGGTCATTTGCTGCTCCAAACTGGTTTTAGAAGTCAACCACTTTAAGGCGGGGAGAGCAAGAGACAGACACAGTGGGTGTGGCGTCAAGCCTCGGAGAGGCATTTATAAATATTTATAAAATAATAATAAACATAACATTTTCATAAAAAATTGAAAATACTGTCCAGCAGGAACAGTGTTCAAAATAAAGTGGAATCTGGCATCCTCACGGTGAAATAGGTTGTTGTGTTGGATGGGGAGTGTCCAGAGGAGGATCCAGGATGTGGGTGGCATCCGGCGGCCGCACGCGCTCCCCTCCATAGTCCATTGCACGAGCACACCAGTGTGTACACAAGGAGATGGAAGTCAGATCCCAGAGAAGAGGTGTGCTATATTTATTTGGCAGCGGTGACGAGGCCAAACACACATCAAGTGTGCCTCGTTCCACCCTTTTGCCCAAACGAGGCTTACTAACTATGCGCCTCTTCTCTCTCCTGCCCACTCCCACTCTGAGCCTGGCTGAAGGATGGCCCTCAGAGGCGGGGCGGCGATGACGAGATGGAGAGCCACAGCTGGTAGACTACCTTGGCTATGCTGGTGGGGACCTTTTCGAACTGGTTTGGCATGTTTCATAACACATCCAGAACTGGTTGACTTGACCAATTTAACCCATTGACCCATATGTATTAAATCAATGGAAAGTCTGTACCAAATAGTTGAAGCCAAACATTCAGCATAAAGTCTGGCCCTTATTGGAGCTTATTCTTGGTAAGAAACACCTTTCACTTCAAACACACCCTTGTACTAAAAAAGCTAGAGCTAATGTATAAAATAGAGTAGAACATGGTGTCTGGAGGAGCATTTTTAACAGTTGAAGTTCGTTTTAACCTGACACTTTGTTTAAAAAATGGTGGCGCTACTGTGCAAGATGCTTAAACAAACAGCTAGATGCAGCGTAACATTTAAAAATGTAAGTTTAGCGCATGTTCGCATAGCAAAACTTTTGAAAATGGGGAGGAAAAGTAATTCAGTGCGAACAGCCCCCTTAAAAAGAAAGAATAAAAAGGAAGTTAGTTGTCTAACTGTAATGTAAACTGACCAACCATAGTATGCTTTTATAATATGGTAGGAATATACAGGTTTGCTTAATGAGATACCATTTACTTGCTACTAAATATCTCAAACAAACCTATCATTCAAAGGTCTTGCAGCTCAGCCGGTAAGGCATGGAATTAGCAATGCTAAATTCTGGCAATACACATACTGATAAAATGTACAAATGTACATTTCAAAGATTGAAGAACCTTGAAAACTTCCGAAGCACTCATCAAAAAAGCATGGGAACTTGCTAAAACAATTTCATCCTGCTCTTGTCAACAGGCTGGGCATGTTGTCTGAGACATGTTGTCTACTGTATGTTATGGCAAGAAGGTGTTGGGTGATTTAAACCCATCACCTTTTTCTTACCCATCTTTTCACACTCATTTCCCAGCAGAGGTGCTACAGATGCACTGTTACAGATCAAAGACTCTAATCCTCTGCTTCAACAGCTGTGGGGTCACGATGGCAGTCCGCATAAGTATCTGGAGGCGCTTTCACCATCCTCACCCACCGGGTCCTCCAGCTTGAGTTGATGATGCTGGCTTTCTCTTACAGTTATGATCAACAGCCAAGGTGGGCGGAAGCCCAGCAGGGGTTGAAAGATCTTCTAACGAGTTGTGAGAGTCAGGCTACAGGGGGCCGAGAGAAGCCAAAGAGTTACCAGAAAAAGGGCTCAGATGGCATAAGTGTGTGTGTGTGTGTGTGTGTGTGTGGGTCAAATACTGAACAGACAGAGTGAACTGTACAGCCCCCACTGAGCTTCAGTCATCCGCCATAGGATACCACACAGAGACCTTATTAACATATGTCAGTGTGCACACACATGCCGTCATGCCAAGATTAGTCTCACATTGCTAGGCCTAAAACCATAGCTACATTCTTGTTTTATTCTAAGCGGTTAGATGCAGATTCTTATTTTGGTTAAATAAGATTTTGGGATTTGTGTCACATCACAGTAATGTGAAATTAGGCCACAAGAAACCAAACAGTATTCCTTATGAGTCTTTGTTGAGGTGACATGGTGTTTTCATAGCTATTTTCACTTTTAGGCTTCCAATAATTGAAAACTACCATTATTAAATGGGTCAATAGTTCTGTCTTTGAAATCTGATTGGATGAGTCACATTTGTAAAGGGTCAGTGTATACATAGCCTTAATAAAATGTCAACCTTGTCTCAGAATCACAATACTATACCAACATTTTTGCGTAAAGAGAAATACAAATTTTCTTGTGACATTTGCTTTTTCTGACACTATCGTTTAGGGTAGGGGTGGGAGAAAGATTTTAATTTGGTATTGGAGGAGGGAGTGTGTGCTGGGATTCTAAAAAACATCATGTCTGTATCTAGATATGCAAGGGTGCGACTTATGCAATTCAAGATTTTACATAGATTCTTTTGGACCCCCTCTAGATTGTATAGGCTTGGTTTAAAGAAACATCCACCTGCTGGCATTGCCAATCGGAGGATGGAGACACGGCCCTTGTTTTTTGGTGGTGTGATGAGATCCAGGAATTTTGATTGAAGGTACAGAGTTTGTGTGTGATGTGTTGGGCATTCGAATTTCGTTTTGCCTCAGATTCTGTGTTTTGGTTGATGGGGCATTCATCGATGTAGGAGATAAATTGGGTCCTGACCAGTGCCCTAAATTCGGGAGTGGTGTGGGGAGATGGGAGGGTGGCAGCCTTCGAAGAGGTCTTGTGTAGAAGGCTGGGGATCTGGAATTAATATAACTGGAAAATGGGGTAGTATTTGATGATTTGGGAGGGACTGTGGAGAGAGAGGCGTAGTTTTAAAACTGTGTGATTATTATATATTTTCTTTATTACATTTTTTTCATTATTTTTTTTATTTTCTGTGTGTGTACAAATGAACAGGGATGTTCGTTTGGGGTTGGGGTGGGGTTTTTGATTGGGGAGGGGGAGGGGTAGTAGTGGGGGTTAAATGTTGATTCATTGTGTATATATGTTTTCTTTTTCTTTGCTTTTTTGGAATCAATATAATGTTAATCTAAAAAAAAACATGACATAAGATCACAGAAATGAAGACTATTTCAGCAAAATAAAAGCTCCAAGTGAAATATGACAGAAATATATTTCTATTGACTAAAACAAATCAAATCTTATTTATATCCTTTAATGGGTCACACAAAACAAATGATTAATTATTATATAATATGCAAGTAGCATACAAAAAAATATGTGAGTGAAGTTGTACACCCTGTTTGTTGATAAAAATGTTAGGGAATTGTTCAACAACTGACTACCGTAATTTCCGGACTATTGAGCGCACCTGAATATAAGCCGCACCCACTGTTTTTTAAATAAAATATTATTTTGAACATAAATAAGCCGCACCTGTCTATACGCCGCAGGTGCCTACCGGTACATTGAAACAAATTAACTTTACTCAGGCTTTAACGAAACACGGTGTGGCAGCGGGGGCGTGGTCAAGCGCCCGTCCGGGAGAGAAAAGCAGTAAGGGCGCTTACACCTGAGCTAAATTATGTGTAACACCGGTGTCTAATTTCAGTAAGCATGGGGAGAGCGGCATAAAAAGGCAGCAGCCACAGAGCTGAGAAAGTGACACACGTCAGTCTAGTGTTGGCGCATAGAAGAATTGAGAAACTTTATAAAATTGATTGTAAACATTGCTGTGGCCATTAAAAGCCTTACCTGGAACGTCAAGTGCCCTGCTGAAAACTGTCACACTGGTGCCCGTGTGACAGTTTTCCCAAGAAGGACACGTGAAGCAGGGCACTTGAAATTAGACACCGGTGTTAGACATAATTTAGCGCAGGTGTAAGCGCCTTACCGCTTTTCTCTCCGGACGGGCGCTTGACCACGCCCGCTGCCACACACGGCTTGTAATAAAACATTTGCAGTAAACAGTAGCCTACCAAGTCATTGGTCACTATCTTCCTCGTCCTGTGCACTGAAACCACTGAAGTCATCTCCTTCGGTGTCGGAGTATAGCCTCAGATTTAGTTGTCTTTTGCACTGAGTCAATTCCTCACGCTGCTGTTTCCAGCATCTTATCATCGACTCATTAAGACCAAGCTCCGTGCAGCAGCCAGATCAATCGCCTTCAACTTGAAAGCAGCATCATATGCGTTTCTCCATGTCTTTGCCATGGTGAGGGTGACAAAATTACTACCGTAATCAGAATGATGGGAAGTTTGAGCGCGCTCGATTTAATCTAAACAGTAAACAAAAAAAGTTGTTTTGACCTTAACCCGTTCGGCAATTTCATTGGTCTAATGAAAGCTTCACACCGCCAAAAAACTGAGCACGTCACAGAATGTTTTTTTTTTTTTTTTTTTTATAAAATTTGAAAGCGGGAAAAATCCATATATTAGCCGCATCATTGTATAAGCCGCGAGGTTCAAGGCGTGGGAAAAAAGTTGCGGCTTATAGTCCGGAAATTACGGTAGTCAGTTAGTTTCAAGACGATCACTGTCAGATGTCAAATCCTCTGCTGTGAGTAATGTTCCTGTATTTGTGGAGTGCTGTGCAGAGATTAAAGACTTTTGTCTGATTTTGTCTGAAACTGTTTTTATAAGTAGTTACAGTAAAAAAGGTTTAAACTGCTGGACATCGTGAACTAGATGTTGTGTGCCCGCAATCTTATGCACCTTTTAAAGTGCAATGAGGATCTCCCTGAAGCACTCCAGTTACTGTGAAGCTTGTCATTCTGCATTTAGGTTGCGCATAAGTGGTTTAGTGCCGCTGTGTATCAGAGCCTTGCTTATTTTTTTTAATAGTTTTTATAGTATCTTTGATAGTTTTTTGTGATATGAGGTAATTGTTATTTAGCCTATTTATATGTTGATTATCTTTTAGTTACCATGTTGAAGTGCTGCGTTTAGCATCTGTATATCTCTCTGAAATGTGTCTGATCAGGGTCACGGGTACATAATGAGCCTAATTATACATGGGCTCCTTATAGATGCACTCAGTAATTTTTTGAATTTGTAGTCTTGAACTTACACTGATGCTTAAGGGCCTGGATGCAACATCATTTAAATGCTATAATTTTCAGTTTTTCTGTAAAAATTCACTATTCACAATCAGCTATTATTAATTCAATCTTTGAAAGAAAGTGTCTAATAACAGGGCGGTTACTGTGATTAAGTAGTATTTGGCTGGTCATGTGATCCTAACATGGCAGCCCCCATGAGGGGACCCTCTCCCAAGTAGAATGAAACAGCTTTTATAAGATTACTGATATGACTGGAGTCTCACTCATGCGAATGCTCATCATTTTAAATAAATATTTCAAAATTACTATTCATTCAACTTTTTTAACGAGGAAAAAAAAATATTGATTCACCTTAACACAAAGTAGTCGACTAGTCGTTCATACAACCCACCAGCTAACCATTATGAAAATATGTAGTTTTGCACATACCAGGAAGAAATATATGTAGGTAAATAATGCTTTTTATTAGGCTTTCATGTATCATTGGATATAAATGAAAAGGACTAAATATCATTCTTGTTAGGGTTAGTATATTAAGGTTTTTCGTTCATTGAAAATCTTTGGAAAACTTCATTATTTGCAACTACATCCTTACATCATGCATTAAACATTTTGAATCTCCTCTGCTTCAATGGCTGTTTGTACTGTATAAAATGGTGGTTCTTATTAAAACATTTCTTTTTAAAAATACATAAATAAAGCCATTTCAGAACAAATACACAATAATTGAGATATACTCTTTATTGAATATCTTCAATAGGCTAAAAAATATCTAGATCTAATTTGTGTAGTCAAATTCCCCAGCATTAGCCATAATGTGGAAAGGACAAATACTACTGTATATCCTGGGTGTCTCTGTTTTGTTTTACATTTTGCCCTACACATCCCTTAAATATGGTAAAATCATAGCCTCTTCATAGTGGCTTATTGCTTTAACCTTATCTACAAGAGACCACAGATAGACAAAGGAATTTCTGAGTATACTGTCTGATGGTATTGACACATTCTTATAATATACAGCCAGAGCGCAATTACAAGGGTCGGTGGGCAGAAGTCCATATGCTTTGTGTCTAATGCCAGACAGCACACTTGTGCAGAGACACCAGGGATTACACAGAGACCAAAGGAGAAATGAGCTTCCCCTGATAGAATCTGTTCTGTGTCACAAGCGTCATCTGCTTTATTATAATTCATCCCATCGAATGCAGCGCTGAATTCATTTTCTCATCCAATTAAGTGACCTGCATGCCAACTCTCATTCTGTCTCTGGCATGCTCATGCACAGACAGTAACTAGGTTTCTTCCTACTGAAGTTTGATCTGTGCTGAACAATAGGTTATCTTTCCAGAGCACAGATTTCCTGTGATTGCTGCACTCTGCTCCTCTGAAGCATAACTCCAGAAAATTGGGGAAAGTCGACAGAGCTGGAAGAGGAGTACAATTTTTCTTTATTTTGTCATCTTTTCATACAACTGCAGGGATGAGGAGACATAAAGGGTGAACCAAAATGAAAAAAAGAGGGCAGACTTTAAGGTTGATCTTTCATATACTGTATTTAGAGACTTCATGGAGTTCTTGTTTGTCTCATTTAGCCTAAGTATACTTTTACATTTAAGTTTAAAAAAACGTTGTCGGAGATGTTTTAACTAATTGCAATTTTGTGTAGGTATACTTTAGGTATACCATAATACTAAATTGCACAATATGCCACATTTCAGTCTGATATGTTGTTGAACAAAATTATTATTATTATAAACTTTCATCAAGAAACTCAACATCTTCTTAAAGCACTGCAACAAAGAAAATAATACATAAGTAAAAGAAAAATTTATATCCAATGAAAGTAAATACCTAATGATTTAAGTCATGTCTGTTGAGAATATAATAATACCTTAAGGCAACATGGCTCGTTTGTTTTATACTATATGGCAGGATTGTGGGTATCACATTATCCAGATGAACTCTCAACTTGGGCCTAACTTTTTTACATATTTATCTTACCACTTTTATTGTAACTAAGATGTTAACATGAAAAATGCATTTATGTACATTAAAATAGTATTTAATTACATTAAAAATGTTATGTTACATTTTGAAGGTCTGGCCGTAAATTCACACAATTTAGAATTTTGTACTTTAAAAAAAAAACAGAAAAATGGGTCATTGTTTATGAAAACTGAGAAATAACATTTAGGTCTGTATCTGTGACAATATAAACCCACATAAGAGAATAATTGCAGTCTAATGTCTTTTTACACAAATTAAATGTATAACTGAAAAAAATGTGTCTTATATTCATCAGAAATGTGAACAAACTTATTTGATGATGTTCGGGATCGAGAATGCTTGCACACATCTGTATATAAAGCCTAACACTGTCAGGATATATGCGTAGCATGTTCAGTGGCACTTCACAATCTTTTTACGAGCACTACAGAAAAGAATGGAAAATAAAAAGTGAATTTTTTGGTTTTTTTTAGGTTCGGTTTTCATCATCGATTTTCCTTTTGTGGAAAAAAGGTTGTGCATTTAAACTGACATCACTTCTGTAACAGCTTAAAAAATGTTTTTAAGACAACTACACCTTGGAACTGCACCACGGATCGCATTATGACCGTCGATGTTGTTGCACATGTTGAGGTTTGTTAAGCTCACTGCTGAGTTTTGCACAGAGCGCGCTCGGATGTTTACCATTATTTTATCAAAATCATTTGGAGGGTCAGATAAAAGTGATTGGCAAGCCTCATGGAATCATTGACATTGACATTTAAAAAAAAGAACAATCATACTGGGAGACTGAGAAGTGACGTACGCAAGAAAAACTGCCTTTAATATGTAGATTTAATTAGAGAAGTGCAGATACTGCAATCTGGTGAGTACCTGCCCACTTCAAGGATGAATGCAAGATGAATTTAATTGAATTTGCTTAATTTCATTGAAGTTTTCAATGCCTGAAAAACCCTGTCCATGTCTCTTCAGTTCTCTCAGTCTCACGTGAAGCCCTACCCACTGATAGATATGCAAACGCTGCACACATGGCAGGGCTCTAGACTGCGACTAAAACAGTCGCAAATGTGACCAAAAATTATTGATTGCAAATATAATTTAAAATCTAGTCGCCATTGGCGACTGTCGGGTTGTGTGCGTACATATGCGGTTTTGTCAGATATCATCTTGTGAGTTATTGAATACACCTTAAGAGCTTGCGCCAGTGTGTCTCATTCCACTTTTCACCCATTCTGTTGTCATGGTTTACTAGGGTATTTTACAAATTCTCCATTTGGCCTGTTTAATCTAAATATCATCTAAGAAAACTATTACGATATTAAAGATATCTAACTTGTGAGTTTACTTTCTTTTGGGGCAGGAAATAAAGGCAGTTTAGCAAAAGAAGCAGAAGTAAGCAAAAGAAAGATGGAGGGAAGTAAATAGATTTAGTATGGATGCCATCTTATTGTGTTCCTGTGCATGAGTTTCAGTGGGAGGGAAGATGAAGCTGGTCATCGCTCCAGGCAACTACTGCTGATATTCAGATTTTTTTTTCTGTCTGTATATCACTCCATCTCTCTTAGTCTGTAGTGCTCTCTCTCTATCTCTCTCTCTCTCTCATGGAGATTTTAGCACTCTGTATTTTGCCATTAGGTGCTGATTAATCTTGAATAAGCAGGCTGACAAATGCTGCTGCCTTCACTTAGCACGAGGGGAAAATGCAGCTCCATTTCTCTTCATATTCAAGCCTGGATCTACATGATCCAGAAAAAGTCAGCCTCTCTCCCAATCTTTATAACAAAAAGCTTCTTTTTTTACTTTCAAAAACGTCTTTAGTCTGACACCCGCTGTACATCTTTGTTCTTGTTGTAAATGAGCCAGAAATGAGTTTTTACATTGTGCCATATTTTGTTTAGTGGCTTGGGAAATACAGTAGATGTCCAAATGAATTTTTTTGGTTTCTGTACAAAGCTTGAATATAGCTGGAATTTATCACAGAGAGTTTAGAGAAGCTGGTCACACAAGATTTTGTTTCATTTACTTTGGGTACGTAAGCATACAGTATGTGCAGAATTTGTAGGTTTAGCTGCGTACTGAAGTTCAGGTTTGGTAAACTATAACTGACTAAAGGTCTGGTACGCAATTCAGCCTATTCTGTCCAAAAACTGTCCACCTAAACAGGAAGAGGCCATCCGACTGACATGTAATGCGTCCAATGAGATTTTGTTTTGGTTTTAAAGTTGTTTAGTGGAGGGTTTAGCAGACGCATTTGGCCAATAGAGGATCTGTATGTCATAGACTCACCTTTTGGCTAAACATCAAACATGGAGAAAACACCATCTTCCTGTTCAAAATATCAAATATAGTTTGAAATAATTCAAATTTCAATTAAGATGAGAAGCCGCCTGGTTTGAAGTGCCTTGGGAAATTGAAGTAGATGGTATGTTTTAACATTTGTAATTTATTTTTCATTGAAAACAGAAGCCAGGGAGCGTGATACTATATCCAGTTGCTCATATTCGTTGTGCTGTCAGATGCAATTTCACATTAAAATCCAGTGTGACTGCCCTTTTAGACTGTGACCATGCTTTGGTTTCAGCGACAGGTCGCCAAACCGACTTTTATGAAAACGTTTTGTGGAATTCATATGGGATAATCAAACATTTCTGCTTTGAAACCAAAAAATTTTGGTTTCAAAGCAGATTAAAAAGCTTTAAAGCAAGTAAAAAATACATTATAATTTGAATGTTTTCTTTAAAAATTATTATGTATTCATTCATTAAAACATTTTACTACTTGAACAAATACATGCATCAAGGGGACCATGAAACGTTTTGAGTAATGGCGCAAACAAATCATTTCTTAAGTGTTTTAAATTAATTCAATTGAATCTTTTAATTGAGCTGATTCTCATAAATGAATTGAACTTACCATCCTTATTGCCATTTTTGAAAATTAAGTTTAAATCATAGATGCTGTTAAAGTAGCAAGTCACAAGATAAGTAGTTATTGCAAAACTAGTCTAATAGATCTCATTGACAGTAGCGCCATATTTGATTTTTGGTGGAAATATAAATGAGGCTGTGAGACAGAGTTAATTACTTCAGTGGCATGCACTAAAGCTGTATAAGCCTCCTAATTCACGTCTAATTTTCCACAATGTGTGTTTTCTGAGGTTTTTTGTGTACTGACATTTTGTGGAAAGATTTTGTTTTCAATGTTTCATCAGCGGAACGATCCAAAGCAGTTAAAACAACAGTACAACCCACTAAAGACACGGTGCGTCTATCCCAAAGCTTTGTTTTCATTCCCATCAATAAATACAGATGGCACTACTCTGAAAAAGGTCCATGACACAGCCTTTAGGAAACATGGTGTTTATTATTTTTATTTTGCCAAACAAAAAAATTTAAAGAGTGAACATTTTATACATATCCCAGCTCTACCCCTAATCCTAATCTTGGTAGTAGCAAATGTACATCTCAAAAGAATTTTGCAAGGTTTACCATAGAGACACAACCATCTTTCTCTCTCTTTCCTCATCCTGCAGTGAAATCTCTTCAGAGTTGACACATTTAAAAAAAATTATGACAATATTTTGGGTGAGAGGAAAACATCTCCTTTTAGAGCACTTAAATATATATGTGCATTGTGTGTAAAATATGATCAGTGTCAATTTTGGAGCAGTTTTCATGTGTTCGCCAAATGAATAATGCATGATAGTCAGATATTCTGTGCATCTTGTCTCTCTCTATCTCTGTCTATTACTGACCAAAGAGCCCTCATATGATCACCCCTCTGTTGCTACACACAAACATGTACATGCGTACAACATACAACCCCAATACCCAAATAGTTGAGACAGAATGAAAAATCATAATAAAACAAAGTAGTGATTTGTAAATTACATTCACCCTTTGCTAAATTGAAAACACTACAACTACACATTATATGATGTCTTACCTTGTGAATTTAATTGTTTTTTTAAATGTACAGTAATTTTAAATCAGATGATTGCAACACACTCCAAAAAAGCTGAGATGGGCAATTTAAGGCTAATAACAATTTGACGATTTAAAATAACAAGGCAATGTGAAATGGGAGATGTTAAACAGGTGATGTCATAGTATATAAGGAGCCTCCAAAATCAGTCTAGTCCTTCAAGAGCAAGGATCATTCGACACTTGTCAATATGCCAACAGATGCTTAATCAAATAATCCAGCACTTTGAGAACAATGTTCCCCAAAGACAAATTGGAAGGATTTTGGGCATTTCAGTCTATAAAGTACACAATATAGTTAAAATATTCAAGAAATATAGTCAAATCTCTGTGCGTAAAGGGCAAGACGAAAACCACTTCTGAATGCACGTGATCTCACATCCCTCAGATGTCATTGTCTTAAAAAACATCATTCATCTGTAATGAATATCATGAGCATGGGCTTCCTTCTTAAACCTTTGTTAGTCAACACCATTCGGTGCTGCACCCACAGATGCAAGTTAAGAATTTACTATGCAAAGCAGAAGTCATACATCAACACTGTCCAGAAGCACTACTACCTAATCTGGGCTCTGTCTAATCTTAGATGGAAAGTAGAACAGTGGAACCTTGTTTTTGGTCCGATGAGTCCACATTTCAAAGGTTTTTGAAAAACCCAGCCATCTTGTTCTCTGGGCCAAAAAGGAAAAGGACCATCCAAGCTGTTATCAGGGTCAGGTCCAAAAGCCAGTGTCTGTATGGGCCAGGGGTGTGTCAGTGCCCATGGCATGGGTAACTCGCACATCTGTGAGGGCACCATAATTGCATACAGATATGCAAGCACCGTTTTTTTCCAGAGACATCTCAGAATTTTCAGTAGGACAAATTCAAACCACATACTGGCCAAATAAGCAGAGAGTGCAGGTGCTAGATTGGCCTGCCTAAAGTCCTGACCATCTCCAATTGAGAATGTGTGGTGTATTATGAAGTGCACAATATGACCCCGTAAAATTGTGCAGCTGAAGGTCTGCATAATGGATGATTGGGTGAAAATTCCACTTTTTAATTTGGACTTGTGTCTTCAGTGCCTAAATGCTTAATTGTTATTTGAAGAAATTGTTATGTTTCAAAGTGTCAAACACTCGACTGTCCCAACTTTTTTGGAGTGTGTTGCAATCATCTGACTTGAAATGACTTTTTCAAAAACAAAACAACAACAACAAAAAAAACAATGACATTTACAATGTAAAACATCATGTAATGTTTAGTTGTAGTGCTTTCAATACAGCAAAGGGTGAATCCAATTTAAAAATCACTCCTTTTTGTTTTTATTAGCATTTTTAATACTGATTCAAGTATGGAATTGGGGTTGTATAAAGGACCCAGTGCACACCCCTGTATGTGCTGCGCTTAAGCCAATAGCTTCAAATCATTAAGAGCTGTGGTGGTGTGAAACATCCATACACTCACAGACATGCTTGATTAGAGAGAGAGAGAGAGAGAGAGAGAGAGAGAGAGTTTTTCTTTGTGCTGCTCTTCACAGTGAAGTGCACGGCAATTGCTTCCTGTCAAAGTGACTGACAGCACTCTTCTGCTTTCTCATTACTGTGGCTCTCATTATGCATTTCATGAGGGTTTATTGTGCATACATCATCTACTGGATACTAAGTATGGTCACTTATCATTTAGCAGATACTTTTATACAAAGTGGCTTACTGCACACTGTACTGCAGGAGACGAACAATTCCCTTGCCTCAAGGGAACAATGGCGATAGGAATATGTATCTTCTGTTTGTGGTTTGTTGAAGTAGAGACAAAATACACCTTGTATCCAAGAACTGTTCTTCTACACTGTTGTAAATTCAAGGATTGGACACCAGCATGTTACATTTTGGATGCTGGTCCCAACCAGGTTTCTAAACTAGCTTTAGCAGCAAGACTTCCTTTATCAGCTCTTACTTAAATAGTCTACAATACATCTCAAATCAAACAGAAGGTTCCATATATGTTAAAGTAAGCTTTGCTCTGTTACTAATTGCATTAAAGGTTAAAAGCCAGAACAGCTATATTATCCAACTGTAAAATTCATGAGTGGAGGAGTAGAGCTGCTTTCTATAAATGTATATAGTGCATCAATTGATTTTGGGATCCTGAGTTTGTATATTAAAACAGTGCACTTTGTTTAAACAATTTACTTTCAAGTGGTGATTATAGATGAATAGTTGGCTCCAGTTTAGAAGTTTCTCATGTGTCATGAATTCAAACAGGACAAGTAGATTAACAAAGAAAATGGTTGTGTGGTTTTATATGGTATTATAGGACTGATAGGCTTGTCTAACAGCCATCTTATTTGTTGTGTTTTGTTGTTTTCTAACATCTATCTTATGTTTTGTTTTGTTTTCAATGTTCCTTAGTTCCCTTTCCTTTTAAATCCCTTAATGACACATTCAATTTGCTGGTTAATTATTGCAGAGTAGTTCTGGCAGTAAGTTTATTGAAGAATTGGGAGCTGCCAATATTTTTTTTTATTTTTTTTAATCTAGGGCTCCAGACTGCGACTAAAATGTTTGCAAATGCGACTAAAAATAATTGATTGCGACAATCATTTAAAATCTAGTCGCCACTGGCAACAGTGGGGTTGTGTGCGTTCATATACGGTTTCGTCAGATATCATCTTGTGAGCTGTTTCTGATGAGCTGGCTGCACCGCACACAACAACAAACCCAGCGCAAGAGAGTCGTGAACAAACTCTTTTGAGCCAGATCTTTTTCATGAATCACCCAAAAAGAACTGAGGGTTTGAACTCAGGGTCTCAGGTTAGCAGTTTGAATCACTTTCTCAGCGAATCGTCCATCGGTGAATTCACAACTGGGAGTACAGACATTTCAAAATAAGAGTCCCATGTGTATTTTGGGCTTCTTTATACCACTTTTTTTCTTCTCGTAATTATTGGTTGGGATTGGGAAGGTGCAAACATTTACTGATACTCAAGAAGACAACACACTACTATATGCACACTATACTACTGTATATGTAAATATCTGTAATGTAGATTCAGTACTAAACATAAAAACAATCTTTTATCTCTTATTTTTATAAATTATGAAAGGGGTGTAAACATTTATGAGACAAAGGAATGCAAACATATCTTCTCAACTATATGCACTGTTTATTAAACCTTTGATGAATGGGTTATCAGCTGAATTCCTTTTCTTTGGCTTTCTATCTTGTTACTGGACAACAATCTACATCGAGAAAATCTGTGATTGGGCTACTAAAAACAGCCATTTGGCTCCTTAACGTTTCATTTTAGGAGCCAATGGCTCTTAAGTCATTTTTTTAGTCTAGAGCCCTGTTATCTGAATGTGTTTAATTGTGATAAAAAAAAATTATGATGATTGAGAGTGAGCTTGGATTTTAAGATTGAAACTGAATAAAAACATTGTTAAATATAAATTATATTATGTAGGGCTGAGTTTTTAGAATGCAGAATCAAAATACTGCTACAGTATTAGGGCTGGGCATTATGTCTTAAATGTATTTTCAGTCTATTGACGATATTTGATATATATCTCGATAATTATGTATTTGCTATGAAATGGCTCCTGTTTGTTTTTAGTTTTTCAGAGGAACCATCCAAACCGCAATTGCAGCCAAGTAGATTCAATATTTTAAAGACTTTAAATACAAATCTACTTTAAATAAATAGTTTTTCATTAAATAAATCAAATCAGATCCCTTTATTGTCACTCAACCATATACACAAGTGCAAACGTGGGTGAAAGACTTGGGTGCAGTTCCAAGCAATATAGCAGTCATGACAGTGATGAAACATATACCAATTTAAAATAAACATCAGATTTACACAACACAATTTACATGTACAGATAATTACACATAACATAATATACAAATAATAATATACAATGTACAGCATACAGTATACAATTCACTCAATATAGAATACACATACACACAACATAGAATACACAGTATACAATGAAAATTGGATATATAAAATATACAGTAGGTAGTGTTGTGCTGTACTGAGCATATTTAAGAAACACGTCACAAAAATGAACTGAAACGCCGCGAATACTTATCACACAAACATATGTCTAAAGAACGCTTAAGACTTCTAATTTTAAATAAAACAATTAAAATTTAAAACAAATATTCTCCTGCAATGTATGAAACAAAGCGATGTACATTTTTTACCGGTTCATCTAATTATATCTAATGTGATCACACCCACCAGCAGAGCGCCCCATTCATACTCTAATGTGCTGAGGCGATCAAGGCAAATGGTACACGCCCCCGACAGTGTTCAGAGGTTTGATGTAAACAATTCATTCATTTTAATGCGCGTTTGTAATGATACATAGGCGATGAAACTTCTGGATATTAAGGAAGAGTTAATCATTTAGTTGTCATTAGCTGACATGCTATTTTATATAAACATGTACATATTTTACTAGTGGGACTGTTTCCAGACTTGCCAGCCAAGAATCAGAGTATTGACATTTGAAATATTTCCTAATAAGCAAGTTTTAGTTACATTTAAATGTTGTTTCGGCTAAAGCAGGTATTTAAATTGTATGCTGTATGATATAAATATGATATGTAATATGATATAAAATTATATGAATATTTAGAATATATTTGATCTAGTGTTTATGCTGCCTCATTATCATCAATGCTTGCGCTTGCAAATATGTGTTCAGGTGTAAATGAGTAAAATGCACTTTAAATATGCCCATATTAGAAAATCAGCATCTTATAATGATTTCTGAAGGATCATGTGACACTGAAGACTGCAGTAATGATGCTGAAAATTCAGCTTTGATCACAAATTGCATTTTACAATATTTTCAAATAGAAAACTGTTATTTGATATTGTTAAATGAGTTCACACAATGTTTTTACTGTATTTTGGATCAAATAAATGCAGTCTTGGTGAGCAGAAGAGACTTCTAAAACTTTTAAATGGTAGAGTAGGTATAAAATTAAGTAAAGTCTTTATGTAAAGATGTAACTTTTATGTAACTTCTTTTAACTAAAAACTTGATTTTGATCATTAAGTCTCTTCACATTCATTCTCTTTCTATCACATTCCTCATTGATAGGCCCAGGGGAGGGTCTTTTGTGTCCTCAGGTGTGAATTACCTCAATATGCATTATAGTTCACGCCTCCTCGCATATATTTATGCATTTGGCAGACACTTTTATCCAAAGCGACTTACAGTGCACTTATTACAGGGACAATCCCCCCTGAGCACTTATTACAGGGACAATCCCCCCCGAGCAACCTGGAGTTAAGTGCCTTGCTCAACGGCACAATGGTGGCAGCCATGGGTTTGAACCAGCAACTTTCTGATTAACAGCCCTGTGCTTTAGCCACTACGCCAACACCACGCATATGAGCTTTCAACACTAAAAGTGTCATACAAAAGTTAAAGTACTATATTGTTTTGTATGAATAAGTGATCAGGATGGTTTTCACATCATTTTGTAGCAAAAACTCTAGGCTACAAGATCCAGATCTCAAAAGTCTTGTGGACAAATGTTTAGTATGTGTTATGTGACCTTATTTCAATGACTTAAACATTTTGTTTTTTCAAAAAACAAGCATAAACGATATTTTCTCAAAACACAAATGTTGCTCACATATTATTGTAGCCCAGTTTGTGCTGAATAGAGTGTTATCAGACTTTAGCCATTAATGTGTTTTTAAGCAACTGAAAAAAACACAAATGTAAAAGGCATGTCAAAACTTCTCCAGGGCCCAAAACACCCTCAGACCCCAGAGGGTTAATGTCCGGTGTTCAGTGTGCTATTGAAGAACTAATGTCCAAAAGTGTTTGTCTATCGTATACAATAAAGCAGACAACATCCAAGACAAAAAAAAAAACTGCAATATTGGGTCGGAGCTCACAACGTAGCAGCCATACTCTGCGTCATCTTGAAATTCATTGAACATCAGTAAACACAAAAATCTAATAATTTTAATTGATATGCACTTTATATTTATATTTCATATACAACAAAATGTAGTAGCTTATTAAAAAGCATTATTTATTATTATGTTTTTACCAATACATTTTTTGAATGAACAAGGTGTGCAAAGCTACTTCACTGACTTATTTTTGAAACCCAGCTGAACATTGCATAATACTAAATTATTACTGTGGAACACATCAGGTTTATTATTATAATTGAATGCTGAATTATCATTATTCTGATTATTAGATTTGCATTACTGTACAAAAGTAATATATTTCTGTCCTGTTTACTTCACCTCTACTTCAGGCTTTTATTTTGACACCGTAAGTGCTGTCATATTTATTTAATCTTCACAAGGAGCTTTTATTGTGACAGAAAAGTCAATGTGTACTTGATAGTTTACAATGCATTTCCTGTAACACTGTAATTTTCTATTTTTTATTTTTTATTTATTTATTTTTTTTATTCAACTTTCATAAAAGCTTACAATGACATTTAACATCAAACATAAGACAAACAGATATTGGGGGAACATAAAACAGATCTTACATTATACAGAG
This sequence comes from Xyrauchen texanus, assembly GCF_025860055.1. NCBI lineage: Eukaryota > Metazoa > Chordata > Actinopteri > Cypriniformes > Catostomidae > Xyrauchen > Xyrauchen texanus. Next base: position 7,199,749 of record NC_068297.1, read on the forward strand.
TAAAACATTAAATTCTACAGACAATTTTTTTAAAAATATGAGATGTTTTTATGCACTTCTTATGCTATTATGTGTCACATTTGTAAATTTGTATAATAACTTGTAGCGGTTACTAATGTTTGGATTTGAATGCTTCAACCTGCATTACTTTGATTTCACAATGCACATGGACTGATCTGAGAGCGCTGCCTTGCACGTGCACACAGATCAGCGCATCACCGGTTTGTTCTGAATTACACACTGACCATGTTTATCTGTCTTTAAATGCAGTCTTTTGTGGATTAATAAATCACATATGACCAATTTACCATTTTTAAGTTATTTTGATTAATTGTGCTGCCCTGAAGGATTGTGAAATTAGTCTGCCCCTGTTGACATTCAGTTGCCAGTGTGTTATTAAGAGAAGTATAATATGTGAAATGAGAAGATTAATAATTGAAGAAATAAATAATTATACTTTTTATAAGTCATGGGTCAGGAAATTTATCAGCATATAAGAAAGGATAATCACTTTTTATTATTAATTCAAAAAGCATTTATTGCTAAACTGTGAAGGATGTGATAAGGGACCATCTGAATACAGTTATTGATGAATACTCTTTTAGAGGCTGCATGAATCTATTTTGAGTTTAGAATGTTACTGCTGTGTTACTAAACTGCTGCTCTCTTACATCTAACATGGGATTTGATATGTGCATCATACATCCTTAAATAACTGCAAGATAACCAAGAGCATGCTGTTATCACATGCATTCTGACTGTGCCAAGCACTGCTGTTTGATAAACATCAACAAATGCAATTATGTTATGACTGAATTAGGGATGGAATTCATAAAACATTGAATGATTCCAATTCTGATTCATCTTAGACTACGTCTACATTAATCCGTTTCAAAAACGCTCTCCGTCCACACTAATGTTTTCAAGCATTTTCCAAAAGTTGCTCGTCCATGCTGAAACGTATGAAAATGGTTAAATCGTGTCACTGCGCATGCGGAAAATCCCCTCTGCATGTACGGTCTGAAACTCAACTATCCTTGTGTTCTGTCGCCGGACACCAATTCCGAGTAAACTTCCCTTCGCCATTGAAGGAATGCAATGTGAAGGTTATTGTCATGTTCACTGTTGTCTTTTATTTTTGTGCTTTTATGTTGAAGTTTAGTTTAGTTCCTGTTTCCTATTTGGTTTTTGTAGTCCTTTGTTGTTTCTTTTTATGATTGGTTCTCCTTCCCTGATTGTTTTCCCAGGTGTCCCTTATTCCCTTGTTTGTTCCTTTGTGTATTTAAACCCTGCTGTTTCTCCATTCCCCTGTCAGTCGTTGAATGTTGATGTTTGTGCATATTTTTATAGTCTGTGTGTTTAAATCCTGTCGGTAATCCATTCCCCTGTCCCGTACTCTACCGTTGATGGTTTTTTCATGTTTATGTTGTTTTTTCCCATCGTGGATGTTTTATTTGTTCCAGTCTTGTTTGTCCTATTATTTTCAATTAAAGAACTACACGTAGATCCGCACTCCTCGTCTGCCTTCACCTGCCTTCATCTCTACGTTCATAACAGTTATACAAAGTGACATTTATTTTTTAACAACGCTATCAATGTGAGTATTAGGCACAACAGCGCCACTATAACACAGGCCGCCATCTTGATTGTTTTGGTAGGTCACATGACTAAAAATGCATTATCGTTTTTCAAAGCATCCATTTTACAACAACACAAAAATGTATTAGTGTGGACTAGGCCTTAATGATTCTAATCCCTAAACAGTTCCAGTAACAATTCTTTTAGCACTATTAAAATACTTAAAAATAAGAAATGAGGAAATAAGAAATGTAGATAAGCTAATTTCAGATTTTATCAGAACAGATTCTTGAAAATTGTGTTCACACAAACTTTGTATTTGTGATATGTCTTTCATTTATTAATTTTATTTTAAATAACACTAATTACAACAAAACACATAAATTATAAATGCACTTTCATATCAACAACCATCCAGTAATTACTGTGTTTTTGGTTAAGTCGGCCATGACAAAAAATTAATGTCTCACTAATAAAAATTGGCTGATAAATGACATTCATCAGTGCTGTATATTTTTGCAGTGCAGATTCAAAAGAACCAACTCATAAGAGCCATTCTTTAGGGAATCAGACTACTCAGGTTGTGCTGTATTGTTCGTGAGTACTTTCAAAGGAACTGCTTTAGGACTACACTGATTGTACGGTATTTTTAATGTTATTGATTTAGTACACTGTTTTGGTATGCACGTTTGCGAACAGTTCTCTGTTTCCAACCCTTAACTGAATACATTACTGCTTTTTTTTGATAGGTTTGATAGTTTATTAATTTCACCATGTTCTCTTCCTGTTCCCTAGGTGTAAAAACCTGATTTAAAATGGAAAAACTGCTTGTCTGCCTGTTGGTTATTGGAATGGCAGTGAAGGCCCAGATCTGTCCGAAGCGCTGTGTCTGTCAAGTTCTGTCCCCTAACCTCGCAACACTCTGTGCCAAAAAAGGGCTGCTCTTTGTACCACCCAACATTGATAGGCACACCGTGGAGCTCCGGCTTGCTGATAACTTTGTCACCAGCGTGAAACGGAAAGACTTGGCCAATATGACCAAGCTGGTGGATCTTACTCTGTCACGGAATACAATAAGCTACATCACTCCACACGCGTTTGCTGACCTGGAGAACCTACGCGCCTTGCATCTTGACCACAATCGGTTGACACGAATAGCCAATGACACCTTCAGTGGGATGTCCAAGCTACATCACCTGATTCTGAACAACAACCAATTGATCCTCATCCACATGGGAGCCTTTAATGACCTGCTAGCCCTAGAAGAACTGGACTTATCCTACAACAACCTGGACACCATCCCTTGGGAGGCCATTCAAAAGATGACCAGCCTTCACACTCTTAGTCTGGACCACAACATGATTGACTACATTCCTGAAGGGACCTTCTCCCTCCTACAGAAGCTCAATCGCTTGGACGTGACTTCCAACAAGCTCCAGAAACTTCCGCCAGACCCGCTTTTCCAGCGAGCACAGGTTCTGGCGACATCTGGAATTATGAATCCCTATTCTTTTGCCCTGAGCTTTGGAGGAAACCCTTTACACTGCAACTGCGAGCTTTTGTGGGTTAGGCGACTCAGTCGTGAGGACGATTTGGAGACCTGTGCCACACCATTGCACCTCTCTGGACGCTACTTTTGGTCCATTCCTGAGGAGGAATTCCTCTGTGAGCCGCCCCTCATCACCCGCTACTCTCATGAAATGAGAGTCCTTGAGGGCCAGAGGGTTGCATTGAGGTGCAAGGCCAGGGGAGACCCTGAGCCTGCCATTCACTGGATATCTCCTGAGGGGAAATTAGTTGCAAACTCATCACGTACACTCGTTTATAACAATGGCACCCTAGACATCCTGATAAGTACAGTAAAGGACACCGGTTCTTTCACATGCATTTCCTCAAACCCTGCTGGGGAAGCCCACCAGACTGTGGAGCTCGTCATCATCAAGCTTCCACACATTAGCAACAGCACCAATAACATCCAGGAGCCAGACCCTGGCTCCTCTGACATCTCCACATCTACAAGGGCTGGAGCAAATGGTAGTAACCACACTGGCGATGCTAAGACCAGCTCTGACAAGAGGGTGGTTATGGCTGAAGCGACTTCATCTACTGCTCTCATCAAATTTAACTTTCAAAGGAATATACCTGGAATACGCATGTTTCAGATTCAGTATAATGGAACCTATGACGACTCTCTTGTTTACAGGTGAGAATTACATGCTTTTAAGTGCAAAGCTAGAGATTCTAGTCATTCTTGCTTATGTGTAGATTGAGAGTCCACATTGAATATAGAGTGCAACAGTCTGGAAATAAAAAATCCATTCATTCTTTTTCATTGGGGGAATTGATTTTAAAGGATAACTTATATACCTTTAAAGACAGAACTACTGTGAGCTCTGAGGTTGTTAATTGATGGTATATGCTCCTGTTAAAGCCATCAGACTGTCATTTCAACTTCAGTTTTAAAAATATTTTGTTTTAGAGCAGACACCACTGCCCACTTTAATGACATCAGTCTCTCTACACAAATCAAATACTGTAAATTTGTATATATTGTAAAATTTTGCAATACACTTTAAATATGTACTTGTAATTAACACATTTAAATCAATGCAGTTTTTTCAATAGTTTTTAATTACGACATTATCAATGCTTCACAGGATTGTAGTTCATTCTCTTATTAAATATGTTAAATATAGTCTTGTACTTTTTTGTCCAAATTTTCAACACTCTTTTGATTGTAATCAAGTTTCTAATGTTGTGATTCACATTGGAGCTGGTTGGTTTGGTTCATGGCTTAGAAAATTAATGGAAAAAATACTTCCCAACCAATGGCTAAAAAAAGTGGTAGGGCACTGATTATTTGTATTGCCATATTTGTTTTGTAAATTTGTTATGTGTATTTGGCTGCATAATACTAGTTATGGTATAACAGTTCTGTAAATAAGGGTAATTAGCTTAACAAGGAGGACTCTGTGAAACAATTAAGGAGTGAAATTGAAGTTGCATTATAATGTGCTTACTTTACAATGAGCTGTGTTCTACACTTGATATCACACTATAGATCTATACACAAAATGTCCATTACTATTGAAGCTTATCAAATTACCAGTGATCATAAACTGACTGTGGTCCATGCTAACATGGATAATCTTTTTGCAGAAGTATTCTATGCAACCGAATAGGAATTGGTTTAGTCTTTATTTTCAGTAAATAATACAGCACAAACATTTGTAAAGTAAGCTGTAAGACTGATAGATACAATATGAGGGAGCCATCTCATGATACAGACCCAGAGGAACCCACAGGGAAAGAACGATCCTTTTGGTTTTAAAAGCAGTTAAAAAAAAAAAATCTATCAATTTATCTAGATTGAACGAGCTAACTTTGGCCCTTGGTGAAAACAGCTAGGTGTTAAAAGGGTCAGTTGTGAAAAAGAGCCTTATACTTAGTGTATCTGTGCACAAATCCATCACTAGTTTGTGTTCTGTTTCTAATTTCCACTTGAACAAGTAATTCTGGTTAACTTTAGAGACTGATGTGTGTGAAATTGCTTCTGAATCTTTTGTATTGTAAATTGTATATATTTTGCAAGAGACAAGGGTTTCATTTGTTCTTTGCTGTTGTAATGCTATTGTTTTTACACCTAGAAAAGTTTCTACTAAGAGCACATAACACTATAAAATTGAATAATCCTGATAGTTTTTAACACTGGTAATATTCAAAACCATTGCATGTGTTAGCCAATCTGTGTTTAAGTGGTATATCTAACAGTCTTTCCTTTCACATTCTCTGTTCTCATTAATATATTCCCATAATTATGTTATTTTCAGATACGCTTTGGGGAATCAAAAAGAGATTTATTATGGGGGGGTTACTTTATCTCAATGGGCCTCTGTAAATGAGCTGCAGTCTGCTCATTACAAAAGCACAGACTGGCCATGAGCATTCCCTGTTCAATGAGACTTGCACTGCAGCAGCAAAGCCATTACCTTGTAATTTGTGTACAGAGCACATTGTGTGGGAAGCACATTTTTTTGTAAATGATAAAGCCCACAGAAAGAGCAGAGATTGATTTCAACCTATTTTTACAAGATAAGTACGAGTGTGGCTTATATCTCATGCTGTTATCAGAACCAAATGCTCTTAAGCATTACATTGCTGCTCTTCTAGTGCTCATCTGTTTAAATTTGTAATTAGCACAAATTACACGGACTGGCCTCAGTTAAACATTACAATTTAATTGAATAATTATTTATCATAGCACAAATAGGGCCATTGGAATATGTTTCTGAAACATATTATGCTGTCACAGATAAGTGCCATTAACTTAGTACAGGGACATTATCCCCTCAAGCTTAGGGTTAAGTGTCTTGCTCAAGGGCACAATGGATGGCTTCATGGATTGCTCCTTATGGGAATCAAGCTTTCCATTTACCAACCCTGAGCTTTAACCACTAACAAAGACAGATTATTGGTGTTAAAAAGTGATACTTATGTTGGTGGAAAAGAAAACTATATAGATTACTATACAGTGTGTGTGTGTGTGTGTGTGTATATATATATATATATATATATATGTATGTAGTGTCCTAGTCTAGGCCTTCAGTGTGAGTCATGCCATTAATAAAACACAGTTTCACAATGAATAAAACACCCTATGCCTTTGGGCATCATACATTAGCTACACAGCTAACTAGTAATAACAGCTGACATTTTAAAAACACGTCCACGCACAAAAGCCAGAACTTGAAATGAGACTTATTGCTCATGCAAGCCTTATTTTTTACTGCAGCATGACTGTTTTGTGAAATGAACAGACATTAAAAATCATAATTTTTCATATGAATCTACCAAGGAGGTTTATAATACCTGGTAAAAATAAATATAATAATATTTGTGATTTAAATGTTGCTTGCAATACATTTTGTTTTGTCAGGGTACACGGTTGCCCTGCGTTCCATTCAAGTTTGATGTGGGATATTCCTACTTGATATATCCGGCCATAAATGCATTCCATTCCCCGATATTGACGTTTAAGGAAACAAAACTGCCACGCTCCCATTAGCTTAGCAGGGGTTTGAATCTCATTAGAGATGTCTCCTAGCAACCCAACTGATAAACAATGCTGCAGCGCTAGCATTTGTGCTTCAGGTGTAAGATTATCAAAAGAGATTATAAAGTTTTATACACCTGTTTCTGCAGGCATTTGTTATACAAGCTTTAATATCATGTAATGTGGAAACGCATTTAGCAAAATTACTTAATAAAGTGAATGTTTATAACTTACTTTGTATATCCCCCTGAGTTTCGACATGTTTATGTGACATCATGCCCCTGCATCTCGGCTAATTCAGAGTTCAGAATTTCTGAACGAGCCTACAAGTTGCAATTCTGACTTCAAGATGCATTCCATTGCACTTTTCCTAGAAGGAAGTTGTAAAATCGGACTTTCCAAGTTTAATGGAACTTTTCAAAATGTGATCCAACACTGAATGCTCAAGCAGCATAATGTACACTTAGAAAACTCCTGATGTTGCTATTGCAATGCAAAAAGCACTTACCAATTTGCTTAAAGTGAAAATCAGTCTTCCTTTACTGTTTAATAAATTAAGCAATCACACGGTCAAGCAGAACATCTCGTATTTTTAAATCCATAAGGATCTCTTTCTCAACAGCAATAACAGCAGTGATGACAGCTAACACTTTGCTTTCAAATTACGTCACTTAAAGCATGATTGCGTCACTCAATGCCAGCTAGAAGGCCTCGACCGGGACATATCCTAAAGATCACACCCACCAAGAACAAATAAATCAATCTGATTGGCTGACAAATCTGACAATCTGACTTAAGTTGCCCATGCATTTGCACTGTTGAGGGATTCTGTGGAAATGCTTTGGCTAACGAGCTCAGCTTTGGGCATGCGATTGGTCAAACAGTTGTCACACTTCGCTTGTAAGCATCAAGGAATAAATTCTGACTGGATAATCTTCTAATTTTTCTCAATTTGTTTGTAGATTAATTAAGAGTGGAAAGTGATTAAAAAAACATAGGCAAAAAGATGAGCAATTTATTTGGCATGTTAGGCCAGCAGAAAAGGCTTCCTGAGAATTTGCTGCTATATGTATATATATGTATATGTATATTTATAGAGTTGAAGTTAGAAGTTTTCATACACCTTAGCCAAATACTTTTAAACTCAGTTTTCACAATTCCTGGCATGTAATCATAGAAAACGTTCTCTATCTTAGGTCAGTTAGGATCACTACTTTATTTTAAGAATGTGAAATGTCAGAATAATAGAGAAAATTATTTTTTTCAGCTTTTATTTCTTTCATCACATTCCCAGTGGGTCAGAAGTTTACATACACTTTGTTAGTATTTGGTAGCATTGCCTATAAATTGTTTAACTTTGGTCAAATATTTCGGGTAGCCTTCCACAAGGTTTTTCTGCTGCAATTTTGGCCCAGGTTTGTTGGCCTCCTTGCTCGCACACGCCTTTTCAGTTCTGCCCACAAATTGATTCGGATTGAGGTCCAATACCTTGACTTTGTTGTCCTTAAGCAATTTTGACACATCTTTGGAGGTATGCTTGGGGTAATTGTCCATTTGGAAGACCCATTTGCGAACAAGCTTTAACTTCATGGCTGATGTCTTGAGATGTTGCTTCAAAATATCCTCATAATTTTCCTTCCTCATGATGTCATCTATTTTGTGAAGTGCACCAGTCCCTCCTGCAGCAAAGCACCCCCCACAACCAGATGCTGCAACACCCATGCTTCACATTTACATTTATGCATTTGGAGCTTTATCGCGTGCAGTCATTACAGGACAATCGAGCACCTGGAGTGCTGCTCAAGGCCCAACAGTGGATCTTGTGGTGCTGCCTCTGGCAAACCCTGACCTCCAACAACTGAGTCAGTTATGGCCATCAGCCCAAAATGTTCACAGTTTTTTGTTTCATCATACCAGAATACATTTCTCCAAAAAGTAAAATCTTTGTAAACATACAAAGCAAATTGTATTCTGGCATTTGTATGGCAGTTTTGGAGCAGTGGCTACTTCCTTGCTGATCAGCTTTTCAGGATATGTCGATATAGGACTCAATTTACTGTGGATATAGATACTTGTATACCTGTTTCCTCCAGCATCTTCACAAGGTCCTTTGCTGTTGTTCTGGGATTGATTTGCACTTTTCGCACCAAACTACATTCATCTCTAGTAGACAGAATGTGTCTCCTTCCTGAGCAGTATGATGTTTGCGTGGTCCCATGGTGTTTATGCTTGTGTACTATTGTTTGTACAGATGAACATGTTTGGAAATTGTTCCCAAGGATGAACCAGATTGTGGAGGTCCACATTTTTTTTTCTGAGGTCTTGGCTGATTTCTTTGCATTTTCCCATGATGTCAAGCAAAGAGGCACTGATAAGCCTTAAAATACATCCACAGGTACAACTTCAATTGACTCCAATGAACCAATTAGCCTATCAGAAGCTAACTGTCTAATTGCCTAAAGGCTTGACATAATTTTCTGGAATTTTCAAGCTGCTTGAAGGCACAGTTAACTTAAACTTCTGTCCCAATATAATTGTGAAATGGTCAATTAAATGTGAAACAATCTGTCTGTAAACAATTGTTTGAAAAATTACTTGTGTCATGCACAAAGTAGATGTCCTATAAGACTTGCCAAAACTATCTGTGGAGTGGTTAAAAAATGAGTTTTAATGACTTCATGTAAACTTCTGACTGTGTGTGTACACTTCTTGCCTGTTCAGTCCGTATATGTGCATTTTAATTAGAAGTCTACAAAACATCAACCAGGGCTATTGATGTTATCGTGCATCCATACAAATACTCTGAAGTCTGAAATGAGTTGTATCCATTCCACATTTGTTATTGCATTTTTTACAGTAATAGTATTTCAAATTGTATTAATAAGCACTTCTCTAGAGTTAATTTGTTTCAGGCTAACTATGGACATTGGATAGCGTTCCTGAGGTATATGTAGGCTACTTTTACGTTAAAGTTTTTTGATGTCTTCCTGCGGTTGACTCACTGATTGGAGATTTTCGTAGAATGGGCTCATTAAATGCTAAAATAAATATATAAATAAATTGGTATTGTTGTTATTTATGTTAATGTTATTATTGCTAATTTAATATCATACATTTTCTTTAGAGCAAATGTACATATCCCTACTGATATTTATGGATAATTTCGGTACAATTCCTGTGGAAAAAATGAAAAACTGTCCAAAGACACAGGACTTCTGTAAACTAGCATTAAAAAGAGCAAAAGCTTGTCTAATAATATGGCAGACGGCAACAGTTGCTAAGGTAGAATTGGTCAGTATTGATTATAAAGCGGCACTTAACTGCAATTGCAATTGAAGAAAGTATACTATTAGTGTATTAGTACACTACAGTAATACAATCCACCCAGTGTCACTAATTAGATGTTATATTTAAAGGGATGTTACTGCAGTCTTGTATGACTTTCTTTCGTGGAACACAAACAGAGATGTTAGGCAGTATGTCAGTCTTGTCACCAGTCACTTTCATTGCATATTATTTATTCAGTTAAAGTGGTTGTTGGCTGAGGCTGTAATTCTGTCTTACATATTTTTATGTACAATGCAAGACCAGACAGTTATATAGATATGGAACAACATGAGTGAGTAAATGATGATAGAATTTACATTTTTGGGTGAGCTATCCCCTTAAAAAACAAGCATTTAAAAATGGGTGGATACATTAAAGTCTGGGTGGATACATGGGTACAGTGCATCATTAATAACAGCATAAATTTGGTACTCACACTAGTTAACACTTGCACCTGCACACAAGAAAAGCAAAGGGTAGAACAATGTAAATAATTTCTTCCTTCTGTGAAACAGGACCTTACCAACTAGCCTCTTGACACCATTACACACGCTTTGTGTTACTTAAAACAACCCTGCAATTAAAACCCTTGTTGATTCATTTGTATGTATGATAGCACACACTCTCGCCTAGCATACTGAATCGCTCTGACCGGCCAGGGTGGGCCGAGCACAAGGCCATTTATACTGAGATCCTTTATGCTTATCCAGTCGGCTTGCATGGGAAATCACAGAGCAGTTCATTCAGCAGCTTGAATGTGCTGAATGTTTGCCAGGCTGTGGAGAGAGACAGGTGGGGCGCATGGGGATGGATGATAAGACATGCCATTGTTCACATTTGAAGTGAACGGCTCAAAGAGAGATAGCAGGCCCTAAGCTCCTAAAGCAGGGGCGTGGCCAAAAGAGTGGCATTGGGTGGCAGCTGCCACCATAAATAGAAGCTATGCCACCTCACTTGTCACCTCAACTTAAACCATTAAAGTATCGCTAGTTGTTTACTAACGTTTTGCTACATTTCATAGTCTTTAGGATTCATTAAAGACTCCTTCAATGTTGTTGCCTAAATGAGACTCATGAGACAACTTAGGGATGGGCAGATCGATCCTAAAAGTATCAATACTTCCGATACTGATGTGGATTTCAAAAATATCGATCCTAAATTATTTATTGGATATTTATTGGATGCGATTGGATATTTGCTAAGCAATAATATCTTCCGTTTCAGTAAGGGGCGGGCCATTTCCAGCATCTGATACACAAGCATCCCTGGAGAAACTATTATTTGTACTGCATATTTATTTAGCTGCTAAACATAAATATATGTATATACATTTAAATGTAACTTATGCAATTACATTTTGTGAAAATAATAATATACACACTATTGACCATTTTAATTATTTAAATGTTCTTTTGTTTTTTAAACATGTTTATTTCGGATCTTGTAAAATTATTGACAATTAAGTTTCGGCATCTCCGAGATTAACTGAACAACAGATTTGATCTCGGATTAATTACTAATTAATTGTAAAAATAATGTAAAAATATCTAAGCAAACATTAAGATGGCATATCAATAAAATGTGTGTGTGAGCTAAATAATATTAATCGGGGCATCAGTGTTCATTGTATACGCTCATCTTCACCCCCTCTCCCACGCTAAATCTAGTTTAGGCGAAATTTAGTTCAACATGCCAAAATAGCAGACTAGCTGTTACGTCCCTAAAACAGCTCGGAGGATGAGGGGACACAACATAAAATAATTGTTTAATATTCCCAGATTAGTTATCCCTGTTAACGCCACTAAGATGCTGGAGCAACAAGATACGAAGACATAAGGAGGTTTAAGTCCAATACATGAATATATTTATTCATTACAACCACGTGCACAAAGGAGAAAGAAACAAAACGAATACAAATACCGTACCCAGGGAGTAGGAATCTGAACGGGGCTTAAAACAAAGAAATAATCAAAACAAAACCCACTTTCTAACTACATTCCCATTCCCACTAAAACTACAACATCAAAGAAAGGAAAAAAAAACAACATCGACGGTGGTGCAACACGCCCTCGCTAACCTACTCTACATAAAAACTCAAAACATACAAAAATAGCACCCGCTCCTTACCTGTTGTATTAACAGAGTGCTTCCCTAGGTGTTGCATGAATGGAAGTCACGTGACATGCTTGCTGGATTACTATTCCCTGACCGGTTGTAAAGCAATACAAAAGAAACAAAAAGGAGGAAACATAAAGACTCAAGTTCCCAACGTAATCCAAAAAGAAACGTTAACAAACTATTAAAGGGGTCATGACATGGTTTTTTTTATTGTATTATTATGTTCCCTTAGGTGCAATTATAGTATTAATATATTTTTTTTTAAGAAAAACTTTTAAAATCTAGTGATTTATGACCTTTTCCCACCCTGTTTCTCATCCTCTGATTCAAACAGTCTGTTTTGGGGGCGTTTTCCATTTAAGACTTCAGTGTTAACGCCCACTGTTATGATTGGCTAACGTCAGTGCCTATGTATCAATTATTGACGCCCCAGCCAGAACAATATGCAAGTAAACTAAGTAAAAACACTGTGATTATTCATAATGAATGAAATTGCGCTTTAAAAAGTAGTTTAAAGTTTAAAATAGATTACTTACAGTTTGCGCTCGTCGTTGTTCCCAGAATAGTCGGCACGGACTTATCTTTCAGCAACAGTTTTCTGGCAAAGCCAGCATCATATTGAGATTTGTTCTCAAAACAGTCATCCTTAAAATGTACAGAACAAACGCTTAAGTTAACACTGCCGTGACTGGGTCGTCCGCAAAAAATAAACTGCATCCATTTTTCCCTGACGCCTGGATCTTTCGGCAGCTTATTCAGAGGTTTTGTTTGACCACAGCCAGGAACAGCACATCTGTGTGGCATCGTAATTTTCCTGTGCACAAGTAGTCTCTGTCAGAGCTCGCTGTCCATCGACTGAACACTTGTGAGGCGCATGGCGATACGAAATGAGCGTAGTTGTCTTGCGCTTATAGCGTAGTTATCTTGTGCTGGAGGCGGTCATATGCAAACGCTGTTACGTCACTTCTAACCGACACGTCACTTCTAACCATGAATCCAGAACGAGCTGTATTTTGAGCTTGATTAAATGATTTGTTTAGAATGGGGAGGACGTCTTAAAATATTAAACTTGCAGGACGTTTTAATGATACAAAGACCTCTTATATACCAAAAGATCAAGGCAAATTTGGTTTCTCATGTCATGACCCCTTTAACTCAAAACATAAACTTTAGATAACAAAACAAAAAGAAAACAAGACATGTCACCATCACAGCGTGACCCGAAACGAAAACAAACAGTTCCTTCCTTCTCCCCCTCTTCCTGTCCACGTCAGTCTCTTATAGCAATGACGCCCATTCCGATGCGCGTCACAATGATGACGGACAGCCAACAACACCGCCCTGAGAGATGATAGCAGAGAAAGTGAAAGCAAAAACAACAACAAAAGAACAACATATCCTTGGAGCACGTAACATCCCCACCCAAAAAAAACAAACATGATAAAACATTATGTTTGTCAAAAATTCCACAAGGGAAAAAAGACAGATAAAACAAAACAAAAAAAAAACTCAGACAATGGACAATATTCATACACACTGATTAACGCCTCAAACTCTTGAAAGCGCATCAGCTACTACGTTCTCCGAACCCTTCTTATGCCGGATTTCGATGAGCCCACCTCATTAACCTTTGATTCTGGTTATACATTCGGCACAAAAAGGTTAGGGGATTATGATCGGTGTAAACAATCACTGGATATGCCGTAGATCCAACATACACTTCAAAATTCTGGAGTGCCAATAGCAAAGCTAACGCCTCCTTTTCAATGGTTGAATAGTTGATTTGGTGCTTATTGAATTTCCTGGAAAAGTAACAAATGGGATGATCCACTCCATCTGCACTCTCCTGAAGAAGCACTGCACCCGCACCATACGCACTTGCGTCAACCTCAAGTTTGAACGGCACCGTGAAATTAGGCGCGGACAGCACCGGCGCACTACACAACAATGCCTGAATATTTTCAAAAGCCTGTTGACTTTCCAAAGACCAGCTAAAGGTCTTCAAAGGACTGAGCAGATCCGTTAAAGGACGAGCCACAGTGGAGAAATTCTTACAGAAAGTTCTGTAATATCCTGCCATCCCGAGAAAGCGTCGCAATTCACGTCTGGTCGAAGGTGCGGGAAACTCAAGAATGGCTAGAATTTTAGCTTCCACCGGACGAACTTGACCTTGACCTACCTGCTTTCCCAAATATCTGACAGTGGCCTTGCCAAATTCACACTTGGCCAAATTCAAGGTCAATGAAGCTTTTTCAAGGCGTTGGAACACTGTTCCCAACAAGGACACATGTTCAGCCCAACTAGTCGAATACACCACCAAGTCGTCTAAGTAGGCATTGCAGTTCGAAACGCCAACAAGTACAATATTTACCAATCTTTGAAAAGTGGCCGGGGCATTTCGTAACCCGAATGCCATAACCCGGTACTGCATGAATGAATCAGGTGTCACGAAGGCAGAAATCTCTGAAGCTCGAGGGGTTAAAGGCACCTGCCAATACCCTTTCAGCAGATCTAGTTTACTAACAAACTGAGCTGAGCCTAAATTATCAATACAATCCTCCATACGAGGCAAAGGGAAGCAATCTGGCACAGTGACAGCATTGACCTCACGGTAATCCGTGCAAAATCGATAACTTCCATCTGACTTCGGGACAAGTAGGCACGGTGAGCTCCACGGGCTACTACTAGGTTCAGCAAGACCTTCTCTTACTAAATAATCAACTTCATCTTTCACTAAAGATCTCTTAGTGGCATTCATTCTATATGGATGCTGCTTAATAGGGCGCGCATCCTTCACATTGATATCATGGTACAGCACCCGTGTTTGTGTAGGAACATTACCACAAATTTCGGAAAAACCATGAATGAGCGCGGTCACGTCTTGTTTCTGTGGCTCCGTTAATCCCACCAGGAAATTTGACAGATCGCTCAATACCTCGGAGTTTGACAACCGCGCGAGCGGTAATGGATCACTACGTAGCATCAAACCATCCTCATCGATCGATACTCCAGAAGATGACGCTTCCACATGACAATTCACAGCCACCGGAGAGATAGCGGACCCTGCAGTCTCATCCGTAGGTGATTTTAACACATCATCTCTAGAATAGTACGTCTTCAACATGTTAATATGACAGACTCTTCGCTGTCGCTTCCTGTCAGGTGTTCTAACAACATAGTCAGTTTCACTTCTTTTAGCCACGATCTCATATGGTCCTGCAAAGCGTGCTGACAAGGCCGACCCTGGTATAGGTAATAACACCAACACTTGGTCTCCAACGGAAAATGAACGAAGAACTGTTTTTTTATCAAACCGTTTCTTCATATCACTCTGAGCGCGAGACAAAAAATCTTTCGCCAAGTCACACGCGCTCTGCACACGTTCCCGGAGTCTGCAAACATAATCCAACACATTAACCTTCGGGCTCAAGTCATTACTAATACCAAGTATTTGTTCCTTAAGCACCTTCAAAGGTCCCCTAACAGAATGTCCGAAGACCAGGTCAGCTGGACTAAACCTTAATGATTCCTGCACAGTCTCCCGTATAGCGAATAAAACGAAAGGAAGTCCCTCGTCCCATTCATTACCTGTGTCCACACAGTACTTTTTCAACATTGATTTCAACGTTTGATGAAATCTTTCCAGGGCTCCCTGGCTTTCAGGATGATACGGACTTGACACACGATGGTTTATATTGAGCGAGCTCAACACCTGCTTAAACACTTTGGAAAGGAAATTCGTTCCCTGATCAGTCTGTACGAACTTCGGCAGTCCAAAAGTAGAAAAAAATTTAATAAGGGACTTAATTACAGCTTTAGCAGTAATTGTACGTAACGGAATAGCCTCTGGATATCGAGTAGCAGAACACATGATCGTGAGAACATACTGATTACCCGATTTCGTCCTAGGAAGCGGTCCCACACAATCCACGATTACATTCTCAAACGGCTCACCTAGTGCTGGAATAGGCACCAGTGGTGCCGGGGGAATAACTTGATTCGGCTTTCCCATATATTGACACGTGTGACATGTACGACAAAAATTTGCTACATCTTTCTTAAGTCCAGGCCAGAAAAAATGTCGCAAAACACGGTCATACGTTTTAGTAACCCCCAAATGTCCAGAAAAAACGTGATCATGCGCCAGGGAAAGTACGGGAGGGCGATATGTGGAAGGAATCACCACTTGATATACTGATACACCCTCCTCACTCGCAGTAGTAGTCGGCTGCCATTTACGCAACAACAAACCACCATCGATAATATACGAAACTCCCTTATCTTTACCATCCCTTGCTGCAACGAAACACTTCGACAAAGTTTCATCCATCTTCTGAGCTTCCACAATTTTCTCACGAGTAACTGATAAGGGCAGAACAACATTACTGACCCTTGTAACTTCCTTATCTTTACTAACAGGTTCACTGTGTGCAACAACTTCACCAGACTCAGACACACACAAAAAGGTATCCTCCAACACAACCTCCTCATCTTTTTTTTTAACCTGCGCACGAGTGAGAACACATGCCGAAAAAAGATTAGGGTATGTCTGTGCTAATTCCTCTGATTCTGGAGTCAACACAGGGTTGTCAACTACTTCTAGTGCAGGTAACACTCTCCCTCCAGCCAAGTCATTTCCTAAAATAAATGACACCCCTGGAACTGGCAACGCAGAACGTACCCCCACATTGACAAATCCCGTGACTAATTCAGACCTCACATATATACGATGCAAAGGCACCTTCACCACGTCCATACAGAATCCCCGAACTAATATGCTAGATCCTAAATGTGACTGATCAGAAAAGGGCAACGCATCAGCACATATAAACGAATAAGCAGCCCCTGTATCACGCAAAATCTGTATTTCCACCTGCTCCTCAAGTTTACCACTAAACGATACAAACCCTTTCAATAAGAAAGGCTTGTATATACCATCAGGTGACACTTCTGTGGCATCCTCAGGAACCGTGTTCACAAAAGCAACAGGCCTCTGCTGTGAACCATTCTGCGATTTGCGTTTCAGCACTAAACAATCTGCAATAACGTGACCAGTCTTATGGCAATAAAAGCACTCACGTCTCTCTTTCGATTGTTCACCCGCCATCTTCGTCTGTTCATTAGCAAATCTCCCTGAAACAACTGAGACTGAGCTGCACCAACAGTCGTATTTCTGTCCGGACGCGCACTAACAAACACATTCTTATGTGTGAGCGCAAACTCATCAGCGCGCACGGCTGCCGTGGCCAGATCAGTGACTTTTGCTCATTTAAATACAGCACAACGCGTTCCGGCAAACATTTCTTAAAATCCTCAAGCAACATTAATTCTCGGAGGGATACAAAATCAGTTACCTTACTTGATACACACCATTTATCAAACAATACCCCTTTCTCGCGCGCAAATTCCACAAACGTCTGATTTCCACTCTTCTTGTGGTATCTAAACCTTTGCCGGTAAGCCTCCGGGACTAACTCAAACGAACGAAGGATAGCTATCTTGACGGTCTCGTACTGTAAACTTTCCACTAACGAAAGTGCAGAAAAAACTTCCAAAGCTTTCCCTGACAACCGGCACTGCAACAACAAAGCCCAAACATCTTTTGGCCATCCTAAAGAAAACGCTATCCGTTCAAAAACTCCAAAATAGCTATCCACTTCCGACTCTCTGAACAAGGGCACCAAGGGAAGATTTTTACTCACATCAAATACCACCGAGGTTGTAGAACCGCGAACTGTAGTATCTTTATTCACCAAGTCAGAAGTGATTGAACCAGCAGTAACAGGGGCGAGCGTCCTCCCCTCTATCTCTAACTTGCGCAAGTTCACTTCCTTCTCAGCCTCTATTTCCAACCTACGGATTTTGAGTCGCAGATCAAATTCGCCCTGTCGTGCTTGCGCTCTCTCCTCCGCTTCCATACGGATTCGGGCGAGACGAACTTTCAATTTCGACTCCCCTATCGAACCCGGCGTGGCTGGGGAAAACGACTCGAAGAGTGAAAAAGCTGCTCGGCTTTCGACCTCGGTCTCCGTCCCAGCGAGTTTCACAACTTTCTCTTCAGCCTTCATACTTTGCGCATCATCGGCGATTTGCTCTGCTTCTCCCTCCGCCTCAGATAAAACCAAAATATCTAATTCCACTAATCGATGCAATAAAAAATCTTTAATTTCCTTTTTAACAATTGTTGCTTAACAGAAATTCGAAGTGGTCAGCTATAACGATCAATTCATCTTTTCGACATCTCTCAAACGCCCCAAACGAAGGATTCTCAATAAAATCCTGCGCGTGCGATGTCATAATGAAATCTACCAATGAACCACAGGCCACCCACCAAATCCCTAAATCAAATATTTACTCAACAACTTGAACCAGCACCCCAACAACGTCTCCAGGCTTTAAGGCACGGACGAGCCCCCAAATTTATGTTACGTCCCTAAAACAGCTCGGAGGATGAGGGGACACAACATAAAATAATTGTTTAATATTCCCAGATTAGTTATCCCTGTTAACGCCACTAAGATGCTGGAGCAACAAGATACGAAGACATAAGGAGGTTTAAGTCCAATACATGAATATATTTATTCATTACAACCACGTGCACAAAGGAGAAAGAAACAAAACGAATACAAATACCGCACCCAGGAGTAGGAATCTGAACGGGCTTAAAACAAAGAAATAATCAAAACAAAACCCACTTTCTAACTACATTCCCATTCCCACTAAAACTACAACATCAAAGAAAGGAAAAAACAACATCGACGGCGGTGCAACACGCCCTCGCTAACCTACTCTACATAAAAACTCAAAACATACAAAAATAGCACCCGCTCCTTACCTGTTGTATTAACAGAGTGCTTCCCTAGGTGTTGCATGAATGGAAGTCACGTGACATGCTTGCTGGATTACTATTCCCTGACCGGTTGTAAAGCAATACAAAAGAAACAAAAAGGAGGAAACATAAAGACTCAAGTTCCCAACGTAATCCAAAAAGAAACGTTAACAAACTATTAACTCAAAACATAAACTTTAGATAACAAAACAAAAAGAAAACAAGACATGTCACCATCACAGCGTGACCCGAAACGAAAACAAACAGTTCCTTCCTTCTCCCCCTCTTCCTGTCCACGTCAGTCTCTTATAGCAATGACGCCCATTCCGATGCGCGTCACAATGATGACGGACAGCCAACAACACCGCCCTGAGAGATGATAGCAGAGAAAGTGAAAGCAAAAACAACAACAAAAGAACAACATATCCTCGGAGCACGTAACACTAGCCATCACAGTAATAGCACAATATTATTCGTCATCTTGCTGCACAGAATCTGTTAATAGTCAATCATGTGTCTAGCGAACTAAAGTTAATCTAAATTAATTACCTGTGTGGTTATTTTACTGGAAATTCTCATTTACACTGTAAATGACACTTAAATATGTATGCTAACTTGCTGTGCAATTAGGATAGATGGATTATTATGAATCTTAATTTTTAATAGGGTACCTTTAATTGCCATGAATGTGCTTTATGTTGCTGTTACCAATGCTGTGTGACTGAATAAGGCCCAAAGAAAGAGGAAGGGAGACATAGACAGCTATTTTGTTAAAAAATCAAAGTAGGATGGAAAGGAAGCAGGAGCAGAGAGTTGAAGCAACTTTACAAAAGACTGAATTCAGCAAAGAGAGGAATGCAGTGGAGGGACAGAAAGAGGATGGGGAGGAGACACTGGAAGGAGAAAGTGACAAGAACAGGAAGAGCAAAGTAGAGAGGCAGAAGTATCATCAGGGATACACCTTTTGCATGTCCAGTAAGACCTCATGGTATGCCCATGTTAACAACAGTGTTGTCATAATTCTTCATTTAGGTTAGATCAGTGAGTAAATTTAAAGAGATACTTCACCTAAACATGAACATTCTGTCATCATTTACTCACTCTGATGTCATTCTAAACCTATATGACCTCTAGCATTACAATTATTGTAAATATTATCTATTCACATAGCATGTGTGATTGGTCATGTGCTCATTGAATAATATTAATTACGTAGTATGAATTACCTTAATTGACTGAGTGATGCAGGTAGTGGTCAGTGAAGTGTCCTCATATAGGCTGTAGTTTGCAGTCCTGTGTTGGTAGTCTATTGACTGAAATGCTGCAGGCAATAGTCACTATCTGGCTGGTATGGGCTGCTTGAAGTCGTCAGTTAACAACACAGACTTTATGCCTTTAAATTAGTGATTGAATGGTGTTTTAAGCTTTCCCATTGATAAATTGAATTTGGCTCAAACAGATTTTACATCTGAAAGCTATAATCCTTCAATGTGTTTTCTTTAAGGCTCAATGAATCGTTTGCTTTAGTATGGATGTAGTATGAGGATCATGCTGTAATATCATGTCATTGCTTTTAGACCAATTCACAAACCAGATATTCTACTTATTGAAAATGTAAATTTTACTATGCATTTAGCACCTTTGAACTGAACTGAGAGCAGTTTACGCTCACTGCCTCAAATTTACCTCTACAGTAGAGTCCCATCAGGAGTCATTCAAGCCATTCAATGTCAATGTTTTTATTATTTTTATTATTATTATTATTATTATTATATGATTTAATTGTATTTATTAATGATTATGTTAATAATTAGAAATAATATTTTTTATTAATTTGAATATGATTTTATATTCTTAAATTTTTTAAAGCAATAAATAAGCCACAACAACACAATTTATTTATTTATTCATACAATGTTCCAAATATATTGAGCCTGGGGTTCAAAATCTAATTTAAACCTGGAAATAAAGGTTTTACGATTTTGAAAATAGAAAAAAATGTTAACGAGTGCATTATTCACTAACAATAAGGTCACTAATTAAATAAGCGCATTCTGATATCATGCAAATATTTACATATTTACAACTTTTTACTCAAACTGTTTTGCTGATAATATCATTTGTAATAACCTTTTTGCATTAAATTAAGATGGTTTTTTTTTTTTTTAAGAGAGTGGTCTTAACCTTTTGGACCCCAATGTAAATATTAATTTTAGCAAAAAATCATACTTTTTGGAGAGGGGAAAAAATCATGTTCAATATATTTTTGTGTTTTTTGGGGGATGAAGTCATATCTCAGATTGGGAATGAAGTGAGCCAGGACTGTCTCCGGATGAAATTTTTTTTGTTTTGCTGGAACTGGTAAATCTCTCAAGGTTGCTAAGACAGTGTATTACAGTTTAATATGTGAATGACTCAATTATTAAAGAAACAACATGTTTTATTTCACCAATGTTCTTCTTTTACCCAACAGGATGATTCCCCCAACGAGTAAGAACTTTCTGGTAAATAATCTGGCTGCCGGGACGCAGTACGACCTCTGCGTGCTGGCTATTTATGATGACGGCATCACCTCCCTGACGGCTACGCGGGTTGTAGGCTGCGTCCAGTTCACCACTGAGTCTGAGTATCTGCGCTGCCACTTCATGCAGTCCCAGTTCTTGGGTGGCACCATGATCATTATCATCGGAGGCATAATCGTGGCCTCTGTCCTGATATTCATCATCATCCTCATGATCCGCTATAAAGTGTGCAACACTGGTACCACTGCCAAAGGTACCTCAGTCATCGACATGCACTCACAAACCAATGGGGCACAGTCACAGGGCTGTACCGTCACACCCTCTGTGTCCAAGCAACATGTTTTGAGCTTAGAAGGAGGCGATGGTTACCAAAAGAGCTCCGCGCCGCCACCTCCTCCTCCCGATTCCCAATCCAACATTTCGGAGACCTCCCTCCCGGACTGCTCCACCACCACTTCCCTGGTAAGCCAGAGCTGGACAACACCCGGCTCTTCAGGGTCACTTAAGCCAAAGCGCAGACCAGCCCCAAAACCCGTTCCCGCGGCCAGCGCTGAGCCCAAGGTGGAGGCGCTACCCAACGCAGAGATGCAAAATACCAACCGTAACAACTCCACCACCCTGCAGCAGCCCCAGATACCCGCCCCAACCCCTACGCCCCCAGCCCGCTTCAAAGACACCCCAATCCTGAGGAGGGCACGTCCCTCTGCGTCCAAGTATAAGACACTGCCTGCTGAAGGAGTGCGGGCTAACCGCAGGTACTCTTTAAATGAGAACCTCTCAAAACACCACTGCTATATTGGCTCGCAGAAGTTTGTGAACACGTTTTGCAAGCGGAGTATTTCCATGAATGGAATGCTAGTTGAAAAGGAAAACTTAGATGAGAAAACCACATTTTCCAGTTCAGAATGGATTCTTGAGAGCACAGTGTGAATGTATGATGGTTGGAGGATGAGTGCCTACATCTCCCACTTTTGTCTACATGCGTTTGTATACTGTATGTGTGTATGTGCACATAGGCAAATGCATTGGCCCCAGAAATTATTTGGATACTTAAAGGGATAGTTCATAAACAAAGGAAAGTGCAATCATTGTTTACTTACTATCATGGCATTCCAAACCTCTAAGACTTCTTTCCTTCAATGAAACCCAATAGGAGATACTCATTCACTTTAATTGTGTGGGAAAGAGCAGTGTTAACATTATTCAAAATATATTTTCTTATGTTTCATGGAAGAAATTAAGCTGTAAGATGTTTGGAACAAGATGAGGGTAAATGACAACATACATTGTTTGGGTGAGCGATCCCTTTAAAACACATTGCATTATATAACAAAGTATCAAACCAAGTGGCGTCTACATTGAAAATATGCTCAACATTTTCTCAGCACTAACTTCACTTTAATCACATTGCAGTTACTTTAAACCAACTGGTCCCAGGGTAACAATTAATGGATGTAGGATCAGTTCCAAGGTCAGATCCCCTCAAGTTCATACAGGTGTCCTAGCAGAGTAACCACAGGTGTAGTGGATCACATTAACTATGGACATGTTCCACTAAGAAGTATACAAATATGTTTGTCTTAATTCTGAACAGCATAGCAATTTAAAATCTTACAAACTTCTTATTGTGAAATCCTTTTCTTTAAAAGTGTGCTTATGCCATCTTTATTTAAGATTAAACTCAAATTTTTTAATCCGGATCAAGTTATACAAAAATATATAAAAAAATGCAATTCAATAACTTGATCGCACATCTACTATGATGAACATGCTTTCAGTTACTGAGTTCAAAGTTTTTTTTTAGGACTTCAGGTCATGTATGTCATGTGGTGTAATTGTCAGACTACAGTAAAAAAAAAAAAAAAAATTAAAGTGTCATTAAAAGCTGAAATTCTTAAAAAAAAAAAAATTAAAAAAATGTGGGCATGAGTAGTGCAGAAACAAATATAAAATTATTATTTCTTAAAAGAAAATTTCGACCAAATAAATTCATTTGGTGTTACAAACCATGGTTGCCTGCAGGATTTCATCTGAAAGTACCAGAGGCTGCCTGATATATCCTTATATCTTGGGTGTTCCAGGGGCATGGTCCCCCGGGAGGGTGTTTTGCAAAAATAACAGCAAAGCATTCAATTCTGGTGACTTGAGAGAAGCATTTTTTGCATTTTCTAGAGTATGAATAGCATTCATGTAACTACTTCAGGACAAACACTTACTAGTACTAAAAAAGCTAAATGCACCACAACGAATAGAGCTGAACACAGGCGTCTGGAGATGTGTTTTTAACAGCTGAAGTTCTTATTAACTCGACACTGCGTCCAAAAATGCAGCACTCCTGTGAGAGATGGTGACAGTGAAACATGACTTCAATCAAGCAAATATATACTTGGAAAGCGATTGAAAAACAGTGTGAACAGTTGCAAAATCAGGTTCGGTTTGAACAGCCAATTGTCCACACGACACAGCACTAGCGGAGGTTTCTCAAAGTTACCTCTCAAAAAGAGAGACTTTTGTTTCAGTTAGTTGTAGGTAAATTTCCACTGTATCCAGCACTGTTTGTTCTGTGTTCGTAAATATCCCGATACTATTTTACTGTGTGAGAAACAGCTCCAAATGATTCAGCGAGAGAGCACTCTGAACTTACTAAATCACAAATCTATTCAGATTTTGTTTTTCAATCCCGTTTACACAATTCACTGAAAAGAACCGACTCAAAAGAATTATTCATGTGAGTAGTGGTAGTGGCATAGTGGGTTAAATCACATAACTGGTAATCAGAAGGTTGCTGGTTCAATCCCCAGAGCCACCACCATTGTGTCCTTGAGCAAGGCACTTAACTCCAGGTTGTTCCGGGGGGATTGTCCCTGTAATAAGTGCACTGTAAGTCGCTTTGGATAAAAGCGTCTGCCAAATGCATAAATGTAAATGTAAATTGGGCATAGCCCAATAGTTCTTTTAAAAAGCCAACAGAAATACGGGACACATTTCATGACTGATTAAATATTCTGAGAGTAAATGTTTCTCAGGTCTGTCGGAGCGATCATGGTATGCACAGTGCATATGGTCGTACAGGCGCCACTGTTACCAACATAGGTTGTCATTTTGTTGTCAAGGTTACAAAAATGTAACCCATATGTAAAAATAAAAAAAGGTCTTTCATGACTAAGTAGATTTTGAAAAGATTTCTCATATGTTTCAACGTGGACAACTTATAATAAGGGTCACGGTTGTTTGATATTCTGTTATCCAATGCATGACATCCATATATTTTTATGTGGCTTAAGTAATACTTTTTGGGGCCTCTGTAAGTCTGTGTATGTGTGTCTGCATGTGTGAGATCGTATGATGACGTTTTGCACCTTTTCTTTTGTTTCCATCCAAAAATCTTATTTTCTACTGTCATTTTTATTTATGTTTTCTGGAAAAATACATGGATAATGCGGATGCTTACCTTGAGGGAGTTCACTCCTAGGTCTCCCTTCTCTAAAAATGGTAACTGCTCCAAGCGATCTCCACCACCAACACCAACACCACCACACAAACCATCCAGGAGACAGACCTTCACATCCACATTCACTACACTCTCTGAGCAGCATGGTAAGCGTAGAGCATTGGTGCCTTCCTTTGTCTTCTTGCCAGGAGCTTCTACAGGATACAAGGAAACATGAGAGATTTCACAAAAAAAGCCTTTATATTCAAGGAAATGACATTTTCTGCATAGTACAGAAAAAAAACCCTCTAAAAACAAGTATATAAAGACTTGATACTGGGACCTGTTATTAAATTGATATTTTTTAAAATGGAAGCTTTTTCTTTTAAGTGACTGATTGATTTTGCCTTTGTTTTAAGGCACAAAAGATACATGTACAGAAAGACAACATCTGCTGTGTTCTTATGTTGTGTAAAATAAAAAGACATTTAAAACAGAAACTTTCATTTGTGTCAATATGAAAACTAAACACATTTTCATAAAAGTGAAGGTGATCTTATGAAATATTTGTAAACTTGCAAAACTTAATCTGTGTAATCAATGCTGTTTGGTAACAATGTTATAGGAATTACATTTTACATGACATGTCTATATATTACAGTTCAGCACTATATTTATCATTATCAACTATAATGGTAATATACCACCTAAACAACTACATAAATCTGCATTGTACTTTACAATGTACTGATAACCACTATAATACTTTGTGCATACCTGTCAACATTTGGGAGACCTCTGAGGGGGTGCTGGATGGCAGAGGCAGGCTAAATACATTTACATTTATGCTTTTGGCAGATGCTTTTATCCAAAGTGACTTACAGTGCACTTATTACAGGGACAATCCCCCCCGGAGCAAACTGGATTTAAGTGCCTTGCTCAAGGACACAATGGTGGTGGCAGTGGGGATCGAACCAGCAACCTTCTGATTAACAGTTATGTGCCTTAGCCCACTACACCACCACCACTCCATACATACAATGCATACAAATTGTGCCGTTGTGATATAATGTGCTAAGTAGTGTCATTTTTCCCACCTTGTCCGATATTAAAATCAGTGCGACACACTTTGCAAAAGGTGCAGGCATTGTCGATATGGCTTCGAGATATGAAATTCAATTCTTTCGTCCAGCTGTTGTTAAATTTGCATGTATATTTAGATTTTTTCACCGGAGCACCACCTGAGTCTTCTCCTTCCATCATGGCTGGACTGGGAAGAGAAATTGGCCCGGATTTTACATAGCAACTGGCCCAAACGTTGAGCGGGGTGGGTGGGGGGGCTTTGTCCGTTTTGCATAACACGCCGGCTCGTTTCAGCTTATCGTGGCCCATTCGACTCGCTCGGTTCTCCCGATGGCCAGTCCGCCCCTGATCGGCCCCAAAGTGCATCGGTCCATGGGGAAAATGCCTTTGGATAAAAGTGTCTGCCAAATGCATGAATGTAAATAATTTTGTTAACATTAACTAAACAATCAAATTAAATATTACATAAAAAATAAATATGCAAAACTAAAACAAAAACAAAAAAACATTAACATATTTTAATATTTATATAAATACAATTTATAAATAAATATAATTATAATTCGATCACTCAGAGACTACTGGGAACATCTTTTATATATTTTTACTGTAAAAAAACAAACACATTTTAGGTAAGAAAATCAGGGAAATTAGGTAAATTACTTTTTACAAAAATAAAACATACAATTTTACAGTATTTTACAGTCTTTCACCAAATATGTTAAGGTAGCTCAGTTAATAAATAGGATTGCACTGTAGTGTTTTAACATTCTTTTTCAGTTTTAATTAGTAACATTATGTAGAGTGCAGTGTTTCACCCAGAATAATGTTGTGTTGTGCTCAGTCCAGTTATCCTCCCTGTGTGAGCTCAGATCCAGCTTAAGGATAATGTGAGGAAATAATCACCTCGGTAATAGAACCTAATTCTCTATGGTTCATGAAAGCATCCGCATTGTAAGCTGATTAAAATGACAATGCATCACACGATGGGCACACTTGCTTTTACGACGTGTTAGGACCATTGCAAAGAGTTTTTGTTTTAGGGAAGGTGCTGCAGAGATTAAGTACTACTCTTTTCATGCAGTGTTGGGTAAGGTACTCAAAAAAAGTCACAAAAAAATTCTAATTACTTTAATCAAACTGCAATCAGATTACTTTACTGATTTCTTCAACAAATGTAATCACATTACTAATACATTTTACAGTATATTTATTAAACACTTCACAGAAAAGTGTGTCACGGTCTAGTTTTTTGTCTGACAGGATCGTGGCATTATTGTCCCATGTCTGTCTTGTGTTTCGTTGCCTGCATTTGTGTGAGCGCTCGGTTTTGGTTGTATTCCCTCTCCTCGGTCTGTCTTGTTTCATGTCGGGAGCACGGTGTCTGGATCCTGACTTCATGTCTGGTTCGGTTTCGGTCTGTGTCGGGATCCGGACACTTGTGCTCCATGTCTGTCTATTATTGACGTTGGTGCATCACGCTTATGTCAGCATGCACTCGCGTCAATTGTTTGTCTGTCTCTCGTGAACACAGGTGCTTGTGGCATTACGGATCTCAAGCTGTCTTCATGTCGTGCTGAGTTTCGATCACTTCGGTCTAAGGTGCTCGGTGTGTGAGTGGCCGAACTCTCACACAGGTGTCCTGTCTTGTTTTTGTCACCTGTTGTGTGTGATATACACTCAGGTTTCGTTTAGTAAGAGAATGCGTGGCATCGCTTTGTTTGGCATTGCTACGTATTCTCTCATTTTGTTGGCATGGACATATATTGTCTCATTGTCTTGGCGATGTACGCTCATGCCATTCGGGTATTTTGGTGTCTTGTGAGAGCACGTGGTGTTGTTTTGTTTCTGTAATGCCACGTGTCTCTCTGTCTTGCGTCATACCCTGCCTCCTTGTTTGCCCATTATTAGTTTATTAGTCACACCTGCCCTGTCTTGTTAACCTGTTAATTTCTCTCCATATTTTAGTCTCCTCATGTTTGCTGTCCAGTGCCAGTTCATCTTATTTCCAGTGTGTTTGTTGCTCTCATGTCAGTACTGTCAGTCGGTCTGTTTCCTCTTACCCTGGTCCCTGTAGCCCAATTCAGTCGGTCCTGTTCCTTGTTTCCCCTGCCTGGATTATTTACTTTGTGTTCTTCTCCTTCGGGGGAGATTTTCTTAGTTTTTTCCCCCTTGTAGGAGTTTTAGTTTGTTTTTGCACCTTTTGTTGTATTTAATAAATCCCTGTTTTTGAACTCTATGATTGGGTCCTGTCTCTCTGCATTCTGTGACAAAGTATTTGTTTTTTCTGATTAATGAATTAAACATGTCTACATTTCCTCCTTGTCACTCACAAGTCATACATTCAGTGCGACACGTTTCTCCCATACAATGACTTATTAGGGGGCTTGATCCCCGAATGATTGTGGTCTTGCCCCAAATGTTTTCTGCTTGGAACTGCTGTGCATTGAACATGCGCTACACAGAGGCCTTTCAATGCTGCGCACCGTATTCGTGTCAACAACTCCATCTCCCGCTTAAAGCGCTCCTCCCACCAACATGGAAAGGGAAAAATGGGGTGGCGAACGCCTCAAGCCAGACTCAATAGGAGTTGTGGGCCCCTGGGCTTCATCCCATGTAAGCCTGTGCATTAATGCACCCCTGCTAACAGTAACTGTGGTATTTTTATATAAAATGTATAAATGTGTTCTATTAGGAGGAAATTTATTAGCCTGAAATTGTATTACAAATGGGGCAGTTGTAGTTAATGTTTTTTTAAATGTGCTCAGGCTACTATTTCTTCATAACAAATACTATAATTATATTTTTTTAACCACATTAATGAGAAGACATCCATGGTCTTACCTGTGCTTATATGACACTGCACTGTAAATATAAAGGCATGTACATAACAGATTTCAAAGTCTGGACCTCCAAGACTCATGGAAAATTATGGACAAAGTTTTCATCCTGTATAATATATGTTCTGTTTGAATGATGTTTCATTAAAAATAAATAAGTAAATAAATAAATATATTTAAATCAATAAGAGCATGAGGAAAGGAAAACAATACCTATTGGAAATGAAGTAGAAAACTATGTTTTTCACTAGCACAGTCCAAATTCAAAAAAGTGGTCTACTCATGTATACTCAGTTTTTTTCAAAGGGTTTCAGATGCTTAGACGATGTAAAAATCACATGAGTACTGAGATACTTCATATACCTCTCATTTAAATACTATGGAATATAATGTGTATTAAAATACCATAATATTACTCTCATTTTAACATGGAACGGTTACAGCTGGCTACTTTTTTGAAGGTCACCTTGAGAAAATTCGACAACATCATGTAAGTCTAAAGATGCTTTGAAAATGTGAAAATGCTGCTGCAAAAGTCACCAGAATCGTATTGTAAAAAATTAAATAAATCAAAGGGGAGCATGCCACCAAACCCCCTACATAATAAATTTGTGACTTAATAGGTGAAAGAAGAAAGGAAATAAAAACACCTCTTGAATGTGGAAAACAAAATGTAAGCATGTTCATATTATTTATATTTATCATTAATTTTGAACATCTTTGTACATGTTTTGGTTTGCATGTTTATTTCTTATACATGAATGTCTTATATTTTAGGTAAAACATCTTATAACGTGTAGTTTTAGTGTTTTCAATTTAGCAAAGGGTGAATATAATTTACAAATCACTCTTTTTTTATTAGCATTTTACATACTCTCCCAACTCTTTTGGAATTGGGTTTGTACTTAAAATTATTGCAAGATAAAAACAGACCTTATCACAAGAGGTTATAAATGAATCAGTCTGTGCTTACCGAAATGCAAAACACTGCCCCCAACGGCAAAGCAGTAAGTGCTGTTGGGTGTATGGGCACGTGTGAGCTCCATTTTCTGGGTGAAATGTCTGTGGAGGGCATGTCAGTGAGTCAGCATAATGTGGCCTATCCTAGGGTACTGGAACTCTTGGAAACAATATGCCAACTTCCTAGGTGATCTTGCAGTTTACACAAGGTTGTGTGATTTAGAGAGTAGGAGAAGCTAACTTCAAACAGTTTGATATCTTTAATGTCCTTGCTGTGCACCCTTTAAGCCGTGGACTCTTAATGGTAAGTAGCTTTAAAGATCTCTTTCGACCACATATGGTTTTCGTTTGAACCTTTAGGTGCGGCGGTGATGTTCAGCTGTAAACTCTGCTTGAGGCATTCTCCACAGTTGGCGCCAAATCTGCAGATGCCGTTCAAGTTTATTACGTGTGATTTGATTTGATGACAGTCGAGACTCACCCTAGCCAATTACGTTGATAGTTACAAATAAAGTTAGTACAGGGAAGTAGTGAACACAGATGGTGGGAAAATAGTGCAGTAAAAGTACAGTTACAGCACAGTAAAAGTAAAATTATAAAAATGTTAAACTACTTAAAAAAGTACAATTCTTGGGGAAAAGTAGTTGATTACATTAACATGAGTATTTGTAATTCGTTACTTTACACCCCTGCTCTTCAGCTTGATTGTCTCATACGGAGTCAGGATGCCCATTGCCATTAAGATTTAGCTGAGTTTAAGGACATTTTAACAACCCTCACTCCCCTTTTTCACTTAATATTAGTGCAGAGCGTTCTTTAGTCAGCAAGTGTCAGCTCATTAGGAAGAAGAGTGAGGGTGAACACACAGAGAATTGCAACCAGTCTTTAGGGAACAATTGCATGTTCTTCTGTGGTATAGAAAGGAAAAAGTTAGCCTCAGAAACAATTCAATCTTTGGAGGTAAAAATCTAATCAAATAAAAGATGCATTGAAAGTGAATGGTCACCAAGGCTAACTTTGACGTCAGACTAAAATGCATTTTTGTACAGCTTTAAAAGCAAACACATGTAAGCCTTTCATATTCACATATCCTCCCTGTGTCAACTGAACAAAAAGCTTTCTGGTTAGCATTTTGGTTAAATCAGTGGCTGTAGCTTGGAGATTCTGTCAAGGTTTGTGTCAGAGGCATTTTATACAGCGTCTTTGAAATGAGCCAACCTTGATTGAAATGCTGGCTCTCAGCAATTCATTTGATCATATCTACACCAACAAACAATACTCTATACAATCTAGTGGAGAGGGGACATTTTCACTCAAGCATTTACTCCAACCTACAAATGACTTTCTTGGATATCTGACTCCACATATTAAGATGGGGTGCAAAAAAATACATGTGTGAGCTTTAAAAGGATGCAATGGAATAATTTTGTACATGTTCAAAACAACACGGTATTACCATGGTATCGTGTCCAAAAAACAAAAAAAAAGAGAATAGATACAAATAAATAAAAGATACCACAATTTGGTACTATAGTTTTTCCTGTTCCATCAAGAATTTAGCACCCTGTTATGTAAACAGCAATGGAGGAGAAACAGAGATTTGACTTCTGACAAATGTGCGAGTTAGATTTAAATCTGGTATTGCTTGACAGAGGATGAACTCTGGTTACCATCTGGATTCTCTGCCCTTGCTGAAGAGAAATGTGCAATATGCAACATGTGCCTGCGAGCTTAAAAAGCACATGCATATTATTTCAATCTCTGCTTTGTATAACTGTAAACAGGCATAATGAATGGTCCATGCACACATTTATAAGGGTATTGTGAGCTACATTTTAAAAACTGTTTGCCTTTCAGCACCTGTGACACTTCAGCTCTGAGGTTAAAGCAACACAGAATGATTATAGAATGAGCTCTCTGGCACTGTTATTAACATCAACGTGACAAATCCACATCACTGCAGGAGTTACAGCTTAACATTCTTCTTAATATGCCTAAATATTTTGAAAAAAATTACTTTACAGTAATAATAACCATTGAGCAACATGCAGTAAAGCATTTTGGAGTAAAAAAAGCAGAAGAATAATGACTAATCTAAATCTAACATCTAGATGCGTTATATTAATATATATTTGGAAGTGAAAACATGCTTAATCGTTATAGAATCATAAAAAAAACAACAACATAAAATTACAAATTATAATGTCCAAATTAGGCTTTATTTTCTTATATATATATATATATATATATATATATATATATATATATCATATATAATAATAAAAAGCATTATTTAAAACAATTACTTGATTACACCACTACTATGGTGAATGTGTTTTCTAGTTCTGAGTTCATTGTCATTTTGATATTTTTCTCTGGGGCGTAAAATCCAAAATGTTTAAATTACATAAACAGAGACAGTAAATAAATAAATAAATACAAATAAAATATTTTATATAAAATCTAAAGTTCTTGAAATTTGGAATAACCATTTGTTAATATGTCTTTGAAAAATAAATAAATAAATAAAACAAATTTTATTTTCAAATATCATTAATATTTGAAAATCGGTTGGACGCCATTCTAAAGTCAGATAGTTAACCAACATGAGGTTACCATTCTGTTGTCATGTAGAAGAACATCAAATAATTTCTAGATTCTATTTAGTTAGTTTCTATTTTAGTTTTAGTATTTTATGGCTTTCAAAGCTAAAGTGTTTGCGAATATTATTTAAATAGTTTTAACATTCAATTTCTCAGAGCAGTCTTGTGTTACTGCATTTTAGTAACATTTTCACGTTTAATGAAGATAGATTGTAAAGTTTATTTATTTATTTATTATTTAAATTATATTCTGTGTAATTGAAATGTAAACTCATTTAAGGTCAGTTTTGCAGTCATACAAATGTATTTTAGTTTAGTTTGTCTTTTTTTTCTTCTTTCAAATGACAAATTAATTTCAGTTAGGAAACTCTGTGGCGTGGGCCGATAGGTCACCCCGGCACACCTTGCTACGTTAACCAATCATAACTCCTTTTATCCTCATCAAATTATATATAACCCGCCTACACATGGTAATGGCACGGCTGCAGCAGCATGGTAACACGCAACATTTCTCAAGCCTCCTACAGTCATCATATTCGCTATTTTAAGAAAGTGCCCTTATAAAGGGAGCCTACTAATCAGCTAATGCAGCAGTCTATCAGCTATGGGCACTAGGCTGGATAAGAGATAAAGATCTTTCTTCGGATATGTTGTCAAAGAGTATATAAAAGATCTCAATCGAAGAGTATATAAAAGATCTCCTTCATCACCTGCAGCAGCATACCACCATCCTTTGTAGGAGATGTTAGCAGATAACAAGAGGCGACTCTCTGCCAGTTCTGTCCTGGTCTCCTGATCCTCCACCATTTCCCTTCCTGGAGCCACCTCCCAGGCCGCCGGATCCCGCTCCCTTCCTGGAGCCGCCTCCCAAACCACCAGACACCATTCCCTTGCTGGAGCTGCCTCTGAAACAGCCAGAACCCCACTCCCTTCCTGGGATCACTTCCCTGGCCACTGACTCTACTGACCGTCCACCTGATCTGCCCTGGTCTACTTGGTCTCCTGGTTCAAGTTGGATTTCAGACTCAGACAGGAGTTGCTCCTTAAAGGGAGGGCTTTGTTACACTTGGGAAATTTGCACTAGCGGCCACTTTAGGTCGCTAGGTGTATTTAAGACTTTTTATTTTTAGTTCTGTGCTTTCCTTGTCTAGTCTTGTGATATCTTCTTTCCCTCATGTTCACGTGTCTTGCTCTCATTGGTTTATTGTCTTAACTTGTTATCAGTTCTGTTTTGTTATTGGTTCCTCTTTAGTAGTCTGGTTATCTTTTTATTAGTTATAAGTCTAGTCATTGGTTGTTTTTATCATGCGTTCCCTTAAGCCAGCATGTTTGCTATAGTCCTTGTTGAGCATTGTTGTGACTCTGCTTCCATGTCCAGTCTATTCATTCCACGTCAGCTACTTTGTCCCTGTCTGTTCTTGTCTTCAGCCTGCCAGTATGTTATATCATCTACTCGGCCTGCTGAGTTTGTGCTGTTAAGGTGCCGCAACTGCAGTGTCTTTAAGCCGAGCATCTAAAACTCTTACAGCACTGAAAGCAGCGCAAATGTGTTGTCTAGGTCCCGCAACTGTAGCATCTACAAAACAATTTAATAAAAAATCTTCACTTATTTACATCTGCTGTACTTTAATAAGGATCACCCATTGCCTAACCCAAACTAACACATTTCTGCCCGCTCTCCACATGTCTCCAGGCCTGAAACCAGAACTCTGCCTACTTTTATTACACTTTCTTCCTAACGGTCGACAAATAACCTATTACGAGTCATGGTTAGCTTGCCCAAGATTGATGCAAATATTTCAACTCAAGGGTCTAACTTGGCTCAAGCCAAGCGGGGAAAAACAGCGCAAATGTGCTGTCCAGGAGCTGCAACTGCAGCATCTACAGGTCGACAATGCAACAGTGCAAATGTGCTGTCAAAAACAAAACCTAATAACTAGATAAACAGGACAAACCCCATTGGGAACACAATTTTTAACAAATGCTAAGGATACACTGCTAGTTACACATGAATTAAATCCACCTCACTGCAGCCCAGATCTGCTCTTTGGGGGGAGGGATCACATTATTTCTTTATTTTCTTTCAACATGGATTGGGGGATTTTATGTTTGTTCAGTAGAAGCAGCACGCTTCTCTGTCAGCAGCAGCAGCACAAGGGTTCTGTGCAACAACAGCAGCATATTTACTCATGTCAAGTAGCAGCAGCAGCAGCTGCATGCGTAGAGCAGATCTTGTCCGCCCCATACCACGTCATAAATATATCAAATAAAAAATATATGTAATACTACTCTGAGAGTTGTCCTAACTGAATCATGTTAGTTTTTTCATTTAGTTAAGGTTAAGGATGACACTAATTTGTAAAATCTTCTTTACCTAACTTATTTTGAAATTAATGAAGCTGTGTACACATCATTTTATTATACTTTTTAAACAGTTTTATAAAATATAAATCATTTTCATCACCCTGGACAACCTTATTTGTCAATAACGTATAAGCATATGGTCCATCCTGGTGGAGATCAACTTTTTTCCCACATTAATTATATTTTCAAAAACCTTAAATTGAACTGTACAAATTAACATGCAAATTAGATATTAATTTAGGAAATTATGCTGAATAAATTCATTTCTAAACAGATTGAAGGTATGCATAATGAGAGCGAATAGGATTTCTATTTGATTTAACTGAATGTATCGCTAACTTAACCAAATGATCCAGCAGTTAAAGAGGCCCGGGTGATTACATATACCTGGCATTTTTTCACTTATACATTAGTATTGGGAACATACAGGCTGCAGGCTTTGAGTAAAATTGTTCAAAGTATATTCAATCAAATTTAGGGATGCCCCCGCTGACAGAATGTGGAAGTGACTGTGCAGAGAATCTACTGCTCTGTGGTAAGCTCCCAACTGATGCTGCATTTTAAGGTATGATGCGTATTTTCCAGGAAGAAGCCACTCTTATGCGGTTCCATGGCATTTGGAAATAAAGCAGCTTCTTTGCTGTTTACTGCCTACATCAACCGCTAACAGACCCAGTGTGTTGGAATCAATAGTCACACACATTAATTTCAATTATAAATGCAAAAAACAAATAAATATATTCACCAAGGACAATGTTTTCTTTTATTCTTCTTTATACATCTATCATTCAATTAGTGTTAGCTGAAATCCTGAGGCTGCAATTTGATGATTTTCCCCAATGTATTGGCTGAGAGGTATAAAAGGCCCCTCTTGCAAGCTTCAGGAAAGTAGTTTTTGTCTATACCTGGTGTGTCATGACCAAGAGACTGAGAATGGATACATGTAGACGGTCTGATTCCTCTCCATTAGCATTGATTTGCACTTTAAGTAGAGTTTAATTTAACTACATTCTTCTCCAGCACAGTCCCTGACTGTTGCGTTGAAGGAATGGGTGATGCAAACATCAAAGCCATGTGAGCTCAGTGCTTCAAAGAGGACTTCAGCTTGAACACAAAGACTCAGCATTAAGTCTGTGAAACATCTAAGGTGTTGCGTTGTCAGTCCTTCGACACAGAAATGCAGCCACGACGTTCAAAAAGTAGTTGAATTGTCAAATTCAACTACTAATTTGTAAAATACTAACTAGTCTGTTCTCAATTCTTTTTAGGGCAATATGAAATCAAAATTGAGCCTATTTATTCTCTAAATAAACCTTCCTGCTCTTGTTAGGCACACTATCAATGCATGCTATTCTAAAGTATAAAGGGGAAAAGTATTTTTGTCCATGTAATCTTTTATAATAACTTACTCTAAAACGACTTTCTTTAAAATACCAAGTATTAGTTGAATTTGTCATTATGTAAACTAAAGGCTCTTGGCTGTTTAACCAAATAAAGGGGGATTAGCCCTTCTACAGTAAAGTATATGTCCTACCCAAATGTCCTGTTTCAATAGGAAATGTGTCCACAGAGTAAAGAAAGCTCATCCATGGGGTCTAAAAACATACTATTATCCAGTATTTTATACTTTAAATTGATCTCTTTCCAAACTTTGTGCCCATGATAATATCTGCAGAATACTGTATCTGGGTTGCACACTTTTTCTTAGAAACGTAAGAGAAGGTAAATAGTACTGCATCATTTTCAAAGTTCCTTGACTGTTTATTATTTTCTTAATACTGAAGGTTGACTTTGATAAATGAGAACAATAATATTGATCCCCGTAGTTTATTCAGTGCTGTTATTGTGTTTTTTGATTAGTGAGATGAGTTTTATTGAAGTGGACAGAGTTGAGGCCTCTCGCTTGAAGAGCTCTGAGTCGTAGATTCCTGTTCCAAATTGCCTTGAGATAGCAAGCGGCATCACAAAATCCTGCACGTGACAATATTACATGTGCATCATAACAATAAGAGTGTGCCACTGCCCTTAATTAACATTGCACCAGCACGTCTTATGGAGAGGAAGCGTTTCAGTGCATCTAGATTACTGTCTTGATTGACATCGTTAATAATCCTGACATAAACCTGATGCCCAGTGATTGGCATAAACACTAGGGTGCAAAGAATGTGTCTGCTCGACACAAATAGAACTCAGGCAATGAAGGCCGTAAACTGTTGTTTGCACATTTGGTCATTCCAGCAATCAATTTTTTTGCCATTCTACAAAATTACAGTAGCAGTAGGTTAGCATAAAGAATTACATAAGGGTGAGCTATCTATTTTTGCGAACATTATGCTCTCTAAGAAATGTAAGATTAATGTTTGATAATTTGCCATTGGCTTACATTGATAGAATAGTCAGCATTCAAATTTGAATAACAGGAAAGAATTTATGGTAATATATTTGTGTTATTCACAGACTACACCATAAAATGGCAAGAATAATAGGAGTAGTATGGTAGTATGCTGTGTTACAAATGCTAAGTGTACAGTCGACTGAAAACAAAATCTGACATGAACCAAACATTCTTGTCATTTTGATATTACTAATATTATGAGATTTTGAATTGTAAAAAGCATTTTTGTAGAACACCCATAATAATAAGTAACTCTGACAAGATGTGAATGCAGCATTAATATATGGAGATTCAAAGCTAACCTAAAACTTAAACACTATTCTTCACAGCCATGCATGCACTGCAGTTTTATTTAAAGGAATAGGTTATTATATGTAGTATGAGTGCACAGTATAAACAGATAAGCAGTATAAGCTAGACATACATACAGTAGGTCACAATTTTGTTTGTTGATTTAAAAGTAGTTGAGAATTGTTCACCCAATCTGAGAGGCTGTATTGACGAGAAAGCCTAGGACTGCTGTAGAAATGTAACGAACCCCGCTCCTCTAGTTCGCTCCGCTTCCTCGAGCTCACACGCTCGCTCCCAATCACCCCCCTCTGGCTCTCAAGCTCACTCCCAATCACCAGAGTATTAGTTTCACCCGCACTCGTCCCAATCACTCGATTAGTAGTTTCACCTGCACTGTTCGTTTTCCCCTATTTATACGCTGCCCTTTCGTCTCACTCGTGTTGGTTATTGTTTAGTTTACCCCTTCGCTTTGCCAGCTCTAGTGATCCCCTAGCTCCCCTGTCTATTCAACTCGATTGTCTTACTTGTTATACTGATTCTGATTTCCCCAGCTTCGACCTTACGCTTTCCTCGACCACTCTTTTGTAGATTTGCACCGTTGCCATATCCTGATTCCCCGGCTTCGACCTTACGCTCCCCTCGACCACTCTCTTCTGGATTTGCCCTATTTGTACTTTTGCTTTGCCTGCAATAAACGCAGTTTGACTATACATTGTGACTGTCTCTTCTTGTGCGGGTTACAGAATAACCAACCTTACAGAAGACAGTCACAATGGAATCCATTGAGGATCTCCGCAGCTCGCTAGAACGGATTTGCACAGCGCTTTCTGCCCAAGGATCTACGGTTGGGAAACACGACCAAGCGCTCACGGCCCAGGGACAGCAAATACAGGAAATACTGCATACGGTACGTACCATTTCCGATCAGTTTCAACCTGTTCCACCTGTGTCTGTCCCTGTACCCGTTGATGTTCCCACCGCATTTCCCAGCGCCGCGAGCTTTCAACCCCCCTGAGCGGTTTGACAGTTCGTCGGAAGCTTGTCAGGGTTTTTTAATGCAATGTACTGTTTATATGACGTATCACCCCCTCTTAAGCACTGACAGTGAGAGAATACATTTTTTAATCTCACTGCTCTCGGGGAAGGCACGGCAATGGGCCACTGCATTGTGGACTGCCGAGAGCCCCCTTTTGACGTCATATGATCAGTTTTGTCACCAGATTGCCATGGTTTTTAATCACCCGGCAGCTGGTAGGGATGTAGGCAGCCGCCTCGTGTTTTTGAAACAGGTGACACGCACAACCGCTGCCTACGCACTTGATTTCCGCACCCTTGCAGCGGGTAGCGGGTGGAGCGACCCCGCTTTGTTAACTGTATACCGCCTGGGTTTGAATGACCAGCTCCAAATGGAATTGGCATGTCGAGGAGAATCACTGTCGCTGGAGAACTATATTCAGCTCTCCATCACAGTGGATAACCTGCTTCACGACCGTGCTTGTTGGAGCCCCTCTGTCGTCCAAGAGCCTGCTACGGGTCTCCACTTGCCTAAACTCGTTTCTCCCGAGTGCTCTTCCAAATCCGAACCTATGCAACTTGGTCGCGCCCACATAACTCAAGGGGGGCGAACTAGGCGATTGACACAGAACCTCTGCCTATACTGTGGCACCCCGGGCCACCGGATTACCTCATGCCCGGCCGGTCCCCAGCGTTCCCGCTCCAAAAGCCAGGTGAGAACGTCAGTCATTCTCAACATTACCCAGAAACAAGTCTGCCTCCCAGTAATGTTGAGTTTTAACAAGGTCTCCTTTTCTACCCCAGCCCTAGTTGATTCCGGGCAGCGGGGAATTTTTTAGAGCGATGGCTTGGTCCAAAAACTGTCCATCCCACTCAGTCCGGTCGTGCCACCTCTCAGGGTTAATTCTCTAGATGGGGCACCCCTCGGATCGGGTCTCATTTCCTTTCGGACCGTGCCATTGTCCCTCCAAGTGGGTTTGTTTCACACTGAGCTCATCCAGTTTTTTATTGTGAAATCACCTAGAGACCCTGTGGTTTTGGGCCACCCCTGGTTGGCGCTTCATGACCCCCACATTTCCTGGTGCACGGGGGAGCTGTTGCGCTGGACCGACCACTGTTTGTCACATTGTATTTCCCTTCTGGTGTTCTCCACCTCCGTAGAGAGCCCCGAAGTGAAGTCTCCTGTCTCCATCCCTCCTGAGTACTCCTCCTACACAGATGTGTTCGAGAAGACCCAGGTTAGTCTCCCCCCACATCGTAGTGTGGACTGTGCCATCGATCTCCTTCCGGGGTCCCCACTCCCTAAGAGCCGAGTGTACCCCTTAACGCTACCCGAAACCAAAGCCATGGAGGACTACATCGACGAGGCGCTCAGTCTAGGCATCATTCCGGCGTCCGGCTTCTTTTTCGTGGGCAAGAAGGATGGCGGGCTTTGCCCCTGCATCGATTACCGGGCCCTAAATAAGGCTATGGTGAAGTTCGCCTACCCCCTGCCTCTCATCCAACCGTCCCTCGAGCAGGTCAGTAAGGCTAAGATCTTTACTAAGCTCGACCTCAGGAGCGCGTACAACCTTGTACGCATCCGCAAGGGAGACGAGTGGAAGACTGCGTTCATCACCACCAGGGGGCACTACGAGTACTTGGTGATGCAATACGGCCTCGCCAACTCCCCCTCGGTGTTCCAGTCATTCATGAACGACGTCTTCCGGGACATGCTAGACCTCTTCCTCGTCGTCTACGTAGACAACCTTTTAATTTACTCCACCACACTCTCTGAACACACCGTTCACGTCTCGAAGGTATTACAGAGACTGCGAGAACACGACATGTTCGTGAAGGCAGAGAAGTGTGCCTTTCACCGCCCCTCCGTCTCCTTCTTGGGCTACGTCCTGTCTGTGGGAACTATGGAGATGGAGACCGACAAGTTTGCCGCAGTCCTATCTCGGCCCGAGCCTTGTACGCTCAAGGAGCTCCAACGGTTCCTGGGTTTCGGCAACTATTACCAGCGTTTTATCAGAGACTTTGGCAAGATCGCCGCACCTCTCACGTCTCTTACACGAGGCAACCCGAAGTTCCTCACCTGGAACGCACCCGCCCAGCAGGCCTTCCAGGCCCTAAAGGAGGCCTTCACGACCTCCCCAGTTCTTCAGCAACCCGATTCCACTCTCCCGTTCGTGGTAGAGGTGGATGCCTCAGAGGTAGGGGTGGGAGCTGTACTCTCCCAACCACACGGGACTCCCGCTAAGCTGTACCCTTGTGCGTTCTACTCCCATTAGCTGTCCTCTCCGAACAGAACTACGATGTCGGGAATAGAGAGCTGCTGGCCATCAAGCTAGCCCTGGAGGAATGGCGCCATTGGCTGGAGGGCTCTAGGTTCCCTTTTGTCATTTTCACCGACCATAAGAACCTAGAGTACCTTCGCTCAGCCAAGAGGTTGAACCCTCGACAGGCCAGGTGGGCGATGTTCTTCACCCGGTTTAACTTTTCGGTTACTTTTCGTCCGGGCTCCCAGAACATCAAGGCTGATGCACTCTCTCGTCTCTTCAACCATGGCTCGGAACCCCCAAGGTCGGAGACAATTCTCCCCACGTCGTGCGTCGTCGCACCCGTTCGGTGGGAACTGACAGAGGCCATCCTGCAGGCTCAAGGCGACGAGCACGCGCCTCCTCAAACCCCCCCAACAAGATGTATGTACCCACCACTATTCGCCCTCAGCTTATGCAGTGGGTTCATACTTCCCTTTGTTCTGGCCACCCGGGGATTACCCGTTCTACCGAGCTACTCGCTAGGAGATTTTGGTGGCCCTCACTCAAGGACGACGTCCACGACTATGTCCTCTCGTGTCCAGTCTGTGCCCAGTCCAAAACACCTCGTCACCTCCCTGCAGGACTCCTCCAGCCGTTGCCTGTGCCTGACCGCCCGTGGTCCCACATTGCCATGGACTTTATTACCGACTTGCCCCCCCTCCGACAGCCGGACCGAGATCCTGGTTGTCATAGACCGCTTCTCTAAGATGTGCTGCCTAATTCCCCTACCCGGGTTACCTAATGCGACACAACTGGCCGACCACATGATTACCCACATCTTCTGAAACTTCGGTACTCCCGAGGAGATCACCTCATATCGGGGTACCCAGTTCACGTCTCGCTTCTGGCGGGCCTTCAGTGACAGACTGGGTATCCAACTCAACTTCTTCTCGGGATACCACCCCCAGACCAATGGCCAGACCGAGCGTCTCAACCAGGAGATCTCAGCATCTCAGGCAGGTACCTGAGAGCCTACTGCGCCCAGAACCAAGGCAGCTGGCACACCTACCTCCCCTGGGCCGAATACGCCCAGAACAGCCTGGTCAGCTCCTCAACTCGTCTTACCCCTTTCCAGTGTGTCCTGGGCTACCAACCACCCCTTTTCCCATGGGAAGCTGATCCCAGCGACGTTCCGGCGGTGGATGCCTGGGCCCAGAGGTGTGCCCAGGTCTGGAGAGCCACCCAGGACCGGATACAACGCTCCACCCAGGCCCAGAAGTCTAAGGCAGATCGCCGACGCCGTCCTGCCCCCCTGTTCCATCCGGGCCAAAGGGTTTGCTCTCGACCCGAGACATCCGCCTCCATCTCCCGTCGAAGAAACTCAGCCCTAAGTATGTCGGCCCTTTTAAAATAATAAAAAGAATAAACCCTGTCACTTACAAATTACTTTTGCCACCCCGCTACAAAATTTGTCCTGTGTTTCATGTTTCCCTTTTAAAGCCGGTGCACTATAGTCCCATGTTTCCGCCCATGGCAGCCCAGACACCCCCTCCACCACTCAATGTCGGAGGTAAACCCGCCTATACGGTCCGGGCCCTGCAGGACTCCTGACGTCAGGGCTCTCACGCTCGCTCCCAATCACCAGAGTATTAGTTTCACCCGCACTCGTCCCAATCACTCGATTATTAGTTTCACCTGCACTGTTCGTTTTCCCCTATTTATACGCTGCCCTTTCGTCTCACTCATGTTGGTTATTGTTTAGTTTACCCCTTCGCTTTGCCAGCTCTAGTGATCCCCTAGCTCCCCTGTCTATTCAACTCAATTGTCTTACTTGTTATACTGATTCTGATT
This sequence comes from Xyrauchen texanus, assembly GCF_025860055.1. NCBI lineage: Eukaryota > Metazoa > Chordata > Actinopteri > Cypriniformes > Catostomidae > Xyrauchen > Xyrauchen texanus. Next base: position 7,242,253 of record NC_068297.1, read on the forward strand.
TCCCCGGCTTCGACCTTACGCTTTCCTCGACCACTCTCTTCTGGATTTGCCCTATTTGTACTTTTGCTTTGCCTGCAATAAACGCAGTTTGACTATACATTGTGACTGTCTCTTCTTGTGTGGGTTACAAGAAAGGCCAACAGGGCATGACTGATAAGGTTTTATCCTTGCCTTTTAAGCCAAACAACATGAATGAATGTCAAAACACAGAGTAAACACTCATATCAATCCCACTGTGCATCAAAGTCTGCCTAGCAATGGATTTCTCCACATAACCTCAGCACCAGATTTGAACCACTGGCCACAGCCATAGTGTAACAAGGCATGTCATTTGTGTAGCTACAAAAGCAAATGCTCTCCATCAGTGTCATTGCAGCTAGCCAAAACACAGCTCAAACATGCAGCTAGCCAGTGCTGATGTCCCACTTCTGCTGTCTATCATGAGCCGCTCGCCTCTTCCCAGCACAACACTTGACACTCAACAGGGGAGAGACGCATTTATCGAGGGTCAGGGTTATCGATGAGCTATACACATTTGATAAAAAGAAACAGGCCATGATGGACACACTATGTCTTTTAGGAACAGGCAATCACAGACATGAGAGAAGGATGATAAATCCAATCAAATACAGAGATCAGTGATGGACAAGGCCCCATTGGTATGTTAAAAATTAAAAAAAAAAAAAAAAATTGTCTTTGAAACTACCATCAAAGCAATCATTGACATTATGATACCAAAGACTACATGCACTACATGCCCGATACCCTATCTCTCGCCTTCGCCGCTTTGTACCCCCAGTCTGACAGGCGGGTCTGTGACCAGCGCCGAAAATGGCTGCAGGACCGGATGGCTGATTGCCTGTGCTGGGCCACCTCCAACCCCCATCCCCTCCCCTGTTGCAAGTCTTGTTCATGTTATAGAGTGTACTGATTATGTGCTAATGTTGCTGAGGTGTTTTTTTCCTGTTCCCACACTGTACTCCTTAAGGAGCATAGTCTGGGGGCTGCCTTTTTTCTCTCCTCACCTCTCCTCATGTCAAGCTGTATTTCTTTCTAATTCCCTGTCTTCCTGTCCTGTCTACCCCCTTGTCATATGTATGTTTGTATGGACAGGTCGATAGCCAATTTCACTGGTTTACTATGTGACAATAAAGGACTACTACTACTACTACTACATTTCAATTTAATGAAGGGAATTCATTACTAAAATTGATTAATAATTTATTAATTTATTCCAAATTTTTTAAGAGGGGATTTTCTCCCCCTTTTCTCTCCATTTTGGCATGGTCCTTGTGGTGGCGTAGTGACTCGCCTCAATCCGGGTGGCGGAGGATGAATCTCTGTTGCCTTCGCATCTGAGACCGTCAATACACGCATCTTATTACGTGACTTATTGAGCACATTACCCTGGAGACATAGCATGTGTGGAGGTTTCATGCTATTCTCTGCAGCGTTCATGCACAACTCACCACGTGCCCCACCGAGAGTGAGAACCACATTAGAGTGACCACGGGGAGGTTAACCCAACATGACTCTACCCACCCTAATAAACAGGCCAATTGATTGCTTTGGAAGCCTGACTGGATTCACTCAGCTCGCCCTGGATTCGAACTTGTGATAGTGTGATAGTCAGCATCTTTACTTGTTGAGCTACCCAGGCCCCCAATAATGTGCAGAGATGTAATCTTGACAAAGAGTAGTTACTTTGAAGAGGCAAATTTATTACATATTTATATATAATACACCACACTAAGGTGGTGGCATAGTGGGCTAAAGCACTGAACTGGTAATCAGAAGGTCACTGGTTCGATCTCCACATCCACCACCATTGTGTTCTTGAGGAAGGCACTTAACCCCAGGTTGCTCCGGGGGGATTGTCCCTGTAATAAGTGCACTGGAAGTCGCTTTGGATAAAAGCGTCTGCCAAATGCATAAATGTAAAAGTAATTACATTTTGGTCACTACATACTGTAATTCCCATATGTCCATTTGAGTTTTCATATTTTTTATGACTTTACTATTATCATAAAATGTTGAAAATAGTATCAAATAAAGAATGAGGTGTGTCTTTTGACTGGCAGATAGAGCTAATGAAACCAAAAGTTTTTGAATAAGAAGATAATCCATTTAGCATTTTTAACATAATGCAGCATGTCCTGTTCCTGTTCTTTTATTGTTCTGTAGGACTAAATGGCTCAGACAGTCCCCTAGGCCAAGATCAGGCCATTTTATGATGTGCTGGGCAGCGTGAAGACTAGAACACTACCAGCTGTGTTTCCAATTATGGAGATTAAGAGCTGAGGAAAGAGGTTGGGGTAGAACTCTGGGTTAGGCACAATCCATCCAAAACCTGGCAGCATTATGGAGGTTATGGGGGATTCTATGGCAGCCCATTACTCGCATGAATCTGCTCAAGGATTCAACCATTGCCTTGATGCTTTAAATTAAAACCCACCAATGCAAAAATAAATAAATAAATAAATAAAAGTTTGATTTCCTTCTGCAAAAATGACAAAGCGCAATGTTATGAAAGACGCAGTCAACCATTTTTTAACACTTTTTTAATAATTTTCCAGGGCGTCTCTTACTGCGACAATCCAATTTTAAAGGCGTTTCCTTTTGGAAATTTTTTTAATGTCTGCTGAGTCATGATATTAAAGAGTCATGATGCTTTTTACTAAGCACAATCAATTGAAATGCATGTATTTCTAAAATTCAGAAATCAATAATACCTTATACCGGTTCTATACATTTTAGAATGATAAATCTAGTAGGGATGGGTGGGCCGATCCTGAAGTATCCGAGAGGATTGATCCTCACATAAAAAATCTTGATTCTAAAGTGGTTTTATTTACTAGAGAATTTATATTATTTACCATGAAAATCCTTAAAAATAAAAAATTCTATTAACAAATCGCTCCATAGGATAGGAACTATTTCTCCTTCCACTCATGTTAACTTAAAGAAGAAAAAAAACATTATATTCCAAATGATCAGAATTAGGCAAAAAAATACAATAAATAAATAAATAAAATCCATTAATTAGAGGTATTAGTGGTACGCTAGGCTTCTGTGTGTACAGGATGTGTGATGCCAATTTCGTCATTGGCACAGTAATCGAGCACTAAATGCTTGTGGTCCAATTTTTCTAACCATTCATACTCTGAATGTGCATAATGCGCTTGCACCTGGAATAATTTGCATTGAGAAGTGAGTCCACAAGGTAGCATAGCTCAAATTGAGCCGTTGTTGTCACAAAGAAATGCTAGAAGAATATGTCATTGCCACTGAACATCAGGAGACGGTAGAAGCAACAACAGTGGATGTGCACGTCAAGAGCACGTGAGAAGGTCGGGAGATACCTGTATTTCTGTAACCCGAGTCTGAAGGAATGTAAAGATATCTTTAGGGGTATAAACTCCAGAAGAAAAATAGTCATATAGCGCAATAGTCAATAGACTCATAGCAGTCGTAGCTTGCATGAACCAAACGGCAGTATACATGCGCACATTCAAATGAAGTATACAGTACTTTAAAAAGCAAGCATTTGACTGTACACAGATGATAAGATTTTGCATCAAAACTGACGTATACTTTTGCTTCACTCAACAACCATGTTCATAACACCTCCAGGCAGCTATTTGCTACAATGGTTGGTCAAGATTATGATCAAATAACGTAAGCTTCTTAAGCTTTCATCACACTATTTAATATATATATATATATATATATATATATATATATATATATATATATATACACACACACACACATACATACAGAGTAATATGCGTGAAAATCCAAGGAGATCAGCAGTTACAGAAATACTCAAACCAGCCCATCTGGCACCAACAATCATGCCACGGTCCAAATCACTGAGATCATATTTTTTCCCAGTTCTGATTCTTGATGTGAACATTATCTGAAGCTCCTGCTCTAACACCTCAAAAACAAACACAAAGACAATATTAAGCTTAATTTAATGAACCAAATAGCTTACAGCAGTGTTTGATATAATGGCAAGTGATTTTCTAGTACCAAATTAGCAATTTAGCATGATTACTCAAGGTTAAGGTTTTGGAGTCATGGCAACTGGAAATGGGGCATTTCTAGATTTGATCAAAAATTACTTCTTTCAAATAGTGATGGTGCTGTTTTTTTACATCAGTAATATCCTGACTATACTCTGTGATCAGTTGAATGCCACTTTGGTGAATTAAAGTACCAATTTCCTTCCGAAACAGCAAAATCTGTACATTATTCCAAACATTTGGCCACCAGTGTACAGTATATATACACATGTAAATAAAAAGGTAATTGGAAGGCAAGAAGGCAACCATATTCTAAATATGCATATTCCAGTTACATGTGTCACCCTGTACTGTTTTTACACCCTGACAAGATTGATGTCAATGACATTTTAAACCATGGGTCCTGGATAGCTCAGCGAGTATTGATGCTGACTACCACCCCTGGAGTCACAACTTCGAATCCAGGCGTGCTGCCTCCAGCCAGTGATTCCAGCCAAGTCTCCTAAGCAACCAAATTGGCCCGGTTGCTAGGGAAGCTAGAGTCACATGGGATAACCTCCTTGTGGTCATAATTAGGGGTTCTTGCTCTCAATGGGGCGCATGGTAAGTTGTGAGTTGATCATGGAGAGTAGCATGAGCATTTTAATGTCCATGCAACTTTTGTAGTTAATTTTAGAGCTTTGGTGGAGAATATAACACGTGAGAAGTATGGACTACATTTATGATATTATCATTGTGCTTGACAGTCCAAGTTCCGATTCACTTTCATTACATGGAAAAGAGTGATCAGGATATCCTTAAAAAACTGGATACAGTTTATTGACTTAAACACAAATTGAATTGGCTAATTTGATTATGATACTACAAACAAGTATCCATTATATTTGTGAGAGGCTCTCAAATACATGCAGAATAAAAAATTCAGTGTGTTCTACGGTAGAGAGCATGGACATCTCATTACGATGAATCTGTCTATCTCTCTCTATCGCTGAGACAATTCCTTTGAGTGGACTGAAATAATTTATTCAGTGTTTCTCTGTACATCAAGGACAGGATAGTGCGTGAATAGTGAACACCATAACTATCAAATGTGACAGCATATCCAAACTCACACTTGAAGCGTTGAGTCTTATTAATAAATGATTGGCCACAATCACATAGCTTTGAGAACAAGAGAGGATAAATAATATCTAAAAGTTATTTGGAAAGTCTTTTTAAATTTTAAAGTAGATTTTTTTGGGGTAGTAAGCACTTTGAAACACATTAAAAAGGATCTGCAGGTGTGCATTATGTAAATGACTGCTTCTCTTAAGCTTTCAAAGTTCAGAGCTGTTTCAGTCAATGTAATGGCTTTCAAAGGAACACCTGAGGTCCATTGTGCAAATAAAAAAGTCCATTCTTTCTGTACTAGAACCAACATGAATGTGACTTTTTTGCCAGCAAACGACCTCCTCTTTATCGTTGGCTTTAATAGACTGTATGAATAAGTCGAAGAGTGAAAATGCTGCTAAAATAAATGTATAAAGGTTTAGATGAACAAACGACTTTTATATTATTTCATTAGGCAATGGCATAATCCATAAGCAACCAATTGAGAATAAACTACATAACCACATATTTCAAAGACCCCATTTATACCTGGCAGTAACATGTGTTTTGGGTGATCTGATCAGAAACTGTCAACAGGGTCCAAACATTTGTGATTCAATCACTCAAACCACATTCAGGCATACATTCAGTGACACACAGCAGTAGTGGAATTGCAAGTCTGTCCTGATGCATTCCAAACAACAGAGGACAACCTACTCACCTACCAATTAACCACTGTGCTACAACAAGGGTTTAAACCTTGCCGATTGTGTGTGGCTTTAAAATCAAATAACCATCCGATATAAAATTTGAGATAAGCCCCAAACATATACATGCACAAGACTTCACAGAACTTATCAGGTTTCCTGACATCAACATGCAATGACACATATCACATAAAGCACATATACACTAAAAACATTGAGTGTTCTTCTCAAATTGTCACATTTGCGTTGAGGTTAAATTGTAAAAAATATATTTAAATTGTAAAAAATACAATTAATCTCAGATTTACAAAATGCTGAAATTTGACAAAATATACTGTATACATGAATGCATTTTTTCCTTTTTTGGAAAAGACAACATGATAGAGCAAAACAATATGGAACAATACTGCTTTATTAACATTTTCCAAACTACACAGTACAAGGACAGAAATGAACTAAAATAGCACCAATTCATGTAACATTAATATTTACAAAAGTGGGATGTTGACTGATTGATATAACTACTATTCATTGCAATGTTCATTAAATCTCTTAAACACCCATCCGCCACAATATTTATCATAATTTCACTTTGGATATGGAATGCACAGGATTTGTTTCAGTGCAGCAAGCACCGCATTGAACTCCATATGAAAAAGGCATTTTGTTCTGCTTTTGGCGCTGCAGAGAGAAATATAATGAATCTGAAATGTCTGGTAATCAATAGATGATGCTTCAGAAGCTCTGTGGCAATGGATACGGAGTTGAAATTATGAGTTAGAGTCTGCTCTAGGCGAATGTGTTTTGCGCTGTTTTTCCAATTGTAAACATGTGCTGGACTTTGACCTTTGTGCCACAGCACTGTTTCCTCAGCATCTTACACCGCTACATTTCTTAGAGTAATTGCAAGTCAAGTAAAAAAGTGTAAACCAAGGTTTTTATTTTTTTTCCCCCCTTTTACTCTTATGTATTGATGGGCCTTGTTAAGTGTTTAGTCATACAACACTTAAATGAATGCGGTCTAAGTATCCTTTGGCTAACGGGATAAAGAAAGCAGACTACGCCACCTAGGTCATTTTACCACCCAGGAAAATAAAGTAAAACTTCCCCCAAATGTTTTAAACCAAAATGCTGTTACAATAATATGAAGGACCCTGCTGGTTTGGATTGGATGAAGGCAGATACATGACTTTCAAACAACCAATTTATTTCACAAATAAATGTATTCCACATAAAGCTTTCTAAAAATGTACTATATGACAGTTTACCAATTAAATACCAACAGTTTATAAGACACTATAATAAAGCAAACATTAACAGAAAGGACTAATCGCACATCAGATAAGTGCACACACACTCTTAAAGCAAATGACAACCCAAAAGGAAAACAATACCAAACAAACTCCCCTCTATGTTAAGCCTCAGTATCACAGCAGGTCAGACATTAACAGGTAATAGGACTGTGGATATACACTGGTATAAAAAAAAAAAAAGGTAATATTTAGGATCTTTCAAAACCGTGAATCACAGTGAATCACAGATATATCAAAAGGATCCACAGAGAAAAATCATCCTAAAAACACACATAAAACAGTGATTAAAGACAACAGCGGCCACAGCCGTCAGAGACAGACAGCCATATGAGCAAGATTGTTAATCAGCAGTAGGCCCTATCAAACAGGCATAAAAAAAAATTGCTCTCAGGCCACACCTGAAACAAAGATGTGGTAAGAACATGAAGTTCATAAATTATGTCAAGTTTATAAAAAGAACCCACAATAAATGTCTTACCTCCTTAAGGAAATTCCTAATCTACAGAAGGCTTTACGCTAACTCCACACACACACACACACACACACACACACACACACACACACACACACACACACACACACACACACACACACACACACACAGTTGTGTTTCCATGTTTTATGGGACTTCCAGAGACATAATGGTTTTATACTGTACAAACTTTATATTCTATCCCTAAACCTAACCCTACCCTAAACCTAACCCTCACAGAAAACTTTCTGCATTTTTACATTTTCAAAAAACATAATTTAGTATGATTTATAAGCTGTTTTCCTCATGGGGACCGACAAAATGTCCCCACAAGGTCAAAAATTTTGGGTTTTACTATCCTTATGGGGACATTTGGTCCCCACAAAGTGATAAATACACGCTCACACACACACACACACACACACACACACACACACACACACACAATAAGTACATAATTAGACAATGAAGCACATCTGTAAGAAAAATCAATAAATCATGTGACTCACCAGGGAAGAGTGACAATAAATAGAAGTCAGTAGAGCCTTACTGCCCACAAAACATGAGCACATGCAGGAGAATCACAACACCACACTTAGACATGCTTTTTATAAAGACACCATAACCTAACGCGCAGTGGGCGTGTCTTCCCATTGGAGATGTGCACAACCATTAAGATAGCAAAACTAATTCTAAAGAACCAAGCACCAGGGAAAATACTAGAGACACTCAACCTGTCACATATACAATGCTTAAATAAAAAACAGCTTTTTGCAAGAATTACTAAATCAGACATTAAATTATTAAGAGAGTGATTTTGGGTTGGGTTTACAAAAAAAATTTTTTTGACAAGATCTGCCACAGATATTTACAAGAAGTTTGCAGCTCTTCACCGGTAGAGGTAAATCTGCAGAAAACCTTTGGCGACAATTAAGAGATTTCTGACAAGAACATTCAATTTTTTAAAGGGTGGGCTTAAAATTTGACTGAGCCAGTCAGGTCGGGTCACAGATACGGGCCGGGTTTGTGCATCAACTCAATGACAGTGCAAACCTCTAACAAGTAGCCTCCACAACAAATCCGATTACAAATTTATAACCCAGATTAGATCGCCCAAGACCGATTTTAGTATCAGGTGTAAACTGGGCCAAAGTTTCAGCCAACATATCAATATGATCTGCACATAGAGCAGAGGTAGAAAGAGCACTTATAATGCAGTAGTTGAAAAAAAAAATATGAATGAATGAGTGAGAGTTTCTTTAGAATGTAAGACATGGAAGTCAAGTTCAGTGAGAAAGTCCAAGACAGCAGTGGCGGCTGCTGGTCTTTCAAAGAGGGGAAGCTCATTTTCGGCCTACATTATAAACATATTTACCCTATTTTTTGCACTAAATCAATCTTAGGTGTTGATCTGCCCTGCTGTTTAATTCTAATTTTTTCCTCGTAAGGAAGACTTTCAAATGGCTTCGCCAAAATCAGGTCGACAATATTAACACCATCTGCCATCGCGACGCAGTTTCACCCGCACGACGCTAGCCTAGCCTACTGTATGAATGAATGAATGAACGAACGAACGAACGAACGCTCTAAAACAAAATATATTAAACTTGGTAAAACTGAAACAAGGAATGTGGTGTATAATTGTGTGAAATGTATTATGCAACTTGACTAGCAATTTCAGCCAAACAAATATAAAGAAATAGGTTGCAGCAGTTTGTCTTTCGACTACACTTGAGAAATCCGCGATGGGACTGAGCTGAAATAGCTTCAGTGACTTCTTATAGTACAGATTCGCTGTCAATCAAAAGGAGATGCAGTCTTTCGACAGATCCTCCAATCATCACGCAGAAGCCCGGAGTCCGGCCAGCCCACTCCTCATTCACCCCCAGAGACGCTGAGCGTCCGTGGGCGGACATAATCGCAGCATTTATCCAATGACCGTCTATTTTCGGAGCACTGAAAAAAACTGTTCAGAACAGCCCCATTGAAGTCAATGGACGCTCGGCTTCAACAGGGAAATGCACTGAAGCTACGGGAATGTATGAGAAGTAAATCGAGTCAGCCGACCTGCTATATGTAATGTAGCTGATTCTGAACGAACTCGTCTTCGAGATGAACGTGTTCTAACGCATTTTTAGTCAATAAATTGTTTACACAATAGTACATATTTGACCATTATTTTTTTGACATTATAGGGGAAGCTGAGCTTCCCTTGCAGTCTTAAAGAAATCCCCACTGCAAGACAGTCGCTGAGCTCCATGGCCACATTTGTTTTTGTGTTGATTACAAGAGTATCGCAACTGTGTGGTATCTGAAATTAAATCACTCATGTCTGCTACACAGTTGAAACAAATTTCCCTCTCTCATTATATACTATCACTTGTGATTCAAGCAACTGAATAGAAGTGTTGGCAAGCGAATATTTGACAGGTTCTGTTCTGTCACCGACAAAACTCAATAATAAAGCCCCCTTCACTTTTAGAAAGGAGTGAAAATTAAGAATCCGACAGTTCACTTAATAGCTATCCATTAAAACTGAGCAAACGTGCCATGAATCCTAACAGTGGGCTTTATACTCCAGCCAGTAAAAAGCTTACAGTTCAAATTATAGATCCTTTTTCAGGACACTAAATAAATCTATAAAAGGTATTTTTTTTTTTTTTACAAAACTTATTCCACATTCTCCTGGTATCTACCTGTCTCAACCCTTAATCTTGTCTATGGAACCCATAGGTATTAAAAGTGAAATGTATCTTTTCAGGAGTAAGTATGATATAAGTATTCTATTAATATATAAGTATTATATACTTGTATTTGTAGTATTTTAAAGATTTAAGTGTTGCAAATTAATTGCAAAATTAGCTGGAAAACTTAATTGAGCACTTGCTTCTGTTTCACACATGATAATAAAAGACTGAGCACAAGCTGGTACTGAATAAATGATTTAATCAATTACAATAATGACAACTGTGCATGTGCGCAATTGTAATTTTTACTATGAGCTTGTGCATTGTGGGATTTAAATGTTGAATTGTCATTAAATGTCATTTATGAATTACATAATATATGTGTTCTCGAGAGTGATATAAAATGTTTGTCTTTTTTATGGATAATCTTTTAAGGATGCATATGCATTGCATGTGTGTAGTTTGACCACATTGTAAACATGCAAGGACTGGGACTATCTTATTTAATGATTTATAACCCAGAGTGTTTTCCAGTTTAGTGAATAAGTGTAATAAATGTTATATGTGAAAATGTGTGTAATGATAATGTATTATTAAAAATGTTATACGTGTCCTTGAAGCCTGGTTAGAAATGCATAAAATGCTTTGAGTGATTTAAGCATGTGTTAAATGCATTAAACACTTTGAGTGATTTAAGCATGTGTTAAATGCATAAAACGCTTTGAGTGATTTAAGCATGTGTTAAATGCATTAAACACTTTGAGTGATTTAAGCATGTGTTAAATGCATAAAACGCTTTGTGTGATTTAAGCATGTGTTAAATGCATTAAACACTTTGAGTGATTTAAGCATGTGTTAAATGCATAAAATGCTTTGAGTGATTTAAGCATGTGTTAAATGCATAAAACACTTTGAGTGATTTAAGCATGTGTTAAATGCATAAAATGCTTTGAGTTATTTAAGCATGCCTTAAATGCATATGATGCTTTGAGTGATTTGAGCAAGTACTTAAGTGCATAGGGTTTTGTAAATGATATAAGCATGTATTAAGGTGATTATTAAGTATGCTTAAGCATATGGGTAAGCTACTGCCCTGTTTGTATTTTCTTTTGACATGAGCCTCTACCGTATTTAATTTGTTGCATTTTATTTTATCATTTAACATTTTTGTATCTAATTTATGTATTTCATTATATGTAATAATTATTTTTTTTTTTTTTATGGGCCCATTGACCGCTGTTTTTTGTTATATAATAAAATATATTTTTCTCTCCGTAGGTATTAATTACAACCTACCGGCTACACATATTTAACACAGATCTGGAAATCTGCTTAAATTGGCAAAAAGAACAATCAAAATTTTACCTCACAAGCATAATGTAAAAAGAATAACTTAATGAAGACTCAGGCACTGACATAAACTCCACTTACGGTGAGTGCTTAAAAGAAGGATTGTCCTTTGTTTTGGTTTTCTGCAGTGCATTTCACGTAACACGATTAAGAGTGATATGCTGATAAATAACTCTAGTTTGTGTGTTCCTCAACTCTAGATTGTTCATTTAGATCAACATCAATGCCAATAAAAAACATGGATGACCGAGCATTGTTGAAAGTAACTTAAATGAATGGAGCCATGTTGATTAGACTGTCTGACTGACGGCCTATAACGTAAATATAACATAACGGCTCATGAAACTCACCTGTGATTGGATGCATGGTTGCTGAATCAGCCCAAATTAACAAAACGCCAAGAATACTGTATACAAATCCACCATTTGGACTCTGTATGGGTTTAGCTTGAAAAAGTGTAGAGAACCAAATAAACTTTTTAAAGAGTGCGGGGTATGTTTCCCCCAGACCCCCCATGGCTGCTACACAATTGATTGTTACATTAATAAAAATTGCATTTCTCGAAAGAAATACAAGTGTTAAACTGCAAAAAATATTTTACCAATCAGTATTTTTGACTTGTTTTCCAGTAAAAAAAAAACCATCCAAACCATCTTTGAAATAAGATACTGTAGTTAAGTTAAGAATCAAAACTGAATAAGTGTAGTGTCGCATGGCACTGAGACTATGAAATCTTCTGATAAATGCCTCACATTACCTTTTCTTGGTGAGTTATGTATCTCAAAACAGACGGATCAGACTAATAAAATTGAAATATTTATGGACGATCTTTTAGTGGACAGACTACAAAAGGACCACGCCAGAAAACGAATCGGTTACCTAACGTAACCTCGGTTCTCTCTAGACGAGGGAACGAGTATTGCGTAAGCTAGCTTACGCTATGGGAAAGATGAATCTTTTCTGAGATATTGAAGCCAAAAAATTATCCTTAATTTTGTATCATTTGTCAACGCAGTGCAGCAACTGCAGACCTTGAGCGGGCTAGCTAGCGAGCTCATTGGTTGCTCTGCGGCAACTGCTGCAGCCTATAGACGAACTTGGGCGAACTCGCGTCCAATGAGAGGCGTCCGTGCGCTTACTGCATCAAAGCCCGCCAAAATGGGCATGGCTAGAGTGCATATAAGCATAGTTCGTAGGCTGGAACCCTGATTTTCATCTCTTCAGCGAAGCTCTTCGCATCTCTGAACTGGAAGCCGCGTCGTCGTTCGAGGGGCATCTAGCAAGCTTGGACAGCGCTCGAAGAAGCCGGCCGTCTTCACCACCTTCAGCCATCCTGCGAGCTACGCCATCTGGCGACGTATCCTTTTTTAGCTAAGTTCTAGCTAAGTTCCTCAGCGAACTTCACAAAAAGAGTATCGAGCGTCTTTTTAAAGATGCCTCGCACTTCCTGCGGCTCATGCCGCGCTCCTCTCAGCACCGGAGACCGCCACCTCATCTGCGCTCTCTGCCTGGGACGGGAACATGCAGAGCTCGCCCTCGCTGACGGCGGATGCGACCTCTGCGAGGAGCTTCCGATGTTGACCCTGCGGGCTCCACTCGAAACATGCAAAACCAAAGCCGCCGCCGCTTTCGCTTCGCCAGCGCAATAAGCGCCGCTCCCAAAGGCTGCGGAACCGGTGTTAGAAGCGACTGCCTCGCCGGAGCCTCTCCCTCGAGTCTCGCTTTCACCCTCCCGCCCCCTGGGACGCGCGCAGTTGCCGCCGAGCGGCCGCACTGCTGCCATCTGGGATGACGAGGCGGAGGATAAGGGTTGCTGTTCCATCATGGCTTCGGACAGCGAGGAGTGTTCAGGCTCCCAAGCCTCCTCCTCGGCCCAGGAATCCAGAGGATTCGGTAGCAGCACACCTTTGCCCGCCCTCCGCGAGATGGCGGTCTAAACCGGTGCTCCCGTCTAGGCCTGCAGAACTACTTCCGCCTGTGTTGGCCGCGCCTATGCCGCCGCTGGCCAAGCCGCATCTGCTCTGCATTCCATGGCCGTCTTACAGATCCTCCAAGCAGACCTCCTTCGAGAATGGGATGAGAAAGGCGGACACCCAGAGGCTGTTTCAGATCTAAGGAGCGCGACGGACAACGCGCCGCTCTCTCCGTCCGGTCTCTTCGGTTCCGCGGTGAGTGGCATTGTTGACCGTTTCACAGAAGTCCAGAAAGCCACCCAAGCCATGAACCTCTTCCTGCCTCGTCACGCTAGCTCCTCTGCAGGCCGTCCACATGACCAGCCTTCTGCACGAGCCTCTTCACAGCGCAGTGGATGCAGTGGATGCTTGGCGCGCACGGCGTTGACAATGGGTTCCCGTAGCGTAAGCTAGCTTACGCAATACGAGAGAACCTCTCGTAAGAGAACGTCTCGGTTACCTACGTAACCTCGGTTATGTATTGAGATACATAACTGCGCGAGTTATGTATCTCAAAACAGACGGATCAGACTAATAAAATTGAAATATTTATGGACGATCTTTTAGTGGACAGACTACAAAAGGACCACGCCAGAAAACTGCATAAAGCCAGGAGAAGAGCGAAAAAGAAGAAAGAAGAGGCAATTGAGGAGACAGAGGAAAGATCTCATCGGTCAGATGACAAAGACCATCAAACGGATGGATAAGCTTAATAAACGATTGTTGTGTACCGCAAAGGAGCTTTTAAGGGGAAAACAATTTATATGTACTATTTGTGAAATGTCAATCTGACAGAAGGAGCTTGCATGGCTGATGCATTAAGGGGGCTAAACAGGGGTGAAACCACACGGGTGTCTGTCCCTGTAACCTTTAGACATAGACGAGAATAGGTCTGCTGAGAGGCCATCGAGAGGCCAGGGGTAGGACGTGGTTTTAACACATATAGGTGAGATAAAGGGTAGATTTTAGCAAACTTATTGGAGGGAAGATTCTAGAGTAAGTAAGCAGCTTTGGGTGTAGCATAAGAACTGTAAAAGCTTCCTAATAAGGAATGATTTCTTTAAGGGGACTGCCCCCAAAATCTTAAAGACGGCCCCAATTAAACCATATAAATGTTTCTGTTTCCTGTTTTACGGGGCCGCACTCCGAGGTGAAGACCTATACGCTTTTCTGTTATTTTTTGTTTTTTGAATTTATTGTCTTTGTATTATTCTGAGAATTTTTTAAGTAAAACGAAACCATAATTTTTGGTGATTCGAAAATCTTTCAAAATAAGTCTCAGAGTGATTTTTTCTAAATATATCTTGACTTAAATAGTTAGAGATTTTTACTAAGTGAAAGCCCAGTGAAACGGATCCTAGACTGAGCTGGATTGGACACCACCGAGGACCCTATTACCACTTCAACTACCCTGTAAAGCAACAGGTGAGTAATATATAATACTAATGTGTGATATAAGGGTTGAGAAGTTCTCATATAGGTTTACAGCGGTATAAAAATACAGCATACGATATCTTTATATTTGTATTATGTTGATCCTGGAGGTTTATGCCTAAAACAAGGGGGAAAATCTGTTTCCCAATGGGGTTAGAAAAATACACTAATTTCCCATTTGAAGTATAGTTTCTTACATTTGAAAATAGTAATTTCTTTTTTTTCTTTTAATGTTTATTCTTAATGTTTATAAAAATAACACTGTTTAGATGTGTCATATTCCACCACTCATCCAAATAACAATCCAAAACCAAAATAAGTCAATAAATGGAGGTCTTCATACATGAGATTTGGTGATAATATCAGAAGAATATCATGTAAAACCACCCACGGTGCACCATTAACCTCCGAGCTGATAAATACATAAATCAAAAGTCAAAACAGACAATTACTGACTGATGAAAAGGGGGTCAGCATCTTTGCTTAGGTATCAGCTTGGGTTTCGTTATCATCTTTTGGCTCATATTTTGAAATAGAGAGCAAACTGCATCTAAAACCTAAAACATCAATTACCTAAGCTGGTTGACTGGTCTTAGCTGGTTTAAGCTGGTCTCTTATCCTGACCAGCTAAAAAGTGCCCCAAAGCCCTCTAAAACCAGTCAACTGACTAGCGTGACCAAGCTGGATGACCAGTTAAGAGGAGCTTGGGCTGATTTGAGCTGTGTTGTTCAGCAGGCATGTGTCTTAATTTGGCAATGTCCTTATCTGGGCTGTTTTATAAGTTTTAAATGAATGAATAACAGAGGGAGAGAAGCCAATAAAACACAATAAAAATGCAATAAACATAAAAATGTTAATATTAATGGCAATATTTGAATTGATGTGAGTAACTTTGTCCTACTGGAAAGGACAGTGAGTTAGGAGCTCATCACTAATGCCGTATCAGTGAAGGATGAGTAGATACTGTATTACCTTTGTCTCTTTCTCCATTAATAATTTAAGTTCTTAATTTCCTCCCTGGGATTATTACTGTGTGCTGACAGGTGTCATTCTCCAATGCAATATAACAAGTGAGCAGACTGAAATAAATTTGGATTTCGGGACCCTGCGCTAAGAATATCAACCTAATTGTGCATATGTTAGTATGAATGGACCTTCTAAAGAAATGCTCTATATTACAGGAGATTTCATTTCTTGCTTGACTATGTGTGGTTACTGACCCTGAGCAGAGCAATTGTGGTGCTACAATGACAGGCAGAGAAAGCAACTTTTAAAGCCTCTGTAATAATTGAAACATTTCACAAGGAGTCTCTATGTTAATTGTTGGCCTTTAGATGAAACACTTTATTGACATTCAGCATCATTTCTCGATAGTGCAATGACATTTGACAGAACACCACTGTGATTAATGATTACGAGTAATATGTTACAGAACATCTAATGGTTAAATAAGATTTAAATGATTTCACATGACAGATAAAAAAAGTGTAAGTATAATACTTAATAGCAAACATTATTATAATGCTTAACAGATCAGTAGCTAATGTACATTAAAGTAATTAGAAAGGTCATAAGACTTTGATTCATATCATATATAAATTGAAATCCATAGTTGAATAAGATGCACTACAGATCTGATCTATACAATTATTTTAATCAAGATTAAGAAATGCTGAATGTTTTATGTTAGCTATTGCATTAATTAAGGTTAACATATAGAACTTTATTGCAAAGTGCTACCTATGCATTTTAGATTCCAGTCCTGGCTGCTGATTGGTCTACACAGTGTTCTAGTCCAGCTAAAATATACAGATAAAATCAGCTATGATGCAAAACAACTTCACATAGCTACTGCATATATCATATAGACACAGACTAATTGATGTGATGACATTAGACATGTTTAGCATCATAGTCCTTACAGTGTACATAGTACTTAATTTGTAGTATTTCAGATTATCACATTTACAAATCCAATCAATGAATGATATATAATCTTGTTTTTGTATTGAGGAGCAATCCATCACTTTTGATTAGAAAATACAGTCAGTGTTCAGATGATATATTAAGGACACTAATATAACAATGATCATTACTCAGAATTTGTCATTCTGTCCTATACAGTAATGCATTTTTTGATTAATGGTAACAGCATTTCTTTGGGTTTGTACAGTAGATATTTATTACATTTACTACAAAAAGGTCAACATCAGTTTGATAGCTAAAGTTTTAGGCTAGCTGGATATCACAGGCTAGACTCATGTAGTCAGACTTTTAACTAACCGAATAAAGTCTAGTCCATATTTAAACATATTCTGGCCAAGATCTACCCAGTTAGACAGGAAGAGAAATGTAAAGCAGACAAATCATAGTTTACTTTTGTTGTTGTTGCTGTTGTAAGTACCCCAATAGAACCATCAGTAAGACTCAAGTACCCCCTCATCAACACAAAACCAAAGATATGCTCCAAACACAAAATCTGTGGTACCCTGCACATCTATGACCCTGTATACAGTAGGACCCCATCAATCCTGTATGTTGTTCCTACCCAAAGGTCTGTGGTGCAAGTATACCTGCTGACCAACATCTGAGAGTTAAATTACATGAAATTTCTCCACTTTTCTTCATTTATCATTCGTTTTTCACAATTTTGGTAACTTTTACCCACCGGCCCGCCAGGTGAGTAAAACCCCTGATCGGCCCCAAAGTGCGAAAATGCCCGGTATGCCAGATTACCAATAGAGACCTGGTCCCATCCAGAATTGCATTCAAAATTCTCCTGCTTACATTTAAGTCCCTCCACGGTCTAGCTCCTTCTCACCTTTCTGATTTACTTTCTCCCTATATATATTCCTCCTCGCTCACTCCGATTTTCAGGGTGCAAACTTCTTCTTGTTCCTAGATTCTGCCTTTCTTCGATGGGTTGCAGGTCTTTTTCTGTTTTGGAACCTAAGCTGTGGAACTCAATCCCTCTGGCTCTCCGAACTACTACCTCTATCTCTGAATTCAAATCTAAGCTCAAGTCCTATTTGTTCTCCCAATATTATCAGTCACGTTGTATTTTTTTATGCATAACTGTATTCTGATTGGGCCACTGCCTACAATGCTTATACTTTCTATACTGTCTACACAATGTTATGTGTTCTTTTATACTTGATTGAAATGTCTAATTGATTGCACAATCTGATATTTGCTATATGCAACTGCATTTGTTTTTGTTCCGGACTGGACTGGACAACTGTCCACTGTCCATATGATTGTTATGTCACTGTTCTTTGTTGTGAAGCATACTTGAGCTGTGGTGGTATCTATATAAAACATATCATTATTATTGTTGTTATTATTACTACTCTTGCTCAAGTAAATGTATAATGAAAAAAAAAATGCTGAATTTATTGAGAGACTTTTTTTAATCTCTAAATTTTTTATATCAGTGCTGAAATATATCAGTGTCTTCAGTATAAATCCATGTAAACATCTGCGTTAAATATAAATGCCTTTTTGCTCTGCATATCGTGTGCGTGTGTGACTACTAGAGCACATCTCTGCACATGCACACTGCACAACAACTTTGCATTTGACAGTGTGTTTTTCTCATGCACAACAGAGAACAAACTTAAATAAGTCTAACATACAGAGATAAGGTGCAGTTTACCCTTACAGTACAGAACTAATGATATAAATTCTTTCTACACTGAAAATACTGTAATTACACTGAACTAGAATCCATGCAGGGCTATAAAAAGCTGTGAAATATCAAAGGTAACATTAATAAAAGCATGAACTTGCTTCGTTTTATTCAGCATTATATATGATTGGGCCAGTGGAATATTGTTCATATTTTTCACTGTAATAATTACTAGAAAATGGTTTCCAAACTTCTAACTGACAGATTCGTACAAATCTAACAAGCATCCTTAAAGTGATGGTTCAGCCATAAATGAATGTTCTGACATCATTTCCCCACCCTCATGTTGTTCCAAACCTGTGTGACTTTGTGTATTTTGTGGAACCCAAAAGATGTTAGACAGAATGTTAGAGACTGACACCTTTCCCTTTTAAAATATGGAGGAAAAAACTTGCAGTGAAATTAAATATTGACTAAGGCAACATTTTGTCTTAAATCTCCTTAATTGTGTTGTATTGAAAACGGAACGTTGTACAGGTTTGGAACAACATGAGGCTAAATGATGAAAGAATTTCCAATAATAATTATTATAAAATTATTATCATTATTATAATTATGTAATACAAGTTAAATGTATATTGTGTAATGAATATTGGGGAGTAAACATCCATTCTGTTACATATGAAAGTAAATATTTGCTTGTTACTTGAGTATTCTTTTAATTGGATACTTTTTTACTCTTTCTCAAGTAATTGTTGACATAACTACTTTTACTTCCACTTGAGTAAATGTAATGTTCAAGTAATGTTACTTTTACTTGAATACAGTTTTTGGCTACTCTACCCACCTCTGTTAAGAATACATATCAATAAAAATTGTGATTCAGAAAATCTGTGTTTTTGTCTAGCCTTAATACCTAGCCCTACCTACAAACACACATTGTTTAAAAATGTATAATAAATATCAAAATTCTGTAAACCCAGACAATCGCAATGGAAATTTCAGTCAGCACATGCTATATAATATAAATCAGATGGTCAGTGAGCAAACGGTTGGCTGTCTGTGGGTGTACAGACTGAGACTTACTGACTTGTAGATATTACAAAAACTGCCTAATTATTACCATCAGTAACTGAAATACATTGTGATATTAAGTGAATGATGTAGAGAGAGAGAGAGTGTAAGAGTAGAATGGTCTTCGGTCAGTGATTGGCACATGCCGAGTTCTTTAAAGCCATAAACACAGTTGTTAAAAGCACAGCTTGATGTGACCATTGCGCCTTCACTGAGAACCCAATCTACACATCAATGAGCCCTGACACTCTTTGTGTAACAGCTCAATTTGATTCTAGAATCAATTAAAAAGCTGAATATAATCTCTAGGCTTTGTTCTTATGATCCCATGTCTTCCATTAATTGAGATATTTAATTTGACAGAAGCCATGCGCCCCCTCTCAACACACATACAACTACTTACATACTCATTAGACAATGTCCAATGTTCTTTTATCCATCCTTAAAAAAAGAAATCCTTCCAGTTTAGCAACACAAAAAGGGAACAGCGACTGACCCATTATTAATAATTGCAGCTTATTTTTAGCCTTATAACCAGCTTCCTGGTCCGCAGTACAATTGTTGATGTAAATGATCAGTAATGTGTCATTGACATGTGTGTTGATGGGGGCCTGGCCGAGCGCCATTTTCAGAGAGTGAGGCCAGGAGAGACAGAACGGTAAGGATTGACACCTGTGGAAAATACCTCTAACATCTGTTTTGTGTTTGCAGTGAGAGTGGAGAGGGATAAAAAGGTCAATCCAGAACGCCGAAGGAGATAGAGAGAGAGAGAGAGAGAGAGAGAGAGAGAGAGAGCACGAAGCAAATCGTTCTGTGTGTTTTGTGTTGTGCTGAAAAAATGAGAAAGTGTGGAAAATAAAAGACATGCATTGAACGTTTGTCTGGCCCTCGCTTCCTCCTTGAGAAGAAAGACAGAGATCTTGTCACATTGGTGCCGAAACCCAAGATTTGGAGGAAGTTGTGCAGTCATGGAGTCATCACACTTCGCCGAGCTGATCAAGACCCTCGCCAGCATCCAACTAACATAACATCAAGATCGACTAGAGCTGAGCCAGGAACAGCGATTCCAGATCATCCTTCAAGCTCAAGCAGAGGACAGTCAGGTGCTACCGAGCTTGATACCCCAGGGAGCTTTCATTGGTATGATCTCAGCCACCGCCCCTCCATGACCCACTTCATGCTCACCAAGTTGGGGCCAGAGGATGACCCTGAGGCATTCGTGGAGCTGTTTGAGCATGCTGCGGAAGCAGCGGGATGGCCAGGGTCCCAGTGGGTGGTCCACCTGCCAACGCTGCTGTCAGGTGAAGCACAACTGGCAGCCCAACAACTATCCGTCACCAACCTCCTGGGATATCAGGAATTGAAACGTGCCATCTTACAACTGTGCTTCAGCTCACTGACTCTTGGTGAGCTTGGCCGCTCGTTTGCCTCTGCCCAACAGCTCTGTGACTTTTGCGGATGGTGCTTCTGGAGAGGGAGGAGCTCGTACCAGAAGTGAACTTAAAAGCCACTGATCGAGTCACCCCGGTCATTTGCGGAGACCACCTCTCACTGTAAAAATTCACGGAGGTTGCCAGGTTGCAAGGAGAATTATCCGACGTGTCCTCACCTCTTCCCGTTTGTACGAATCTCACAGAGGACCATATTGAAATTACCCCAAAGGTAGTGGTACACAGTTGTCTCTACCGATTACTTGAATACAAGAAAAAAGTGGTTCGGGAAGAATTATTATTAAAGGCCATGCTAAATATGTGGGTAATAGAAGAATCCCACAGTGACTGGGCCAGCCCGGTGGTGTTGGTTCTTGTCACAGTGGTGACTTCGGTGCAGGTTTCGAAGAGTTATCCATTCTGTGTGGATTCTATAAAAGTCAATGAGGTGTCTAAATATGATGCATACCCAATGCCTTGCATTGATGAACTGCTCGATCGCTTAGGCGTGGCTCGCTATTATTCGACACTGGATTTGAAAAGGGGATATTGGCAGATCTTTTAACTCCCATGTCCTGTGAAAAACCTGCATTTTGCACACCATTTGGCTTACACTAATTTTGGCTCATTGACAGAATCCTCAGAACGCACACTGCTTACAATGCTGGCAATCTGGATGACATTATTATTTATAGTAATGATTGACAGTGGCACCTGCAACAATTTAGGGCTGTCCTGAAGTCGTTGAGACAGGCGGGACTCACGGCAAACCCTAAGAAGTGTGCAATAGGATGGGTGGAATTATTTAATAAAACAACATTTTTAAAAAAAGATAAACAATTATACAAAATTTATTTCATGCACTCCAAGACTGTTTGTTAAATTAATTGCACCATTGGTCTAAATACAGTTTGAATTTTTTTTCTTTATAATTCTAAATATATATATATATATATATATATATATATATATATATATATATATATATATATATATATATATATATATGAATTATGAAAAATATATATTTTTATATATTTATATATATAAAAAATATATATATATTTTAAAAATATATATATGTAACCCGCACAAGAAGAGACACAATGTAAAAGAAAACTGCTTTTGTTACAGAGCAGGCAAAAGTACAAAAGGGCAAATCCAGAGAAGAGTAGTCGTGGGGAGCGAAAAGGTCGAAACCGGGGAATCAGAATATGGCAAAGGGGCAAATCTACAGAAGAGTGGTCAAGGGAAGCGTAAGGTCAAAGCCGGGGAATCAGAATAAGTATTTCGAATAAGACAAGCGAGTTGAATAGACAGGGGAAGCTAGGGGAACACTAGAGCTGGCAAAGTGAAGGGGTAAACTAAACAATAACCAACAAGTGTGAAACGAAAGGGCAGCGTATATATGTATATATATATATTTTTATATATATTTTCCCCTATATATATATATATATATATATATATATATATATATATATATATAGGGAAAATGAACAGTGCAGGTGAAACTAATAATCTAGTGATTGGGACGAGTGCGGGTGAAACTAATACTCTGGGAGCGAGCGTGAGAGCCAGAGGGGGCGGGGTGAACTTGAGGATCAGAGATAGTTACAGTACTCCTCCCTGTGCTACGGATGGCCGCACTCGGTTGCGAGGAGCGCGACCTACGGGAAGTGGTGCAGGACGATCGGGATGCTGGCGATGGTAATCTAGCTTGAGCGCTTGGTCCAGGACATCCCTTGACCGTACCCACGACTGTTCCTCAGGTCTGTAGCCCTCCCAGTCTACCAGATACTGCAACTCGCCACCCCGACGTCGGGAGTCTAGCAAGGCCCGGACCGTATAGGCGGGTTGACCTCCGACATCGAGTGGTGGAGGGGGTGTTTGGGCTGCCGTGGGCGGGAACATGGGGCTATAGAATACTGGCTTTAAAAGGGAAACATGAAACACAGGACAAATTTTGTAGCGGGGTGGCAAAAGCAATTTATAAGTGACTGGGTTAACTCTTTTAACAATTTTAAAAGGGCTGAGCTTAGGGCTGAGCTTCTTAGACGGGAGACGGAGACGGATGTCTCGGGTCCAGAGCCAAACCCTTTGGCCCGGATGGAAAAGGGGGGCAGGACGGCATCAGCGGTCTGCCTTAGACTTCTGGGTCTGGGTGGAGCATTGTATCCGGTCATGGGTGGCTCTCCAGACCTGGGCACACCTCCGGGCCCAGGCATCCACCGCCGGAACGTCGCTGGGATCAGCTTCCCACGGGAAAAGGGGTGGTTGGTAGCCCAGGACGCATTGGAAAGGGGTAAGATGAGTCGAAGAGCTGACCAGGCTGTTCTGGGCGTATTCGGCCCAGGGGAGGTAGGTGTGCCAGCTGCCTTGGTTCTGGGCGCAGTAGGCTCTCAGGTATCTGCCAATCTCCTGGTTGAGGCGCTCGGTCTGACCATTGGTCTGGGGGTGGTATCCCGAGGAGAAGTTGAGTTGGATACCCAGTCTGTCACTGAAGGCTCGCCAGAAGCGAGATGTGAATTGGGTACCCCGATCTGAAGTGATCTCCTCGGGAATACCGAAGTTTCTGAAGATGTGGTTAATGATGTGGTCGGCCAGTTGTGTAGCGTTGGGCAACCCAGGTAGGGGAATCAGGCGGCACATCTTGGAGAATCGGTCTATTACAACTAGGATCTCGGTCCGACCGTCGGAGGGGGGCAAGTCGGTAATGAAATCCATGGCGATGTGGGACCACGGTCGGTCAGGTATAGGTAACGGTTGGAGGAGTCCTGCGGGAAGGTGACGAGGCGTTTTGGACTGGGCACAGACTGGACACGAGAGAACACAGTCGTGGACGTCGTCCTTGAGTGAGGGCCACCAAAATCTCCTAGCGAGTAGCTCGGTAGAACGGGTAATCCCCGGGTGGCCAGAACAAAGGGAAGTGAGAACCCACTGCATCAGCTGAGGGCAAATAATGGTGGGTACATACATCTTGTTGGGGGGGGTTTGAGGAGGCGCAGGCTCGTCGCCTTGAGCCTGCAGGATGGCCTCCGTCAGTTCCCACCTAACGGGTGCGACGACGTGGGGAGAATTGTCTCCGACCCCGGGGGTTCCGAGCCATGGTTGAAGAGACGAGAGAGGGCGTCAGCCTTGATGTTCTGGGAGCCCGGGCGAAAAGTAACAGAAAAGTTAAAATGGGTGAAGAACATCGCCCACCTGGCTTGTCGAGGGTTCAACCTCTTGGCTGAGCGAAGTTACTCCAGGTTCTTATGGTCGGTGAAAACGACGAAAGGGAACCTAGAGCCCTCAAACCAATGGCGCCATTCCTCCAGGGCTAGCTTGATGGCCAGCAGCTCTCTATTCCCGACATCGTAGTTCTGTTCGGGGAGGACAGTTTATGGGAGTAGAAAGCACAAGGGTACAGCTTAGCGGGAGTCCCGTGTGGTTGGGAGAGTACAGCTCCCACCCCTACCTCTGAGGCGTCTACCTCTACCACGAACGGGAGAGTGGGATCGGGTTGTTGGAGAACTGGGGAGGCCGTAAAGGCCTCCTTTAGGGCCTGGAAGGCCTGCTGGGTGGGTGCGTTCCAAGTGAGGAACCTCGGGTTGCCTCGTGTCAGAGACATGAGAGGTGCGGCGATCTTACCAAAGTCTCTGATAAAACGTCTGTAATAGTTGGCGAAACCCAGGAACCATTGGAGCTCCTTGAGCGTCCTAGGCTCAGGCCAGGACAAGACTGCGGCAACCTTGTCGGTCTCCATCTCCATAGTTCCGGCAGACAGGACATAGCCCAAGAAGGAGACGGAGGGACGGTGAAAGGCACACTTCTCTGCCTTTTACGAACAGGTCGTGTTCTCGCAGTCTCTGTAACACTCTCGAGACGTGAACGGTGTGTTCAGAGAGTGTGGAGGAGTAGATTAAAAGTTCGTCTATGTAGACGACGAGGAAGAGGTCTAGCATGTCCCGGAAGATGTCGTTCATGAACGACTGGAACACCGAGGGGGAGTTGGCGAGGCCGTACGGCATCACCAAGTACTCGTAGTGCCCCCTGGTGGTGATGAACGCAGTCTTCCACTCGTCTCCCTTGCGGATGCGTACAAGGTTGTACGCTCTCCTGAGGTCAAGCTTCGTGAAGATCTTAGCCTTACTGACCTGCTCGAGGGACGGCTGGATGAGAGGCAGGGGGTAGGCGAACTTCTCCGTTGCCTTGTTTAGGGCTCGGTAATCGATGCAGGGGCGAAGCCCGCCGTCCTTCTTGCCCACGAAAAAGAAGCCGGACGCCACCGGGGAGGTGGACGGCCGAATTATGCCCAGACTGAGCGCCTCGTCGATATAGTCCTCCATGGCTTTGGTTTCAGGTAACGTTAAGGGGTATACCCTGCTCTTAGGGAGTGGGGACCCCGGAAGGAGATCGATGGCGCAGTCCACACTACGATGTGGGGGGAGACTAACCTGGGTCTTCTCGAACACATCAGCGTAGGAAGAGTACTCAGGAGGGATGGAGACCGGAGACTTCACTTCGGGGCTGGAGGTGGAGAACACCGGAAGGGAAATCCAATGGGACAAACAGTGGTCGGTCCAGCGCAACAGCTCCCCTGTGCGCCAGGAAATGTGGGGGTCGTGAAGCGCTAACCAGGGGTGGCCCAAAACCACTGGGTCTCTAGGTGACTGAACAATAAAAAACTGGATGAGCTCTGTGTGAAATAAGCCCACTTGGAGGGACAATGGCATGGTCCGAAAGGAAATAAAACCCGATCCGAGGGGTGCCCCATCCAGAGAATTAACCCTGAGAGGTGGCACGACCGGACTGAGTGGGATAGACAGTTTTTGGACCAAGCCATCATCTAAAAAATTCCCCGCTGCCCCGGAATCAACTAGGGCTGGGGTAGAAAAGGAGACATTGTTAAAACTCAACACCACAGGGAGGCAGACTTGTTTCTGGGTAATGTTGAGAATGACTGACGTTCTCACCTGGCTTTTGGAGCGGGAACGCTGGGGACAGGCCGGGCATGAGGTAATACGGTGGCCCGGGGTGCCACAGTACAGGCAGGGGTTCTGCGTCAAACGTCTAGTTCGTTCTGCCGGAGTTAGTGGACGCGACCAAGTTGCATGGGTTCGGATTTGGAAGAGCATTCGGGAGTAATGAGTTTAGATGAGTTGGGACCCGTTGAAAGCTCTTGGACGACAGAGGGGCTGCGAAAAGCACGGTCACGAAGCAGGTTATCTACTGTGATGGAGAGCTGAATATAGTTCTCCAGCGACAGCGACTCTCCTCGACATGCTAATTTCATCTGAAGCTGGTCGTTCAAACCCAGGCGGTAGACAGTCAACAAAGCGGGGTCGCTCCACCCGCTACCCGCGGCAAGGGTGCGGAAGTCAAGTGCGTAGGCTGCGGCTGTGCGTGACGCCTGTTTCAAAAACACGAGGCGGCTGCCCACATCCCTACCAGCTGCCGGGTGATTAAAAACCACGGCAATCTGGTGGCAAAACTGATCATAAGAATTCAGAAGGGGGCTATCGGCAGTCCATAATGCGGTGGCCCATTGACGTGCTTTACCAGAGAGCAGTGAGATTAAAAAATGTACACTCTCACTGTCAGTGCGTAAAAGGGGGTGATACGTCATGTATACGCTACACTGCATTAAAAACCCCTGACAAGCTTCCGATGAACCGTCAAACCTCTCGGGGGGTTGAAAGCTCGCGGCGCTGGGAAATGCGGTGGGAACATCAACGGGTACAGGGACAGACCAAGGTGGAACAAGGTGAAATTGATCGGAAATAGTACGTACCGTGTGCAGTATTTCCTGTATCTGCTGTCCCTGAGCCGTGAGAGCTAGGTCGTGTTTCCCAACCGTAGATCCTTGGGCAGAAAGTGCCATGCAAATCCGCTCTAGCGAGCTGCGGAAATCCTCCGTGGGTTCCATTGTGACTGTCTTCAGTAGGGTTGGTTATTCTGTAACCCGCACAAGAAGAGACAGTCACAATGTAAAAGAAAACTGCTTTTATTACAGAGCAGGCAAAAGTACAAAAGGGCAAATCCAGAGAAGAGTAGTCGTGGGGAGCGAAAAGGTCGAAGCCGGGGAATCAGAATATGGCAAAGGGGCAAATCTACAGAAGAGTGGTCAAGGGAAGCGTAAGGTCGAAGCTGGGGAATCAGAATAAATATTTCGAATAAGACAAGCGAGTTGAATAGACAGGGGAAGCTAGGGGAACACTAGAGCTGGCAAAGCGTAGGGGTAAACTAAACAATAAACAACAAGTGTGAAACGAAAGGGCAGCGTATATATAGGGGAAAACGAACAGTGCAGGTGAAACTAATAATCTAGTGATTGGGACGAGTGCGGGTGAAACTAATACTCTGGTGATTGGGAGCGAGCGTGAGAGCCAGAGGGGGCGGGGTGAACTTGAGGATCAGAGTTCGTTACAATATATATATTTTTTTAAATTAGCTTATTATTATCTATATTTAAAATATTATTCATCCGATTATTTTATTAGTAACATTACAAAACATTATATTTTTGTATAATGATTGTATAACATTTATATAATGCTTACTACATCATTAGTTATTTTAGTTGACTAATAATGGGAAATGTCAATAAACTTTAATTCATTCTTATACTGTATACTATATTCATAAATGCACCTCAATGATAACAGTAATATGAAATTCATATCTGTTATACATTATATATTTTTTGCTAATTATATTTTTAGAAATTATAAAGTTTATGTTATAAAGTAAAAAGAAAACACATGATGTTTTAGGTAGTATAAATGTACACGGTACGGATTAAAGTGCCACAATTCTCCACCATTATATGTAGGAACAGTATTTGTGAGCTAGGAATTAAATTAAACTGTCCTTATTCTACATTATTATGTAAGGGAATTTACAATGGATTAGTCACATTTGACAACTATTATAAATGAGATAAATGACAAATAACTAGATTAATTGTCTGAATAAAATTCTCCACAATTAAAATCGTAATGCAACATCTTGTTGTATCCACTCACAATTTCTACTGTAAGGAATTAGCTTTAATAAGGGAATTATGATCAATTAACTTATTTGAGTAATATTATTCTCATGGCTTATTTAAAATATTATTACACATATTTAGGTACAGCTTTGAAGCGAAATCTTTTTAAAAAAGGCATGAGATTATTTATCAAAATATACCACAGTCAAATTACATTTCAATACAGACAAACTTTATTGCTATTCTAAACATAAACTAATCTAACACATAAAACATGAAACAGGTTGGTGGGTAAAGTGACAGAATGATCAATACAGTCAAAATGTACTTTATGGAGTCTGTTGACAATGCCTTAAGAACCATTTAGCATTTTTTGAGTCTAAATCGATAAGCAATCGGATAACCAAAGTATTTAACTAATACACCAGCACTTTAAGCAAAAGTATGGAGGTGTACTTGCGTGTCGTTGCATTTCGTTGCTTTGCGTTCTTTGTGTTGCTTGGTTGTCGATGTTTTAGACTCTTGTTATGATTGCGGATAGTTATTGTCTGGATGAAGCGAGGCCTTCTGCAAGGAGGACCGCTGACTCCTGTTGGGTGTCTAAACCATAGAGCAGAGAGTGAGAGGCTTCCTCTGGACTTGTGTCTCAAGTTTCCCTTGGACTCTACATGGCATGTAGGAACTGGAAGCAGCAAGCAACAGTTCTGAATAGAGCGTTGCAAAAGAGAAGTTCAGCAGAAGAGGATGAAGAGATGAGGGCATTCTTCCTTTTTTTGGAAACATTTGAACTGAGATTGGCCGCAGCCCAAGGGTGTTGTGAGCCAATCAGAAATGTCTTTTCAGAGTCACATGGTCGACTGGTCTGTCCATTTCCAAAATTGATTTATGATCCTTTGTGGATGATTCTTACAAACTCCCACTCAAAAATAGTACATGTTTAACCATGAACTATTATATCTTGACAACAGAACAAGAAACATGACATTCATTGTCATCAACATTTTCTACATAAACAAGCAAGTATTAACATACTAAATATGACATTCTTTCATGTAACAAAACATGAAAATCCCTGTTTCCAAATCATACTGGTCAATTCATTGGTTTTATAACATGAATAATACATTACATGTTACGAGAAACCTGATTGTCAAGGTATAATATCCAGCTGAATAGTTACCATTCTTAGTAGAATGAGATGAATCATACCAGATGAAAGATTATGATCATCAATTTGACAGTTGTAAGTGATTACTAATCACTACACATATTTTAAAAGGTACATCGGCTATAATTATTCATTTGTCAGTTATAAAAGTGATCACTGGTCATAGTCATTTTCAGAATTATCTAGCAAGGCTAGGTATGTTGTATATTTTATAGGGTTAAATCACAAGTACTGGGACTGAGATAAGGATCTCATGAGGATCTCACAAGGAAAACTTTCAAAGAAAACCTGCTTTAGCTCTGTGTGTAAGTTCAGAAGGTCATGCTGAGGGTTGGAGTTTGTTGAACAAAGAAGGATCTTCTTGGTCAGCTCTGTTATTACAAACCTTAGTTTGAGATTAAGCAGGCATGGGAGAGACGGTCGCCTTCAGCAATTTAGGCGTCATGGATCTGTTTTATGGCTCGCTTCCTACTTTCATACCAAGTGTGTCAAATACCTATGGGCTAAGGATGTCCCCTGAGGCTTTAAAATAGACCACTCTAATATTCATACTAGCTCATCTTATTTTCCAACAGATGCTCTTAAAATGCAAACAGTTAAAACACTTTGCTGCCTACCATTAAAACAAATTTATATGCACAGAATTAAGTGGCAAGCTGTCCTTGAGTGTGCCTTTGCAAGATTATATTTTATGTGATTTATTGAGTGCATTCAGCTCACAACCCTGAAACAGACATGACTGAATCTCTAAAGATCCTGCAGTAATCCTCGTCATGTAAGATGCAGAGGTATTGTGTTCTATTTGTTCGTGTTTTGCCATCGAGGTGTCACATTTCCAACAGCATCGGGTTTACTCTCACTTATCGGCACAGAGCCACACCCACACCCACAGGCAGATACTTGATCCAAGAGCCAGGAAGAGCTTGAATAAATCAATGGCATTTGTCAAATGACATTGCAGGCCAGACCTTCTGCATCTTTTCAGTCTTTGTTAACAGTCTTTTCTTCTCTTGTATGGATGGATGGGAGTTTCTAGATCTAATTCAGATTCCAACTAATTCAGTGCTTTGATCTGCCACTATCATGTACCATAATGTGTGTATTATAATATATATATATATATATATATATATATATATATATATATATATATATATAGTACTGTGCAAAAGTTTTAGGCACTTGTGAAAAATTTAGCATAATGAGGATGTCTTTAAAAATAATTATATTTATATCAGGAAGACTTGCAGACTTGAGTGAGATTTAAGATGACATTTATTTGATGAATATAAAACAGAAAATTAATGTCTCTCTTTGGCATAGGCCCCATCTGGCAGTCTGAAGAAGTTGTACTCAGAACCGTCATATCCTGCTGGAGATAGGAGGCAGGGGCAAGGAGCCTACCCCATGCAGGACGGGACTCAACTGGTGGTGGTGGGGTAGTGGAGGTTGCGAGCAGACTTATAAAGCAACAGCTTACATATGATTGGCTCGGAATTACCCAGATAATAGTGTGATGATATACAGCTGCTAGTATTCCCGCTAGAACTATGCTGCTCTTACATATCTAGTTTTCATTAATCACTTAATATCCAGTAAACTTAAAAAAGCTAAATCAATATTCGGTGTGACCACCTTTGCCTTAAAACAGCACAAATTCTCCTAGAATTTTGCACAGTTCTTCTATCTATTTAGGCTGTCTCAATGTCTTCGGTCTCTTTATGTATTCTCAGATATAAATATATATATATATCAATTGACAGCCTTGCTTTCGTATATTCTCAACAAAAATACAAAAAGAACAATACTATTTTGGTAAGATTTTAAGTGTTTCATAATGCATTTAAAGAATCAGTGTTCTTAATGTGTATCTTTAAGTACATATTGTCATATCAGCAACCAGTAATTAACTACCATGATTTAAATGAATATTCCAGAGTCAATACAAATTAGGCTCAACAATGAGATTTGCGTTATGTTCATTACCACAAATTTTATCTTTGACTTGTATCTATTTTTCTTTAAAGGGTAACTAAACCCTAAACCAACTTTTTTGAGTTAATGATCTGTAAGCATGGGGCTTTATTAGTACTGGTCATTGATTCAAGTAAATGTTTTGACATTTGTGTATAAAGTGTTTTAATTCTACAATATATGGTGTAAAAACGTCTGAGTGCTGCCCTCTTCAGGTTGAACGGTGGCTACTGCAGTTGAATTTTCCTATTGGCTGTTGCGGTACTTCGTGACGTAAGCGGTGACAGCTGACGTAAGCAGGTTCCAGCTCACCACGCCAGATTCATGTACATGTCGTCTTGCGACCGTGTGAGGAATAATAATAACATAGAGTCTGACAGCAGCTGTCAATTAATCCGTCACTACGAGTCTCAGGTGCCCACACCAGCCCCCCCGCTCAGCCCCGCACTCGGTTCGTTCCCTCTATCCCCGCCGGGATCTGCCCACTTTTCCTGCATTTTCAAATATTTCTAGTGGGTGGAGTCAGACTCTGAGCAGGTGTTTAGTTACCCTGTAAAAAAAAAAAAAAAAAGAAGCAAAAAAATCGAGGTTAGAGTTAGGCACTTACAATGGAAGTGAATGTGGCCAATTTTTTGAGTGTTCAAAGGCAAAAATAATAAGCTTATTATGGTATTAAAGAACTTAATTAAAACTGTGAATATCTTGAGCTGTAAAGTTGTTCAAATCATCTGTTTTTGAGAATACAGGATTTATGGTATTACAGGTGCTTCGTCATCACAACAGTTGTAAAGTTGGATATAACTTTACACAGAAAAGGTTGGTAAGTGATTTTATTTAACTAAGTCCATGTTAACATGCACACTGTATATACAGGTGAAACTCGAAAAATTAGAATATCATGCAAAAGTTCATTAATTTCAGTAATTCAACTTAAAAGGTGAAACTAATATATTATATAGACTCATTACAAGCAAAGTAAGATAGTTCAAGCCTTTATTTGATATAATTTTGATGATTATGGCTTACAGCTTATGAAAACCCCAAATTCAGAATCTCAGAAAATTAGAATATTACATGAAATCAATTAAAAAAAGGATTTTAAATACAGAAATGTCGGCCCTCTGAAAAGTATAATCATGCATATGTACTCAGTACTTGGTTTGGGCCCCTTTTGCATTAATTACTGCCTCAATGCGGCGTGGCATGGATGCTATCAGCCTGTGGCACTGCTGAGGTGTTATGGAAGACCAAGATGCTTCAATAGCGGCCTTCAGCTCTTCTGCATTGTTTGGTCTCATGTCTCTCATCTTTCTCTTGGCAATGCCCCATAGAATCTCTATGGGGTTCAGGTCAGGCGAGTTTGCTGGCCAATCAAGCACAGTAATACCATGGTCATTGAACCAGGTTTTGGTACTTTTGGCAGTGTGGGCAGGTGCCAAGTCCTGCTGGAAAATGAAGTCAGCATCTCCATAAAGCTTATCTGCTGAAGGAAGCATGAAGTGCTCTAAAATGTCCCGGTAGACGGCTGTGTTGACTCTG
Source organism: Xyrauchen texanus (assembly GCF_025860055.1). Taxonomy (NCBI): domain Eukaryota; kingdom Metazoa; phylum Chordata; class Actinopteri; order Cypriniformes; family Catostomidae; genus Xyrauchen; species Xyrauchen texanus. The sequence goes on from NC_068297.1 coordinate 7,275,077, forward strand.
GACTTAATAAAGCACAGTGGACCAACACCAGCCGATGACATGGCTCCCCAAACCAACACAGACTATGGAAACTTCACACTGGACTTCAAGCATCTTGGATTATGTGCCTCTCCATTCTTCCTCCAGATTCTGGGACCTTGGTTTCCAAATGAGATGCAAAATTTGCTCTCATCAGAAAAGAGGACTTTGGACCACAGAGCAACAGACCAGTTCTTTTTTTCTTTAGCCCAGGTAAGACGTTTGACATTTGAAGCCCATGTCCAGGACCCGTCTGTGTGTGGTGGCTCTTGATGCAGTAACTCCAGCCTCAGTCCACTCCTTGTGAAGCTCCCCAAAACATTTGAATGGCCTTTTCCTGACAATCCTCTCCAGGCTACGGTCATCCCTGCTGCTTGTGCACCTTTTTCTTCCACACTTTTCCCTTCCACTTAACTTTCTATTAATGTGCTTTGATACAGCACTTTGAGAACATCCAACTTCTTTTGCAATTACCTTTTGAGGCTTTCCCTCCTTGTGGAGGGTGTCAATGATGGTTTTCTGCACAACTGTCAGGTCAGCAGTCTTCCCCATGATTGTGAATTCAACTGAACCAGACTGAGAGACCATTTAAAGGCTCAGGAACCCTTTGCAGGTGTTTAGCTGATTAGAGTGTGACACTTTGAGCCTACAATACTGAACCTTTTCACAATATTCTAATTTTCTGAGATTCTGAATTTGGGGTTTTCATAAGCTGTAAGCCATAATCATCAAAATTATATCAAATAAAGGCTTGAAATATCTTACTTTGCTTGTAATGAGTCTATATAATATATTAGTTTCACCTTTTAAGTTGAATTACTGAAATTAATGAACGTTTGCACGATATTCTAATTTTTCACGTTTCACCTGTATCTTATTGCTATACTTTTGAAACGGTGAGTATTTTAATATTTACAGACTGGCCCCATTACATTCCATTGTAAGTGCCTTTCTTTAATCTTGATTTTTGCTTTTTTGGAAGAAAAGGAGGGGTTTGTTGAAAACATCTGTTTTGCTATGCTAACACATTATTCAGCATTTTGTTCATCAGTTGTTAATTATTTGGGTAAATGTAAAATGTTACACAAAATTTAAATTGCATTAAATATGTGTTCAGAAGTGTTGTGTGTTAAAATCGAGTGTTTGTTATTTGTTATTTTGAAGGATGCACATGTGAGGACTAGGTATGTAAATGTATTACTAATCATATCTCATTTAATAATTTATTTCCCAGAGTGTTTTCCATTGAAGTGAACATTTGTAATGAGAATGTTATTGTTTTAAACTGTTATACATGTCCTTATAGCCTGGTTAGAAATGCATAAAATGCTTTGAGTGATTTAAGCATGTGTTCAATGCATATAATACTGTGAATGATATAAGCAGGTATTAAGCATGTATTAAGATGATGGGCAAGTCAAGTCTATGGGCAAGCTAATGCCTTGTTTTTCCTTTTATTTGGATATTAGCCTCTACCATATTTCGTTGAACCATATTTCAGTTTTTGTATAAACTATTTAAAAAAAGCTAAGAGCCAATAACATTTGGTAAGACTAAATGAGCTCTTGCCTCAGAAGTTCTTGTGATATCAATGCCACATTAAAAATACCAACTGTTACAATATTTTTCTGTTGGATAAAAACAGATTGAATTGACGGAAAATATACAACCAATATAATTATTATTTTTGCACAGTCTCTGTAGTAGGAAGATAGCTTGGTGGATTCTGACTCCTTGATTACAGTTTTTCTCGATTGCTTAAACACGTTTCTTGAAACTATGCCTCGTATTCTCAAAACAGTAAACACAAATCCATAACGTCTCACCCAGTTTCCAAACAACCTATTTTCAGGTCAAAATGAAGCTCTACACTCAAAACCATTCACTCTTGCTGAAAAACCAAACTTTGCCCTCAGACAGGACACACAAGCCCTCAAAATAACACACACTACAACATAGTCTAACACACTGGTGCAATAAATTCAAAACAACATTTCCAAAACTGGTAAGTTATGTTACTTGTGGTTCCCCTCCTCACAAACCTTTTCACATGATGAACAAAAGACACAACCAATGGATACATTGGCACATTTTTATTCATTCATGTACTACACAGTACAACACAAAAAAAAGAAAAAAAAAGAAGATTATTCCGCCTCAGCCTACTGTCTTTGGTCTGGGTCAGGCCAGAGAATCTCATCCACATAACAGGCTATATTAGCCCTAGCCAGGCAGCGGGGATAAAATCCTCTTGCATGCCTGATCCACCCCTGGCACGCATCTACTGATACATCTAGGCAGGCTTCTTCCATGGCATGGAGGAGGTGCACACGCATGTAAGGTTCTCGATCATACACTTTCCACCGCCATGCCGAAAAAAACTCCTCTATTGGGTTTAGAAAGGGAGAGTATGCAGGCAGAAAGATGTTTGAAAATCTCGGGTTATTGGTAAACCAGTCTCGAACCAGAGCAGCGCGATGGAAGCTGACGTTATCCCAAACAACAACGTAGTGAGGGTGGTCTGGTTGTGCTGGTTCCCTGTGGTCCAACTGGAACATAATATGCTCTCTTAGACCGTCAAGGAAAGCAAGGAGGAGCATAGTGTTATAGGGTCCTAAAATGGCATGGCGGTGGAGTACCCCTCGTTGGCTGATGGCTGCGCACATAGTGACATTCCCTCCGCGCTGACCAGGGACATTTACAATAGCCCGATGGCCAATTATGTTCCTCCCCCTTCTCCTTCTTTTGGTCAGGTTGAAACCAGCCTCATCCACAAAGATAATTTCATGGGGAACAGGCCAGCCTTCAATCTCAAAGATTCTCTGCAAAACACATGAAACACAGTAGAGTAAATCACTATGCTGAAGCACAGTTCAAGAGGGCACAAATGGCAGCATAAACTGCTATACTCTGATGGTACACAATACTTCATGCGATATCAAAATTCATACCTGAACATATTCCACTCGTTGGTCTTTCACTCTGTCAGAGTTTCGTTCAAAAGGGACGCGGTATACCTGTTTCATCCGGAACTGGTGCTTTCGGAGGATGCGGTCAATTGTGGAGAGGCTGATGGCATTTATTCCTCGAAAATGATTATTATCCTCAATCACTCTCCTTTGAATCTCTGAATACATTATTGGCAATGACCATGTTTACAAGCTCCCTCTCTTGCTCCTCCGACAAAAGCCTTAGCCTGCCTCCACCACCACCTCCACCTCGTCTACCTCGTCCTTCACCACGTCCTCCTCTTCCTCTTCTTCCTCCTCTCCCTCCTCCTTCACCACGTCTTCTTCCTCCTCCTTCACCACGTCTTCTTCCTCCTCCTTCACCACGTCCTCTTCCTCCTCCTTCACCACGTCCTCTTCCTCTCCCTCCTCCTTCACCACGTCTTCTTCCTCCTTCACCATGTCTTCTTCCTCCTCCTTCACCACGTCCTCTTCCTCCTCCTTCACCACGTCCTCTTCCTCCTCCTTCACCATGTCTTCTTCCTCCTCCTTCACCACGTCCGCTTCCTCCTCCTTCACCACGTCCTCTTCCTCCTCCTTCACCACGTCCTCTTCCTCCTCCTTCACCAGGTCTTCTTCCTCCTCCTTCACCACGTCCTCTTCCTCCTCCTTCACCACGTCCTCTTCCTCCTCCTTCACCACGTCCTCTTCCTCCTCCTTCACCATGTCCTCTTCCTCTCCCTCCTCCTTCACCACGTCCTCTTCCTCCTCCTTCACCACGTCCTCTTCCGCTCCATCCTCGACCTCTTCCTTCATTCCAAAACTCAAATGAACTGACTCTGGCACTTTTATGTATCTTGAAAGTTCTGATTTCTGTGTGTTAAATTGTGACTCTTAGTGTTTTCACCTGGGTAATTGTGTGCTAATTGAGCTGAAACTATGCTGACTTGAGTGAACAATATTGAATGCTAGTGCTTTCTAAATGACCACATGGTCTAGGCAATGAAATATTAAGGGATTTGTGTGTAGAGTTTTGCAGTGACAGTCCAACAATTCTGACTCATGTGTCAAAACAGGGAATAGTGTTTATAGTTTAGTGAAATGGGTGTGCTTTTTGATAAATGGCATTATGGTTTTGAAATTTTAGTTCAAAAGCCTGGTTATAGTGTTTAAGCAATTGAGAAAAACTGTAATGCAGTTTAACCCACAATTCATCAATACTTGGTAATAAGTGGAAGGTGGAGAAATATTAGCAGAAATGTGGCTGTCCATTATGTAGTGAAAGGGATCAATAAACGACATGACAGAAAGTTCAGTCATTTAGAGAGTAGAGTACATTACATAAGTCTGGTGATAACCACCTAATAAAATGTCAAACAGAACACAATTAACATATTGATTTGGAGCACATTACAGAATTTTCTTATTTCCCTAGATGCTCCAACTAACACCAAGAAATTAAGGATTATCAATACACCTGCTTAGGTTTACTTGATTTAGTTTGAATTGTTTATAAACAGTTTGTTTTTCTTTCAGTGTACTTTTACGAACTAAATTTCCATGTTCCAAGTCAAATCTTTAATATGTACATAGGTGTCATATACGGTGGGGACATGTCCCTCAAATCACAGCATTAATGAGAACTTTGTTTTTGTTTCTAGTTGTAACGTTATTGTTTTCAGTGTTATTTCAGTTTTGGGAATGAGCAAATACTTGTCTACGTACCTGACCTCCAGATCAAAACGTTACATTTCTTTAAATGTTAAATTATGTGTGCAAAACTGAATGAATATACACTCACCTAAAGGATTATTAGGAACACCTGTTCAATTTCTCATTAATGCAATTATCTAATCAACCAATCACATGGCAGTTGCTTCAATGCATTTAGGGGTGTGGTCCTGGTCAAGACAATCTCCTGAACTCCAAACTGAATGTCAGAATGGGAAAGAAAGGTGGTTTAAGCAATTTTGAGCGTGGCATGGTTGTTGGTGCCAGACGGGCCGGTCTGAGTATTTCACAATCTGCTCAGTTACTGGGATTTTCACACACAACCATTTCTAGGGTTTACAAAGAATGGTGTGAAAAGGGAAAAACATCCAGTATGCGGCAGTCCTGTGGGCGAAAATGCCTGGTTGATGCTAGAGGTCAGAGGAGAATGGGCCGACTGATTCAAGCTGATAGAAGAGCAACTTTACCTGAAATAACCACTTGTTACAACCGAGGTATGCAGCAAAGCATTTGTGAAGCTACAACATGCACAACCTTGAGGCGGATGGGCTACAACAGCAGAAGACCCCACCGGGTACCACTCATCTCCACTACAAATAGGAAAAAAGAGGCTACAATTTGCAAGAGCTCACCAAAATTGGACAGTTGAAGACTGGAAAAATGTTGCCTGGTCTGATGAGTCTCGACTTCTGTTGAGACATTCAGATGGTAGAGTCAGAATTTGGCGTAAACAGAATGAGAACATGGATCCATCATGCCTTGTTACCACTGTGCAGGCTGCTGGTGGTGGTGTAATGGTGTGGGGGATGTTTTCTTGGCACAATTTAGGCCCCTTAGTGCCAATTGGGCATCGTTTAAATGCCACGGCCTACCTGAGCATTGTTTCTGACCATGTCCATCCCTTTATGGCCACCATGTACCCATCCTCTGATGGCTACTTCCAGCAGGATAATGCACCATGTCACAAAGCTCAAATCATTTCAAATTGGTTTCTTGAACATGACAATGAGTTCACTGTACTAAAATGGCCCCCACAGTCACCAGATCTCAACCCAATAGAGCATCTTTGGGATGTGGTGGAACAGGAGCTTTGTGCCCTGGATGTGCATCCCACAAATCTCCATCAACTGCAAGATGCTATCCTATCAATATGGGCCAACATTTCTAAAGAATACTTTCAGCACCTTGTTGAATCAATGCCACGTAGAATTAAGGCAGTTCTGAAGGCGAAAGGGGGTCAAACACAGTATTAGTATGGTGTTCCTAATAATCCTTTAGGTGAGTGTATATGAGCTATGCCTTTGCAATATCGCGACTTAAAAATCAGTACATCTGTGCAACCTCCCACCTGATTATATACATAAATGGCTTGATGTTTATAAAAAAAAGAAACTTTAATGACAAACTTTATGACAAACTTTTACAAAAAGTTGTGTTTGTACAGCCAAGCTTAATTTTTTTGTACACTCATGTTCTGATGAGTTGTGTACTAGAAAGGAAGAAAAACTCCATTCTTACAGTATCTTCTGAGGACCACAGGCTCATTTCAAATAAAAAATATCTGACTCCAAAATGTAATTCAGCTGCACTGGAGCATAGAGATTTGAGCGTTGACTCTGTGTATAATCACCCACTTTCAGACCGAGTGCAAGCCTTCAAAAAATTTGCCTTTCTTTCTCACATCTTGCCTTGGATTGCTTTCTGAATGCATGTGCATATGAAAGTAGGTTAATGAAATGTTAAAGAAGGTCTTGCCTTTTGGTGAGTGAGAGCATAGTCAAAAGAAAGAGACGTTTTAAGCTGTGGTTAACCTTTTAGAACACATTTAAAGGAATATGCTGTGTTCAATAAGTTCAGCTGAATCAACTGAATTTGTGGCATAATATTGAACATATTTCGACTTGTCCCTCCTTTTCTTTAAAAGAAGATTTTGGGTTATGGTGAGGCACAATGGAAGTGAATGGAGCCAACACATACAATTTTAAATGTATAGCCACAAGACGTAAACTATATGCATGTTAACACGACTTCAGTGCAATAAAATCACTTACTAAAATTTTTTGTGTAAAGTTATATACAATTATACAACTTCGCTGCTATGATGTTGTAACTCCGTAAACCCCAAAGTGACTGAAAGAACAAAGATTTAAACAACTTTACAGATCACATAATGCACAAGTTTTAGAAAAATAATGAATGTGCTTTTATAAAATGAAGAGCTTCACATTTCTGCTATTAAACCCTCCAAAAATGGCCTCATTCACTTTCATTGTATGTGCCTCGTAACCTCGATGTTTGCTTCTTCTTCTTCTTTTTTTAAAGAAATGTATCAAAATACAGTTTAAAGGCGGGTTAAAAAAAAGTAGCTGGGAATTGTTGTTAATTCACCTAACATGGCCAGTTTTGGCAAAAAGTACATTTAGCTCAGATGTTCATATGTATGTTGCAAATTTCATGCATTTGACAGTATCAAAGTGCCATGAAAATCACTACAGAACACCAGCACATTTGGTATTTTCCACATGGTAAGTACACACTCTGAATAGAGATTATCTGATATATGAAATAAAATATATGCACTGATTTGTTAGTTGGTTCAGTGTTAATATTATGCAGATATTTCTCTGTGATACCTTTATATTCTACATTCCATGTTTGAGTGCCTTGATTTACTGTTGTGTCACAAAAAATAGTTTGTCTTAGGCATGTAATGTCCTGCTGCTGCCCGGCAGTAATATGGCCTATGACTTCATGCGGTTGGCAGGAAGATCAGCAGAGGTGTCAAGCTACAAGCCTGACCTTGAAAGAAGACAGACGATGAGAGAGAGATAGAGAGAGAGAGAGAGAAGCAGCTATGGTCTTGTCAGCGTGTATCTGTAATTTTATCACATGAGGGTGCCATTGAATCCAGGCAGGTATTTTACAAGAGCTGCCAGTGGTGGAGACTTAATCGGCTTTGTATTAATACGAGAATCAGCTCACTTGTGAGGGAAGCAGGCTGGTTCAAATCCCTTGACACCCTATCGCTCATCTATTAGGTTTCGATTTTGAGTGTGCAACAACAGCAATCTTACTTGCCTATGTCCGAGGAGCCCTCCCCAAAGGCTCTATGATATTCTCATCTCTACAAATGGCTTGGGTGTAAATTAATGTTCAATGTAAATTTGCAATATATATTTGCCCGTTTTAAAAACTGCAAGGTTTTATAAAGTATTATTATATGGCTCTCTAAAATACTTGATTCTGATTGGTCAATTGTGACATCCAACCGTCAAATATTTCTGAATTATGACCAAACATACTGTAATATAGTGATAATTCACTGGTCATCCAGATATTGCAAATCATCATTCCTATTTCTCATGTCACTCTGCGATCTCTGCAAGTTAGCTAATAAAATAATTTAAACTCAAATCAATATTTGATGTCCATTTATTTATTTGGCAAGTGTAATAAGCAGGATAATGAGCAGTTATAAGATCATATAAATACAAACAGATCTCTGATGCAAAGGTTGAATGGAGACTCCACAGTCTTTCTTCTTACATAATATTGTAATTTCAACTCAAAAAAATATGTAATGTCCATTTATTAATTTAGTTTGTAAGTATCATTGTAATGGTATTAACTCAGACAGTTGTGACAGGGTCCTGATTCCCCTGTTGTTGTTTTTTTTACAGTAACAACCATCTGACTGTACATTAGATACATTAAAGATAAATCAAATGTATCTTGTTTTAAGGATTTTTAGATATTTTTACAGGAAAACAATACAAAATGTATTATCAAGAATACAATTTTTGCCCTAATATCAAAGGACTTACTAGAAAAAAAGAAATTATGATCCAACATGAATTTTCTTGATAAAAAAAATATGATCGTGCCTGGTAACGTGCATGTAAAATCGCTAAAAATACCAATTTGCTTAGAATAAAGCTGACAATTTACACAAGGTTTATTTCTATTTCTTGTGCTCCAAACTTACTTCAAACTTACTTCTCTTTCTGCTCGTATGAATGTAACACATCATAAGAAAGTGTTGCAACGCTGTTCAAATGCACTTTGGATCACATCATTTACATGTATACATTTTTCCATCTGAAATGACTAAATATTAAATGAAACAAATAACAATAAAATGCAAAGTTATTTCTTCAGTAATCAAAATACTTTTTGAATGCAACTGTATTCTAAATACCAATGATATAAATTGTAACTGTAGGGGAATACAGTTACTTAGATTTTGTACTTTAAATACGTAATCCCGTTACATGTATTCTGTTACTCCCCAACCCTTTTTAATATTTATTATCATATGTTTTATGTCTCTTAAATCATGCATTTTTATTGTCTCTATTGTATGTCACTGTAGTATGTATATCATTGCTGCTGAACAAACTGCCCCTCGTGGGACAAATAAAGGTTAAAGTAAAGTAATTATCTGTTACAATGTTCTCCTTAAAAGCTGAATGATTTAAGTTATCATTTGTCTCCATGGCACAAATGGTGCCGGACGAGTTACAAGGTTAAGGGTTAACCCTAATTAACCTCTTAAGCTTAAATCATCTGTTTAGAGGTTAACCTTTTTTAACCACCTCATTTGAAAAAATGGGTTTGTTCAAATCCCTGACCCTAAGGATAAGCAGCCGTAATAGTCTAGTTTGAATTAGCAAGCACTACTAAGGATATGATGTAAACATTTGCAGCCATGCAGCCAAAAATAATACATTTGTGGGTAAAACTGTGTCATCTAATTTAAATTGAAGTCATAATACAGTAATCTCTTAGATTCAAAATAACTGTGGAATCATTTGTATTAATGTGAAGATAAGTAATAAAAATGACACGAGTGTGTTACAACATCACTGCAAGCCTCATTGAAAATGCACAGTTCACACTGAGATATCTCTTCAATGTAAAATAACTTCAAAAAGACTTAGTAATAGAAGCAAGTGAAGATGATCTAATGACTTCTTCAAAACAAACACATTTTGTAATGTTCACTTTACTTTTTGTCAGATAATGGTCACCATTTTGTATTTGTGCATAACTCTTCTATAATACTAAAACTTAACCAGAGATCAGCCCCCCCCCCCCCCACCCCCACCCACATAGTGTAGATTGCACATACAGTATGTAATTACAATTTAGACATTAAGTTATGTTATGATAGAATATTACCTATTTTTATTGTAAGAAATTATTGTTAAACCTTGTAAATAGAGGCAATATTTTACCTTTCCAAGCCAAATGTATCACTATTATTAGAAGAGAGCAATAAAAAGCATGTCTCAAGAGTTCACACATTCCACTCTGCAAATTTAATCACCCCCGCGATATACGCCATGGAATCATCCCATGTGCCGTACTTGAAACGAAGGAGTCCGCTGAGCAGAATCCTGATCCAAAGTGAATGAGAGGAAAAGAAGTGAAGATTTCAGAGGAATAAACCTCTGCCAGTGATCACTCATTTAGCAACTCTGCACAAACCCATAGACTCACAGCTATATTTAGCAAGATTTCACTGCTCCTCCTGCCGAAGAGTAATGGCAGGAAAAACTGCAGATGAAGACATGGCTTCGATGGATGGCAAACAATTGGCCCAAGCAAACACTCTTCCACATTAGAGGCTTGATCCAAATCTCTAACTTTGATAAAGACCCAATCAGACAAGTAGGTCATGTTCCACATTCTGATTAAGGAGACCATTTTTCAGGTAAAGCTTTCAAAACCTGCACAGGAAGTTTCTATAAAATGCACAACTACAAACACTTGTTATAATGTAGGGTTGATATTTTTGCATTGCTGGCTATAAACTGTACTGTCATCATTCAGTCACCCTCATGACATCCTAAACATGCATTGCTTTCTTTCTTCTACTTCATGGCTTATTGGCTGAATTTAATACAATTGCAATATATAGAGACTCACTTTAAAGCTGAAGGAAATAATTCCTGTGACACCAGCGCCACTTAAACAGAATTGCAAAACTTTGTTTTCAAAACAGCTTTCTATATATGTCCCCCCTCTGCCACTGGTCAAACAAAGAGAGAGTCCCGCCCCCAAATCATGCCATAGGTTGGGTAATTTTGCTGGGGCGGGTCTAAGTGAGACACTCAAAACAAACAGAGATATTTTCATAATGTCACAGAGACACAGTTTTCAAGAAAACTAACCAATGAATGGCTTACCAACAATTGTCTCTGCATTTTAAGCTTGGATATGAGATAGTATTATAGTATTATGACACAAAGTTACATATATCAGCTTTAATGCTTAATAAAGCATCCTAAAGTGTCCTATGTAGTCAATGTGACAAACCACATATTGATACTTTTATATACTTTTTTTTTTTTTTTTCGATTACCAGATGTCGTCTCCATGACCTGAGGTTGTATGGGAAAATACTTACCCATACAACCTTTTACTAATAAAATACTTACAAGTTTGGAACAACATAAAGGTGAATAAATAATGGCACAATTTTATGAGTGGGTGAACAATTCCTTTAAGCGATGAAGCGGAAGTCAAATTATGGTACCACTGTAAAAAATACAGTACTGAATTACACACGAATAAGCATTTTATGCATACTGTAAATTTATTCAGTATTTAGAGTAGATTTATTGCACCATAAAGTAGAAATGATCTCCAATCCATGCGATTTCCCACCAGGTATTTGAATGAGTGACATGGCTAATCCACATGCAATTAACCAGCTGGTTAAGCTGTCAATACATCTCCATCAAAGCAGGATTCTGATAACACTTACACAAACAAGCTGCACTCTCTACAAATTACACATAGAATAAAAACGAATTGACAAAACAGTTGCCAATCTTATGTACTACTTATTTGCATTATACGTTCTTTGGCTATGCGACAGAAATCATCCTTCCTGTGCTGATGGCTGTCAGAGATCTCAGAAAGCCTTTTCTCTGCTCTCTGCTGGAGAAAATCACAGTAATTAGAGATTCACAGAGCATAACATTAATTACAGGGCTAGATGGGAAAACAAACAATCTATGTCTTTAAATGCCCATCACAGATTTTGTCTTTTCATTAGCATTTAACTAAGGGAAAGGAGTATTAAAATGTGCTTGTCTTCTGCTTTATATTTAACATGGAGTGCAATATGGCTGCCCAGTAATTATTTACCACTTACTGTAGCTTAGATGAGTGGATGCAGTATGAGTGCATGTATGTGCATTTACATTTGTGCTTGGGTGTGATTGGAGACACAAGACAAATAAATGGCAAAACTGTTGTTCTTTCAACTTGCAGATGACTATTGGAAGGGCATGATGTTGGTTAACCAGCCTTTAAAGGGGACCTATTATGCAAAATTAATTAATTCAGTTTGTAAATAAATGTGAATCGGCAGTGTGTGTACACAACCCTACAATGTTAAAAGTCCACCCACTCCTCTTTCTTATATATCTATTAATCAAAAACACTGTAGGCCTCGCCCACGACTGGTGATGGACTCCAACCTATTATCATAGAGATCCTTCCCTGAGTGATCTACACACAGTCCGCCATTTTCTTCCATGCTGGAGCAGATACAATGAGAAGAATAATGGCTCAGCTTTGTAAGTGTCATAACTGTTCTGTTGTTAGCTGTAAAAGTGAACATAAGAGTCTTCATGTACTTCAGAGCCACTAAAGACACAGTGGACAAGTTTTGTTTTTGAAGGAAATGTGCCCCAAAACATACAAAAAAAATTGTGTATGTTTGTGCAAATCATTTTACAATGGACTGCTTTGTAAATGAGTGTCAATATAAAGCAGGATCAGGCATGGATCAGTACCAATTGTTCGTGCTCCAGCTTTATATCCTGAAGATGTAAGTATCGCACTTTATATTTTGTGAATGTTTGCAAATCGCCTTTTTGACTGTGCTTGTTAGCTGATTCCACAGCTAATGCAGCTAAAGTTACCACTGTCTCTGATTGTATTCACAGAGACCAGATATACAGTGAGGAAAATAAGTATTTGAACACCCTGCTATTTTGCAAGTTCTCCCACTTAGAAATCATGGAGGGGTCTGAAATTGTCATCGTAGGTGCATGTCCACTGTGAGAAACATAATCTAAAAAAAAATCCAGAAATCACAATGTATGATTTTTTAACTATTTATTTGTATGATACAGCTGCAAATAAGTATTTGAACACCTGAGAAAATCAGTGTTAATATTTGGTACAGTAGTCTTTGTTTGCAATTACAGAGGTCAAACGTTTCCTGTAGTTTTTCACCAGGTTTGCACACACTGCAGGAGGGATTTTGGCCCACTCCTCCACACAGATCTTCTCTAGATCAGTCAGGTTTCTGGGCTGTCGCTGAGAAACACGGAGTTTGAGCTCCCTCCAAAGATTCTCTATTGGGTTTAGGTCTGGAGACTGGCTAGGCCACGCCAGAACCTTGATATGCTTCTTACAGAGCCACTCCTTGGTTATCCTGGCTGTGTGCTTCGGGTCATTGTCATGTTGGAAGACCCAGCCTCGACCCATCTTCAATGCTCTAACTGAGGGAAGGAGGTTGTTCCCCAAAATCTCGCAATACATGGCCCCGGTCATCCTCTCCTTAATACAGTGCAGTCACCCTGTCCCATGTGCAGAAAAACACCCCCAAAGCATGATGCTACCACCCCATGCTTCACAGTAGGGATGGTGTTCTTGGGATGGTACTCATCATTCTTCTTCCTCCAAACACGGTTAGTGGAATTATGACCAAAAGTTCTATTTTGGTCTCATCTGACCACATGACTTTCTCCCATGACTCCTCTGGATCATCCAAATGGTCATTGGCAAACTTAAGACGGGCCTTGACATGTGCTGGTTTAAGCAGGGGAACCTTCCGTGCCATGCATGATTTCAAACCATGACGTCTTAGTGTATTACCAACAGTAACCTTGGAAACGGTGGTCCCAGCTCTTTTCAGGTCATTGACCAGCTCCTCCCGTGTAGTTCTGGGCTGATTTCTCACCTTTCTTAGGATCATTGAGACCCCACGAGGTGAGATCTTGCATGGAGCCCCAGTCCGAGGGAGAATGACAGTCATGTTTAGCTTCTTCCATTTTCTAATGATTGCTCCAACAGTGGACCTTTTTTCACCAAGCTGCTTGGCAATTTCCTCGTAGCCCTTTCCAGCCTTCTGGAGGTGTACAATTTTGTCTCTAGTGTCTTCGGACAGCTCTTTGGTCTTGGCCATGTTAGTAGTTGGATTCTTACTGATTGTATGGGGTGGACAGGTGTCTTTATGCAACTAACGACCTCAAACAGGTGCATCTAATTTAGGATAATAAATGGAGTGGAGGTGGACATTTTAAAGGCAGACTAACAGGTCTTTGAGGGTCAGAATTCTAGCTGATAGACAGGTGTTCAAATACTTATTTGTAGCTGTATCATACAAAAAAATAGTTAAAAAATCATACATTGTGATTTTTGGAGTTTTCTTTTTAGATTATGTCTCTCACAGTGGACATGCACCTACGATGACAATTTCAGACCCCTCCATGATTTCCAAGTGGGAGAACTTGCAAAATAGCAGGGTGTTCAAATACTTATTTTCCTCACTGTACATATATTAATATACATGGCAGAACTCCAGTATTTACGCTGTCAGTCATATTTGTTCTGATTTGTTGTTGCGTAGAATGAGCTGTAAAGGCACACCCCTCTTCCGGAAAGGGGACGGGGAGCAGCAGCTAATTTGCATTTAAAGAGACACACGTGAAAACAGCGTGTTTTTGATTCCACACAAAAAGAGACATTTATAACATGGTATAATAAATGATCCATGGGGTATTTTGAGCTGAAACATCACACACATTCTGAGGACACATGAGACATATTACATCTTGTAAAAAGGTGCATAATAGGTCTCCTTTAAGTAAGCTACCTGCCTTCGCAGTAACAATCTGGTTCTGTTATGTCTGATTATGCAGCTAGTGGGAAAAATAAGGTAAGGTCTCTACGTCTGAATGTTTCGGGAGGAACATTTGTAATTAGTACAATTTTAAGATTAGATGAATTAATACACTACTTTTGGAAATAGGGGTGCACAGGATTTTACCAGTGCACCTGGAAACACATCATGTTTCAAAAACTTTTGAGGAAAAACTAATAGCTTTCTAGGTTTAAGGTTAACCTGGAAAACTAAATGTTACTTCTTTTAAATCATCTCTTTTGACTCATCTTTTCTCTGTAACCTATGGATCTGAGTAGGTGATAATATGCAGTGATGGACTGACCATCTGGCACACCAGGTATTTTCCCGGTGGGCCAGTTGAATATTAGGCCGATCAGTTGCCCAACTCTTATTTATTAAGCTCTGCCATTTACTGCTGTGCATGTAAAACACCAAATACGCCAAACGTATGATGAAATGGCACTACCTGATTTAACTGCACAGCACGAGAGCAGAGTGGGACCAGCCCTCCTGGCAACGCATGCACTGGCCGCGGCAAAAGAGCCCATCTGGACCGACCACAATTAACACAGCCATCTGAACACTTTGTTATTGTGCATTTTTCTTGATTTTCCTCATTTTCTC
Source organism: Xyrauchen texanus (assembly GCF_025860055.1). Lineage (NCBI taxonomy): Eukaryota > Metazoa > Chordata > Actinopteri > Cypriniformes > Catostomidae > Xyrauchen > Xyrauchen texanus. Next base: position 7,290,329 of record NC_068297.1, read on the forward strand.
AAAACACAACATACACATTTCTCTGATCTAAAATTAATGCTTTTAAAACGGTTACAACAAAATTAAAGTAATATTCTCAAATGCACGTCAGGGTGTCAAATGCCTTCATATTGATATCTGCTGTGTTAGTAATGCACACAGCAAAGAAAATACAATTTACAAAATGTTTCACTGTCATGACATTGCTATCTACAAAAGTGGTCAAATATGAAACTTCAGAGCAAACAAACAATGAGGAACAAGAAGAGGAGGACAAACATCATGAAGAAGAGGTGCAAAATGAGAAGAGGTAGAGTGGGTAAAGGAAGAGAAAATAGGAGGAAGAAGAGATGAGAAAAGGGGAAGGTTTTCTCAACTCTTTCAGGGGTGAGCACTGAAAGAGTTAGAGACCAAATGGAGATGGTGTAATGATGGTGAGCAGAGAGAAAGAGGACAGCAGGGTGGAAGAGTAAATAAGACACAGAAGAGGCTCAAATGATCTGATAGTTCCTCTAATTTATCATATTATGAATCACAGTCTCTCTGAGAAATGCAAAGTGTTCAGCCTAATGTGAGCCGATCTGCAGTGACTTCAATCTAAAAAAAAAAAAATTAAAAAAAGAAGAGGGAGAAATGCCATTCCTCTGCATGCCAGTCAATCAATATCCACAATTTCTGTACCATCTGTGCTTATAGTGCTGCCTTAGGTCCCTACAATTTAGCAAGGCATTTTATGAAAACAGTTGGAAAAAGGTCTTTATTGTGGATTTTTATGATAAATGTGTTCAATCATAGAGTTGTGTGCCTATAGCTGAAAATGTTATGAATTCAATAGAGAACACATCTATAGTTTTGATGTTAGTATTTAGTTTTACTCGATTGCTTAAACACTTCAACCTAAATTTCAAAACCATAACGCAATTTATTCTAAAAGCAAACCCATTTCCCTAAACTATAAACACTAGTCCCATGTTTTGACACATGAGTAAGATTTGTTGAACTGACACTGCAAAACTCTACACACAAATCCCTTCATTTCTCATTGCCTACACCATGTGGTCATTTAGAAAGCACTAGCATTCAATTATGTTCACTCAAGTCAGCACATCTTGAGCACAATTAGCACACAATTACCCAGGTGGATACACTAAGAGTCAAAACTGATCACTCACCAATCAGAACCTTCAATAGTAAGAAAAAAGGGCCCGAGTCAGTTCATTCAGTTTTGGAACAATGGATCCAGAGAGATGTGAAGGAAGAGGTCATGGACACTGGAGAGGAGGAGGAAGAGCAGTAGGGAGTGGAGGAAGAGGTAAAGGAAGAGGAAGAATAGGAGGTGGAGGAGGAGTAGGGCGAGGAGGAGGAAGCGGTTGAGGAGGAGTAAGGAGATGAGGAGGAAAAGGAGGAGGAGTAGGGAGGAACATTATTGGCCATCGGGCTATTGTGAATATCTCCTGGTGGAGTACCCAACAAGGGGTACTCCACCGCCATGCCATTCTTGGACCCTATAACACTATGCTCCTCCTTGGATTCCTTGATGGTCTAAGAGACTGGGTGTTCCAGCTTGACCAGAGGGAACCAGCACAATCAGAGTAGCCTCGCTACATTGTTGTTTGGGATAACGTCAGCTTCCATTGCGCTGCTCAGGTTCGTGATTGGTTTACCAATAACCCAAGGTTTTCCAACATCTTTCTGCCTGCATGCTCTCTCAACTCTAAACCCAATAGAGGAGTTTTTTTCGGCATGGCGATGGAAAATGAATGACCTAGAACCTCACATCTGTGTTCACCTCCTCCAGGTCATGGAAGAAGCCTGCCTAGACCTTTCAGTTGATGCATGTCAGGGGTGGATCAGGCATGCAAGAGGATTTTACCCCCACTGCTTGGCTAGGGCAATATAGCCTGGGATGTTGAATAAATTCACTGGCCTGTCCCAGACCAAAGACAGGATGCTGGGGCAGAATTTATTTTGTTGTTTTTTGGTGTATTGTACTGTACAGTTGCTTCATTATGCAGTGAAATTGAGTGTCTGTTTCATCTGCTGTGTGAATTGTTTTGAGAGCACAGATTATAGTTTGGAGAAATTTATAAAATCGACTGAGGAAAAACTGTAATAACACTAAATTTTGAAACTATGTTGTTTTGGCAGAAATATTAGAAATATGTTATTTTAATTTAAATTATACAAAATATTGTACATTAGGTAATACGTCATTTGTATGGCATTTGTTTATAGTCTCTATTTACAGTTTTTACCAACTGCTTACACACAAAATCTTTTCATGTCACACGATTTTTGAAATCTCTCACTCAAAGTGCAAACTACATGCCAAATCTTCAAAACCATAAGCTATTTCTCAGCCTTTGACTCAGTTTTCAATTGCATAAAACACTTTTTTCAAAACACTACACACAATTCTCTACCTAAAACACAAAGATCTATCAGGAAGTGACTTGCTTTCCTTTTCCAAACACAACCAATCAAAATGCTACACTTATTCACCAAGTCACACAGACACACTCCTCACATGTGCAAACACTAATTGCTTAACTGATCACTAACCAATCACTGCTTTACTTTAGTATAGATAGGCCTATAAATAGGTCAAAGGTCAGATTACCTGTTTTGAACAATGGATGCTAACAATGAACAGAGAGCAAGAGGAGTAGGAGGAAGAGGCAGGGGACGATGACGAGGAGGAGGAGGAGGAGGAGGAGGAGGAGGAGGAGGAAGAGGAAGAGGAGGAGGAGGAGCAGGAGGAGGAAGATGAAGGGGAAGAGGAAGAGGAGGAAGAGGACGAGGGCAAATAAGAGAAGGAAGGAGAGCCATTTATGATGAGATTAGGGCAACACTTGTTGATCATGTAATCAACCACGGTTTGACCATGAGAGAGGCTGGACTGAGAGTCCAGCCCAACTTGAGTCAATTTACAGTGGCGTTCATAATTCGAACCTTCAGAAATGAGAACAGGTATGCAACTATTTAATGACTATTTTAGCATTATAGTAATGTACTGTAAAATACGTATGACTGCATAGTATTGCATAAACATTTGTAACTCTAAGCCATCCATTTACTGCACTGCATTGAATGAATGAGGTTGGTTATCATGCTGTACTACATTTTTTTTTTGTAAATGATTTACAGTTCCTATGCTGAACACATACTGTTTGAATTCTGTACAGAGTGGAAAGGCAAAGACATCATGGAGGACGAGGATGCTTGTTTACAGATGTACAAGAGACTGCAATTATAAATATGGTTTTGGCCAACAATGCAATTAGGATTCGAGAGATAAGAGAGCATATCTTGAATAATGACACCATATTCAACAACATCAATGCTGTAAGCCTGTCGACCATACAACGCATCCTCCAACGGCACCAAGTGACGATGAAACAACTTTACAAGGCTCATTTGAGAGAAACTCTGACAGAGTCAAGAATCTGCGACATGACTTTGTAGAGGTATGTATGCAACACTACTTCCAGTTCTTCAGACATACCATATTTACTCATCTGTATATAATTTTGTCTGTTACAGAGAGTATTGGAGATGGATGCCCATGTAATTCGCCACGAATTTATTTATGTGGATGAGGTTGGCTTCAACCTCACCAAAACCAGGCGCCGTGGACTGAAATGTAATAGGACAGAGGGCAATTACCAATGTCCCTGGACAGCGTGGGGGTAATATAACCATGTGTGCTGCCATCACTCAAAACGGGGTCCTCCATCACAATGCCACACTGGGTCCGTACAACACCGGCCATATACTCACTTTTCTGGATGCAATTCACACAATGCTTGTCCCTGATCCAGATCAGGAGCCTGCTAGATCTGTGGTTGTGTGGGACAATGTTAGTTTTCACCGGGCTGTTCTGGTCCAAAACTGGTTTGCCACCAATCCACAATTTGTAGTTTTGTACCTACCTCCATATTCACCTTTTCTAAATCCCATAGAGGAATTCTTCTCAGCCTGGTGCTGGAAAGTGTATGATCGCCAACCCTATGCCCGCATGCCGCTTCTCCAGGCAATGGAGGACGCATGTGGGGACATAGAGGTTGCCTCTGTCCAAGGTTGGATACGCCATGCTAGGAGATACTTCCCTCGATGTTTGGCAAGAGAAAACATATCTTGTGATGTGGACGAAGTATTGTGGCCAGACCCAGCTTGGAGAAGAGATGAAGCTTAGCACTGGGGACTGCACCCCCCCCCTCCCCCCCTTCCAATTCCTGGACCGGGACCCCACACACAATTTACTGTATTCTACTGTAAAGAATATACTTTTGGTTTACATAAATGTTTATAGTTTTGTTGTATGAAAATGAATACAACAGTAATGTTTGGCCTAATAAATATTTTCTGTTTCTACATTGCATTGGCGTTTCCGGTGTACTTGTTACCCCTCTCAGCAGATTACTTTCACTGTAGAACATTGTATTGAAATGTAGATGTAAGCCTATGAAAGACCAAAGAGCTTTAGATTTAGAACAGCAGTGTTTACATGGTATATCCAAAAATTTATTATTATGAAAGAAGTGTTTGCCATTTGATGCAAATGCTTCATTCTGACATGTGTTTATGGCATTTTGAATGCAGTGTTGCATTTTGAAGGAGATGTGAGGCATTCTGCATTTTGTGTGTGCAGTTTTGAGAATTGTGTGTAGAGTTTTGAAAAAAGGAGACTTAGTTTTGAAAATGTGTGTAAGCAGTTAGTAAAAACTGTATATTCCACAGTTTTTTTTTTTTTTTCATCTGGTTATAAGCAGCATGGTTTTACCTGTGAACACCATGTTCTTACTTATACCACAGTTAAAATCTGGATACTATGCAACAATTATGGTAAATGTTCAAAGGAGTACAAAGAATATACACTGAATTTACAGACATTCAATACTGTATTACTTGCAGTACTTACAGTACAGTATACAATATATACACTGTACTACTGTAAGTTGTGAATACTGTACTTTTTTGACAGTAATTGCAAAATGCACTTACTACAAAAATCTGTATGGATGCCCTGGATGCTGTGTTCTCCATTGTTTAATGTAGTGTCTAATGAATGCTCTGTAATGTTTATATATTGACTGGCTGTGAGTATGATTGATTTTAAGCGGAGATTAAATGGTTTTGAGGTGATTGTTTGATTTTGCCAGAAGAGTCAGTGGCTTTTTGAATGTAGTTTGAAGATTTGGTTTTGTGTTTATAGTAGGTAATTACAGCAGTGCTGAAGTAGGGCCATATAGCATGATTGTGAGTGTGATATTGCTTATATACAACAGTTCAATGAACAAGTACAGTTTAAAAAATTAGGAAAAACTGAGTACGGTCATAAAAACGCATTTGTGCATGGAACTACTTTCTTACAAGACAAATCAGAATCAGCCATTGCTGGTTCAAAACAAATTATTTGTCCAAGCCTCCATTAGTAATTCAAAAAGTTCACTTCAGAAATAGTATCATGGCTTGTGCTGTTTCAAACAAGTAATTGGATAAACAAGGATAGATGTCTGGATGTGTGTGTGTGTGTGTGTGAGAGAGAGAGAGAGTGAGAGAGAGAGAGAGAGAGTGAGAGAGAGAGAGAGAGAGAAAATAGCCTCCAAGCAGGGGTATTCCTCTCTATTTCGCAGTAGCCATGCACTAGTGTCAGTCACTATAGAAACAGCAATGTCCTCCGCCATTTTAAACAGAATGTATCCAGTATGGAAACCAGATAAAAAGTAAGCACATGAGTTCTGTAATAAATCAATCTGTTGTGTCTCGCAGCATGAGCCTTAATCCTGAAGTTGTCAGTTTAAAGCCATTTAAAGCTATTTCCTAGTTTTGGTAATGTATTAGTAATACGAGCGATCACGGAGCGCAGTTCTATGTAAACAATGACTAACGGATTCACTTTACGTCACCAACTGGCTCATATTACACACAAAAAGGATATTTTGCCACCACCTGCTGGCTAACATATGTAATTTTAAAAATAAAGCCAGTAACTCTTAACAGATACACTTTAGTTTAGAAACAGCACGAACACAAGCGGAGTGATACACACACAGTGAAGTGTCCGAGTGCTGATGCTGTCAGACCATCAGTGCTCATGGAATGTCTCTCGTCCAATCAGATTCGAGGACCAGAAATGGAAGCGGAGCATAGTTCTAGCTGGAAGACCAGCAGGTGTACATCATCACATCATTAGCTGGGTAACTCCTAGCCAATCGCACGTAAGCAATTGCTTTATAAGTCCGCTCACAATCTATCACATTGCTGTTTCGGTGTGCTAACACTGCAACCTCCACCTCCCCACCACCACCAGTTGAGCCCTGTCCCACAGGGGGGTAGGCTCCTCGCCCCTGCCTCCTATCTTTGGCAGGACATGACGGTTCCGGGTACAACTCCCTCGGACTGCCGGACGGGGCCTACGCCAAAGAGAGAGACATCACCTGCCATTTTACATCTATCAAATACATGGCATCTCAAACTTCACTCAAGCCTGCATGTCTTCCCGATAGAACTAACTGTGGTGTGTGTATATATATACAATATATATATTATTTTTATTTTTCACCAGTCTGTTATTGTGGTATCATCATTTTAAGATTTACCCATCTTCAAAGGCACATTTAAGCAATTCAAACCGTGGTTGGTCACTATACATATTGGTCTTCTGATCTCTTTCTGTCTAACTAGGCATTACTTTTAAGAGAAGAATCTCTTATTGCGTTCCAACAAGTTATGTCAAAACATATCTAAAAGGACCATTCAGAGGTTAATGTGATTTCAATCATATTACTTTGTGAGAGCAGATATAGAATGAAAAGTTAAAAGTAGACATGCAAACCACATCCTCAACCATTTCCTTGTACATGACGACATGTCTGCTCAGATAATGTCACTTTGTCCTGAAAGCATATTTAACTGGAAACAATGCAAGGGCCCCACACAAAGCTATTTATGATTTATAATTTAAGTCCTTGTAAGACTTAAAAGCATGTAATATACATATAAAAAATTCAGCACTATTACAAGGCCCCAGGGAGAAAGTTTATATTCAAACCTGGAGTTTAAATCACGAAAGGTCTGACAAACCCCATCACTGCGGAATGAACAATTTCATAGCTTAAATTCTGAGTTGGCTGAGCAATATTACAAATAATTAATAACACTTAGGGTCTAGGCAACATTGACTTAAAACAGCATGTCTACAGGTGTTTTCCAGAGAATAAAATTGAACTGTGTCCTTAAATGACTTCCATAAGCAAAAATAAAATAATGTGGCTTTACATTGAGTGTCTTCCCAAAAGCCCATCAGTACTAGTATGATATAGTGCAGTATTGCTAATTCTGGGGGGAAAAAAAATAAATAAAAAAATGTAGGATATGCACTACCCGTAAATATTTTGGAAACATGTTTGATCCAATGGCTTATGTTTAATTGCTTGAAATTAATTTTATTAATATATATATATATATATATGATACTTACTATTAACATTCTTTTCAAAGGCTATTGTTGTTTAGTAAATTAATTATGAAATGCTAGTTTTTATTTGAATAAGAGCTTCTAGTTAGGAATTGTTGGAACAGCAAAATGGAACAGCGTCTAAAACACAAGTCAGCGTTTAGTTTAAGTCTGCCTAATTGATGCATATAGATTGCCAAGATTGACTGGCGAGACAATATTCCATCCATGGATAGAGCTGCACCCCTATAGGGCAAAAATAAAGTGCTCTCAGGTCACACTGCATGATCTTCAACGCTGGATTGTTTATACTGATATCAAATTAATGCAATTACTGAACTGTGCTTAAAAGAATAGTTCACCCAAGAACAATAAATGTCTCATCATTTACTCACCCTCATGCCATCCCAGATGTGTATGACTGTCTTTCTTCTGCAGAACACAAATTAAGATTTTTAGAAGAATATCTCAGCTCTGTAGGTCCATACCATGTAAGTGAATGTTGACCAGAACTTTGAAGCTCCAAACTGAACATAAATCCAGTATAAAATTAGACCATACGACTCCAGTGGTTCTTCAAAAGTGATATGATAGGTGTGGGTGAGAAGCAGGTCAATATTTAAGTCATTTTTTAGTATGAATCTCCAGTTTTGTCCAGCCCTGACCAATTGGAATCGCAAAAAAACAAAAGAAGAATATAGACGTGTAAGTGAAAGTGGAGATTTATAGTATAAAAAAAAAAAACGACTTAAATATTGGTCTGTTTCTCACCCACAACTATTATATTGCTTGAGAAGACATGGATTTAACTGCTGGACTTGTATGGATTATTTGTATGCTGCCTTTATATGCTTTTTGGAGCTTTTGGAGTTCTGGTCACTATTCACTTGCTCTTATCACGGAGTATAAAGGATCATGAATGTGATTAAATATTCATTCAAATGTACAGAAAGCGGTTTATAAATTCCATTAAGCAAATTGTTCTACTAAATCTGTCCATCAGCTTTTTTATTAAGTTGTGAAGCGACAACTCGGTACTTCTTCAAATAAAAAGTTGTTTGCAAGGTTAAGACGCTGTCTAGGCATATAACAGAACTGAATTTTGAAAGAATATCCTGGAAATCTTTGTACCCATTATCCCTGCCATCTGCAACTGGGCACTATCATCCACCAGTACTTCAGACCACCTTGACTAAAAAATGTCATTGTTGTTATTACAAGATTTACCATACATTTACTGAACCATTTGGGACATCTAAGGGAGCTAATGCACTTCACTAGAGCTTGAAGTATTGTTTGAGATGTGTAGTAGTCTGGAAAATGTGTACATGTTGCTTTTTTGCATTGTGCATTGTATATGCACAATACACAGTTACTCTACTGCGTTTATGTAGCAATTCAAGCAAACAGTACAGCCTAGGTTTTACGTGTTTGGAGCACAAGTTATAGATTCCTAATAATAAGCCGCCCAAATATCTCAACTTCCCTTTACAAGGATGTGACTTTGGGCAGTTGCAAAAAAAGACAAAATCAGAGACATGGACATATGATTTGTAGTATTCTTCCATTTTTCGCAAACTAATGGGGCTAATTTTATTCATTTTAATTTGGAATATGTTTCCTTACAGGATTTTTATTGGCATTAAAAAGCCATGACAACCTTGTGCCCATTATAAATACCATCAAATGGAAAATACGCTACATGGCCAAACATACTTTATGTGGAAATGCCGTTCAAATTTACATGTTTGACTATTCCAGTAAGTCGAGTGAAGACAAATGTTATGGTATACAATAGCATTCTACAGAACTGTGTGCTTCTGTTCCAGTATGACACAACGAATTGGCTTAGAGAGTCTGGTGTGGAAGAAATGTAAGCGCAGCGTAGTTCTAGCGGGAAGACTTCATACATGTTCAGCTTCATGATGCTTCAAGACTTCATGATGTTCAGCTGTACATCATAGCACCATTAGTTGGGTAATTCCTAGCCAATCACATGCAACCCATTGCTCACAATCTATCATATTGCTGTTTCAGTGTGCTTATACGCAACCTCCACCACCCCACCACCACACCACCACCAGAGTCCCGTCCTGCATGGGGGTAGGCTCCTCGCCCCTGCCTCCTATCTCCGGCAGGATATGACGGTTCCGAGTACAACTTCTTCGGATTGCCAGACAGGCCCTACGCCAAACAGAGACATTTCTGTTTTATATTCATCAAATAAATGTCATCTTAAATTGCACTCAAGTCTGCGAATCTTCCTGATATAACTTCTCTGGCCAGTGTAACGGTGGCCAATTGACAGATAGCTGTGCAATGTGTATAAACCTCACTTTTAGCCTCCTTATGTTCGCCGGAGATGGCGTTTTGGGTCGCATTCGGTGCGGGGCGACCAGGACCGGTTACAATAGTGCCATGACCTAGATTGGAGTGAGGTTTAGGGGGGGGTGAGTGTAACGGTGGCCAGCTGATAGATAGCTGTGCAATTTGTAAAAACCTCACTCTCCTGACCTCAAGAGGTACACTAGCAACTGACGCTAGGGGCTGTAGCCTTTAGCCTCCTTGTTAGCACACCCGCCTCCCACGCCGGAGACACCAGTTCGATTCCCGTTCGGAGCAGGGCGACCAGGGCCGGTTACACCAGCAAAAAAGCCCAGATTTGAACCCTACTGCACATCTTTGTAATGAATTGGAATGCCTGAACTCACTGATGCTCTTGTGTCTAAAAGGGAGCAAATTCCACCAGCAATGTTCCACCAGCAATCTAGTGGAAAGGCATCTTAGAAAAGTGGAAGCTGTTATAGAGAAAAAGGGATGGATTAATGCCTATTATTTTACAAAGTAAATGTTCAACAAGCACATGCACATTTTATTCAGGTGTCCACATATGTTTGTCTATGTAGTGCATCTTAGATTTCGCCATGTTTTGAACAGACTGCAGCATGATGGTATAATTTCCTTATACTGTACTTCAGCCTCAGAATTCTAGAATACCACACTTTCCTTCAGTTTGTCAGCTCTGTCTGCTTTGATTTCCATGACATCCTTCAGAAGAAAGAGAAATAACAGAGAGATGATAAATGAATGTGCCTTAAAAAATAAATAAACAATCAGGGCTGCCATGTTGACATTAATAATCTATGTAGATATACACATTAACAACATTTATTGCACTGTCATATGCTGGTTGCACTGTCAACTAAATGTCATATGCTAGTTGGAATTACAACATTGGAATGAAATGCTTTATATTGTACAACAACGTTTTAGTGCCACTAAAATAAAAATAAAAAATCAAAGATTTTGAGAATGAAGTGATGGTATTATAAAAATAAAGACATAATATTTTGAGAACATGTCTTTTACAAGAATAAAGATATTAAGTTTCAAGATTAAGTTCATAGCAATATTTTGAGAATAAAGTCAAAATTATCAGAATAAAGTCATTGCATTATGTGAATAAAGTAGTTCCCCTTCTGTCGCTCTCTCCACGTTGTGTCGGAGAAGCGACACTAAGGGTCTCTCTTGAGCGCCGATATTCACCTCTGACCTATTGAAAAGGGCCAATGAGAGTTGGCAGTCAGTATTTGCATACCCCGCCCCCGCATACGGGTATTTAAGCGGGGCAAATACGGAAGTTTAGTCAGAAAATTTCTTCGGAGCCGATGGTCTGTTTGCAGTCTGCTGCGAGAATACACACCCTGAACGTTCCTGTATCTCTGACGATCTGCTTGCTGTTGGATCTGACGGCGCACAACAGCGGCTTTCTCTGTACTTTGCACGGCGTGCATTGTTGCCCCTGAGCGCTTCGACAGCGCAGACACACACACACACACTGTGTATTAAAAGAGCAATTTCCTGTAAAAGAGCAAATTTCTCTAAAAGAGCAAACACAGCGGCGTTGAACGTCCTTTTAAGGACGCGTCTTTTTCAAGATGCCTTTCCGCCCCTGTGTCGTTCCTGGATGCGGTAGAAGCCTCTCTGCTTCATACGGCCACAGGCGCTGTCCCGTGTGTTTGGGCCGCGATCACACCGTGGCGGCGTTTGTGGATGGTTCATGTTCTCACTGCGAGAACATGACCATGACCACGTTGCGGTCGCGGCTTGCCTTCAACAGAAGGCAAGCCACCCCAGCTCCACCCCGCATTGCTCCTTCTTCCCACGGGATTGAGGACAATGCGGTTGGCGCTGGGGGCGATTTGGGGGCGGCAGCGGGTGCAGTTTTGCCGGGTAGCCCCCCGCGAACCTCCCGTTCACCGACACGCTCGCTGGTCCCCGTCCATGCTCACGGCGATAGCAGCTCGCCTCACGGCCTGGCCGTCTATCCTCCCGAGTCCCAAGCGGATGAGCTCGCCACTGCATCGGAGAGTGTGGTGTCTGATGCCGAGGACTCCTTCGGGACAGCAGGCCCAGGCTGAGGCCGACGCTCAGATGTCTGACATGCTTTCCCGGGCCGCCGTGAGCGTGGGGTTGGATTGGAACCCTCCATCCTCCCCACAGCCTTCGCGGTTGGATGATTGGTTCCTGGGGGCAGCGCGCCGTTTGCGGCCTCGCATCCCCCGGTCCCGTTTTTCCCGGAGGTGCATGATGAGCTGACGTCTACGTGGAGATCCCCGCTCTCTGCTCGTCTAGGTGCCAACCGCTCCACTCTCTCCACCCTCGACGGTGGAAAGCGCCATGGATACAGCGCGATTCCCCAGGTCGATAGGGCAGTTGTGTACCATCTATGCCCCGGTAGCCCTACCTCCTGGCGCGGTCACCCCGTACTCCCATCCAAGCCCTGTAGGACAACATCCTCGCTTAACGCGAAGGCCTACAGTGCGGCTGGACGCGCTGCCTCCGCCCTGCATGCGATGGCCCTCCTGCAAGTCCACCAGGCCAAAGCTCTCAGAAACATGCACGGGGGTGGACCTGATCCTGATGTGCTGCAGGAACTGCGCTCAGTGACCGACCTCGCCCTGAGAGCGACGAAGGCCATAGCGCAGGCACTCAGACAGACGATGGCCACCCTAGTGGTCCAGGAACGCCATCTTTGGCTCAATCTGGTCGAGATGCGTGAGGCTGATAAGAATCGCTTCCTGGACGCACCTGTCTCCCAGATTGGCCTTTTCGGTGACACCGTCGAGGACTTCGCCCAACAGTTCTCCGCGGTGAAGAAGCAGACCGAGGCCATCTCCCACATCATGCCCCGCCGCAGACCTGCCGCTACGGGCCCTGCCCCGTCTGCCCACTGAGGGCGTCCCCCTGCGAAGAAACCAGCTCCTGCTCCGCTTCAACCCGGGCCCAGCTCTCAGCCCCAGAGTCGAGCACTCCACAGGCGGTGCACGCCCCCTGTCTCACGAACCCCCTCTAGGACCCGGAAGGCTCCCAAGCGTTCCTGGGACAGCCGACCCAGAGCCGAAGACGTTAGCTCCGAAGGTGGTAAGACTGCTCCGTGCCCCGGTGGAGGGCCGGGAGGAGAATCCTTTGTTTTTTCATTTGCCACACCCCCTGATGGGGGCTGTGGTACCCACATTCTCAATAAAAGAGCAATTTCCTTTGCCTCTGGGTCACCTGGCCCGCAAATGCCGTTCTCACAGCAATCTGCTTTCAGATCACGACAGTCCCGGTACACCGGACGCGGCGATCCCGCCTTCCGCTTGCCCTCGACTGCCCCCCGGCTGGCCGGTTCAGACGAGTCCAGAGGACGCCAGCATCAGACCTCCTCCTCAGTCACGAACCCGCCCCCTGCCGGGTGCGCGGAGCAAGGTAAGTGCTTTGAGTCTATTCTCAGCACCTCAGAAGCTGCCTGACGCTGCATTACCTGTTCCGCCCCGCTGCGAGGCCCCGCCGGGTTCGTCCAAAATACTCATCCCTTTGGTGCCCCTAGCGCAGAGCTGGGAAGCGTGGCTTTCACTTCCCAAAGCATCACGCTGGCTGCACCGGACCATTCGACTCGGTTAAGCAATTCAGTTTGCCCGGCTCCCCCCTTCAGGGGCGTCCGCTTTTCCGCAGTACACGGCGAGCATGCCAGTTCCCTGCGCACGGAAATCGCGACCCTCTTAGCCAAGGGCACGGTAGAGCCCGTCCCTCCAACCGAAATGAGGAAGGGTTTCTACAGCCCTTACTTCATTGTACCCAAGAAAGTCGGCAGCTTACGACCAATCCTGGACCTGCGAGTTTTCAATCGGGCCTTGTTAAAACTCACGTTCAAAATGCTCATGCAGAGAAATATTCTGGCTGGCGTTCAGCATCTAGATTGGTTCGCAGCGGTAGACCTGAAGGACGCGTACTTCCACGTCTCAATTCTGCCACGACACCGACCCTTCTTACGGTTCGTGTTCGACGGCCAGGCGTTTCAGTACAAAGTCCTCCCCTTCGGCCTGTCTCTGTCCCCTCCCACTGCCCGATCTGGTACGCCCTAACAGAGGCTCCCCTCGGGACAGATGCGCTGGCACACAGCTGGCCCTCGGGGCTGCGCAAGTACGCATTTCCCCCAGTGAGTCTTCTTGCACCGGTGCTGTGCAAGGTCAGGGAGGACGAGGAGCAAGTCACGTTGGTGGCCCCCTACTGGCCCACTCGGACTTGGTTCTCAGAACTCAGGCTCTTCGCGACAGCTCCTCCCTGGCGAATTCCTCTGAGAAAGGACCTCCTCTCTCAGGGACGGGGCACGCTCTGGCACCCGCGCCCAGACCTCTGGAACCTCCACGTCTGGTCCCTGGACGGGACGCGGAAGAGCTAGCCGGCTTACCGGCGACCGTTGTGAATACAATTAACCAAGCCAGAGCCCCCTCTACCAGGCACCTGTACGTCCTAAAGTGCCGCTTGTTCGCAGATTGGTGCTCTTCCCGAGCTGAAGACCCGCAGAGATGCGTGATTAGGTCAGTGCTTCTGTTCCTACAGGAGAGGCTGGACAGGAGGCTGTCCCCGTCCACCCTCAAGGTGTTTATGTTGCCGCTATTGCCGCCCACCACGATCCTGTAGACGGCAAATCTCTGGGTAAGCACGACCTGATCCTCAGGTTCCTGAGAGGCGCCCGGAGGTTGAATCCCTCCCAGCCAGGCCTAGTTCCCTCCTGGGATCCCTCGGTAGTCTTGGCAGGACTCCAGAGACCTCCTTTTGAGCCGCTTGAATCAGTTGGACACAGGGCCCTCTCCCTTAAGACGGCCCTGCTGATTGCGCTCGCCTCTATCAAGAGGGTCGGGGACCTGCAAGCGTTCTCTGTCAGCGACACTTGCCTGGAGTTCGGTCCGGCAGATACGTCTGTGATCCTAAGACCACGACCGGGCTATGTGCCTAAGGTTCCTACCACACCGTTCGGAGATCAGGTAGTGAACCTGCAAGCGCTGCCCCGGGAGGAGGCAGTCCCAGCCCTTTCATTACTATGTCCAGTGCGCGCCCTGCGCATTTACCTGGACTGCACACAGAGCACCAGATGCTCTGAGCAGCTCTTTGTCTGCTTTGGGGGATGGCAGAAAGGGAATGCCGTCTCCAAACAGAGACTCGCCCACTGGGTTGTCGACGCCATCACACTGGCTTATCACACCCAGGCCGTGCCCCTACCCTTGCGGGTCCGAGCTCACTCAACAAGGGGTGTAGCGTCCTCGTGGAAACTGGCCAGGGGCACCTCCCTTGCAGACATCTGCAGAGCCGCGGGTTGGGCAACATCCAACACCTTCGCTAGGTTTTACAACCTCCGCGTTGAGTCGGTTGCGTCTCGTGTTTTGTCAGGTCCGAGCCCGTAGAACTCGGTAACACGTAGACCGACCGGCCGGGTGGATCGCTTGCGCCCAGCGCCCTTTTCCTGATGTCAAGGTGAAGTAGTGCGCCTTCTTCCCAGGGCGCCCCACTCCGAGTCGGGCCCCTGGTCGATTCCTCGGACCAGCTGCCTCGGTCGCCGTGCTGTAGCAGCTCCCCCTTTCGAGGCTGGATCTACCACCGCACCATACTTTCCACATGAGCTCTAAGACGGCCGTGTGACGTATCTACCACTTTTCCTCCCCAAGAAAAAGGGCAGGTGTGGTCTCCGCAGGGTCTGGGATAAGACCCCCTTCCCTATGTGCATGTAAGGGCCCCGGCCGTGATTGCTCTATGTGAGAAACATAGAGAGAAAAGAGGTCCAGCCAGGCTGGCCCGTTCCCATGTTGGCAAACATTGCCTTGTTCCCGTCCCAGGGTAACCAAAAGGATTCCGATGATCTTATGGGGCATTGGGGAAGGGTACGTGCAGCCAGGTACGGATGATGCGTGGCACTGGATGGAATCCCTGCCCGCCTCTGTATCGGCGGTTCACGTACACGGTTCAGTGCATGGCAAGATTGGAATGGGTCCCCTAGTGTCGCTTCTCCGACACAACGTGCAGAGAGCGACAGAAGGGGAACGTTTGGTTACGTATGTAACCTCCATTCCCCGAGGGAGGGAACGACATGTTGTGTCTTTCCTCCGCCATGTCGCTGAATCGAGCCACTGTTGTGGCCGGACCATTTACGGCTCCTCAGAAAAATCCTGACTAAACTTCCGTATTTGCCCCGCTTAAATACCCGTATGCGGGGGCGGGGTATGCAAATACTGACTGCCAACTCTCATTGGCCCTTTTCAATAGGTCAGAGGTGAATATCGGCGCTCAAGAGAGACCCCTAGTGTCGCTTCTCCGACACAACGTGTCGTTCCCTCCCTCGGGGAACGGAGGTTACATATGTAACCAAACGTTTATTGCATGAATAAAGTAGAAATATTTCAAGATTTTAAATAAAATCACAATAATGAACAGTGGCGTAGTGGGCTAAAGCACATAACTGTTAATCAGAAGGTTGCTGGTTTAATCCCCACAGCCACCACCCTTGTGTCCTTGAGCAAGGCACTTAACTCCAGGTTGCTCTGGGGGGATTGTCCCTGTAATAAATGCACTGGAAGTCGCTTTGGATAAAAGCATCTGCCAAAATGCATAAATATGTAACATTATCATAACGAAAGAACGGATGCAAGCCAGCAGCTTAATTATTGCAAGAAATGCATGTGAAGGATTAAGTTAAATCATACTTTGGATGATTTGGATAGGATTTAGCACTAAAGAAATCCTTGCTCTTGGGGTATCAGCACAGAATTAGTATTAGTATGCAAACACTGCAGTGGTTATGTGTATTGTATTTGTTCTCAGGGATGGACAATACAAAAACAGAAACAAAATAAAACTAAATAAATCAGCCATGAAGAAACAAATGCATCCTGCTATGAATGTCCACATTGAGAATAACTAAAATCAGCACCTCTCTATATGTAAAATACAATCTAAAAATAAAATTCTAGTTAAAGACATAGTCACCCAAAAATGAAAATTCGTCATCATTCACCCTTACCCTCATGCTGTTCCAAACCCATAAGACTTTTTATATTCCATGATGTTAGGCAGAATGATAGTTTCAGTCACCATTTACTTTCATTGAATCTTTTTCTTTTCCATTCAATGAGTATGACAGAATAAAAATTTTGGGTGATCTATTCCTTTAAATGGTCTGCACTTATATAGCACCTTTTTAACCTTAACAGTATTCAAAGCGCTTTACACTGTGACACATTCATCCATTCATACACACATTCATACACCAATGGCGGCAGAGCTGCCATGCAAGGTGCTAGTCTGCCATTGGGAGCAACTTGGGGTTCAATGTCTTGCCCAAGGACACTTCAGCACGTGGAGTCGTGTGGGATGGGATTTGAACCACCAATCCTGTGATTAGTGGCTGACCCGCTCTACCAACTGAGCCAGAGCCGCCCCTTAAAGAAAGAAGTTACAGTAATTGTACAGTTATGGTTCAGTAGGCTCTATAAAATGAGCAAAAAGTGTCTTATTTAGGCTAAAGAAAGGGATAAACCTCATAATGTTCGTAATAAAATTTGAACAGAGTAGAGGTCCACTCCATTTCAGTGTGGTCTACTCACTTGGAGATTTCTGAACTTATTGCTGACATTAGAGCCAATGTCAACCAAGAGCACAATGATGACAATATATTGCCAAGCAAGTGTTGCCCCAGCATTTGTTGTTTTTTACCTAAATAATATTCAGTTCCACATGATTAATGGAACTATTGTAGTAATGTAGTTAAATTCACATACAGACCATCTTCGTTCCACTTTATGGACTGCCATAATCCACCTTTACAGTTTTCACAATTGCTAAGACCTTAACCCATTTTCTCACAACTTTAAACACAAAACCAAATCTTCAAACCATGTTCAAAAAGCTCCTGACAAAACCATTTAATCTGTGCTTAAAATCAAACAATGTTTTCAGATCACAGCAAGTCAATATGTAAACACTACAGAGCATTCATTAGACACTACATAAAACACAGCATCCAGGGCATGCAGTGACAGACCATTTACTTTTTTATTATTTTGTACTATAAGTACTGCATGTAATACAGTATTGAATGTCTGTACATATGTCAGGACTTGCATACTGTAAAAATACAGTAGTCAAACTGCAAAAGCCCAAAGAAAACTGTAAATGAAAAGCACATTACAGTACACTCAAAAATGTGCAACATCAAAATCAAAGTCAATGAGAGATTCATTCTGCCTCAGCATCAAGTCTTTGTGCTTCATGTATTTTTTACAAATGGTTTGTTCACATCATTAGAAACAAATGTGAACAATTTTGAGTCGTTGTGTGTAAACAATGACAACTGTGTTGTAGTTGTAATTAACTCTTGCAGCAAGTGCATCACAGTGCAAAATGTGTTTTAGTGAGTGAGAATGTGTTTAGAGTTTTGCAAAAAGAGTGGATGAGATTTGCAAATGGTGTCTAACTACATTAACTTGTTTGAGTTTTTACTAAGAGTGATTGATTCGACAAATGGGTTTAGGCCACTGAGCATGTGATTCAGAGAACGGGTTTAGCGTTTTAGCAATTCAGAAAAACTTTAATGTGGACAATTATTCTTAAAGCAAAATAAACTGGTGCAGTCTAACAAATTAATATATTGCCTATTTTTCGCTTGTGACAATGTCATTTTATATTTAAAGGGCATGATTAATTAATGGTGTATCTTAATCATGTTGTCAAGCCAATGCGGCTTATATAACTGCATGAACAAAAGTAATGTTACTGAAGTTGTGAATCCAGCAATATTTTAACAGGACTTATTGTAGGTGGTATTGTCTTTAGTAAAATGATCATCACTTCCTGTGTATTTGTGTACGTAGGCACAAGTGCACTTTTGTTTTAGTTAGTATAACATGTGGTACGAATGTGAGGCTATTCTCTTACATAATGAGACACATTATTTTCACCTAATCACCAACTGTCTTCTCGACACAACGACCCAAAACTGCCGCCAGATAATTTATTCTCAGAAAGCTGCAAATGAGCTAAATTTCTGCCAGCCGGTGAGTTGGAAGTGTTTCAGTTACACCATTTCCCCAAAGTCCTCCAGTTCTTTCCAGAATCGTCAGCAAGGCCTCATATTAAGAGCCCAAAATTAGCAACACATGACTGTCTTTCCCATGAGCAAGCTCTAAAGTGTTATGCCAGAGGGCTTTTTCAGTCTTTTTGTGTCATGAGGATACTGTGTCCCAGATGAGCATATAACGTTGCAAAGACAACACGGCAGGATATTTTTTTTAGTGTGCTGGCAGTGCTGCCTAACTATTACTGCCAACAGAAACACCTGACCCTGCACTTCCTGTGTCAAAACTTGTTGTTATATGTGTCTCCAGGTAAAATTACCTGCAGTTTCCAGGTGAAATGAACATTAGAGGCACTACAACAACAACTGTGTTTTATTCACTTTCACTTAAATCATGAATTTAATGGCTGATTTTGACTTTATATATGACTTATTTTTGTCTCTATTACTCAGACCCTACCATTTTATGATGTCGACACACTTTTACCCTAACGCATCTTTTGAAAATGGGTCTGTCATATGCTGTGCGATCTGTAAATAGCAACTCTGTACCCTGGGTCATTCCTACTGGGTCGTTCTACAATTCGGTGACAAGTATCTTCATGTTTAATCATTACAGATACATGTTAAATATTGTATTAGTCATACTGCTCAAGCTAAATGCCTAAAAAATTCAGATGCACATCCAGTTAAATGGGCAGTGTCAGGATGGACAATAACAGGGTGGACATTCAGTGGATAAATTAGCCACTTCATGGTCTGTTATTGATATCAAGCAAACAAATTTGTAAACTTATATTGACGATTTTATTTCAGTTAGCATAAATACTGTATCTTAAGGTTTTAAAATTTCATAAATTTCCCACGTATCTTCCCATATCAGGATGGACATGTGCTTGACAACATATGACTAATGCCTCCTACACATTACACGACTTTCAAAGATGTCGGATCGTGGTACTATTCATATTACACAACTGTCTGTCTTGTCATATAAGTCGTAGCGTTTTCAAATTACAAGAGGAATCGGCGACAAGGGTGAACACATTACAAGACATTTCACTGTTGACGAATCCCCGACAGCTCTGCCTGGACTCTAAATTACGTTTCACAACAGCGTACGTGCGGGAAGTGATACGAGATACAAAAACAAATCCATAATCACATGTTATGTGTTTCAGAATATGATGTGTATGTTTTTAATCGCCTAAAGGCATCATATATTTTATAGGTTACAATATGAAAAAGTACCTCCTACTGAAAAATCTATCTATCTGCTCACCTGACTGTCTAAGAGAATTGGCAATTTCTCTCTAACTCTTCTCTTTCTCCACCCGGTTGTGGTACAGTTCAGTTAAAACATCAAATCTGGTGCTCCTGCCAATGTTCTACAAATTTTTCCTCCATTGCTTCGGTCCAATGAGACTTTCTCGATACCGCAGCCTGTTGCAGGTACAACAGGACTCCCACTGAAACTTCCAGTGCCCCGTTTCTTGCTCTCTCATTGGCTGTAGGTCAACGCTGCAGTTGTATTCAGTCAAAACTTATTTCACATTGCATGATTTGCAATTGCAGACAGGTCCAAATATTTAACATTCTAAATATCTCGCTGACATTGACGACGTGTCGGCGCTTATATTGTATAAGATCGCATCTTTGATAATTTCTACATTGCGATCGTCGCTCAGGGGAGCGAGCTCCTATTTGCCTACGATTTCAGGCTTTTGTTGACGATCACAGAAAAAACTGTCGGCGAGAGAAAATCGGGCTTAAATCGTGTATTGTAAACTCAATTAACATGACAAAATAAAGGAAAACATAAAATAAAACAAAAGAGTAATTTTCCAGAATGGCTGATGTACCCTGCAGGAAGGGTACCACATGAGGGAGGATGATGTCTTCCCTGTAACGCAATGCATTGTGATTGCCTGCAATGACAACAAGCTCAGTCCCATGATGCTGTGACACACTGTCCCAGACCATGATGGGCTCTCCACCTCCAAATCGATCCCACTCCAGAGTACAGGCCTCAGTGTACCACACATTCCTTTGACGAGAAAAGCGTCCAACCATCACTCCTGGTGAGACAAAACCACAACTAATAAGTGAAGAGCATTTTTTGCTAGTCCTGTCTGGTCCAGCGAAGGTGGGTTTGTGCCCATAGGTGACGTTGTTGCTAGTGATGTCTGGTAAGGACCTGCCTGAAAACAGGCCTACAAGCCCTCAGTCCAG
Organism: Xyrauchen texanus; assembly: GCF_025860055.1. Classification (NCBI taxonomy): domain Eukaryota; kingdom Metazoa; phylum Chordata; class Actinopteri; order Cypriniformes; family Catostomidae; genus Xyrauchen; species Xyrauchen texanus. The sequence continues at coordinate 7,311,388 of NC_068297.1, forward strand.
CCTCTCTCAGCCTATTGCGGACAGTCTGAGCACCGATGGAGGGAATGTGCATTGCTGGTGTAACTCGGGCGGTTGTTGTTGCCATCCTGTACCTGTCCCGCAGGTGTGATATTCGGATGTACTGATCCTGTGCAGGTGTGGTTATATGTAGTCTACCACTGCGAGGACGATCAGCTGTCCTTCCTGTCTCTCTGTAGCGTCTCACAGTACGGACATTACAATTTATTGCCCTGGCCACACCTGCAGTCCTCATGCCTCCATGCAGCATGCCTAAGGCATGTTCACGCAGATGAGCAGGGACCCTGGGCATCTTTCTTTCTTCAGAGTCAGTAGAAAGGTCTCTTTAGTGTCCTAAGTTTTTCTAACTGTGACCTTAATTGCCTACCGTCTGTAAGCTGTTAGTGTCTTGATGACTATTCCACTGGTGGATGTTCATTAATTGTTTATGATTCATTGAACAAGCATGGAAAACTTTGTTTAAACCCATTACAGTAAAGATCTGTAAAGTTATTTGGATTTTAACAAAATTATCTTTAAAATACAGTGTCCAGAAAAAGGACATTTTTGCCGAGTTAAGTATAATGACGTAACATGGTGGACAAAAAATCAAGGGGCACACAAAAAACCTCCACTATCAGTGTTAAAATTACAACTTTATCACAAATTAATACATGTTAGTGAGAGAATATAGAACTAATCTCTTAATTGCATGAAGAAAAAAATAGAAATCATAGAATTTACTATAGAAAAATAGAATTTAGCACTTATTTTTGTCAAAGATGTTTGAGTTGCAGTTTTGGGGACATGAGGAGGAAGGTCCCCAGTAAGGTCCCCAGTAAGGACGTCCCCAACTAAAATGAAAAACACTTTAATATAATGGCCAGGAAGAAGAGAGAAAGGAAGAAAAAAGGCTTAACATGAAAATGGTGTATTTATCTTTGGATTAGTATTGTTGTTTTGGCAGTAAATAGTGTTCATAACAAGATAAATGTAAGAATATATATATATATATATATATATATATATATATATATATATATATATATATATATATATATATATATATATATGGCCCCACTGACCATTCTTTTTTTCTTTTCTTTTTTAAACAGCCATCAAATTTAATCCCCAAAATAAATTTTGGTATCCTGTGTTGTTTATTCATAACCCAGTCTGGCAAATTTGAAGACAAATTTCTTAATTTTTCCAAAGGCAATAGACAGAAAGAGAAAATGAGTTAAGGATCTAAACTTGAACTAACTTAGATTACAGAAATAACAGTAATTATAGGCATATAAAAATGAATTGATATCATCATTACAAGTACAGGGTTCTAATAGGAGAACAGTACAGATAACTCTAGAAACATACAAACCTGGTGTTTTGTTTAACTATGTGAATGCAATCATTTAAAGATTATATTTTTACGTCATATTTTTACATTCACACAAACCTGTTCTTTAACTTCCTAACTTATTTTTAAAATGCTCCATTTTCAAATGAAGAAAAACGCTGAGCCAGTCTATAAGTGAGGTGTAAAGAGCTAAATTGTTATGTTTTCATACAAAAAATTATTAGAATGGACATGGCTTAAGAGCCTTTAAAAAAAAAAGCTAGATGCAGAACTGAACGCAGGTGTCTCAAGAGGAGATTTTAAAAGTTGTAGTTATTTTGAACTTAACACGGTGTCTCAAAAAATGCCACTATTCTGTATAAGACATTGAAATAACAGCAAAATGTGGCACAATGGTCAAAGGCGTCTCTGAAAAACAGTGCAGAAGGATACAAAAACATGTTCGATGTGAATGACCCCATAGGCCTGTTTAATTTTAAGGGTCAGAGAGAAGATGGAAAATGGTGATAAGTAAAAGTTATTTGAAGAAAAAAAACTACTTTACTAATATAATAATTGAAACTCAAGATGGCGGCGAGTATGGAATCTGCGTTGCGAGCTCCGACTCAACATTGCAGTTTTTTGTTTGTTTTGTCTAAAATTCTTATTTGTTTTTTGAATTCTGCCTTATTGTATACGATAGACAAACACTTTTGGACATTGGTTCTGCAATAGCACACTGAAAGCAGGACTTTAAACACCTCAATGTCCACCCGCTGTTTTCAAACACACCAGTGGAGCCCTTTGACTGGGCAGCCCAGCCGCGGAAATGCAGCCGGAAAAGGGGAAGGAGAGCCGGCATTCTCATCAGACTTTGACATTGTGCAAATTGACCCCAGCTACCCAGTAATCTTCGGGAAAATGTTCAGTCTCTGGACAACAAGCTCTGTGAGCTGAGAGCATGGATCTCCATCCAACGAGAGATGGGGGGCTGCTGCTTATCTGCCTTACAGAAACTTGGATGTCTACAGAGATTCCAGACTCGCAGGCGGACAGAGTGAAAGACCTCTCAGGTAAAAGCAGAGGTGGTGGTGTATGTTTTATGATCAACAAATCCTGGAACAGGAACGTACATTCTATCAACTCTTTCTGCTCTCCTGATCTGGAATTTCTCATGCTTCTGTGTCGACTATTCTGTCTACCGAGGGAATTCACAGCGCTAATTATTACAGCTGTTTACATCCCCCCACAAGCCAACACAGACTGGGGACTCAAGGAACTGTATGGGAGTATAAGTGAGCAGGAAACCGCACACACTAAAGGCCACGTTCATTGTGACCAGGGACTTTAGCAGTCAACTTCAAGTCAATAGCACCGAAATACTACCAACACATCAGTTTCAACACACGAGGGGACCGGGATTTGGACCATTGCTACTCTCCCTACCGGGATGGCTACAAATCCCTCCCCTGCCCAACATTTGGCAAACTACTCTTCTGTTCTGCTTCTGCCCGCTTACAGGCAGAAACTGAAACAGGAAGCACCCACCCTCAGAACTCGCCAATGCTGGTCAGACCAATCAGATTCTATGCTACAAGACTGTTTTGATCACGTGGACTAGGAGATTTTCCGGTCCGCCTCTGATGACTACATCGAGGTTTACGCTGATATCGTAACGTGTTTCATCAGGAAGTGCATAGATGATGTAGTACCGACCAAATCTATATGGATCAACCCGAACCAAAAAACATGGAATGTTTGCAATGTTCATGTGGCACTTAATGCACGGACCTCCACTTTTAAATCCGGGAATGCGGAGGAGAATAAACAAGTGACTTATGCCCTCCGCAAATCTATCAGAGCAGCCAAACGCCAGTACAGGGACAAGATTGAAGGACAGTTCAACACCATCGACTCTATAAGCATGTGGCAGGGAATTAATATCATCACAGACATCAAAGATAATAAAATATCCACCGTGAACACCACTGCCTCTCTCCCGGATGAGCTTAATACTTTTTATGCTCATTTTGAAGGAAATAACACAGGCATCACAGAGATTGCTCTCGCGGCCGAAGCTACAGAGGTTAGTTCACTCTCCGTCTCTGTAGCGGATGTAAACCTGTCCTTCCGATGGTTGAGTATTGTAAAGCTGCGGGTCCAGATGGAATTCCGGGCCGCATCATCAGAGCGTGCACGAACCAACTGGCTGGTGTTTTTACGGACATTTTCAACCTTTCCCTCTCCTTGTCTGTAGTCCCCATATGCTTTCAAATGTCCACCATTATGCCTGTACCAAAACAATCAAAAATCACCTGCTTAAATGACTGGCATCCTGTTGCTCTGACCCCATCATCAGCAAATGCTTTGAGAGACTTATCAGAGATTAAATCTGATCTGTGCTGCCCGTCTCACTGGACTCACTCCAGTTTACTTACCTCAACAGCCGCTCCACTAATGATACCATTGCAGCAACACTACACACTGCTCTCTCCCACCTGTGAAAAAAGGAACATATATGTGAGAATGCTGTTTGTACAGCTCAGCATTCAACACCATAGTGCCCTCCAAGCTTGATGTGAAACCATCCATCCATCCATCTTCAACCGCTTATCCGAAGTCGGGTCGCGGGGGCAGCTGCTCCAGCAGGGGGCCCCAAACTTCCCTATCCCGAGCCACATTAACCAGCTCTGACTGGGGGATCCCGAGGCGTTCCCAGGCCAGTTTGGAGATGTAATCTCTCCACCTAATCCTGGGTCTTCCCCGAGGCCTCCTCACAGCTGGATGTGCCTGAAACACCTCCCTAGGGAGGCGGCCAGGGGGCATCCTTACCAGATGCCCAAACCACCTCAACTGACTCCTTTCGACGCAAAGGAGCAGCGGCTCTACTCCGAGCTCCTCACGGATGACTGAGCTCCTCACCCTCTCTAAGGGAGAAGCCCGCCACCCTTCTGAGGAAGCCCATTTCGGCCGCTTGTACTCGCGACCTAGTTCTTTCGGCCATGACCCAGCCTTCATGACCATAGGTGAGGTAGGAACAAAAATTGACCGGTAGCTTGAGAGCTTTGCCTTTCGGCTCAGCTCTCTTTTCGTGACAACGGTGCGATAGAGCGAGTGCAATACCGCCCCTGCTGCCCCGATTCTCTGGCCAACCTCCCGCTCCATTGTCCCCTCACTCGTGAACAAGACCCCGAGGTACTTGAACTCCTTCACTTGGGGCAATACCTCCTTCCCTACCTGGAGTACGCACTCCATCGGTTTCCTGCTGAGAACCTGAAACTCTGGTCTCTGGGTTAAAACAGTTTGCTGTGCAGCTGGATCCTGGACTTCCTGTCAAGCAGATGCCAGGTGGTTAGAATGGAAATCAACATCGCCTCATCACTAACCCTCAACACTGGAGCCCCACAGGGCTGTGTTCTCAGCCCACTTCTGTATTCCCTTTACACACATGATTGTGTGGAAACACACAGCTCCAATGCCATCATCGAGTTCGCTGATGATACGACAGTTGTATGTCTGATCACTTTCAATGATGAAAGTGCTCACCCTGACTCGCTGGTGTCAGGAGCACAACCTCTCCCTCAATGTCAGTAAGACCAAGGAGCTTGTGGTGGACTTCAGGAGAAAAGACAGAGAACACAGCCCCTTCACCATCAACGGAGCACTGGTGGAGAGAGTCAGCAGCTTCAAGTTCCTTGGTGTCCACATCACAGAGGAACTCAAATGGTCCTTCCACACTGAGGCCATTGTGAAATAGGCTCACCAATGCCTCTTCTTCCTGAGACGGCTGAGGAAGTTTGGAATGAACCACCACATACTCACATGGTTCTACACAAGCACTGTAGAGAGCATCCTGACTGGCTGCATCATTGCCTGGTATGTCACTGCCTTCATACGCAAAGTCTTGCAATGGGAGGTGCGAACTGCCAGACACATCATCGGAGGTGAGCTTCCCTCCCTCTATGATATATATACCAGGCGTAGTGTAAAAAAAGCTTGGAGGATCATCAGAGACTCCAGCCACCCGTGCCATGGGCTGCTCTCTCTGCTACCATCATACAGGTGGTATCGCAGCATCAGGACCCACACCAGTTGACTTCATGACAGCTTCTTCCCCCAAGCAATCAGACTTATGAAATCTTGATCTCTCATGATCAATATACATCAGCACTGCACTTTATTAATCTTACACTGGACTGTCATAAATTATATTCTCTCTTAACAACACACTGGCAACTGACTATCAACCGACAGCCTGAATGTCAAAACAGCACAACACTACCTACTGTATATATATATATATATATATATATATATATATATATATATATATATATATATCCTATTTTTATTGTATGCTGGGTGTTCTATATTGTGTGTATGTGTATTCTATAGTGTGTGCATTGTATACTGTTCATTGTATATTATTATTTGTATATTTTGTTATGTGTAATTATGTGTATATGTAAATTGTGTTGTGTAAATCTGATGTTTATTGTAAATTGGTATATGCCTCATCATGTCACAATCTATGTTTCTCGGAACTGCACCCAAGACTTTCACCCACTGTTGCACTTGTGTACGTATATGGTTGAGTGACATTAAAGTGATTTTATTTGATTTTGATGAGGACCTCAGGCTAAAAAGAAATAAAATAAAAAATCATAATAATTTTAAAAAGTATGATATGTAATAGGGCTGCATAATTTATCGGATTTTAACCCTGATCATAGTTTCCGCCAATCACGTTAATTAATCATAAACTTCTGTGGTATTAGTGCGCTAGTAAGCAAAATTTTGCAGCCTGGTAAAGTGCTCCAGATTTGCTTTAATTATACATTTACATAAATCAACAAGTTTTCAATTTCAAATGTGCAATCCTGTAATAATAAAAAAAAAAGTTAGCAAATTACAGGATAATTAATTGTGATTAGAATTTGGAACAAAATAATCAACATTATGATTTTAACCATTATCATGCAGCCCTAATATGTATTATATTATATGTTATCTTGATTGAATAATGAACTTTTTCTTTCTGCTATCCTCTTCTGTTTCAAACATTTTAATTAATTATGACTTAAATGCATTTAATTATGCATTCTTCTTGTCATTTTGCATTTAAAATGGACAGATGAGACTAGTGTATTTTCCAGAACATTTCATAATCCGTTGAATTGTTTATGAGCATGCTTATTGAGAACTGTCCACCTTTCACTCTGGATATTTTCGGTAGTGATATTTCACCCTGGACATGAAACAACCAGACAATGAAAGGTCACAGTGATGGTGTCCCATCGAGTCTGGTGGGCTGAGGCAGGGGGGTTAATAGACTCATGACATTTAAATTAGTGAGTCACGGCCTTGTTTCTCAAGTCCACCAAAGCTTCTTTAGCCCTGTTCTCTGTGTAGAGAAATTAATATTTATTTTACATTTTTTTACCTGTGTCTATGTCAGTCTTGCGGTGAAATTCTAGTGGTATTCTAGAGACGTCTTGATTGTGCAAGAGAAATTCACATTTATAATAACTTTCTCTGATAGACATTAGTGAGTGCAGCTAGGACAAGATTAACTAAATTTGCTGTTTTAAGGAAATATCGGTGCTTGCAAGGTGTGGATTTTTAGGTTTTAGGCTTTGGTCCAAAGTAAAACTACTTTGCAGTAACCACAACACCCAGTAGCCTATCTGTCTTGTTTTCAGTGAGCTGAGCACAAGAATCAATTCATAGTCATTGTGCAGTGCTTCTGTAAAGTAGCTATTAAAGGTTATATGCAAGTAAAACAAGATCAGAATTCAGTATGATAATATAAAAAAAAAAAAATACCAGTCACAATTTTTTGCTACTGATTTTGAATGTCTAAGCATTCTATCAGTGTAAGTCAAGGTAGATTTTCAAACTTTAATCTTAAAATATTTTAAATGTTAGAATAAAACAATGGAGTCTGTATATTAAGAAATTTAGGGCTGAATTAAGTGCAGAAGTATAATGCTTGCTGCTTTGCAAACAGAGTAATCATCTAACATAGGTCTTGTTTTGCTAATAAGGATGTGCACTGTATCCATAATGCACATCTCAAAAATGCTTTGGAAAGGTTTTTTGTTTTGCCTTAAACATAACCTTTCCAAAGCATTTTTGAGATGCATATTATGGATAGAGTGCACATTGCAGAGCATTTAAAAAGAAACCAGGCCGTTGGCACACCCTGTGGCTTTAAATGGTACATTTACTATCATATATTTAACTCTCTGAGAAGTGCCCCATGACAGCAGTAGCTCGATCAAATAGCTTTATCCAAGTAGTGTAAATGGCTTTGTTCGTGAGCAATTGAGCATCATGGTATTAATGGGAGAGAGATATTTGGAGGCATAATATATTACAGTGTTTAAAATTGTATATGCCTCGGGCAGGTGAGTCTGGAAGATATCTACTTTTAATACGTTACCATTAAAAATTGAACTAGATTGACATGGGCAAATTTAGATTTTTATTTAAGTTATGAAAAATTCCCTCCATTAAATTCAGCATGAATATGGAGGGAAGCTTTGCTCTGTTTGTCATTTGTGCCACAATTAACTGATCTGCATAGAGACTCATGTGAGATGGGGAGTTTGTAGTTTCTATATAATACAACGAGTCTTAAGCCCCATAAAAGCATTCTGGTTTTCTCTGTGTCAGTGACGGTAATCTGCTAACTGTAATTTATACAACTGTTCATCAATTATTTACAAAGAGAACAAGGGCAATTTTTCTAATAGCGGATACTAAATAATAAATAAAATCTTTTCTTTTACTTTTTTTCTCGGAAACAATGCATGACCAGCCGGAATCACAGATGTAGAGTGCATTCATAAAATGCTGTCAAATACTGATGGTCAATCCCATGTCAAGGGATATCGTTTGTGACACAATCAAGTGGAGACCCAACACAGAATGAAAAAAAGTTTATAGTACAGAAGTAGACAAAAAGTTATACATTATCATTTATTAAAATTACCAATGACTTCATAGGCCCAACAATATGCAAAACTATTAACATGACACAGGCTGAAAAGGAAAGCTGACCATCTTTTTAATACATATATAACAACAAAAGTATGATTTACCAGGCTAACACATTGTGTTAGTATTAGCCATTATCAAGAGACAGATGAATTTGTGCCAAAATACCATACAATCTTATTATAACCATGGTTTTTGACATCAACAAAAGCATGGAAGCATTTGTGACAGCCTTTTAAGATTTATTAGGCCTCTTTATTTTAACTATCTTAACAATATATTATTATATAGTATGGTTAGTAGCATTTTACAATTAGCATAGTTTTGTTGTTGTTGTTGTTTTTTCCTGCTCTCCACGATCCTATCAGAACACACCAGATGTCATGAGTGTTGATTGGTTGAAAGTTGGACATGCACAGTGAGAGCATGCAAAAAGGATTGACATTTTAGATTCATTATTAAACTGTTCCAACATTGAATCACACACGTTGTTGACGTGGTGTCAGAAGTTTGTTAGAAATTAGTGCAGCATGACCCCTGTCTACCACAATGTCAAAGTATATTCCTCCAAAAAGATTTGCTTTGGAAAACCCTTTGGAATGGACTGAATGGTCACAGCGATTCTGTCGCTTCAGAACCGCGACAAAATTAAACAAAGATGACATCTCTATAAAGGTCAGTTCTCTGGTCTATGCAATGTGAAGTGAGGCAGAGAAATAATAATAATGAGGATAAAGACTAATTTGATGTTGTATTGACGAACTCAAGGAGTACTTCAAACCGAAACAGAACCTAATACTTGAGCGTGCATGTTTCTATCAGAGAAACAGCAACCTTGGGAGAAAGCGGAGACGTATGTTCGCTCGCTGTATGAACATGCCGCAAATTGTGAGTTTGTTGAGCACATTCGTGACCATCTAGTGGTCAGAATAAGGGACAAAAGACTTTTACAGATGTTTCAATTAATGCCTATATTGACGCTATCGGAAGCAATACAACATGTGAGGCGGGCAGAAGACATCATAATGCAAGTTGGTATGCAAGCACGTGAAACGCAGAGTGAGCTCATCCAACAATTCACACATGGAACGTCCATAAGAGAGAGGGGGAGACACTCACACAGACCAAGTGGAATGCAAGGAACTGCAATAGATGCGGTAGGAAGTCAAGTCAAGTCATTTTTATTTGTATAGTGCCACTCACAACACACATTGTTTCAAAGCAGCTTTACAGAAGATCATGCATTAAAAATGTAATATATATAATGTCTTAGATTCATCATTGTGTAGTTTGATAAAATACGATTGGGAATTGTGTTTAAAAATAAACAATAAAATAATAATTGTATTTATAACCCCAGTGAGCAAGCTGAAAGTGACTGTGGCAAGGAACACAAAACTCCATAAGATGTTGGTTAATGGAGAAAAATAACCTTGGGAGAAACCAGACTCACTGTGGGGGCCAGTTCCCCTGTGACTAAAATCATGAATATAATGCCAATAATACTTATGTATATTGCAATTCATAGTTTAAAATTATTATACTGTTAAGGGTTAAGGGTCAGTGTTTAAGCAAAGATTTTTTGTGAACTGTAAGATTAATCACTAATGTCATTGAAGTCCATCCTAGACTAACTGCAAAAGTTCACATAGATGAAATTGTCCTTGTTGGTTGGCTGATGAAGGTTTTTGTTGGCAATCAATTGATAGTCTATGTATTCCATTTCAAGAGTGTAGTCCATCAATAGACCGAGGTGATACAGACAGAGACACCTGGATGGTATTTGTGATGGGGTCGGTCCTAAGTCCAAGGTTCAGGCAGTGGCATATGAAGTAGAGTTGGCATCAGTTCATCCTCTGAAGTCCATCGTAATAGACTGAAGTGATGTTTGGCTGGCACCGGCTGCTATTAGTCATCTTCACACAGCGACACGTAGCGATGGAGTCCCACACAAAGAAGGAATGGAGCTGGATCCAGCTGGTTCTGGAGACATCAGGATAGGAGTCCCGAGGTTGATACAGGGAAACAAATAAAATAAATATTAGTATAGATGCCATTAAAATTATTGCAGCGTTGAAGATCGTGATCACTGTTCCTTGTCTCCGGCAGACATAACTAAAGCAGCCTAATTGTGAGTTGAAGGAAAAATTAGGTGTAGGCCTGGCTAAATGGATGAGTCTTTAGTCTAGACTTAAACTGAGTGAGTGTGTCTGCATCTCGAACAGTGTTAGGGAGAATATTCCATAGTTTAGGAGCCAAATATGAAAAGGATCTACCTCCTTTTGTGGATTTTGATATTTTAGGAATAATTAACAGGCCAGAATTTTGTGATCATAATGAATGTGAGGGAATATAGCGTGGTAGAAGGTCACTTAAGTACTGTGGAGCTAGACCATTCAAAGATTTGTATGTAGTTAACAGAATTTTAAAATGGATACAGAATTTAACAGATAGCCAATGTAACGATGATAAAATGGGGCTAATATGATCATATTTCATGGTTCCCGTCAGCACTCTGGCCGCTGCATTTTGAACCATTTGAAGTTTATTTATTGATCTTGCTCAACATCCTCCCAGTAATGCATTACAATAATCTAGTCTTGAGGTCATGAATGCATTAATAATTTTTTTGGCATCAGCAACAGAGAGCATGTGTCTTAATTTAGCAATATTTCTTAGGTGGAAGAATGCTGTTCTACAAACATTGGTAACTTGATTTTCAAAAGGACAGATTGGTATCAAATATAACTAAAATAAATAAATATAAATAAAAAGTTCTTCGCTGTTGAAGATGATGTAAATCATCAACACTGTACATCAGTGTACATCAACACTCAAAATAATATTTTTGCCTATTTTTAAGATTTATCCATTTCAATTGAATAACAAATTTCCATCTAATTGAATTGCCTAATCTTTAACTAAATAAAATGTATAAATCTTACAAAATGCAAGTTTTATTAATTATTTTTTTTTCAAGACTATTCAATTCAATTAGATGGAAATGTGTTATTCAATTTAAATTGATAAATCTTAAAAATAGGCTAAAATATTTTGAATGAATCGAGAGTCAAATTATAGTTTAGCTGCTTATTTTTAGTGGTTTTTGGTCCAATAATTAGTACCTCTGTTTTGTCAGAATTGAGCAGAAGGAAATTTCTGGTCATCCAATCTTTTATTTCATTGATACACTCTGCTAATTTGGAGAATTGTGAAATCTCATCAGGTTTTGAAGAAATATAAAGTTGGTATCGTCGGCATAACAGTGGAAACCTATTCCATAATTCATGATAATATCTCCCAGGGGAAGCATATACAAGGTGAAAAGCAGAGGCCCTAAAACTGATCCCTGTGTCACTCCATATTTTACTTTTGTTTGGCTTGACAATTTCTCATTTACATAGAAAAAGCAGTAGCGGAATGATAAATATGTCCTTAACTATGCTAATGCAACTCCACAAATGCCAACCGATCCCCACGGCCACCACCATTGTGTCCTTGAGCAAGGCATTTAACTCCAGGTTGCTCCGGGGTGATTGTCCCTGTAATAAGTGCACTGTAGTCGCTTTGGAAGTGTCTGCCAAATGCATAAATGTAAATGTAAATAATTCTCTAGCCTATTCAAGAGAATTTCTTGATCTATTGTGTCGAATGCACAACTAAGATCTAAAAGCACTAAAAGTGAAATGCAGCTGCGGCCAGAAGATAAGAGCAAGTCATTTGTAACTCTGATAAGTGTCTCTGTACTATGATGAGGCCTAAATCCTGACTGAAATTGTTCAAATACACTATTTCTCTGAAGAAATGAACATATTTGGGAGGATACCACCTTTTCTAGTATTTTCGACATACACGGGAGATTTGAAATTGGTCTATAATTAGCCAGTTCTTCAGGATCAAGTTGTGGCTTCTTAATAAGCGGTTTGATAACTGCCACTTTAAAGTTTCTTGGGACATGTCCTAAGGATAGCGAGGAGTTAATAATATTTAGAAGAGGTTCTGAGAATACAGGGAAATCCTCTTTAAGAGCTTGGTTGGTATTGTATTTAACAGACATGTTGTGGCTCTTCATGACCTATGACAGTGAAGGATTGAAATTTCATGTGAGGAAAATAATGAGACACTGTTTTCTGAGGTGCTGACAGATGATTGCATAATTTCAATTTTACTTCTGATTATTTCAATTTTATCAGTTGTGCTGCAACGTAATATCTGGTTCAGTTGAGGCTTTATTCCTAACAAATGTAGCCACAGTACAGAATAAACACCTAGGATTGTTGTGATTATTTTCTATGAGTGTACTAAAATATGCAGACCTGGCAACGTTGTGTGCCTTTCTGCAGCTACATACACTATCTTTCCATGCACCGCGAAATTCCTCTAATTTTGTATTCTTCCACTTGCACTCCATTTTCCTAGCTGCTCTCTTGAGAGTATGAGTGTGATCCTTGTAACTTGGTACCTTTTTTCTTTCATTTTCTTTAATCGAAGTGGTGCGACAATATCAAGAGTGTTAGAAATTACTGTTTTTATATTTTCTGTTATTTCATCAAATTCTTCAAGGTTTACTTAGTGTATGATATAGATCTGGAAGATTATTAGTGAAGCTATCTTTAGCTATCTATCTCAAAAGAATAGTTCTACCTGAATGATAGCGTGTCGTAGATTGAGTAACATTAGCTGATAAGGTAATGATCTGAGATGTAATCGCTTTGCGGCAGAATTTCTATATTATCAACATCAACCCCATATGACGCATATGATTTGTATTACATCTAGCGTATGATTATTGCGATGAGTTGGTCCTGTTAGATTTTGTCTGACTCCAAGAGAGTTTAGAATATCGATAAATGCTAATCCCAATGTGTCATTTTCATTTTCTATGTGAATGTTAAAGTCACCAACAATTAAAGCTCTATCTACAGTGACTACAAGATCTGATAAAATGTGCAAATTCACCAAGGAAATCAAAATAAGGCCCGGGTGATCTATAAACTGCAGCAAGGGTAAAAGACGACAGTTTTTATTTATATTTGACAGTGTCACATAAAGCATTATTATTTCAAAAGACTTAAATTTATATCCTGTCCTCTGAGTAACACAAAAAACTTCACTGTAAATTGTAGCAACACCTCCTCCTCGACCCTTCAGACAAGGCTTGTGTTTATAACAATAACCTGGGGGAGTAGATTCATTTAAACTAATATATTCATCCGGTTTAAGCCAGGTTTCAGTCAAACTGAGCGCATCCAAACTATGATCAGTAATAATTTCATTTACAATTAGTGCTTTGGAAGAAAGAGATGTAATGTTTAGTAGCCATACCTTCAAATTATGTTTATCTTCAAGTTGTTTGTTTTGTTCAAGTTTGACCTTAATCAAATTTTTTCTAAATGATTTAGGGAGAGTTTTGTGTCTGGTAGTTTGAGGAACAGACACAATCTCTATGAGATATCTAGGTGATATAGTATCTATATGTTGTTGTTTTTGTAACCTGTGTGATGTCTCTGTGTAGGCAGCTAGCAGACGTTCGGTTTAACCAGTTTGTCTGCTTCCAGACCTGGGCCCCAGTTAGTCAAATACTATCATTATTAAGACTATGAGCCAAATTACTAGAGAGGAGAGCGGCACTTTCCCGTCCGTATCTCTTTAGCAGGTCAGGTCTACCCCAAAAACTCTTCCAATTGTCTACAAATCCTATTTTATTCTTCAGACACCACTCAGACATCCAGCCATTCGGTGACACTAATCTACAATAAACCTCATCACCACGACAAGCAGGGAAGGGGGCCAGAGCATATTACAGTGTCTCTGTATGCCAATGCTCTGGCACCCGAAATGCATTTAACAATAGTGGCTGGAGTCTCTATTTCCACGTTCCTTACAATAGAATCACCTATAACAAGGGCTCTTTCAACATGATTCTTAGTGGGTGCATCACTGAGTGGGGAGAAACGATTGTGAACCCTAACAGGAACGGGAGAATGGTGTCGCTTTATCGAGCGATTATGCCACCGAGATGTCACACAAACGCCCTGCTGCAGGGGCTCTACAGCCGGAACAAAAGTGTGTGTGTTGCTTTCTGTACTGCCCGCATCTGAAACAGTATCTACCGGCTTCTCCTTCTCACTGACCTCCAATTGCATTCGGATGCATGTCTCTAACTCATTATCCTTCTCCGTCAGCCTGACTAATTCCTTAAATATATCACATGTGAATCCATTATTGCTGACGGAGGAGGCTATTGTAAACATGTGACATGCAGTGCAGGAAGAAATAACATGAGCGTATGTCATGACTTACAGTTGTTTGTTGTTGTTGGTTGTTCCTGAGCATTTAGGTTTTGAGACCGATGTGAATCCATCACGCAATTGTGTGTTTTTGTTGTTTGTTCATGATAAGTGGTGATTTGAGATCACTGCAATAATTCTTAGAGAAAAACGGGTGCACGCTTTAACAGGCACGCAGTGTATTCGTGATAAATCTCTATAGGAGAAGAATGCGGGGGGGAACCTGATGCGTGCTGAAAAATGGAAGATTTTTAGGATTAATGGCTGAAAACAGATATATATATATATATATATATATATGTATAGAAGCAATGCTAAAAAAGCTAGCAGGCTACAAACACAGACTCGAGCTAGACGCAAGTAGCAACAGGTAAAATACACACAGATGAAACGGTAGAAAAAGTGGAAAAACCGAAACACGCAGTAAAATTACAAATGATAAAATGTCGAATGTATGGGAATGACAAAGGATAAAAAAACGAATGTGTAAGAATAAAATAATAAAAATAGGCAATGCAAAACATGCTACAAACACTCGTGCAGCATGACATGACAGTGATGTGAACAGAGGAAGACACCTCTAAAGACCTATTCAAGTTTCTTTATGGAAACAGCATGCAAAAGACAAAATATGCCCTGCAACAAAAAGTACATGTAATAAATGCAATAATAAAGGTCACTGGCAGCAGATGTGTAAAAATATGGTAAGAGAAATCACAGGAGTGGAAAATGCCTAGGTCAGTTTCATGCAGAAATGATGTGCAAAGGCAAATGTTACTCATATCCTGTGTATATACTTCCATGGAAAGAGGCAAATAACCTGCTCAGCCGTGCAGCAGCCACAGAAATTGGTCTAGTGAAGCGTGTAAACAAAATAAAAGATGTGCTTCAGTAGGGTGGAAAGTTGAAAACAGAACCAGTGAAAATTGTCTTAAAAGAGAGGGCTGAGCACTATGCAATGCATGCAGCATGCTGGGTACCTATCCCTCTTCTGCCCAAGGTGAAAGCTAAACTCAGCCGTATGGAGAAGGAAGGCATCATTGCCAAAGTAATCGCCAACAGAGTGGTGAGCAGCCATGGTTCCCATGATCAAACCCAGTGGAGATATTCACATCTGCGTTGATTTGAGAAAGCTAAATAAGAAAAGAGATACATTTGTTCTTCCCACAACAGAAGAGGTAATCTCTAAACTCTCTGATTCTAAGATATTTAGCCCACTAGACGCAGCCAGTGGATTTGACCAAATCCCTCTCGAGGAAAAAAGTAGTAATCTGACCACTTTTATCACCCCATTTGATGGGTATTCCTTTAAAAGTCTCCCGCTTGGAATACAATAGCCTCGGAAATCTTTAAAAGAAAAATGAGAGACATTACAGGGGCTTTTTATGGATGATGTTCTAGATTCACAAAAAAAAAAAAAGACGAGCGACTGGAAAAAGTGCTAAAAGTCGTGATCGGCTGAAACAAATTTGAACAAACAAAATTGCAGATTCAAGCAAAACCAAATTTGCTTCCTGGGCCACATCATCGATGAACATGGAGTGTGGAATGACCCAGAGTCGACAGCATTGCTCTTTCCAGTACCCCAGAACACACACAACTCAAACACTTTCTGGGGATTGTGAACTACTTGGGGAAATACATCCCTAACTTAGCCACTGTCGGACAACCTATGTATATTCATGTGAAATCAAAGGTGGTGTGGAACTGGGGTCCAAGCCAAGACACAGCCTCCCAGAGACTGAAAACTGCTCTGATGAGCACTCCTGTCCTCACTGTTTGCAATGCTAAAAGACCCACAGCAGTTTCTGTAGATGCAAGCAGCTATAGGGTGGGAGGTGTTCTGCTCCAGCAATATGATGGTGAGTGGAGACCAGTGGCATACTGTTCAAGGCTCCTAAGTGATGCTGAGACAAGGTATGCTCAAATAGAGAAGGAGTGTTTTGCAAGGGTCTGGGCCTGTGAGAATCCATGATGGACATCAAGGCCTACACAGGTGTCGTGAAAGAGCTTACCAGTCTTATTGGTGGCCTAACATCTCACAGGACATTAAACAGCATGTGCAAGAGTGCTTTTACTGCAGCGAGACAAGGGCAGCACAGTGCAAAGAACCATTGATTTGATTTCAAGTGAATTACCCTGTAGACCCTGGGAGAAGATAGCTATAGACCTGTGTGAACTCAATAAATGCCATTACCTGGTAGTATCAGATTACTCCAGATGCATTGGGCTTTAAGGTTATGCAATCTAGTTTGGTGATTTACACGCTCGAAAAACCCTTTAAGGCATGAACAATGAACCCCACATCTCCCCACACCGCTCAACAACTTTTGGGCGGAGGGGGGTAATTGGCCCCAGGGCATTTGCAAGTCATAAGCCGACCCTCCTTACAGGATCACCCCATCTGCAACCACTGGGTTTAGCCCAGCAGAACTCCTCATGGAGAGGAGGATCAGAACCACACTCCCTACACTGAAGGGGACTCTGATACCTGCCTGGCCTGAAGATCAGAAAGTCAGAAATTCAGATGCCCTGACAAAAGGTAAACAAGAATTATTCTACAACACCTAAATGGAGTAAGAATCTTACCTGCATTAGGGTCAAAGAGATACTGCCCATGACAGAGTAGATGGTCAAAAAGCCTGGGCCAACCAGGGGACAATTCAAGGATATTTTTCTACAATAAGGTCTTATGTAATGAAAATGCCTGAAGGGAGGCTAATCAGGAGGAATCGCTGGCACCTTCAGAAAGAACATGCTCACTCAGCAATGCCAGAATGCAGCTCGGATCCTGAATTTATGGATCTTGTGGATTTTAGTGGAATAACCGCACCCATACTGACAAGGGGTACTACCACCTTGACACAAAAGGCACCTACACAGACACATGCTGATTTTACATGTGCCAGCTCACCAGGGACTGTACAAAAGTCACTGTCAGCTACTGTAACTTGCTCAGGGAGAGTGTGCAAGCCTGTTCAGACACTGAATTTATAAGCTGTTCAAGGATCTTTATATCACAAATGGGACTGTTAAGTCTAGAACTGAACTGTTGATCCCCAGAAAAGAGAAAGTTTAATGTTCAATTTCATTTGTGTTTCTTGCAACTCATCTTTTAATGCTTATTTGGTAAATTGATTAGAGAACAACAGGACTAACTTCTGTAAAGTTTCTGTATTCTTGGGCTTAATGTCATGTAAGTAGTACAACTCAAGGAATCTTCAAAAAGGAGGGAGATGTCACGAGTGCCGATTGGTTGAAAGTTGGACATGTGCAGAGAGAGCATGTAAAAAGGATTAACGCTTTAGATTCATTCTTAAATTGTTCCCATGTCAAATTACACGCATTGTTGACTCCAGAGACCCATTTTTGGGGGTTGCGACCTGCTGTAGATCATGTATTTAAACTATTCAGTAAAAACTAGGTTTTACAACAGTGTAGCTAAAGACCAAAGTCTGTAAACAAAGCTATTATAAATAGTGCATGACTCTGGTTAAGAATGATCTATGTGCTGTTACTCTAAATAGATGGTAATATATAACCTGGGAAAATATTAGGTAGTTGAAAACAAATTCAGTGTTACTTAATCAAAAGCCAGTGGAGGTTGGAAATAATTTCCTTTTTGTCAACAGCTCATAAAAAACATTTTGCTGTTCTAAATGTGCTGTCACTGTGACATGCCTTTATTGCTTTGGCTTCCTACCTTGACAGTGTTTCAAAATGACTCCACAATCTTAATTACACAAACAAATGAAGGAACATATTTTAATAAGATATGGAAAAAGGTGAAAGAGTTTTCTATTGGTTCTGATTAGAAACACTGCAAAATGAGGAGATTCTCTGCATGATTAATTGATAAATTTATCTCATTTGGTGGATCAAGCCTTTTTAAACAGACGTGTAATCCATCTTAACTTCATACAGTAAAATAATATGAAAATGAGAAGGAAGGGTTACTTACTGGGCAGCCCTGGGAATAAAGAAAAGATGAGAGAGAAAAAAAAAACATGGAAACATTGTAAGACAGTGTTTCATGCATGCATGGAATAACCTACTACATATACAAAATCCAACTAGAGCCTTTTGAATCAAATACAGTCACCAATCCAAATTGTATCCTATTTAATACAGAATCCAATACAGTAACCAGCAGTCCAATACAGAATCCAAAACAGTATCTGTTCTAAAACAGTATCTATTCCAATACAGTATTCAGTCAGATACAGTATTTAATCCAACAGTATCCAGTCCGATAAAGTATGCAGTCCAATAAAGTATCCAATTCAATGCAATAGAGTATGCAGTCCAATAGTCTCTAATCCAGTACAGTTTCCAATTCAGCACAATATCCAGTTCAATATAATATCCAATCAATACAATATCCAATGCAGTATCCAATCCAATGCTGTATCCACTCCAATACAATATCCAATCAATACAATATAGAATTCAACAGTCACACAAACCATTTGACTTGACCTGTCAGTCCCAGGGTGACAAATTAACTAGAAATTAACTATCCAGTCCAAAACAGTATCCAATTCAATGCAGTATCTATCTAGTAGGGGTGTGCAGCGAAGCCATTATCTGTATCTGTATTTGTCTCTGTATTCGGATAGAACCGCATGTGGCTGTGGATTAAACCAGAAGAGTCACAAAACTTTTTTTTAAATGTAACTCTATTATATTTATAGTTTCTGTATATAAAATATGCCTCAGATAGACATTAAATTATTGTTATTGTTGTTATTATTATTATTTAATTATATTATTGATATACAGAATTATATTTTTTTGTCACCAAATGAAGCTGGATATTTAGGCTACATTAACTGTGGAATGTGTATTTTAGCTTTGGTTTCTCCTGGAATTTTTGACATTAATATCTGCTGAAAAATATTTTTGGTTTATGACTGCAATGTGCAAGTATATGTTTAAGTTTATGTGCAGTGTGCAAGTATAACAATGTTTTTCTAGAGGCACCAGGTGTAAAGAAATTGTGAAATGTCAAGTATACATTTTGCGGCAAATATTAAATACTAATGCAAACATTAAAATAAATGAGAAACAAATATAGTTAAGCCTACAAACAGGTGAAAATATCATACATTTATATCAGAAAGTGATACACTTGAGGCTTACTTTATGTGCACATATTTTAACATAATGTGGAGGAAATAAATATTTAGTTAAATTAAATGTGTAGAATTAGCGAAATACAGTACACGCTGTTTCTCTGCAATCCTCCGAGCACGTGCAGGAATATTCTGAATAGATTTACAAGTATTTAAACCTCTATGGAGCATTTAAACTAGGAATAAAGGCTCAACAGCACAAGTTCTGAGTAATTTTATCTGATAAGTGCAATCATACACGACTTCATGACCTAGCGAATTCCGGAGCAATCGATGAATTATCACACTATATATCATTATAAGACATAAAGCCAGAGGCGGACATTGCTTCTTTGTAGCTTGTGATTTAGAAATAACAAAGGGCTGCATTGACTGAAAACTCATCTGTAGATTTAAAAAATAAATGAATAATAAATATGGATAAATATTACAAATGCTGTTCAGCATTTGACAGATTCAGATATCGAAGGGAGGCTGTGTGATTTTATGACTGCATACATCAATCATAATGTCAGATCGTTGCAGATCGTTGCTGCTGCTGCGTTACTGCATATAATAAGTGCACAAAATGTACACAATTAAACAGAAAGCGTGGAAAATGTGTGCACCGTTTCTGTCGATAATACTTGGATTTAATTTAAAGCGCAAACATGATGTTTACTGCAGAATTATGAGTAATAACCTGTATTATTCAGCTTTTGATGTAGGATATGTCCTTCTCATCTGTGTCACTGCTTGCATGTTGATAGAAGACATGCTGAAGAAGATCCGTGGTCTTGTCCATGTGAATGCGCTTTAAAGTTGCATGTAGCAAAGTTTAAAAAACTAGTTTTAGCGCAGCAGTTGATTGACATGTAGAACTTTCATATTTGGTTTCACAAGACCCGTGCTTGGGGAGTTGATATACATGACATACCCCCTAAATGAAGCCCTAGAATTAAAACAAATGCAAGTATGATGAATAAAAATAGATCAGAGTGATAAAGATTGTTTTCTAGTGCAACACCTATGACAAATGATTTCTTTGAAGAGCAGAGAACAGCATGGCATTTCTGTAGAATCTATGAAACAGAGATGTGGATCATGAATAATATGGAAAAACACAGTTTAAACATGATCTTTTTTTCCAAATGTGTAAAAGCTTCATGAACACTCCTGATTGGTCAACATCAGGAAGATCGGCAATTTGGCACATTCTACCACACTCACACCTCACGAATTCAAGCTAACAGTGCGTGAATTTTTTAGACAGTATTAAAAATTATCGGGAGGTCGTGAGCTGCTGTAAGTTGCTCGCCTCTGCACGTAATTCCTCTCACACAATGCCAGCCATGACCACATGAGCTCCCACGATTTCCACGCGATCTCACCCGACTTGAACATTTTTGGCCAGGAGCTCGCACGACAGCCAAAAATCGCACCGCGTATGCCTACCATAAACCATGCAATTACCTTCATTGGTGATGTGAATATAAATGTGGTCAGCTTTACGAGAGAGACAGACAAGCTCCACTTTAAAATCATCACTTCTCTGGTCAGGAATTTAACATTGTGCTCAGGTTGGTTTATGGATCCTTACGTGTGAATTGTGTGCAACAGTTGGTGTTAATGTTAAAAGACAATTTAAGAAGTGGAAAATATGTATGATATAGTATGATATAGTATCTTGGTTAATGTGACTCTTGACAAGATTAGATTTCTGAGACGCGCACAATTAACAGAGACTGAAACGGAATCAAGAATGTGGTGATCCAATGAACTTGAAATCACTCCATACGCATTTTCATTCATAAGGTTTACACTTTAGTAATATTGACTACCCAGACTCATCATTCATTTGTAATTTTGGATGTTTATTTAAAATATCTAATACCTGTGCTTGTTGGATGATCAGTCTTTTGTATTATTCAGATACATTTTTTATTCATTTTGAAGTCATTAATCGTGCCTTTCCGAATAAAGTATTCAGCTTCGGGCACATCCCTACAATCTAGATATTTTTAACCACAATGGATTAAACATGTCATTTTTATTTTGTTTAAAATTAGCATGCTGCATACTATTTCACATATTATTATTATTTATTTTTTTACATTTGCAGGCATTATACAGTACATATTGGGCAGTGTGCAGTATGCTAGTGTTCCACTGTGAATATAGCCATCGACGTGCTTGAGGCTTCTTTTCAAGAGAGCAAATGGGCAGAACGCTCTATTTAAAAAGCAGACAATGTGTCAGTATGTTCCAACATTGTTTAGCAACAACAAAAAAGTTAATAGTTGGTCATCCGAATAAAAAAATACTGTAATCATCGCTATTTGTGTCCTCAAAATCACCTCCTTTTACACAAATGATGTCTCTTTAATTGTGCGGAGGTGGGAGTATTTTCCCTGCAGCCTCCGGTCAGCCACAGATGCAAACTGTTGAACTTGAAGGAGAAACGCAAGCTTGGTGCATGCTAAAGAAGAGAGACCTCACTGTGTGAGCCAGTGCAAATTCAGACAACATTCACAGTGGAGTGTGCCAAGGGCTCTGCTGTTTAAAACCTCCCCCTCATTATATCTCCCCACATGCCATATTAAAGTCTTTACTTTTCAGATTCAGTTTTAAAAAGGCTTGATAAGAATAGATAAAAGCAGAGCATGCACAATCTGCCATGGGGTTAAACTTAAGCCCAGTCTATTCAAGGTCTTTTAAGGATGTTTGTAAGGCTGATTATGGCAGCCTTTCGATGTATCAAGGTTACCTGTGCTACACAGAAGATGTTCTCTCCCACTTAACGGACATTAATAGGCATTTGTAATATTGTGACATAATCAGAGCAGAAAATAACACAAAAACATTTGTAACTTCTGAATGAGACATGATGATGTACCGCTGGGCATGTGACTCTATATGAGCCATTGACAAAATATATTTAAATGTCCGTAAAAGTCCAATTTGATATTATCTGTGCAGAATCTAGACCTGTTTAAACTTTTCCATTCACAGCCATTGCTTTCTTGCGTATATTCACATATGGCGGATGCGAGGAAAAAGTGACAACTGAAACAGGTCAATAGTGCATAAAACTCAAAATGTGTTTCTGGGTCAAAGTGAGTCAGAGGGCTCTATTTTTGTGAATGCTCAAAGCGCAGGGCTATGTGGAACGACACTGTGCTGCCTCTTATCAAATTTTCGTGAGAGCGCTATTTGTAAGTGCAATTTTTGTGCCAGCGCAAAGCACAAGTGGCAGTGGGTGGGAGGTCTGTGGGTGTATGTGCGCAAACAATGGGTGTTATATGTGAATGAAGTGCCACACAGCACAATTCGTTTTTTTCGAGGTCATGGTTTATTTTTCAGTTAATATTATTATGTTAATCTTTATAATTGTATTTATGAATTAATTTGTATTGCTATTTTTCCACCTGTTGTCGTAGAGGGATTTTTAAGTCACTGAAAAGAAATTTGGATTTGAAATATGTTTTTTTCTTCTTTTTTATGATATCATAATTTTGATTATTTGGTTATTTTGACATGACATGTGCTTTGTCCAACCAGCAAATGTCTACTTTTTATACCCAGGGCTGCCGCTGGCCAAATCAAGGCCCTATGTAGAGCTCTGGGATTATCGGGTGGTGGGGCATGTGAGTTGTGTGGTGCGATGTGAAAGTTGCAAGGCGCAGAGCAAGCCTGAGGCGATAGTGTTCCGCAACTGCAACGGCGTCCTTGAATAACATATGTAAGGTATGGCGGAGGATCAGTGGCCTTAACAGATTCACGAACAAACAAGAACTTAATGTTAAAAACTCCCCTAATTACTGAAATAGCGCCAACCAGTCTCCACAAGCACAATAAATGTATTGACAAAGAGACAATGAACTATTGACAGAGAACCGCATGTGACATCCGCATGCTCACCACGTGCTTATCGTGTGGACAGGAAGGGGGAAACTTTGAACGTAACAATGTGTGTGTGTGTGTTTTTCAGTTAAACACAGAACTGCATATTGCTAATGAAATACGTGTAATCCCTGTATGTTGTGTATTTCTGAGGTATATCAAACTCGTTAGAACTGTTTCGTTGTGTGTTTTAAACTCTGAGGCCTCATATTTAATAGCCTCAGTGTATATTCCCTTTTTTAAGTGTACTAAATATACTTTTCTTGGTATCAAATTAAACCTTACGATTTGGCCTAGCTAAATTCGAATATAAGATCTTCGTAGAATGATATTACGTTATGTTTTGCCATCTTTTGAGTCATTCAGCCCAAAATCTCTTACCGTCATAAACCCAGCCTTGAAACATGCAAATGAGCTTTGACAAAGGAACTCTCTCATGCCCAGAGTAAGGGAGACTTTTACGACCTCCAAAGGAATGTTCAGAGAAGTGCTGACCCTCACTTCATTCTCTTACTGAGAAAGAGAAATGAACCCTGTTAATCCTATATATATATTCTATATATCCATGTGATAAATATTGACATGTATCTAATGTGCCATCTCACATTTTCCCTTAAATGTGCTTGATCTATGTTTTCTTAAAAACTAATGGGTTAATGTTTCAGACTTTGCATACTATGGTTAACCAAAGTCATATGTGTGGCATATTTGGTCTCTATAACTTGGTATTTTGAAGATTGAAATGACTGTGTACATGATATGTCGATAACAACAACATATTAGTATTACAAGTATGTTTCCTATTTTCTTTCTTGCACATGCAATGGGCAATTTTACAACAAAGAGCAATAAACCAAATTCCCGCCTAGAACTCAAACCCTTCTTATTGGTCGAGCCAATGAGAGGTGGGACCTGTTTCCTGAGGGTATAAAATTGCTGCGCCCACTTCCCCTCTTATCTTCCTCTCTCTCTCTCTCTCCCTTCTCTTGTCGCTTATCTCTTGCTTTCTGGTTCTCTGAGCCTTGTGCTCTCTCACTCTCTCGCTGAATGATGCCAAACTAGAAGGCCCCAAGGACTCCCAAGCGTGTGCCAGGCTACGTACGGCCTTGTCTCTGATTCTCACTGGTTCTCTCTCATCAAGACAACATCATCAAAGATCAACTGGAGCCTCAACAAATTGCATCAGGACAGTTTAATTCAAATGGGACATGCAAGTATCAAACTTAGTCTCATTAGTTGATACATTAAGTATCCTTAACCCCTTTCTAAAAAGGGCGTGTCAGAACTAATATGATGGTTTGCTCAGGCTGTTGATCTGCTGAACTTCAAACAATGCTATAACTTCTTGCCTTCCTGTATTCTGTTTCAGCCCTCTTTCCCTTGGTAAACTGTATGAATGTATGTATATGTATGTTAGAGTAGTTTAAATGTTTAGTCTAGTTAATAAAGTCTTGTTCATGTTACATGTAAAGTTGTCTGTGTCTCAAGCTCATATCTAAAGTCACTAATCATAGATTTTGACTACTTGCTCTTAATACTTAGTAAGAAAGACATTTCCCTTGCCCCGAAATGTACATTTCTATTAATTAATTAATTAATAACCAAAATTGAGTGTTCACGGGATGAACCGAGTATTTGGTTGTAATGTTAATGTAGCTACATCAAGTTAACCCGATTAACTGATCCAAATATTCATAATCGATTATAACAAGTTATGATTGATTATTAATATTTCATAGAGCTGATTCGCTACCTAATGGTGGAAGAATATAGAGCTGATTCGCTACATGATGGTGGAGAATGATGCGGGCATGATTAAACAAAGGTTATGAGCTTGAACCACTGTCAACCTAAAAGTGTGCATTGAATAATTCGGTCAGAATAGGACATGACATGCTAAACGGCATTTGCTTCACTAGTTGCTGGCTTGTTTGGATGCGGATAGAGTGATGGCTTGAATTGACATCTCTACTGTAATTGAAAGAGTCTTAACACATTTAAGCATATTTTCAAAAGGTATCAGTGTACGAGTAATATGATTTTAGCGGAGAAACCCTAATTTCAGTATTAAAGTGTAAGTCTGTTTTGATGAAGGAATCTCAGCTCAGCGGCATGTAAACTGTACCAGAATTGATTGCTTAACCTGTTTCTGATGAAGAAATCTCAGTACAGTGTTATATAAATGTAGATTTGGGCGATGCTCCCTTTTCACAGTATAAAGGCCTTACAAATTATAGTTAGATTGATGTCCTTCATCTAAACTTTATCTGTGCATCTAAAAGGCTTAGCATCCTGGTGATCAAAACTGTGTTTCACTCACTGAAACTCTGAAGTGCATGGGTTCCCATGACAACGACTTGTCACAGGAAGTGCTCACTCCAGATAGCACATGTGTTTCCTTCCGACGCCATTTTGTAAACAAACCAGCCTAGGTGGCTAAGCTAACCCAACTTAGCAGCCCCTTAGCTTAGGCTAAGCTAACTAATAGCTTCAACAGTTAGCTGCTAGCATAATTTACATGAAGCCTTTATCTACAGCTTGTGTGCATGCAGAGTGAAGTGATCTAAACCATTTTCCTTTAACCCCATTTCTGGTTTCTGAATTCTCACTTTCTCTTTCCTTAACTTTAATTCTTCTCATCTAACTTCACCTGCACCTTTCAGGTGCATCCCTTACTGAACGCTGTTCAGCTAAATTTGCAGTTACTTTGTTAATTAAATCTAAAAACTTAATTACATGTAAACTGTTTAGATAGAGAATAATTTGTATAGTTATTGGGAACTTTCAATGGCAGGTTGACTAAACTTTATAGAGGGACAAACACATTGTGTGGTCTTGAACACGCAACAGCTGTGACCAACTATAGAATGATGTCCAAAGCAAATCTAATTGTTGATCATAAGTGCTATTGATTATTCCCAATACAAGGTTATTCTGCTATTTTAATCACTTCTTCAAGTCTTTTTTATTATTTTTACTAATAATAGAAGTCAGCTATTCATTTTCCCATTTAACCCTCTTGGTCTAGTGTAGTTTATTTCCCCATAAAACTGCAAAAGTAACTAGACATACTTTTCTTCTCGATTTTGTGTTTATTTGCAACAAGTTGCTTAAATTTTATGAGCCAGCTACACTAGTAATCTAGACGATTTCTATGGCATAATTTTGAGCACCACTAATAGACACAATCTAATAGGAAAGCTCTTTTCTTCCTCTTTCTTTCTCTTCTTCATGTGTTCAAAGATCAAGCCTGTTGTATGCTATCAGTAAGTGTTGATAAATAATTTGACCCAAAGAAACATCTTAAGTCATTTATTAAATCTAGGCTTACGCTCTTTTAGCAAAGCCACTCAGATCCACATAAATCTGAGCATCCTGCTATTTGCAGCTAAGATAGTAATAATCAGGAACACATTTCAATTGTTAACCACACCTAGCAAAACCTAGCTGTACATTATACACCTTGCTGTCTCACTTTGCCTTTAGCTCCAAATTCTGTTTGATCTTGCATTAGTCTCTTGCTCTTACTCTCACCAGAAGTGTGCCAAAAATGTTGCAGATGCTTAGCCTAACTGCCCAGATGGCAGGCCAAAAGGACTGGCTAGGTGTTTTGAGGAACACCCTTTTATCCATGACTGCTGACGACCTTCAGCAACAGAACAAAAAGCAACTGGAAAACGAGGGAAAAGAACTAATGACAGATGACTCAAACCAGAGGTACGAGCACAAATATCTGACTGAGTTTATCGTCCTGGCCCACAACCTCACAGGTTTGAAACAGGAGGTAAACAACCTTGTGACGTTCGGTAAAAGACAGGACGGACACACACGTCAACTTAAGGGGTAAGTTTTAATTCTTTTAGTTTTTTTCAACATATAACAAGACAGTCTTCCTTGGTCCTCTCATGCTCCGTCGCTCCTGCCCTTTTATGCCGCTCTCCTCACGTTACTGAAATTAGACACAGGTGTTAGTTATCATTTAGCTCAGGTGTGAGCGCCCTTACCGCTTTTCTCTCCCGGACGGGCGCTTGACCACGCCCCGCTGCCACATACCCCCACCGCCCGACTCAGGCCGGGCGTCATCCGCCTGCCTACCACTCCCCCATTCCTGGAGAGGAAGTCAGCGGCAGCCATCTGCACCCCGGTCTGTGGACCACCTTGAACTTAAAAGGCTGGAGGGCCAGATACCAACGGGTGATCCGGGCGTTAGTGTCTTTCATGCGGTGGAGCCACTGCAGTGGGGCATGATCCGAGCAGAGGGTGAAGGCCCGCCCCAGCAGATAGTATCGGAGGGTGAGAACCGCCCACTTGATGGCCAGACACTCCTTCTCCACGGTGCTGTACTTAGTCTCCCTCAAGGAGAGCTTCCGGCTAATGTACAGCACCGGGCGCCCTCTCCCTCCACCACCTGCGAGAGTACGGCCCCCAGCCCTCTGTCTGAAGCGTCCGTCTGCAAAACAAAAGGGAGAGAGAAGTCAGGTGCATGCAAAAGCGGCCCCCACAAAGTGCAGCTTTAATGTCTGTAAACGCCTGTTGGCACTGCTCCGACCACTGGACCGGATCCGGAGCTCCCTTTTAGTAAGGTCAGTCAGCGGGCTGGTGACATCTGAATAATTAGGAACAAACCGTCTATAATAGCCAGCCAGCCCCAGGAACTGCCTCACCCCCTTTTTGGTCTTGGGTCTAGGGCAAGTCGCAATCGCCGCGGTCTTGTCAATTTGGGGTCGCACCTGGCCATGACCCAAGTGGAACCCCAGATACCGTACCTCCACACGCCCAACCGCAAGCATTTTTCGGGTTTGCCGTGAGCCTCGCCCGTCTCAGCGATCTCAGGACGGCCCTCAGATGTTGCAAGTGCCGCTGCCAATCATTGCTATAAATGATGATATCATCTAGATACGCAGCGGCGTAAGCAGTATGCGGTCTGAGGATCCTATCCATGAGGCGCTGAAACGTGGCTGGTGCCCCGAACAAACCGAAAGGAAGCGTCACGAATTGGTGTAATCCGAACGGCGTGGTGAAGGCCGTTTTTCACGGGATATTGGTGTCAAGGGGATCTGCCAATAACCCTTCGTTAGATCCAAGGTCGAATAAAACCGAGCAGAACCTAACCGATCGAGCAGTTCATCAACACGGGGCATTGGGTACGCGTCAAATTTAGACACCGCATTGACTTTTCTATAATCCACACAGAAACGGACAGACCCGTCGCTCTTGGGAACAAGGACGACCGGACTGGACCAATCGCTGTGAGATTCTTCTATTACTCCCATGTCCAGCATCGCGTCCAATTCTTCCCGAACTATTTTTTTTATGTTCGGGCAAGCGATAAGGGCGGCAACGTACCACTACGCCCGGTTCGGTCTCGATGTGGTGTTGTATGAGGTCTGTACGGCCCGGTAGAGGAGAGAACACGTCCGCAAACTCCTTTTGCAGTTCGGAAACCTCTGCGAGTTGGCGTGGTGAGAGGTGGTCTCCACACAGAACCGGGTGTTAGGATCGCAGGCTTTGTTTACCTCCGGTCCGAGCTCCGCCTTCTCGGAACTACCGTTGCCAACGTCACAGAGGCCGCCTCTTCCCTCCACAATTTCAGGAGGTTGAGGTGATATATTTGACGCGCGCCCTCTATCGGTACGTTTGACTTCATAATCGAGGTCCCCTACTCGTCGTGTGACCTCAAACGGTCCTTGCCACTTGGCGAGTAATTTTGAGCTTGATGTTGGGAGTAATACAAGCACTTTATCTCCCGGTGCAAATTCCCGTAGCTGAGCACCCCTGTCATACAGCCGGCGTTGGCGTTCTTGAGCCTGGAGCAAATTCTCCTGTGTTAATTGCCCCAGCGTGTGGAGTTTTGCTCGAAGATCAAGAACGTATTGAATTTCATTTTTGGCACTAGAAGGTCCCTCCTCCCAAGTTTCACGGATGACGTCGAGGACCCGCGTGGGCGTCGTCCGTACAGTAGCTCAAATGGGGAAAACCCTGTGGAGGCTTGCGGAACCTCTCGTACTGCGAACAACAGGGGGTCCAGCCACTTATCCCAATTCCTAGCGTCTTCGTGCACGAATTTACTGAATCATATTTTTGAGTGTTTTATTAAATCGTTCCACCAGTCCATCCGTCTGAGGGTGGTACACGCTAGTGCTGAATCGATTTAATGCCCAATAATTCGTAAAGTTCGCGAAGTGTTCGTGACATAAAAGTAGTGCCTTGGTCGGTGAGGATTTCCTTCGGAACCCCCACCCGGAGATTATCTTGAAGAGTGCCCCGGCAACACTGCGTGCTGAGATGTTGCTCAGAGGCACTGCTTCCGGATACCGCGTTGCGTAATCCACCAGGACTAACACAAAGCGATGTCCGTGTGACGTCCGTTCTAATGGCCCGACGAGGTCCATTCCAATTCTCTCGAAGGGAACCTCGATCAATGGAAGGGGCGCAAAGGCGCTTTTGGGGTGGCCGGTGGGTTTACCAGCTGACATTCGCGGCACGCCGCGACACCACCTGCGGACGTTGCCGCCAATGCCCGGCCAATAGAAACGGGCTATTAGACGGAAAAGTGTTTTCCGTTCCCCCAGGTGACCGGCCATAGGATTATAGTGAGCCGCCTGGAAAACCATTTCCCGGCGGCTCCGTGGAATCAACAATTGTGTCACCTCCTCCTTTGTTTGAGCGTCCTGCGTCACTCTATACAACCGATCTTTAATAACTGAAAAATACGGATATGAAACGGCGACACCCGGCCGGAGTTGTTGACCATCGATTACTCTCACTTGGTCAAAGGCGTGCTTAAGGGTTTCATCCCGCGACTGCTCCAAGGGAAAATCCCCTCAAGGAACTCCCTGAGAGGAGGGGTGTCCCCTCGCCCCTTCCCTCATCACCCGGAGCAGCCGAGGACGGCCCCGGCTCCGCCTCCCCGCCAAAGCATCGCACATCACACATCTCTTTACTTTCATGCAGGACCCATCCGCACAGACTCCCTCTAATACATTTCTAAAATTTGGCCAATCAGTACCCAAGATTAGCGGATGGGTGAAGCGGAACTAACCGCTGCCTCCACACTATGCTTTTCTCCCCGAATTTAATTGCCAGAGTCACCATGGGATACTTGTGAATATCCCCATGCACACACCTCACCCTCACCCGTTTAGCTGTGCCCAAAGCCTCGGGTTGAACCAAGCGTTGGTGGATGGTGGTCTGATTACAGCCGGTATCCATCAAAGCTTGGTATGTACCCCCTGGATCCTTACCGGGATCCGCACGCTCCAGCCCGACCGGGGCAGCCTGCGGGACATCGGAGACCCGCACCACCGTCCCCACCTCCATCAGCGGACACTGATCCCGAAAGTGGTCCGGGTCCCCGCACCTCCAGCAGACCGGCCCAGGCGCCACGGCCGCACCCGTGCTGGCGGGCGCCACCACCTGAGGAGGAGAGCGACTGAAAGACGGGGAAGGGTTGGGCGGGTTCTCCCACGGCCGGGAAGCTGGTTGACTGTATCCTCCACGCCTGCAGGGGGCAGGAACGGGTCCTGGGGAGAGAGCAGAGCGAGAGGGAACAGGGGGGGGAGAAGCAGGGAAAGACACAGGGGAAGGGGAGAGAGAGAGAGAAGGGGAGGGCTCATCTGCCCTTGGAATCGCCGCCAGATGGTCCTCCGCGAGCTGAACAGCTGCCTCCAGCGACGCCGGGCGTGGCACTGGACCCACTCCGCCGTTCTCCTGGGCAGACTCTGCGTGAATTGCTCCAGTACCACCTGATCGATGACTCCCTCGACGTCACGGTCCCCCGCGAGCAGCCACCGCCGACAGGCGTCCCGGAGCCGTTGAACAAACGCAAACGGGCGGTCGGACTTCTCCAGCTTCATGCTCCGGAAGAGCTGGCGATTCTCTTCCGGGCTCCGACCAACCCGCTGCAGGATGGCCCGTTTCAGGTTAGAGTAAGCCAGGAGGCTCGCCGCTGGCAGTTGTTGCGCTGCAAGCTGTGCTTCCCCGGACAGGAGAGGAATTAGGCGGGCTGCCCACTGTTCGGGCGGCCAGCCCCAGATGTCGGCCGTCCTCTCGAACAAGTCGAGGAAGGCCTCCGGATCATCTGCCACCCCCATCTTCTGTAACATGGGCGGGGGCAGCGTAGCGCGGGTGTCCGGGGTCGCGGCTGGGGCTGACGCAGCCTCCTGGCTGAGGAGGCTCCGGATAGCGAGTCGGTCCTCTGCCTGAGCCCGCATGAGCTCGAAGAATCGCCGATCTTGATCCTGGCGGAGCTCAAGCAGGGATTGTTGGTGGCCCTGATGGAGATTAGCGAGGGACTGGAGGATTTCCGCCAGCTGGGAGGACTCTACGGGGCGACTTTGTTCCATCACACGAGAAGAGAAAAACAAAAAAATAGTCCCGGGTTTCTGCACCACTGTGACGTTCGGTAAAAGACAGGACGGACACACACGTCAACTTAAGGGGTAAGTTTTAATTCTTTTAGTTTTTTTCAACATATAACAAGACAGTCTTCCTTGGTCCTCTCATGCTCCATCGCTCCTGCCCTTTTATGCCGCTCTCCTCACCTTACTGAAATTAGACACAGGTGTTAGTTATCATTTAGCTCAGGTGTGAGCGCCCTTACCGCTTTTCTCTCCCGGACGGGCGCTTGACCACGCCCCCGCTGCCACAAACCTCAAACGCCAGATCACTGAGTCCCAAACGGAGCTGACACATGCTAAAAACCGCATAGACCAGCTAGAGATGGAGGCTCAGGACAGACACAAGGACCCTGGCAGAAGGGAGTCACAGGAGGTAATCCACAGACTTCAAACGGCTCTGACAGCTGCTAAACAACAAGAGCAGTTGGAAAAGACAGCTAGAGAGCACCTGGAAAAGGTACTCTTTCACAAAGATTCAATGTTAAAAACAGCAAATTCTGAACTCTTGGACAAAGATGCCAGAATCATGGCCTGTGAAGGTCAACTGAATGTGTCCAGAGCTGAAGTTAAAGTGCTGACTCAGCAGCTGGACAACACCAAAGATGAACTTGACATGGTCCAACGAGAACTGAGACACTCTTACCTGCTGCAAAAGGAACCACAGCAGGAGAGACATCTCACTCCCCACTTGCAATCAGCAGAGAAACCTCCCCAGCCAAGCACAGATTTACAAAGGGAGGAGACAAACCCCTATGCTTAACACGTCATCGGACAGTTTCCTTAAAGCTTCTGCAGCCGCGGAAGGAAAAGGATTGATTCAGACGAATCTTGAAACGACACGTGTAGCGACACTCAAAGACCTCAACCGAATGGCCAGACATATCCCTGCATTTACACCAGAGCTTGCAGGAGACCACGACGTCCACGCTTACCTGCGAGACATTGACTTTCACCTGCAGTCTTTGATGAGTGTGAACCATCAAGATAGACTCCATCTGATCTGGATCACGTCCAGCCCAGAGTTGTGACGCTTTCTGGCTCGACAGCCAGAAAACATCCAGTCTAACTACCAGCAGCTGAAACAAGCCATCATAAGGGAATTCTCAGAGTCTAACAATGGAATGATCGCTGCCCTAGACACCAAACAGGGTCGGCATGAATCTCCCTATGTTTACTACCACAGACTCAGACGAGCTTACTCGAGCTGCATAACAAACCTGGGATGGAGGAGGACACCAGCTTCAAGAGCCTTTTCCTCCGAAACCTCCATCCTATGGTAAGTCACCATTTAGGCATTATGGCCTGCCCCCACACAATGCCTATCCAACAAATGCGTGACCTGACACAGAAGGCCTTTAACAAACACAAGGCCTCACCCAGCAAACACCACAGGACGTCCCACAGCAGTCTACAACAACATCCTCCTGTACACCTTTCAAACAGGTGCCAAACAGAGGCTGCACAAAGACAGCTAGAAACGCCTGTTACTGAGTTACAAGAGCTGCTAGCACTAGCAAAAGAGCTCCTGGAACAGAACTCCCCTGAGGAGTACTGGGAAGAACAAACCTCTGACTCTTGCCCAACACCACTCAGGCAAGCTCAAGTCAGCACTGCTGCCAGAGCAGAGTAACACTGCAGACTTCAGACACCTGGTGACTAGGTGCCGAACCAAGGGCTGAACGGCCACCTGCTGCCCTTTTGCTACCAGTACTAGGTCAGTCTGAAACTCTCTCCACACTACACAATGCCCATAACCACTCCCTGCAGCCACAAACAAGCACCTGCCTCAAACGAACTGACTTCATAATGACAGGTGACACACTGTCAAGGCACCTGCTGCCTCTGCACCTGCTGCCTCTGCACCTGCTGCAGAGACCTGGATGTGGCTACTGTCTACATCACCCACCGTGGAACAACCACCTTCTACAAAACCCTCATGATTCACCTGCCATCCGCCATTGTGATGATTGTCGTCCGATGATGTCTCCAACAGGGACACCACCTGGCGAAAAAGGGGGACTGTAAGGTATGGCGGAGGATCAGTGGCCTTAACAGATTCACGAACAAACAAGAACTTAATGTTAAAAACTCCCCTAATTACTGAAATAGCGCCTACCAGTCTCCACAAGCACAATAAATGTATTGACAAAGAGACAATGAACTACTGACAGAGAACCGCATGTGACATCCGCATGCTCACCACGTGCTTATCGTGTGGACAGGAAGGGGGAAACTTTGAACGTAACAATGTGTGTGTGTGTGTTTTCAGTTAAACACAGAACTGCATATTGCTAATGAAATACGTGTAATCCCTGTATGTTGTGTATTTCTGAGGTATATCAAACTCGTTAGAACTGTTTCGTTGTGTGTTTTAAACTCTGAGGCCTCATATTTAATAGCCTCAGTGTATATTCCCTTTTTTAAGTGTACTAAATATACTTTTCTTGGTATCAAATTAAACCTTACGATTTGGCCTAGCTAAATTCGAATATAAGATCTTCGTAGAATGATATTACGTTATGTTTTGCCATCTTTTGAGTCATTCAGCCCAAAATCTCTTACCGTCATAAACCCAGCCAGAAACATGCAAATGAGCTTTGACAAAGGAACTCTCTCATGCCCAGAGTAAGGGAGACTTTTACGACCTCCAAAGGAATGTTCAGAGAAGTGCTGACCCTCACTTCATTCTCTTACTGAGAAAGAGAAATGAACCCTGTTAATCCTATATATATATTCTATATATCCATGTGATAAATATTGACATGTATCTAATGTGCCATCTCACATTTTCCCTTAAATGTGCTTGATCTATGTTTTCTTAAAAACTAATGGGTTAATGTTTCAGACTTTGCATACTATGGTTAACCAAAGTCATATGTGTGGCATATTTGGTCTCTATAACTTGGTATTTTGAAGATTGAAATGACTGTGTACATGATATGTCGATAACAACAACATATTAGTATTACAAGTATGTTTCCTATTTTCTTTCTTGCACATGCAATGGGCAATTTTACAACAAAGAGCAATAAACCAAATTCCCGCCTAGAACTCAAACCCTTCTTATTGGTCGAGCCAATGAGAGGTGGGACCTGTTTCCTGAGGGTATAAAATTGCTGCGCCCACTTCCCCTCTTATCTTCCTCTCTCTCTCTCTCTCTCCCTTCTCTTGTCGCTTATCTCTTGCTTTCTGGTTCTCTGAGCCTTGTGCTCTCTCACTCTCTCGCTGAATGATGCCAAACTAGAGGCCCCAAGGACTCCCAAGCGTGTGCCAGGCTACGTACGGCCTTGTCTCTGATTCTCACTGGTTCTCTCTCATCAAGACAACATCATCAAAGATCAACTGGAGCCTCAACAAATTGCATCAGGACAGTTTAATTCAAATGGGACATGCAAGTATCAAACTTAGTCTCATTAGTTGATACATTAAGTATCCTTAACCCCTTTCTAAAAAGGGCGTGTCAGAACTAATATGATGGTTTGCTCAGGCTGTTGATCTGCTGAACTTCAAACAATGCTATAACTTCTTGCCTTCCTGTATTCTGTTTCAGCCCTCTTTCCCTTGGTAAACTGTATGAATGTATGTATATGTATGTTAGAGTAGTTTAAATGTTTAGTCTAGTTAATAAAGTCTTGTTCATGTCACATGTAAAGTTGTCTGTGTCTCAAGCTCATATCTAAAGTCACTAATCATAGATTTTGACTACTTGCTCTTAATACTTAGTAAGAAAGACATTTCCCTTGCCCCGGAAATGTACATTTCTATTAATTAATTAATTAATAACCAAAATTGAGTGTTCACGGGATGAACCGAGTATTTGGTTGTAATGTTAATGTAGCTACATCAAGTTAACCCGATTAACTGATCCAAATATTCATAATCGATTATAACAAGTTATGATTGATTATTAATATTTCATAGAGCTGATTCGCTACCTAATGGTGGAAGAATATAGAGCTGATTCGCTACACATACAACATGCGAGTAAGGACAGACGGTGGAGTTTCTGGTGGCCCCCTAGGGTAAGATGGTGCCCTACGCAGACTGCATAATATGCGTATAGGGACCCACGGTACTTTACCAATCTGTGCAGAGTGAGCTGTTTTAGACAATAGTAATGTGGCTCTCGCCTTCCTGTAGAGGCTATGACAAATCATTAGGGACATTAGAAGCTACATGGAGATATGTACTATATATGCAAACATTACTACACACCATTAGCTGTTTTCAAACTACTCTTGTGACTACTTACGTCTTTTGCAAACACAGCAAGTTATAAAATGAGCTAACATTCAAGAGACAAAGAAAGGTCAACACAATAGTAAGTGCAAGTTTTATTAGCATATTGCAAAGTGTAAACCAAAACCAAAACAACAAGAGATTATTTTAAAAAGAGAAGAAAGTAATTTTTTTTTTCATTTAATTACCCATGATATTTTAAAAGAGAAAATATATATTATTTACAACACAATTTTACTAAATTCCAAACAGCCCTTTATATTTATTTTTATTCTATGACATTTAAAAAAATAAAACAGGAAAGAATCATCGCTTATTTAATTTTACATACAGTACGTTTGAGATTACTAAGTTGTATGTATCATGTTTATATGTTGATTGTATTGTGAATGCAAAAATTAAATAGATACAAAAAAAAAGATTTTCTGTCCAGTAGAGGAAGTTACTGTTTACAAACAAACAATCGGCTGTGGCACATCCAGGTTTTTTGGTGCTTCAAAAGAACTGCTTTCAATAGGTGCATCGCCTAAATAGAGCTGATAATGCAAAAAATAAAAAAAACAGAAACAACTGCTTGTTAAAACATCCCGATTACAAAAGATTATTGGATATTAGGGCTTCTTTAGATTTCAATCAGGATCGGCGGATCAGGACAAACTCAAGGAATTTGTCATTGTTTACGCCTGCTCTAATAAGACTAATTCTCCCCACAGCTACTGTTGGTAGATCTTAACCTTTCACAAAGGAGTCACACAAACTCACAAATGGCAGCACAACTGCTGTGACAGATTTGAGGCCAAATACAATGTAATGATGACCATAGTATGGGACGAACCAATCTTCTGTGAAAGGATATGTGAATAAAACAATATTCTACCTCTTGTTCTTTCTAACTACAAAATCCACATTAAAATAGCCTGATCTCTTTAAAATTATGTGACTGGTAACATTTTTTGAAAATGATATTGTGTGGTCATTACATCAAATCGGGGCAGTTCCAAGGTGAAATGTAAGCTCTTGTTTTATAGTATAAACAGAGGTTATTTAGAGGTATGTTAAGTTGAAACTTTGTATGGATTTTGGTAAACTGTCACCACACCCAATTAAAGAGACTAAATATAGACAATATATACACAGATTTGTTTATACAAATAAATAAATATCAAAGCACTTTTTATTTATCTTAGTTTTTTTTTAAGTTGTATTTGTCATGTTAATATGTTGATTTAATTGTGAATGCTAAATGGAAAAAAAATAAAAATAATAATAATAAATAATTACTGTTTACAAACAAACCATCCATTAAAAAAAATAAATAATTGGCTCTTCAAAAGAATTACTTTCAATAGGCGCTTCCCCCAAATTGAGCTGAAAATGACATTTGACATTTATGCATTTGGGAGACGCTTTTTATCCAAAGTGATTTACAGTGCATTTATTACAGGGACAATCCCCCCAGATCAACCTGGATTTAAGTGCCTTGCTCAAGGACACAATGGTGGTGGCTTTGGGAATCGAACCAGCAACCTTCTGTTTAACAGTTATGTGCTTTAGCCCACTACACACTTTGGTGCAAACAAAAAGAGTGCTGCTTGTTGTTAAAACACCCCAATTCCAAAAGATTATCGGAGATTTTTGCGTCTTTAGATTTCCATCAGGATCAGCGGAACAGGAAAATCTCAGGATTTTACATAAATTATATTTCAAGGATCTCCGTCATTGTTATCGCCTGCTTTAATAAGAGTCATTCACCCCACAGCTACTATTGGTGAA
Organism: Xyrauchen texanus; assembly: GCF_025860055.1. NCBI lineage: Eukaryota > Metazoa > Chordata > Actinopteri > Cypriniformes > Catostomidae > Xyrauchen > Xyrauchen texanus. The sequence goes on from NC_068297.1 coordinate 7,349,441, forward strand.
TTTTAACCTTTCACAAAGAATCACACAAACGGCAGCACAACTGCTGTGACAGATTTGAGGCCAAACACAATGTAATTGTTAGGCATACCTCGTCTTGTTCTCACTGTTACCCCTTGGTTGTCATTTTTGTCACTTTTGTATACCGTAGTTTTCACTTTTGTCCCTTGTTTAGCTCCACAGTCTCCCTGTTAGCGTTCGTGTTCTCCGTTCATTGTTTTCACCTGTCCTCATTAGTTTACCATTGGTTTCTGTTTATTCCCTCGTTATCTTGTTGGAGTTCTGTTTGTTCATTGGCCCCTTTTGTCCTATGTTCATGTATTTATACCTTGGGTTTTGGTTCTGTCCTGGTCGATCATTGAATGTTTATGAATGTTGTTAGCCTGGTATGTGTTCCCATGTTTTCCGTGTACCTGCCTTGTTTGTTTCCTTAATAAAGTTGAACTGCACTTGGATCCGCATCTCCTCGTCTGCCTTCGCTGCTCACTCATAACAGAACGATTGACCCACTATGGATCCAGCGGTTCAATGAGCAAACTACCACCTGCTCTGCTTGAAACAAGAAGACCGCCCTATAGAGGACCACATCCACGACTTCCTTAAGCTGGCGAGTATTTCGGATTTCCCGGACTCCTCTCTGGTGGTCTTCTTCAGGGGCAATCTGAACCCCGCACTGAAGGAGCGGCTGCCACAGGTGACGCGTGGCTGGACCCTCCGCGACTTCCTGGTGGCGACCCTACTGGTGTGCGACTCACCGCTCGCGGTGGGCGTTGCTGAGAAGGACCCTGCCTCACCGTCCACAGTGGTGTCTCTTCAGCCACCCCCGGTGCCCCCTGTAACACCAACTCCACCTGTCAACGAGGTCACCCTCACATCAGTCGCCTTCCACGAGCCAGCACGGCCCTCTTCATCTGCCCGGAGGAGGGAGAGAAGATGGGCTTCTGCCTTCCGGCCCACGCCTGCCCCGGTCTTCGAGCCAGAGCCCACGCCTTCCACGGTCAGTGAGCCTATGCCCACGCCTTCCACGGTCAGCGAGCCTGTGCCCACGCCTTCCACGGTGAGCGAGCCAGCGCCCACGCATGTCACTGTGAGCGAGCCTGCGCCTACGCATGTCACTGTGAGCGAGCCTGTCGCCTCAGAAATCAGTGAGCCAGTGCCTGTCGCCTCAGAAGTCAGTGAGCCAGTGCCTGTAGCCTCGACCGTCCCCGAGCCAGCGCCTGTAGCCTCCACGGTCCCCGAGCCAGTGCCTGTAGCCTCGACCGTCCCCGAGCCAGTGCCTGTAGCCTCGACCATCTCTGAGCCAGCGCCTGTAGCCTCGACCGTCCCTGAGCCAGCGCCTGTGGTCTTGTCCGTCCCAGTGCCAGTAGCCATGACCGTCAAGAGCCTGCGCCAGTAGCCATGACCGTCCAAGAGCCAGCACCCCTCGAGCCTCCCAGGGCTCCGCCTCCCGAGCTTTCCAGAGCTCCACCTCCCGAGCTTTCCAGAGCTCCGCCTCCCAAGCTTTCCAGAGCTCCACCTCCCGAGCTTTCCAGTACTCTGCCTTCCGAGCTTTCCAGAGCTCCACCTTCCGAGCTTCCTAGTACTCTGCCTTCCGAGCCTTCCGAGCTTTCCAGAGCTCCGCCTCCAGAGCTTCCTAGAGCTCTGTCCTCCGAGTTTCCTGAGCTTTCCAGAGCTCCGCCCTCCGAGCTTTCCAGAGCTCCGCCTTCCGAGCTTTCCAGAGCTTTGCCTACCGAGTCTTCCAGGGCTCCTCTCGAGCTTCCCAGAGCTCCGCCTCTCGAGCCTCCCAGGGCTCCACCCCTCAAGTCTCTTGAGCCACCCAGGGCTCCGCCTCCCGAGCCTCCTACGGCTCTGCTCCCAGAGACTCCAGAGCCTTCTAGGGCTCCGCCTCTCGAGCATCCTACGGCTCCACCTCCCGAGCCTCCTTCGGCCCCGCCTTCAGAGCCTCCTACGGCTCTGCTCCCAGAGACTCCCGAGCCTTCTAGGGCTCCGCCCCCTGATCCTCCAGAGCTTTCCATGGTTCTGCCTCCCTGGGCTCCGCCTCCTGAGCCTCCAGAGCCTCCCACAGCTTCATCTCCAGAGCCCCTCTCAGCTCCGCCTCCGGGACCTGTCCCTGTCCTGAGGCTGCCTCCCAGGCCTCCTGGACCTATCCCTGTCCGTTGGCCACCTCCCAGGCCTCCTAGACCTGTCCTGTCTTGTGGCCACCTCCCAGGCCCCCTGAACCGGCCCCTGCTCTGCAGCCATCTCCTAGACCACCTAAACCTGTCCCTACCCGGTGGACGCCCCCCAGGCATACCCACACCCCGTGGTCAACTTCCGGGCCCCCAGGATCAGTCCCTGTCCTTCGACTGCCTCCCAGGTCCCCTAAACCAGTCTTCACCCAGTGGCCTTCTCCCAGACCTCCTGAACCGGTCCCTTTTTCTGGTCTGCCCCTCGTTGCCCCCTGGACTGTCTGTCTGCCCCTCGTTGCCCCTAAACCAGTCTTCGCCCAGTGGCCTTCTCCCAGACCTCCTGAACCGGTCCCTTTTTCTGGTCTGCCCCTCGTTGCCCCCCTTGATCTGTCTGCCCACCACAAGCTTCCCCCCCCAGTCAATGGACATTTGTTCTTGTTTTATGTTATGTCACTTTTGAGCGTCTGGAATCCGCTCCTTTAAGGGGGGGCTCTGTTAGGCATACCTCATCTTGTTCTCACTGTTACCCCTTGGTTGTCATTTCTGTCACTTTTGTATTCTGTAGTTTTCACTTTTGTCCCTTGTTTAGCTCCACAGTCTCCCTGTTAGCGTTCGTGTTCTCCATTCATTGTTTTCACCTGTCCTCATTAGTTTACCTTTGGTTTCTGTTTATTCCCTCGTTATCTTGTTGGAGTTCTGTTTGTTCATTGGCCCCTTTTGTCCTATGTTCATGTATTTATACCTTGGGTTTTGGTTCTGTCCTGGTCGATCGTTGAATGTTTATGAATGTTGTTAGCCTGGTATGTGTTCCCGTGTTTTCCGTGTACCTGCCTTGTTTGTTTCCTTAATAAAGTTGAACTGCACTTGGATCAGCATCTCCTCGTCTACCTTCGCTGCTCACTCATAACAGTAATGATGACCATAGTATGGGATGAACCAAACCCTGTCTTCTGTGAAATCAATGTCTTTGCATATATTTTGCATGCTTGCACAATCAGAAACATCATCTTATTTTTACTGTATGTGAAACAATATATGAAGCAGTAAAGATGCATATCTTGCATGTCTAATAGTAGTTTTAATTTTTATTTGCCACTTTTTTCTCAGGCTGTATACAGAGATATGTATTTAAAAATCATGTTTATTAACATTAACAAGCATAATTACATTACATAATGCTTAACATATAATAAAAATGACAGCACTGCCCATACCCACCATTAAAAGCTGCTGATCAGAAGAACGTGGTTGCCTACTGTGACATCATAATATTTCCATCTGTAGCACTGGCAAAATTCCAAAAGTTCACTAAAGTTCTAGAACATCACAAGTCAAAACAACATCATTGTAATTTTAGTGTTCAGACTCAAAAAAGGCTTGGAATACAGTTAATGTGTACACAAGGTATTGGACTGCACTTTTTGAAGACTTCTTGCTCACTTCAATACAAAAATGGCTTATCAAAACCTGTCGAGCGATGCTCCATCTGGTGCAGAAAGCTATGATGGCCATTAAGATTTCTCTCAACGAGGTTTAATTCGACAGAGGCTGGCATTGGACACCCATGCCTGTTTCAAGCTTGGGGCGGACGCCATAAGGGGGGCTACACCGGAGGACTTTGGCATTGAGAGAACTCTCAAAAAGAGACTTCTCTTAAGTGTTGGAAACAGACCAACCAAAGCCAAGAAGGCCAAGAGTCAGAAGAAAACTGAGAAGGGCTTTGTTCTCTTTGCCATAAAGGAGTGCAAAAAACTCCTTAAAGCAAGGGAAGGGAAGTGTCCGGAGGTGAGGAAAGGTCCCCATGGACATACATCCATGGACAATTCAACCAATTATGGACCAACTGCAAAGAAAGCCAAAGGAGATCTGACACTTCAACACGGTGGGTCTGTAAGCAAAAAGAATGTAAGCCAGAGCAGCCCAACAGGATCCTCTACATATGTCCCCTTCTGCCGTCCCTTGAGTGCAATGGATAATGGATGTTTATCCTCCAAAACCACCAATGAGTGTCGACGAAAAAACAAATCACATCATACTGGATCCTTCCATTGCAAAGAGAAGTCCTTGCCAGTCCTCTCCTGGATAGAGGGAGAGATGAAGCTAAGGAAGCTAATGGCTCAACGGGAACGGCATGAGGCAGCTCGTATCACTAGGATGGGCCTGGACTGCACAATACTTGACGATAGAACAGACTACAATTTTGACAGTTGGATGAACTAGGTGACGTTCTATTGTCTAAATAAAAAATAAAAAATATGCAAAATATTATATAACAAAACAATTATTTATATATGTGTAAGATAAATGTAAGCAATTTACACTTTCTGCATTGTGTTGTCTTTGTTTAGACTTTTCAATTTTACGTCATTTTTTACTTGCTGTTCATGAATGGAGATCAACTAAATGGAAACAACAACCTTGAGCTAAAGCATATTTATTCTTCACGTGTGTCTTAGAATCACTGTGTGAAGGCAGATCTGCTATGTGGAAGTTGGCATTATCTTTGTAGCTCTAATAAGAGGTTCCCCTTTTGTCGAATGGCGACCAGCCAGTGCCAACACAGGCAGTATTGATCCAAAAGGTTAGTTGAGTTAGTTCATGGACAGCTAACATCTATCCATCACTCAATGTCCTATGGGGTCACTTATTGCCTTTGACAAGAGCCTTCACAAAACATGAATTTTCACTTTTAGCATCACCTGATAGCCTGTCACATACTAAACAAATAACTTGATACAAGGGCAAAATAATCAGATTTATGTTTTTTACACATTATATTTTCTTCATTATTTTGCCTCTAAAATTGACTGTTTAAAAGCAGCCTAATGAAAATTGTATGATTATGAAGACATCCTTGCAAAATTACATTACGTGGTTAATTAGACCTATTGCGGCAGTTCCGAGGTGAAATGTCCACTGTGTGGCACTTAAAGCATGTTAAAAGTTCACCCAAACAGATGACATTTTTACGGTAATGCTCTATCTTGTTTTTAAATCAACAAAAAGACTTTTCTACCTAAACCTAACCAAATGTGTAATAAAAAGCAAATGTGAGATCAAAAACACAGCTACGTTGTTTTGAGGTGCTTATTTGACATTCGTTGACTTGCGTGCTCTTCAGGATTAGTAACCTGATCCTTTGCATCATATCTGAGCAACTGCACTATTTGATCGCGCTCACTACCGGCGCTCCCTATACACATACTACGCAGTCTGCGTAGGGCACCAACTCCCTAGGGGAGCACCGTCTTACCCTAGGAGGGCACCAGAAAGTCTACCGGCTGCCCTTACTTGCATTTTACACGTTAGTAGCATTGTGAGTGGAACAGGGCGAAAAGTATGTGTACACAAAGCCTTGCAGAAATAATTTAGCAAAAATGTATGCACAATAACGTGATTCTATGAGACCAGGTTGCATTAATAGCAAGTCATTTTGAAGTCAGTTTCTCAGTGATGTTGTAGATACTGTGTTTGGCCTTTTAGGGCAGAATGCAGTGAAAACCAATTTCTCACCGTGTATTGTCTTATTTTTCAGTAAAATCTCTAATCTTTTTTTTTTTTTAAGAAACATTTACTTGAGAAGCACAATGACATAAGGTATTACATTTTCAGATAAATCTAATAACATTTTGTGAGGTTTATGCTTAAAGCAAAAGAAAAAAAAAAACTTAATTCAAAGGGAATGTTTCTCATACCATTGGCGATTATTTTCTGCAGACCGTTCTACAGACTACTTAATTAACGGTCAAGAAGTAAGTTCATCGAAATCAGTACTACATACTCTGAAAGTATGGGAATTCAGATGCACACAGCATGACAATTAAGATGGAGGAGCAATCTATCCCAGCATGCAGCATGCAAAGAGGTGGGAGGTTTTGGCACCTTTCACTTCAGTGGCCTCCTTTATTTCACATTTATATTGCCTGGCATGATTGACAGGTTGCGAGCTGTCAGTCAGCTCAAATGAGAAAATCCATCTGTCTAAATAAAAAAATGCTGCTTCCAGAGCGCCCGGCACATTTTACAATGCTCTCCACCAGGAAATAGTTGAGAGAAAGTGTTCTGTCAATCTGTGCATAAGCATTGCATTATGTTCAATACTACCTTATTGATCTTTTTGCAAGTTGTACGATGAGTGTGTGGTTTTCAGGCTCCAGGCTGCTAACATGCCACCTGAACAGTGTGAGATAGCATTCTTGAGTCACACTTTGTGTAACACACTAAAAAGATGTCATGGAAACAAGCATATAAACAACAACTTTGGCAGAGAATAATAGTTTGCTATGATAAACAAGAAGTAATTATCCTGTTTTTCTTCCGTCTAATTTTCGTTCTTTTTCCAAAAACGGATGTTGCAGAATAACACATGTCCTTACAGTATAAATAAATAACAAATAAAACAATTATATTACAGGGATAGTTCACCAAAATTGAAAAGGTAACACTTTACAATACGGTTCCATTCGTTAACATTAGTTAATTCATTAGGTATAATGAACTAACGATTAACAATATATTGTTGCATAATTTATTAATCTTTGTTAATGTTAGTTAATAAAAAATATTATGCATTGTTAATTCATGTTAGTTCATGGTGCATCCATTAATATTGACAAATACAACTTTTGATTTAAAAAATGTCCTATTTTACATAAATGTTGAAATTAACATTAACTAAGATTAATAAATGCTTAAGTAAAAAAAAAAAAGTATTGTTCGTTGTTAGTTCATGTTAACTAATGTTTAGAAATGTACATTTATTGTAGTGTTACCAATGAAAATGATGTCACCATTATGTTATGCAATTTCAAAATATCACATTTTCACTTTTGCACTTTCATATTTCACTGTATTATCAACCACCTTGTTTTTGGACCGAATCATTATTGTTTGGTTATCTATTTGTCCCACACATTATTTTAATTTTTTTATAGTTACATTCATATTCCCTTATATCTTATTTAATATCTTGTTTTTTCTAAAACAAGATCAATCAAATTGATCCTGTTTTAAGGATTTTTAGATAATTTTACAGTAAAAAAATGTATAAGATTTTCGCTAATATCAAAGGTCTTACTATGCCTGATCTTCTGTAGAGCTGCTTTGAAACAATGTGTGTTGTGAAAAGTGCTATACAAATAAAATTGACTTGACTGGAAAAAAAACAAATATATGATCCAACGTGAATTTTCTTGATAAAAAATATGATTGTGCCTGGTAACATGTGCATGTAAAATGGCTAGAAAACAAATGACAATAAAGTGCAAAGTAATCTCTTCATTAATCAAAATATTTTTTTAATGTAACCGTATTGTAATTACCAATGATTTCAACTGCAACTGTAGTGGAATACAGTTACTTATATTTTGTATTTTAAAAACGTAATCCCGTTACATGTCTTCCACTACTCCCCAACCCTGTGTGTGTGTGTGTATGTGTATGTGTATGTGTATGTGTATGTGTATATATAATGTTACGATGCAGGAGGAGGCAGACAATGAGTTGGATCCAAATGCAGTGACTTTATTTAACAACGGTGAAAACTAACGGACAAAACACAAACAAAGGAAATACCCGCGATGGGGAAACAAAACGCAAACACGGAAATCATGAAAGGCAGAACCGGCAGGATGAACACGAGGAAGAGCACGAAGACAGGCATCCACAAACATCAACGATAGACAAGGGAATGGAGAACAAACAGGGTATATACACACTGGATACAAGATGATGACAAACTACAATCAGGTGAGCACAATGACACACGGCTGGGAGTGATGAGTGCTGGGGATCATGGGAAATGTATTTTTAACACGAAGACAGTGAAACACGGGGCAGACAACAAGGAAAACGTGACATGGAATGTGAACAGAGACAGGAGAAACAGAAAACACAGGACAGACAACAAGGGATCATAACATAGGGACCAGATTTAGGGACCTCAAAAGGACCAGATTCCAGATGGTCCTAGAGGGGAAAAGACCCACAAGAACAACAACAAGAAAAAATGACCAAGGAGTGAGGGGGTAGACCCGGGGGGAAAACAGACAGATGAAGGGGGGCACAAGGGACACAGAGACAGACCAAGGAGATACAAGGGACAATTAGACAGACCAAAGGGTGGCAAGACAGGCAATCCCAGGGGGCAACGTGGGGCAGATAGACAGTCCAGGGGGCAACGAGGGGCAGGCAGGAAGTCCAAGGGGGCACAGAGGGCAGGCAGGAAGTCCAATGGGGTACAAAGGGCAGGTAGGACGTCCAAGGGGGCACAGAGGGCAGGCAGGAGGTCCAGGGGGCACAGAGGGCAGGCAGGAAGTCCTGAGGGGCACAAAGGGCAAGGACAGGTTCAGGTGGTCTGGGAGCTGGCCACCGGGCAAGGACAGGTTTGGGGGGCCTGGGAGGAGGCCACCGGACAGGGACTGGGTCAGGGGGCCTGGGAAGAGGCCACAGGACTGGGACTGGGTCAGGGGGCCTGGGAAGAGGCCACAGGACTGGGACTGGGTCAGGAGGTCTGGGGGGAGGCCACAGGACGAGAACAGGGTCAGGAGGCCTGGGAGGAGGCCACAGGACAGGGACTGGGTCAGGGGGCCTGGGAAGAGGCCACAGGACTGGGACTGGGTCAGGAGGTCTGGGAAGAGGCCACAGGACAGGGACTGGGTCAAGAGGTCTGGGAAGAGGCCACAGGACGGGAACAGGGTCAGGAGGCCTGGGAGGAGGCCACAGGACAGGGACTGGGTCAGGAGGCCTGGGAGGAGGCCACAGGACAGGGACTAGGTCAGGGGTCCGGGGAGAAGGCCACACTAAGGGGACAGGTTTGGGTGGCCCGGGAGCTGGCCACAAGGCAAAGGCCAGTTCAGGGTACCTGGGAGGTGGCCATCGGTCAGGGACAGGCCTAGGTGGCCTGGGAGGCAGCCTCAGGACAGGGCCAGGTCCCAGAGGCAGAGCTGAGAGGGGCTCTGGAGACAAAGCTGTGGGAGGTTCTGGAGGCCCAGGAGGCGGAGCTGAGGGAGGCTCTGGAGGCTCAGGAGGCGGAGCTGAGGGAGGCTCAGGAGGCGAAGCCGTAGGAGGCTCAGGAGACGGAGCTGAGGAAGGCCCAGGAGATGGAGCCGAGGATGGCTCAGGAGGTGGAGCCGAGGGCGGTGGCACCGCAGGAGGCTCCAGAGGCGAAGCTCTGGGAGGCTCTGGAGGCAGAGCCGTAGGAGGCTCTGGAGGCAGAGCCGTAGGAGGCTCTGGAGGCAGATCCCTAGAAGGCTCTGGTGTCTCTGGGAGCAGAGCCGTAGGAGGCTCGGGAGGCGGAGCCGTAGGAGGCTCGGGAGGCGGAGCCGTAGGAGGCTCGGGAAGCGGAGCTGTAAGGAGGCTCGGGAGGCTCTGAGGGCGGAACCGTCGAAGGCTTGGGTGGCTTGAGAGGCGGAGCCGCAGGAGGCCCGGGAGGCGGAGCCGTAGGAGGCTCGGGAGGCTCTGAGGGCAGAGCCGTCAAAGGCTTGGGTGGCTCGAGAGGCAGAGCCACAGGAGGTCCGGGAGGCGGAGCCGTAGGAGGCCCAGGAGGCTCCAAGGGCGGAGCCGCCGGAGGCTCTAGAGGCGGAGGCTTGGAAGGCTCTGGAGGTGGAGCCGAGGGAGGCTCAGGAGGTGGAGCCGAGGAAGGCTCAGGAGGCAGAGCCGAGGAAGGTGGCGCCGTAGGGGCCTTTAGGGGCGGAGCCGCAGGAGGCTCGGGAGGCGGAGCCATAGGAGGCTCGAGTGACTTGAGGGGCGGAGCCCTGGAAGGCTCAGGAAGCTTGAGGGGCGGAGCCCTAGAAAGTTCTGGAGTCTCTGGGAGCAGAGCCGTAGGAGGCTCTGGAGGCGGAGCCCTGGAAGACTCGAGAGGAGGAGCCCTGAGTGGCTCGAGAGGTTCGAGAGGCGGAGCTCTGAAAGGCTCGAGAAACTTGAGAGGCGGGGTCCTGGGAGGCTCGGGAAGCTCGAGATGCGGAGCCCAGGAAGACTCGAGAGGTTTGAGGGGCGGAGCCCTGGAAGGCTCGAGAGGCTTGAGAGGCGGAGCCCTGGGAGGCTCGAGTGGCGGAGCCCTGGAAGGCTCGAGAGGCTTGAGGGGCGGAGCCCTGGAAGACTCGAGTGACTTGAGGGGCGGAGCCCTGGAAGACTCGAGTGACTTGAGGGGCGGAGCCCTGGAAGGCTTGAGAGGCTCTGAAGGCGGAGCTCTGGAAAGCTCGGGAGGCGGAGCTCTGGAAAGCTCGGGAGGTTCGGAAGGCGGAGCTCTGGAAAGCTCGGGAGGCAGAGCTCTGGAAAGCTTGGGAGGCTCGGAAGGCGGAGCTCTAGACAGCTCGGGAGGCGGAGCTCTGGAAAGCTCGGGAAGTGTTGGGTCTTGGACGGTAGAAGCTACAGGCGCTGGCTCTGGGACGGTAGAGGCTACAGGCGCTGGCTCTGGGACAGTAGAGGCTACAGGTGCTGGCTCTGGGACGGTAGAGGCTACAGGCGCTGGCCCGCTGACCGTGGCAGGTGTGGGCTCTGGCTCGCTGACCGTGGCAGGCGTGGGCTCTGGCTCGCTGACCGTGGCAGGCGTGGGCTCTGGCTCGCTGACCGTGGGAGGCGTGGGCCCTGGCTCGCTGACCGTGGCAGGCGTGGGCCCTGGCTCGCTGACCGTGGCAGGCGTGGGCTCTGGCTCGCTGACCGTGGAAGGCGTGGGTTGGGAGGCAGAAGCCCTCCTTCTCTTCCTCCTTCGGGCGGACAAAGTTGGCAGCGCTGGCACGTTGGTCTGGGTAGGTAGGGGCTCAGGTTCGACAGCCGGAATCACGAGGGGTGGTTCCTCGGGCGCGAGTTTCCTCAGCACGAGACTCACGTACTCCCTCCACGGGTGGTCTCCGGGTTTCGGCGCCTCTCTCCGCCGGGATGACGGTAACCCGACCCAGTAGATGGTCCTCAGGGCGTCGTCGTCGAACCCGGTGTGGATGGCGACCGTGGAAAAGAGTCGTGAGTACTCGCGGAGGGGAAGGTTTGCCTGGGCCAGTTCAAGGAAAACCGCTGCTAGATCCATAGGTGGTCTATCGTTCTGATACGATGCAGGAGGAGGCAGACAAGGAGTTGGATCCAAATGCAGTGACTTTATTTAACAACGGTGAAAACTAACAGACAAAACACAAACAAAGGAAATACCCGCGATGGGGAAACAAAACGCAAACACGGAAAACATGAAAGGCAGAACTGGCAAGATGAACACGAGGAAGATCACGAAGACAGGCGTCCACAAACATCAACGATAGACAAGGGAATGGAGAACAAACAGGGTATATATACACTGGATACAAGATGATGACAAACTACAATCAGGTGAGCACAATGACACATGGCTGGCAGTAATGAGTGCTGGGGATCATGGGAAATGTAGTTTTAACACGAAGACAGTGAAACACGGGGCGGACAACAAGGAAAACGTGACATGGAATGTGAACAGAGACAGGAGACACAGAAAACACGGGACAGACAACAAGGGATCATAACAATATATATATATATATATATATATATATATATATATATATATATATATATATATATACACACACAAGTAATATCACACAAGCAAGAGTGCGATATGGCCCTACATAGATATATAGATATATACTGCTCTTACACCTTAGTTTAGAATGGCACAAATGCAAGCGGCGTGATACACACACAGTGAAGCGTCCGAAGTACATCCTGTCAGAACATCATTGCTCATGGAAAGTCTCTCGTCCAATCAGATTTCAGGACCAGAACTAACAGTGGTGTAATATATACAGGTGAAACTCGAAAAATTAGAATATCGTGCAAAAGTTCATTAATTTCAGTAATTCAACTTAAAAGGTGAAACTAATATATTATATAGACTCATTACAAGCAAAGTAAGATATTTCAAGCCTTTATTTGATATAATTTTGATGATTATGGCTTACAGCTTATGAAAACCCCAAATTCAGAATCTCAGAAAATTAGAATATTACATGAAATCAATAAAAAAAAAGGATTTTAAATACAGAAATGTCGGCCCTCTGAAAAATATAATCATGCATATGTACTCAGTACTTGGTTTGGGCCCCTTTTGCATTAATTACTGCCTCAATGCGGCGTGGCATGGATGCTATCAGCCTGTGGCACTGCTGAGGTGTTATGGAAGACCAAGATGCTTCAATAGCGGCCTTCAGCTCTTCTGCATTGTTTGGTCTCATGTCTCTCATCTTTCTCTTGGCAATGCCCCATACATTCTCTATGGGGTTCAGGTCAGGCGAGTTTGCTGGCCAATCAAGCACAGTAATACCATGGTCATTGAACCAGGTTTTGGTACTTTTGGCAGTGTGGGCAGGTGCCAAGTCCTGCTGGAAAATGAAGTCAGCATCTCCATAAAGCTTGTCTGCTGAAGGAAGCATGAAGTGCTCTAAAATGTCCCGGTAGACGGCTGCGTTGACTCTGGACTTAATAAAGCACAGTGGACCAACACCAGCCGATGACATGGCTCCCCAAACCAACACAGACTGTGGAAACTTCACACTGGACTTCAAGCATCTTGGATTGTGTGCCTCTCCATTCTTCCTCCAGACTCTGGGACCTTGGTTTCCAAATGAGATGCAAAATTTGCTCTCATCAGAAAAGAGGACTTTGGACCACTGAGCAACAGACCAGTTCTTTTTTTCTTTAGCCCAGGTAAGACGTTTGACATTTGAAGCCCATGTCCAGGACCCGTCTGTGTGTGGTGGCTCTTGATGCAGTAACTCCAGCCTCAGTCCACTCCTTGTGAAGCTCCCCACACATTTGAATGGCCTTTTCCTGACAATCCTCTCCAGGCTACGGTCATCCCTGCTGCTTGTGCACCTTTTTCTTCCACACTTTTCCCTTCCACTTAACTTTCTATTAATGTGCTTTGATACAGCACTTTGAGAACATCCAACTTCTTTTGCAATTACCTTTTGAGGCTTTCCCTCCTTGTGGAGGGTGTCAATGATGGTTTTCTGCACAACTGTCAGGTCAGCAGTCTTCCCCATGATTGTGAATTCAACTGAACCAGACTGAGAGACCATTTAAAGGCTCAGGAACCCTTTGCAGGTGTTTAGCTGATTAGAGTGTGACACTTTGAGCCTACAATACTGAACCTTTTCACAATATTCTAATTTTCTGAGATTCTGAATTTGGGGTTTTCATAAGCTGTAAGCCATAATCATCAAAATTATATCAAATAAAGGCTTGAAATATCTTACTTTGCTTGTAATGAGTCTATATAATATATTAGTTTCACCTTTTAAGTTGAATTACTGAAATTAATGAACTTTTGCACGATATTCTAATTTTTCGAGTTTCACCTGTATATATATATATATATATATATATATATATATATATATATATATATAAACGTAACACATTTATTGAACTTAATTGGCTTTTTTTCATTAAGATAAAAATAAGCCATTCAAACAGTGTTTCAATTATTTTACCATTGGTTCCACTTAGCGTTGCCTAACATCTCCCCTTAACCATGGTATATCACTGTGATGCACAACCTTGGGTGACTTCTTGTTTTATTTAACTCAGTTTACATCAGCCACGAAGGTAAATCCTCAGGTGTCTGTGAGGTTTCAACAACATTTTAAGTGTTCCTGTACATTTCTTTTGATAGTCAATAAACTGCCTGCAATGTCTGTCTTCTGTTTCTGAAAAGAACACTTGTGAATACTGTGTTGATGTGTTAAATGCACTTCCCACAAACTAGAAGAATTAACATTGCAGTCACAGCAGTCAAACTCCTTAACAATGCTACATAATTACTTGCATAATAATGCCCATTAATCCAGTAATTGCAATCATCCGGCTGCCAGCACACACTGGCATTAATGAGCATTGTCTTGGAGTTACTGGGATCATCTTCTGACTTATGTTGCTCTTTAGAAAGGTAATTTTAAGATGCTGTGAGTATAATTGCTTGCTTTTTTTTTTTTTTTTTTGGTTAGATGATTACACCTTGATCACTTTTTTGTCATGTTTCACATAAGCCTTTGGATATCTGTTGAATGTTGTTTAGTGGAAATGAAAACAAAGGCAATCAGGCTAAATATTGGGTAGTGATTTTAGACCATGGATACATACTCCATAACTAGACAGAGGCAAACACAGTATTTAAAGGGGTAGTACTCAAAAAAAATGTACTCTCCTTAAAGTTGGTCAAACCTACATGCTATGAAAACCATAAAGTATATATAACAGTATATATATATATATATATATATATATATATATATATATATATATATATACTTTATGGTTTTCATAGCATGTAGGTTCGTGGGGATTTACCCGGCAAAACCGTGCCCGCTGAACTCCCCAAAACGCAACCAGCCTCCCCCCGCATCAGCCTCAATCCTGTGAGAAGAAGGCATGACACGGGGGAGGCTGGAGTTTCGTTTCATTTCAGAAAGTAAAGCCGTGACCGCAACGTTGCCATGGTCAAATTCTCACAGTGAGAAAAAGAGCCATCCACAAGCTCTGCCTCGGTGTGATCGCAGCCCAGACACGTGAAGCAGCGCCCATGACCGTCAGAAGCAGAGAGATATCTGCCACATCCAGGAACTACACAAAGGCAGAAGGGCATCTTTAAAAAGACGTTCAACCCCAATATGTAACTCTTTTAGAGAAAATACTCTTTTAGAGGGTGTTTGTTCTTTTAGAAGCACTGTAGAAGCACCCAGGGGCGTAGACTGCACTGGTTTAGAGAAGAGAAAAGCCACTGGTAACTCGTTGTGTAACAGCAAAAGCTCTGTAGAGGTGAGTGGAACAGTCGTGGGAATGCCAGTTGCTGAACACACAACTGCTCAGCTCCGAAGAAAAAAATCGGACTAAACTGATGCACGATTCCCTCCTTTTATACCCGTATGTCTGGTTGAGGGACATTCAAATTCTGTTAGCCAATTCTCATTGGCCTTTTCTCAAAGATCAGAGGCAACCGAGGCTCTCAAGAGAGACCCCTAGTGTCACTACATCAACACAACGTCTCGTTCCCTCCATCAGGGAATGATGGTTACGACAGTAACCTAGATGTTTTACTGTGGTGTGGCAACAATTTTTCTTTTATTTTTTTATTTATTTTTGGAGATAAATGTTCCTGTGTGATTAAGTGGTGCTCAGCACATGAATATCACAGCATGAATCTATCTCATGGTGTATAAGCACAACAAAGCTCAGACAAAACATCACCTCTGAAATGAATGCAAACAACACTTTATACTTGAGATAATTTGAGGGCAGAATCACACAATAGGACTTACAAAAAACTGAAAGAAATGTTTAACAGACTTTATAATGAAAGTCTGAGAAACCTAAATGCACAAACTGCAAGAAAATACTTTCAATGGACTGTGGATGAATAGAAAAACCAATATGATGCCAAATTGTACACAGCATTAACAATAGTTTTCATATTGAGTAGAAACATGTAAAGGGGAATACGAAAGAAAAACATTATTGAGATGAACTGCCAGCAAAGACAAACCTGAAATCCTGTCAGTGAGCATTAACTAGATGGACAAAAAAAAAAAAAAATATATATATATATATATATTTTTTTTTTTTTTTTTTTTGTGGCAAAAGTTTGGGGGTCCTCCTTTTTTGTTATAGTGTGACATTTGAACACAAGCAAATTATAGTGTGTTTATGCTAAACTAATTTGACAATGTTCTTCTGAAACCGTAAAAATGGATTATACTCTGATTTGGTAAACAGTTCAGCATGAGCAACTTTGTGTTTGCACAGCAGGAGTGTTACCCTGCCTTGTGTACTGTGGATGCTATTGATCGTCACACTTCATTTGCAGTAATAATCTTTGCTTCGCTCACAGTTGATAGATCATTCATGATCGCAAACATTGACTTCCTCTTACAGAGTAAGCTGAGCAGATGAGAACTAGAGAGACAGATAGAGTAGTACTGCCATTTTTTAGTGTGGCTTTTGAAATCATACAACACAACTCCATGTTTCTATATATGAACTACCCTGAAATATTTAAACCCTAGTGACAATTCTTAAAGTAATATTCTTATTTTATTTAAGTTAAGTTAAGATCAATTGACGGCATTTGCAGCATAATATTTATTACCACAATTTATAAAAAAAAATGTTTTTAAAAAAGGTCTTTACAATGGAAATAAATGGGGACAATTTTTGGTGGATATAAAGGCAGAAATGTGAAGCTTATAATTTAATAAAAGCACTTATATTAATGATTCCATTAACACTCCCTTATTATTTGAGGTTTTAAGTTTATTAAATCACAGTTTATCAGGGTTTACGGGGTTATGTCGTCATGGCAACAAAGTTTTAATGTCGGATGTATTTTTACACAGAAAAGTATGGTAAGTAATTTCATCACACGTTAATCAAGTTTCATGTGGCTAAACCTTTGAAACGTCTCGGGTTACATGTGTAACCCTTGTTCCCTGAAAAAGGCGGAACGAGATGTTGCGCTGCTAAGCGCTAGGGGAACAATCTTGCATTGTGAGCAGCTGTGAATTTGTGTGAAACACGTCAATGAACATTGACCTGAATTTATAGCCTCGGCTGGTGAAGATCATTAGACGCACCTGTGGTCAGGCTATAAAATAGAGGCGTCACCAGCGTGTCGACAGATACCTTTTCTGAAGAGCAGTCCTGGGACGTCCCAGTGCGGCAAAGCAGCGCAACATCTCGTTCCGCCTTTTTCAGGGAACAAGGGTTACACATGTAACCCGAGACGTTCCCTTTACAAAAGGCTTCACTACAATGTTGCGCTGCTAAGCGCTAGGGGAACGCAATACCCACGCCGCCGCAGAAAGTCCAGAACTGAAACAATTTGGCAGTGAACTGGATCTGCACCATGTAAACTGCACCACCTTTCGAAGACACCCCATTTATTGGTGTAGATTCTTCTGGTGGAGGGAGCCCTAGCACTAAGAATGGTCTCGATAACTTCAGGTGACAGCCCTGTGTTCCTCAGTTGGTACCCTTCAGGGGCCAAACATGAAGTTTCCACAATTCGGGCCGGGGATGAAATATCGTCCCCTGTGCCTGAGACAGAAGGTCCCTCCTGTCCGGAATCGCCCAAGGCGAGCTGTCGAGGAGAGATATAATGTCTGAGAACCAAATCCTGTTCGGCCAGTGAAGCGCTATCAGTAAGAGGCAAGACCCTTGCTGGCGAACTCTGGCTAAGACTCCCGGGAGCAGAGAAACCGGGGGAAAAGCATACAGACACATTCTGGGCCATGTATGCGCCATCGCGTCCAGACCCAGGGGGGCTGGGTGACTCAGAGAGAAGTAGAGGGGACATTGCGCAGTCTCTTGAGAGGCGAAGAGGTCCACTTCTGCTCTGTAAAATCTCTCCCAAATTTGTTGTACTACCTCGGGGTGGAGTTTCCACTTGCCCCTCGGTATGTTTTGTCTGGACAGCAAATCTGCTCCCACATTTAGGCGTCCAGGGATGTAAATTGCCCTGAGTGACAGGAGCTTGCCCTGGGCCCAAAGGAGAATCTGACGTGCCAGCAAATTCAGGTGGCGAGAGCGTAGACCTCCTTGACGGTTTATGTAGGAGACTGCTGCTGTGTTGTCCACCCGCACAAGGACATGGCAGCCTCTGAGATGTTGGAGGAAGTATTTCAGGGCCAGAAATACCGCCATCAGCTCGAGGCAGTTGATGTGCCAATCGAGCTGATGACCCTCCCATTCCCCTTGGGCTGGACGACCACTTAAGATCGCACCCCAACCCGTCAGGGAGGCATCTGTCGTTAGCATCCTGCGACGACATGACGCACCGAGAGTGGGACCCAAGGTAAGGAACCGGGGTCTGAGCCACATAGAAAGGGAACGAGCGCTCGGCGCGTAACCCTTATTTGCCTTAGGGGACTGGCCCTTGGATGAAATCCCCTGGCTTTTAGCCACAGCTGAAACGGTCTCATATGGAGAAGGCCCAAAGGAATAACCGTGGACGCAGACGCCATGAGACCTAGTATTCGTTGATACTGAAGAACAGTGCAACTTTGACCTAGCCTGAGATTGCTCAGGGAGTTCAGGATGGAACTGACACGAGCGGGAGACAACCGTGCCCGCATCGTGAACGAGTTCCATATAATCCCTAGATAGGTAATTTCCTGGGTTGGAGCAAGAACGCTCTTCTGGACGTTGATTCTCAGACCCAGAGAACCTAGATGAGCCAAGACGATATCCCTGTGCTGTACTGCCAGTTCTTGAGATTGTGCTAGTATCAGCCAGTCGTCTAAATAATTCAAAATGCGGATGCCCTGGAGTCGCAAAGGAGCCAGTGCTGCATCCATGCATTTCGTGAATGTGCGGGGTGATAGGGCTAGGCCGAACGGAAGAACCCGATACTGGAAGGCTTCGTCCCCGAAAGCGAACTTCAGGAACTTCCTGTGCTGTGGCAGAATTCCAATATGGAAATATGCGTCCATGAGATCGATCGTGACCAGCCAATCGTGATGTTGGATCTGAGACACGACCGACTTGACAGTTAGCATCTTGAACTTGAACACCCTGACTGAGCGGTTCAAGCCTCGAAGATCTAGAATCGGACGCAACCCCCCACCCTTCTTGGGAACCAGGAAGTATCTGCTGTAATAGCCGGACTCTTTCTCTGGAGGGGGAACATGTTCTATGGCCCCTTTTGCCAAGAGATTTTGCAGTTCCTTCCACAGTAGACATGCCTGCTCCGGTCTTACGGTAGTGGGAACCACGCCGTTGAAACGCGGAGGGCGGCGAGCGAATTGAATTCTGTAGCCTTTTTCTACTGTCTTTAGAACCCACATAGAAATACCTGGCAGAAGTTTCCACGCTGCCAGGTTCTCTGAGATGGGTACTAATTTCAACACTTCCTGTTGAGGGGGTGTTGAGTGTTCCGTGTCCTGGACTAAGGCAGGAAGCAACGGTACGCCCAACTCTTTGTTGGAAGCCTCTATCACCCGAAACACCAAAGGCGGCGGGAGTGAAGAGGTTTCGTGAGGGTATCGGGAGGGCCGAAGTGGATGATACACACGCCCCGTCCCGAGGTTGGGTACAAGAACGTCAGGGCTTCTTTCTTTTAGAGATCACAGCCCTGAGGTCCTGCTTGGGCGGCTGCTGAGGGCGACGAGCCTGTCCCCAGTCCCTACGAGGGGGAGCACGACTCGCCACGCTCTGTTTTTGAGCCTCTCTCCTAGCAGAGGCGGGGCGAGACTGGGTGGCTGACAGCCCCGCCCCCTGAGTGCGGCAAGGAAGAAACTGCCCAAAGGCTTCCTCATGGCTTTTCGCCTCCTGGAATCTGGAGATAACCGTATTCATGGCGTCTCCGAAGAGCGAAACCGGGGCATCGATTAGGAAAACTCTGTCCCTATCTCGGATGCCTGACAGGTTAAGCCATAAATGCCTCTCTGTACTGACCAAAGCGGACATAGACCGGCCAATGGCACGGGCTGACTGCTTGGTCGCATGGAGAGACAAATCTGTAGCTCGACGAAGCTCTAAAAAGGCCTCTTCGTCGAGAGTTTCACCCGCACTCAGATCTTTTAGCAGGTCGGCCTGGTACGCCTGTAACACAGCCATGGTGTGCAGCGCAGCACCAGCCTGACCTGCCGCTTGATAAGCCCTCCCCACTAGCATGGAGGTAGTCCTGCATGGCTTAGAGGGGAGAGCAGGTTTTTTCAAGGACGATGCCGAACCCGGCGAGAGATAACCCGCAAGTGTCTCTTCGACCGGGCGGCATCCTCGACTACCCTCAGCCTCAGCACCCACGATAGTCGAATATAACGACGTCGAGGGTACGTGAACGCGCGAGGTATAAGGTTCCTCCACGAACGAGCAAGCTCATCGTGGAGGTCATCAAAGAAGGGAAGGGACTGATGAGGTGTTCCCTTCCCTTGGCCATCAGACAGAAATCTATCCTCTAATTTGGAGCGTTTGGGGGTTTCTTGGTCACGTGGCCAGTCTAATTGAAGTCTGGCCACAGCACGAGTCACCACATCGAGTAACTCCTCAGAGGATTTTGTATCCTGTTTTGAGTGCTCTGATGTGGGTGACTCGAACTCTATAGACCCAAGGGAATCGAGGTCCCCCTCCTGAACTGAAGAGGCGCCGGAGCGCGCTTCAAGAACACGAGAAGGACCAGCCGGATCTGGGGAGAGAGCGAGCGAAAGGGACGCACCCGTCTCTCGCTCCTCAGCCAGATCCATACGAGAGCCCCACGAATGAAGTGCGGGTGCTGGCTCTCAGAAGTAAGCGAGGCGAGCACGAAGCATCCCGACCGAAAGAAGGTCACAATGCCCGCCCCAACGCGAGAGCCGCGTGCTCTTCCCCCAAACAAACAAAGCAAAACTCATGCGTGTCCTTGTCTGTCATGAGACGTTGACAAGGAAACACGCATCGCTTGCTCTGTTTCTCCGTCATTCTCTCTTTTTTCTCTTTTTTTCTTTTTTATATATAAATATATACTCTTTCAGAGCAGAGACATAAAGAAAGAAAGTTCTGCGCACTGCCTAACAATTTCTAACTCCTAACAAAGGGGGAAGAAAGTTTTGTAGCAGGTTGTGAGACACACAGCATAGTATGCTCTGAATGAAAAAAATCTGTCGACACGCTGGTGACGCCTCTATTTTATAGCCTGGCCACAGGTGCGTCTAATGATCTTCACCAGCAGAGGCTATAAATTCAGGTCAATGTTCATTGACGTGTTTCACACAAATTCACAGCTGCTCACAATGCAAGATTGTTCCCCTAGAGCTTAGCAGCGCAACATTGTAGTGAAGCCTTTTGTAAAGGGAACATTAATATTTTAACATGTATGGATTGACCTCGTTCACTTCCATTGTAAGGACCTCACTGTAACCCATAGTCAATAGTTGTTTTAAGGGATGATGGCTATACAATGCTTAAAATGGCCAAAAAACTGAAGATTTAATTCAAAGGTGTACACTACGGTCTTCAAAGTCAAAGGACAACTGTCTCTAACAAGGATAGAAAGAGATGTGTAAGGCCCATATGTACAACTAAACAAGAGGATATGTACATCAGAGTCTCTAGTTTGAGAAATAGATGCCTCACATGTTCTCAGCTGACAGCTTCATTTAATTCTACACGCACAACACCAGTTTCATGTACAACAGTAAAGAGAAGACTCAGGGGTCCAGGCCTTATGGGAAGAATTGTAAAGAAAAGCCACTTTTGAAACAAAAAGAAATGGTTAGAGTGGGCAAAGAATCACAGACATTGGACAACAGATAATTGGAAAAGAGTGTTATGGATCTTAACCCCATTGAGATTTTGTGGGATCAGCTAGACTGTAAGGTGCGTGAGAAGTGCCTGACAAGACATAATCATCTATGCAAGTGCTACAGGAAGTGTGGAGTGAATTGTCACCTGAGTATCTGGACAAACTGACAGCTAGAATGCCAAGGATCTGCAAAGCTGTCATTGCTTCACGGAGGAATTTTTGAGGAGAACTCTTTTTTTATTTTTTATATTGTAATAGTAATTTTTTACATTATTAATGTCCTGAATATACATTGTGATCAGTTGAATGCCACTTTGGTGAATAAAAGTGCCAATTTCTTTCCATATGAGGAAAATGTGTACATTATTCCACAAGTTTGGCTGCCAGTGTGAATGTATCTTGTTTTAAGGGTTTTGAGATATTTTATTGGAAAACATAAAAACAAAACACATTCAGAAATTATTTTGCATTGAGTAAATGAGAGGGAACTGCATGCATTATAATAAACCTATCATATTTATATTTGTTCTTTGTTTAATAATAATAATAATTTTAATAAGGTTATCCATGTGGTCACACTCTCTGGATTTTGATTGACCAGTTGCAACTGGAGTCCCTAAAATAATAACATTGTGTCAACAAAATGAAAAGTTACATCTGGAGATATTATATGGTTAACCATCATCTAGTACCTTTTAAAAGGAAAAGCCATGACATGCATTTGTCCTGAATGTGGATTCATCAAATTAATTGAGCCAGGGGTGAAACCTAATTAGATTGCTGTATGCCTCTCTTATATCTCTGTAATTAGTCCCGGGGTGATTATGAAAGGAAGAGAGCAGACATGTTCTTTCTAATCAGTTTTATTGTCAGTACTGAAGTCAGGTCAAAAGCAGACCTTTTCACAGTATATTATAAAACAGAGAAAAATCTCCATAAAAATATGACAAGAACTTAACACCCATTTTGAGTTGAGCACACTGGGCAAATTAACTAAACATTTGTGCCACTTTTGCACGAGGTATTGCAGCTCAGGAAACAACATGATATTCAAGAATGTGATTAAATAGCACTGTGCTACATTTGAATAATTATTTTCAGCATTTATGTTTAAATCAGGCTTATTATTGATTGCACTGTAGTTACAAAACAGTTAAAAGTTTAAAGAGATAGTATCATAAATTCACCTCCCTACGCAGTAGGAGGCAATTTGCACAATGAATGTGAATCACCAAAAACAGAAGACGAAGAATGTGAAAGTGAAAGTGGAAATTGACTGAGCAGGGAAGAGAATTTATAGTTTAAAAAAAGACTTAAATATTTATCTGTTTCTCACCCACAACTATCATATTACTTCTGAAGATTTGGATTTAACCACCAGTGTTGTCTGGAGTACTTTTATGTTGTCCTTATGTGGATTTTGGAGCTCCACAATTGTGGCACCCATTCACTTACATTGCATGGACCTACAGAGCTGAGATATCTAAAAACCTTTGTTTGTGTTCTGCTGAAGAAAAAAAGTCACACATCTGGGATGGCATGAGGGTGAGTAAATGATGAGAGAATTTTCATTTTTGAGTGAACTAACCCTTTAATTCTTTGCTATTATCATCTGCAAATAGCAAGCTGTAAACATAATTATATTTAAAAGACACATCAAGATCAGGAGCTCTAGATTTTTGGGCTTGTTTGTGCTTTTCCTTTATTTGCATAATTCTTTTAGTAAATTGTGTGCTAAAATAATACAGAAAGCCCATAAACCATGCAATCAGAAGGCGAAATTCATTCTTAGTGAATTCACCTTACAGTGTGCAAATGTATTCCAGTGCATTTTTGAGGTGCAGAAAGGGTTTTTGCGACTGGGTAATGCTTCGATCCTCCCCGGTGTTGAAAATGAGCGCAGGTATCAGAGGCTCTCACAGCCTCCACTCTAATGTGTTTTTCATCACCTTCGTCAAAGCAAGGTCCCCATCAAAGACTCATGAAATTCAGATGCACAAGGCTTTTCTCCTTACCTCCCATCTTTGCCACATAATTCCCATAAAGCCTCAGTTGATGTCCCAGAAAGACTGCCATGACTACACCACAACCTCTCACATCAGCTGCCTGGTTCCTTTGTTAACCTTCTTGGCATATTTCATCTGTAAATCTCTGTGGTTTTAGCAGTTTGAGGTGTTTTTCAGCTATTTGATTAAATATTGCACATTTTGAAACACATTCAACTGACATACTGACATAAACACACGCACAAAACCATGTACACAGACAAGATTACACATGAACACTCTTGGCAAACCCTTATCAATTGTTTCAGTCTAGGAAACAGAGCTTGGGTGGATGTGATTCCAATCTGACTGCACAGACATTTGGTCCAATTCAAATCTGACATCCAAACTTTTAGCTCATCAATTAGAATGACAAAATATGCTTCCAAAGCCCATGTTGCAGTCTTTGACATATGACTCCACAGGAACATTTTACCATACATTCTGTAATTGTTCCATCATTGTCAATTGTTGGATATTGTTAGCCATATGTCTCTGTTTTGATTCTACATTTAAAGGGATTGTTCACCCAAAAAAGAAAATTAGCTCATTATTAACTCACCCTCATGATATCCCATGTGTGCATGACTTTATTTCTTCACCAGAACACATTTGAAGAGAAATAGAAAAATATCTTAGCTGAGTAGGTCCTTAAAATTCCATATGACACCAGCTGTTAAATGAATGTCTTCTAAAGTGGCTCGTTTGCTTTTGGTATGACAAAGATACATATGTAAGGACTTTTTTAACTCTTAATCATGCTTTCTTTCTGCAGCGGTATACGCGTATGACTTAATTGCATTGGCATTTGAAACACGCGAGAACTGACGCATGTGCGTCACAGCCGGAAGAGCAGTGCTGTTTACAAATGAGGAGGAACGCTGTACAGTAGCTTGGTTGATTTTGGTTTAGATCTGTATTTTTCTGCTTCTTTAATCACAATGGTGCATTTTTGTGCTTATTCTGGATGTCTCAACCGAGTGAAGAATGTGAGATTACCTCTGTATCATGGCAACGTGAATACGTCACAAGAGAGACCTCTTGGACTCCACCCTCTCGTGAACCTTACCCTCATGTTGGATTATAGTTAAAAAGTAATTAAATGTAGATCTTTATTTCACCAAAAGTGATCGTATCGCATTAAAATAGTAATATTAATTACATAAAGTGATCATATTAATTTAACAGCTGGTGTCGTATGGATTAAGTTTATGATGACTGCCATGATTTTTGGAGCTTCAAAAGAGATATCTCCATTCACTTGCATTTTAAGGAACTACTGAGCTAAGATATTTTTATATTTTTCTTCAAATGTATTCTGGTGAAGAAAAAAAGTCATACATACATGGGATATCATGAGGGTGAGTAAGTAATGAGAGAATTTTTGGGAGAACAATACATTTAATATTTCCTCATGTGACAAATTCATGGTGGCTCAGCGGTTAAGGCTCTGGGTTACTGACCGAAAGGTCGGGGGTTCAAGCTCCAGCACTGCCAAGATACCACTGTTGGGCCCTTGAGCAAGGCCCTTGACCCTATCTGCTCGAGGGGTGCTGTTTCATGGCTGACCCCGTGCTCTGACCCCAGCTTAGTTGGGATATGCAAAAACAACTGCATTTCATTGGCTCTGTACCTGTACAATGACAATAAAGTTGAATCTTAATATAATTTGAAATGTACTCCTTACATATTTGTCTGTTCCTCACACAAATATTGTATGTCTTCAGACAGGGTTACCTGATTTTCATGAACTTTCTAATCATTTAGGATTGTTGGATATAAAAAAAATAAAAAAATAATCATTCATTTTCAGTCCAATTTGGTAAAGAATCATTTGGACAGATCTGTGTACAATTTTGAACTACAGTATTAATTGAGTCAAAAGAACGATTAGTTCCCAAATCAGAACTCGCTATGTACAGTATGGCCTGCAAGCCAGTTTTACTAGCAATTGTATTTATTTTTTATTAAAAACATGCCATATATATACAGTGCATCTGGAACACCTTCACAGCGCTTGAAAGCTTTGCAAATTTATTACAAATAAAAAATAAAAAAAAATCACATGTATGCAAGTATTCACAGCCTTTGATCAATATTTTGTTGAAGCACCTTTGGCACCAATTACAGCCTCGAGTCGTTTTGAGTATGATGCTACAAGCTTGGCATGCCCATTTTTGGGCAGTTTATCCCATTCTTCTTTGCAGGACCTCTCGATCTCCATCAGGTTGGATGGGGGGCGTCGGTGCAAAGCTTTTTTCAAATCTCCCTGGACTCTGGCTGGAAAACTCAAGGACATTCAAAGAGTTGTCCTGTAGCCACTCCTTTGTTATCTTGGCTGTGTGCTTAGGGTCATTGTCCTGTTGGAATATGAACCTTTGCCCCAGTCTGAGGTCCAGAGCGCTCTGGAGCAGGTTTTCATCAAGGATGTCTCTGTACATTGCTGCATTCATCTTTCCCTCGATCCTGACTAGTCTCCCAGTTCCTGCCGCTGAAAAACATCCCCGCAGCATGATGCTGCCACCACCATGCTTCACTGTAGGGATGGTGTTGGCCAGGAGATGAGCGGTGCCTGATTTTTCCAGACATGATGCTTGCCATTCAGGCCACGAGTTAAATCGTTGTTTCATCAGACCAGAGAATTTTGTTTCTTATGGTCTGAGAGTCCTTCAGGTGCCTTTTGGCAAACTCCACGCTTGCTGTCCTGTGCCTTTTACTGAGGAGTGGCTTCTGTCTGGTCACTCTACCATACAGGCCTGATTGGTGGAGTGCTGCAGAGATGGTTGTTCTTCTGGAAGGTTTTCCTCTCTCCACAGAGAAATGCTGGATCTCTGTCAGAGTGACCATTGGGTTCTTGGTCACCTCCCTGACTAAGGCCCTCCTCCCCTGATCGCTCAGTTTGGCCAGGCGGCCAGCTCTAGGAAGAGTCCTGGTGGTTCCAAACTTCTTCCATTTATGGATGATGGAGGCCACTGTGCTCATTGGGACCTTCAGTGCTGCAGAAATGTTTCTGTACCCTTCCCCAGATCTGTGCCTCGATACAATCCAGTCTCGGAGGTCTACAGACAATTCCTTGGACTTCATGGCTTGGTTTGTGCTCTGACATGCACTATTAACTGTGGGACCTTATATAGACAGATGCGTGCCTTTCCAAATCACGTCCAATCAACTGAATTTACCACAGGTGGACTCCAATCAAGTTTTAGAAACATCTCAAGGATGATCAGTGGAAACAGGATGCACCTGAGCTCAATTTTGAGTGTCATGGTAAAGGCTGTGAATACTTATGTATATGTGATTTTTTTCGTTTTTATTTTTAATAAATTTGCAAAGATTTCAAACAAACTTCTTTCACGTTGTCATTATGGGGTATTGTTTGTAGAATTTTGAGGAAAATAATGAATTT
This sequence comes from Xyrauchen texanus, assembly GCF_025860055.1. NCBI lineage: Eukaryota > Metazoa > Chordata > Actinopteri > Cypriniformes > Catostomidae > Xyrauchen > Xyrauchen texanus. The sequence continues at coordinate 7,376,294 of NC_068297.1, forward strand.
AATCCATTTTGGAATAAGGCTGTAACATAACAATGTGGAAAAAGTGAAGTGCTGTGAATACTTTCCGGATGCACTGTATATGTTTACAGTGTATTTCCAGGTTTTCAATAACCACGGGAACCCTGCTTTAGAAGACTTGTGTTACAAAACACGTCATATGGACTAGTTTTATGATTTATGGTGCTTTTTTGTCCTTTATGGAGCTTGTCATTGTAAAATATCATCCACTCTCAATAGTTATTGAAAATGATATTATTAGTCGATCATGTATATTAACATGCCATTGGATAATTTCAGTAAGAATGCTATGAACCACCTCCAATGATATGTTCATTTCCCCATTTTCTTAATTTGTTGTGTCTTTACATACAGAACAGTACTTAACATAAAGAAATTAAATACAAATAAAATAAAATAACAAACTTTACTCAAATGCACACACATAACATAATTTGGAATCGTTTGTTGTTAAATTCAGTGATGTCTTTCCTTCTCACTTCCTGTTAGAGGAAGCACCCTGTTGTTTGATCATAAACTTAAGACATTCAGTATAACAATAAAACAGTAAGACAATAAAACTGGTGAGCCCTCCCTAGCTGACATGTGTTTTGATTTGGCTGTTATGAAATATCATCATAATTGGTTGATTGTAGTTCCTTTGTTGTTTCATAAATGCAGGCTAATTAATTTTACTACACAGTGGAGACTGTGATGCTACTAAGTGCGCTGTGTGATGCTTTCTGATACATAAGAACAATGTTTTTGCAACTGAAATCAAGTCTTTGAAACATGGGATGTAGCCATTGTTGTTTTTGTGATAGGCATCATTTTAACTTTGAAGATAATAAATGTGCCTGCTTTTGAAAGCAAGACAAAGGAAGCCTAAAATATAAAGGAACTGTAAAATCTGCTTTGCTTTATAATTATCTGTCAGAACAGTTTATGAACAAAGTTGATCGTCTTTTTCACTGTACAAATATCAAACAAAATGATTATCCTATCTGCATATTATTTCTTGTTTTAAGATGTAAGGCTGGCAACAGAATGTCTGTGCCCAAAAGGTGCTATTTCCAGTAAAAGACAAAGAACTCTGCGAGAACCAACATCACAAAATCTCACACAGAGGAGCATGTCCATCTGAGACAATGCACCCTACTTATTAAGGACCATAAAATGCAAATCTCACTAACATCTGTCCCCTCTCTCACCTCAGTTCACTTTAAGGACACCTAAAACTAAGTTATAACTTATCCTGTTCTGTAATGTAAAAGGTTTTCTGATCATACAGGTTTGGTTTTATTCAAGAGGTCTCAGTGCAACTGGTAAAATGGCCAAATTACTTTTCAGCAAAGTCAAATCACAAGTAAAATTTAGTAAGATACTTTATTCCATCAGGGGCATGACCCCTCCCAGATCTCTCACAGAGACCAGATGCTGTATGCAGATTAGGTGGATTCTTAGTAAACATCAAACAACCTACTCAATCACAAGTTTCAAAGGTCTACTTCCAACTCCCTAAATTGTAAACCAAATCCTAAATAACACCAAACATACACATCTGAAATAACAGTAGAGTTGTTTGGTACTTAAGGAAGGATGGCAGAGGAGCTTAGTGTCTCTGTAGCCAGATGACCCACACAGGAAGCAATGTGTGTTGTTTTCTCTACCAGGAATCTGTATTCAGATCTCCCACACAATTGCTTTGTTGTTTCTCTACCAGGTATGCAAATCTTATTTCTTATGTTTTGCTAAAATGTCTTAATTTGACTTATTGTCTGATTGGAATTGATAAATGCATTATTTTACCTGGTAAATAAATCTTTACATTTGAGTTTATTCTGATTTACTCTGAAACTATTGTCTTTAGTAGATTACGTTAAGTCCATGTTTCTGCAAATCTACAACTAGGTTAGTAGCGGACTACAGCTCAGTTCTGAGTGGAGCATGGGGCACACCGACAGAGACTTTAGAGCTCCGATTAACAAATTGGCATTATTTCTATTGTACTTAGAGTGTACAGGCTCGATATGGAATTTCAGCTCAGGACAACATGAAGTTGTCGACCAAGCCTGAAGAGGGTGAAGTCTAAACCTCAGGTTCTTGTAATATTGTAAGTGTACATAGGAAACTAAGGCATGATTATATAAAGTTATTTTAACTTAGGTATTGTTGGTCTATCTTTGTACATTTTGTGGTCATGACCTCTGGGTAAAATGAACGTTACTCAAATTAAGTGTTTACTATCTAAGGGGACTAAACAGAATACTTTTAGATAAAAGGGCAAGCGTGAGCATCCATCTAATTAGTTTTTAGTCAATTACTGTTTTAATGACAATACTGGCGTATTTGTGACTGTGAGATCCGCATCCATGGCCAGCGCAAGACTCTCTAAGCGACAGGAATCCAAATGAATGAGTAAAATATCAAGTAGAGTTAAAAACTATGATCGAATGTTAAACCAAATTTAATAATAATAAATAAGATTGGAACATTGTAAAGGGATTAATGGAAAGGAAGAAGTGAGAATCGGCTTGATAATGTAAATAATATTTAATGAAGAACTGAACCAAAAGACAAACACACACACACAAGTGTCAGGCAGCTGCCCGTAAGTCTCTCTCTGTCGCAATGCCCTCTCCGGTCAGCCTTCGTCCCTCTCGGAGGCTTGATTAGCCTGATTAGGGGCCGGGTGTGTGGAATCACGACCTGGCCCCGCCCTCCACCCTGCCACAAACATTAATATATCCTTGGAAACTTTTATAATTGGAGTCAGATAAAATAAACGGAGATCATATAATGAATAATATAACTATTGGAATTATAATTGGAATGAAATAACTTAAACTGAATGCACATGGTGACACGGAACATGCAGGAGACCTTCAGCCACGCCATTGGATAATGTCCTTGGGCTAGTGGGTGGTGACCCCGATGTATCATAAACCAAAAATGTGGTTAGATTTATGCATGAAAAACAAGGTCAAAAAATTTGATAAAGATAAAACAAAAATACAAAATCTAGATATACCCTAGTATAGATATGCAAGTCTGAATAACTAATGCAATATTGCTTCTCAAGTAAATGTATCTTATTTTAAGGGTGTTGAGATATTTTATTGGAAAACAAGACAAACTACATATATCGAAATTATTTTGCATTGAATAAATGAGGGGGAACTGCAGGCATTATAATAAAACTATCAAGTTTAGATTTTGTTCTTTGTAAAAAAATAAATAAAAAAAAACAGTACTATTATATATTAACTAATGAGCCCTTGATAACTAGAAGTGTAAAAAAAGTATTTGAATCTATGTGTCCGCTGCAGTGTTATGCTGGTCTACCATTAAACCAATGCACTGGTTTCCAATCTGTTTAAAATAGAGCACAGATGAGAAACCATCTTGGCCTTAGTCTAAGAAAATAATCCCCTGATGTTTGTTCAAGAGCTGATTTGTTCATCTGGAGTAAGACTGAGTTTTGTTATCGGGTTTATTCTTATAAGACAGCACACACCAGTCATGCTGTCACTGGCGGTGGAAAACAGCAAGAAAAGTTACTCACCCCGGCACATATCCAGGCAACAGTTTTCTTCCTGCCCCAAAGGCAGCCCTGCAGATGTTTACTATGTCTGACAACCCTACCTCAGAGAAAGAAAAACATAAATAAAAGAAAAAGAAAAGAAAATGCCTATATTAGCAAGTAAATATTTGCAGAATGAAGATAATAAACTGCACAATCATCTTTGCCAAATTCTTTATATGTAAAACAATTTTTTCTTCTTTCTTATTTACTACCTTACATCTACTAATATGTTAAATTCTGGATTTCCACTGTTTGCACACATCCCTAAAATTATTGATCTACAGCAGGAGAACTGTCTGTTTTATCTCTGTTCTGCTCTGTAAATAGCTGTGCTATGACCAGTATACAGTGATTATTTCTAGTATTCACCACATATAAATGCTTTCATCATACACTGGGTAAGGGAATGTATTCATACATAAATGCATGATCACTCCGCACATACTCATAGATGCAATAAAAGAGCACTTAAAGAGATTTCATTGATGATACTGATTTAAAAGGCCTTTGGGTGATGTATTGATAAAAACTCTTAGGGTGCTATTTGATGGATGCATTCATGCTCACATATTTCATGCATTTAAATCATATCTGCACCGTTATAATCCTTTAGAAATGACTCCCGGTGGTCACATTTAATCAGACAATTTAAAGACAAGGGTGGAAGAGTTTCATTTCAAGATATAAATAATTATATCACCCGATTGTCCATTAAAATCAGTATGGCATGATACAATCTGTGGAGAGAGAGAAACTACATGTTATAGAGCGCAACAGTGACCGCCCACGTTTTCAACAGAGTTGGTTCCAGAAGTATATTTGCAACTCATTTTCTCCAGGGATTTCAAAGTATTATTCAATATAGAGATATGGGCCATAACCCAAAACAACTAGTTCTGAGATCGTAAGAAAGAAAAAAGTATTCGAAAAGCAAAAAGACAAAAAGGTACAAATGTACTTAACTTACTGTATTAGAGAATTAACTATATCAATGAACAATTGCAAATGACAATACAATTAAAATATATATATATATATATATATATATATATATATATATATATATATATATAGTTAACTATTAACTTAAAGTCAAGTTTATTCTAAAATATACCTTATGCAAATATTTTAGTAGCATTATAGTGTATGGAGATTGACTCTTGAGATTGATATTTCATTTGAAATGCTGCATTGGTGGTCACTTGCGATTTTGCCAATATTTCCATTTCCATGGTAACTGCGAATTCTCCAAATGGTGGATTGCAATTAACCATTGTGTTGTGTTGGTTTTGTGCTAACACATTTTGTGTTCCCGGTTAAATGAGACCACCCAACTAATATTGTTTATAAATCTCTCATATTGCATATATTAACACAAGATATTGCATGAGATCGTTTTATCAACTTCTTTAGTAATTATGACATGTTTTGTGCTCCTTTTTTGAAGATGTTTTCATGTTTTTTTATATATATATATTTACATTTACGCATTTGGCAGACGCTTTTATCCAAAGCGACTTACAGAGCACTTATTACAGGGACAATCCCCCTGGAGCAACCTGGAGTTAAGTGCCTTGCTCAAGGACACAATGGTGGTGGCTGTGGGGATCAAACCCTTCTGATTACCAGTTATGTGCTTAGACCACTACACCACCACCACTCACCATATATTATAAAAATATAAATATAAAAATATAATATAAAATATAAAAATATTATATATTTTTATTGATAGAAGTATTACTTGAACTGGGCCAGTGGGGGGCGATCCCTGCAGAAAACAAATAAACAATAAATAAATTAATAATGAATAATTACATAATAAATGAATAACCACTTGCTTGATCTGAACAAAATATGCACCATTTTAAAGTTTATAATCTGGACTTTACAATGCATAAGGCTCTATGTAATGTTTTTTATTTGCTGACAAATAATAACTTTTTCATTCTCATCATTTGCAAATTTGTAATCAAACAAATATATTTGTAAAGGGATCAATGGAAAGGAGGAGGCGAGAACCGGCTTTTCAATATAAATAATAGGTTTAATGATAAACTTAAAAGACAACACAAACACACACGACGGACATGTCCGCTAACGATCTCTCTCTCCCGCACGGCCCTCTGCAGTCAGCCTTTAAACCTCACGGAGGCATAATTACCTTAATACGGGACCAGGTGTGTAGTATCACGACCCGGCCCCGCCCGCCGCCCTGCCACATTCCTCCCTCGTTCTCTCAGGCTGGGGAGCCCCCGGCCTGACGTACATCCCCCCCCCCCCCCCCTCTTTCCCTGGGGGGAGGGCACGCCTTCCGCGCTGTCTGCCGGCAGGTCATCCCCATCTACCTGGAGGAGGGAGGGGACAAGGGGAGGGAAACAGAAATAATTAAAATGGGGGGTACTTCCTGTAACAGTGTAGTACCCCCCAAAAAACTGTAAAATTAAGAGAGGATAAAGGCCAACGCAGAGCGACAGTGAGAGAGAGAGAGGAGAGAGAGATGAAAAAAAAACCCTTACTCGCCAGTTCTCCGATACGCCGCAACTTGTTACTCGGCCACTCCTCCACCTTTTATCGGACGACAGCCGCGCCTCTCCGGGCGGATCCGAGGTAGTCCTCCAGCCCCTGGCGGACGGAACACCCCGCCACGTTCTCGGGGAACAGAAGGGGTCTCCCCCGCCCCTGGCAGTGGCTCTCCAGCTCCAGGCGGTCGCCAGTGAGCCCCTCCCCACTCGCGGTCGGCAGTCTTAAACCCCGCTGCGTTTCAGCGGCCAGTAGGTGACTCCTGCGCCCCCGGCAGCGGCCCTGACCTCTCCAGGCGGTCGGCTAGGAGCCCCTTCTCCCCTCGCGGTCGGCAGCCATCGCCCTCGTTCAGGCGGCTGGGCTCCTCGTCCCCCGGCAGATGGCCGTGGCTGCTCCGTTGGGGTGGACTGTAGTGGCGAGAACTCTACTACGGCGTATCCCTCCTCCTTCCCGGGTTTCGGCACCAGTGTAAAGGGATCAATGGAAAGGAGGAGGCGAGAACTGGCTTTTCAATATAAATAATAGGTTTAATGATAAACTTAAAAGACAACACAAACACACACATGAATGCTAACGATCTCTCTCCTGCACGGCCCTCTGCAGTCAGCCTTTAAACCTCACTGAGGCATAATTAGCCTAATACGGGACCAGGTGTGTAGTATCACGACCCGGCCCAGCCTGCCGCCCTGCCACAATATTCAGTGTTGGTAAAACCATAAAAAAGATTACATAGCCATGTTTTATATATCCTTGTAAAGGTCTCTATTAGTAGAATGCAATAAGAAAATTTGTTTCATTCAGAGGCCAAACTGCAGTGAGTCTTAGTGAGTGAAAATTCTTCAGAAATGTATTTGCTGCTCTCTAATGTGAAGAGCCAGTTCTAAAAGTTGTTGAGACCACTGCTTATGTTTCACAAATATGACCTTATTTTATGTAAACACTATCCTCAGTGCCTGCTAATTATTTTACAAACTATACCCTTTATGGTATAAAATAAAATAAATGCACAACTTAAACTATGCATGTCCATAACCAGATTTATAATGCAATCTAAAAATGTAATGTGGCATAATTTGCAAAGCTGTCACTGGCCCAAAGAGTGAAATACTGCTGACGCATGTCCCCTTCATGTGGCGGACACCTTGTGTGGCTGCTGACACATTCTGTGTCATGAGTGTGTCGGGCCTGGCAGCTGGTGTATCTGAATAAGAACGCATGTGTCACCACTTTCCGTGTTCACATATCTACACAGATCGTAACCTTACAACCCCCCTACCAACACTCCTCCATGCAGCCCAAACAAACATGCCCCTGCATTCGCCTCTGCCTGACACCAGTGCATCTATCTCAGACAAGGACAATTCTTTTGCTGGATCAGCAGAACTGGAGATGCCTGTTATTTGTATGTATGAGGGTCAGCTTCTCTTGCTACTAGGGTTATTATTACACTTGACGTATGTTTTAAATTTTCATGACAAATGGCATGTCTGCAGGTGTGCCGTAACGGGGGAAGATGAGGACAATTCTAAGACCCCTGGTCACCAGTGGTCAGACAGGGGGCCTAGCAGAACCTTATAGTTTCCTGTATGATTTTGGTATTTAAATGGCCTATTTTCAAAATAATCTATTAAGAAGCATGCTATAATGAATGCCCTCAGACTGTGCCAAGTGTGTGTCCCTTTAAAACTTTCACGGATTATTCAGAAACGCACCTCTTCACAGTTGTGAGTCGTTACACGCATCAGATAGATGGCGCAGACAAAATTGGGGTACCAAAAGAGTAAGGAAATACATGAAAATGTGGAGAGAGCAAGATGGTGAAGACAGCTAGTCTTAGGTGATTTATGTTCCCTGTTTTGTGCTATGATTCTGAAGCTAGCCTGTATGAAGAACCGTTTTGTTTGTATAAAATAGAAATTCTATCAGTTACTCACCCCAATGTTTATCCTTGGAAGTTGGAACACAATATTTCCAAGAATTTATGTTTTTCCATGCAATCAAGCAATAGTAATGGAGCACTGAGTTCTGATATTCAAAATGAATTAATTGATGAGTGTGGGAAGAGAGTTTTAAAGACAAACCTGAAGGAAAGGAAGATGCAATATAGTTCTCAATTCACTGTGATGCAACTTTATTTCCCACACAGAGTGAAATATGTTACTTCTGAGGTACGCCAAGCATGATGACGTAAACAATGACTGGAAAATAACCGAATGGTTTACTCAACTCAAGGACTTCTGCAGAAAGACAGGGAATGAAATTGCAGATATGATTGAGAGTGTTCTGCAAGATCATAGCATAGATATAGTGGATTGCAGGGGCCAGGGTTATGACAATGGCTCAAATATGTCAGGCAGAATCAAAGGATTACAGGGTCACATAATGTTAATAAAAAAAAAAAGCACTGGACACATACTCGCCTGGTACAGCCCACACACTAAACCGTGTAGGTGTGCCTTTAGCAGAATCCAGTCCAGAGGTAAACACATTTTTTTGGAAACATAAACTGCCTTTTCAGCTCTAGCCCTGAAGGTTGGGCCATTTTGAGAGAGAAGACAGGTTGCTCCTTACATAGGCTGTCAGATACCCACTGGAGTGCACAGATAGATGCCATCAGACCAATTGCAGAACATCTGCCATCTGTAATAGAGGCCCTTGTGAGCATATTTTTAAGTTGCAGTCTCACCAGTGAGGCTAAATCACAAGCCAGTGGTCTTATAAAAGTACTTAATGTTTTTTGAAGCCATTGTACGTCTTACAGTTTGGTGCAAAGTGCTCCAACACATTGAGGACCATAATTTATTCCTTCAATCTGGAAAGAGTTCACTGGATGTACAGGCAAAAAAACATTGATGTCCTAAAGGAAGAGATGCGGACTATTAGAAAGAAATGGGACATCCTGCTTTCTGAAGCTTGAATGTTGTCTTGCTGTTACCCTGAATGCATGAGACATCTACTTTCTCTATATTCAGTGGTCTGGTATGCATTACATATACATTGTTTGTCCTGCAAACCACTTAAGAACCACTTTAAAAATGAGTCACATAAAGATCTCTAATGGTCAACATCTTTGCAACCTGAACCAAGAGACTGCTAAAATATTCAAGTGCTGGCTGAATATTCAGCTTCTTAAAAAATAAATCAGCTGTAAAGTATATCAGAACTGAAATACATCACAACCTATCCAATTTCAGTCTTAATGCAGCTCATTACAATGTTCATTTGTTTCTGAAATTGCTCGCCACATGCTGCTGTACACCAGTGACATACTACCTTTACTGGATTGTGGGGGGTGCTTGCTTTAAATTAATATTGCCTCTCGAGTTCATGAGTTTCTGTTATTAGCTTTCAGCAATCCTGATAATCTTGGTGAACATTATACAATTTTAGCAAGCATTCACATGTCATCTGTTTGAATTGTTTTGTATGAAGGTTGAGAGTGATTTCTGCATTAGAGGTATTCTCACTCACGAAAAAACTACTGTTTTAAAAGAGTAGTTTAAAAATATGTCATTTACGTACGTTCCCTCATGTCTTTCCGAACCTGTTTGCTGTTTTTCCATGGAATGCAAAATTAGCTTTTCAAGATCATTATCCAGCTCTTAAGCAACAGTGACAGTCCAAAAAGTTTGATTTTGTTTTCCACAGAAAAAAAAAAAAAATATTAACAATGAAGCTTTGGAACCACATATGTTTGAGAAAATAATGATGGAATTTTCAGTTTTGGGTGACGTATTCCTTTAAATAATTAATCTCTTCAGCAGTGATTATGTTTCTCAGCTATCTGTTTGTTTGTTTGTTTTTTTTTGTTGTTTTTTTTATCCTGCAGAAAGCATATGTGGCACTGGGCTTATCATAAAATCCATTGCATATTATTTCATTCGTATTTATAATTTATGATCAAGTAGACCCGTTAGAAGAGAGGGGATATGCTGTTAACCTTGTGATAAGGATTTGAGATTCTAAAACCTTACATATTTGTACAACCTGTAAAGTTCTTCTCTCAGATGAGTCTACAATTAACAACCTTTTCTGAAGTCAAGATGAAAATTGACATTTCAATTTATACCACCCTAATCAACAGCCAGCTCTCATTTGGCACCAAACCATCAGACTTTCTATTAAAAACATTATCTATTTGCTGGTTATGTGGTGATGGTGACAAAAACAATTTTTCATTATGGCAACATGCACCTTCATTGCTTCTCAGCCCCCCACCCCCCAATCCCTCAGGACATACAAAGTTAAAGCGATCTAGCTGATTTTTGGAACGTGGTTAACCAGTTTTACCAGGTCTCCATCAACCAAAATGATCTACCAGATTGACCACAATTCCATCGATGGGTTGTCCATCTGATCAACCAACCAGTTTGGATCAGTCTGGACTACCTGTCCATTGGACCTACTGGTCAACGTGGTAGATAATTTTGGCTAAACTGATGGAAACCTGGTTGAGCTGGTTAAACCAGTTTGGAACAGCCAATGACCAGCTTCAAATGTCTGGAAACCATTTAAAACCAGCTATCACTAGCATTTAGACACTCACAATTACAATTAAAGCAAATGTATACCCAACAATGAAAGTCGTTATTTACTTTTGTATCCATTCAAAACTGTCAGGTAATGTAAGCGCAGTGTAGTTCTGTACATCATCACACCATTAGTTGGGTAATTCCTAGCCAATCACATGTAAGCCATTGTTTTATAAGTCTGCTCACAATCTATCACGTTGCTGTTTCAGTGTGCTAAAATGGCAACCTCCACCACCCCACCACCACAAGTCGAGTCCCGTCCTGCACGGGGGTAGGCTCCTTGCCCCTGCCTCCTATCTCTAGCAGGATATGACGGTTCTGAGTTCCTCGGACCACCAGACAGGGCCTACGCCAAAGAGAGACATTACTTTTCTGTTTTATATTCATCAAATAAATGTCATCTTAAATTCCACTCAAGTCTGTGAGCGAGTCTTCCTGATAGAAATATTATTATTTTCTCATGAAACACAAAGGGAGAATTTTGGAAGAAAATAGGTCATTTTTTTAGCTTCACCAACCATTATTCATGGGACTGTTGTAAGGAGAAGAGATAACAGCATACGGGTTTGGAATGACATGAGGGTGAGTAAATAAATAATGATAGAGCTTTCATTTTTGGGTGAATTATTCCTTTAAGACATTCAGAGGATGCTTCTAACCAGAGCAACAAAACGTCAGTGAACAGTATGCTGCCATGGTGAACATTTGACCACAAACCTTATAATGAGAGACAATCACTTCTATGGAAGTGGTACATTTTTTCAAATGACTACAAAACCCATCTGCGGATCCTCAAAGCAGTATTGGCAAAACTTGTGGTTGTCAAGGTTGAAAGAGAAAGAAAAATCAGTTCTGTTGGAGCATGTGGTAGTCGGCCCTATCAGTGGAGGTATATTGATTGGATCAGTCATTGCAGACAGGATGGAGATGAAGCGAGAACATTGGCCTTCTATTGGGAGGGATTCTAAAGGATGAGTCAAAAGCACCACAGGAGGATGAGCAAAGTGGCTGCACCACTGGACCTGCCAGTGGGAAATGAAAATCACTTCTAGCTTCTGTTCAAGAGTGGAAAAGAGATGAAAGAGATTAAAAAAATGAGAGGAAAAGAGGGAGGGATGGGGAGAGAATAGCTCTGTTCCAAATAAAACCCTAGTGAGCTGCTTCATTGTTACCTGCACTTAGAACAAGAAATTAACTAGTTAGTCTACTAGGTTTTTAACAGTGAGAAGAGGGCAGTTACTTATGTAATAATACATTTTAACGGAAAATTCCCATTCAAAACAAATTAAGCTCAGTTGACAGCACGTGAGGCACAATGCTAATTTCAACAAATTAATTTTGACTTGTCCCTTCTTTTCTTTAAAAAAAGCAAAAACTAGTTTACAGTGAGGCACATACAATGTAGGTGAATGAGGCCAATCTGCAAACATACACACACACTCAGTTAGGAAAATAAAGCTTTTTATATGTAGAACATTTCTGGAATTAACATGTAGGGTATTACATATATAATTTAGAGATGTGGATTCAATCGGTTAAAATGGGTATTTTGCACGCATTTTACCATCATTATATGTAGGGGAATTTAGGGTCTTGAGATATGTGAGCTATGAACTAAATTAAACTGTCCTTATTAGGTAAGGAAATGTACAATGGTTGTCGAACGCGACTAATTCCATTCTAAATTAGATAAATAACAAATAACTAGATTATTTGTCTAAATAGATTCTCCACCATTGAAATCATAATACAATGTCTAATTCTATCAGCTCACAATTTCTACTGTAAGGAATTAGCTTTAATAAGTGAATTATGATTAATTCACTTATTGGAGTGATATTATTCTCATGGCTTATTGAAAATAATATCACATGTATTTAGGTACAGCGCTGAAGTGAAATCTTTCAGAAACAGAGATGAGATTATTTATCAAAATATACCACAGTCAAATCATCTTTGAACACAGACAAACTTTATTACTATTCTAAACATAAATCTAATCTAACACATATATACATGAACCAGGTTGGTGAAAAGTGACAGAATGTGAAATAAATGATCAGTACAGTGAAGATGAACTTTATGGAGTCTGTTGACAATACCTTAAGAACAATTTCATCCTTCTTTGAGTCAACATCGATTTGCTATCAGATTACCTAAATTATTTGATTAATACACCAGTGCTTTGAGCACAATATTGGAGATGTACTTGCGTTCTTTGTGTGGCTTGGTTCTTGGTTGAAAGTTCGTTCCGTCGATGTTTTGATCTCTTTATGATCGAGTTTACTGTCTGTATGTATTAGTTTAGATGTGAAGCGAGGCCTTCTCACTCCTTCTCGGAACGTCGAGTCCCGAGTTCCCATGGATCTCACATGGGAGGACCTGACCGTCAGTGAAGCGACCAGACGAAGCATGTGCAGGCCAAAGAAGAGCAAGCAAGGAGAGCAAGAGCAGCTGAAGAGAGCAAGATGAAGACACAAGAGAAAGACTTCTTCCTGTTTGGAACTATTTGAACTGAGATTGGCCGCATCCCCCAAAAGTGTCCTGCGCCAATCAGAAGTGACTTTTCAGAGTCACATGGTCTTTTCCGACAGTTGAGTTATGGTCCTTTGTTTCAGACTCTTAAGAATTTCCATATTTAATCATGAGCTTGGCACAAGAGGCATGATATTCATTGTCATCAGACTTTTCTTCATACACAAACAAATGTTTACATACTAAACATGACATGTTTTTATGGATGTTATACATCTAGGTAATAAAACATGAAAATCTCTGGTTACAAGTTATATTGGTTTTACACAACATTGCATTTTATCAAGTTAAACCTTATAGTTACCATTCTTAGTAGAATGAGATAAATCATTCAGAATTAAAGATTATATTTATCAATTATAGGTGATTGCACATCGCTACACACATTTTAAAGAGTTCTATCAGTCTATAATCATTAATTTGTCAGGTGCAAACGTTACCACAGTTCAAAGTGATTTTCAGCATTATCCAGCAAGGCTAGATTAAGATGAAATGTCTTAGAGTTGTGCTAATCTGATGGTACTGGTAACCTCACAAAAGAGAAAACTGGTGTGGGGTGGTGAAGGCTGGTTATTTACGACGTTGAAACATTAAAAACTGAAAGGCTGTTTTTTTTCCTAGATCCAGATATATGTTGTTTCAATTCTTCTGCATATATAATCTTACAAACATTAGATACATTGATATTAACTGGGCATTCAATGTAAAATAAAATTACAGAATATTTCAATGTTCAGTTTTCTGATGCAATATAAGAAATGAATGACTAAAAAAAATAAAATAATTCTTGGAAATAACCCTTTTTGTTCTTTAACACCTTTTCAATCCCATAGAGGTTCCTTTATGGTTTGAAATATTTTTTGGTTTGGTTCCTACTGTGTTTTCATTTCTATTTAAGTTTATCTTTTAATTTAACTAAGATCTAAGTTTTGTTTTGTTTTAAAATTTAAAAAGCACTCATTTGAACCAGATTCAAAGTTGTTTACATGGTACAAACAAAAACCAAAGAACCAAAGTTCTGGGTGGGCTGGCTGCAAAATGACAGAACAATCTAACTTTATTTTGTAAATGGGTGGGGTGGGTTCATTACAGGATTAACCTGATTGGTCATTTAACATCTGCAGTGCAATTCTTCTGTTTTATTGTTTTGTCTTTGCTGCAAAATAAAAAAAGTTTCATTCATTTAAACAAAATTGTATTTATTAAATCTGATTCATTATTTATTTTTTATGTTTGTCTCTAAATATACCTTAATTCAACCCTGGGCTACAGTAGTGACAAGACAAACAATATGTCTGTTAACATTATTTAGTATGATAAAATCACTTTTTCTGTGTAAAGTTGTATCCAATTTGACAACTTTGTTGCCATGATGACTCAATGTTGCAAACCTTGTAATGCCACAAAAACAACAATTTAAACAACTTTTCAAATTTTTTAAGTGCTTTTATAAAATGATATCCTTCACATTTTTTAGAATGTCAAAATTCATTTTTGTGGTAGTCAACATTATGCCACAAATTCTGTCGATTGAGCTAAACTTGTATTGCACACGAAATATCCCTTTAATGTAATAAAACGTAGCAAAACATTCTTATGCTGGCGAACAAGATGATTATGGTATTTTCAGCAGGTTATTCAAGCTTTCATATCCCACATCATCTTCATTAGAACCTGTCCTGCTGAGCTGTGTATTTAATATACAGACCATAAATTTGCAAATTTGCAAAACAGCAGAAAGGAAGAACAGAAACGACCAAGAAGGGATTCTGTTGTCAGGGAAGTGAAAGAGATGCAGGCCTCTCTATGTAAAAGACCCCCTACGAGCAGCAGAGAAAAAGCTTTAGTATAAATCTCATTACAATATTCGGGCACGTATTTGTGCTACCATGAACTGGTCACTAAGGAGACCCTATTGAAGACACTCAAGCTGAAAATGGCACACTAATTATGTGTGTTGCCTGTTTCAACATGAGTTAAAGATAAAATATGTTCTTACTCAAGTAGCTCAAATGACACTAGGAAAAGCTACAGAGTGTAATCGGATACAAATCAATCTGAATCAGAATCAGAATGAGCTTTTTGACAAGTATGCTTACAAATACAAGAAACGTTTCTTGGTGACAGAAGCTTCCAGTGCACAAACAATACAGCAACAATACAGAGATAATAATAATAAAAACAAATAAAATAAAATAAAAATTCAATAGAAAATATAAGTATATATAGAAATACACAGTAAGACAAAAAATAAATAAATAAACAAATAAATAATTTATTTTACAAAATTTATTACAAAATTTATTTGTTTATTTATTTATTTTTGTCTTACTGTGTATTCTATATATATATATATATATATATATATATATATATATATATATATATATATATAGATAGATAGATAGCGAAGGAAGTGCAACCTCTGCTGGGCCTTTTTCACAACGGAGTCAATGTGGGTCTCCCCCTTCAGGTCTTGTGAAATGGTAGTGCCCAGGAACGTGAATGACTCCACTGGTGCCACAGTGCTGTTTAGAATGGTGAGCGGGTACAATATTGGGGTGTTCCTCCTGAAGTCCACAATCATCTCCACTGTTTTGGATGACTCATCGTCATCATGGATGATTTCTACATGTGCACAGTGAGATGTGTAGGCACGAGGCGATCATATGGTGAAGAGAGTGGCTGTGTCTGAAATCGTTCACTCATTCACTATTTACTATATAGTGAATGGCAGTGAGTGCACTATATCTCAGCAGTGAGTGAACGAAATGAGTGAGTGAATTCGGACGATGAAGTTTACACCGAGCGTCTGAGCTCTGGGGCTGTCACAGAAACAATGTCACATATGAACTTAAATACTTTATGCCTTAAATGTTATTCTTATTAAATTATATATTAATGCAATAAATCTAGCAAATTTTGAATATATATGTTAATATAGAGTAAACACATTTTATCAAATGTACATTATTGTATTTTTGTATTCTACTTTAGTATCTTTACACTCCAATACAAGCTGGGTAGCGTTTCTGGGTGTATAGCGCCCTCATTCGTCCAAATGATCATAACCTGCATGTTATAACCGAATATTTAAATCGGTCACAGAATGATCATTTCCACTTTGTGCAGTCTCCTTAGTTAAAATAATATCACCTCTATATTTTGAAAGTGAATGGTGACTGAGACTGTAAGTCCACAACATTCTGTCTGACATCGTTGGGTTCCACATACAGAAGGTGAGACAGGTTTAGAACAACATGAGTGTAGAGAAATGATGACAGACTATTACATTATTGCTGAGCTATCACTTTAAAGGGATAGTCACCCAAAAATGAAAAATCATGTACTCACTCTCATGCCATCCCAGGTGTGTATGACTCCTTTTCTTCTGCAGAACACAAATTAAGATTTTTAGAAAATTATTACAGCTCTGTAGGCCGGTACAATGCAAGTGAATGGGTGCCAAAAATTGTGTGCCCCAAAAAGCAAATGCAGGCACCATAAATGTAATCCATAGAACTCCAGTGGTTAAATCTGTATTTTCAGAAGTGATATGATAGGTGTGGGTGAGAAACAGATCAATATTTAAGTCATTTTTGCTTGAAGTTCTTCTCTCTGCCCAGCAAGGGGTGATATGCAGAGAAGAATGTAGATAGCAGAGAAGAACTGGCACCCATTCACTTACATGGTATGGACCAAAAGAGCTGAGACATTCTTCTAAAAATGATTTGTGTTCTGCAGAAGAAAGTCATACACGTCTGGGATGGCATGAGGGTGACTAAATGATAAGATAATTTACATTTTTGGGTGAGCTACATCTTTAAGTGCTCTTGTCAGATCTGGATGAATTTGTCAATAAGAAGAGGTTTGGAAACCTTTCTAGTAATTATTACATTGCAAATGTGAGCAATGACCCACATGGAAATATAAACCAAGCAAGATGATGTTTTATTAATGCCATTCAGCAATCTCTCAATAAATTGCACATTAATTAAAATGATATGTCATTTGTGAAAGTAACAAGTTAGTCACTACTTGAGTACTCTTTTAATTGTATACTTTCTTACTCTTACTCATGTAATTATTTACGTTAGTACATTTACTTCTTTTACTTCTACTTGAGTAATTGTTTTTTTTTTTAAGTAATTGTACTTTTACTTGAGTACAGGTTTTGGCTACACTACCCACCTCTGCCTGTCCGTCAGAAAGCTGGTTATCCATTGACAGATAGACGTGGGCACAGAGAGCTGGGTTAATTTATTCAATAGGAGAGCTGGGATGATAGTGTTGAAAGCTGAACTGAAGTCCATAAAAAGGATCCTTGCATATTTCTCTGGTCTGTCCAGATGTTGCAGTATATGATGCAATCCCATGTTGACTGTATCATCCACAGATCTGTTTGCTCTATAAGCAGATTGAATGGGATCCAGAAAGGGTCCAGTGATGTCCTTCATGTGGGCCAACATCAGTCTCTCAAATGACTTCGTGACCACAGACGTTAGAGGTTTGTAGTCATTACGTTGTTTGATCTTTTTTTTTTGGGACAGGGATAAAGTGGAGTGTTTGAAGCAGCAGGGAACTTCAAACTGCTCCAGTTATCTGTTGAAGATCTGTGTGAAGATGGGGGCAAGCTGGTCAGCACAGGATTTTAGACAAGTTGGTGAAATACCGTTTGGTCCCTGTGCTTACATTGTCTTTTGATTCTGGAAAACCTGGCACACATCCTCTTCAAAGTCCTTAAGTGCTATTAGAGTAGCAGGAGAGGTGAGGAGGGGAGTTGCAGGAGGTGTAAATGTTTGTGTGCCGTGAAGGTCAGAGTGGGTGTGGGGTGTGAGACAATCAAGTTTTATTGAGTTTTTCTGAGTGAAGATTTCATTAATATTGGAGTGGAACATCAAACAAATTGTAGCAACCTCAAGTAGTTAGCCATACATAATGATTCAACTTTTTTTAAAGTCTAGCTTGTAAAAGACGAGATGTAAACCATCTGTGATATTGTTCCCTAGAAACAGCCATCACTCATTGTTGCATAAACCAGTGTTACAATTTGTGCTCTTGAGACAGCAAACATGATAAACCTTTTAGGAGATTACACTTGACTGATAACGTTTATGTGAAGTTATTATTGTCCTCATTACTGTGTATTAGGTGTCTTTCAAAGGACATTAAATTAAAAAGTATTAAAGCTTTAAGCCTCACATGAAATGCACCAGTTGAGAGATGGCAATCGCTTTTACTAAAAACAAATCTGGAATGGCAAAATAAGATCCTTAAGGGAACATTTCACTCGGCCTCACTGTAAAAATGGAAAGATACCTGACTTCCCATTGGTGTTTCTTTGCATGCCACACCAGCGGAACCTTTAGGAGATCCTCCAGACACCCTTTAAAAGAGCCATACATATCCTATTTATGTACTCCAAGTATTTCAATATATATTTCAAGTGTCTCAAAAGCTCTTTTGATGGGGTTACTGAAGGAACCGTTGACAGTCCTTGGAGTTTTTTAGAGTTCTTGCAGGAACTAAGAGTACATTTTTCAGAGAACTGAAAGGGTGTCTGGAGGATCTTCAGAGGGTTCCGCCAGAAGCTGAGGAACCCCAAATGGTGCCTCATATATCTTTACATTTTTACTGTGAATTGCATTGATCCAAAAGCAGTCATTCACAACCAGAACAAGTTTAAATATCCTTTAATAAAATGTGCATGTCTTCAATTCTACTGAGAGAGTTCAGCACTGCCCCTTTTCTTGCTGAACGAGATTGATGAACTGAATGAATGACACGCCTCCTCTTCTCGTTCAGCCAGTCAGATCATTGTTCAGTAAAGGGGTGCATTTGTTCAGTGGGTCATACCAATGATGTGATCCTTCATATCCGGCTCTCAATTGCTAATGTCTCGTGCTAAATTCAGTCTTTAAAAGCAGGACAAAACAGCACAAATTAAATTAGCATGTCTACAAATGCACAAAGACACTTTAAAAATAGAGTTAAAAATCCATTACCGTTTTTACCACCAAAGGCAGGTCTTATTTTCCCTATATTTGGTCAAATGCAGAGCTTTTATTTTAACCAATCAAAAGAAGTTCAATAAAAGCCTAAATATTTCCAACCGTAATTCATGCCATTTTAACTGTACTTCATCAGTCATTTTTACACATTTACAAATTTGTCTTTATGTTTTGTGAACATCCATAAACATGTATTAACCTGCTGGGACCTGATCACGACTGGTATGTGCATTTTCCATTTCCTTTTTTGATGACATGAAAATTTTAAAATAAATCAATGTATTTATTAAGTAAATAAATAAATAGTTTTCCTAAAAATTTATGTCTTCATATCACAAATCACAGCTGGACAAAGTTGTGAAATATAAATAATACCAAGCTTTTTTCTTTCTTTCTTTTTATTTTAATCAAATTATCAAGTTCATTAGTTATAGTGTTGGTTATTCATTACATTACATGAAAGATGATTTTATGTATAGCTGCTATGGAACAATGTGTATTGGAAAAGCACATATAAAAAATTTTACTTGATTTTACGTTTATGTTACAATGCTTGTTTTCTCCTTTGGCAACAAAATCTCAATGTTCTATCTTTGTAGAGTAAATAATAATAATAATACATTAAAATAAAAAAATGAACAATTGATAGCCAGTGTTGAGGCATTTTGCCAATCATAAATAAGCATAAATAATTATTATTCAAAGTCATGGCCAGCATCACCCAATCACTGCTAACCAAAGTATTATAAATTCTGTATCTGAACTGATTACCGTTGTTCCATGTCTGCCAACCATGCTGAGTGGTGCAAACATCATCTGCAGCCAGAAATTGAACTTTTGATTGGCGTAAATACGGCTCCACTGGAAAGCTATAGAATGCTCACTTTCTCCCTTGCTCCCTATTTAATGAATGACTTAACCTCCAGTTTGCTGTCTGTCTGCACTGGTCTCAGACAGGTCGAAATACACCTTGTTTTCATCCTTACTCCATATAAAGCCTTTGAAAGCAATATTTTTCAGCTTTTGGAAAAAGCCATTGATTTTCAGTGTGATGATGCACAGTATGTACAAGATTTCTAAGGAAAAATAGCATTAATGTCCACTTTACTGGTCATTATGTTTAACAGCATTCTGTTTCATGACATACCGGATGAAACTAGAGATTCAAATCGTTTGACTCAAGTAGGTTTCAATGTAAAAACGTAATGATGTTTTTTTTACCAGATGTAGAGTTTCACCCAAAAACAAACTTCATTGTGATTGGCACCATGTTTTTTCACATTGCAACCCCTTTGAATTGTCGAGCGCCCCGCAGGCGGCATATGCCCCCCCATCTCCAGGACCTCTTCTACGGCCCGTAAAACCCCTAAAAGCTCCTGCGATGGCGCACCCAGGAAGCCAGACGTTTGCTCTGGAGCTGGTAGCAAGACCACTCCGTCCCCTGGTGGAGGGCTGGGAGGAGAATCCTCAGTTCTCCCTTTTTCTTTTGCTGCACCCCCTTAGGGCTGCAGTACCCAAATTTGCAAAAATCCTCACTTCCCGGGTCATCAGACTGGTGCGCGGCATTCTCACGGCACCAAAACTTCGCAGTCCCGGCTCCCCGGATGCAGCCATCTCGCCTCCGGACCCACGACTGCCCAGCAAGGTAGCAAGTGTGCGCGGAGCAAGGTAAGTGCTTTGAGTTTTTTCTCAGCACCCAAGCCTCGGGACGCGCCTCAACACCCAATACCTTTGCCAGATTTTACAATCTCAGGGTCGAGTCGGTCTCTTCCCGTGTTTTGTCAGGTCCGAGCCGGTAGAACGCGGTAACGCAGCACATCCAACCGGGTGTTCCGCTTGCACACAGTGCCCTTCACCAAGTTGATCCAGTGCGCCTTCTATCCCCGGTTAGCCACTAAGCGTCGCTACCTGGATGTTCTCCTCCCTAGCCTTCTGGCCGGCGAATTCAGCGGAGCAATTTGTGGCCAGACCCACTACGAGTCACAGGTGCTCTGTACTGGGGTCGGGCTCCACGGGCTTAGTTCCCTTTACAGGCAAACTCTCCTTGATGCATTCCCCGCTGTACGGTCCTTCTGTCGGCGGACCTGCGTTTAACTCGGGCAGCCCCGCTGCCCCAGTCGCCATGCTTGTAGAGTCCCCCCTCATTAGGCTGGACCTACCACCGCACCATTTCCCACATACAGCTTCACAACCCTCGTGGTGTATTTGACACATATTACCTCCCATAGACTGGGCAGGATGTGGCCTCCGCAGGGTCTTTTCCCCCTGAAAGAATAGGACCGGGAAAGACCGCCTTCCCCAACGCATTTCATAGCATTAAGCATTAAGCCCCAGCCGCTTCACATTGAGAAGGCCGTGGCTGCCGGGCTTGATCCCATGCTATTCATGTAGCACCTGTTCCCCCCTCAAGGGTGCGGGGAACCTAAGGTCTGTATGTGACATCTCTTTGGGGGCGTTGGGGAGGGCTACATGCAGACGACACAGGTGCCTCTAGCACGCAGTAGCCTGCTTGCACCTATCTCGACAGTTCACGTAACACGGTCAGTGCATGGCGTTTTTATATGGGACTCCTTGTGTCACTTCATTCGACACAACGTTGAGTGAGTGACAGAAGGGGAACGTCATGGTTACTGTTGTAACCTCCGTTCCCCAAGGGAAGGAACGAGACCTTGTGTCCCTCCTGCCACAGCACTAGACCTACCACTGTAAACGGCCGTACCTTATTTTCAGCTCCTCATTGCAAAATCCTGACTGGTACTTGCTGCCCCGCTTCCCTTTATACCCGTATGTCCAGGGCGGGGCATGCAAATTCTGTCTGCCAACTTGACATTGGCCTTTTCTCAGGATCAGAGGTACGTTTGGCGTCCCAGGAAGACCCCTTGTGTCACTTCATTCGACACAATGTCTCGTTCCTTCCCTCGGGGAACAGAGGTTACAACAGTAACCATGATGATTTTCAATTATGTTTTTCAATGAAAACCTTCAATGAGGGCTCAAAGACAAATAAACATGACTTGATCTGAATTTTGTCAGTTATTATGCAAAGGCTACATTACCATATACTGTAACAAAATGCACAAAAACCACAAAACTAATTTTGACTTAATGGGGTCTTTAAATTGAAAGTAAAGAAAACATCAATCAGTCTGCTAAACCTTCCAAACATTGAGCTAGAATACACATTGGCCCAAACACTCCAACCATTAAACAAACATTAACAAAATAACCTTTTGCGAATGCTTTAAAGATATTGTGTCTAATTTGAAATTAATTAAGTTTTAACAATGTGATTTACAGGCTTTAGCACACTAGTTGTTTTCATCCTCTGCCATGCAGCACTGACTAGATTGATATTCACAGAGCAGCCGTTTCACGACTCACTCCTTTCTGCAGTAGCAAAACTGTTCATTGATTTCTTAGAGCTACGATAAATGACCAGATTAGTGATGAATAACTGGAAGTCACTGTCACCACAGAGTGAGAAATAATTCCTCATAAATTAGAGATGAATCCTTTTGTTTACCTTTTTTGTTTCATGTCCAAATTGTACTCAAACGTGTACAATATTTAGGGTGCAGTGGAACAGGCAGTAATCTCATGTTTTTCTCTCAGTTGAGACATCCAGGCACATAAGCAGACAAATGCACCATTGTGAGTAAACATACAAATACAAATCTAAACCAAAACTAATTAAGCTCCTGAACAACGTACCTCTATCTCAGTTGTAAAAAGTGCTGTAAATTCTCACATGAAAATGCCAATGCGATTACGTCACACGCGTTGACAAAACTGTACTACTATTGACCGAAAGCGATGGTTTATAGTTAAAAAATACTTCAATATTGATTTTTTTTTAAACCAAAAGTGAGATCAGTCGGTTTAAATTAAAGTAAATTATTCATAGCACAGAGCGAAGACAAAATACACAGTCTACGCAGAAAGATACAGAGTCGCACAAGGTTAATGTGGTCATGAAATGCCCTTTTTATTATTTGAATATGTTCCTTGAGGTTCACTCATAATATTAGTAAAGTTTTTTGCACAAAAAAAACAAAACAGTAATATACTGTACTTGGTAAAGCATGATAATTTTACACCATCATTTTGTCCCTCAGTCAGAAATTTGCAGTTTTGGTGCTGCTCCCCCTTTAAGACTTGACTGTAAACGCCACGTTTATTATTGTCTCTTTATACACGTTAAGGGTCTTTCACATGACTCGTGTCAGCGCTGCAGAATACATCGAAGTCTATGAAGTGACGCCACTTTACACCGAAGTGTTTTTCACACAAGTTTTTGCTTCACCAATAATGTCTTTGAGAGTACAAAGCAACAAGAAATATTTAAAAACTAACTAAATTTGTGATGAGATATTGAATGTCTCATAATTTCTTTAAATTAAAATATTGAATGTCCACAAATCACATAAATCAGCATAAAAATATTCTAATCTATGTGCCTCCATTGGTTTAATCAATGTCTTCAGAAGCGATATAATAGATGTGGTGAGAAACAGATCAATATTTAATTCCTTTTTTAATATTAATTCTCCTCCCTGCTCAGTCAATCTCCACTTTAACTTTCACTTTCTTCTTGTGTTTTTGGCGATTCACATTCTTCATGCATATCGCCACCTACTGGACAGAGAGAAGAATTTCTAGCAAAAAAGGACTTAAATATTGATCTGTTTCTCACCCACAACTATCATATTTCTTCTGAAGTCATGGATCATGAATCAACTTCAGAAGTCACTGAAGTTGTATGTATTACTTTTATGTGCTTTTTTGGAGCTTCAAAGGTCACCATTCACTTGAATGGACCTACAGAGCTGAAATATTCTTCTAAAAATCTTAATTTGTGATCTGAAGAAAGAAAGTAATACAATCACATACAAATCTGGGATGGCATGATTGTGAGTAAGTTCATTTTTGTGTGAAATATTTTGTAAAGTAGCACATGAGGGGCCACATTGTCCTCCTTTTGAGACACAATGTTACACACTGATTTAGTTCTTAAGCCAATAAACAGTTGTATTCTCATTCTCATACATGATGCACAATTTTCTGAAGTTTGTGACTGGTGGAATATTCTGCTGAAGTATTGCTCTGCAAATGTTGATACTTCTGTCTTTATAAAGGCTATGCATAATTCTAAATTATTTTATTATCTCTACTTTTCTGGGAATTTATAATAGGCTACCAATTAACTCTCTACATCAGTGGTCAGTATTATTAAAAAACGAAAAATATTAAAAAAATATGTTATTAATAAAAATATCACTTTTATTCTATTACATTCATATTTGTATAGCTACTCTAGTAATTCATCCAAAAGTAGTGAGTGGTTTTGTCGTTTCCTTGTTAATGTTGTTTGATTAATAGCTTTTATATGACATAGCCTGCTAGACAGTGCTCAATTCAGTTACATGCATGCTTCAAGTCCAACATTTTGATGCAAATACACTTTTTGTCCCACTGTTTAAATTCACTTTAGACATAAACAACTGCATTTACATTAAATCCTCACCAAGACAAGCATTGGTGGAATTATAAAGTATATTTGATCGTTTAGGCACATAACCACATTAGCGCTAAAACATTAGCCGTGATTGGCCGTGATGTTCAGCTGTAAACTGTGCTTGAGGCATTCTCCACATCTATTACAGATGGCGCCAAATCTGCAGCTGCTTTTCAAGTTTTTTACATGTGATTTGATTTGATGAGAGTCGAGACTCTCTCTAGCCAATCACGTTGATAGATAAAAATTAATTCAGGACAGGGAAGTAGTGAACACAGACGGTGGGAAAATAGTGCAGTAAAAGTACAGTTACAGCACTTAAAATGTACTGAAGTAAAAGTATACAATTTTTAAACCACTTAAAAAAGTACAAATCTTGGGAAAAAGTAGTTAAATACAGTAACGTGAGTATTTGTAATTTGTTACTTTACACGCCTGCGTATATCATTTACATGATTTAATGCATTTAACACATGCTAAAATCACTCAAACATTTTATGCATTTTTAAACCAGGCTTTAAGGATATGTATAACAGTTTAAACCATTCAATTCTCATTATACATATTTTCACATTTAACACGTACTACACTTATTCACTAAACTGGAAAACACTCTGGGCTATAAATCATTAAATAAAACATGGTTTATTCATGCAACTGAAATTACAACTTCAAGTGATGATCCCGTATTTCCCTTATCCTTTATATTTTTAACACTGCTCTTAAAGCACTTAAATGTTTTCGTCATATCTTATACCTGTAAGAACCACTCTAGACATTTTTCTGGTACTCTAGTATGATGGTTGGGGCATTACTCTGAAAGGTTTCCATGCCATTATGTCAAATTGAAATGCTTACATCCACAAGACGCATAGCTCATGAGTCACTTGTGAGCATTTCAGAGCAAATTTACATGCTATGCAATTTCTTCTTGAGGCAGGAGAAGAGAGTGTAAGCTCCCTCACGAAACACTGAGTCATCATAACTAAGACATCACAGGTTATTGGACATAAAAGATATTGGACAAATACTTAAAAATGCTAGAGACAGACTTCCTGAGCCAGATTATCGGAAACATATAGAGGATTTTTTTATGTATGTACTGTCATTGATGATTAGAAGGCTTTAGAGTTTTAAAGTATATTTTAATGTACAAATGCTATTAATTTATTACTGTTCAAAAGTGCACCTCTTAGTTTTAAGCCAACACAAAATTCATTAAAACTACCATGATGATTTTTTTTTCTATAAATATTCCTAAGCTATATCTATGGAAGCCAGCGGAATAAAATAAATAAAATTAGAAAAATAAAATAAAAAATAATATACTGTGTCTTTTTACATCTGCTAGTTAATTGATTGCTTGCAGGTCCACTGTAAATAGTAACAGATAGTTGTTTTCATCTAGCCGGACTTCTCACCTACGCACATACTGTATATAAAATAGTACAGACAGACACATCAATGTTAATCTTGTTAAAATATTGTTGGCATGACATGCATATAAATTGGATCAGACATTCAAAGGAAGTGGTTTCATTGTCACCGGGAGCTCCACTATCAGTGAATTCACTCTCTCACACAAAAACACACCATGACTGACACAGCAGGATCAGGAGACTCCTGCCTCTTTTGTTACACCAAATAGAGAAAATGGTCTATCAAGCAGGAAGTGGGAGCCGGATGGACAGATCATGTAGACTTTATGTACATACATTTCACGTAGACACAGCATACACAGTGCGCTCTGGCACACACACGCCGGCAAACATGCACACAGCTCTATGCGATGCTCACTCTGTAGACTTTTCATCCCAACGCAGAATGCACACGATAAGCAAGCTGTGTGCAACTTTCTCTCTCTCCCGCAATGGTGTCCCCGGCTCCCCTTTATCTCTCTCCTGCTGATTGGGTAACTTAGCTTCAGGCATCCACTCTGACGGCGCTGCCACGCCCTCTGCCTCGTCACATACTCATGCCTGTGCAGAACCCATGTTTCTGTTTAGTGTAGAATCCATCATTTTACAGTGTGAAAGTAATTGGATTTCAGATTTGATTAGCTGTTCACAATAGATCTCCATACCTATGCTAGCAGCACATGATTTATTGAGCTTGCCAAGGCAGAGCAGTGTGGAAAGGCTCCTTCTTTGACAGGCTCTGACATACAGTCAATTACTTTTTGAGAAATGCTAGAGGTGGCACTTCCTGCAGGAAGAGTGACTCAAGGGTTAATGCTCAGAGGATATGGCATCCCTCACATTTCCTCAGTGATGCCTGTTACAGAGGAAGAGGATGCAATTTGATTTTCAGCCTGATGCGATGCACATAAGAAATGTATTTTTTATCGTTCCCAACCGACTTGCCTAGTGTGGCTGGGAGATGTTGTCCATTTCAATGCATCTGTGTGTCTGTAGCTGTCACGGTGGTAGGGGCCATGGGACAGTATGTTTGTGAACGCTCTCGGCCGAGTTATTTTCACACTCTGCTGGAGTGGCAGCTTGACAATGATGACATAACAACCATCAATCCAATCCTCTTCCTTTTAAATCACCAACCTACCAGTTTTGGGGAATACATATCTAAAAGTAGTAACACTACTATTCTTAATACACTAAAAAATGTGGTAACCTGCAATTGTTACATCAATGATATATTTCTACTTGATCTAACCCATAAAAATAACTCACATTTACAGTATTTAAATTTGCATGGATTAATTTATAAGACGCTTTTATCCAAAGCGACTTACAAATGAGGAATATAACAAAAGCGATTTAACAAAAGCGAATAAAAAGACAAGTGCTCTACTACAAAGTTGCAATTTTCTTGGAGAAGCAAAAGTAGAGGAAGTTGAGCAATAATGGTGAAAGAATTTATTGAGAATTTCTTTTTTTTTTTAAGAATAAAGAAGGCAGAAATTGTAGGATTGGGTCAAGTGCTCAGGAAAGAGACGCATCTTTAGATGTATTTTGTTGGTGTAACCAAGTTTTTCAGGTGTAATTAATCATATTAAATAATATTTTTAACTTAGATAAAAACCAGTGGATTTAGATGTTACCACATGATGCACATCTATTAGGTTACCTTACAAATACAGTGTACATTTTTCATGTAGTAATACAGAGTTCAGCTGTTTCCAAATTTGTTTAGATTCTGCAGTAACATGCTACTTTTCCTGAAAACTTTAATAACGCTGATGCTATGCTGCTGTTTTTTATCGCATTGTATTGCGCATACAGCTTTACAGTCAAACAAAAAATCAAACACTCTCCTAAACTGACCAATTTACATGAACCAATTAAAAAAAGATTATCTGACTATTTTTATAAAGGAAAGATTAACCAAGTCTCAGCACAGTCCTTGCAAAGCATTTTGCATGTGAAATAATACACATAGAAATATTATTATTATTATTTTACGTTGTTGTACATCTATGTTTTGGACTTGTATGGTTGTCCATCACTGTTTTTGTGTTATATATGTTGTATATGCTGTATATATTTAGTCTTTATTTTTTATATTATTCTATTTATTTCAGTTAGTGTAAATTTATATGATGTGTTTGATGCCAACAATTATTGAGATCTGCACTGTTCCCTTTACAAAAAGCTACACTTCTGATGCTGTGCTGAAAGTGCTTTGGGAACAACCTCAGGTGTGTGACCAGCTGTGAATATGTGTGTAGACACATGTCTCCCCTACTTCTCTCTGAGTCACCCCCCGCCCCCACCCGGCACATACATGGCCCAGGATGCGTCTGTATGTGTTTCCCTTTACTAGGAGTTACGCAAATAAATGAGGTGTCTTTGAAAAATGGTGCAGTGCACATAATGCAGATCCAGTTAACTGCCAGATTGCTTCAGTTCTGGACTTTCTGCAGGGGAAAAACTGTCAGCAGGCATATACTACGCTACTCTCAGGGTCTACGTGGCCGCCATTTCTGCTTGCCATGCCTTGATGGACTGGGTGCCCTTTGGGAGGCATCCTCTACTCGCTCATTTCATTAGTGGAGCCATGCGACTGTGGCCTCCTGCTAGGTTCAGGACCTCTTCATGGGACTTAGCAACAGTCCTTGAGGGTCTGGTTGAGAACCCCTTCTAACTTCTAGAGTCAGCGTCTGGCAGAATTCTGACTCTTATGGCGATTACCTCTCTAAGGAGAATTTGGGACCTACAGGCTCTGTCTGTTTTGCCAGCCTGTTTAGAGTTTGCCCCAGGAATGACCAAAGCAATTTTGCACCCTCATCCTGACTACCTGCCTGAGGTGCCTTTCTCGACCTGAAACCCGGTCACTCTCGAATCCTGCTACTCCCTGCCGTTTACAACGGCGGAGCAGGAAAGACTTCACAGAGTTTGTATGGTCTGTGCCCTTCAGACTTATGTCCACCGCACTAGCCAGTGGTGTAAATCAGGGCAACAATTCTTTGCCATGGGGGCCGCAACAGGGGGGCGGTCGCCACCAAGCAGACTATGTCGCATTGGGTGAGAGAGGCTATTGCCCTGGCCTAGGAGGCATGCGGTCAAGCTTCGCCAGTAGGTATCAGGGCTCACTCTACCAGAGGGGTCGGCTCCTCCAAAGCCTTGGCTAGAGGTGTCCCTCTGCAACATGTTTGTGATGCGGCAGGTTGGTCCTCTCCGCACACATTCATTAGATTTTACAGTTTAGATGTTCATGCCACTCCGGGCTCTTCTGTCCTTGAGTCGACATCTCAAGCTCAGGTCTGAGACCTCTCATGCTCTTGTGAGCACACTACACAACCGTAGGGTGTCTGGACAGCCCCAATGCGGCGGTGTGGGTATTCTCGTTCCCAAAGTGCTTTCAGCGCAGCCTCAGAAGTGTAGCTTTTTGTAAAGGAAAGTCTCGGGTTACTTGAATGTAGCCCTTCAAGTATGCTGCGCTTCCCTGCCGCACTGGGATGCCCCTGGACTGCTCTTCAGACAAAATACCTGACGATGCGCTGGTTACGCATCTATTTATAGCCCAGCCCCAGGTGCATCCAATGATTACACCGGCATCGGCCATAAATTCCGGTCAATATTCATTACACACATATTCACAGCTGGTCACACACATGAAGTTGTTCCCAAAGCGCTTTTAGCGCAGCATCTCATTTCGCATTTATCAGGGAACAAGGGTTACATTCAAGTAATCCGAGACGTTTTGTGCCTAGAGTAAATACTGCTCTGATTGAAAAAAAAATATTATATCACTCTACATGATAGTTAGCTTTAAATTTGATTTTTGTCCAATATGTCACAAAATGCTGCAGATCATCACTGTTTTCAATCAAGTTATTTCAAAGGGGGTTTTATTGTTTTTTAGTATTAAGTGTAAATGTATCTGTTTAAGAAAAATGTCACAATAATTGAGATCCTCATTGTTTTATACCAGATAAATACTGCTTTCATATAGTTAAAGCCAATATTTAAATAGAATATCCCCTTTTAAATATCTTAGATATTTAATTACATATTTGTTTCTTCTTCTGTATTTTGTGAATTAGATAACTACCAAACTTGACTATATTTTAACTACTTTAAATCGAGTTTCTTGTAGTTGGAAAACTAGTTTCAATATAGCTTCCCCAACTCCCATCTTGCATTTTTTTACAGTTCTCTCTCTGCCTGAAATTCACAACCTTTCATTACAGAACAAGGTGAAGGAAGTCCGCACAGAGAGTCAAGGGCTTCATATTAATAGGATTACCGAATTTGTATTGCCATAAATCCCTTATCTCGGCAACCCACATGTGATTGCTTTTTCTATATGCCTGTTTACACCCTGATGGTCACAAGCTGCGTTATTCTAATTCACATCATTACCTGCTAATCCTTGCTCTACTCCCGTCTGCATCAGAACAAAATGCCAAATGAAACTCTGCCATATGAAAACACAATTACAAAGACTTTTTTGTATTGTGATTTAAACCTTTTTTGGGGCATATTTGTAAATATGCAAATTAAGCAATAAATTCATTAAATATGCACACATTTGAATATTTTAACAAAATTATAGAAAAAAAAACCTGAAAAAATATCACAACTTTTTTGTTGTTTTAATGTGATGTTTGAGATTATCAATACCTTCTTTTCCCCAAAAATGCGTCTAATAAAATATTTATCTAGAGATCAATAGATTTTGTTTTTATGTCCAATACAAATACTGATAAATTCGATAACATATACCAAAACCAATTTATAATTATTGTTTTATTTCCATTTTTTTTCATATTAGGCTAATAAAATCACTTTACTAATAACAATAATAAAGATTGTCTGTATGTGTGTGTGTGTGCATGTGGTGCCATTAAATGTTAATATTTCATTTAATGGCTGTTGTCAAACATTTCAAACAGTGTTCCAGTCAGCCAAAACCAAAGAATCAAAGCAGAAAATGTATTCCTTAATGTCAGAGTCAAATATATCCTGACTTGAACAATTTCAGAAGCTTTTGTTGCCTCTTTGTCTATACTGTTGACTTGGTCAGCGTTCTTTTCTTTCTTTTTTTTTCTAAAACAGATATGCCACAAAGATCACCACTGCCATTAATCTGAATTTAATATAATTACCTTAAAAAAAAAAAACATGTTAAGTCAAAGAACAATATAGCTATTGTATGTGTAACAATATGTGACATAAGTTTATTGTTGTCAAACACATTTACCCAATGACAGAGATCCTAAATGTCTGTCACCTTCAGTTTTTTTGGGGCTGGTGGTTGTAAATGATACATTTTTGGTCATTCTGTGTTTCAGTGAAAAGATTAAAATAATGTGGTCTGAGATGAATGTAAATGTTTTCATCTATTTAACATTAATTTACATTAGTCAAAAATTACTTCTCATTTTACGTACATCTTGTCTCAAGTAGACTGCATAGTGCCAACAACTCAGTGTCTGTCGCACCAATGCCTTACAGGCTTTGAGCTCATTGTTTTTAATCACGTTGTCTGAGTTCACCCGAACTGATATGCTGAATGCTAGCAAATGGAATTACCGTTTAAGTGTAGTTACTTCTAAAAGTGCGGGGGACATGTCCTTCCCAGTTTTAATGGTTGCTACGCCCCTGCTTGGATGTTATCTAACAGCTTGGTAGATGACGTTACAAAATATTGCATAAATTCAGAATTGTTTAATATAACCAAAATAATAATTCATGCCTGTAATACCTGCCGTTATACAAGCTAACTAAATATTCATTAGCACTACAGTGAATAATTAAAACCAAGTTCAGTTATAGTTAAACCAAGTTCAGTTAAACCAAGTTCCCTCTCCTATGGTTTGAAAATTCATTAAGATGCAGAATACAAATACAAAATGAAATTCCTTTTCCTTAATGAGCCAGGAACATTTAGCAACCGTATTGTGTTTGGGTCCTGTTTAAAACAATACATCCTAATCCAATCTAGCAAGATGCTGATAGGAGACTCATACGTGGTTTCAGATGTGTTTGAAGGCAGAGTTCTACATCTCTGCAAGCTGAGCCAGTGACCTCAGATTTCATCGGGTCTGTAGCAGAAGTGTAATTTGCAGCCCATAGAGATGGCCCATTCAAACAGACTGCATTGTTATTTAATTAATACGTATGAATGGTGTGCAGGTATGGACACCGAGGGGCGGCAGATAAGGGTGGGGAACAGGCTCCCATGAGGAGACTGAACAATAGAGCCGTGTTTACCCACAATCACTGTGTGCAGACAGCACATAGACGCAGCACAGGTGTTGTGCGCCTGAAAGGGTCCTGTGCTGATGAATTAAAAGAGAGATAGAAAGAGAAAGGCAAAGCGAAAGGCAAACAAAACCAGAACAAGAGATGTGTGAAGGAGGCAATGCTGACGGCTGGTTGAACTGGATCTCGAATGATTTGTTTTTTGAATGTGCCACCGTGAATAAAACTTCTGTACCGTTAACTCATTTAGACTTGTTGTGCAATTCTGTAGCCAATGAGGACTGCCATATCAGGTAACAGTTCTCAGCACACTTCAGCCAGTCACTGAGCACTAATTTCATTTCTGTGATGAGAAATTAATAAACATGCTGAAGGGTACATTAAATGTCAATTATAAGCAAATTAAGAAGTGCAGACCGCGCAAGACAAGGACAGAATGCCAGTGGCAGGGAGGACATGGTTGTCAGTGTGTAATTTGTATCTTCAGTAATGATTTGGAGCCCCAAATGATAAGACGTGTTGTTGCAGAGAATTTGATGAGAGAAGCTGTACAACTCATACTGGCTTTTTCTCAGTTGAAATGGCTCCTGGATGTACTAGACACAGTATAGCAGGTGCCACAGATTATTAGCTATGATTACAGTTATGCTGTCTGGTACTGGAGCCAACTGGCTGAAATAATTCTGATTTCTCCACAGACAGATTTTTGTCATTGAGGCAACAACATGCTACTCATCTGATTTTGAAGAGTAACTGCTCAATGATTCTTGAGTAGTGGGACAAAACAAGCTTTAAAACAGCAACAATAAAGGTTTATGTACCAAGAAATAATTTTGGATGCTTCTTTCAATGTGCTCTGAGGTATTCTATTCACCAATGTTTTGGTGCAAGTTCCTACTTAATTTTCCTTACAATAATTACAATAATTATTCTTGAAAAATTTGTTATTTTCTGTGCTTTTCTTCAATATGTGTCAACAGGTAGATTATAGCAAGCTCTTTCAACAATTAATTTTGTGCATGATATGAATTATAGATGTCTACAATTAATTTTCACTGGTTAAAATATTGATCAGAAATGGAATTACTACTAGTAAAATGCTAATTATTGATATCAGTGAATACATTTACACGAGTAAATTTGTTAATTATTGCAATATAAAAAAGATGTATTTACTCATGGAAATCCATTCTTGATATATAAAAAAAAAAAAAATCACAATTACTGAAATCTGTATTTGAGTGTTCAGTAGTTGAATTTAACCACAATCTGTCAATTTTTACTGTTCAAAATACAATTACAGATTTATAATTAATTTCTTACTAGTTGAAATTCCAAATACACATATATGGGATGCACTTACTTAAACTTAAAGTTTTGATGACTATAATTACATTGTTAGTAGTACATATATAATTCCTAATATCAACAATTGAATAAAAAATAAATTAAAAAAAGAATCTTGCTCTTATTGAAAGAAATGGGTACTTTTATTCACCAAAGTGGCATTTAACTGATCACAATGTATAGTCAGGACATTAATAATGTGAAAAACCATTTTTTCTAACCATTTCTTTTTGTTTCAAAAGTGGCTTTTCTTTACAATTCTTCCCATAAGGCCTGGACCCCTGAGTCTTCTCTTTACTGTTGTACATGAAACTGGCGTTGAGCGTGTAGAATTCAATGAAGCTGTCAGCTGAGGACATGTGAAGCGTCTATTTCTCAAACTAGAGACTCTGATGTACTTATCCACTTGTTTAGTTGAACATCTGGCCTTCCACATCTCTTTCTCTCCTTGTTAGAGCCAGTTGTCCTGTCTTTGAAGACTTTAGGGTACACCTTTATATGAAATCTTGAGTTTTTTTTTGGCAATTTTAAGCATTGTATAGCCTTCATTCCTCAAAACAATGATTGACTGACTAGTTTCTAGAGAAAGCTGTATTTGACCTAATATTGACCTTCTATTGGCCAGTCTATGCATACTGTGGCAACACACAAACAATGTTATATGTTAGATTTGTTGTTTCAGATATCTAGAAATGGGTTCCAGGTACCTGAAATTATCATTACCACTAGTTAAAACCAATTTACAGAAATAAAAAAGTTGACTTTTCACTAGTTGTTATTAAATCTTTTTTTCTTATTTATCTAATATATCTAATTTGTAATTTAATCTTCAATCTGAAGTATAAAGTTATGGTCAGAGGACATGTGGTTTTAAAATAAGTGAGTGTTAATGAAATGTCATCATTTGGTTAAAGCAAACATAAATTAAAATAAAATGGAACATTTGTGTTGTCAACATTCTGGTGATCACTTCTGATTATGTAATTTCAAAGTGAAAATATTTTTAAAATGAATAGCAAGTCAGGTGAAATGATGGGACAAGTTTTGTTTGATGTGTCATGTGAATCAGTTAGTTGCTAATAGGAGTGATTAATTATCCAGAAGGAAAATTATTCCTATGTTGGTGCTGTAAGTGATTTTAGCCATTCTGGAACTTTCACTAGAATAGCTGTTGAATTAATCACGCCTCCTCTTTCCAAAACCCTGCCATCTAAAAACACGCACACAAGAGACCACATTGTAGCAGAGGGATGGTGATGGGTCCCCCTGAGTATTTCGAGGACATCATACCAGCCATTATAAGAGCATATATGGGCTGCCCTGTGAATACGCACAATGACTGACAGGCAGAAAGTCTTCTGATTGGCTAAACAAACAATTTGACCATGCCCGCATACATCTTTCCCCCGCTGTTTACCTAGCCTAGGGCTGTTACAGAGACAGGTGTGATATTTCATGGCATCTATTTCAGTGATATCTGACATGTAATAGAGATGTTTTCTCTGTGTCATTTTATGAAATAAATCACTTACAGTACCTTTAATTAACCATTTTCCTGGTTAAAAAGTGCTGATTTAGCAAAAATATAGATATTCTTTTCATTATGCATAGACATGAGCAGAATGAGAGGTCTTCTTTGGTATGCAGGAGTCAAGATCTCTGACTATTTAAATTACAGACATGAATAAAACAAAAGAGAAGCATTTAAAGGAATGTTCTATACAAGTTAAGATCAATTGACAGCATTTGCTGCATAATATTGATGACCACATTGTAGGATATTTGGTATGCAACATTTAGATGGGAAATTTAAAGTGCCCTCATTGTCACACCATTATATGTAAGGGTATTTGGTTTGTGAAATTTAGAAGGGAATTTAGGGTCTTGAAATATGTGAGCTATGAACTAAATTAAACTGTCCTTATTGTACATTATTGGGTATCGAAATGTATAATGGAATTAGTCGCATTCGAGAACCATTATAAATTATATAAATGACAAATAACTAGATAACTACTGAATAAATTCTCCACCATTAATATCGTAATACAACCTGTAGTTGTATCCTCTCACAATTTCTACTGTAAGGAATTAGCTTTAATAAGTGAATTATGATTAATTCACTTATTGGAGTGATATTATTCTCATGGCTTATTGAAAATAATATCACACGTAAATCTTTTAGAAACAGGGATGATTATTTATCAGAATATACCACAGTCATGTCGTCTTTGAACAAAGATACATTTTATTACTATTCTAAACATAAATCTAATCTAACACATATATACATGAGACAGGTTGGTGAGAAGAGTGACAGAATGTGAAATAAATTATCAATACTGTGAAAATGATCTTTACGGAGTCGGTTGACAATACCTGAAGAACCATTTACCCTTCTTTGAGTCTAAATCGATTTGCTATCGGATTACCCAATGTATTTAATAAATACACCAGCACTTTGAGCACAATATTGGAGATATACTTGCTTGTAGTGGTGTTTCCATGCGTCCTTTGTGTTGCTTGGTTCTTGGTCGAAAGTTTGTTCTGTCGATGTTTTGGACCTCTGTAAGATCGGAGTTATTGTCTGTATGAATGATGAGGTTGGCTTTGAAGCGAGGCCTTCTCATGGGTGTGTGAACCATAGAGAGCGACTAGCTTTCTCGGTATGTCGAGTCACAAGCTTCCTTGGACCTCAAATGGCATGAACCTGGTTCTAGATCCCGAGAAGACCACAAGGGAAGAGTCAGAGCAAAGTTTGAGCAGAGCAGGAGAGACAACGAGAGAGATGACAAAAGAGAAGAGAGGAAGTGATCATGTTCTTCCTGTTTGGAAACATTTGAACTGAAATTGGCCGCATCCCCAGAGGTGTCTTGCGTCAATCAGAAGTGACTTTTCAGAGTCACATAGTCAACTGGGCTGTCTTTTCTGACAGTTGATTTATGGTCCTTTGTTTCAGATTCTTAAAAATCTCCCACTCAAAAATAGTGCATATTTAATCATGAATTTTATATCTTGAGAATGGTACAAGAGACATGATATTCGTTGTCATCAGCTTTCTCTGCATACGCCAGAGAATGCTTACATAATAAACATGACATTTTTTCCATGGATATTATACATGTAGGTAACAAAACATGAAAATCCATGGTGACAAATCATACTGGTCAATTCCTTGGTTATGTAACATGGAGAAAACATTACACACATTTTAAAGAGGTACATAAGGCTATAATCATTAATTTGCCAGTTATACATGTTACCACAGTTCAAAGCAATTTTCTAAATTCCCTAGCAAGCCTAGGTATTGTATAAAATGTGGATTTAAATGCATTCTGTACATTTTATAGGAATGATTCAACAAAGTACTGTGACATTGTGTGAGATGTTTCTGGATTAAGGAATGTCCCTTTTAAGATGCTGTTTGCTAAACAATGATCACAATGTCACTCGATCTGATGAGCCTAAGTGTAGCAAACTGGTTTATATCGGAGGACAGAGTCTTGTTTGTCCCGAGTCTCTCGTGAACTCCAAGAATGTGTGCTCTGTCTTTTATTGCTTCAACATTTGAATTTAGGGCCTCTTTGCAGAGAAGTTTTTAAGTCATACGGGATCTAGACAAGTCTCTTTGTTAGTTTTATTCGCCAGATGTGAGACTTAGTAGCATCTGAAATTTTTCCATTTATGACGTTGTGGAATTCAAGGATTAAGTTTGGGTAAATCCTAGATTAAAATCATGTAGTTTCAATTCTTCTGCATGTATAATACAACAACATTGATTAATTTAGACTCGTCCCTCCTTTTCTTTAAAAAAAGCATGAGTGAACATAAATGTTTTTGGTAATCAACATATTGCCACAAATGTTGGTGACTGAGCTTAACTTGTATTAAAACTGGAATTTTCTCACATAATAACCCACCGTGTTAGACATCACTGTTTGTAACAGTCAACACATTTGTCAAAGTGTTTATTTTTTAACCTGTTCAGTTATCATATCTCTCTTTTTCTCTAGGACCAATTTGTGTTGTTCTTTTCAGTGTGAAAAAAAGAGAATACATTAAGTGCAAGCATTTAAAATGAGCAAACGCTGAGACATCATTAAACATTTATCAAGGAGAGCTTGAGAGCGACTGGGATAAAAACAGCAGTAAATTGAGCTGAATTCCCATTGCTCTTGTGAATTTTTGTTTGGCTGTCGGAAAAGCACAGTACAATGTCTGAGACGTTATAAAGGACTTTTCTGTTTAACATGTTCCCCATTTTTTTCCCAAAGAGAAGGGGCCATTAGAACAGAAGCCATTCTGGGTTTTTTATTATTATTTCATATGAAGTGCCTGTCTTCATCCATGGCACCATCAATCATTGTGTTAAGAAGAAAGAGGATGTTTTGTTGCATTGATTTGAATAAGCAGGATCAAAATAGACTGCTTAAGAGGGTTCTGCAGGGTTTAGACTCTTTTTCAATGTCATTTACAGAAATATGAGAAAAGATTGTCTACTTAGTCACAAAAAAAAATTGCAGCAGTTTTCCAACTCAAACATTTACTTTAACCAGTATCTAATGGTTCTACTATGTCCACAACTGTTATTTTTTACATGTTCTTGCTTAAAACCAGCCTAATCTTCCTGGTCTTAATTGATAAGGCAAGTTAAGCTGGTTTCCCAGTCTAGCTAAACTGTTCTTAGCTCTACCAGCCAGTTCTTAGGTTAACAAGTTCCCAAACCCCCTCTAAAACCAGCAAATAGAACAGACTGGCAAGACTGGAAGAACAGCTAAGACTAGCAAACAATCTTAGGCTGATTTAAGGTTTGTTTTTAGCAGTTTTTTTAACCAGACTTCAGACAATTAACTGAAATTTAAATATGTCCTGGTTTCAGAAGTTAGGTTAATTAATTAATTCTCCATGTCCTTCTAGCTACCGTCTCATTTGTGGTTCCAAAACGAATTAAAAATTAATTTTGAATGATGAGCTGTATAAATCTCCCACAGAACTAAACTGGACATTGAATTCCAACAGCCCAATGATAAAAATCTGTCTGTGGGAAAATCGAAATTATTTCAGCCAGTTGGCTTCAGTACCAGCACCTTACAATACACCATTTTATGGTATTAAATTGTGGCTCCAATGTTGTCAATATACAGTATTTGTTAATTATTTGTAGTATAAGTAAGTATTTGACTGTAAATGCACTTTAAATACAAATGTAACATATATACAAACAATATGTTTTAATATAAATGTTATTTGTATTTAGTTTTATTTGCATTTATTTCTATTAATAAATATTATTATTATTTGTATTTATAGGGGTCCACCCTATTTCTATTGGGTGGAACTTTGGCCACCTGAGTAGAATATAAATAATGTATAAAATAAATAAAATATTTATTCTATAAAATGTTTATATTTCAGTAGTCAGCAGTGGCAGCATTTCGCACATTTTGCATTCACGCAGCAACATTGACTCAACCAATGGCATCAATTTGGAGTGAGAGTATCTGTTTGTTTGACCAGTGGAAGACAGTAAGTGTATTCAGGAAAGCTGTTTGAAAACATTGTTAATTCTTGCAATTCCATTTGGTGATGGTAGTGGCATAAACACTTCTCTTCTGGTTCTCTGTGAACACCCATCTCATCCGGCTTAAGACAATGTGTGTCAGATTTAATGGTCTCTGTGAAGGTCTTACCATCCCTCCTCTAATCAAAGGAGCCAATGAAGTCTCAAAGGGTGAAATTGAGCCACGGGAGAGTAATGGAGTCCTTTAAAAGGAAGACGAACAGAGAGAGAGAGCGAGATGGATGGAAGAGGAAAACCTGCTTAGTAAGGCTGCTTGGAGATATTTACAGGGTTCTGCAGGCAGAAAGTCTTTTTGAGAGAGTAACCAACCTAGAGATGGCTAATCCTGACCAAAGAGTCCTTGTTTGCTGATTAAATGCAAAGAAAGGAAAGTGCCTTGAGCATACCTTGTCACAATGGGATTGTAAGTGAATGTATGTGAAAGCGTGTATATGTGTTGAAAGAGGTGCGAAGGGAGGCAGAATGGTGTTTAATGAAGCTAATAGAGTGATAGTCTGTGTGATAGTGAGAAATGGAGTTTGTACGACTGGCAGAGACATATTCTATATGTCAAAGTATCATCACCGGAATGCCATCAAATCCCAACTGAAAACAGTTTAATTGTGTTACTGATGGGATAACAACCTCAGTGACATGGGTTTTGGTACCATGGAAACCAGGAAGTAATCGTGTTCACATAAACAATGATGAGCATGATTTGGAGGTTGCATTGCCACTCATTTTT
Organism: Xyrauchen texanus; assembly: GCF_025860055.1. Lineage (NCBI taxonomy): Eukaryota > Metazoa > Chordata > Actinopteri > Cypriniformes > Catostomidae > Xyrauchen > Xyrauchen texanus. The sequence continues at coordinate 7,416,312 of NC_068297.1, forward strand.
ACTTTAGAGTTTAGAATTGGGGTTTTGATCTGTGGTTGATAAAATATGCATTCCTGTTGACTGTATTACTTCATTTACAAACAAAAATACAACTAATTTTTTGGCACCACTCTATGGAAAATTCACCCAGAAACTGGAGCTATCACATGCTCATTTGTTCAACTTTTCCATCTTCAGTCACTGGGGCTGTGGTTCAGAATTCGGTAAGCGCAGACTTCACAGACTTATTGACCAACTCTCACTGAATTTACAGTCTGTATCAAATTAATTTGGTCAGTCAAACCAGAATAATATATAATCTTGGAGCTGGCTTGTTTATAAATTAATTGAATTAAAGCAGCTATAAAATTATGCTTTTTTGAAAGCATAATTTTATACTGCCTTTCAGATTTGCAGTAAATGAGTACTATAGGCCTAGTGTTACACTGTTGTGTGCACCTTCATACTGAAATATTGCGGGTGCAGTGAGCAGTGCTGTTCTACCAGTACAGATGTTCTTTATCCACAGTAACCATGGCAACATGACAGATATCCCATTCCTGCCATTCAGTGTCTCGCCTTAGCCATTCACTTAGAACAACACCTTCACACCATAGAGAGCATCGTGCACACCTTCACACACACAAACACACACACACACACATCCATGAGCCATGTCACCTACTCAGGCAATCAGTAACAGTGTGAGCTGACTGACTGACAGAGTCTCTGTGAGGAGCAAAACAGTGGAAGTAATGACCACACACAAGTCCTCTGTTGGCTGACCTGGCCTATAAATCAGTCTCACATTGCTCAATGTACGAGTTAGTAGAAAGGGTTATTATTAAACGTGTTAAAGAATTCGTTCTTTATAACATAAAGTAACAGTTCACCCAAAAATGTAATTCAGTCATTTGTTACATTTATGCATTTGGCAGACATTTACATTTATGCATTTGGCAGACGCTTTTATCCAAAGAGACTTACAGAGCCCTTCTTACAGGGACAATCCCCCCGGAGCAACCTGGATTTAAGTGCCTTGCTCAAGGACACAATGGTGGTGGTTGTGGGGATCGAACCAGCGTTCTTCTGATTACCAATTTTGATTGTTATACACCCTCATGTCATTCTAACCAGGCCCCCATTAAGGTACTCCGGGGCCCAGGTGCTTACCATTTTGCTGGGCCTTGCCAGTCACCGGAGTTACTCTTAGGTTAGGTACGCTTTGACCAGGTGCTAAGCTGAAGGATTTCGCTGTTGCGCACCATCTCCGTTAGCGGTTTCCTTTGAACATATGCTTCCTCCCACAAACGTTGACGGGGAACAAAAGGGTGGTGGATGCTGCGATTTGGTCTGAATACATACAGTAACTTTCTGAGTAACAAATGATTACAAACGTTATTCACTCATAATCTTTCGCTCCACTTGAGAATAAGTATGTGAATCATTTAATAGTAAAACAACTTTTATTGTCTAAATTGTACTATTGAGGTGATTACTTCCAGGTGGAGAAACTTCTGGTAATGCATTACTAAAGTAAACACTTTGGTGGAGTTTGCAAAACTCTGCTTTCTAGTAAATACGCTTCCATTGTATTATTGTAAATGCATGAGAGACGTTTTCAAAAAATATTGTCCTGAATGCAGAGAAAGAGATAGAATGAGAGAAAAATAGCATGACCTTTAAAGGAATATTCCAGGTTTAATTCAAGTTCAGCTCAATCGACAGCATTTGTGGCATAAGGTTGATTACCACAAAAACAAATATTTTCTCATCCCTCCTTTTGTTTAAAAATCTGGGTTACAGTGAGGTGGGTTACTTAATGGCAAAAATGTGACGCAAATAATTTTATATAAGCACTTAGATTAATTCTTCTGTTAAAACTAATTTATTATTTGAGCTATACATTTGTTTATATTGGGTTTTGGGGTTTCTTGACATTACATCGTCATGGCAACGGTGTTGTAAAATTGGCTAACTTTACACAGAAAAGTTAATCCATTGTAAGTGCCACACTGTAACCCAGATTTTTGCGTTTTTTTTAAAGAAAAGTAGGGGGAGGTCACAATTATTTGTATGTGGTAAACAGTATTATGCCACAAATTCTGTCAGTTAAGCTTAACTTGTATTGAACCCGGAATATTCTGTTAAGAAATTTGCAGCAAGATTACAGCATTGCTATTATGAATCTCCAAAGATTATTCTAAGGCAGTCCATTTGAAGAACAGCAGCATCAAGTGAATATATATATATATATATATATATATATATATATATATATATATATATATATACTGTATATTCATGTAATATCTCCACATTTCTGTATTCATAAGAATGTCCATTTATTCTCAGCAACATCTGACTGTAATCTGAGCCTCATTCAAAAGCAAATTTATGATAAGCCAGTGCACTAGGGTAATAAAACAGCAGGGGTCAATAATTTGAAAACCCAGCAAACCTCAAATCATGCACTCCCAAGTCGAGGATTCCATTTTATCTCTTCAACAGAAGATTATCTCATTGCTCTACTGTACACCTCTGCAATGATAAATGGTCAGACTGATAGAGCTGGAATTCACATCCCACCCTCTCAACGTATTCAGCATCATAAACACAACTGAAAAGCCATCGTAAGGACCAATTATGACAAAGATTTGGAAGCCCAGCCAAGAGTGAAATTTCAGGGGAAACATAACTGGCTATAACTAGGAAAGGCATGAGATGCATTTGAGCATGTCTTTGTTGGGGAGCGGTAGTGTAGTGGTTAGTGCACTGCGCTACGAACCTGGTGACCTGAGTTCAATTCCCACTCATAGCCAACACCAGTGACGAATATCTGAACTGGTCCTGGGCCTCCCCTAGGTCGACTCAGCCTAAAATGAGTACCTGGTGTGGTGTGTAAACATCGCCACTGGGGTGACAAAGGCGGTTGGGCGTGGTGCTGGCCACCCACCCCCTCGTGTACCGTTCTGGCCTCCCCATGATTTTCTATGGGTGAATTCACATCCATTGGCCAAAGAAATAGCCAAGAATTGGGGTTATTTTTCATGTTACCTAAATCAACTTTCAGTGTCCAGACATTTTAGCACTATCAAGTTACACATTGATTGCAAAGTAACACTGACCTGAAATATAATTTTGACAGCTGGGTGCCTGAAAAATTTTAACTTCTGCTCTGTGGCTCTAACAAGCTCTGCAGATACAATTTCATTACTCTCTCAAGACTCGGCTGGATGGATAACTGTTAACTATGGTCATGGCCTTCGAAATTTAAGCAGTCTGACAAAATATTAAAATGGCTACAGAATAGATGTCTGCTTGTAGAACATTAGGTTGAATGGGTTTTGCAATTTCGCCACCCTGACTCCATACTGTCTTCCAAAAAAAAAAAAAAAAAAGGCTTCTGATAAGTAATCCTCCCATCAAATATAACATTTCTAAGATCCAAAAATTTTCCAAGTGGCAGCACAAAGACCTCAAAGATCTTTACAGGATGGCCATGTACTTTTGTCTTCATAACAATGCTACTCTGTGTGTTGTAATAGATGACTAATTTACCTAATGTTGTCACTTTCCCTCTCTAAACGAGGCCAGATGCCACAAAATTGCCCCATGTAATTATATTCCTTAAAGATATGCAGGCATTGGGTGGAGTTTCTCTAATTTTTGGGCTATTAAATCAGGCAATGGTTTATAAGGCTGCCTTGGTGAACCATGGAGAACGGGCCTATGACAAATTACCACTTCTATGACCTTTCCTCTCCACAATATAAACTCTCCAATGGGAATAACAAACTCAGTCCAGAAAAAATAGGTTAATTTGTGATTTATCTTTCTAATGAAACACTTTATTAAGAGTCAAGTTGCTTGTCCTTTATTGGGGTTTCTGCTTATGATGATTCCAATTTCTTTTAATATAAATGACAACATTGTCCTCTGTCAGTGCCATTTGTACAGCTCAAAAAGGAATGAATTAAATCATAGTTTTCAGGTGGACGTGCCAACTGTGCACTCCATCATTCATGACACATGGCAATGGATCAGCTGAAACTATTGTGGATAGACTAATCGCCTTCATTAAATCAGAGCACTAGTCTGTGAATTATCTTATTTTCACGTATGTATCCATCTGATGCTAATGGTATTAGAGGATTTAAATGCTGCACTGGCCTAGATCACAAATAGATTTGTCTGGGCCGAATTAAATATGGACATCTGTTGTCTATGTGTATCCACTGAGGTCAGCTATTTTAACTCCTCTTTGCACTCAGATAACCACCCAAATCCATGCCTATGCTGATTTGTTTGGGCTTGGCATTTTGTTATGGACAGTTACAGTCTCATGTTTAGAATTTGCAAAGACTAGAATGAGGATTGAGTATTGTATACTGTAAAAGTTGTAAAAAGTCAGTATACGGTTCTCAGACTCAACATGATATTGTTTTTTTTTTGGCCTTTGTTTGATTTTTAGAGAGGTCTTTATCAAAAAATTGGCAGCAATAAACCATTTTTATTAATAAATAACAATAAAAGGAAATGTTACACTGTTTTCGTATCTTCCTTACTGCTTTAATCTATTCTCTACTGTTCTCATCTCATCTAATTTATCCTGTTTTGTTGAACACTTTTCTCGTCTCATCATAACCCATCTCTTCTCTACTATTCTCGTCTCATCTTGTCTCAACTCACCTCATCTCTGCTCTCATTTCTTCTCATGTCTTCTCTACTGTTTTTATTTTTCCAATCATAACTCGTCTCTTTTATCTGGTACTCTCTACTGATGTCATTATTCTCATCTCATCTCATTTCTGCTCATTACATCACATCATTCAGAATGCCCCACTTCTCGTCTCTTCTCTACTGCTTTCCGTTCTTCTCATCTGTTCTTGTCTAATCATATTTATCTTCTCTTCTCTTCTCTTCTCTTCTCCTGTTATCATCTTGTCTCTTCTGTTGTTTTCATCTTGTCTAATTTCTTCTAATGTCTTTTCTATTATTCTCATTCGTCTCATTATACTGTAACTTGTCTCTTCTCGTCTTTTCTCATCTTGTCTCTTTTCTATACTCTTCTGCTCTCATTTCTTCTCATCTCATCCCTTTTCTTCTAATTTCTTCTTCTTTTCTCTTCTCTTTTAACATTCAAAGGCAGATCACACAGGATACATTCACACATCACACAGAGAGCAGGAATTCATAACCTTCTCAGCACGGAAACATGCAGAAAGCTGAGAGGCAATATGTTATGTGTGATGTGACTAATTTCTCAGCCGAAAAGTGCTCTGGTAACTCTAGGATCCATTTCCCTGAAGTGTAAGGAGCAGAGAGCAGGGCAAGAATAGGTCAGCTTCCATTAACAATGACGCATGATGGAAAATGTCACATGGGATCTGTATCTCAAACATAAAAGTAAAACCAAGGAGAAGAACATGGAAAATAAATGCATAAGTCTGAGAGGACGAATGTGTATTCCCTGGTGCTTTAAACAGTGCAAGCTATGGAAAAATATTGGATCGCTATAGTAGGGCTGAAGGTAGAAAAATGATGACATACCATGAATTCTGACAACAAAATGAAAAATTACTTTTTTTTATACAACAACAACAAAGGAAATTACATTGCTGGGGGGAAGAAATTTGAATCTTTCCCATATAGGGATGCAGATCTTAATGCGCTAAATATCTCTTTAAATACATGTTGTCATATGAACAGCAGATCAGTAATCAGACTTTCAGATTTTGGTCAATAGCACAATACACAGTTACTATTCTTGGTCAATTTTGAGCTGAACATGATTGAGCACGGAGTATTTTGTCCAACTTATACAAATAACTGACTTTACACATTGTTCATTTGCACAATGCCAAGTCTTTATCTCTCATCACATTCACCTCAATTTAGACTGCCAACTCAGTAACAACTCGGCTAAGTAAATTAAAATTAAAAATTCTATTTTCTTTTTTACAAGGAAGCACAGTGGAAGAATGCAGAAATGTAAGAACTATTTATATACCGAATCGAATGCCATGAAAATATATATATTTTTTAAATGGATCTCCATTCCTAACCCTATCCTAATTAATTAACTTGATGAAAATTTGATATTGTAGTTCCATTCTTGTTGCAGAAACAAATAATACATATTCAATAATAGGAGTAATACATGGGAAACGTCATCACCTTGCATGAAATACACAACAACTTGTTTGGTCTAAAAATGTAATCATAATCCTTCAATTAAATCAATTTGCTGAGTCAGTCGAAACATGTTTGATGTAAATAACTATACATCCTTCTGGCTGTTTCAATAAGGGAGTGCTCAGAAGATTAAGACAGCACTTTCCTCTTGAGACTTCAGACTAAATTATTGATCCTCAGTTACAGAATGTGTATTGCCAGTAGCTGCAGTTTTCCCTTTTTGACCTTGCATTCTCTGTGGAAAATGATTCAGAGGAATCATGAACAGACAAGCTGCAGTTAGATTCTTTCTGGGCTGTAGGAGTTCTGCCAGGGCTGAGGGGGAAATTAAATATCGAAAGTTAGGGCAGAGAGGGCCATACATCCAAAGTGTCCAAGAGTTGCCCCCTGCTCTCATTCCAGCAGAAAATAACTGCCACTGGTGACAACATCCATTTTTCACAAGCACTTACATAACAGAGAGAGAGAGAAAAGACGACAACCCTAAACACCTCGGTCTGGCAGCACAGTGTGTTTTCCGACTGGAGCGGCCGATTTCAAATCACGCCCTTTAATTATTTTCTCCAGCATGCCCTAAGAACAGAGAAGATATCCTCACTGAGACTGAACAATGTACAACTCATTAATATCCTGTTGTGACAGAGAATGCTGAACAGATCATTAGAATAAGGCTATGTTAGGAAAGAAATATCAGCTCAACATTATATAGTACAAACCTTTCTATTTTGTTTACAATACTATCTGGAACAATTTGTAGTGTGCAATGATAAATGTTTGATAAATGTTTGCTGTCACATGACCTCGCACAACATTGCATGTTTAATTCAGTGAGTGGTATCGAGTTATTAAACAAAAATACAGTTTGTTTTTTTTTTTGCCATTTTTAAAGCTGCGTTCAGACTGCCAGTGACTTTGTCGCTGCAGGTCGCCAGTGGCTGGCGGTTAGGTCGCTAGTGGGCGTTCCCACTACTGGTTGCCTAGTAACGTTTATAAATGACATTCACAGATGCCATTCCATCGCTGTTGACAGAGAATCAGTTTTCTTGCTGCTAAAAACAAACATTTTGGAGGGAAAAGACTAAATATAAATGGAATCAGTATATAAAATGCTTTATATCAAAGATGACTGATAAACTATGCGTGCTCTTTGCCATAGTGGCTGTTTATCTGCGGTGAAAACGCAAACGGCGGTCTGTCTGGGTCCACAAAATCATTCAATCTCAGAGTCATACAGTGAGTACCACTGGCTGGTGAAGGAGCTGCTGCTGAATGAAGTCCGGTTCCAGCAGTACTTCAGGCTTGATAGGACCCATGAGCTGCTGCAGAGGGTGGATCCCCTGATCTTTCCATTACTCAAGGAGCTGAGAGAGAGAGAAGGATCACGTGAGCTCTACCATCTTCTCTCATATTGGCTGTCGCTCCCGTAAGTCGCTCTTCATTTGAATAAAGTTAAACTTGTCTCAACTTTGTTGTGTCGCTGGACATGCCCACATCTAGTTGCCAACGGTCACGACAGCCTGTGTCGCTGGAAGTCGCTGTGCTCTCATTGAAAATGAATGGGGCGATGTCGCTGGCAGTGTGAATGCAGCTTAATAAATTTTTCTGGGAAAAAATGTGGAACACCTTTTAACAAATCGATCAAATGTGTTACAAAGGAGATAATTTGCAGCTGATATTTCTGCCATATATTCATTACACTGGAAATGCAAGGTCATGTTTAGAGCGCTGCATTGCACCTTTTGGCAAATATAGCAAGTGATCTGGTTATTGCACCCATATGACTGGAGTAATCAATGTAGTTAGGCTAATTCAGTAATATGAATGACTTTTTTTTTCTCCCCTTTTCTTGCCCAATTCCCAATGCGCTCTAAGTCCTCGTGGTGGCATAGTGGCTCACTTCAATCCGGGTGGCGCAGGACGAATCTCAGTTACCTCTACATCTGAAACTGTCAATCAGTGCATCTTATCACGTGGCTTGTTGAGCATGTTACCGTGGAGACATTGTGCGTGTGGAAGCTTCATGCTATTCTCCGCGGCATCCATGCACAACTCACTATCCACCCCACCAAGAGTGAGAACCACATTATAGCGACCAAAAGGAGGTTACTGCACATGACTCCACACTCCCTAGCAACTGGGCCAGTCACTCAGCATGCCCTGGATTTGAACTCATGACTCCAGGGGTGGTAGTAAGCGTCTTTACTCACTTGCCAAGGCCCCCAATATGAAATACTTTGTAATGACAGCATTGGGTGTAATCTGATTACAAAGTAATTAGTTACTGTAATCGTATTTCCTTTTTAGTTAGGAAGATGTGTAACACCTTACAATAGTGTGGCAGGGCGGAGGGCAGGGCCTGGCCATGATTCTACACACCCGGTCCCTTATCAGGCTAATTAAGCCTCCGAGAGGGATAAAGGCCTACTGCGGAGGATAGTGCGGGAGAGAGAGATCGTTTACGGAAATGTCTGTCATGTGTGTATTTGTGTCTTTTAAGTTTCTCATTAAAATATTATTTATATCGTCAATCCAGTTCTTATCTCCTCCTTTCCATTGACTGCTTTACAAATAGCAATTGAACAAGTAGAAAATATAGACATTATTTTGACTACTTTGAGTGGGGAAAAATCCTCTTTGTGAACATTGTTTTCCATATAGTATTCAGTAGAATAACATTTACATTTACATTTATGTATTTGGCAGACTTTTATCCAAAGCGACTTACAGTGCATTTATTACAGGGACAATCTTCCTGGAGCAACCTGGAGTTAAGTGCCTTGCTCAAGGACACAATGGTGGTGGCTGTGGGGATTGAAACAGCGATCTTCTGATTAATAATTTGTGGTGGATTACTATTTTTGTATAACTTATCCAACACTGATTAATTATAGTTGTTACAGAATGTACAAGGTTTCCTGACTATACTTTTTTTTTATTATTATATCAGTGTTCCTAATGCATACTGCAGAAATATTGCAGGTTAATATACCATTCTGAACACACCCAGATCCTCAACCAGTTTCACATTCAAGAGTTTGTTTTTTCATTACTATAGCAGCACAACAATAACGCTTCACTAAAATTGTATTTATGCTCTAAACAATACACTGATTATAACAAAAAGCACGGATGTCTGATATGCATGTCTGAGCAATCTTGAAGACATCTGATATCAGTTCAGAAATGAGTAATGCACACACACTCCCAAACACCCAAGCACACTTGACTTGACATTCCAAATACCCGAATATGAGATTACACTCTAATATAGAAGCTGACTTTTCTTTATCCAGAGTCAAGGTTAAAAACTGAATCTGCATTAGCACATTTCCTTTAACTGCGGTGATAAACAATGCTGAAAGGTAAGTTGTCTAAATGCCAGAATCCGTTGATTGATTGTTAAAATTTTCTTTGACCTTTCAAATTGGCTTATCGCAAGCTCTGTCACAGTATCAGAGAAGGGTTGCCTTGCATTCACTGCAGTGTTACAGATGCCATCCACCTTCTCTCCCCTTTACCTGATAATACAGAGGGCTATGATACATAATGCAAAAGTAAATGGCCAGGTTTTCTGTAACTTGAAGCTTCTTTTTATGCTTTGATGATTCCCGAACATTTCCTCTTTATGTATCAAACGCTTTTATCAAAGGCAGAACATCTGCATTTCTGTAGCTCTGATAATAAAAGCTTTTCATGACAAATCCATCAGTTGTATATAAGAAGAAATAACTCTGTGGCTATGGGGAAAGGGGAAAACTAGATTAACTTTTAGATTTTTATCTGTTGTCACTATAGTAGCAAAAATGGGAGGGGGGGGGGCAAGTTGTCATATAGGGAAGTTGTCAGAATGTCTCTCTGTAACTATTAAGTTTTGCATATAATGTTGTGGCAGGGTGAGCACAAGACAGAAACAGTGGGTGTGGAGATTATTTTCAAAAAAGGGTATTAAAGAGTTAGTTCACCCCAAAAATGTAATTCTCTCATGATTTAATTATCTTAAACCATCCCAGATGTGTATGACTTTCCTTCTTCAGCAGAACCAAACTCAAGATTTTATAAGAACATTTTAGCTCAGTTTGTCCATACAGTGCAAGTAAATGGGTGCCATCAGGCTGCTTGCTGTTTGACGGTCCAAAATTTAGGCAGCATACAATTAATCCACACTCCAGTGGATCAATTAATGTCTTCTGAATCAAATCGATAGGTTTATGTAAAAAATCATTGATCATTAAAACTGATCTGCCACTTTGGGGTGTGTTTGTAATATGCAAAGCCAGTGTGTATTGTCTTAATATAACAATAAAAACTAAAGTTTTATTTAAAATTTAAAGACTTTAAAATAGGCATAATGTGGGCTCTCATTTGGGTCTTAGTCAGCCCTCATGCAGCAGTAGGGCAGTGGTTGCTCAGCGGTTAAGGCTCTGGGTTACTGAGAAGACCCCACTGTGTGGTCCTTGAGCAAGGCCCTTGAACCTATCTGCTCCAGGGGTGCTGTATCATGGCTGACCCTGCACTCAGGATGTGAAAAATAAATAATTTCACCATGTATGTGCAGAAATGTATGTATAATGTGTGACAATTGATCAATTTATTATTATTATTTTAGTAGTTTGAATTAGTTGTAGCTGGTTTATTGTATTCTTTGGTAGACCAGAAAGGAGAGCAAGTGACTATTTGCACTCCAATAGTCTGATGGAAACAGGATTTTATGATAAACTGTGCCCCCATGGGCAGCTGTTGTAGGTCTGGGTGTAATGACGGTATGTGGATGTGTTATCATGCTGTAGATCAGAGTTTAATTCCCACCCCTTGACATACTTTTCCCATGTCTCTACTCTTAATTTTTCCTATAATACTACTTATGGTAATAAATAAAAGAGATTCCTTACAGTGATTTGGTCACAGTGAAGGTCGGGGGGTTATGGTAAATGGTCTGCACTTATATAGTGCTTTTTTAACTTTAACGTTTTTCAAAGCACTTTACACTGACTCATTCACCCATTCACAAACCAATGACGGCAGAGCTGCTATGCAAGGCGCTAGCCTGCCATTGAGAGCAACTTGGGGTTTAGTGTCTTGCCCAAGGACACTTTGGCATGTGGAGTCATGTGGGTTGGGATTTGAACCCATTTGTGATTAGTGGCTCTTGCATAGATCTGGCTGAGGAGCGAGAGAAGGGTCCGTCCCTATCACTCACTCTCTCCCCAGATCCAGCTGATCCTTCTCGTAAGCCTGAAAAATTCCCCTGAGGAAGGACCTTCTTTCTCAGGGACGGGGCACCCACTGGCACCCGCACCCAGACCTCTGGAACCTCCATATCTGGCCCCTGGATGGGATGTGGAAGATCTATTGGATCTACCACCTGCAGTCATAGACACGATCCACCAAGTCAGAGCTCCATCCACAAAGCAACTTTATGCCCTAAAGTGGCACTTGTTCACGAATTGGTGTTCTTCTCAAGCCGAAGACCCGCAGAGGTACACAGTTCGGTCAGTGCTTTCATTCCTGCAGGTAAGGCTGGAGGGAGGCTGTCCCTGTCCACCTTGAAGGTGTATGTAGCTGCTATTGCAGCCCACCACAATGCAGTAGATGGCAAGTCACTAGGTAAGCACGACTTAATTATCAGGTTCCTGAAAGGCTCCCGGAGACTGAACCCTCCCCGGCCTAGCCGGTTCCCCTCCTGGGATCTCTCTGTGGTCCTCTCAGGCCTTCAGAGACCCCCCTCCCCCCTTTTTGCCCATGGCACCTCCTTAGCAGACATCTGCAGAGCAGCAGGCTGGGCAACACCCAATAACTTTCCCAGATTTTACAATCTCAGGGCTGAGTCGGTCTCGTCCCATGTTTTGTCAGGTTCGAGCCGGTAGAACTTGGTAATGCAGCACAACCGACCGGGTGTTCCGCTTGCACACAGCGCCCTTCACCAAGCTGATCCAGTGCGCCTTCTATCTAAGCGTCTTTGGATTTTGTCCCTGCCACTAGACCTACCACTGTAAACGGCCGTACATTATTTTCGGCTCCTCGGTGCAAAATCCTGACTGGCACATGCTGCCCTGCTTCCCTTTACCCGTATATCTGGGGCAAATTCTTTCTGACAGCTTGACATTGGCCTTTTCTCAGGTTCAGAGGAACATTTGGCATCCCAGGAAGACCCCTTGTGTCAATTCATTCGACACAACGTCTTGTTCCTTCCCTCGGGGAATGGAGGTTACATCAGTAACCACGACGTTAATACTAAACATGTTTAATTTTGTGGTTACTATCATTTTACTAGAAAGATACCATGGTGATACTATGGTTACTATAGTAAAACCATGGTTCATTTTTTAAAGGTGGGGTTTGGGGGTATGGGTTGGTATAGAGTGTGTGTGGGACTCACAATAAACACAATAAAAATGCTGCAGTGATGCCACTATACTGTATGTTAGTATTTAAACAGGGATGTAAGAGTATCTGCCACTATTTGCACTAGAGAGTGCAAAGAAGATGCTTTTTGTAGCTTTTTTCACTTTTGAAAATAGCATCTGTTGGTTTGCGTTCTGATAGTGTTATTCTGCCACAATGTCTAATTAAATGTTTTCTCTAGAAGTGATTTGTTACATTGGTTAAAAACCCTCTTAAATTTGAGTGTAGAATTCACAAAACATCACTCCAAACTAAAATATTAAATGTAAATATGTCAATACCAATACCATTATATTTTTGCTATATTATATTATATAATATATGTTTTTTTAATAGATTTGCTTATGTAAACAAGTGAACAAAATAAAACCACACTAGCATACTGTATTTTAAAGGAAGGTACAACTATATAATGAAAACATAATATAATTTTATGTATATTATGAAGATTTTAACTGAACTGTGCACTCAGGACAAAGTTTTTATTTTATTTCATAAATGTCATGTTGGGGCAAGTTGCCATATTTTTATTGTGTATGTTTTACAATTTATAAATGTATTCATTGCCTGTTGGCCCAAAATGTTTTGAAACTTTGTATGTTATCTTTTACATTTTAACTATTTAAAATTGCTGAAAGCTCATATTAGGTTGTTCAATGACAGTTACATTGTGACAGCTTACCCATAAACTGTGACAATATGCCCCACTATTGGGCATATTTCAAGAATTAATAGTATGTGAAATGTTTAATAGCTTTTTTGCAGCTCGTATGTCTAAATAAAATGTGTGACAACTTCACCTGGTCTCCCCTACTGCATGGATACAACTTTTACATTATTTTATGCAAGACCACACATTTACACATATTGTCAACATACCGAAGCATTTTTCATATTAGTATCTTCTAGACGCAATGTTGTTGAAAAGCACTATTACATCAAGCAATACATCTGAATATATGTTGAATAATGAATACTGACATTCCATTTGATAACTTGAACATCAAAGACAAATCTGTTAGATTCTTCAGGTTACAATTATCTCGGCTGGACTTTTTGTTGTTTTTCTGTGTCGAGAGTAGTGCAGCCGCTTCTTCATTCAGGTATTCTTTTAAGTCTTGGAATGCTGCAGGTAGTGTTTTTTCTTCAAAGGATAAGGTGGATTTGTATTCAACATGACTTACAAGTGTGCATCAAGTTCCAGAGAGCCACAGAACATTTTTCAGATAAGAAACCAAAAAACCTTTGAGCTCATTTTATGCACTACTGAGGACAAAAGATAAGGATTCAAAGAAGTATTTCTTGTCCCCAAGGGCCAATCAAATTCTATGTCACTGTGTTGAACACTCATTCGAAGGAAGGCAAGACACTGAAAAGTCAAACAATGCCATGAGCTAGCAGTGCTCAGGGTAAAAACATTTAGTCTCCATTCCTTTCACGATTCTTTCTAAGTATTTCAGTGTGTGTACGAGAGAGAGCGAGAGAGAGAGAGAGAGAGAGAGAGAGAGAGAGAGTGATTATGTGTGTTTTAAACCACAAGTATTGCATTGAAGCAATAATCTTAACAAATTGTTTTAAGTGTTACATATTTAGTTAAAAGATATTTAAATACAATGGTCAACTACATTACAAATGGCAGATTTTACTGAAACGTTTAAATGTGTTCCTAGGTCAAAGGTATTTTTCCATCACGGTTGTCATGTTTTTATCAGGCCAGGTTGTTACATGTGTTTTAAATACTACATTTACACAATTTATCAGTTTTCTTTAGACGGCTGCTATTGGGGCAAGCTGTCACAAAAGGTCAATGTATGTTCAATGAACTGAAACGTTTTCCTGGGCAATATCAGTGAAAATTTTCAGTAGTATATTTGTAGCCAAGGCATGTGGCTATGCAGCAATTGACTTTCAAAATAAACCTACCCTGAGAAATAATCATTGGAGTAAAAAATATAACAACTATCCCGGTCTACAGGTCGCAGTATATTGTACAGATCAGAACAGCAAGAGAAGAGCATAGCATTGAAGAAGTGAAAAGCAGTGGGAGATGTCTCATTTAATGCAGTTAGGAGACTACAGAGAACATCTAGGCATCATTAAGGCAGGTCTCTCTGACATAGACACAGTTCCTCAATCATCTGTCCACCATTCACCAGCTATTTATCACATATAGTTGCCAAGAGAACAGACATTGCAGTACCAACAAATAAGAAGACACACAACAATAGAAAAGAGAGATGATTTACCTTTAGGGCTTTTGCTGGCCTCACAGCATCCTCATTCATTCTTAGTATTGTGATTTCATGTCTTAGCTGCACACCACCTGTTGCAGCTGTCACAATTGTGTGGTGTGATTTCAAAAGGATATAATAGAAGTATTTGAAGTAGATGGTGGATAAATATGAAGAAATAAATGACAAATTAAGCACTGTTTGGGAGTTTGACAAGGACTTTTTTTAGGTTACAAACTGGTAAATACAAGGCTATTATGCAATAAATGTAATTAATGAGGACAATTCTAGAGTCCCCAAAATTGAAATAAATTAAAAAACATAGTAAACTATTTTTTAGGGAAAATGTAAAAGTGCAGAAAGTTTTTTGTGAGGGTTAGGTTTAGGGATAGGGTTAGTGGATAGAATCTAGAGCTCGTACAGTATACAATGTGTGTGTGTGTGTGTGTAGTGACTGCAAAAAATGATTTTCTTGACAGTATTTTTGTCTTGTATTCCTGTCAAATTATCTAAACTTTCTTAAAACACGATTTATTTACTTGTCAAGCAAATGGGATAAGATATTAAGTCTTGTTTTAAGATAAATCTGACTAATTTAGTGAACTTTAGACTGAAACAAGAAAAATCTGCCAATGTGGTAAGCAAAATAAACTTAATTTAAAAGGAAAACAAGTTTATTTTGCTTATCCCATTGGCAGATTTTTTTCTTGTTTTGAGTCTAAAGTTCACTAAATTTAGTTAGATTTATCTTAAAACAAGACTTAATATCTTATCCCATTTTGCTTGTCAAGTAAATAAATCGTGTTTTAAGAAAGTTTAGATAATTTGACAGGAATACAAGACAAAAATACTTGTCTAGAAAATCATTTTTTGCAGTGTGTTCCATGAAAGAAAGAAAGTGGGTTCCCTGTCAAAAAGCTACACTTTGATGCTGCGTTGATTTAATGCTTTGGGAACAACTTTAGGTGTGACCAGCTGTGAATATGTGTGCAACTTGAAATTGACCAGAATTTATAGTCTCTGCTGGTGAAATCATTGGATGCACATGTAGCAGAGCTATAAATAGATGCATCACAGGTGCATCGTCAGATCTTTTGTCTTCAGATCATTCTGTGTGTGTCGTGTTTCTTGACTGTCAGAACTTTCTACTTTCCTCTGTGAGGAGTTAGAATTGTTAGGCAGTGCGCAGAAACCTTTCTCTTTTCTTAAAAAAAAAAGAAGAAAAAGAATGACTGGAAAACAAAGCAAGCAGTGTGTGTTGCCATGTTTACTCTCTATGAAACGGACAACCAGTTTTGTTTTGTGTGTTTGGGGGAAGAGTATGCTGCTCTTGTGTTGGGGCAGGGTGGGTACAAGCATTGTGATCTGTTTACAGTCAAAATGCTTCACACTTGTCTCGCATACTTCCAAGAGCCAGTGCCCACTCTTTCATCGTGGGGCTCTTGCATAGATCTGGCTGAGGAGCGAGAGAAGGGTCCGTCCCTATCGCTCGCTCTCTCCCCAGATCCAGCTGATCCTTCTCGTAAGCCTGAAGTGCGCTTCGGCTCCAGGTTCCATGAGGCGAAAAGTCACGACGAAGCCTTCGGGCAATTCCTTCCTTGCCGCAGTCAGGGGGAGGGACCGTCTGCCATCCAGCCCCGCCCGGTCCTTCTAGAAAGGAGGCTCAGAAACAAACCGTGGTGAGTCGTGCTCCCCTCATAGAGACTGGGGACCGGCTCATCGCCCTCAGCAGCCCCCAAAGCATGACCTCAGGGCAGTCATTTCTAAGAGGAAAAAATCCTGACTGTCTTGCGCCCAGCCTTGTGGGGGTAGCCCCCTCGGGACGGGGCGCATGTATCATCCACTTCGACCCTCCCGATACACCCACGAAACCTCTCCATTCCCTCCGCCTCTGGTGTTTCGGGAGTTAGAGGCTTCCAGCGAAACATTGGGTGTACCGTTGATTGACGGGGTGGCGTTGGGGAGACATTCTCTGCTTGCTCGCTTCGTTCGTGGAGCCATGTGACTGAGACCTCCTGCTAGGACTAGGTACCCTTCATGGGATAGAAGTTAAGGGTCTGGTTGAGACCCCCTTCAAACCTCTAGAGGCAGCATCTGATAAAATTCTCACTCTCAAGATGGTTTTTCTTATGGCTATTACTTCTATAAAAAGAATTGGGGATCTGTCTTTCCAGCCTACTTAGATTTTGCCCCAGGAATGGCTAAAGCAATTTTGCACCCTCATCCTGACTACCTGCCTAAGGTTCCTTTCTCAACTGTACATCCGGTCACTCTCGAAGCCTTATGCTCCCCGCTGTTTACAACACCGGAGCTGGAAAGACTTCACAGACTTTGTCCAGTCCGTGCCCTTCACACTTATGTCCACCGCACTAGCCAGTGGCATAAGTCAGGGCAACTATTTGTTTGCCATGGGGGCTGCAACAGGGGGGCGGGCGACACCAAGAAGACTATGTCGCATTGGGTGAGGGACGCTATTGCCCTGGTCTATGAGGCATGCGGTCAAGCTTCGCCAGTAGGTATCAGGGCTCACTCTACCAGAGGGGTCGCCTCCTCTAAGGCCAAGGCTTTAGGTGTCCCTCTGCATCATGTTTGTGATGCGGCAGGCTGGTCCTCTCCGCACACATTCATAAGATTTTATAGTTTGGATGTTCATGCCACTCCGGGCTCTTATGTCCTTGAGTCAACATCACAAGCTCATGTCTGAGACCTCTCGTGCTCTTCTGAGCACAACTACACAACTACACAATTCTGAAGGCCTGGAGCTCAGACTCACGTGCTGCTTCGGCTAACAAGCATGGCTTTTGGCATGTGATTTGTGAAACAGTTGTCACACTTTTCTTATAAGCATCAAGGAAAAAATTGTGATTGGATATTTTTTGTTTTTGCAATTCGTTAGAAGATTATTTAGGAGTTGAAAGCAATTTAAAATACATAGGCAAATAGGTCAGTGAGAATGAAAGGATGAAAAAATATTTATTTATTAGGCATGTAACGCCAGCAGAGAAGGCTTTGCTGGCCCTGAGAAATCGCCACTGTTTAAAATACACATCAAATGGCGAACCAACACTACCAAAAATGTCCTTAAAACCAAACTTTAAAATGTATTAATAATATCATAATATGCAGAATTACTAACATGTTTCAGATTGTCTGTTTGTTTTATAGAGTCTCCTGAATTTCAATCCATGCTTCTACCAAGGTACAAAATGCATTTGGGGCTAAATACAGCTTGAATAAATGCAAAGATTTGATGTCAAGAAATGGTTGCATTTTTATTTCCTTGCTGTCCTTGACCCTAGCTGAACATACCTGTGAATGATATTTTTGGTCACAACCCACCAGTTGAGAACCACTTGACTATAGAATTCAAAGCATTTTGCCATTCCTAACATTTCACTTGACTAATGTTGGCAACAAATAAGTGCACTTCAAAACTGCCTATCTAATATCTACAACAATGATGATATGGATTTTAGGGACATAGGCCCTGTCCCAAATGGCATACTTGATGTGGACTTAAGGTCCCATGCCCTCCATTTGCTCATACTAACAATGTCCACGAGATTGTAGGGTGTCCCATTTCACATTTTAGCTATTGGAAGAGTGCTCAAAAACACCTGCTGCTGATCCTCTTAACCAATCACAGCAGACTAGAGTTTCCGTGCTGGAGGAAAAATCATGGTGGACGAGGCGATGTCAATTGTGGATTAAATATTGGCAATCGATCATTCGACATTTTCACTTAGGGGTGTACTCACTTTTGTTGCCAGCGGTTTAGACATTAATGGCTGTGTGTTGAGTTATTTTGAGGGGACTGCAAATTTACACTGTTATACAAGCTGTACACTCACTACTTTACATTGTAGCAAAGTGTCATTTCTTCAGTGTTGTCACATGAAAAGATATAATAAAATATTTACAAAAATGTGAGGGGTGTACTCACTATTGTGCGATACTGTATACTGTATATACCTGCAGAAGTGTGGCAGTGTGTATAAATATAATGATTGTGTGTGAGACATACAGTAAGTTCTCCTTTCTTTACATTTGACTGTGTTTTAAACACCTGTAGTCATGTTATTTGTTTTCTAAATATTTAAAACAATGGGGTTTCGTTGTTGTAGTTATATGTGCGCTTTGTTTTTCAAAGGTTATGATTAAATTGTCTAATGCTTTATATTCAGTGTGTTGCTTGACATAATTTAATTAAAACAAATATTCAAGAGTGAGTTTTTTCATTTACCCTATCTATCAATGTCATGAATTTTCAAATAATAATTTGTAATGTTTATAAAAAATATCTAACATCATCTAACTGAAGTCTTGAAGTCTGTCCCAAATGCTCACTTTTATAACTCATGCACCCTCATGGCCTTTCTAACTAGCGCCCCATAGGCCTGCACTCTCTTACATCACCAAGTCTGGTGAATCTGAACTCAGAGGAGGACTGCAATAGCGTAGGGTGCCACTTGAGAAAGGGCCATAGTCATGCTGCGAGCAGTCTGAAGTTGCTTGAATACATTCAGAGAAAAATCATTCTTGGGTTTCTCTTGCCTCTCCTTGAGAAGACAACATGATAAAAGCACATGATGATCAAATCAGAAACGGAAGGCCATATTGCACTGTCAAGTTTATTCACTATCTTTCCAAAATCATCCTTCAAGTAAAAATTTTATAGCTGGGCTGCAATGAAAAGCTTTTCAAAATTAACGGCTTTTGTTTGGAGAAGAAGTTTTCATTTTAATAATGAGCCTCGTTCTATGATTGATGTTATTGGCCACAGATCTCGGCCACACAGTGAGTAATCTCGTTATCTCTGCCAGAGTGACTTATAATGAGCAAATCAGATCTTTAGTGCTGAAGAGGTCTGTCACAACTTTAGGCTAATAAGAACTTTAGGCTAGGAAGAATGTTCCAGAAGTGCCCCATTAAGCAGCAAAATGCCTAATTCTACGTGATTTGGCGCTTGAATTACACGCATCCAGGTCTCATTATACGTTTTGCAAACCAGATCGCATTAGTTCATTAGAAAAGCTCATCTGCTTGAGGACACAGCTCGTCACACATTGAAGAAATCAAAATGCATGCTTTTTGCAAAGCAACAAGACGAGCATTGGGATTCGGCATGCCTCGCTAAGTTAAAATTGTACATTAATTTGCTATTCAACAATTTAAAGTGATGGAGTTAATGGAGAGTCTGAACACAGCGTACACAATAATGACTTTACTTACCACCCCTAATTCTCTTCGACAATTAGCAGTGCAGCATTAATATAACGTGCATGGCAAACGTCCAAACTTCATCAATTTTAGATCACAGAGGTGCTGTATGTAAGGAGTCATGGTCTGATTTACGTGGCTATTTCATGCAATAGAAAAGGAAGCCATTTTTCCCCATGCAATAGAATACATTTGTAATTCTGGCATGTGTTTTATTTTGTAATTATTTATACAGTATTTTCTATTAACTTTTAGTATTACTATTACTCTGTGTTGAAATGATGTGCATACTGGAGGCTTCAGTCACCAAAAGAAAATGTATTGAGTGTCAGGGTTGACAGGATTGACAGGATCCTGACATTCATGTCTGCGTTTTTTTTAGAGCACATGGCTCTGTGTTTATTTCCTGGCCATGTGCTTTGTGTTTGTGTCGCTGTGTGAGCACCGAACTTGGGGTTTGATTTCCTTGCTGTACGCTCTTCTGTCTAGTTCGGTTTCGGTTCTGGTGTCTGGATCCGGCTGCTCATGCTCCATGTCTTGTCTTTGTGAGTGCATGGCTTCAGGTTTTGTTCTTTTGCCATGCACTGTGCTGTCTGTCTTTTGTGCAGTTTTATTTTTTGAGCACATGCCTTAAAATTTTGTTCATTCACTACATAATCTTCTGTCTTGTCAATTGTGTTTGGTGGAAGCACATGGCTTCTGTCAGGTCTGTTTGTCTCCCATCCTGGCCCAGCCCCCTTGTTACCTTGTTATTAGTTTATTTTCTTCACCTGCCTTCTCTCGTTACCCTCCTTATTTTCTTCCCTGTGTTCTCTGTTATGTGCCAGTTCATTGTTTAAATGTACATGTGTATTTTTACCCTGTTAGGTGTCTGTCTGTCAGTCAGTTCCTGTTTGTCTGTTCCAGCCCTGTTTCTCCAGCCCAACCAGTCTACACTTCGCCTGCCATGGACTGTGGAGTTTTCCCCTACGGTTTAGTTTTTGTTGTTTATTGATTATTTTTTATGTTAATAAAGCCCATTTTACTTACTCTGCACTTAAGTCCTCTCATCTCTACTCCCAAACCTGACAGAACAAACTGGCCATTATTGGACTCCGCAGAATTATGTGCATCCAACTTTTCTAATATCCTGCCCCCCCGGGGCTCCTTTAGAGAGTGTTCAGACTAGCTCGCCAGGCTTCGCTCCCTCCGTCAGGTGAAGTTTGAAGTGAGGGTTTTGGCCGACGAGTTTGTGAGAACAGCAGAGAGGCTGGTTTACAATGATGCCACTCTCAAAGATCTGTTTAACATCTGCCTCGAGGAACCTCTTGGGTCAAAGGAGATGGGAAGTCTGGGGGTTTTGTCATTTAGGGGTTCTTGAGTTACCTGTCCAACAGGGAGGTTTGGATTACTCTGGACTATGGGCAGCCACCCAAGATCGACCAATCAATAGCCAGGAGGCAGCCGAGCTCATTGGTGACCACCAGGAGGTGGCCAAGCTTGTTGGTGACTGTCAAGATGTAGCTGAGCCCACTGCTAACCACCAGGAGGCAGCAGCACCCACTGTTGGCCACCAGGAGGTGGAGGAGCTCAAGGCCATTGATGAGCCTTTACAGTTCCCCATGGCCGTCAACGGGCCTGTCCAGTCCCCCTGTGGCCATCTATGAGCCGGTTCAGTCACCAGTGGGCACCACCAAATCTGAACCTTCTGACCCTTCACCAGCGGCCATCAAGGTCCAGTCTGATTCTCTGCCAGTGGCTGCTGCTGCACAGTCTTACACATTGCCAGCAATCGCCCCTGCCCTTCATGACCTCGTCCCTGTTCCAAGGCTTCCTGAAATTATCCCTTACCTAAGGCTGCCTGACTTCATCTCCAACCTGGAGCCTCCTCCCAGGCTGATGGACCCAAGCCCTACCTGGAGCCTCCTTCCAGGCTGTTGGACCCTGCCCCCTACCTGGATCCATATACATACCCACTGGACTGGGTTTGATTTCCTTGCTCTGCACTCTTCTGTGTGTTTCATGTTCAGAGCATGGTGTCTGGATTCTGACTCTTCTGTCTAGTTTGGTTTTGTTTTTTGTTCTGGTGTCTGGATCTGGACACTCATGTACCATGTCTTGTCTTTGTGCTTAAGATTTTGTTAATTTGCCATGTTCTTTTCTCTCTTGTCTATTGTGTTTGGTTTGAGCAAATGGCTTCTGTCAGGTTTGTTTGCCATGTGGTCTCCTGTCTCCTCCCCTGGTCCTGCCCCCTTGTTACATTATTATTCACCTGTCTGGCCCTCCTCATTTCCTTCCCTATTTCATTTCCCTGTGTGCTTTGTTCTGTGCCAGTTCATTGTTGTAATATATATATATATGTGGATTTTTACCTTGATAGGTGACTGTCAGTCTGTTCCTGTCTTTCCTTGTTTGTCTCTTCCAGCCCTGTTTCTCCAGTCCAGTCAGTCTACCCTTCACCTGACCTGGACTGTGGAGTTTTCCCATACGGGGTAGTTTTTGTTTATTTTTTTATGTTAATAAAGCCCATTTTTCTTACTCTGTGCTTGAGTCCTATATTTATTTATTTTTTTTAATATTTGTTAACATGAGTCAATGCACTATGAACACTAACATGAACTAACAATGAATGATTGTAACTAAAATTAACAAAGATTAATAAATGCTGAAATTGCTGAGTTTATGATTCCTAATGCATTAACTAATGTTAACGATTGGAACCTTATTGTAAAGCGTTGCAGTCACAATTATAATGCCCATGACTTTAATAATTTTGTTAATTTTAATTACTTTTCCAGGTCTGAAATTATGATTTAAAACACCTCCATTGTTTAAATTGCAATTGTAGTGTGACTTTGCAGGCTGCAACTATTTTCTTTATAATGTACTTTCAAATTATAAATCTCCATATAACCCTTAGGGTTATCTGAATTTGAGATGTTTCACCTTACATTTCAATTGCTTCATCAATGGAGATCAATTCCTACTGTTCACAGGTATCAGTTTCTACACTTTTAAATCAAACCTACATACAGTTCATTATACAGATTTACCTCACTGATAATTTCAATCGATAGTCTGACACTCCATAACAAAATACTTTTCAATGTATCTCATCTCAGGACCCCTTAGTTGTCAATATAATAATGGACTTTATAGAGGTGTTTAATGAGCAAGTCTCGAGGCATTGTGGCGTGAAAAACAAATGCACTGAATTTTATTGTAAAATGTGATGGGACACTTACCTACAAACAGATGATACTGTGTCATGGTCATCAAATCTTTCTACTGCTCTTTCACCAGCTTGTTGTCATGAAAATTACATTACTGTGGAGACAATTTTGCTAAATAATATTACGTAGCTCTTTACATGTATTGCAGCAGATATGAGGTGAAATGGCCACTGTGTGAATGTTCTCTATATTGATGAGGTCTTCAAAAATAATGCTCTATCAAGTTTTAAATCAACAGAACCTACCTCCTTACCATAAACCCTATACCTACTCCTAACAGATTGTGTCATTAAAAGTAATTAAAGATAAAAATCACAACTACTGAAGCTACCACATCATTTTGTGGTGCTCCTATGACACACTTGCCTCTCGACATGTGGGTGCAATTTGTTATAGTGAATTCTATATAGTGTTATTTGTGACATTGTGACTAATAACATATGTCCACATCAGTGGCGAATTTTCAGGGCCAGCAAAGCCTTCTCTTCTGGCCTAACATCCCTAATAAATAAATATTTTTCAAACTTTCATTCTCATTCAACCTTTTTGTCTATGTATTTAAAATCGCTTTCCACTCCTAATTCATCTACAAATGAATAGCAAAAAATGAAAAGATTATCCAATCAGAATTTATTCCTTGATGTTTACAAGCCAAGCGTGATGGCTGTTTCACAAATTGCATTCCCAAAGCCAAAGTAGCTCGTGAGACTGAGCTCCACCTCGTTAGGCCTTCAAAAAAATTTTAATTCCTCAACAGTGCAGTGAATAGGCATATAAAGTCATATTGTCAGATTCATCAGCCAATTTTTTTATTGATTTATCTGTTCTTGGTGGGTGTGGTCTTTAGGATATGTCCCAGGAGAGGCCTTCTAGCTGGCTTGAGTGACGCAATCATGCTTTAAGTGATGTACTTTCTCTGCAAAGTGCCCCACATATTCGCTAATCAATGCACTGTAAGGCTCTATTGACATGTGTCTAGAGTGCTTCTAATTGACCGTGTGGGAATAGCGAGCTGAATCAGCCAGCATAACCGATTTACATATCCAACCAGGGTTTGATTAAACGCTACAATACTTGTTTGCTTGTTTTACAAGCATGCAGGTTTATTGATGTTTATATGCACAGTTGGCACATTGGTCTCTCTTTCTCACAATAACATTGAGGTATGATGTAAGGACAGGCAAGTCTGAAAGAAGGTGCTTGCTTCAAGTAACACAATTCTTTTCAACTAAGGCCAGAAGTTTTTCAAAGCCACCAAGGTGTACCATTAAATCCATGATTTAAAAAATAAATAAAAGTGACTGTGGCAAAATTTTTACCGATAGTGTAAGAAAAAGCAAATGTGAGATGAAAAACACAATTACGGAAGCAACAACATCATTTTGTGGTGTTTCTATTAAACTTTCAGCTCACGTGTCATCTTGCATGCTGTTCAGGACTTATACCTGAAGTTGAGCAAGAGCACAATTTGATTACACTTGAACAAGCATGAAAATCTATTTGGGATGTAAGTGTGCTTTCACATGGACACTTTTGGTGTGCGCCTGGGTTTGAATGGCATCAAAGTTTGGTTTGTTTGTATGATGTGAATGCTGTTTTCCGAAATTGGGTGTGCAACCACGAACCACACTTGAGTCCCCTTGAAAAGGTGGTCTGGGGTAGGGCTTATGTAAACTCTGGTACGGTTTACTGCTGAAACCGTACCAAACCGCGGATGTGAACCACTATTGATGATGTATATAATTTGCAGGCTCCCGATCACAATTAAAATTAATTAAGTAATGTCACACTTATATAGCACTTTTTTCTGACATTATACTCAAAGTGCTTTACATAGTGACCAGGGGACTCTCCTCAACCACCATCAATGTGCAGCATCCACCTGGATGAAGTGGCGGCAGCCATTGTGCGCCAGTATGCCCACCACACACCAGCTGTTGGTGGAGAGGAGACAGAAGAGTGATAGAGACAATTAATTGATGAGGATTACAAGGAGGCCATGATTGGGAAAGGACAATGGGGGGAATTTGACCAGCACACCAGGGTTTCACACCTACTCCCTATATATATATTGCTCATACTTGCTTGTGCCCAAATATATCACCTTCAGAGAGCAGCCGACATTCTTCACGCCTCTTGCAATGCATCTGCGGGCTTGTGGCACCAGTGGTGGAAAGAGCACTGATATTTGTATTTAAGTAAAAGTATTGCTACTGAGAAATAATTCACTTGAGTACAAGTAGAAGTACTGATAAATATTATGACTCTATTTTATTATTTTATATTATATGTTTTGATGTTTTAAAATAGCACTGTGTAAGGGAAAGGGCATAAACAGATAATCTGCACTTTTCACTGGCGAAATCTGTGAACCTGTTTTAGCGCCTCTAGTGTTTCTTTCACCAGGAAACTGCTGTGGTACATTCAATGAGCCACATTAAAATAATTAAATAAATGTAGGTATAGTAACTTGATTCTTTGAGATCAGGTTGGTCAGTCACTAGCATTCTGCTTTACTCTTGTGTTCATGTGGAAAAGTTTGGAACAACATGAGGGTGAGTAAATGACGACTTTTACTAAAACTTTCCCACCAAACTAACATGTCCTAAAGTTTTATACAGAATCAGGAAGTGTTTTTTTTTCCCTAGGTTGTCAAGGGCACCAAGAGAGCCAGATCTATCATTGGTGCCCCCTAAAATAAATAGGTATTTGATGCCCCTGATGACATCCAAGTAACAACAGTTCTGTTCTGTATTTCAAACAGTACTCACAGAGAGATGTAATATTTCAATACACTATAATCATATTCACTGAACAACATCATAATTTCGATGTGCCGATGTTGATGTGATCATAACGCCCCTTAAACCTTGTGTGAAAATGAAATAGAAAAAATGCAAAGTAGATGTTGTTTCCTCTCATCAGAAACAAGTAATTTCAGGGTTTGCGAGAGGTGGGAGATTTATCTGATTTGTTTTGTGAATATGATAACATAGTACACAAAGTGACTTTCACTGTGACATTGTCAAACAGGCTATGCAATATATTAATATTGTGTTGCCATAGAAATGACAGAGAGCCTGCACTTTGTTTTGTGTGGGCACATACCAAAACCCTAATGGGAGGTGAGGACTAATTTGCCTACAGGAATACAGAAGGCATTCTAATTTATTTATTTATTTTTTACAAAGGGGCAATAAACACAAATATTCTGACACAACAGGTTATAAGCAAATGCATTGCATGCTAATGTTGACAGCTTCCTGTGAGTGGGATTGATTTGTGCTTTAGTATTTGAATTAAACAAAAGGTTTGCATTTGGCTGACTCACATATGGTTTTTAGTCTTATTTTACACTGCACATTAAAACAAATCAGTAAAACAGTTTTTTTTTTTTTTTTTTTTTCATATTTACAAAGCTATTAGTTAAATGTGACTAGGTTGCAATAACTTTAAGATTTGTTATAAGGCTGTAATATTTTTTAGTATACAAGTTTAAATGTCAATGCAATTGATCATGCATGTACTAAATGGAAGCCGTTTAGATACAGTTACATAACATCACATACAGTACATACACTTCTCAGATATTCAAAATGCTGCTTTATCTGCATAAGTGTAAAAATAGCAAAACATTATTTCTAAAATTTGGATACAAATATTTTTTCCCCCTAAAAAGCCATATGGTATCCATGTATCTATATCTCAATGTTATTAATAATAGTTAATCTAACATGGTAATCTGTACATCTGCATAATGTGTTTTTATTTTTTTTCTCATACATATGTTTTTACTGTGTATTAGCTGTGTACAGTATATATACACACTGGTGGCCAAATGTTTGGTATACTGTTCAGATTTTGCTCTTATGGAAAGAAATTGGTACTTTTATTCACCAAAGTGGCATTCAACTGATCACAATGTATAGTCAGGACATTAATAACGTGAAAATGTACTATTACAATTAAAAAAAAAAAAAAAAAACTGCTTCAAAGAGTTCTCATCCAAAAATTCCTTCACGTGCAGCAATGACAGCTTTGCAGATCCGTGGCATTCAAGCTGTCAGTTTGTCCGGATACTCAATGCTTCCTGTAGCAGTATATTGCATACTGTGGCAACTAAAAAACAAACATGAAGACAATGTTAAGCTTCATTTAATGAACCAAATAGCTTTCAACTCTGTTTGATACAAAGGCAAGTGATTTTCTAGTACCAAATTAGCAATTAGCATGATTACTCAAGGATAAAGTGTTGGAGTGATGGCTGCTGGAAATAGGGCCTGTCAAGGTAAAAAAAATATTTCTATATTTTTATATAGAAATGGTGCTGCTTTTTACATCAGAAATGTCCTGACTATACTTTGTGATCAGTTGAATGCCACTTTGGTATTAAAGTGCCAATTTCCTTCCAAAACAGTGTGTACAGTGGTGTAAAAAAACATGTATTGTATTGTATCATACGATAAAATGCTCACATTTCAATACCATATGTATTTTAAGACACATAAACTAACACATTATAGTGTAATTAAAACCAAGCAGCGGAACATTGAAAGCTGCCGAACAGTCCACTGAGAGGTGGTGCTGAGCGCTCACATGACAATAGAGCAACACACTTACAGTGCATAGGTGAGAAGATCGATGGCAAACGGAAAGTAGATTGTAGAATTACAGCTTGTCGAATTTGCCAAACAAATCAAGTCCCTATGCTACATTACATCAAACATTTCATTTTATTTATACTGACATCATAGCAAAAATTGGTGGATTTGTGATGCAGAAACAAAGCAGCAGCAAAGTTGCAACTCTCTCAGACAACACAGAGCATGATAATGATGAGCTTATGAGCGCAAGACGCTCATAAGTAACAAAAACAAGCTTATGGTTACATGATATTATTAAATACGTACTATTCTCTGGTTCAGTCTGATCTCACAGTGAAATCAGAAATTTCACTTTTCTTTCGTCTAAATTGGTATATTTTGACCGAAACGTTGAAACACTCCCCCCAGTGGCCAAAGCGGTAAGTGTTATCGGGCAAATGGGCATGTGTGAGATCCATTTATGTCCAGGAGAGGTCATCAAAAGCTAGTAGTAAAGCAAGTTAATTTCAGCTTTACAGGACAATATACTGTACAATGAAGAGAAAAGCATATATTTATAGATTCTATCCCCCTATCCAAACCTTATCTTAACATTTAGTGGAGTAAAAAATGTATGTTAGAGGGAAAAGTGAAACCTCCAAATCATGCTCGTCATTGATTACTCAAACATGGTTACTGTCTGGCTTTGAACCCTAGTCTCACAAGCAGCTAATGCAACGTGCCGTCAGTTGCGGCAGGTGGAAATGTAAACACATTGAAACAACTGCAAACATGTCTGATAAGAATGCTGCATATAAGCGTGTTGGCATACGATCGCCGATCCTAGTGTACCAAAACTATTGTAAACATCATGCCGACTTCATGTGTGATCATGTTTTGATGTCAAAATGTAAACATGCCAGTAATGTTTACATGCAATGTGAAACAGGGGGAAGAGGGCAAAGCAATACGTGTGCCAATCGGTTTTTGCCCAAGTCGCTAAATAATATTGGATTTTGTTCATATATCTTAAATCAGGTTCCTTTTTTATTTTATTTTTCACCACTAAATAACATAAACATATTTCCATGTATTTGTTTTATTCACATTTATAATTAGGGACAGTGGTTACCACGTTTGAAAAATAAAACTGCACTTAGTTTCATCATCACTTCATCGCCATCATCTCTGCCTGTTTCCAGCAACGTAACAGAATACCTGACTACCCTTAATGAACCCAGCAGATCGGCTCCTGCGCCTACATTAGGGTAATCAATCCCAGGAAGAATATGTGGGGTACTTCTGCTCTCTGGCCATTGAGGTTGGCTTTAATGAGGTTGCCCTCAAAGACTGTTTTCATTTTGGATTGAGTGAGCCAATCTCATCTTTGATGCCTGGCAGTTGCAGTCTCTCAATCTGGCTCAATACATCAACCTCGCCCTGCAGATCATTGGATGCGGATGCCAAGCCATAGTTCCACGACATGGCTGCCGAGCCAGAGTTCCACGATATGGCCGCTGAGCCAGAGTTTCACGTCATGACCGCCAAGCCAGAGTCCCATTTCATGGTCGACGAGCAAACGTCCCATGCCACAGCCCACGAGCCAATGTCCCACGCCACGGCCGACGAGCCAACGTCCCACGCCACAGCCAACAAGCCAACACCAACGTCTGCCATGGCCAACGAGCTGGAAGCATCGTCAATTCCAGGGTCAGCATTGTCAATCTCGTCCGTCCAAGGGCCAGCATTGCCAGCCTCGTCGGTCCCAGAGCCTGCGCTGCCAACTGGCATCTCGGAGAACGAGGAAGAGAAAACTTTTGTTTCCAAGTCTCTGTCCATGTAAACGACGACATAGGCCTATTCCAAGTCTCTACCCATGTTCACGACCACGGAAGTCGGTTCCAAGTCTCTGCCCATATACATGACCACAGAGGTCGTTTTCGAGTCTCTGCCCATGTATACAACCACGGAGGTTGTTTCCAAGACTCTGTCTATTCCCACGACCACAGAGGTCATTCCCAAGTCTCAGTCCATGCCCACGACCACAGAGGTAATTCCCGAGACTCCGTTCATGTTCATGACCACTGAGGTCTTTTCCCAGTCATCCAGGACTCTTAGTTTCGAGCCTCCCACGGCTCCGCCTTCCACGACTTTGCCCAAAGTCATGGCACAAATGCCAGAGTCATTTTTAATCCTTGAGTAAGTTTGAGAGAAACATTTGTGGGCGCTGTTTTATTTGTATTTATTTTTTATTCGTATTGTATCATGAAATTTGTGTATAGTTACAGGCGTAATATATATGCATGCCAGCGATTGCATGGGTTAATTCAGTGTTATTAATAACATGACATTTCTTTAACTATCTTAATCACAATTAATCATATGTTGCTATTTATTCTGAGAAAGGTCACCAAATAAAGATTATTCATAATATTATTATTGTTGTTAATTTTTTTAAGACTGGCCTGCACCAACAGTGGGGACTTGCGAAATGTGTTTTATTCAATCTAAATATATTATAGGCTTACCTATTAAATAAGCACTTTGGTTAAATCAATAACTGAGATGTGGAAAGGCTTGTGCTGTGTTAATGTAATATGTAATTTTAAAAGGCTAAAAGTGAAACACTTGTCTGTTCAGCTGTACAAATTTCAGAGAATCCATAGTTTTATTACATTTTTTTGACGTCAAATACAATTATATTGATTAGATGTCCAGAATGCTCTGGTTTTGGTGAAACACTCTCCTTGGCTCAGCTCAGAAGTTACAATATAAAAGATGAAAGGAGGCTTGGAGCAACTAACCATTGCCAAGCATAAATGGCCAGTGAGGAATTCATCACAGTGATCGATCAAAGACCAAAATGTCTTTTGTCAGTTGGTCAATCCGTAGATCCATCTCAAATCACATGTTTTGAACATGATTATAAATATGTGCATTGTGGAGCAGTGGTTCATAACTGCATTGCCTTGGACTTACATTTATGTTAAACATATATTTTTTGGTCTGTTTTCTCAGTAGAGAAAGAGTGTAAATCTTACATTTATACATAACTTGTTGAAGTACACTATCATATATACGACATTAAAGCTAACAGACTAAAAGCCTTAAAAGTCCTATTTTGATTTTCTTTAAAGAGATCCAATCCAAATTTGATGACATTGCCTGGATTGCAACCGTGAATGAACATAGTTCATCATCATAAAGACGACAACACTTGAGTGTAGTGTAGTGACGTGCACTTGTTTAAGGAAACAGATGCATTAAAGAACATTCGCATTTGTGTTTTTGACCTTGTGTATTGCAGATCACTGTAATGTAAATGTACAAGGAAACAAAAGTGCCAAGACAGGTTTTTTCCTGTGTGAAAGAGTAAACTGTTAGTGCTGTCTCCTCTCTAAACTCTGTGTTATCAACCAACACAACACCATTACTCCTTGCAAGGGACAGCCATACATAAGAAAGTTGTGTCTGTTTGATAGTGTTATAGTATACAGTCTCCACATAAAAAACAACACAGTTGACATGCATCTGAAGTTTTGGTTTTATCTCAAGTGGAATATAAATGAGCAAAAGTAAGACACAAAGATGTGTGAACTCTATAAACCTCGATTTGGTGTAGGCAAGGTCTGCTTGATCTGATGAGCACAAAAATGCATTTGGCACTTTGTGTCCCACTGAGTTCCTACCACATTCCAACTATCAAATGGAGACGAAAGTGTTCCTATTCTCCCCTGGAAGCAAATCCAGCTACAGCCAAAAATCTGTTTTCCACCCAAATAAATAAGAAAACAAAACAACAACATTGCACTAAGGCAATCTCTGATTAACTCTACTAGAGCCATTACACAAAGCAGTAGAAACAAGGAAAGGCTTTTCAAAAGCAGTTGTCTCCAGAGTGGAAATTTGTGGAAAATGGCTCTTTAGGATTTTGTGAAGCAGACATTTTATTGATTTCTCTTTGTTTCTACTTGCTGTAAAGCACTTTTACAGACACCTTTTCACTATATCATCCACACAAAACAAGGTAATGAGACGTTATTTTAGCAAAATCATTGCAAAGCACATGGATCAATGAAAACACAATGCCCAATCAACCAGAAGTGAAAAGGCTAATCTTGCCTTTCACTTAGAGAGAAAGAGAGAATGATGAGGAAAACTTAAGAGGAAGTAGGAAGGAAGTAGAGTAGGTCTACTACATTTTTTTTACTCCACAACAGCAGTATAATCAGAAACTGATGTGACTTTGCCAAAGTCTTTGTAATTATATAAACACCAATCACTGAATGATGCCTTGCTTGGTGCCACAGAATGAATTACTTCATGTTGGACTGCCAGCACAGTGCCTGGGATGTCCAGAGGGTGACCCTTCCAACAGGAAGTGTCTGGTTGAACCACAAACTTCTGTTCATGTTGTTGTTATTGATTGATTGATTGATTGATTGATTGATTGATTGATTGATTGATTGACAGCAGTGGATTATGATACTTCACTGTCATTAAAAACAACCTAAAAGTTAATTTATTTAGCAATAATCAGAAAACTTTTGACTTTCGGACCTAAATATGGTTCACATCAAAGCTTATTCTATACAAGAACTTCCCACTGAAGGCCCCAGCATACTTAAGGATACGTTCTTCTTCATTGTTCTTTCAGAGGTAAAAAGAAGTTCAAAACAGCTGAGCAAAAACAAACTGTTTGCAAACATTAAGACAACAGCCACACAGCTGGGGAGGCCTTTATAGGAATATTAAAATATGAGGACTTTTAAGACTGCATGTAAAACATTTTGTAAACTAATGTGACATTAAAATGTGCTATTAATGACTTCATGCAACATTCTATGAGTACATTTCACACAATATCAGTAAAAGAAGCTCTCTACTTGATGATATGAAGTAAAATATATGCAGTAGATCATATGTAGTTTGTGAAGTTGACATTTTACATTTATAGTGCTGATGCGCTAACACGCTGTACAGTACACAAACATAATATGCATCGATTTCACTGTTATTGTAATTTATTACACTGATACAACTGCAAAGATGGGCATACAAAAGAGTGTTAATGGGTATAATACAGACGATAGAAAAAATATCTTTTGATCTTAACTTTGGGCAGATGTGTGAATGGCATTCGGCTACAGATGGCACATGAGGAAGCTGAGTATTTGAGTTGATTTGTAAAATAAAATAAATAAAACACAATATATTCTTGGAAAATGTCTATATGTGAACAATCATACAGATGTAGGTCAATTTGTGCCAGCATCCATCTAGTCTTGTTTTTTTACTTTTGTGGCAGGATACTGACACTCATGTTGTTGTTGTTTTTTTTTTTATTTTGGGATGTTCTGTTTTCTCCATGAGTTTCTCTTTCTCTGCTTGTTTCTGTTTCATCTCATGTCATGGCCCCACCCCCCCCTCTCATTTGCCTGCCTGATTTCTCCCTTTTTATATTTCTTCCATGTCCTCTGACCTGTGCTGGATTCTTCCTCTTGTTTCAGTCTGTTTTATTTCTTGTGTTTAGTCCTTGTGGGTTTTGTATTTGTTAATTGATAGTTCTCTGTTGTGTTTGTTTTATTTTTATTTTTGCCCCCTGATAGGTAGATTTGTTTACATTTTCTTTAATAAAGTATTTTTGAAGCGCTGTCTGTCTGCAATTGGGTGCTTCCTGCAACAAACCATGACAAATTTGCACCAGCTTGCTAATAACTCTGCACGCCTGTGTGTTCATGTTGACTAATTTTAACTAAGTTAACAGTAATGAGGTATTGGCCTCAAAGTAGGTGGAGCTCCAGGTCACACCTACCAATGAACTGGACCAATGACAGCAAGAAAGTGTTTAGCAGCCAGTAAGAAGCTTTCCTGAAAGTTCACCATGGCACGCTGTTACGAACCATGGAAACTACTTCAAAAACACCTTTTTGGCCAGATTTCTTTCAAAATTACATCAAACCTATTCTATCTTTGATTTCGTAGGAAGTGTGCTTTGGCGTTTAGACAGGAAGATACTGTCAGACTTACATCTAAAGTGACCAACAACAAATACATTTGTGTTTACTTATGTATTTGTGAAAGGGCGAAGGGCGGGCGTGTGTGTGTGTGTGTGTGTATGTGTGAGCGTGTATTTATCACTTTGTGGGGACCAAATGTCCCCATAAGAATAGTAAAACCTGACATTTTTGACCTTGTGGGGACATTTTGACGGTCCCCATGAGGAAAACAGCTTATAAATCATACTAAATTCTGTTTTTTGAAAATTTAAAAATGCAGAAGGTTTTCTGTGAGGGTTAGGTTTAGGGGTAGGGTTAGGGGATAGAATATAAAGTTTGTACAGTATAAAAACTATTATGTCTATGGAAAGTCCCCATAAAACATGGAAACCAAACATGTGTGTGTGTGTGTGTGTGTGTGTGTGTGTGTGTGTGTGTTTCTTTTTTTTGGTGATATAAACAATATTTTAATGATTAACTTAAACAAAAGACAAACCACTGTCCGCAATCGGCCTGTCACAGTGTTGTTTTGAGGCGGGCTTATCTGAAATAGATGATCCCAAAAAAATTTACACTGGCTTGGAACAAAACACATTAAATTATGGAACGGTAGTCTCCTCGAACAGAATTTCTGTTTGTCCAAAAGTAATATGGACTGTGCTTTTATTTTCAAACAGATTTGAACATATTTTCTTGACCAAACCTGACTGTTAGAAATTATCTGAAATTAAGAAGTAAGGCCAACTGTGCCTCTGGAGATCCTTTGTTCTTCAGGTGCTTCAGAAAAGATTTCCTCAGGTAATCGTTGCCTTGGAGACCTAACAACCTAACAATGTAGATAACAAAGCAATTAGCAGAACATCCACTGAGATCATGTATTTTTATTCAAAGAAAATAGCATTAGCCATACAGTAACTCAAAATGACTAAAGAGCAGCATGTGCTATTCAGTAAATGTACTGCTTTGTTGCTCTCCCTGACTCATGTAAAGAATGGTAAAACCTTAGATTAGAGAAAACATTTTGGTCACAGGATGACCTTTTGTTGCAGACAGCTGTGGTTACATTTAAGTAACTGAATCTCCATTTCAGAGAGCTAGGACTGCAGTATTTTAAGGACTAACTATATGTGTTCTGCATCTTGTGAAGTCTTCTGTGAGAACTATGGAAATGTATGGCTGATAGATATAAAAGAGAGAAATAGGCAAGGGGGTTCAGAGCAAGTAGTACAATGAAATATTTCTATATTGTGTTAAAATTATACAAAAAAAGTAAACATCACATATTTACAAATGGTGTCTGCTAGACACCTAAATAACATTCAAATGTAGAGACTGTGAAGAACCAGAATCATCTCACGGTGAAATCAGGAAATGTAGGTTGTTTTTTTCTTTAGCTACAATCGGTCTGTGCTTACCGAAATGTGAAAAACTTACTCCAGTGGCCAAAACGGTAAGTGTTATTTGGCGTGGGCACAAGTGAGCTCCATTCTCCAGGTTTGTTGTCCATGGAGGGGCGCCAAAAGCAAATTGTGAAGCAAGTTATTTTCAGCTGAATAGGCAGTTAGACAGTGAAGATGAATGCATATTTCAAACACTATGCAACACAAACACTAAACTTAAACATAACCATCAGTGAAGTAGAAATGTAATGATAGAGAGAAAAATGCAACCTCGTCACTGATTATTTCTTACACGATTACTTCCTGGATACAATGCAGGATCTGGACCCAGGTCTCCCATGCCGCTTAAGCAACATGCTTCCGGTCACATCACAATGGCAAAGATAAACATGTTAGAGCCGATGAAAACACGTCTGATTAAGCGTTATTGTATGCATTTATGGCAAGATGAAAATAGGTGGAGATTTGTTCATGTTTAATGTTCTGCTATACTGGTATTTTAAAAGAGTGTCTGTTAGGCTGGAGTTTTGAGAGTTACCATTGTGTTTGATTGATTGGCACTTGTGCTTCGGTGAGGATGGATTTGCGTGCTGCTTAGCTCTATAAGCAGTTGCAATCCAATTAAAAGTGCAACAGTTTCACTGTCCTTACTGGCATACACTACTGATTAATACAATAAATTAAGTTGGACTAACTTAAGAAAATGAACTAAATTAAATATTATTAACTTGAGTTTGTTGAGTTGAGTTAAAACTACTATAGTACCTTGATATGATATGATCTAATTAAATTCAAATTAAGGCTCAATGAAACTCAATTAATTAACAAAATGTAATTGCTTATAAAAACTTTCTTAAATTCAATTCAGTAAGGGCAATGACATCACTTTACCCGGAAGTCTTTGGAAACATGTAGACTTCCTGTACAATCATGCTGGAGCAACAAAGTATTTGTCACCCTATAGACCTACACTACCAGTCAAAAGTTTGGATACACTTATGCTCTTAAAAAGCTTTTGATTTAAAGGCATATGCATGCTTAAAATTAGCTTGTGCCTTTTTCTTTACAAATCAACATTTCATTTTATTTTTTTTCTATTGATTAGTTGGAACAGATATTGAAGGAAAAGCAGACAACAAGTGTCCAGCATACTGGGAAACTTTTTCAATACTGTTTAAAAAGAATCTCATGAGAGTGTTTGGGATGTAAGCTATTATCAAGGCAAAGTGTAGGAACTTTAAAGAAGCTAAAATAGAGGACAGATTTTATTTGTTTAAAATTTTTCTGGTCACAACATATTGCCATACTACCATTTGTGACTTCACTATTATTTAAAGATTTGCTTTGTACAATTTGGTATGATTGACCTTTGACTGACAGTGTAAGTTCTACAGATCCTGAGAGAAACAGACTTTTTTTGTATGTAATTATATGATGAATGTGTTTCAGGACATCGGGATCACAGAACACCAAATGTTTGATAAATTATGATAAAAGCCTGAAATTACTGTAATTGCAATAAACTCTCTCCTTAAGCAACACATGCAATTATGTAGCATGATTCATCATCTTTCCATGTAAAAGATCAGGAGACATTTTGTGCTGCTTTTATGTTTAAGATGTAGGCTATGTGCCTGGTTAAGGTTTTATCTAACAGTTATGTTAGTAACCAGCTACTTGTTCAAAACCTTACATTACTCTTTGCTCTTTAAAGAGAAACCTTGCAATAATGTGTGCTGAGATTTCAAACAATTTGGGTAACAATGTAATTTAGCATTACGTAGTCACCCAAGCATTTTTAATTTTATTTTTTTACTTTTAGGTAGCATTGGGTAATTATAGAGCTTTTCTAAAACTCACCAAAATCACACCATCACCTCACCGAAACGAAGTCATAGCACAAAATGATGCACAAAACACAGCAATCCATAAGATTCAGGGCTCATCCTCACGTATATATGATTAATGATATCTTCCTTCTAGCCTATCTGAATTGAATTGAAGAATAACTAGGAATTTATGGGTACAAGAGAGAGTCATTTCTCAAAGGATGAGCTCAAGGTGGGATTTCTTTGCCCCAGTGTATGTGGCCTCTGTACGTAGACCAATAGCACCACTATAAATATTAAACATCCTCCCACTATAAAATATTTCTATGGCCTTCAGCTAAGATGAAATATCATTAGGAATGAGAAACCTTTCTCACCGTGCAAACTGCATACAGTGATAATTATTGCACCTATTCCATTATACAGTGGTCTGTCATTTACAGTATATAGTCTATAGTATATAGAGTCTGAGACCACATCAAATTAAAAAAAATAGTTTTAAATGAGAAAAAAAAAACATTTTTGTAGTGGCCTCAGATAGATTTTATAATGTCTTTTTTGGTTGGAAAACCTGCAAGACATCAAAGGACAAACTGATTTATGAAAATCATATAAACTCCCCACTGCAGCAAATTATGAAAATACTGACCTCCGTTCATTATTTTCAATTCTGTCAGGGGGCTAAGTTCTGTGCATTGATGGCTGACCTCCAGTGGAGCATATACTATATACTAACACATCAAGACCTACAGAAGCTCTGTCTGCAAGCATAATGAAGTCATTCTCATGTGATTTACTGCACAATATCTACAAGCCATTTTCATCTCAATCCTGAACTGCTTCAGATCTTACTCAGTGCTTGTGATATGTCTGGAGAGTGATCTATGTGCCTGCCATTAGCCATACAGACCCACAGAAAGCTTTAAAATCTGTCTGCTGCCTAACCTTCACTGCTTCTGCTAGCTGTGAATCTGAAAGTGCCTGTTTAGTTCAAATGTAGTGAACAAATAGCATTCGCATATTAGCATTGTTTATGAAATCTATTTAAAACAAATGCAATAGATTACCATCTTTCTGCTGACTGAGCTGCTCGATGACAACTGTTAACAGTGCGTTTGTTAAATGTTCACATATGTTTTTGTTCAAAAACCAAACAAGCACTACACCCAAGTTAATTTTGTCCAATTTATCAATTTTGAGAATTATTCGGAATAAAATGCTATTTCAGGCAACAACTGTTAATATGCACCATAAACTCACTTCAATGTTAAAAGGACAAAAATAACAAATAATGTGTACACATTTAAAATAGACTGACTAGTAGAAATTTTTGTAAGGTGATAACTCTTATTGAGAAAACAAATTTTATTATAACTATCATCAACCTACATACTTAGAATTCTATAGATTAAATAATAACACTATATTGACAATAAAAAATATAGAAAAACTTAAAGGTGCTGTAAGCAGTTTTAACATTCTGAAGCTTTCACGTTATCAGCACAATACATCACCAAACCATCTCTTATGCATTCTAAAGGCTCGGTCACATTCACTCTTGCACAGCAAAATACAATCAGCTAAATTGGAATCCATGCAATCAAGAGTTTTGCATGATGGGACTTCTGGTGGCAATGTTTGTGTGGGGTTTGGTGAGCTTTGACTTGCTAATTTGCATTGACTATTAAAAACAAAGCAAATTTTCATGTCATAAAAAAATCCTCCTCAAATAAAATAAATATATATATATATATATATATATATATATATATATATATATATATATATATATATATATATATATATATATATATATATATATATATATATATCTGGTGTGAACCTGAACCCTGCAAAAACAGAACTGCATGTCCACTCCGAAGAGCTTAAATCTTAATGGATTCCCATCTTGATGCATTCCTGGCTCAAGATGTAATCCCTCTTGAAGGTAAAATTTCTCAGAGGATTTACACCAGTGATTCAAGATCACAGGCTTTTCTGTTTTCAACACACCACTACCTATTATGGGTGAATGACATTAGATTAACCAAGGCAAATGTCATGCCGTATTGTACATAATGCTTGAAACACAAAGCACAAAAGAAGATATGACTGCATAAATAAGCAATTAATAACATATTGATGCATTACAAATCCTGCTTCATTTGAACTAAATAAAAGTCATTTCATGTCTGATCCTATCATGAACCTTAAAGAGTAAGAAAGTGGAAAGACGATATACAGTACAAATGCAAAGGACAGAATTATTCGTAAATATAGCTATTGACTCATGAACAATATGGCTGGCCATAAGCAGACGTTTGCACAAGAGGACTGCAATATTTTTCAAATGAATGAGTACTGAAATAAAGCCTAGACATCATATAGATAGCTATTTAAATCAAATCAATAAACACTCACTGTAAGTGAATACTCCTAACTTAATAGAAATTGAAAGGTTGATTTTAATAAGTATTGCTTATACTGGTTCACTCAGGGCACGAGTTGAGGGGGTATGCGAGGTATGTCATCCCCCTTGTTGCAAGAAATACCAATTTGGTATCCCCTTTGTACAATCACCCCTTACCATCCCCTTTAGATCAATTGTTTAATGTATTACATAGAACTAATCATGCAATTAAAATATTGAATAATCTACCTTTGATAAATAACAGACTTAAAATATTAGCGATTAGCCGACCAGAATTAGACTGTCATGTTTGGGTTTGCCAGATTTCAAGAGGTGAAATCCCCAATCAGACCTTTACACTTGCACAGTTTGGAAATACTCTGCCAGTGTGACGCTTTAGTTGGGCAATCTGGCAACCATGAGCATGTGAGCTCTCTCATCATTGAAAATGCGAAAAGGCGCCAGTTTTCTGAAAACAACGGTAAACAGGTATATCGGAGTTTAGCAATGGTTTGACTTTTACTTTGTCCTTCTCAGTGTTCACAAGAAACTTGCACCACTGAAGGTAATGCAAGTTTTCAAAAGTTTTGCAGACTTGCAGAAATGGCAAAAAGAACAATTAGAGTCTTTCTTTAAAAAGAAGAGAACAGAAGGTTATAAAGGATAATGCATGTACCTGTTGTTACGAAACTGGGAAGGACGTGACGAGAGAGTGGGGTCCAACTGCAGAACTCTTTATTACGGAACTCAGAAGATGAATGAAGGGAGCAAAGATAAAACTAATACACTGGAGCAAAAAGGGAACTCAAACATAAGTTTGCTGGCTAATGAGGTAAGTAACATCATAAACTATG
This sequence comes from Xyrauchen texanus, assembly GCF_025860055.1. NCBI lineage: Eukaryota > Metazoa > Chordata > Actinopteri > Cypriniformes > Catostomidae > Xyrauchen > Xyrauchen texanus. Next base: position 7,456,629 of record NC_068297.1, read on the forward strand.
TGCTAACAAACTAACAAAACTGACACAAACTAAGGGGAACATGAGGGCTATATATACACAAGTGGGTGATGACAAAACATAGAACACCTGGGAACAAAGGTGGGGAATAGATGAGTGTGATCAACAAGGTGCATTATGGGCAGGGTTGGGGAGTAACAGAATTCATTTAACGGGTATTTAACGGGAATTTAACGGGAATACATATTTAACGGGAATACGTATTTAACAGGAATACGTATTTAAAATACAAAATATAAGTAACTGTATTCCACTACAGTTACACATTAAATGATTGGTATTTAGAATACAGATACATTCATTTTGATTTTCATTTGATTTTGATTACTGAAGAGATTACTTTGCATTTTGTCTGTTTTTCATTTAATATTTAGTCCTTTCAGAAGGAAAACATTTATACATATAAATGATGCGATCCAAAGTGGTGAAACACTTTCTTACGAGCAGACAGAGAAGTATGTTTGAAGAAAGTTTGGAGCAGAAGATATAGAAATAAACCTTGTGTAAATTGTCAGCTTTACGCTAAGCTAAAATGCTATTTCTAGCCATTTTACCTGCACATGTTACATGAATGTTATCAAGAAAATTTATGCTGGATCATGAATTTCTAGTAAGACCTTTGATATTAGGGCAAACATTTTATTCTTGATAATAATTTTTATTTTGTTTTCCTGTAAACATATCTAAAAATCCTTAAAACTAGATCAATTTGATTTATCTTGTTTTAGAAACAATACTGTATATGATATTTAGGCTTATCAGAAACATTTGTTTTAACATGTGTTCTTAATGGTCTTACTGTAGGCCTACTGGCAGAGTTTTTATAGTTAAAACAAGTGAAATAATCTACCAGTGCTGAAGAAGTAATCCAAAGTATTTAGAATACGTTACTGACCTTGAGTAATCTAACGAAATACATTATAAATGACATTTTACAGCATGTATTCTGTAATCTGTAGTGGAATACATTTCAAAAGTAACCCTCCCAACTCTGATCATGGGAAGTGTAGTCTAACAGTCCAAACATAAGGAGAAGGTGATGGAATAAACACAAGGGAGTTCATGACACAGGTTTTTAACTCAAACTATTTTCATAAAATGCTTTTGTATGTAGATCAGCTTTTTGCATGTGTTTAAACAATGTTTAAGCATCCTTCATATAAACAGTTCAAACTTCCATTTTAATCAAAGAACAGTAACACATCGAGAGGGAGACGCAAAGATTCGTGGTCTTCTCGGGATCTCGTCGAACCAGGTCCATGCCATGTGAGGTCCAAGGAAGCTTGGGACTCGACGTCCTGAGAAAGCTCATCACTCTCTACAGTTCACACACCCATGAGAAGGCCTCGCTCCAAAGCCAACCTCATCATTCATACAGATAATAACTATACAGTCTTACAGAGGTCCAAAACATAGACAGAACGAACTTTCGACCAAGAACCAAGCAACACAAAGAATGCAAGGAAACACCACTACACGCAAGTACATCTCCAATATTGTGCTCAAAGCACTGTTTTATTAATCAAATAATTTGGGTAATCTGATATCAAACCGATGTAGACTCAAAGAAGGATAAATGTTCTTAAGGTATTGTCAACAGACTCCATAAAGTTCATTTTCACTGTATTGATAATTTATTTCACATTCTGTCATTCTTTTCACCAACCTGTCTCATGTATATATGTGTTAGATTAGATTTATGTTTAGAATAGCAATAAAGTTTGTCTGTATTCAAAGATGAATAACTGTGGTGTATTTTGATAAATAATCTCATCCCTGTTTCTAAAAGATTTTGCTTCAAAGGTGTACCTAAATACGTGTGATATTATTTTCAATAGCCATGAGAATAATATCACAGAGTTTAAACTTAAGCCCCACCCATTCCAACAAAAAAGCTATGTGTCTGGATTGAGAGGGACACACAAAGGACAGTGATGCAATGAGAGGGAGACACAAAGAAAGGTGACACATCGAGAGGGAGACACAAAGATAGGTGACACATCGAGAGGGAGACACAAAATAGGTGACACATCGAGAGGGAGACACAAAGAATGGTGACGCATCAAGAGGGAGACGCAAAGAACAGTGAAACATTGAGATAGAGATGCAAAGAACAGAAAACATTGAGAGGGAGACACCAAGAAAGGTGATACATCGAGATCGAGATGCAAAGAATGGTGACGCATCGAGAGGGAGATGCAAATAACGATGACACATTGAGAGGGAGACGCAAAGAATGTTGACACATCGAGATGGAGTTGCAAAGAATGGTGATGCATTGAGAGGGAGACGCAAAGAACTGTGACAATCGAGAGGGAGGTACAAAGAAAGGTGATGGATCGAGAGGGAGACCCAAAGAAAGGTGACACATGGTGAGGGAGATGCAAAGAACAGTGACACATCGAGAGGAAGACACAAAGACAGGTGACGCATCAAGAGGGAGATGCAAAGAACGGTGACACATTGAGAGGGAGACGCAAAGAAAGGTGACACATCGAGAGAGGAGAGCGTCAAAGAAATGAGCTGACACATCGAGAGGGAGACGCAAAAGTAATGGTGATAGAATTTGAGAGGGAGACGCAAAGAACTGTGAAGCAATCGAGAGGGAGGTACAAAGAAAGGTGATGGATCGAGAGGGAGACCCAAAGAAAGGTGACACATGGTGAGGGAGATGCAAAGAACAGTGACACATCGAGAGGAAGACACAAAGTAATGTGAAGATTTGAGAGGGAGACGCAAAGAAATGTGAAGCATTGAGAGGGAGGAGCAAAAAAAGATGACGCATTGAGAGGGAGACCCAAAGAAAGGTGACACATGGTGAGGGAGACGCAAAGAACAGTGACACATCGAGAGGGAGACACAAAGACAGGTGACGCATCAAGAGGGAGATGCAAAGAACGGTGACACATTGAGAGGGAGACGCAAAGAAAGGTGACACATCGAGAGGGAGACGCAAAGAAAGGTGACACATCGAGAGGGAGACGCTAAGTAATGTGAAGATTTGAGAAGGAGACGCAAAGAAATGTGAAGCATTGAGAGGGAGGAGCAAAGAAAGATGACGCATTGAGAGGGAGACCCAAAGAAAGGTGACACATGGTGAGGGAGGCGCAAAGAACAGTGACACATCGAGAGGGAGACACAAAGTAATGTGAAGATTTGAGAGGGAGACGCAAAGAAATGTGAAGCATTGAGAGGGAGGAGCAAAGAAAGATGACGCATTGAGAGGGAGACACAAAGAAAGGTGACACATGGTGAGGGAGACGCAAAGAACAGTGACACATCGAGAGGGAGACGCAAAGTAATGTGAAGATTTGAGAGGGAGACGCAAAGAAATGTGAAGCACTGAGAGGGAGGAGCAAAAAAAGATGACGCATTGAGAGGGAGACCCAAAGAAAGGTGACACATGGTGAGGGAGGCGCAAAGAACAGTGACACATCGAGAGGGAGACGCAAAGTAATGTGAAGATTTGAGAGGGAGACGCAAAGAAATGTGAAGCATTGAGAGGGAGGAGCAAAGAAAGATGACGCATTGAGAGGGAGACACAAAGAAAGGTGACACATGGTGAGGGAGACGCAAAGAACAGTGACACATCGAGAGGGAGACACAAAGATAGGTGACGCATCAAGAGGGAGATGCAAAGAACGGTGACACATCGAGAGGGAGACGCAAAGAAAGGTGACACATCGAGATGGAGATGCAAAGAATGGTGATGCATCAAGAGGGAGATGCAAGAAAGCTGATGCATCGAGAGGGAGATGCAAAGAACGGCCTCAAGTGAGAGCTGTCTGTGGCGGTGACAGGTCAAGTGAGAGCTGCCTGTGACGGTGGCATAGATTTTACCCCTAATGCACGACAGGGTACCTGCCAGTCTGCCCTCGCACAGAGCTTGCAAGATCGCGATTGGAGAATGGTGCCACAAATCATGGAACCCTGCTCCAGCACAGCTCGCAAGATCACGATGGGAGAAAGGTGCCCCGACACGCTACTCAGCCTTAAAGTATATATGTATATGGTTAGGATTATGGAGGTTCATAATGTATTCTTACATTATGAACAAACATAATACAACCATGATAAACAGTAGGCCAACAGGTGGGCTACACCATGACACAGGATCTTCTTAGTGGTCAAAGTCATTGATGATTTTGCATCAATGAAAACTTTAATTTTAAATTATGCATTAGTTTTAATGGCGCAGAGTAGCAGCAATCTTTAAGTATCATGCAATATACAGTAGGCCTACTTTATTTACTGACTCGAGTTATGTACTGTGTATATGATGTCAATGTTAATATAATGTTATGGGGGGAGGGGCGGGGGGGGGCATATCCGATCTCACCTTGGGCACCAAGTAAGCCAGAACCGCCACTGATACGTTAGAATTACAATTAAATGTATGTCAAAGTACAGCATAACATGGCAAGCTCTACATTCTGAATTCTGCAGCGACTCCAAACACCACAGAGAAGCAACAATTACATTTGGTCTTATTTGTACAGTCTTAAAAACTAAGCAATTTTGGTCTGACTAATGACATTTCAGCCCTCAGTGCCTGCCTTACCCGTTGAACTGCCAAAGTACTTTAACATGAATCCTGAGCAATGATTTGCACCACAGCGGCTACATTTATTCTTGTTAATTCTTTAATTAAAACCAATTATGTGCACTGCCACATTGAAAGAGGTTGTGATGCATATGGCTACATTTAATCAATTCCACTATAAGGCTCATTTGTGCCCATTTCATAAGTCCATATTTAGCATATATTTTTGTATTTGTTTTGTAAGGCTGTGTAAAATACCTACCCTCTTTGTGAAGGCTAATTTGGTATTGATTTTTCCCCATTGTAATGCTATTCCTAATCTCTATGAAATGTCCTTTTGAGACCTTTCAAAATCATTTTTCACATCCAAGCAAATGAGACTAGAATGACTCACATTGCCCCGTGACTCTGCAAGAGATTGATGGACAGGTGTTAGCAAGCTGTGATTGACAGGCGACAGATTTGTCTGACTTGAAAATTAAATGTGTCATCAATGTTTCAAACAATATGGCAATCGTCTCGGGTTACATGTGTAACCCTTGTTCCCTGAAAAAGGCGGAACGAGATGTTGCGCTGCTAAGCGCTACGGGGAACAGCTTTAGCTGTGAGCCGAGCTGAATAATGTGTGGAACACGTTAATGAACATTGACCGGAATTTATAGCCTCGGCTGATGTAATCATTAGATGCACCTGAGGCCAGGCTATAAATGGATACGTCACCAGGTGTCGTCAGATACTTCTTTTTGAAGAGCAGTCCTGGGACGTCCCAGTGCGGCAAAGCAGCGCAACATCTCATTCCGCCTGTTTCAGGGAACAAGGGTTACACATGTAACCCGAGACGTTCCCTTTACAAAAGGCTTCACTACGATGTTGCGCTGCTAAGCGCTACGGGGAACGCAATACCCACGCCGCCGCACTTGGGGCTGTCCGGACCCCTACGGTTGTACAGTGTACTCACAAAAACGTGAGAGGTCTCAGACATGAGCTTCAGATGTCGACTCAAGGGCATGAGCCCGGAGTAGCATAAACATCTAAACCATTCAATTTTGATGAATGTGTGCGGAGAGGACCAGCCTGCCGCATCCCAAACTTGTTCAAGCATGAGCTGAGATGTCGACTCAAGGGCATAAGAGCCCGAAGTAGCAAAGAATCTAACCCATAAAGTTCGATGAATGTGTGCGAAGAGAACCCTGTCGCAACACAAACTTGTCATAAAAACTGATGAATGTGAGCGGAGAGGACCAGCCTGACGCATCACAAACTTGTTCAGGCATGAGCTGAGATGTCGACTCAAGGGCATAAGAGCCCGGAGTGCAGAACATCCAAACTAAAAAAGTCCAATGAATGTGTGCGGAGAGGACAACCTGCCGCATCACACACTTGTTTAGCCATGGGCTGAGATGCCGACTCAAGGGCATAAGAGCCCGGAGTAGCAAAGCATCTAACCCATAAAGTTCGATGAATGTGTGCGAAGAGAACCCTATCGCAACACAAACTTGTCATAAAAACTGATGAATGTGAGCGGAGAGGACCAGCCTGCCGCATCACAAACTTGTTCAGGCATGAGCTGAGATGTCGACTCAAGGGCATAAGAGCCCGGAGTAGCAAAGCATCTAGCCCATAAAGTTCGATGAATGTGTGCGAAGAGAACCCTATTGCACCACAAACCTGTCATAAAAACTGATGAATGTGAGCGGAGAGGACCAGCCTGCCACATCACAAACTTGTCCAGACATGAGCTTGAGATGTCGACTCAAGGGCATAAGAGTGGCAAAACATCCAAACTATAAAAATCCAATGAATGTGTGCAGAGAGGACAACCTGCCGCATCACAAACTTGCTGCAGAGGGAGACCTCTAGCCAAGGTTTTAGAGGAGGAGAGCCCTCTGGTAGAGTGCGCCCTGAAACCTACTGGCGAAGCTTGACCGCGCGCCTCATAGGCCCGGGCAATAATGAGGATGCCTCTTTGAGGGCACCCGGCCCACCAAGCCGTGGCAAACCGCAGTGGCCACATAGAACCTGGCAGTGGCGAGGCAAGTGCCCGCTGACAGTTCTTTCTACAGAAAATCCAGAACTGAAACAAACTGGCAGTTAGCTGGTTCTGTAATAAGAACTTTAGTAGAAGGAAACGCATGCAGGCACATTTGCGTTACAACGTTCAGCCCCTCCCAAGGGGGGCTGGGCGACTCGGGGAGAAGTAGAGGAGACATTGCGCTATCAACAGAGGTGAAGAGGTCCTCTTCTGCCCTGTAAAATCTACCCAGATCAGTTCCAAGTGGAGGGAGCCCTAGCACTTGAAATGGTCTCGATAATCTCAAGAGAAAACCCTGTGAACCTCATTTGGTACCCTTAGGGGCCAGACATGAAAGGTTTCACAATTCGGGCCAAGGACGAGAAGGTCCTCCCTGTCCGGAATCGCCCAAGGCGAGCCGTCAAGGAGAGGCATTAGCTCCGAGAAACATATCCTGTCCGGCCAGCGCGGCGCCATTAATAGGAGGCAAGACCCTTGCTGGTGAACATCGCCAAGACTCCCGGGAGCAGAGAAACCGGGGAAAGAAATACATACAGACGCATTCCGGGTCATGTATGTGCCTTAACGTCCAGACCCAATGGGGCTGGGTGATTTTAGGGAGAAGTAGAGGAGACATTGCGCTATCCATAGAGGCGAAGAGGTCCTCTTCTGCCCTAAGATCTCACCCAAACTTGTTCCAAGTGGAAAAAGCCTGGCATTTAAAAAGGTCTCGATAACCTCAGGAGAAAGCCCTGTGTCCCTCAGTTGGTACCCTTAGGGGCCAAACATGAAAGATTCCACAATTCGGGGCAGGGATGAAATATTGCCCTGTGCCTGAGATAGAAGATCCTTCCTCTTCGGAATCGCCCAAGGCGAGTCGTCGAGAGAAGAGATTAGCTCCGAGAACCAAGCCCTGTTCGGCCAGCGCGGTGCTATCAGTAAGAGGCAAAAACCCTTGCTGGCGAACTCTGGGCAGCTACTACCTTAGGGTGGAGTTCTTAACTCCCCCGTTGGTATTTTCTGTCTGGACCGTAAATCTGCTCCCGTATACGGGCATCCAGGGATATAACTGACCTGAGTGACAGGAGCTTACCCTGGGCCCTAAGGAGAATCCGACGTGTCAGAAATACAGCTGACAAGAACGTGGGTCTCCTTGAAGATTTATGTAAGAGGCTACCGCTGCATTGTCCACCCGCACCAAGACATGGCAGCCTCATGAGGAGGTATTTCAGGGCCAGAAATACAGCCATCAACCCGAGACAGTGACTGTGACAACCGAGCTGACGACCCTCCTATCCCCTTAAGCTGGACGACCACTTAAGGCCGCTACCCCGCCCGTCAGGGAGGCGTCTGTCGTTAGCAGTCTGCGACAACAAGACGCACCTAGAGTGGGACCCAAGGCAGAAAACCGGGGTCTGAACCACGTAGAAAGGGAATGAAGCCTGAGGCGCGTAACCCTATTTAGCCCAGGGGTTTTGGCCCTTGGAAGAAATCCCCTGGCTTTTGGCCACAACAAAAACGGTCTCATGAGCAGAAGGTCCAGAGGGATCACCGTGGACGCGTTCAGCCCTGAGACCTGGAAATCGTTGATACTGATAACAGTGCAACCTTGACCTAGCCTGACTTTGCTCAGGGTGATCTGAATGGACTCAATCCTAGCGGGAGACAGTTGTGCCCGCATTGTGATTGAACTCCATACGATGCCCCGATAGACAGTGTTCTGAGTGGGAGAGATGACGCTTTTCTTGGCGTTGAGCCTCAACCCCAGAGAGCTAAGACGATGTCCCTGTGCTGAACTGCCAGTTCCTGGAACTGCGCTAGGATCAGCCAGTCGTCTACGTAATTCAGAATGCAGATGCCCCGAGTCGCAAGGAGCCAGCACTACATCATGCATTGTGAATGTGCGGGTAAAAAGGGCTAGGCTGAGTGAAAGAACCTGACCCTGGAAGACTTCGCCCCCAGAAGTGAACCTCAGGAACTTTCCATGTTGTGGCAGAACTTCTAAATGAAGTATAGAAGTGCGTCATAAGATCGATGGTGACCAGCTAAACGAGTTGTAGGGCTTGAGACACGACCGTCTTGACAGGCATCATCTTGGACTTGAACACCCACGGGTAGTTCAAGCTTTAAGATCTAAGCCAGACGCCACCCCTCACCCTCCATGGGAAACGGGAAGTATTTAGTGTAATAACCTAACTCTCTCTCTGGAAGGGGAACACATACCATGGCCCCTTTAACCAGGAGATTGAGTTTTGTTTTTGTTTTTTACAAAAAAAAAGAATTCCGGTTTACGGTAGTGAGAACACGCCGTTGAAACACGGAAAAGTGGCGAGAGAATTAAATCCTGACGCCCTTATAAGACCCACACAGTCCAATCTGGCAACCGCACGAGTAACAACATCGAGCAATTCCTCCGTAGATTTTTTATCGCGGACGGAAAGCTCGGAGGCGGGAAGAGAATAGCGATCCACCTCATGATCCGAAGAAGCGTCGGAGCGCGCCGAGATCATGTGAAGGACCAGCTGGGTTTGGGGAGAGAGTGAGAGAAAGGGATCAACCCGTCTCTTGCTCCTCAGCCAAATCCATGCACGAGCCCCACGAACGATCTTTTCGTGAGTGCTGACTCCCGGAGGCAAGCGAGGCGAGCACGACGCACTCTGCCTGTTAAAGCAAATCGCAGTGCTCGCACCTGCCCTGCTGCAACGCGAGAGCAGCATGCTCTACCCCCAAACAAACAGCAAAAACTGATGTGTGCCGTCTTCAGCTATAGAGCGAGAAGAGGGGAACACGCACCGTTTGCTTTCAGTCATTCTCTCTCTTTTTTTTTTTTTTTAGAAATATATATATATAATATTTTCTAAACAGAAGAGAAAAATAGAACAATGTTCACTGCACACTGCCTAACAGAATCTATCTCCTAACAGAGGAAAGAAAGTTTTGACAGGGTGTGTGAAACACACAGAAACAGAATCGCTCTGAAAAAAGAGTTTCTGACGACACCTGGTGACGTATCCATTTATAGCCTGGCCGCAGGTGCATCTAATGATTACATCAGCCGAGGCTATAAATTCCGGTCAATGTTCATTGACGTGTTCCACACATTATTCAGCTCGGCTCAAAGCTGTTCCCCGTAGCGCTTAGCAGCGCAACATAGTAGTGAAGCCTTTTGTAAAGGGAACATATAAGGCAATCATTTTGGAGGATTTAAAAAAATATAAAAAAATATATTTATAAAAAAAAAAAAAAATATATATATATATATATATATATATATATATATATATATATATATATATATATATATATATAAATAGCTCCATTTCAAGTACTTGTTAAAGGAATAGTTCACCAAAAAATTATATTTCTCTCATCGTTCACCCTTATGTCATCTTAAACTTGTATGCATTTTTTTTTGTCTGAAAGAGTTACATTTTGGTCTGTTTCGCTCCAAAAACTGATCGTATTGCTTCATAAGTCCTGAGTTTAGCCATGTCCACTATGGAGCTTGAAAGTTTTGGACCCCATTGGTTGACAATATATGGACAATAACACATGGGCCTCCTTCAGAAAAAAAGAAAGTCATATGAGTTTGAGATGGCATAAATGAGAGTAAATGATGAGAGAATTATATTTTTTGTGTGAACTTAAATCTAATTTTATAAAAGAACCAGATGTAATTTTGCACAATGTATGATATTGGTTTATAAGTTTAAGGTTTTAAGTCCAGATTTGGATATGTGTAAAAATTCCTAACTACATTCCTAATTTTGGAAATCATATTTTCAAAGCAAAACATTGACATTTAGGCAGCAGGAATTATTTTATACAGTTTTAAATTAACCTGATATAATGCTGCTTAGCACATTCAAAGGTTCCTATTAATCTCTCTAAAGTAAAACACATGCTTAAGAACCAATTTTCAACCAGCAATCTATAATATAAAAGTGTCAAAATACCTCCATATGCGTATTCAAGTGTCATATAGACCCATGCATACTGTGTACATTTCATGCAAGCTGATATCGGTAATCGTTTCCCACTTCCGACCTGAGAGTACTTAACCAAGCCAAGTCAAGTCATTTTTATTTGTATAGCACATTTCACAACACACATTGTTTCAAAGCAGCTTTACAGAAGATCATGCATTAAAAGAAAATGAAACTGTGTTGAATTGTGTTTAAAAATAAGTCATTAAATAAGAATTGTATTTTTAGCCATACAACTGTTATTCAAAATGCAGATTGTTGTTAATGCATTTGGCGTGCAACCAGGTATACGGAATACTTGTAACGGTGTTACTTAATCAGGATACAAAAAAATGGAACTATATTCTGTTACAGTTCCATAAAAACTCAATGTATTCACATTACAGTTACATTTAGTAAAAATTGGGATTACTAGCAGGATTACAATTTTCAATATATTAAAAAATAAACAAAATATCCTCCTGACATAAAAAGATACAGACTGCTGCTTGCTTTATAGTGGTACAGATATGATCAGACGGTGCTCTCCAAATGAGTTCAAACCATTAAAAGGGCTGTTCATCTCAATGGCCACTGGAGAAATATGATTATTTTTATGGACATTCCAACATTCTTGTCACTTCAGTGGAGAAAAGGGAAACAATATTACAATTCAGTGCTATGTATACCTTCCAGCTGTATACATAATTTAAAGAAACATTTCATGGTAAGACCCATATAAAAATCATGTTAATTAGGACAGTTTAAATTAGTCATAAATGTTTCCTAATTTCGCCGTCAGACTGTAGTTCCGGTATATGGGACTGTGACAGGGCGGAGGGCGGGGCCGGGTTGTGATGCTACACACCCGGCCCCTAATCAGGCTAATCAAGCCTTAGAGAGGGATAGAGAAGGAGATCTCCAACTGGAGACTGCAGTGGGACAGAGGAAGAGATTCACGGGCAGCTGTCTGACACCTTTGTGTGTTTGTCTTTTTGGTTGAGTTTCATATTAAAATATTATTTATATTGTCAAGCCAGTTCTAGCCTCCTCCTTTTCCATTAATACCTTTACAGGGACGCCTGTGAAACTTTAGTGTGACTTCTCATTTCCATCCTAACATAAGTTGAAACTCTAAAATTGTTCTCTAAAATGCGTTCATGTTGTATTGTCAACTGTAATTGGCACAACATTTTTTTTTTTTTTTTTTCTTATTGTACACATGAATACCAAATGTTTTGACAATGTTATTATGTTCTTAGGGGAAAGTGCAATGGATTATTTATCTGATTGTAATACTTATTATAATTTTTTTCATTCAAAAGGTATGTGTGAGTGAGAAATACTGGCAAATGTGGCATTTAAAAACTCATAGAAAGTAGGAATAAGTAAATCAAGACACACTAAAAAGGTTTAAATCTATTTGTATGTATTCTTTAAAAACAATATATATATTTATTGTTATTTAATAATTTTTTTTGTGATTAAAATTGTACTTAAACATAAACACAGAATCTCATATAAACGTTAGCTGGTGATTTTTGACTGTGGACAGGACTGGTAATCTGTCATACCGGGCATTTTCCCAGTGGGCCGACGCACTTTGGGGCCAATCAGGTGCAGGCTGGACATCGGGAGAACCGAGCGGGCCAGTGGGTCGGCCACGAAATGGGCCGAAATAAGCTAAAATGAGCTGCCGCGTTATGCAGAACGGACCATAAATGTGCGTCGCAATATGCAGAAAAGGACAGCTGCACTGCAGTTGCTATGTAAAATCGTGGGCCAATTTATTTTCCCAGTCCAGCCCTGACTGTGGATAATGAGCAAGCAGGGGACAGGCACTGGAGGCATTAATAACAATGATGATGATGAAAAAGAAGATTTCCTATTGCAGTCAGAAGTTAATGAATGGTCAGTGCTAATTAGTCTACATGCTAACTACAATACAAGGCAGGATTAAACTTTGTAGTGTTTTTGAATGTCATATTCCCTGTTGTTTTTGGTCTTGTCTTTTATGTTGTAATTCTTGTTTAGTTCCTGTTTCCTGTTAATTTTTGTAGTCCTTTTGTAGTTTCATTTTATGATTGGTTTTCCCTTGATTGAGTTCCTCATTCCCTGATTGTTTTCCCAGGTGTTTCTTGTTTTTCCTTGTGTATTTAAGCCCTTGTTTCCCCTGGTTAGTTTGTCAGTCTTTGCATGTATTGTTTATGGTTGGTTCCCTGTGTTTGGCTTTTTATTCTGAGTATCTTGTTTATTTTTCCAGTTAAATAAAGCTGCATTTAGATCCTCCTTCCTTGTCACATTGAATCTGAGGTATATCCTATCATATTTTGTTAACCAAGACATAATTCAGCACACCTGATTTGGTTAAAAATGCAGAGTTGTTCTACATTTGAACATTCTGTTTGTTCTTATACTGTACATAATAATAACTACATCACTCATAACATTATTCAAATATGGTTTGTTTGCATTCAGAAGGCATGATTAAAAGTCTTTGAGAAAATATTGCTTTTCTCTTGACTTTATTCACAAATGCATTCTTGATGTAATAAAAAAGTAACCAAAAGTAATCTAACTACATTATTTATTGAGGTAACTCAGACATCAGACTCCAGAAGTTACTGAATACATTTTTACTAATTACTCTGTATTTGTAACAGATTACATTTAAAAAGTAACCCTCCTCTGATTTTCTGCACACATATATTAGTATGTTGGCTGAACATTTATAGTATAATAATATGTTTAGTATTTGGATCTTTGAATAAAGCCATGCTGCTAAATCAGCTATTTCAGCTTTGAATTACTGCTTGTGATTGCTCATAAGCAATATTACGTTTTCAAAGAAGGACTAAACAATAAAATAAATAAAAACATTGAAAACCACTGTATTTAAGGATGTGCACAGTAGCCATATTTGAGGATGTATTCACAGTAAAGAGACTTCAAAGGAAACGACAGGGTAAGTGTCATAGCAGCAGGAAACCATGAGATGACAGAGATCTAGACAGTCATCTTGGGGTGATGGCTGTCTGACATGTCTGATCCATCCTTGGGGGATATGTACACATTTCCAGTTTCTAGAGAGTTCTGACAGACCACTGACTCCACATTGAAGTTTATTATGACCGTTGTCCAGCCTGATCTCATGAAAATCATGTGAAAGTGGCAGAATTTGGCACATTTGGCGGCTGTAGCTCAGTTGGTAGAGCGGGTCGACCACTAATCGCATGGTTGGTGGTTCAAATCCCGGCCCACACTAACTCCACATGCCGAAGTGTCCTTGGGCAAGACACTGAACCCCAAGTTGCTCCCAATGGCAGGCTAGCACCTTACATAGCAGCTCTGCTGCCATCGGTGTGTGTGAATGGGTGAATGAGTCAACAGTGTAAAGCGCTTTTGTATACCGATAAGGTTAAAAAGGCGCTATATAAGTGCAGACCATTTACCATCGCAGCAGGTATGAGGTGAAATTTTCTCCAAAACTGGTGAGGTTTTTAAGGTTAAACCTAAACCTAACTGATGGTTCAAATGTGAAATGAAAAATGCAATTGCTGGAGCAACTATGTCATTTTGCTGTGCTTCTCTGACACTTTCAGCTGACATGTCGACTTGCGTGCTCTTCAGGACTCATACCCCAGTCCTTTGCATATAAGTGCAACACTTTTGTGTTATCAGTTGAGCTACCACATGATTTGATCACACTTGAACAAGGATTTATAAAGCTGGTTATGTAATGCAAACATTAAAATATGTTGCCTGACACGTCATGCAGTATATTAAAATGGATTTGATGTTATTAGATAGAATTGTATAAGGATCAGGGCAAAAATGATGTTTTCATGAATGGATAACCTTTATCTCATTATTGGTGTGAAAGGAAATAAAAGTAATTGTTGTTTTAGTGCCTCCAGTGTTCATTTCACTAGAAAACTGCTGTGATCCATACAACAAGTCATGTAAAAATAATTACGCAAAAATTAAGACATTAGTAACATGATTGGTTGCTATTTGCTATATATAAAAAGGCAATTCGATATGTTGCACCCAAACCTCCTGTTTCATACACAAACCTGTGCTTGTTATGTGATTTATGAGGATTTTAATGTGCTGTTTGGCCTAGATCCATTATATCCTGCAGTTATACAGGTCTAATTGAACAATCAGCACAGGGCATAATAGATGTGATATATTACACGAGATCTGCAGAGACCTCTATAGTCCCGGATCCATCAAGAGCTTGATTACACTTAAATCCTTCCATTTCCCCTTTCTCAGCCAGGATTATTCACCAAAACGAGCACAGAGGTTTTCCCAATGGCAATCCTTTTATTCAGAAATGAATGTTTTTGGGTGTTTTTGTTTTTGCAGTTTTCTGTATTATAGAAGAGTCTTTAAAATAATTGATTTGATTGGCTGACAATGTATTAATTCATGCACAATTTCCACGTTACTCTCAACAGGGTTTTGATGTCTAGTGCAATGAGTTTTACCAATATCAAGCATTAGAATTAGTATTCCATGGACATTGAGCACCCTGTGAAAAAGTCTGAGTGAGAGAGGATTAAAAAAAAATTTCCTGATTTCCAGTTGCCCTGGTTACCAGTTGAGTCTGAGCTGTCTGATTACCACCTCAGTGCTTGCTGTGAGCTTTTCATTACAACACAGCCACTACATGAGACTCAACCAGACTTTTAATGAAGAGAAGATGTGGAACCGATAAAACCCATCCGATATGGAGTCCCTTCCCACTTTTTTAAGAAAACAAGTTTACAGTCTTCTTCTGACCATTTAGCTCCTAAAAAGTATACAATTTTAAACTTTAAAAAGCACATGTTTTATAGAACTGTGCACCATGGGAAAGCTAAGGGAAGTATAATTATTTTTTTTAAAGTACGCACCTCCAAAAATTGTTTGAAACCACAAACCACACATCAAAGTCAGCACACGGTTGCTCCAAAATCAAAGTACTGAGCACTCATTAAATTAATTTGTGCAACAGTGTGCCGTCTTTGAAGCCTGTTTTTAAAGCTAAGGGAAGTCTCATGAAACACCCAAAAAAGGGTTTATGCATTACAGTTTCATAAAATTTCACCAAATTGAATTAAATCATTTATAATAAATTAAATAAAATGTTTTTTTTACACATTACACAGTTGCATTTTCTGGAATTGTCATAAAATTGAAATGCGTAAATATAAAAAAGGCTACATACAAAATACTGTATAACATACATTGTGGCAGTAGACTACAGTAAATGAACATGTTTAATGGAAAGCCCTAATGTGTGTTGCTTCACAAACGGAGTCCAGGCAGAGCTCAAGCAACTGGTTTCTTTTTAATCATCAACTCAAATTCCAACAGAAAGAACACACTTTCAGCTTCTCCCTAGTCTTTCTACAGAACCGACAATTATCGGTGTCCTAGCTCATCAACAGCTCTTCTTCATTCACAACAGCCATGTTTTCCCTCCTGCTGAGGAACATGGGAACAGAAGTTCAGGTTTGGGCAGCCATCTTGGTTTGTAGTCTCCATGCTGCAGCCACCCTTCTATTCCACCACCCCTGCTCTTTAACTCGTGGTTGTAGGGAGAATGTGTAGAGGGCATCGCCGTTGCCATGGCAAGGTCCAGGTCTGTGAACGACAGAGAAGTTAAATGCTTGGAGGCTCAAGAACCATCGAGTTGCCCTCCCATTGGTCTCTTTATTTCTTGCCATCCACTATAACGGGGTATGGTCCATTACTAGGACACACTTGTGCACTAAGAGGTAGTAACAAAGGGTCCCCAATGCCCATTTTACCCCCAGACATTTTTTTTTTCTAATATGGAGTACTTTTTCTCATGCTTTGCTAACTTCCTGCTTATGTATAGAACTGGATGTTCCTCGCCCTCTTGCATTTGGGATAATACTGCCCCAAGACCCACCTCTGATGCATCTGTGTATACTGCAGAAGTCTTCTTAAAATCTGGTGCCATCAGAACAGGATGAGACGTCAGGGCCCGCTTCAGGTTTTCAAATGCTTTCAACAACACCTCCATTGTAATATTGTGCTCTTTTGAACTTAAATTTGCTAATTTCACAGTCAGGTCTTCCCAGTCTTCTCCTTTGGACATTAGCACTCACATCGTTGGACCTGCATTCTCCACCATATGTGGCATCATGAGAGGTAGGGTATCACCAAAAGTGTGTGTTGCTTCACAAACAGAGTCCAGGCAGAGCTCAAGCAACAGGTTTCTTTTTAATCATCAACTCAAACTTCCAACAGAAAGAACACACTTTCAGCTTATCCCTAGTCTTTCTAGAACCAACAATTATCAGTGTCCTAGCTCATCAACAGCTCTTCTTCATTCACAACAGCTTTGTTTCCCCTCCCAATGAGGAACATGGGAACTGTAGTTCGGGTCTGGGCAACAATCTTGGTAAGTAGTCTCCATGCTGCAGCCACCCAGATGGCACATACCTGTCTTCTATGACACACCCTCTCATGATGCCACTATATATATATATATATATATATATATATATATATATATATATACTGTATATAGAGAGAGAGAGAAAGAGAGAAATACAATAATTGCATTACATTATCTAACACGATAAAAGAAACGAATACAAAAAAAACAACAAACGCAATCCTTAAAAGTCTGAAATTAGATCATCTAAAATAATGGGTTTTTAGACATGATTTAAAAGTTAGCAGAGTAGGGCTATTTCTTGTAGGCCTCTCCAGGTCTCCGTCTAACCATCAGATGACCAGGTGTTGGCCAAAGCTGAAAACTGGACTCATCAGAGAAGATGACCTTACTCCAGTCCTTATGGTCCAATCCTTATGGTCTTTTGCAAACCTCAGCCTGGCTCTTCTGATTCTCACTGATGAAGGGCTTTTATTTCTAACTTTGTGTGTCTTAAGCCCTGCCCCTAGGAGCCTGTTTTGAACCATCCTGGCTGTGCACTTAACCCCAGCTGCCGTCTGCCATTCTTTTTATAGATCACTTGATGTGCAATTATTTTTGAGGTACTACTAGCAGTGTTTTTGCCATCCAACTGGTCCTATTGCAAGAGGATAGTGATGACCACAGCAGTGATTTTTATACTTTTCCTTGTTAAATAAGATTTGATTCTGGTAATCGCCCAATCAGTACCTCATTAAGTAGAATGAGGTATGCTTGATTTGGAATTAAACAGACACTGGAATGGAACAGCTGCCATAAATGTAGAGATGCTGATTTAAGAAAAAACTGGAGTAGTCTCTTAATTTAGAGTGTGTGTGTGTGTGTATATATATATATATATATATATATATATATATATATATATTATAATTAAATGTAGGCAAAATTCCACAGATGAACTGATGAACAACCCGAGCGAGCAAATGTTATTCTTCAAATATCGGAAGTTATTGCCAAAAATGTATGGAAAGGTCAAACAGAGCAGATGACTACACACAAGTCTACACACAAGTACAAAAAGGCTTATAATGTTGAGTGAAGCCAAAGAAAATTGCTTTTAATGTTTATCCCCTACAAAGAAAGCGTAAAGAAAATCCATTATCTAGGTGTCTGAGCAATATAAAGGAACTTATTACACCATGCAAAAATGACATTTTATTATTGCTGCCACAATCCTCTTCACACATATTGATTTTTAGTATGATAGTCTTTGAATATGTCAGGGTGTGTATAGCTATAGCTGATGAGGCAATTGAACTGCTTGCAAACTTAGGCCTTTCTTACAATTAAAAGTTCAGTCATTCTTTGCATCATCTTAGGTTCAACAAAGAATTATCTTCTTATCAAGAACAATTTTTATATATAGGATTCTTAAATTTGCATATATTGTTCTCTGGAGACAAAAAGTTATATTAAACAATATGTACTTGAGATCAGCTTATTGCTTTCTGAGTTATTTACATACTGTACATGGCTTTTAAAGGAACTGAAGACCAGTGATTCCAAACCGGGGGTATTAGGGGGTAATCCTGTAGTTGATGATGAATAAATGCCATATCTGACAAATTATTTTTGAAAATCAGGGATTTTACTAAATTCATGATGTTAACAACATTTGTCCTTTGGTACACATCTTTATTTTTTGTCGATGAAGAGGTACTTGAGCCTACTGATGGTGCTGTGGGGGTATTTACAGCAAAAAAGTTTGGGAAACACTGCTATAGATAGCAAAGTTCTTTATGGAACTTGAAAAGGCTCTCCTATGGCAAAATGCTACAAAACCCCTTTTAGAACTTAATGGAAATTTAGAATCAAGGTCATGAATAGTAACTTGAGTAAGGTTTATATTAGTATAGTATTCAAAGTGACCAAACAGTTATCAGTGAATTGTATTAATTCTAAGATCACTCTTTTACAAATTACATTTAAGTTCAGTTAGGAAACTCTATGTGGTGTTGGCTGATAGGTCGAACAGACACAGCTCTCTCTATGCACCCGATCAGAAGTGTTTTCCTCATGTCAAAATATAAACAACTCGTACTCACCTCATGCAAAACACTGGGAACAAGTTACAGCGCCATTACGTGTAGGGTTCTCCCTCCACCTCTCCACTGCCACCTGCCAAGATTTGCTTTATGGTGGCTTTATCTTGATGTTTGTACAGTAGCAGCAGCATGTCTCCTCTGTCTCTTCAGCAGCATATTGACTCATGTCCAACAGCAGAATCATGTGTGAAGCAGATCTAGTCTGGGGGGGGGGTGTATTTGTTGGGTAAGTGTTATTTTTCATAACAACACATGCCACGTGTGAGGTTTTGAAGGTTAGATTCCCGTCTGAGAAAAAAATATGTTATCCAATTATTTGCACATTTTCTTATGCCACAGCACTGATACAAAAAATGTATATCATATATAAATTATCTAAACTTCTAAGTGAACGTATTTCTGGATATCTGGATGCTAAGGGAAGCCATATAACTAGAAAACCTCTAAATACAAAAAGAAAGGGGGTAAAGACGCTCCAATCTAGGGCAAGATGTGCTAACGGAACCGGAATGCTTCAAAAGTGCGTAAATGTACGATTATTGTCGGTGAGCAACATGTAGTTCACAGCATTAAGCAGTTTTTTCTTCTGCATCAGTTTATTAAAGCAACCCACTGTCTGTCAGACACCCCGACATAAAGAACTGGCAACAGACTCTAAATACTGTCCACATCATCTTACAAATAAACCTGTGGACTATGCATAATAATGAGAACATTGCTTACAAAAGGCAAGTCCAATCATGATTAAAATGGACATTTATTGTTGATTTCGGTGAATTTGTATAGAAGCAATGCTTTAAATAATTTATGAGGACTGTTTACATTTACATTTATGCATTTGGCAGACGCTTTTTTCCAAAGCGACTTACAGAGCCCTTATTACAGGGACAATCCCCCCGCAGCAACCTGGAGTTAAGTGCCTTGCTCAAGGACACAATGGTGGTGGCTGTGGGGATTGAACCAGCGACCTTCTGATGGGTCTGATTACCAGTTATGTGCTTTAGTCCACTACGCCACCACTCCACTCCAAATATAGAAACAAGGACAGATGACAATGACGTACATTAATGTAATAAAAAGATTATTTTATTTTAAATGAATTGTAGATTGTGTGTGATCTTGATGGGAAAAGTTCAATGGAAATCTGTCAAAGGAAGCACAATGTTATTGAAAACTGAAGTGTTTTGGTTGTGGTTTTATGCAAGTGAAAATGTGTTTGATCTGTCTACAGTTATAGTAAGGCGTATTAAATTATTTTATGAATCTATTACATATGTCTTAACCTTTAATAGGTGTAATAACATAGTAAATATAGTATCAACACAAATGCATAGTATTACAAAATAAAGTAAATGGCAAATTGTGGATATATGCCAGACACTATTACAAATGTATCACAGCGGATTTTTTTAGAACATCAATTGATAAAAAGTTTTCTTTTACTGAGGTTTACTGCTGAAATATTTGTAATTACACAATTACTACAATGTAACAACATGCAATTTCATATGATTGTTAGATAAACTCTATAGAAAATGGCTGAAATATGACAGATGACTCTAAATCTTCTTGGAACATAGTGATAAAGTTTGCTGCTTATAAGTTAGATAAAATGTGTAGGGAGAGAGAATGATCTGTAATGGAAGACAGATTGTTTATCACCCAAAAAATGAAGCACATATACTGCTCTGCCACTTTACCTTATTTTCCACAATGGGTTCTCATCATACACCTGACATTTAAACAAATGTGTCTGTAAAATATTGTCACTGGACATTATAAGCAATGTCTTTTTTGTTTCACAAAATGAATTGCACTTTATATCATGTCCCTTGTGTAAGCATTGTTTGACATGAAGGTGATTAAGAATGTTTCTATATTAACATGTTTCCTATATTTTAATAGTGACATTTTTGAATTTCCCCCTTGGGTTCTTACTTCTTGGAGATGGATCTCCCTGCGTAGTTCGAACTCTAACATAACTGCAAGTCTTTTTCAAGTGATCCCAAGTCCCTGATTAGCTGGTTATTGTTTGCTGGATTAAGCACCTATGCCTTACAATTTCCAAATTTGGATTCTCTGCTTTCAGTTACAAAACCACCAAACTGAAAAGGAAAGGGAGTGAAAATCTGACAAAAATCGTTAGTTCTCATTAAAATTATAAAATACACTGTAACCTTCAAATGCTAAGGCTTTCAAACACAATGTATATGTAGCTGTAAAATTGTGTGCCATGTCCTTCTTTAGCACAGCAGAGTATAATGCTAACTCCAAGAAAACATATTTGAAAGCCTGCCAATGCAGTTATTTTATTTTATTTATTTATAGCAATATATTTTTGCATCTAAATAATAGATATTCTCTAAAGATGACCCTGATTATGCCAGTATGATGTTCCCGGGCTACAGCGAACACATTATAAGTGAAACCAGAGCACAGAAATTAGTACAGGTCTGAAAGAATCTGTTTAACAATATTTTCCAAAACGTACATGTATTGTAAATGGTACAGCAGGCTAACCAAGCTATTCATGTGAGATAGAAACATGTAAGCTTTAAATATGTAAAAAATTAACCTTTGGACCTCACCATGAGGCGATGCCAACCCATTTAAAAACACCAAAATACCAGCTTGTCTTTACGCCTGTAAAACTATTGTAAAGTTGTATGCACCTCTTAATAATAATAAAAAATAAAAAAATAAAAAAATAAAAAAAAAGGGACAGTGGTGGCTCAGTGGTTGAGGCTCAGGGTTTCTGACCAGAAGGTTGGGGGTTCAAGCCCCAGCACCACCAAGATGCCACTGTTGGGCCCTTGAGCAAGGCCCTTAACCCTATCTGCTCCTGGGGTGCCATATCATGGCTGACCCTGCACTTGGACCCCAGCTTAGCTGGGATATGTGAAAACTAACAAATTTCACTGTTTATATGCAAAAAACTGTGTGACCAAAATAAAGGATTCTTCTTCTTCTAATAAAAAAGAAAGGCAGAATGATTATGAAAGCTTCTCTGAAGATGATCCCATATTATTTAAGAATGATCCCTTTAAAGGAATATTTCAGGTTCAATACAAGTTAAACTTAATTAACAACATTTATGGCATAATGTTGATTTCCACAAAAAAATAAAAAATAAAAAAAGAATTACAAATCATCCCTTATTTATTGAAGAAAAAAACAAAAATGAGGTTCCAGTAAGACACTTACAATGGAAGTGAATTTGGCAAACCCATATATGCTAAAATGCCCACTATTTCAAAAGCATAGCTACAAGATGTAAATATTTAGAATTTTAGCATTTATGGACCAGCACCATTCACAAATCCATTACTGTAACTGTGAATTTTTATTAACAACTTCAAATTGTGAACCATCCCTTTATATTTAAGACTTTTTTTAAAGTTATATTTAAGGATTAAGACTTAACAGAGTTGAAAATAGCAATTCAGAATTCTAGTCACATAAGACCCTGAAGGTTTGTCTGAAAACTGCATTACATTACAGACACATTTTACATCTCAAACACATTTAAATATATTTGATTCCAAACAAGCACTCAGACCTCTGCAGTGTTGTGTTCTATTTGCTAATTACCAACAACCATTAAAAATGGAACTCTACAACAGTTGTTACTGGCAATATAAGAAAATATCTTGTTTTCTTAGTAAGCAGACAATGGCTGGAAACATGAACACTAAATTCTAATCTAGTTCTCTCTAATAGTGTGTGAGGAATCCAGCCAGGCTGCCCTCAGAAGCAGAATGAAAACAAGAACAACACTTATATGTTTTCTAAAGAAAATGTTAGTAGTGGTTGCTAGGGTGTTCTGGGTGGTTTCATATTGTCCCAAGTCAAAAGAGCTTATCCCCAAGTCTCTATTTTCTTGTCCCTAGATATGGCTCAAATCCCTTGTCTATGTATCTATGGATTTTATAATTTTTTTGCCTATTTTATTGTCCAACAGGTGAAAATCATTTAGTAAAGTAACATCCCACTTCCCCTCAGCAAGCACACGATTTGTGGTATCATTCACATCCATAGCATAAACATGCTGGACAAATTTCACACCAAAGTAAAATACTAAGGGTTACAGGTTTGTTTAAATTGATTATTATGGTATTAGGGGAGTAAGTAATCAGTCAGTTGATGTCAAAATATCACTGGAGTCCCTATGGCTGTTCAAGCCTCTATAGTCTCATAGAGATGAACATAGTTTGGTGCGAAAAGGGTAATTCAATCCCAGACCAAGAGCAAAGGTCCTTATGAAGATGCTGGAGGAAACAGGTAGACAAGTATCTACATCCACAGTGAAACAAGTCCTAGATTGGCATAACCTGAATTGCTGCTCGGCAAGGAAGAAGCCACAGCTCCAAAGCTGCCATAACAAAGCCAGATTACAGTTTGCAAGTGCACATTGGGACAAAGTTTTCTTAATATTTGGCGAAGTGTCCTCTGATCTAATGAAACAATAATTGAACTGTTTGGCCATAATGAACATCGTTATGTTTGGAGGAAAATGGGTGAGGCTTGCAAGCTGGAGAACATCATCCCAACTGTGAAAAATGGGGGTGACAGCATCACGTTATGGGGTGCCTTGCTGCAGGAGGGACTGGTGCACATCACAAAATAGATGTCATCACGAGGAAGTAAAGTTATGTGGATATATTAAAGCAACATCTCAATACATTAGCCAGGATGTTAAAGCTTGGTTGCAAATGGGTCTTTCAAATGAAAAATGACCCCAAGCATACCTCCAAAATTGTGGCAAAATGGCTTAATGACAATAAAGTCCATCACAAACTCCTGACCTCAATCCAATAGAACATTTGTGGGAAGAAACGAGAAAATGCATGCGAGCAAGGAGGCCTAAACAGCTGACTCAGTTACACCAGTTCTGTCTGGAGAACTTATTGTGAGAAGCATGTGGAAGGCTACCCAAAACGTTTGAATCAGGTTAAACAATTTAAAGGCAATGCTACCAAATACTAACAAAGTGTATGTAAATTTCTGACCCACTGAGAATGGGATAAAGTAAATAAAAGCTGAAATAAATAAATCTCTCTACTATTATTCTGACATTTCTCATTCTTAAAATAAAGTAGTGATCCTAACTGTTCAAAGACAGGGAATGTTTTATACGATTAAATATCAGGAATAATGAAAAACTGAGTTTAAATATATTTGGCTAAGGTTTATGTAAACTTCTGACTTCATCTGAATAAGTTGCACTTCATATTACAGTATGTGTGCTTTCAGTATACTTACAGTGTACTTACCCAAGAAAGTACTAAGAAATATTAGGTAACTACATGTACTTAATATGGGTTAAGGTTATCAACGCTGCGTAATTAACATTGATTGTTCCTATGGGAACGCTGATCACACCACTAATTAGCATGATAGCAGCACCTGTCTCTCCACTAATTCATTGCCCATTGTCATGTACTTCGCTACTCTGCTGTCTCCCCTTTCCAGTCTTGTGTTTCACTGCAGGATGAACTGGCAGATTTATCCAGAGGTGGAAGGAGGAGGGGCGGGTTTTTCTTTGTGGAGAAGAAAAACAGCTCGCTTAGACCTTGCATAGATTATCGGGGGCTGAATGACATCAAGGTGAAGAATCTTTATCCTTTGCCATTGATGTCCTCAGCCTTCGAACTCTTGCATGGAGTGTCCGTATTTACGAAGTTGGATTTATGCAACGCTTATCACCTTGACCAGATTAGGGAGGAGTGGTTATGCCTTTCGGATTGGTCAACACCCCAGCCATCTTCCAGGGGCTCGTGAATGACGTGCTTAGAGACATGGTTGACCATTTTGTGTTTGTCTATTTAGATTATATTCTGATCTTATCCCATAATATCCAGGACCTTGTTCAGCACGTCAGGCAGGTGCTTAAGTGACTGCTAGAATATTAGCTGTTCATCAAGGTGGAGATGTGTGCTTTTCATGCACAGTCGGTTCCGTTCCGAGGGAGCGAGCTTAGACTCTGCCAAGGTCAGAGCCATCTCCGATTAGCCAACCTCAGATTCTCGCAAGGCTTTGCAGAGGTTTTGGCAGTTCGCTAATTTCTATTGTAGGTTTATTCATAATTACAGCCTACTCGCCTTGCCTCTGACGGATCTCAACGTCCCTGTGGGCTTAGGCTGCATTTTCTAAATTAAAGCGGTTTTCTACCACACCAAATTCGATAACTCCCAACACTGCATGTCAGTTTGTGCTAGAGGTGGATGTGTTGGAGGTTGGTGTCAAAGCGGTCCCGTCGTAGCGCTTTTCTTCGGATGGAAAGATGCATCCATGTGCTTTTTATTTGCACTGCTGAATGGAACAACAATGTCGGTAATAGAGAATTTCTAGCTGTCTGGCTGCCTTTGTGTGAGTGGCATCATTAATTAGAGGGTTTGGGGGTACCTTTTGTGATCTGGACTGATCATAAGTACCTAGAGTACATTTGTAGTGCTAAACATCTTAACTCTAGACAGGCTAGCTCTGAACTGTTTTTCACCCGTTTCAACTTCGTCCTTTCGTCTCGCCTGGGCTCTAAAAACATCAAACCTGATTCATTGTCTCGATGTTTCAAAATCGACACCTCTACCATCCCACCGGATACCATTCTTCCCACCACACGGGTGGTGGAACGCTGATCACTCCACTAATTAGCGTGATAGCAGCACCTGTCTCTCCACTAATTCACTGCCCATTTAAGTCCTTCGTTGTGTCATATTCTTTGCTAGATTGTTGTTTGGTGTTGAAGTAACTCACCTTGCTCTCTCTGCCTTGTTGATCCTGACTCTTTTGTTTTGGTTTTCCTTCTCTGCTCACGTTTCAGGAGTGTGGTACCTTCCAGTTTTCTGAACGCCTGTTCTCTTCATCCACATCTCTTAAATGGAGGATTCTTCCGAAATCTGCTCCTGACTACAACAACTCTTACTCTCGCCTACGAACACACTCTTCACGAAAGATTCATTACGAATCTGCTCACAGCGTGGTCAGCACTCATCAACAAACACACCCATAACATTCTGCTGCAGTCAGTGCCGGGATCTCCACAGTTCACCTGGATCTGCTGAAGTTATAATTTATTGTCATAGATTGTTCAAACACGAGACCTCCAGCAATTGCTCCCTGAGTTACAATAGATGTATTTGATACCGAGAGCACAAGGCCAGCATGATACACATTTTAATCATGTTCAAATAAAGTATCTAAATCTCAAGCTTGCTATCTTATTCAAATTAATACAGTCGTGTGACTCTGTGCAGCACTACAGAACAGGAACACCAGAAGACTCCCCTTTTCTCCCCAATTTGGAATGCCCAATTCCCAATGTGCTCTAAGTCCTCGTGGTGGCATAGTGACTCGCCTCAATCCGGGTGGTGGAGGATGAATCTCAGTCAATCCAGAGTCATTTCACTCTTCTTATCACATGGCTTGTTGAGCGCGTTAACACGGAGACATAGCACATGTGGAGGCTTCATGGTATTCTCCGCGGCATCCATGCACAACTCACCACGCGCCCCACCGAGAGTGAGAACCACATTATGGCGACCACGAGGAGGTTACCGCATGTGACTCTACCCTCCCTAGCAAACGGACCAATTTGGTTTCTTTGGAGACCTGGCTGGAGTCACTCAGCACGTCCTGGATTTGAACCGCAACTCCAGGGTTGGTAGTCAGAATCTTTACATCTTAACCCCACCCCCCCTCCCCCCCGCCCCCCTTAAGACACTTTTAAAGACATTACATCAAACTCATTTGGATCAGATCTCTGAGCAGAATAGCCAGCACCAGCCAGGGACAGAACTTAAATGTGTTGTAATAAATAGCTACAGTGGTCATCTGGCAACTGTTGTTCTTGATTGATGGCATGTGAAAAGCAGATGGTCTTGCCCTACCATGATGAGCTCCATCAGTCCTCTGGCTCTGTGGTCCATCATCTGGCAGTAGAACTTAGCCGGTTGTTAGCACTTCCTAAGGGGGTAGCATATGTGAAGGCAACTACAGTATGAGAAGCGACTGGATAATATTTTTAAACTCTAACTGTTTACAGCGGATAAAGAATATTTCCCTACAGATGTGGTAACTTTATACAAACACTATATCTGGCATCAAAGTTTTATCATTCTACAGCCAAAATTGATGTGCAGTGTAGTTACAAAAGTGGATACTTATTTTTATCTTTTTTTATATACATTACATTGTAAATTGTGCAAGCAGCATTTTCTATTTTAGTACCAAGTAAGTAACCAATAATATGCTGTTTTTAAGATGCATGACTTTTGATTTTCTCTCCAATATTTTCCTGGGGACACCCTTACAATGTAGACGCAAGAAGAAATGTTCAACAAATTGCTCTATTAAACCCATTTCATATTTCTTCTACATCATGAATTTTTGCTGCATCTTTCATAAATTAAAGGATTAGTTCACCCAAGTGTATAAATCCATCAATTAATTAAAGACTATTAATTTTATTCAAAGAGAATTTTATAATTTTCAATAAAAAAAAATAAAACGTTTTTGGACCTTTTGGTACAAAGTTGCCATATGGCAATGTTTCCAATTTTGTATTTTATTTTATTAGAGCTCTTTTTACCTCAGAAAAGCTAATGGGGATAAATATTCAACCAGTAGAACATAATGTGCACCAGATAACAGATATGAACAATAAAACACTATAGAAGCTGTCCATAATGCATTGATATTGTAAATAATAGTTTGTATTCAAATGTAAAGAAATGTGCAGGTGCAACTATTACCCTTTACATATGATGCACAATATTGTAACTGTATTGGTATAGGCCAATATTTGTGATTTTGATGAGGGCAATATTGGAAGCAGAAATATAATCCTTACTGTGTCCTGTTCAAACAGTACAATATTTTCCTGTTACAGATTACAAAATTATTAAACAGTCTGACTGATGCACAGTGAAATTTAAATGACTGACCTTCGAATTACTGCCCCGATGGCCGAAGTTGGAAGTATTGTTGAGCTCCTTTTTCCAGGTGAAATGTTCACAGAGTATTGCCAAAAGTGAGTTGTATTTTAATTGTTAATAATGTATTAAAGTCAACAGGAATCTATATTTTATTCACTTAAATCTAAACCCCAACCATAAACCTTACATCAGTGGAGTAAAATGGCATTTTAGAGCAAACGCAAAACATCTGAATCAAGCTCACAATTGTTTATGTGAAGGCAATTACTTCCTGGTTTCCATAAGACCAGAACCCATGTCTCGGAGGCTGCTCACACTATCAATAGGTAACACAGTTAAATTGATGCAAAGATGTCTGATGAGAAATTTTGCTTGTCAGTAATTCGGCAAAATAGTGTCAATTTCAGGGAACATGATTATTCAGAAGCAGCATGTAGATTTGATGTTAAAACAGTTATTCATCTTTTTAATTTTACATTCTTGATGTCTGTAGTTTAAGCATGTAACTTATAGATATTTATATAAATGTTTTTATTATTATTATTATTATAAATAACAGCCATAACAGTATAAATGTAATTATATAATTGATTCAAAATGATCGCCTCATATGTGAAAGTTTTCTGCTAGTATTGCATTTGAGAGAGGGCCTAACTATAAGAATTTTGCATCGAAACAGGTCTTTGATTTTAATTCTGAATTTACTCAGTTTATTTCTAAGGAACAATGGATCTGATTAGACAGACCAAGCAGCCAAATGTTAATCAACCCTTTGAAAAGTCTCATATTTTGATATGTATACACCCTGCAAATTATTCTTTGCATTTGCAAACAACTGCAAATATTTTGAAATATTATCTTTCTGGGTTGCCAGAGAGAGAGGCCAGATATGATTAACTATTATTATGTGTTTAATTGGTTCTTGACTGAACAAATTATATGTTTACCCTATAATTACAGATTAGAAAGAAATCCTGGATAATTTTTTTTTCATTTGCTAAATCAGGGCTTTCCGGCTTTGAATGTTTCACAGTGCTGAAGGACACATCCAATAAAGTGATTTTATTCTTAAATATATAATTGTATTGATGTAACAAGCAAAACATTAGATGTCTCTGACCGAATGAATATTGTTTACGGAACACCATCTGGACTTGCTCTTTGCTCTGGGGTAATTAAAATCTCTGATGGATGCAGCTGGCCATAAGAGGTTCATAATTCAGCTTGTTTGACTATTTCAGGGTCCAGCCTGTTCATCTACATCAGTTTGTCTTTTATGTGTATGCAATATGCCACCTCATGGACACACCTGAGCAGAGGCTTGAGAGTTGTGGGGCCACACACACACACACACACACACACACACACACACACACGCACACAGACATTGGTGTGGCTATCCTTATGAGGACTCTCCATAGACATAATGATTTTTATACAGTTAAACTATAGATTCCATCCCCTAACTCTACCCCTAAACCTAACCCTCACAAAAGAATTTTCTGCATTTTTACATAAAAAAAAAATATTTTCATATTTTAGTATGTTTTTTTAAGTGTTTTGAATTATGGGTACACTAGAAATGTCCTCATAAACCACATTTATAGCATAATACCCTTGTAATTACCAATTTGTAACCTAACAATATGTCCTCGTAAACCACCCAAACCCACCCAGTAGTCAACCATAAACCAGCATTCATCCGTTACAAATACCAATTTTTTATTTAAATATACCATATGCATGGTCCAAACTTAACACACAACAAGCACCAAATGTGTCTTTGGTGACAGCCACCACAATTGTGTCCTTGAGCAAGGCACTTAACTCCAGGTTGCTCCGGGGGGATTGTCCCTGTAATAAGTGCACTGTAAGTCGCTTTGGATAAAAGCGTCTGCCAAATGCATAAATGTAAATGTAAATGTTGCACACATATTCACAGCTGGTCACCCCTAAAAAATGTGTTTTGCCACCGCACCTGTAACCCCAACTCGGACCCCGCTCACATACTGGAAACAATGCACAGCGGTTTAACCCACACATGTCATGCATGGTTCCGTGCAGCGTGGTCCCTTAACACTCTTGTCTACCATTGTTGGGAGAAATAGATAGTCCTGCCCCAGTCTCACACCATTGGTTGAGACTTTTTCAATGTGTTGGGCTGGGCTGTTCTCAAACACACAAAGCGAACTTGAATTGAATCAAAGTGCCAACAAGGAAAGAGCCAGGAAATCAGCCAACAAAATGAAAGTGGTTACATATTTTGTATGTTGTTACATATTAAGCTGGTATTTTTATATTGTTATCATTAATAAAATAGTATGCTTAACCTTTAATGCTGTTTTGTCCTTTTGGAGTAAAAGGAAACTAATCTGAATAACTTTTCCATCAGTGCATGTCTACATGGACACAACCAACTTACTGAAAGGCACTTCAAGGTAATTGGTTATCAGCCATTCAAGCTCTCCAGAATAAACAAGAAACAATGGTATTTCCTCTCCCATGTGCTTTGAGGTGCCCAAGGGACCTGCAAGACTCCGTACATTTCAGGTGGAACAAACCTGGCTACTCCATACACGCAAATCCGTTTAGTTTTCATTCATACGGTAACCTGTTGTAAGGTTGCAAACAGCATGTTGTAAACTGTGATACGAACAGCCTTTCTCTCAGCTTAGGAGGTACTTTGAAATGCCTTAAACCTCATGCATTTTGATTCAACATTAGTTTTTTTCAGAACACCAACCCTAAAATTGTCCTCTATGAGGACAAGAGTGAAATGAGGACAGTTACCTGAAGGGGAATGGATCATATTTCTACTCTGACTCATAAAGGAGACCTAAAGAATGTCACTGTCCTGAATTTAAAGATGTGACCATATTCTTAAGGTATTTTCAAGGTTGTCAGAATACAAAGTGCTGTAAAATTAGCTTGTGTATTATGAGGCTGAGTTAAAATTGAATGCCTATAATAAAGTCGCAATGTCGCATGTCGCAATTTTCTTGAATTACAGGGAATTGAAAAAGCAGAATTAAAAGGGTCATATAAAGAGAAATATAATAAACTTTGATCTTTTAAAAATGTTTTCATGTACAATGAAAATACACTGTAAAATTCACTATTACTATTACTTTCACCATTACTATTTCTAAGAAAGGAATAGGCATTACACAGTATACATTGTATAGTGTACAATATTCAATAAGTATTAACCTGCAGTAGTGCTCCATTTTAAAGGGGTCATTACATACATTACATTTTAGAACTCAAAACTTAATCCCCAATGCAATAAAAGCATTAATTGAAACCAAGCTGCCAAAATTCATCCTTCTCTACATCCATATATTAGTGATGTCACAAAGGGAACTCATTAAATTGTGACTGCCTCTTCAGCAAAAACATCAACACCTACTTTACATCATCGCAACCTTGGCCCCACCCACTGGGGGGTCAGTTCGTAAAGAGAGAGTGACAGAGCAGGATATAGGACTACTGCTCTGCCTCTTATTGTTTTGTTAATTAAACTGCTCAACAAACTGTTCTTTCATGCATTTGTGCTATTTTTAATTGTTGGTGTATGTAAACATGCACTAGATGGATGTCTTTGACCGCTTTGATGCATTTCCGGTGCTGTGCACCTCAGTGCAGGATAATACCGGAAACTGGATGTGTGTGTTGTCAGAGTGTTTTGGACTATGTATGTGCATAATGCAGATGTGCCATTGGCGTATTTCAGCATGGATTGCATGATTTGTCGACTGATATCAGCATGTGGATTGCTTGAATTTATCTAAGCTCTACCAAGGAACTGTCATTCAAGGATGTGGCAGTTAAAAACACTATTGGACCCAATAAAAAAACCTAAGTAAACAGTTCCATTCATGAATATTTGAAATGTCATGACTGTCTGATAATTTATGGTGCTGATACACCTTCTCTACACCAAGCGCGTCCGTTGATGTGACGCGACGCAACATCTTGGAGCTGTTTACACCGGGCACGTCGACACA
Source organism: Xyrauchen texanus (assembly GCF_025860055.1). NCBI lineage: Eukaryota > Metazoa > Chordata > Actinopteri > Cypriniformes > Catostomidae > Xyrauchen > Xyrauchen texanus. The sequence goes on from NC_068297.1 coordinate 7,488,614, forward strand.
AACTTTCAAAACTGTTTATTTGTGTTGTTGGCAGTAGTAGCACAAGCGCAAAATAAAACGGGACACCCGTTTACTGTTGCTGTGATGCGCTGCAACTGATCCTTCCATGGTAGACAGCTTCATTGAATATAATGTGTTCTATTGCTTTTGATGCGACACACCTCTCATGTACAGTGTAGGCAGAGTATGAGTGTTAACAGCTGTGCTTGAGATGAACACTTTAATATATTCGGATGCAGTGACGTGCACAGACCTAAGAACTGACAGGGGTGGAAGGATGAAAAAAAAATGAGTAGTAATTATATTTAACTAATTTCTTTTTTTGCTTTGTGAGTATTTATCTTGTATTATATACTGTACATAATTTTTCAATTTTTTCCTTTTATCATAAGTAATAGTCTAATCTGTTAAATTTCTCACAAAAGCACCATGGTATTACACTTGTTTATATCTTTATTTTCTGACATGGTCTGTGTTACCCCATGTTTATGACATGTCAGAGTTAAACCAAGTTGGTTGGAGTACCATGCACGTATCATCAGTGAATATAATAATTATTCATTACCATATTACCCTGTAATGGCACAGTGTATTTTTTTGTTGTAGGCTTTATTGTTTTTCTTGTCTCATCACTCCTTTCACTTTCTCTCATCTCTGCTCCCTCAGTTCATCTTCTCTTTATATAATTGACACTTCTCTTCTGTTATTTGAATATTCATATAATGTTATCTTACTGTATTCTGTTGTTAATGATTATAAATATATAGGACCTTCCAGCAATAATATGGCAGATCCATGGTACATTAAAGGTGTCGAGATGGGACCATGGTTTTGAATGGTTATCATGGTAGATTACTATGTCCAAAAAAATTTATACTATGGTATTTGTCTGAAAGTGATTAGTCTAATGGCAAATGTACTACCAGTTTACTAGCTAGCTGTTGCATTCTTGTGATGTTAGGTAAAACTACATAGAACAATTATAAATTATATTTATTATTGTAGTACTCCAGTAATAAGACTCCAGTAATTGGCAAATCAAGACAGTCGATTCAGCAGGATGGCTGATCAACAGGGGAGGTGTGTGCAGAGAACATAGACTGCAGGTTGTTCATCATTTTATTTTAACATTATTATTAGTTTTGTATGGTCATCTGCTTGTCCTTTTTTGTGACATTACTATTTTGCTGCAATGCTGCTTCCTCTTCAATCAGCTAACTGTCTGAATGTGCTTGTATCCTGCAGCCCGTTAACATAATATTGCATTTTATCATCTGGTCATAAAACACTAAGTGGCCCAGATATCTTCCGAAAATATTCAAAAGAGATATGTAATTACTCAGGTCAAGTGCCTTGGAATAAAGCATGCATTCATCATCTTTATCTAGCATCATGGCATACTGTGAGAAGGCCACAGAATAATATATTTTACAACATGTTATTTTCATGGGAGTAACTTTAAAATTCAAAATAAAAACATTAAAAAAATTAAAATGTTATGTTTTGGTGCAGTATACTACAGGTATGAATTACAGTTTAGGAACAATTCAGGCCTAAAAGCATAGCTGTGGGTGACATGTAGGTAGGAACCCTTGTACAAGGGATGGAAAGCATATAAAACACAATCAACCACGCATAATGACAAGATGGCAATATCTAGGCTGATAACAAAACAAACAAAACAAAAAAACGCTTTCTCTTATTTTTATATTGCATGCTCATTTATGTACAAGTAATGTACTTTTTTTGTATCTAAAGTGACATACATTATGCAAATTAAAGATAGTCCCCTAATAAACACTTTGAAATCTGTGGTTTAAAGTCACAATGTAGATGCATACACTTACACAACACATCCTGTTAATAAGGATATGATTCATTTTGCTGGGCTCACAACTTTTCAATTAATTATAAAGTGTCTTACAACTTCAATGACAGAAGTCAGTTTATATATTATACTGTATATAAATAAATGGCAGTTCTATATAATAACATCACTAGAATGCAACAGCTAGCTAGTAACCTACTTGTTTTTAAAGCGTCTTTCAAAGATACACAGTACTTGTATTCATTATATAACATTAAATCAGGCCTGTTATTCTATGAAGAATTAGCAGCAAATAAAGTAATAAAGACTAACATAAAGAGGGTCCCTTGATGAAGCCATGTCTCTCACAAAGCACAGGCAAATTTATGGTTCATTGTAGTAACAGGGAGCCAATCTCAATGGACTTCCGGAAAAAGATAATAACTAATGATGATTGAAGAATTACCTTGCTCGTGTGGCAGGTTTCCTTGTGCACGAAATGTTGTATTAAAACTATTTAAAAAAAAGAGCATTACATGATCCCTTTAAACATAGCCACAGTCTCTCTCTCTCTCTCTCCCTGTCTCTCTCTCTTTGTCATTTTTGCACAGTTATGCCATAATCTTGTGACCTTTTCCGTGGCGATGTCTTGAAAAGGACATTTGGCGTGCCCTGAAAATCACATGAAGGTGAACAACGACAGGTGACACAGGCTAGCAGAGTTTTTAAAGGTGCGAGCATGTAAGTGCTGAGAAACTTCCTAAAACCTGAAACGCTGAAGTATACCTGCTGTCAGAGCAAATGCCAAACAGCCTGCCCAATTCAGTCACACTGCCTCCATGTTAACTCACACTACTGGGAAAAGCACAGCAAAACATTTAGTTTTGGTCAGTGGAGTCAGAAAATAGAATACACACTAAAGGAAATATCTGTTTTTCACAAGATATTGCATGGGGTTCAAAAGTCTAACACCACTAATGAAAATACACCTATTTTGTTCTTTTTCTGATAAAATACAAAAACATCTAACTTTAATTATAAATTAAATTATCAGCATAACAATTTGAGTGGAAAAATGTACATGAATTTAATAACTTTTCAGTATTTGAATATAACAGAACATAACCCTTTTGTTTTAATGACAAAATGCACTCGAACTGGCATAGGCTCCACAAGTTTGTGCATAATGATCCATGTTATCCAGCATGATTAGCAAATCTTCCACAGAGCCTGTTGTGTACTTCGAAAGAAGGAACTTTTGTTAGATTTGTTAGGAGTTCACATGATCAATGTTACACATTTTCTTAACATTTGATTAGTGACCTATAAATAGAGCAGAATCTTAAATAATCTTTTTGTAGCTGGTGGGTTGTAAAGAAAAAACATGGATGCAAAAATATATTTTAGGGTTTTATTCTGATGGCGGTTTATAAAAAAAGAGAAACAACATGCTTATATCATTCACAGCATTTTATGCATTTAACACATGCTTAAATCACTCACATGCATTTTAAACCAGGCTTTAAGGACATGTATAACAGTCTCAACAATACCACTCATATTTTCACATATTACACATCTTGCACTTATTCACTAAACTGGCAAACACTGGAAAATCTGGTTGAACCTTGTACGTGCACCAAAATGTGGTCAAACTCCACACATGCAATCCATATGCTTTTTTCAAAAAAGAATATTATATTTACAACAATTATACCTTATGTAAGACCTCACTGGAGTAAATTCTGTTAGCATATGGATGTCCTGTAACATAAAACAGCACAAAGAAAGATTAATTGAGCAGAAACAACAGGATGCATAAACACAGAGACATTCAAATGTGCCACAGTCCTTTAGCTATCAGACATCAGTTCCCCACCGTCACACTCATGACAGATATTTCAAGGACGTTTTAGTAGTTGTTTGACAGCATGTTAATGGAGGGTACTGCGTTTGAAGAAGAATCTTTGCTATGGTAATGCATCCTTCCTTTTCTGATTCTTTCTGAATATTAAACATTACGTTATTTGAAAGTCAACAACAAAGTGCAGAACTGGAAGAATAGAAACAACAAACGAATGAAGCATTTCATGGACAGAATGTGGGTGTTGGTATTCTTTTATCCACCTTTTTCCTGAATGTGTTCCACAATTCACAACAAAAGCCTGTTTCGTTTTCCAGTCTCCAGTGTTTTCACTTGCATTGGCATATATTTTAGTGGATAATGTGATGTTTAGCAAATCAAATTTGTAAAAGAAATCGCCAAATAAAAAAATAGATAAAATAAACGTGTCCAATAGTGCTGATAATTAATAGTCAAGGTGCCCATCTTTTGACACTGCCTGCATGAAGCAATTGCCCGAGGTTAGTTATGTTGATATTGTTAACTATTGTTAACTGCAAAAGTTGAGTAATTCAAGGGTTTATGTCATCTTAGAAAGTTGAATAAGTTGAGTAAACAACTTTTTACTCTAAACAACACTTAAAATTGTTATTCTCTGTCTGGGATGCTAGTTTCAGTGGCTCTTGCATTGCTTCCTATGGATACCAAAACCAGAAAACTGTCCAGCGGCAATCAGTATCATCATGGCACTGTCCAGTGATTGGTCATGAAAACTGTAGATATGTGAATAAATGAAAAATATTACTTAACTTTTATCTGTGAAAATAGCTGATTTATGTTTCTGATCTTCTTTGTTTCTTCATACTTAAAAGGTGTAGTGTATAATTTCTGCGCTATTAGCATCACCAAACACTCACCTTGGTCTGCCATTGGTCAGAAATAACAGATCGCCTTGCCCCAAACTCATGCCATTGGTTGACCCCATGTTGCTACTGGATGTCAGGCTGGTCAGGATTTTCAAACAAACAGAGCAATGTACTGATAGTACAATGGTTTTTATTATATTCAGGAGAAATCAACATACAAATAGCTTACTTGTAGTTGTCTATCCACATTAAACTAGGAAAAGAATAACTATTTTAACATTGAGAGTTACACACTTTATATCAATTTCAAACACTACACACCAAAAAATGTGCAGGATATTTATTATTTTTTCATTAAACCACTCCATTGCTGGCAAACCAAGAAGCTCTGCTTTAGAAAGTGTAGATTTAATGCAAGCCGTTAGTGTTAATAAATGTCTTTCCCACCCTGCTGATTTTTCATTGATGTATTACGAATCAGCGTAAGTATTCTGCACCATATAAGCTAGAAAATTGAGCAAATAAAAACAAATAAATCCATCTTCCAGTGAACAACAATAAATCTGTGTTCCAGTAAGGCACTTACAATGGGAATAAATGGGGCCAATTGGTAAACCTCAAAATACTCACTTTTTCAAAAATAGAGCCAATAAAAAATGCTTGTTAACATGATTTTAGTGTGAAAAAATTGCTTACTAATCTTTTCTGCCGTGAATTCCTTGCCATGATGACATAACGCCTTAAATACTGTAATCCCACAAAAAACTGATTTTACCACTTTTCAGCTCAAATAATACATGAGTTTTAGCACAATAATTAAAGTGCTTTTAAAAATTTTCCCATTCACTTCCATTTTAATTGCCTCACTGCAACCTCAATTTGTATTTATTTATTTATTTGACTTTTTTTCTAAGAAAAGCAGGGATAAGTCTAAATTAATTTGTGCAGTAATCAATGCCTTGTATAAACTTGTATTGAACCCAGAATATCCGTTCTGTGCTATTCTTACAAAATCTTCCTTATGAGTTCCATGGGGGGTGATAGCAATATACGGGTTTACAATGACATGATGATGAGTACATCATGACAGAATGGGTTTGGGGTTTAACTATTCCTCTGAACGCTCTACATGTATGTCAACTAATGAAACACAGTGATCAACTTTTCTAAAAGGCATGCAGAAAAAAGTTCTCACCCTTACTTCATTCCTAAGAGAATGGACTTAATCAAGATGGCCTATTTATGCCTTAGACCTTATGCAAACTTTTGCTTCCCAAAATGAATTAGTTCTTTCATCACAAAAATTTGCAGCGTGGCCACTGGAAGAGAAAAGAGGTATGTTCTCTCAAGAAGCACTTTAATCGCTAAACCAAGTTTAACATTAAAACACTTACTGCTACAAGTACCCACTGAAGTTGCTATTGCCTTGTTTGTGCTGATTAAATGGAGCTCTATGCTTTTGAGATGGTAGGGCCAGAATGACAGTAGCTGCCTCGTGCTACAAGTTTAATGGTGTCGAGGTAGCTTTACCAGCTTGCCCGGAAAATCCCGACTCAGTTATTCACTTTTACAACCTGAGGTAGGTAATATCAATGACTTGCAGGGGAATAGACTTTCAAATAAACAAAATTAAAAATGTAATCATATGCTTTAAAAATGAAAAGTAAAATAGATTTAAAAAAAAAAACTTTTAAAAGTTAATCTGCAGGATTTAAGCATACTGCAATGACTGTCGCACAACAAGATGCTAAATACACACCATGGTAACATAATTCAAGACAGAGGTATGTAGATATATTGTATAGATATATCCCCCTTAACACATTCAGTGGTTTATCCCAAAACCCTGCATAACACTCCATCAGGTAGTTGGCAAGAGATGTTGCAACCAAAATTAGGATACCAGTAACAGACAGAGAAATAGAAGAGAGAGGATAAAACAAGTGTAACGGGTCGTGTTACTTATAATTTAGTTTCTCCCCTTTGGACCAATTAGCAATTCAGAAGACCACTAAGGTCGGCAATGGAGGTAGAGGTAATTGCTGAGGGATGACAGGAGACCGAAATTAAGGTAAGTATTAAATAATTATTTTAATAAACTGGTCCCTTAAACTGTAAGTCTTTCTCCTTTTTAAAATAAATAAAATACATTTAATAAAATAAAATGAAAAGAATAAACAATTCAAAGTAAATGGCATCAATTCAACAAAAGAAAGGAAAACTTGAGCAAATCACTGTTAAGTTATACAGTGAAATATAACACAGATTTGTTCAGATCCAACCAACTCAAAATCACTGTCTGCATGTGTTATTCAATTTCAAATGTCATGTATGATAACGGTAAGTTCAGTTTTCAAAGTTCAAATCGATCACTGATATCAGTTTCTTCGTTTACATATCTCAGTTTCAAATTCCTTATACAAAGAACCACAGTCCCTATCCAGGAATTATTTTATAAACAAACATACAAAGTAATTATTTTTACAATGTTCAACAATATTATATTGCTAATATACAGTACATTATATAAGGTGGAAAAAAATTAGCTAGCGTTTAGTGCTTAAGAAAAGACAAATACCAGAGTAAAATATATATATATATATAAAAGACAAATACCAGAGTAAAATATATATATATATATAAAAGACAAATACCAGAGTAAAATATATATATATATATATATATATATATATATATATATATATATATATATATATATATATATATATATATATATTTACTCTGGTATTTGTCTTTTCTTAAGCACTAAACGCTAGCTAATCTCTTTCCACCTTCTCTCTTCTCTGGTCTTGTGCAATCTGCATTAGTGATGGGTCGTTCGTGAACGAGTCGGCTCTAATGGTCATTCACATACAACACGAAGAAAATTTTCACGAGTAATGCGAACCTGAGAGTATTCCCCCTACTCTTCTGGAAAAGGACAGGAGGAGGGGCTTCTACGACTTGGTTCTTAGTAAAGTACAACCAATCTATTTTCAGAACTTACCAGGTAGTCTAACTTCCTCACTCACTTTCCTCCATGCAATGTCTTTTTTCGTCCGGTCTCTGTACATGTATGACGTTGTGTCATACAATTCCAGGTGCCCACCGCTACAACAATTTTTTCATCCATTTTTCCAGATTTCATCTGCTTCTATGTCAGAACATCAGTGACATCCAGACAATCTCAATGCTGATAGGCATTTGCGACAACACATCAAGCCAATGAAGCAATTTCGCGTGATCGAGTCACGTCTTTCGCGTCGCCGGCACAAATTCGTGTCAATTCTTGTCTATTTGCATCTTTGCACTGACTTTGTATGTTATCGCGCCGTGCAAAACGCTCGCTTCACGTTGTATGTGAATGCACCATAAGAGTCTCTTGTAGAGGAACGTTGGGAGCAGGCTAGCATATCAGAAGAGCCGAATCTATTTATACAAATATTTAAAAAAAATTAATATATGAATAATCAAAAGATTTAAATTAATAGAATTAACTAATTCACAGAACGAAAAAAGAAATAAAATAATATAGGCCTGAATGCTCAAGCACACACACGTTCATTCTGACTGTCTGCTCAGACTAGAAGCCTCACCTGTTGTTCCTGTCAATCAGACATGCAGTGTCAACCAATGAACCAAAGATGCGTGAGGGAGGGTGGAGCCAACTTATCATGTTGTTCAGATTGTATTCATTTTGAATGGTTAGATTTATATGCACTTTGTTTATATACAATAAAAAGTTATACTTTAAATGCAAATGTTTTATAGCAGTCTTTTTCATAATAAACCAATGCATTTTTAAATACATTGTGGTTAAGGTAGAGTATGATTTCATGTAATCATTTAATTACAATTGTTTTAACACCATTATAGTCAAACTATCGCAAACTGTTTGAAATTGTTTGGGAACCAAAAGAACTGGCTCTTTTTGGTGAGCTGAACCAAACGAGCCGGCTCACTGAAAAGAGCCGGAATGCCCATTACTAATCTGCATATGCTAACTCAGAAAGTAGGTGGGCTCTATCGCACAACGTTCTGATTAGTTAAGGCACTAACTCACTTAATTACTTAGAAATTATTTTCATCACACGTTTTATTTATGAGATATATTCGATAGCCTAACCGATCATTAAGTTATTTATTTGTATTTGTCAACCTCATTCATTTATATTAATATATATTATTTTCAGTTAGTCTGGGTTACACAAGGCAGGGAAGCATGATTCAAAATGAACACCTGCTAAGCACCTAACACAAGTAAGAATCGGCTTTGTCAGGTAGCTTTGCAAGTTTTTACTTGTTGGCTGGTAGAAAACCTCAGATGGCATGCCCATGCTCCTCCCACAGTCCGTGCACTAACCATCTGATTCATATTGCACACAAATGCTTTCGTGATCCAAGAAGGACTAATCTGATTGAATGTTTTGCTGCAATTTCCGTTAGTAAAAGTAGAATACAAAGGACCTCTTTTACCAGTCTGCATGGAGCAGAGTGGTGTAATTATCACTGGATTTCAAAAGTTTGCCATGTTAATAAAATTTAATTTTTAAAGAACTCCTTTTGTGTTCATGGAAAATTATGACAATGTTTTTTTTTTTTTTTTTTTTTTGGTGAATTATGCATTTATGAGAGTGATGGTTGACAGTTGCCTACTGTCAGCATGCAGCATTATGAAAACGGAATAGTTTTCAGTTAACAATGCCATTGGAGAAATTAAATATTCGCAGTCAGCTGCAGCCATGATTAATTTATTAAATTAATCACTGCTGACTGTGAATGGTGAACATGTGAACATGTCAGATAACAGAGCATTTCCTGAAATTAAAGAAGTAATTTACGGCTGCTCATGTAATCCCAACATGGCAGCCCCCATGAAGGGACCCTCTCCATATAGAAAAATAAATAAAGCTTTTATAAGTTTTCTGATATGATTCTTCACCTCAAGTGAATGGCCATGATTTTAAACAGATGTTTAAATTACTATTTATTTCTTTAGGAATAAAACTTTTTTATTGAGGCAAAAACCTCAATAGTGAAACTTTCAGCATTATTTTTGTCTCAGAGGACCAAAGTTTTTATTCAGCAATATTCAATTAAAGCTATGAATGAAAGTATTTTTTATTTATAATTTTTTTTTTAAACTGTAGATTAAACTTTATATTTAAGAAAAAGAGAGAAAAATAATCAGAGCAAAAAGTTATAACATCTGGTAATGTAATGTGAGTCTGATTTCAAGCAAACAGACAGCAGGAAGCTTGTTTTCAATAATTAAAAAGGGTAAATCAACAGTCTTGGTGATAGAATGTCATCTGTTGACATTCATGACAGAGATAAATATAGAGGCCCTACGGTGTAAGTCAGAGTCAAATACAAAATATTGTATGTCAGCCAATCTCCTATTCCTGCAGTGATTATTACATTTACCTGTCATGCCCATCCAGGAATAATACAATGAAGAGATTCTGGGAACCATTCTATCCCATATACCTATTGCATTGTCTTTAATATTTTAGATACAACATTGAGGTGAATTTTACATGTATAAAATGTATTACAAAATATTCCAGTTTTCTTGTATTTTTTAATTTTATCTAATGAAAATGTTTCAGTCAGAATATAGAGAATATTGTTTATTTGGTAACAGTTTTTATATATATATATATCTCTGCCATATCACTTTCCATCCTTCAGTATTTTATGATAGACCGTCAACTAGCAAAAGCCAGTTTCATCATGACATCATCCTCCAAGAAATGACATCATTTTTGGTTGGAAAACTTGTTTGGTGGGGAAACTAAATTACCTACTATAGCATATTTTATAAAAGTCTCAGGAATACTTTCATGTAAAAGTTGAAGTTGTGTTAAAAAGGTACTGCATAACAGCAATAACCCATCAAATATATAAAAGAACCACACAATCATCATCATTCTTTTCACCTCTTAATCACTTGCATAATTTATGAAAACCAAGGTTACTTTTTGCAGATTGTTCTCTCCTACTCATGCCAGTGGTGCATCTAATCCCATGAGCTAACATGTTGATGCTCCATTTTGACTGCTTTAGTTCTAGACCTCAATGTCTAAGCATTGTGTTGTTTGACTGAGCTGAGGGCATCTTTCAACTACACACTACAACAGTTACAAATATGCTAAAAATCTATGATATGTTGTATTTTATTATGTATTGTTTTGTGTTCACAGTATTTGATCAACTTTACATTGAGCCAGTTAGTATGAATATGTTAACGGTTCATGCCAAATAGAATTAACTTAAATTGGTTTATTACACTTTTATCTGGAATACATGATTCTGACTGGTCAATCTGCAATAAAATATTTTAATATTTTTCTAACACTAATCCAGGGACTTAAAACGGTTCAAGGAATGAAAACGAAATCCGAAAACAAATAAACATTTTAGCAGAAGGTAACCAAAAAAGGAACAACGTGATTTTCAATTGTTCCGGAGTGAAAACTTTATTTTTAAATGCTTTTAAATAAGTTTTCATGAAACTAAAGGCCAAAGGGTTTATCACAGTACATTTTAGGATCAACACCACTTCATGTTGCCTGAAAAAATTAAACATGTGCTTTGATCCTGGAAGAAACTGCTGCATCACACAAAATTACATTTCTCAGTTGTTTCCAAGTCTGTACTTAATTATTGTTAGATATGATGCATTAATACAGACTTGATGCTGCCAGGTTTTGACTCAGAAGCAGATCTGTAATTAAAATGATACTTAACTGTTAATTAACTGCTTGTTATGATTTCTATGCCAATAAATCCACCACACTGGAAAAAAAATGTATTGCTTATTTTCACTTATTTTGGTGAGGCAAGTTACTTATTTTGGGCGTGTTTTTCCAGACCAGTTCGCATGTTTCTCTTGCAAGATCTGGCAACACTGCAATTGGTATTTCATCCACCAATTTGCACAGAGTACTGTGATTTCAAAAAGAACATTATTATCTGTTCTTTTATTTTGTTCTAGCAAAGGAGGATGCGGAACGTCTTAACCGGAACGAAAAAATACTGTTTTTGCTCAGAACTGCTGTTTTTGCTTTTTTTAGTCTCCGCACCAAATTGTATAATTGACCATCGTCCGAGGCAACCGATTTCCTACATAAATACAATAATTTTCATGTTCCTTGTATCACTCAGCAATATAGTAATATATAATAATATTAATAATATAATAAAATAATACATACACATTATTATTTAATGAATTAGTTGTTAAATAGTTGTGCAATCAGCAGAATCATTATTGCAAAAGCTTTTTGATGGACACTGTTTTCTTGATTCCTTTTGTTATTCCATTTTTCACTGGCACTCTTTTAATGGGAACAAGTGGACAACAACAGAATTAAATAATTACGTTTTAATGATAATGAAAAGTTAAAGGAATGTTCCGGGTTCAATACAAGATAAGCCTAATCGAAGCATTTGAGGTACTGGATGTTGATTACCACAGAAATTAATTTAGACTTATCCCTCCTTTTCTTTGAAAAAACAAAAACATAAATCGAGGCTATGGTGAGGCACTCACAATGGAATTAAATAGGGCCAATTGTTGGAGGGTTTAAAGGCTGAAATGTAAAGCTTATAATTTTATAAAAGCACTTAAGTTAATTCTTATTTTAAAACTTTTGTATTATTTGAGCTGTAAAGTAGTTTATAATGTAATTTTTACAGTCGTTGTAGGATTTTAGGGTTTGTTGACATTACATCATCAAACAAAACAAAGTTGTAAAATTGGCTACAACTTTACACAGAAAAGATTAATAAGTGATTTTATCACTTATTATCACTAAAATCATGTTAACACACATATTGTTTATGCCATGCGAGAATCTGGGGTTGGCTACTCGGAGACGGCTTTCACCTTGGTCGGTTCCATACATACTCGGACGAAACGATGAACCACAAAAATGGAATCGACTGTGCAAAAAAGCGCACTTGTCCACCTTCACAAACAGATGATTCTCCAACAGCTGCTGAAGCACCTGCCTGACATGCCACACATGGTCCTGCATATTCTGGGAGAAGATCAGAATATCGTCAAGATAAAAAAAAACGTATCAACCATGTCTCTAAGCACATCATTCACGAAAGCCCCTGGAAGACAGTGGGGGTAATGACCAATCCAAAAAGCATGACCAAATATTCAAAGTGCCCCCTATGGGCGTTAAATGTCATCTTCCACTCATTCACCTTCCTGATACGGACCAGGTGATAAGTGTTGCGTAGGTCCAACTTCGTAAAGACGGATGGCCCTACAAGAGTTCGAAGGCTGAGAACATCAACAGCAATTGATAATGGTTCTTCACCATGATGTCATTCAGCCCTCAATAATTTATGCAGGGACTAAGCGAGTCATCCTTCTTATCCATGAAGAAGAACCCTGCCCCTGCGGGTGATGAGGAATGGCAGATGAGACCGGCTGCTAAAGAATCATTTATATACCTGTTCATTGCCTCCCTATCAGGAGCCGAGAGTGAATACAGCCGTCCTCGTGCAGCAGAGGTTCCAGGAAGCAATTCTATAGCACAGTCGTACGGGCGATGAGGAGGGAGAGCCGTAGTGGTGGTGGTGTAGTGGGCTAAAGCACATAACTGTTAATCAGAAGGTTGATGGTTCGATCCCCACAGCCACCACCATTGTGTCCTTGAGAAAGGCACTTAACTCCAGGACGCTCCGGGGAGATTGTCCCTGTATAAAGTGCAATGGAAGTCGCTTTGGATAAAAGCGTCTGCCAAATGCATAAATGTAAATGTAAATATGAACACCGCCCTCAAGTCGTGGAATGCCAAAGGTAATCCGCCGGCTCATCCTGCAATGAAACACAAGACTGGACAGGGGAGACAGAAGAGTTAATACAATGTGAGGAACAAAAAGAGCTCCAAGCAAGGACTTTGTTGGTTTCTCAATCTTTGTGTATACCAGTTTATTGTTTGCTGTCAAATGGTAACTGTGCTGTCTTGGTTAGTTAGAACTTGCTCGTGTTTCTGTTGGTTGCCTGTCTGTAGAGGTGTGGTTACCTTCCCGTTTGCCTTCACCAGTCCTGTCGCCCAATTCCTGTGGATAAGGATTCCTCAGTTGCTGCCCACGTCACAGGGGAGATAATCATCTGGGCTTTGCTTCACACCACACCAGCTTCAACGGACTCACAAGAAACACAAGGAATAATAGGTAGTGTAATCAGAGTGAAGCAGGTGGAATGGGCGAGTAAATCATTGCCGTGATCAATGCTTCCCCACGCATGCCAGCTCCACCTGTGAGACATGAGGGAGAGAGAAAAACAAACAATAGTATGAGCCGGAACAAATGCCAGAACCGTGACAGCTACATGACAAAGAGAGAGGATGGTTTAGCTAAGTACATCAGATTATTTCCTGGCCTCCAATGTTGCATTCATAATATAATGTGACAAATTTTGCATTTCGTTACTGCTCTACTAATTGAAAAATGTACCTTGTTGTGGAAAGTCTGAACCATTATCAAAATAGCTGAACTACTGTCCCAGTAATGAAAAATGTTGGAAATTTACTGTAGTAGTGTTACTACTTTTAGTTACCTACTCCCCAAATGCTGCTACCCACATTTCATGCTTTTCAGTGATTTTCTCCCATGCAAATTTTTACAAATTGAATTATGTCATATTGTGTATTTCAGATAATCAAGCCCTTAAATGACCAATAAAAACAAAAATGGCTATGGTTGGTCTCTTTACATGTTGGATAGACAGTATCTCTCTGGCTAAGTGGACAATTGTTGACCACAATATGTTGCAATATGGACCAGACTTTATGTAATTGGTCAAAGTACCATGTTGGAGACATTTTTAACCTGTAAATTACTACAGAATAATAATTTTTGTGGGTAAACAATTATTTTAATGCAGTGTCATCTTTAAAAGTGTAACAGCATGCAAATATTTCACTCCTGTCAAAAGATCAAACACATCAATCTTTAACCATGTTTAGCGATAAAGTTTAACATGCAGATGCAATCGTATCACTACAAAAAGGATATATACTTAATTTTGTGTTTATAAATTGAAAAGTGTTTATGAAAGGACACACTTTTTACAATCTGCTACACTGCTAACAATGTGCTTTACTGGTTAGAATGCATGTCTCTACTAAAAATCATCTGTTTATTCAACAATAAAAGCATAATGGATGACCCCCAACCCAATTCTATGTCAAATGGATCATTTCAGTATGCTAATGTAATGCAAATTAGTTGGTTTTATGTATACATGTGTCATGTGTACATTCCCTCATCCTGATGTGCATTATTTGTTGTTTAGGAGAGGAAGATGAATGTGCCAACGCAGGTCCAGCCAACACAGTGATGAATGTGCCTCTTTTAAAAATGCAAATGACTTGGTGGCTGCCAATCCTGTTGGTTTGGGCAAGCTGTAATTTGGGCATTTTCTGGGCCTGAATACCGCTACTCTGACTTGTGTTAGGTCAGAATTTAATCCACAAGGTTGATTCATTTGATAAAAGGATATTCCATTCATTCTGAACCAGGGGGAAATGAAAGAGAAGAACTTGCTCAATAGCTTCAGAAAAGCAAGTTGACACATGCAAATGAGCAATCCATGGAAGTAATAGTTTTCATTTTTTCTAGAATGTGCAGGTAACTTTTGACGTATTTCATTTTCATGCATGATAAAATATACCATTCACAGAATCTCGTTACGAACGCCCTTTATGTGAACTGAAAAAAGCAATAATGCTACTTCCCTGCCTGTAGATTAACGTTTGATTCTTATTCAAGGTAAGCACAGTGAGATCTACGGTGTATTCTGTTCTGTTTTGCCTTCGATTCATTTTACCGAAACATAAAAAAAAAATCAGTATGCAAGGGCCAGAGCATTACAACAAAGATAAATTGAAATGTCATTTTTTATTCATGTGAAGAGATTGTAGGCATGGGGCGGCCCAGTGCAGGAATAGTGCACCACAAATGAGGGCTGACAGTACACACCGGCCCCCGGCAGCCTGTTTTAGTCTGATAACTCCTGGCTGGTTATTGTATAGAGATGTTTTTTTGTGTGTAGTTGGCTTGGAGACTGATATTTAGAGGTATTTATAGAAATATGAAGTCACCTCATGAATTTGCTAAGAGCACTGTGTACGCAAGATCAGTGTAGACATACTAATTTCAAAACAACCTTAATTGCACTTCCAGTTCTATTTACGCTAATTGAGAATTCACATTTTACATTTGCCCAACATGGCACATACAGGACATTCACTGTTGTCATTAAAGGGATCGTATACCCAAAATGTAATCAGCCTCATGTTGTTCTAAACCTGTATCACTTTCCCTCTTCTGACCAACACAAAATGAGATGTTAGGCCGAATGATAGGGACTGACACCCTCAGTCACATTTTTTTAATTATGCAAGTAAGTGGGGACTAAAACTGTAATTCTGTCAAACATCTGTAATAACTGTCTAATAATTAAGTTCACCTTGAAATGTCAGGTTTCAGACTAAATTAAATATTGATGTTCCTTTATGATCTATGGCTTCAAAAACCATAATATAAAATAAAATATATAAAAAGCAACAAGAAATAAATACAAAATAATCAAGTACAATTAGTCATGTTTTGTGTAAAGTCACAGTCTCCCCTCTGGGGAACTTTGTTCCAAATGCATTCATGGCATTTCTCTCCAAATAAATGCAAATATTTGACAAAAGTGCAGTAATATGTGCACTCAGAAAAATTGTGGAGAATCAAGTGTTCAATTTAGACCACATATGCCATTTTTATACAATTTTGAGCTAATGTCATTTAAAATAATGATAATGCATCATTATTTTCTCAAGTAAAGTTATTGGGTTTACACTGTTCAGGTGCTTCAAAATTTAATTTGAAGGAAGCACATCCATTTCTAAAATAAGTAGAGATTTGACTGTGAATCAGCTCCCTGTTGATCTTCTTGGTTGAGCTTAGCTTTCCTGGATTCTGTCACAACAGAGAAAGCAGGAAGGTGCCGTATAATACACTAACGTGTACACAGGCAAAGGGGATTCTCAATATGCTTCATCCTAGTACTCCAGAATCAAATTATAAAGATGATTTAGTATTCATTCCCCTCTTGATGAAGAGAATAAACGGGATTAATTGAGTAATTGAGTGGGGAAGGTGCAGCCACTTCAGCTATACAATCTGCAGGGCAGAAATAGAACTTTCTAAAATTCTATTTTTCATGCCAAAAGAATACATAATGCAGAAAATCAATAATAAGCCTATTTTTTGTGTCTTTTTAGCCCAAGGGCACAAAACACATTCCTTTTGCTACTTGCACCTCTCAATCACAAGGTGCTTCCCCCCCTGCCCCCACTGGTCTCTGTTTACATCATATTATTTGGGTCAAAACCGTGGTCCAGTTGCGTCATTAACATGAGTACATGCAGCCGCTGTTTATTATTGTAACTAGGGAACGGCTTAAAGAAATTGTTTGCACAAAAAATAAAATTCTCTCATTATTTACTCACCTTTATGCCATCCCAGATGTGTGACTTTTTTCATCTGCTGAACTCAAATTAAGATTTTTAGAAGAATTGATTGGGTGCCAAAATTTGGAAGCTCCAAAAATCACATAAATCATCATAAAAGTAATACATAAGACACCAGTGTTCAAATCAATATCTTTCTTCTTCTAGGGATTTTGGTGATTCACATTCTTCATGCAGATCACCCCTATTGGGCAGGAAGAAGAATTAAAAGCAAAAAAGGACTTAAATATGTATCTGTTTCTCATCCACACCAATCATATCACTTCTGAAAATATGGATTAAAACACTGGAGTCGTATGGATAACCTTTATGATTCCTTTATAGGATTTTTGGAGCGTCAACATTTTGACACCCATTATCTTGCATTGTATGAACCTAAAGAGCTGAGATGTTCTTCTAAAAATCAAAATTTGTGTTCTGCAGAAGAAAGAAATTCATACACATCTGGGATGGTAAGAATATTCCTTTTTAGGTGAACTATCCCTTTAATAATATGTCAGCTTAACTGTGTTCAGTATTAAAGTCTCTAAAAATTTTCATGCACAGAACGACACTTATGTTTGCCTGCAACTGATGCATTAAATGTGCAATGATGTGAAGAATGTTAACGTTTGTCTGCCGTGAGCCCACGGATGCACTCCCTCTTCACTTGGAGACAAGTCGGTTTGAGAAATGCATTATACCATAATAATTGAGATCGGAAGCCTGCAAAGATGTGAAATATATGTAATTATTAGCATACCCTAGACCACAACGTAGCCCAGAGCGAACTCGGGTGTGGTCCTCCGGTGCAAACCCGAGTCCAGAAAACAGCGTTCACATCATCCAAACAAACCGAACTTTGAGGTCAAACGAATCCGGGTGCGCATCAAAAGTGCTAGTGTGTAAGCACTTAGTGGCCCAAATCTGATGCATAAATGGAATTGGGCAACAGTGTAAATGCGGCCTCACAGTCCCTGCAATTTAGTTAAAGGATAATGTTTGCTACTGTACCTTTAAGACATACTGTTTATATCAAATGGCCTGTATGTATCATATACAGTATGTTATAACTGGCAAACCTCTTAGCACATGAAAAGTACCTGTGTAGTTCTCACTGTCATAGATGCTGATATTTACAGTAAACATGCACAACCATTTGTTTATGTGCTTAATGTTGTAACATCAAAACCATTGATGTTTCTTAAAGATACATTTTTGCATCTTCATTTCTGTAACTGAGCTAAGTGGACTGGGCATGGAGATTTGTCTACAGGATATATTTAAAAAAATCAAGAAAAAAATGTATACATGATAAAATACACATCCATAATATGGCACCTTTCAAGAATTTTTTTTTTTTTGTATGTATCCCTTCCAAAAAGGTATTGAGCCAAAAGCTTTAATATGCTTTCAACAGATCTAAAAACATCCTTGAACAGTTTTTACCTCAGGGTCTCCACACACAAAAAAGGTACATTTTCCCTTTTCTAATGCACAAGGCTATGGCAGGAAGTTATTGCAGTTATAGGCAAAGCTGAATTAACTGCACCTAATCTAATAATACAACAAGTGATAAAAACTTTTGCTTGCTTGTGCAGATGTAGTTTAGAGTGAGTTCATGACTCTGTGCCATTCGAGTAACATATCTCCATCCTTACCCAGCCACTTCATCCATCCATGTCTGGTTTAATTTAAGGTGCAGGCTGCCTGCTGTAGCCATTCGCTTGATATCCATCACATTCCGGCTATCTGATAAATGTCCAGGAGATAACCCAGCTCATGGCTCTAGAGCACAAAGCCAGTACTAAAAAGCTCCATTAATTAAACAAAATCCGGCTCAGGAATTAAGCAGCCAGTGATCTATATACTTTTGATAACTGACTTTTTCAAAGATTGAGCTTTTTTTTTCCTCCCACTTTCATTTGTTTTGTTTTTTCTTCTCACCACGGAAGAACAAAGCACTCCCTTCACTTCCTCTACATCCTAAACCTCTGGGCCTGCAGAATTATTGCTTGTCTTGGCAGAATATTGGGCTTCCTGACTTCGCCGTCTGCCAGCCCCTAATATTAAACATAATTTGAGAATATCTATTTCACATTAAAGCCAGTATGGGATTAAAGGCACAGTTCACACAAAAATGTAATTTTTGTCATCATTTTCAGTACTCACCTTCATGTTGTTACAAATGTGCATGACTTATTCTCTTCTGTGGAACAAAAAATAAGTTATTTTTAGAAGAATGTTCGAGCAGCTCCTTTCTACCCAATTAAAGTGAATGGTGACCATGGCTGTGAAGCCAGATGTTCAGCGAATGAGCAGTCTTCAGAGAACTTGAAATATATTGCACAAATTACTGACTACTTCTAGAAACTTTTTCTTTTTTTTTAAGCTTGACAGCCACTGCTCCCCATCCATTTTCATTGAATGGAAAAGAGCAGCTTGGAAATACAGCTGCGCATCTCCTATTGAGTTCCATAGATAAAAGTCATTGAGTTTTTTTTTTAACCAAATTAGAATAATTAAAAGAAAATAGAGCTCTGTTTTTCACTGGCAGAATTTATTTTGCTTTCTTACAGCCCATCAACAAACTTTAAAAAAAGCGAGTGACAAAAAACAAGTGAGAAACAGCGTTCTTACAGCTACTAATTATCACATCTTAATCATTTGTTGTGAAGTGCTTTGTTTCACTCACTAAGAGCACAGATTTTCTATTGGGGTGGAAAAACTTGAATTTTGTCAAGTCTGTGATATGCAAAAGAGATGAATTTGTGAACTTGATCTGTCTGCTTGATTTACACCTAAAAGGAAATTAGAGTTAAAAAAAGAGCGACAAAAATATAATAATTTAAATTCTTCCATAAGATCCCAAGAAACAAAATAAAATACATCAAACAGGGGCCTCAAAATGCCCTGATACATCAAATACATTTTTCTCTCCTTTGAGAACAAACAGATTGTCTCACTCACTTTCTCTCTTTGTTTGAGATCACTATGGAATATAGAAGATCTGTATGGAATCATCTCAGTAAAAGAGATGTTTCAGACAGCTCAATCATGACAGCAGATTCTGACAGACTCTTCTGCTGATCTGACCTCAAACAATGGTTTTAAACTCAAGAAACACAGCCATGGATTGATTGTTATGTCTATCTTATCTTCAGCTTAATCTGGCCAACAACCACCCACAACAACAGAAATTGCGCTTTTGACCGACATGTAAAACGACCAACCACATTCAGTGTTCAAATTCAGTAAATAGTTTATTTCAATTAAATAGTCATTGCAATACTAATATTTACATTGTCAAACAACACATATGTGTATCACAATGTCAATAAGGTATCCACCAAAAAAAATTGTATTACCTTTTCTGTGCGCCTAAACACAAACACACATTGAACAATAGTTGACAGCAGTCATCGGACATCTCCTTCACATCTTT
Source organism: Xyrauchen texanus (assembly GCF_025860055.1). Classification (NCBI taxonomy): domain Eukaryota; kingdom Metazoa; phylum Chordata; class Actinopteri; order Cypriniformes; family Catostomidae; genus Xyrauchen; species Xyrauchen texanus. The sequence continues at coordinate 7,509,108 of NC_068297.1, forward strand.
ACTTATTAATTGTAATTTATCCCAGAGGTATGACATGCCAAAACAGCTTGTCAGATAGATTTGTTTAACTGGCAAATGCTTGTCCAAAAGGCACGTCCCCTCTCTTGGCACATAAGCAGAGAGGGATGATGTGTGATAAAGACAGAGGCGTATTGTCTCTCCGGTGTTACTCACTCATCCCTCTCTGTCTCCACTCTTTCTGCCTCTCCTGCGTGCTATTACGCTACCCTTGGGCTTACCCATCACATGCATCAAATTCAGCTTGCTTGCTCCAAGATGTGGCATGTAAATTATTCAACCCAGAAAGCACTTCAGATGGAGCAATCAAAGTATAGACCAGCCTCTTCCAGGACTTTTCTTTCTCTGAAAGAAAGAAAGAAAGAAAGAAAGAAAGAAAGAAAGAACATAAAAACAGGACGGAAGTACATATTGACAGCGAGAAAGGAAGGATGGACAGGAAGAAAGGAAATGAGGATGGCTGGACTGACAGGAAGAAAGGAAGGAAGGAAGAACAGACAGACAGTTGGACTGGAAGGATGAAAGGAAGGGTGATGTACACACAGATGGAAATTAAAGTATAAAGGAAGGATGAACAAGAAGGAAGGAAGAAAATCAGGATGGATGGCCGGACAGGAAGAAAGGCCAGAAGGGAGGAAGAACAGATGGATGGACAGGAAGGATGGAAAGAAGGATGTATTGAGGTATGGACAGACTTAAAGGAAGGAATGAAGAAAGAAAGAAAGAAAGAAAGAAAGAAAGAAAGAAAGAAAGAAAGAAAGAAAGAAAGAAATTTCTTGCCCTGTCAATATTACTGACACCTGTATTCAAAGTGATGTGTGACTAAACCCCCATCTACTTATATTCTCTTTCTGTTTTCTATCTGCCTTCACAAGTCAAGTCAAGTATTTTTTATTTGCATAGCGCCTTTCACAACACACCTTGTTTCAAAGCAGCTTTACAGAAGATCAGGCACTAACAGAAGATAAAACTGTAATGTCTATAATGTCTATGATTCATTATTGTGTAGTTTGATAAAATACGATTGTGAACTGTGTTTAAAAAAAGTAGTTAAATAAGAATTGTATCTTTAACCCCAGTGAGTGAATGTGCCGAAGGCGACTGTGGCAAGGAACACAAAACTCCATAAGATGTTGGTTAATGGAGAAAAATAACATTGGGAGAAACCAGGCTCACTGTTGGCCGATGAAGGGTTTTGTTGGTAATTAATCGATGTATTCCATTTCAAGATCGTAGTCCATCATTAGACCGAGGTGCTGCATGCAGAGATCAGTGAGGTGCATAGTAGTTCAACCTGGCCGGTAATTTCGGTGAGGTCTATCTGAAGTCAGAGGTTCAGGCAATGGCATATGAAGTATCCCATGTCTTATGGTTGGAGTTGGCATCAGTTCATCCACTGAAGTCCATCGTAATAGACTGAAATGATGTTTGGCTTGCACCGGCTGCATTTAGTCATCATCATTCAGCAACTGGTGCTGGATCCAGCCGGTTCTGGTGACCTCAGGATAGGAGTCCCGAGGTTGAGACAGGGAAACAAATAAAATAATATTATCATAGATGCCATTCAATTTATTATATATAGTTGGATGGATAAAGTGGGTGGGTAGGGCTGGAGATATAGATCATGATCAGTTTTCTGGTTCCGGCAGACCTAATTAAAGCAGCCTAATTGTGAGTTGAAGGATAAATTAGGTGTAGGCCTGGCTAAATGGATGAGTCTTTAGTCTAGACTTAAACTGAGAGAGTGTGTCTGCATCTCGAACAGTGATAGGGAGACTATTCCCTAGTTTAGGAGCCAAATATGAAAAGGATCTACCCCCTTTTGTGGATTTTGATATTCTAGGAACTATTAACAGGCCAGAATTTTGGGAGCGTAATGAACATGATGGAATATAGTGTTGTAGAAGGTCACATAAATACTGCAGAGCTCGACCATTCAAAGCTTTGTACGTAGTTAACAGAATTTAAAAATTAATATGAAATTTAACAGGTATCCAATGTAACGATGATAAAATGGGGCTAATATGATCATATTTCTTGGTTCTCGTCAGCACTCTGGCTGCTGCAGTTTGAACCAATTGAAGATTATTTATTGATCTTGATGGACATCCTCCCAGTAATGCATTACAATAATCTAGTCTTGAGGTCATGAATGCATTAATTAGTATTTCGGCATCAGCAACAGAGAGCATGTGCCGTAATTTAGCAATATTTCTTAGGTGGAAGAATGCTGTTCTACAAACATTTGATTTTCAAAGGACAGATTGTTTTCAAATATAACACCTAAGTTCTTCGCTGTTGAAGATGATGTAACAGTACATCCATCAAGAGTCAAATTATATTGTAGTGGCTTATTTTTTGAGTTTTTTGCAGTTTCACTGGCCGTGGCAGGCGTGGGTGTTGGTTCGTTGACCGTGGCAGGCTTGGGCATTGGCTTGTTGGATGTGTCAGGTGTGAGTGTTGGCTTGTTTACCATGGCAGGCGCGGCCATTGGCTCATTGGTTCCTCATTAGCCACTCCTACAGCAAAAGATGAACCGCTCAGTTGTGGAAATAAATCCCTGAATTGAGCCAGATTGAGGGTAATCCGACCATCAGGCATCATGGAGGAGACCGACTAATTTAGCCCAAAGCAGAAACAGTCTTTGAGGGCAATATCGTTAAAATCCACCATGTAGCAAAATCCACAAAACTCCTTGACATAATCCTCCAGAGGATGATTTTCCTGACGTAGGTGCAGGAGCTGAACTGCTGGGTTCATAGTAGGTCAGGTATTCTGTAACGTTATCTGGCAATTACAGGTAGACAAAGACAATGATGAAGTGAGAACCCAAGTGCAGTTTATTTACAATGTGAAATATATTCCAGAATGTGAAATCCAAACGTGAAACCAAAACAAAACATGAACTTGACTTGACTTGAACAACATTACACCAAATAATACCTGACAAGGTATTGAAAGAATCTTCTTGCTGAAACTGGAGCTAGAATTGGAAATATGTATGATGCATTTTCAGCATTGCCTCAAGAGGCACTACAGTTGAAAATAGCGTAAACGTCATCTATGGTTATAGATTCTTGGATTTAGATTTTTTTCTTGATTTGTACCTCTAAGGGTACAGGTATATAACAACCTTTTGAATCCATACATTTATTTGGTGTTATTTTGTTTTGTTTTTCTTGATGGATAGATGGTTCAAGTAGGTTCAGTTAGGCAAATGTAAATTGCTCTGTTTTATTTTGTGAATAACAGAACAGCACATCCTATCATGCAGTCATTGACTCACACATGGGGCTACTTATTTAATAATTTATTTTCTGCTAAATATGCTAATTATATAAGGAAAACATCAGCATTAGGCAGCGTTTTTATTTCAGCATGCAAAATGTTCACGCAGTCTCAATTTCCTTTTTTTTCACCAATACAAATTTGGCCAATGAAACCAATTATAAATACAAACATCCCACATTCATTCAACAAACAATAACCCCAAAATACTCAAATAATTTTCCAGTTACATTACTCTTGCAATATTCAATGCCTCAAAATATGTTAGAATACAAATAATATCGCATAAACTCTATTCATTCACATTAAAACTCTTTGATACCCATAAATTGTGTGAAAACTCTTAAAGTAACAACAGCTACGTGGACACTCAGGGCTTTTCCTGAAACATCCGGGGTTTAAGCCTGGTATGTCCACCACTAGCGCCGCCCCTGGCTGAGACTAATTAACCCACACTATTGATTTATGTGCAAGAGCCCAATTATTGTAACTAAAATCGATTTAGAAACATGTGTATGTGTTTAACACCACAGTGATTCATATTCAGAACATTAGTGCAATGTTTTAAAGTTTTCATCAACTTACCTGTCTAATATCAGTATTAAACAATGCTCTGATTTCAGCATACAAACTGTTCATAGAGTCTCACTTTTAGGACATTAAGAGGGAACATGAAAATGAAATCTTGCAGAATCAAAGATTTCCATTTATTTTTGTAAGATTATCTTTAAGATAACTATCAGTAGCAGACCATTCAAAATTATAAAAATATTACACATCATGGAAACCAAGGTAAAGGTTTATGCCTTGATGCTGACAAAAGTTGGTGTACAGCATGTCTTGCATCTTTTAATATCCAATTTATTCTGGTGTATTGAAGCAACACTGAACCACACACAGTGAAATAATAACTTGATATTTTCCAACTCATTATGATTCATGGGTTATTTTAGCAGAAGTTCGCTATTTCTTTATTTTTCTAACAATTTTCAGTTATGAGAAGACCTTATTCAAATCAAAGTATTGTCTATAGGGTTTGCAATGCAACTGTAATTAGAAGTGCCAAACAAAGAAAAGCAACCTCAAAGTGTCTTGTCTCAAACTTTGCAATCTTGGAGAAAATGTTGTTTTTAAGAACACACATTTTTCTACAAAAATGAGATTTCAGACGAGCCCAATTTGGGTATGTGGAAGCTTTTCTTGCAGAGTTTCTGTGTCCTCCTTTGTTTTGGTTACATCAAAAGTATTAAAATCCAAAAAGTCAAAAATACAACATAACTTTAAACGACAGCAAACTCTCTTACAACTGCATGGACTGCCAATTCTGGCCGATACAAACATCCCTCAAAAACTGCTTTTCTGATGTCAAAAACTAGTGTTGACTAGCAAAAAAAAAACTAGCAAAAACAAGTTTGTTTATGAACAAATTTAATTTCAAAAGCCATATTTAGTTCTAAAACACCTTATTTTTCTGAAGGTCACGTAAAGAATGTATACACTGCCTGCACAATTATTAGGCAAGTGAGTATTCTGATATTATCATTATTTCCATGCAAATTTTCCAACTCCAAACCATATAAACTTATTGGATTCAATGGTTTTCAGGTGATATATATTTGTGCATTACCTCAGGTAAAATGGGACAAAAAAGAGATTTAACTGGCATTGAAAAGTAAAAAATTTTAAAATGCCTTTCAGATGGATGCAACACTCTTGAAATAGCTCAACTGTAGATGCGTGACTAACGGACAATCAAACGTTTTGTTGCGAATAGTCAACTGGGGCGCAAAAAATGCATGGAGAAGAAAAGGCGCAAATTAACTGTAAAAGACTTGTGAAGAATTAAACGTGAATCTTTCAGGAACCAATTATCCTCCAGTGCCACCATATTCCAGTACTGCAACCTACCTGGAGTGTCCAGAGGTACAAGGCGTCAAGTGCTCAGAGATATGGCCAAGGTCAAAAAGGCTGAAACAAGACCACCACTGAATATATTCACAAGCTGAAGCATCTAGATTGGGCTGAAGACAGATTTTTCAAAGGTTTTATGGACAGATGAAATGAGAGTGACTCTTGATGGACCAGATGGATAGGCCCGTGGCTGGATCACTAATGGACACAGGGTGTGTATATGCTGTTGTGACTGCAAACATAGAATATTAAGGGATTGTCATTCCAAACCCATATGACTTTCTTTTTCTCCATGAAACACAAAATTATCTAGAATTAGGACTGTCAATCACTTAAAAATTTTAATCTAAATAATTACATGATAAGATTATTAATTAATCGCAATTAATCACAATTAATCACAAGTATAAATATCTGCTGAGAACGACCCTCTAACAATAATTCAGTATGCAATGATTACATAATTATAAGTAGTTATTATATGTTAATTATAAATATAATTCTGTATATATAAAAAATATGCAGTATTTAAAATAATATTTAATGCATTACAATATTGTGGCAGATGAGTAATGCATTGCTAAGACAAAACAAAAAAGTGGCTTTAGAATATATTTTTTATTTCCATATTTTTTAACATAAGTTTATCACTGGCCTAGAGTCAACTGCAGTCCATTTTGCAATTGAATTCGTCAATCGGTCCAATATTTATTTGTTAGTGGTTTTCTAAGGATGCATCAATTGGATGCTTTGAGCATTCAACTTTGGTTGCACTGTGTCTGATTGCTATATCAAGTTAAACGTTTAAGAAATTAAGAAAAACACGTCTCAAGATCCATGCATCTGGAACTGAACTCTGTACGACTGCGTTCGAATTCAAGGATGCATCCTCATCTTGTGCTGTCATCTTGTGCAATGTCAAGCAAGCCTGGGTGTAGCTGTGTGTTGCCTATAAAACTGGTGTTTCGCTTAGTACTTCAAGTTTGAATTGCTCCAACGGTAGGAATATTCCTTATTACTGTCCAGGAACATGATTATATTTATATATTTATATTTATGCATTTGGCAGACGCTTTTATCCAAAGCGACTTACAGTGCACTTATTACAGGGACAATTCTCCTGGAGCAACCTGGAGTTAAGTGCCTTGCTCAAGGGCCCAACAGTGGCATCTTGGTGGTGCTGGGGCTTGAACCCCCGACCTTCTGGTCAGTAACCCTGAGCCTCAACCACTGAGCCACCACTGCCCCTTTAATTAATTGCATTCATTTTTTATCTAATCTTTTATCTAATTAATCTCTCTGAATTAACACATTAATTCAATAGCCCAAGTAAGAACGTTAGGGACTGACAGCCTCAATCACCATTCACTTTCAATGTATGGAAAAAATGCAATGAAAGTGAATGTTGGCTGAAGAATTACCAAACATCTCAAAACATCTCCATTGAATGAAAATCGAATGGGTTTGGATCACTTTAAGGGTTAGTAAATGAAGGCAGAATTACATTTTTTGGGTGAAAAATCTGTTTAATAGAAATTATAAAAATGGTAAATGATTAGAAAATCTTTCTTTTTAAAGACTGTGGACGGAAATGTAGCCACGTCCTATGCCTTTCTACAATGGATATTCAGCTCACTCTATTTGATGTCAGTTCAAACATTGAATGCTTGCAGCTGATTTTTTCGAACAGATTATTTCTTTTGTGACCTCTATTAAGTCCACCGTGATATTGCTTGGCCCTAGGCTCTCTTGCTTTGGGGCAGATATGAGAACATGGTCTGCATGATTGATTGAAAGTGATTCTCTTTACAGCGGTCCAACACCCCCATATACTTTGGCATTACATAACATCATGGGTCTTAACAAATTACAGAGTCCTGAGAAATGTTGTTGTTATCTAGCTAACGAACGCTGGCCAATCATGTGGGCAACACGTCCTGAAGTTGTGCCTAAAGTGGAGTGCATACACAATCCTAATTAGGACGTTCTATCTCGGTATGTTGCAAATGGTCAGCCATGAACCCTGCAATATCCTTGTCTGCTAGAGGAGACTAATAAGAAAACACAAGTCTGTGATTACCATGCTTATTAGCAGTTTAGATCAGCAATTGAATAATCTACTAACCATGGGCCACAAGTAGATCAGCAATTGAATAATCTACTAACCATGGGCCACAAGGAGGAGCTAAATATAGATTTATATTATTTTGAAATGTATGTGCTCTCAACTGCTTGCACAAACACATAATGCACTCTCAGTACAATCATCTACAATGTATTACTGTATTGCTATATGCTATACTTCATCACCGGCGGCAGTAAATCTGCAAACATGATATTTTGACCTCTAGTCAACATAATATCAAGCTTTCTTTTTTTTTTCTTTTCACAACACAGTAGAAATGGTTCTTTTTATACACAAATATGGGGGAGGGTCTTAAGCCTCACTAAGGGCCCTTGAATCAGGCAATTTTACGGCGTGTGATTTGTGTTTGAATACCTCACATTTTGGCCCATTTCTGGCGATCCAGGCATTTTTACAACAATGCATACATACCCTCATCACACACATCCACACATTTGCACTGCTGCACACATATGCACTAACACATTCTCTACATGACAAGCACTTGGATACAGATTGTGATTAAATGCTCCATTAGTTTCTATAATTCTCTCTCACCCTCGCTGTTGAAATAGATTAAGAAGTACAGTGTGTTTAAGTTCAGAGCATTACACACCCACACAGGCCAACAACATTTAACAATCAAATCACACTCAGAATTTTTTTCTGTCATTTTCATATAAACCTATGCAAAATGAGGAAGCATGTAAAGCAGATTACAGAGAAATCAAACAAAGCGACAAACCTTTACAAAACAGTAATATTATAGTTCCATGGAACAGTAATGTTATCAGATGGTAATACTATTGTTCTTTGATATTTATTGTAAATAACAGATTCATAGGCCATGGTATTTACAGTTCATGGTACATTAATATACTTTAAAATAGGGATGCTCATGATTGTCCAACAACCAACTGGTCAGTTAGTAAGGTTGAATCAATTTAGATTGTTATCTTATATAAATACCACCATTACCAGCATGGCAGTGTCCACAAATATGGTATTACCATGATACTATGCCCCCAAAAAAAAAAAAAAAAAGTGGTATCTATGCATGCGATCCTCTTGCATACCATATTTATATACAGTACAATGGTATTTACATGATACTCCATAAAAAAATCAAATAAAAAAAAAAACGGTAATAACATGATACATTTTTGTAAGTCAAAGGTTAATGTACATCTATCTATCTATCTATCTAGCTATCTATCTATTTATCTATCTATCTATGATCTGTCTGGCTGTCTATCTAATATATACAGTATATATATACACACACACACACACACACACACACACACACACACACACACATATACAAACAGGTCTCGGCCTGCAAAACCCTGGTGCCATGGGGTATTATTTTTAGATTTTTTAAGCACTTGTAATGGCCAAACATACAGTACTTACAATTACATTAGTAAATCTGAAGCATTTTTTAACGCGGTCAGCGCACGTTAATGGTTCTGAACTTCTGTATAATGCATAATGAGAGCATGAGATGGAATTTATGTTGATCGAGCATAGAACTGCTGTAAGGCTGTCTTCAAAGCGCAGCAGAATATGACAAAAAAAAAATTTCACTCACATGTGACACAGATCTGTTAATTGAATGATTGTGTGAACAGCCAAAAATGCTCTGAATCTGACATTTTGAAATATGTTTAGGGCCACATTCATGTGGAAATAAATTAGGATATGTTTTGGATTTTTTCCAATGTGTCTTCGGTGTGAACAGTCAGGTCAGATTCAATGAGATTTTTACATGAATCTCCCTCAACATTCCTCATTTGATAACCAGCATAGGCCTATTCACCTGTTATATTTTCAAACTTTTAAGTGCGAGTCATATCTGTCTAGTTAACGCATTCAGTTTGTTGCTCACGTCACCCACTCAGAAAACACAGTTTCTACATTTCTCAAACTGTATCAAAATCCGAATGCAAGCCAGTCAATGGAAATATGAAATAAATAAAGATAACGCCTCTTACCTTACTTAAATGTAATCCTGTTTTTTCTGCTGTATTTCGATATTATGGTGTGTTTCGCTCATAGGTAATATTACATTTGATATTCTATGATTATTTAAATCCCACACTGTTAAAAATTTCTGTAAATTTACATCCGAATTCTAACAGCAATCTACTGTAATTCTTAAATACAACAGTTTGCTGTAAAAAAGAATGCATTCTGGGAGATAAAGAGCAGGCTCACTGTGAAGTGATTAGTTTAACAGTAAAAAGCTGCAATTTGCTAAGCATTTTGGGAAGAGGAACATTAAAAATCCTAGTGCCATTTTGGTGAAAGCTAGTGACATTTTGAACAATATTTTTTAAAACCCAATGTGTAGTGTAGATCTGTGGCCTATTGTCAGTGTTCACACTGTTAACACATAAAAGCAATATTGGATCCAACCCTGTCAACCTCATTCTTCACTTGTCTTAACGTAATTAAGTACAATAAAACCTTTAAAAAAACCTGTGTAAATGTCAAATAAAAATGGTAAATTGTTAAATACAGATCAGACCTTGCACTTGAATAAGTAATGTATGCGTGGGTTGCATCAGTGTTTTATGGGGACATGTACAGAAGAGTTATTAGCACTATTTAGTTTTCTTTATTTTGTTTTTTTTTTTAATCCTAAATAGTCATTTTGTATGGTGATTGGTGTTCCCTTGGGCTGAGACCTTATTTATTTTTTATTAATGTTCTTCCAACCAGTGATAATGTGTTGTAGTTAAATACAGTCATTTGCACTGTGTTACTTGGAAGGAAAAAAGCTAAATTTAAGATCAGATTATCAATCTGATCATAAATGCAAATGCCACTAAATGAGGTAATAGCAATATGTTCTTATACAATACATACGTAATTGAATTATAAGCATTCAAAGAGAGTTCTGCAATGAAGATTTTTATACTGAGTGTCTAGATCAAAAACTCAACAATGGTGACAATAAACAACCATACTTTTAGATGAAAAGCGTAGTGTTGGGTTCGAGTCCAGTCCGAGTCTTTAGGGGCCGTGAAGAACTCGAGACCGAGTCAATAACAGGTCGAGTCCGAATTAATCTGTTCAAGAATCTGAATTATAATTGTAAGGGACCATCTGAAAAGTCCACAAATGGTGGATATTTTTTATAATTCATGGGTCAGTTCTAATTTCAGCATATAAGAAAGGATATTCAATTTGTATTAATAACGCATATTTATTCATTTATTGCTAAAACTAAGGGACATTTAAATGTTCTAAGTGTACAGAGATTCTCTCTAAATGGGCATGGAGGGGGATCCTCTATAAATTCACAGTGTACACTACCTCTTCAGTGACTACACCACTGCAGTATAGGTATGTATATATACTGTATGTATATGTAGATGCATAGAGGGATAGAATAATAGATGGATGTATATATATATATGTAGATATATAGAGGGATAGAATAATTAATGGATGGATAGAAATTGTATATATATTTATATTACCTTAGTAAAAACAACTTGGTAATACCATGTTATACCATACAGAAGACCTCCTACTTCAAAAGGATACCATGGTATTACCATCATGGTATTGTGCAAAAAAGATGGTATTACCATTATCCCATGTGAAGAAAAAACACACCTGCAAAGCAGCACATGGAGAAGTCAATTTTCTTTCTGTAGGCTGTGTTTGATGAACAGGCGAGTGTGGGTGTGCAGCCAGAAGTGTGGACTATAAAATGTAAGTGTTGCTCTGCCTGGGCTCGGTGCCATGACAGACTGAGGAATCAGGGTGGCTCAAAGAGAAGAGAATACGAGGAAGCATTAAGCACCACAGACAGGCAGTCAGCAACAGGCCACTCTGCATTCTGCTAAAGTTAGAGGGCCGTGGGCCAATCTGCAGGGGAGGTGACAGCACGTTTCAGATATATAAACAACAAACAAACAGTCACCACTGAAAGCTCTGACACCACACTGTGCACAATTTCACAGAGCGTAGGCTTTTTAAATGACTGTATTTTCTTAGTACATGTGTACTCTAAAAATAGATTAATTTATAACGCTGACATCAAGACATTTTGTTTTGTTTGGCTGTTTAGCTGCAATATCCTGAGGATACTCAAAAAAATGCACAGAATTCTGAAAGGGTCGTAGAACTGCAGGAGTTAAATAGGTGAAACACGAGGCTCATTCAATATTAATGAGCAAACATTGCTATAAGTGAATTATAAATGTGGGCACTTACGTTTGTTTGTTTTTCTGTAGAAGTCCTGGGTTATACAAGAGTTACATTTGGCAAAAATAGTTATATTACAAAGCCTATGAGATGCCTCACTTTTTAGCGTCTATAAAGGCAGCTACTGTACCTTCTAAGGCAGCAGCATAACTGAAATGGAACCTCATAAGCAGGGGTCTAGGAAAAGTAGTTGAGTAAAAATACTTAGGTATTATACATTTTTTTGTAATTTGTACTTTACTCGTGCAATTAAAATGGAATACTTGTACTTTTACTTAATTACATTTTCAAAGATAAATCTGTACTTTGTACTCCTTACAATTTTATTAAAACTTGAAAAGTACTCATTACATTTTTCTTTCATCTTACTGGATTGAAGCCGCCTTTTCACTGTATCTGACAAACGACAAACCAGAGGTCAGTCATTTCAAATGGAGTACATATATATATATATATATATATATATATATATATATATATATATATATATATATATATATATATATATATATATATATATATACAAGAAAAATATTCAGATAAATAAAATGCATTACATTCTTGTGGCAGAAGAGATAATCATTGATAAGACAATACAAAAGGCAGTTTTAGAATACAATGTATTGTTTACTACCATATTATTGATCATAAGACAATCATTGGCATACAGTTCACAATCCATTTCACAAGTGAATTTTTCAATCAGTTCGAGATTTATTGTGAGGGCTTGTTTAAGTACCCGTCAATGCACACCTGCATCAGACATGGTTGTGTAGCGTCTCGGGTGCATTGAGTCATAAACATAAATTTTTAGGTCACTGTGTCAAGTTAAATATAGTTTAATACTTAGAACACATCTTGAGATCTCTTAGTTCGAATTTGCGCTCCATCAAGTGTTTTGATTTTTTGTTATGCATGTGTGTGTGTTGTTCTGCTGCCTGATGGTTGTTTTCTTCACTGTATAAACTGTGCGTTACCATACAGCTGAAGTTTCACTTACTGCCCTCTGGAGTAAACAGGTGGTACTACAAGTTTGCATTTCTCAGGAATCGTACTTATTACGGTCCGGGGGCAATGCGATTAATTGCTTTAAATATTTTTTATCAAATTAATCGCACAGAATTAACTGCGTTAAATCAACATCCCTAATATATATATATATATATATATATATATATATATATATATATATATATATATATATGAACAACAGGCTTTTGTAATAAATGTGTACATGTCATTTATTTCTACACTTCTACAAAACCAACAGCATTACTACTTTCTTCAAAACTTAATTGACATTTTTTTATCTCACCTTTTTTGTCTCAAGAGGTTGGGTGCACTGACATCGCAATGGGAGAGTGCCTTCTCCCATGCAACAAACTGTGCGTGACTGTGGCAAAGTTTTGCAAAATAAAATTATGTTGTTTATTACATGTCTCATGGCAGTTTTGAAGTGAAATATTCACTGTGTGGTGCTAAAACAGAGTGAAATATTGTTAAATTTTTTTAAGGTTCAAGTTCTATCAAGATTTAAATCAACAAAATCTACCTCCCTACCCTAAACCTTAAACATAAATCTAACCGATAGTGTCAGAAAAAGTAAATGTGACATGAAAAACTATTTCTGATGGCACTTTCAGCTCACGTGCCGACTCGCGAGCTCTTCAGTACTCGTACCCTGGTCTTTTGCATAGCAAATGCAACAATATCAGTTGAGCTACCTCGCGATTTGATCACACTTAAACAAGATTGTAAATGTAAAGTACTTGGTTATGTAATGCAAATGTTAAAATGAGTCATGCTATATAGTAAAAGATTAGATTATGAACTGATAATGTGTGGTTTTACTCGTGATTTAAGTGAAAGGGGATACAAGTAATTGTTGTTTTAGTGCCTCTAGTGTTCATTTCACCAGGAAATTGCTGTGTTATGTACAACAGGCCTCATAAAAATTATTTTGCATAAATGTAGTTATTGTAACATGATTCTTTGACCAGGCTGCGAATGACACTGGGAAGAAATATGACAGTCATCATATTTCAAAGTCAGAGACAGTAAAAAAGCGACTTAACAAACCAATTGAATTTAACAAAATCGTCTCTCAAACAATCTAATTTCTTGATTTAATTCTAGTTATTTCATTAAATATATTTTAATACTTCAGTACAATTTAATGTGAATACTTTTTTACTTTTACTCAAGTATGTTTTTGGCTAGATATTTGGACTTTTAATCAAGTAAAATTTTCCCTCACTATCCACACTTTCACTTAAGTATAATTTCTGAGTATGTTTTACACCCCTGCTCCAACTATTTTAGACAGCGGATCACTATCTGCTCTCCCATTGGTAGTTTGCTGCACTGTGTATTTGGGTGGTGTAAAATTTAGGTTAAAATGTATTAAGGCTGTTGATTTAATACATTAATTCAGTGTGATTATAAAAATATAACAAACTTGAAATCATGATCATGCCAATAGACTGCAATAAAAAGATGTATGGTAAAAATAAGTTATATTTTGGTCTGTTATCACCCAAAACCAACTGGGTCACTTCAGAAGACATTGATTAAACCACTGGTGTCTTATGGATTACCTTTATGCTGACTTAATCTATTTTTGGGAACTTCTATTTCTGGCCACCATTCACTTGCATTGTAAAGACCAACAGAGCTAAGATATTCATCTGGGATGGTATGAGGGTACGTAAATGATGAGAGAATTTTCTATTTTGGGTGAACTATCCCTTTAAGTACCACCTGCATGTTTTTCGGAGTTACAGTCACCAGAGGGCAGTCAGAGCATCTTCAGCTGTACATTCAAATGTACAGGCAACAAACCAATACCTGTTTAAAGATAGCTCTATACATACTAATAGAATAAAGGGATATCTATTTATTTATTATAAACTACAAACCGGCCTGAAAATACAGAATTTATGGCCCAGGATGCTGTAAACCGTGAAACGCTCTGCAAAAACAGTGCAATAATAACCCCCCCCATATTAATTATTGTTTCCCTACCCTTGTCCCCTCCCTCATCCAGGTAGATGGGAATGAGCTGCCGGCAGACGGGGCGGAAGGCACACCCCTCCCCAGGGAAGGGGGGTGGGGTGTACATCATGCCTGGGGGCTCCCCAGCCTGAGAGAACGAGGGAGGAATGTGACAGGGCGGAGGGCAGGGCCAGGTCATAATTATACACACCCGGTCCCTTATCAGGATAATTTAGCCTCCAAGAGGGATAAATGCCAACTGCGGAAGGTGGTGCGACGGGAGAGAGATCGTTTACGCTCAGCTGACCTTCATGTGTGTGTTTGTGTCTTTTGGTTAAGTTTTTCATTCATTCAAATGAATGTTCATTCAAATATTATTTATATTGCCTACCCGGTTCTGCCTCCTCCTTTCCATTAATCCTTTTACAGTTACCTCTCAGAAATCTTCTCATATGAGTGGTTAGCATGATTGCATAACTTGAAATGGAAGAAAATATCTCAAGGAGTCTTTAAGGTAACTGCTTTGTCCTCGTCAAAGAAAATGAAGAGAAAATTAAACTTCTAGAAAAGAAAGCAGCTGACTCACTAAAAGTGGACAGTATTCAAATCACCTTCGAAAGTCATTATCCTTGTTCATTTGAGAAGCATGACTAATGAGCAGGCCATTTAAATTGACGTTGACTTCCAATTGAGTCACTATTTGTGTTTTTCAGGACATCGTTAAGCACACAGCATCATTAGACAAATAACAGTGCTGCTCATTAGAGATTTTAAGACTGCACTGGTCAAATCTAGGCTTAGTCTGTTAAATATGTATCCAGGCAGTGAGAAAAAGCTGCAGTTGTTGATAAGGTCACAGGGTCTATTTAATCCCAGACTCTTGGCAGAGATTATAGCATTATATGCCGAGAGAGAGAGAGAGAGAGAGAGAGAGAGAGAGAGAGAGAGAGAGAGCGAGAGAGAGATGGTCATACTAGCCACCTGCCCCATACAGGGAGATCAGTGAAGCAAACTTTCCATTTCTGGGCAGGATTCCACAGCACCGTAGGGGCCGTGACAGTGGCCCCACACACTTTCCTCCCTGCTTGCATTTGTACAGCTGAATTCGAGGCCATCACTGAGAGCCCCCTCACTCCAAGACACACTGAGCTAATGCACTTTAACTGAATTTCCCTCTGTCTGCTTTAATCACAGCCTAATTATACAGACCCAGTCTCAGGTCATAGTATTGTTCATCATGAAAGTTCCAAAGCCCTGACAGCGTCTTTCCAGGAACACAGTGGTGAAGGATTGTCTTAATAATGTTTTAATTTCACTTATGTTGTATGAGATTTCATAAACAATGAAAGTTTGTGTGGGAGTTGTCTGTACATATTTGACAATGCATTTAGAATCACTGTGAGTGGGATGTTCCAATAGCATTAAATGCATAATGCAGCATGTTTGATGGCACAATGTTGTACAGTCTCTTTTTACCTTAAAATGTGTCCATGTTTCATCCAAATTAGATTTTCCAGACTTCGTTCAGAAACGTCTCGGGTTACTTGACTATAACCCTTGTTCCCTGATAAAAGCGGAACGAGTGTCAGAGTATTCAGCTGACGTGAACAAGGAGGTCCTTGATGATTTATGTTGGAGACTGCTGCTGAGTTGTCCACCCGCACCAGGACATGGCAGCCTCTCAAATGCTGGAGGAAGTATTTCAGGGCCAAAAATACTGCCATCAACTCAAGGCAGTTGATGTGCCAATCGAGCTGATACCCTCCTATTCCCCTGGAGCTGGACGACCACTTAAGACCGCTCCCCTGCCCGTCAGGGAGGTGTCTTTCATTAGCAACCTGTGACGACAAGACGCACCCAGAGTGGGACCCAGGGTAAGAATCCGGGGTCTAAACCACATAGAAAGGGAACGAAGCGTGTGGCGCTTAACCCTTATTTGCCTTAGGGGACTGGCCCTTGGATGAAATCCCCTGGCTTTTAGCCACAACTGAAATGGTCTCATGTGCAGAAGGCCCAAAGGGATCACTGTGGACGCAGATGCCATGAGACCTAGTATTTGTTGATACTGATGAACAGTGCAACCTTGACCTAGCTTGACTTTGCTCAGGGTGTTCTGAATGGACACGATTCGAGCGGGAGACAATTGTGTCAGCATCGTGATTGAATTCCATATAACTCCCAGATAGGTAATTCCCTGGGTGGGAGAGAGAACGCTCTTTTTGACGTTGAGTCTCAGACCCAGAGAAATCAGTGCTGAACTGCCAGTTCTTGTAATTCAGAATGCGGATTCCCCGGAGTCTCAAAGGAGCAAGTGCTGCATCCATGCATTTCGTAGGAATGTGCGGGGTGATAGGGCTAGGCCGAACGGAAGAACCTGATATTGGAAGGTTTCGCCCCCGAAAGCGAGCCTCAGGAACTTCCTGTGGTGTGGCAAAATTTCTATTTGAAAATATGCGTCCATGAGATTGATCGTGACCAGCCAGTTTTTATGTTGGATTTGTGACACAACCGTCTTGTTAGTTAGCATCTTGAACTTGAATGCCCTGACTGAGCGATTCAAGCCTCGAAGATCTAAGATTGGACACAACCCCCCAACTTTCTTGGGAACCAGGAAGTATTTGCTGTAAAAACCTGACTCATTCTCTGGAAGGTGAACATGTTCTATGGCCCCTTTGACCAAAAGATTTTGCAGTTCTTTCCACAGAAGACATGCCTGCTACGGTTTCACAATAGTGGAAACCCCGCCGTTGAAACGCGGAGGGCGTGAGCGAATCAAATTCTGTAGCCATTATCTACCATTCTTAGGACCCACGTAGAAATACCTGGTAGAAGTTTCCACACTCCCAGGTTCTCTGAGATGGGTATTAATTTTGACACATCCTGTTGAGGGGATGTCGAGTGTACCGCGTCCTGGACTAAGGCAGGAAGCAGCGGTACAACATCATTTCAACATCAGAGACTGATGAGGCATTCCCTTCCCTTGGCCACCAGACAGAAATCTGTCCCCCAACTTGGAGCATTTGGGGGTCTCTTGTTCTCGTGGCCAGTCTAATTAAACTGGCAGTCTAAGCCTGGCCACCGCATGAGTAATCACCTCGAGTAATTCCTCAGATGATTTATTATCATGCCCAGAATGCTCGGAGGTGGGTAACTCGAAGTCTGCAGACTCAAGAGATTCATGGTCCCCCTCATGAACCGAAGAGGCGCTGGAGCACGCTTCAGGATCACGGGAAGGACCAGCTGGATCTGGGGAGAGAGCGAGCGATAGGGACGGACCCGTCTCTCTCCTCAGCCAGATCCATACGAGAGCCCCACGATAGAAGTGTGGGCGATGACTCTCGGAAGTAAGCAAGACGAGTGCAAAGCATTTTGACTGAGAACAGATCACAATGCTTGCATCCGCCCTGCCCCAATGCAAGAGCAGCATGCTCTTCCCCAAAACATACAAAACAAAACTGGTGTGTGTCCCTCTCAGCCATAGAGCGTAAACAAGGGAACACAAACCGCTTGCTGTCTTTCGGTCATTTTCTTTTTTCTTTTTTTTTTTTTAAAGAGAAAGGTTACTGCGCACTGCCTAACAAAATCTAACTCCTAACAGAGGAAAGTATAAAGTTTCTGACAGGCTCATGAAGCACACACACAGAGTGATCTGAAGACAAAAGATTTGACGATGCAGCTGTGATGCATCTATGTATAGCCCTGCTACAAGTGCATCCAATGATGTCACCAGTAGAGGCTATAAATTCTGATCAATTTCATTGACGTGTTGCACACATATTCACAGCTGGTCACACCTAAAATTGTTCCCAAAGCGCTAAGTCAGTGCAGCATCAAAGTGTAGCTTTTTGACAGGGAACAACACCTTACACATCTCACAACTCTTCGA
This sequence comes from Xyrauchen texanus, assembly GCF_025860055.1. Classification (NCBI taxonomy): domain Eukaryota; kingdom Metazoa; phylum Chordata; class Actinopteri; order Cypriniformes; family Catostomidae; genus Xyrauchen; species Xyrauchen texanus. Next base: position 7,527,554 of record NC_068297.1, read on the forward strand.
CTCAAACACTGAAGGGAAAGTGCTGTTTGTTTGTAGTGAAGCCCTACCGTGCAAGGACAAATTTTGATTTCATTAATTCAGTCAGTCGTGTAGCCTTGATGGATACCATACCGATGTCTATGAAGTCAAAATCGGCAGGTTTCAGAGTGTTTTAAATGTTTTTCCCTACAATGAGTGCTACTTTACTGTCACTGTTTGTAACGTCAGTTTTTCCACATTCATGTGAAAATGAGAATGAAAAAAAATTATATAATGCATGTTCTCTGAAGTGCCAACACCTCTACATTATGTGGATATTATTTCTGGATTGTGCATTTAAATTCGCACTACTTTTTCTCTGTGTCTGATTTTGAACAGGCAGAGCTGTAGATCTAACAAACCTTAGAGAAAATTATAAAAAAGTTATTCATATAAACGTTTTTTTTTTTTTTTCAGTCAATAAATATTACAGCTGTTCCTAATCAATTCTGGCAAGTGACCATGGTATAAGCAGTATCATCCACGTCTAGGTGTGTGCTTAACGATTTTAACTGCACGTCGCGGAGGTGAAGAATCACCTGATGCGAAGCAGAGTGTGGTTGCCTCTGCGAAGTGCATTTAAAAAACCTTTGGGGGTTATTCCATGTCAAATCAACCAAATTTCAGAAACATCACTAGCAGAAATGTTTAGATTTTGTTAATACTTTTTCAAAAGAAATATAAACATAAATGATGACGAAAGCTGAAATAATAAATGCCATGGATTAATATTTATGAGTAGTCCATTATTTTGTAGACAGGGTCAAGTTGAAAGTTTAAAAAACAAAATTACAATTTGGGGCTCTCAATGTGGCTCCATCTGTAAATTGTTAAATGTTACACATTTTCAAAGGTCAAAAAAAACAAATGTGAGTCACATGGTATAAAATTAGTTTTTTTTTTGTTTGTTTTTTTGAAAACAAAGGTCTGAAGTGCAAACTAGAATGTACCTTTATTTATTCACTTAAACAAAAATGTCAAAATCTAAATTTTTGAGAGTCCAAAAATACACTACAAGCGTCTTTTCCGTAAAGTATATCTTATTTTATTTTTTATTTTAAATTTTTTTTATTTATTTTTTTTTCAGAAATCCAACAAATTATAAAAAGCTAATTTTTTAAGCTGGGGAACTTTGAGTATACATTAAATAAAATATTTTTTATGACATTTATTGTAATATTTTATTGTCTGCCAGCTGGCATTATCTAATAACTTATAAAAACTAATCTTATAATTTTTGTAAATATGAGAAACAATTTCCAGCGCCTGTTATCTTAAAAACTTGAAATGGAGAAAACTTAAGATAATAGCAAAATTTTGCTTTGTTTTGGATTTCAATATCAACATGGCAAAGATTAGTTTGAACTCATTGTAGTGTGCCCTGGTAGGCAATTAAATGGTCAGAATAACAGTGCACAGTCAATGAGCTAAAGTTGTCTCTTTTTTCTTGTAAATGAGTGCTTGACATTTTGTCCTCCACTCAGCAAGGAAGCAAGAAACACAAAGCTTTTTTTAATGATCTCTGAACGATTCTCTCAGCATTCCACTTATGAATTGACAAAAGATTCTCAGCTGAGATGACAAACTGACTCCTGGACTTTATCTTTGGTTTATTTCCCAATGAAGTAGTTAAGATGACATACTCTACAGACAACAGCTTCAAAGTCTTTCTCACTTAATTCTGTTAAAGTAACATTTCTTTCTGTTGTTATCTCAGAGGCCACTACAAACTATTTCACCACAAATTATGCTTTCAGGAGTAGTTGCTTTCATTAAACTGCCATTTTCTGTCTCATTTTCTCATGAACCCTTGGACAAAGGTTAAAAAATATAAATGAGAAAAGTTATTGGTTTTAATTAAAAAATGTAAAGGTACAATTATTGATAGAATGCGGCATGGTGGCTCGGTGGATAGCACTGTTGCCTCACAGCAAGAAGATCCCAGTTCGAGTCCCAGCTCAGGGGAGTTTGCATGTTCTAACTGTGTTCGTGTGGGTTTCCTGCTGGGGCTCTGATTTCCCCCACAGTCCAAAAACATGTATGTTTAGTGAATTGGAAAATCTAAATTGCCCATCAGTGTGAATGTGTATGTCTGTGTGTGTTAGCACTGTGATGGACTGGACACCTGTCCATGGTGTTTCACTGCCTTTGGCCTGAGACAGCTGGGATAGGCTCCAGCACAACCCGTGACCCTACATAAGACAAGCGGCAATAGAAGATGGATGGATGATTGATTGACCATATTTGATTGTACCAGAGATATTTGGATGGCACAAGGTGACAGCACTTTTCAGATTTATGAACAAAACAACATCATTGTGCAGAGGACCATGACAATAAAAGCATTTCTAAAAGTTTGGAAACTTCTAAAGCACATGATTTTAAAACAACTACACTTCCTCATACCCTTGTGTATTCCAAGTATAGATGAATTTAAGTCTGCAAAGAGATGCTAGATTTGTTTTCCAATATCCTAAGGATACTTGCACAAATGAAACGAATGCTAAGAGAGATCACAGAGATGCAGGACTGAGATAAACGAAACATGAGGATTGTACATTATTAATGAGCAAACAATGTCATGAATTAATTATGAATAAGGGCATTTAAGTTGCCTCAGAAGGGCTGAGTAACACAAAGATAGAGCCACAAACAATGTGGTCAAGAGATGGTGTAGGATTCCTGAATAATAAGAAAATAACACACAAGTCCTTTTGACAGTCAAAATCATCATCACCTGAGAGAACATTACATAAAGATCTTATTTGAGTTGCAAATTAGTACATGAACAACTTATGTCATTTAACGTCATTCAAACTTTACCTTTCGTATTTACAGAGAACACTTACACATTTTCAAGAAACGCTTACATAGACAAACATGAAAGACATAAAAAATCATTTAACACTCACACATTCATTACTTTTACTGCTCACAAACATAAAACACTCATGCATTGAGTCGGAGCGATGCCCTTATTCTCAATTAATTTGTCTAACGTGAGGGCTGAATCATTTGAAGCACTTAGTCATGCAATAAAAACAGTAACAGGATGCTTTAGAAGACAGAAAACAAAAACAATGCTGAATGACGTGGGTATTTACTTACAATTCAATTAAATAAAAACCTGCAGCTGCATTCAGTAGTTTGCCAGTGATGAAGAAGGTAATGTGCGAGTGCGTATGCAGCCTTTAAACGATTGTCCACTTCTAAATAAAATTAGTTTCATTTATGCTACACAATATATGAAGGCTACTAATGAAGTTCATATGTTAATTTTCTAAATAAAAGTGTATCAAAATATTTACATGAAAGTACTTAAAACTGCGAAAAATCGCCACGCCAATACCATGTTTATTGGACATGTTCCTTTGAGTAGCCTACCATGTAAACCATGATAGATTATCAAAAATACCAGAGTTTTACCATATTGTACCATCCCTGTACCATGATACTGCTACAGCAGGTTGTGACGAGGAGGAGGGTGTGGCCGGGCCGTGATGGAGCATGGCCGGCACTGAAACAGCTGATCAGTGGGAGAGCGAGATAAGGGGCATTAAGACACCAGTTTGAGAGAGAGAGAGAGAGAGAGAGACACATGCGGCCACGCTGTGTGTGTTCGTCTTTTGTTTTATGTTGTTATAAGTCAATAATATCATTAAACCTTTATGTTGACTGTTCAGCCGGTTCCTGCCTCCCATCCATTATACGGTTACAGTGCCGAAACCCGGGAATGAGGAGGGATGCGATGTTGTGGAGTCCTCGTTGCTGCCATTTGCCAGGGGAGCAGCCGTGGCCATCTCCCTGGGGACAGAGGGGTCGCTGCCAGCCAGCAGCGTTGCATGTGTGTTTATGTTTGTTTAAATTCATTGTTTAAGTTCATTTATGAATATATTTTTTTTTTTTCAGGAGGAGGGATTACTGCAGGGTATCGCCTAGGGTGCCAAAAAGGATATGACCTGCACTGATGAGGGTAAATGTTGATAGATTTTTTTTTTTTTTTGGTTGAATAATCCCTTTAAGCTTTTAATTAGATTTACATAATGACTGCTAAACAGTACACTTGACCTTTGTCCCTGACAACATACCAATGCTACCGATTTTCTCACACGTCTTTTCATACCAATACAAGTAAGAATACAGTAACTCATTAGTGCCATCTAACCAAGTGGAAACATGTAACAAGGTTTGGAAACCCAGAATGGTTCCATTAAAAAGAATTAAAATAATACCAGAACTGAATTATTTCTCTCATTACTTTTGGCTCCATAAACGATTTCGAACGATCATTCTCTCATCTATGCAGACAGAACACCATAATAAAACTGTTTTCTGCATTGCTATTCAGCGGTGCCGCAATGCCATCTACAGCCATGGCCAAATTATTGGCATTGACATAAATTTTGTTTTTTGCAAAGTTTGTTGCTTCAGTATTTGTAGATTATTTTTTCACATGTTTCTATGGTATACTGTAAAACAATGATAAGCATTTCTTAAGTTTGAAGCTTTTTTTGGCAAAAACATTCAACATATGCAAATAGTCAATATGTACAGTGTTGACCCTTGTTCTTCATAACCTCTGCAATTCGCTCTGGCATGCTGGATATCAGATTCTGGGCCAAATCCTGACTGATGGCGATCCATTCTTGCCTTATTAGTGCTCGAGGTTGATCACAATTTGTGGACTTCTGCTTGTCCACTCGCCTTTTGAGGATTGACAACAGGTTCTCAATGGGATTAAGATCCAGGGAGTTGCCTGGCCACGGATCCAAAATTTCAATGCAATGATCTCCGAGCCACTTCATTATCACTCTTGCCTTGTGACATGGTGCTCCATTATGCTGGAAAATGTACGGATCATCACCAAATTGCTCCTGGATCGTTTGGAGAAGTTGCTCTTGCAGGAAGTTTTGATATCATTCTTTATTCTTTATTCTTATTCATCTCTCCGTGTTTTTGGGCAGAATTTTGAGAGAGCCCACTCCCTTGGATGAAAAGCTACCCCACACATGGATGGTCTCAGGATGCTTCACTGTTGGCACGACACAGGACTCAAGGTTGTGTTCACCTTTTCTTCTCCAGACTATCGATTTTCCAGATGTCCCAAACAGTCGGAAGGGGGCTTCATCAGAGAAAATTCTGTCCAATCCTTGTACTTCCTGCAGAATTTCAGTCTGTCCATGATGTTTTTCTTGGAGAGAAGTGGCTTCTTTGTTGCCCTTCTTGACACCAGGCCATTGTCCAAAAGTATTCGCCTCACTGAGCGTGCAGATGCACTTACACCAACCTGCTGCCAATTTTGAGCAAGCTCTGAACTGGTGGTGACTCCTTAGGAGGAGACAGTCCTGGTGCTTGCTGGACACTCTGGGACATCCGTCCTGAAGCCTTCTTCACTGCAGTTGAACCTCTCTCCAAAGAGAGAAGGCCCAAAGGGATCACAGAGGACGCAGATGCCATGAGACCTAGTATTCATTGATACTGACGAACAGTGCAACATTGGCCTAGCCTGAATTTGCTCAGGGTGTTCTGAATGGACACGATTCGAGCGAGAGACAATTTTGCCCGCATCTTGATCGACGGACCCGTCTCTCACTCCTCAGCCAGATCCATACGAGAGCCCCACGATGGAAGTGTGGGCGCTGACTCTCAGAAGTAAGCAAGACGAGTGCGAAGCATTTTGACTGAGAACAGATCGCAATGCTCGCACCCGCCCCAACGCAAGAGCAGCATGCTCTTCCCCAAAACATACAAAACAAAACTGGTGTGTGTCCCTCTCAGCCATAGAGCGTAAACAAGGGAACACACCGCTTGCTCTGTCTTTCAGTCATTTTTTTATTTTATTTTTTTTTAAGAAAAAAGAGAAAGGTTTCTGCACACTGCTCCTAACAGAGGAAACTAGAACGTTTCTGACAGGCTCATGAAGCACACACACAGAGTGATCTGAAGACAAAAGATTTGACGATGCACCGGTGACGCATCTATGTATAGCCCTGCTACAGGTGCATCCAATGATGTCACCAGCAGAGGCTAAAAATTCTGTTCAATTTCATTGACGTGTTGCACACATATTCACAGCTGGTCACACCTAAAGTTGTTCCCTAAAGCGCTAAATCAGCGCAGCATCACAGTGTAGCAGAGGGAAGTGGCCCTAAATACAGTAAGAATTCCATTTCATATTTCTTCCTCAAATCATAATAGAATCGTAATCATATGAGTAATCTAAATATAGAGTAATCGATTCCAATCCCTACAGTTAAAGTAACTTCTTCGGACTACAGTATATTTCAATATACATATTAAATAATACCATTAATTAGAACAAGTATTTATTTTTAGACATCAATAGCGATATTAAAACAGAAATTTGCAACAGATTACAAGGGCAAAAAAAAAATCTGCGTCACATTCTGACAAATTATCAGGCCTCTCTGTTTAGGTGCAAACGAGAATAGAAAAAAATACACATCATGGCAGGTGTTTGTTCAGTCTCTGAAAACATTTGCTGGGTGTAATGATTACCCTGTCTTGTCTCTCTGTTACCCTCTTGTTTTCCATCTTGTCACTTTTTCACTTAGTTTTCACTTTGTTCCCTTATTTAACTCCATAGTCCACCCTGTCTTGTTTCACTGTTGCCCTCTTGTTTTCCTTATCTCTTTTAGTTGTCACTTTAGTCCCGTATTTGATTCCATAACCCTCTGTTAGCGTTCGTGCTCACTGTTCATTGTTTACACCTGCACTTGTTAATTTGCCTTTGGTTTCTGTTAATCACCTTGTTATCCTGTTTGAGTTCTGTTCTTTCATTGGCCACCTATCCTATGTTTGTGTATTTATACCCCGTGTCTTTGTTCTGTCTTTGTCGATCGTTGTTTGGTGTAAACCCGGTATGTGTTCCCTGCCCAAGTTCTCCGTTTGATCCTTCGTGTTTTAGCTAACTGTTTTATGCTTTATTTCCCCATCGTGGGTTGTTTGTTTGTGTTTCTCTTCTGTTTATTCAAATAAAGCCTCAGCTGCGTTTGGATCCGTAACTCCTCGTCTGCCTCGTTACTCCAACATTACACTGGGACATGATTCTTTTGCGAGCTAGTAAATAGGAACATTACTCTATTAAGCTGTGATAAATTGCTTTATTCTTCTCCTTGATGTGTGCTGTCCCACAGAAATGCCAGTTATTCCACACTGAAGGTCTCTGAGCACTGATGCACACACTTTAGCTTGGTTACCTTGGAAACATAGCTCGAAGTGAAGGCATTTGAAGAGCGGACTGACACTGTCGATGAGGATTTCAGCTGGTATTGCTGTAAACATCTGAGCCATATGCCGTTAATATGACCAAATGGGTTTGGAGAGCATGGCTGATCTTGTCAGACCAAAGAGCATTGTATTTTATAGCAGGTTCAGCTATAGAAAGTTTTCTTTATTCATCCATGGGCTTAAATTCAATTTTAAAAGCATTTTATTTCACTGCTTTACTGAAATGCTGAATTCAAACTATGAAGAACATAAGAGCTAAATAAATTTTTTTAATGTCTTTTTACCTATTCAATGATATCTTTATCACAGTCCATCAATTTTATTGAACTATAAAAACAACACATACAACTTTGTTGCTGACACGGTATGTCTATAATACAATATGTAGTATGTTTACATATTATGAACTAGTATGTATAATTGTATGTAAGGAAGCTAAGCAGCCACAGAAAGGCTAATGAAAAAAACTGTCCAACTGAAATACAGATCACATGCTTGTTCAGTTTGCCTCCTGTCTGCAAATAAATCCTGAGACCTGTAATTATTTTCTGTAAGAGGGCCTGAACCTCCACACTGTCCCTGCCATCACTTTTGCACACCCTCTTTTCACCTTTGGCTCTCTATATTAACAAGATTTTGAGATCTATTTTCACTGTAAAGATGTTTCATTTGCACTATGTCAATGCTGCAGTAACGGCACAGTGACAAATTAGGTTGTGTTATGTGTGAGCAGAGCAGCGTGTTCAAGCTAATCTTACAGAATCTGCCCTCTGCTTCCTAGAAGCTACCTAGTGGCCACAATAGGAAATAAAGATTTGCTGAAAAATTAAACATAAATAATTAAACATTCTTGTCTGGCTGGATGGGTCATTTAAACAAACAGCAATTTTCTTGGTGCCATATAGACTTTGTTTACAATTTTCGAAGAAATCAACATGCAAAATTTTTCTTGTAGTTGTCTCTGCAAATTAAGTATTTTAACATTTGAAAAAGTTATACAGTACACTTCAACTTTAAAATCAGTGTTACTAAACTTGTGGGTTGCAGGTCTGTTTAATGCAAATAATAAAAAATTACAATATAATCATGCATGGTCAGGATGACAAAATAAACAGTATTAGAAATCACATTATTTCTATAACCACACAGGACTATAGTTTTGTGACTGCTCTATAGGCGCAGCACTACGCACAACATCGTGCTCTATGTCTTATTACATTTTCATGAGAGCGCTACTTCTAAGCCCAATTTTTGTGCCAGCACAAGTGGGCATGGGTGGGAGTGTTTGTGCTATCTGTGGGTGTATGCGTGCAAATTGTAGGTGCAAAGTCTATGTTAATATGTCGCAAAATGCAGTTTGCTATTCTCATGAGAAATAGGTCTTTGTGTGAAGACATCTGAAATCCACGTCTATTCTCTGAGCAAAGTCTAATGCAGTTCCTACATTTGCAGTTTGGTGATTCCACCAGCAGATTATATAAAAAATATTTGAATCTACTTATAATATACAGTACTATTAATCATTTTTAATACTAGACATAATATGTCTGTCAGTAGTCATAAATATGGTTAAAATAAAATAAAAAGATATGTATAGTGCCTTTACAAAGCTGTACGGATGCTGTACAGACATACATTGCAAAACAATTGAAGAGAATCAAACCATATTTCAAGTAGGTGAAACACAGACAATAGAGAGCATCTAACATATACATAGTGGTCCGGAACAGCACAGACAACAATACAGCCACAGAGCAGGGGATGCATTGCATTCAGCCCACTTATACTACCAACTTCTTATGCATGGGCTGTCTTTATATATATCAATGTTTCTTGACAGAAAATGTAATATACTGTATAAAAGGACACAGACGGTGAAATAACAGGAGAAGAAACTCAGAATTAAATTGCACATGACCCAGTCCATTAGTGCTTTGCACAAGTAATTTCGAAAACCCACTTGGGCCTATAGTGCACACTTGCAAGGAAATATCAAAACTTTGGTCATGTCCACTGACTTTGCATGTATGATGTATCGCATATCGCTGAGCATAAGGTACAGCAATCTTAAAATAGGGCCCATAATCTAATGTTTTTAACTAATGTTTTATTCTTGTAAAATGCTACCTATAACATTAAACAAGATGAATAAGTGCTCTAATAGTTCACTGTTAGTTCATTCATGTTAACTAATTTCATTGAACTAATGTTATTAAATACAACCTTACTTAAAGTGTTACCATTAAATTCATGTTCAGCCTATGTCACAATAATGTTTGAATACAATTTGTTAATATTACATTACATACTGTACTTGATTTTAATGACATTTGTGTTAATTTTGTATGATTTTTGTATGATAACAATTGTGTTACTGTGCTGCATCATAGCTTTATGCAAAGTGTACATTTTCAGAGTCTGTAATATCTGATGTCTGACAAGTTCAGAACAAAAAAAGCACCCATAGGCCATCACTAGATCAGACGAAGTTAAGTGTCTTGTTTAAAAGCACAGCACCAATGGTCACAGGAAGAGCCCAACGACAGATGTAAACACACATCTTCAAATTCATGGTGACTGTATCCTCTGGGACCTTCATCCTGAAATCAGCATGATGAAGCTGTCAGTGTAAATATCAGCCGTCATTCTTTTCTGATGACGGTTGACTTTGAAAGCAGAATACTTTTGCATTTGCCTTAAAGCATATTTAGAAATATACTGTCATATTATAAATAAAACAGTGGACATCATATTCCTGGAACCTACTTCTTGACCTCAAACATAAGAAACATTACTAAAATGATTCACGACCCTTTGGACTAATTGTACTCTTTTGAAAAAAGACACTTGGGAGATTGTTGTCCAAAAGGCAGTATCAATTCAGAATTATCCATAAAGAAAATTGTTAACAGGTGATAAGCAATTTATTTGCATAAAATATTTTTAAGAGGAAAAAAAGAATATATATATATATATATATATATATATATATGAGAGAGAGAGAGAGAGAGAGAGAGAGAGAGAGAGAGAGAGAGAGAGAGAGAGAGAGAGATGAGGTGCAAGTCAGGGTTCCGTTTTTATTTTTATTTAATTTTTTTTACCTTTTACATGTTGCCCTATAACATTTAGAATTCAACAGACTATGTTTGCTACTGTAACATTAATATTTCTCTATGCAAATGACCTCTGTTATAACTGACTAACAGATGACTAGAAAAGGTGCCATGAATTTGAATACTAGTTTCCATAGACCATTGAGACCATTGCACCCTTTTTTACGCACAAAATTCTGAGTGCAGAGTGCAACATTCTGGTTCTCGAAGTAAATATTCTTGAACCACTTTTTTATGGATAACTTCCAAACCTTTAAAGACAGACCTACTGTTGAGCTCTGAGGTTGTTAATTGATGACATATGCTTATGTTAAAGCAACTTCAACTTCATCTATGTTTTTATTTTTAATGGCAGAATTTCTGAAATGAAGAACTACACTACCCATAATCCTGCAGAGAAGGATCCACCAATCAGAGAATTGCAGCAAACAAAACGCATTAAAAGAGCTCTGCAGCGACCGCCCACTGACATGACACATTGTGAATGATGCCATCGAGTCTCCCTACACTCAATATATATATCTACCTATATATTTGTGAATATTATATCTGAATATTTTGTAACGAAATTTAAATATATTGCTTCTATACAGTATAGAAACAATATATTTAAATTTTATTGCAAAATATAAAAACTATTTATTCAAAGTTGCTTATTGAAATATAGACTATACTTGCAATCAAGAACTTTCCATTAATATATTTTTTTTCCATCATCCTTAATTTTATTATGCCATTTGCAATACTTAATGGGATTGTAGTTCATTCCCTCATAAAAAAGACAAAGTACTAATTCTTGTACTTTTTTGTTTCAAATCCAAATTTGTCATGTTGTGATTCACCTCAGAGCTGGTTGATTTTGTTCATGACTTAGTACTATTTTATGAAGGATTTTATGAAATTTCAATGGAAAAAAAATTATGGGAATAAGACAATCTATAATGCAGAGATATGTGAATGTGCCATGCCAGAGATTCAGCCCAAGCAGTCCAAATATTTCAACAGTGTTGTAGGAGCTTCCTCTTTCTAATGACAAACACATTATGGTTGAGCCTCTGCTCATGGTGTCCCAGATGTATTTTTGGCTAAGTTTGAGCGGCACCTGTGTTTTGAATGGTCAGAGTTCTGGCAACAGCTGTAATTGCACAGCAGTCCCTGATTATCCTTTGAGAGCTATTGAGTTCCTCATGTTTACCATTCACTATGGCAGCACTGCCACTGCCTTCCTCTGGACACCAATTAAGATGCTACTGCAACGGAACGGCTTCCTGTGCCACTTAATGACAGACTTTGCATCCATATAACCTTGGCTAAATGTAGTGCTTTTACAGATAAGACTCTTTTCAGGGGACATGGAGGCATTCAATACTGCGGAGCAATAGCAAAAAAGAAGCTTTAATGTTTGATCTTCAAGGGATTAGTGAGCTTGATATACAGAGCTAAGCCACCCCTCCCATCAGACAAATTTCCATTCATGTTTTATTCATCAAATCCATTAAACAAGGCCTCACAACAGTAAAGGGGATTTGGGAGCAGTATTTAAGTAGCTGTATAGTCTGCTGAATTGTTTCTGGATACGTGCATCTCTTTTCAAGTGTCAGCTTCACTGGATGTACCCATTGCCTTTCCACCTTTTTGTACACTTCATTAATTTGCACATTGCTTGATCTGTTTGCTTTTTGTTTTTCATTAGGTGAAGCTGCCATGGGGATGTTTGCATTACACTTTGATCAACTGGACAGTAGAAAGTAAAACAATTGGGGAGAAGTTAACTACAAGTAGCTACGACACTACCTTAACTACATTACCATACTAGCTATTTTCACAAAAGTTTAGCTTATCCCATAAAGAACTTCATTTTCAAATGAGTAGTACTGGTAAAACCAAATCATTTATGTGAATTAGTTCTTTTGGACATATCAATGAACTGGTTAAAATAAAATCATCCCTTATATTTAGTGTTAGGAACACTGATTCATGTTATTGAGTTGGTTCTTTCGTATGGTTCATATAGGCTACATGAATTAGTTCACATTATGATTCACTGATTAACCCACACAGCCTTTAAGGCCTAAAGGCTTTTTTTAAGTGAAATCTTAAATCTTATTGCTGCTGTTTATGACTATTGTCATTCATTAAGTGTGTTTTATAGTTCAATAGAGTATATTAAGTATATATGTTCAATTTAATGTAGTGTCCATATAGTAACCATGTTTTTTAAATTAGTTTTTATAGTAATACTATGTTACCATGACTGAAAGTAACCATGGGTAATTTTGTGTTTACTTTCCTTGACAGCATAGACACATCACCAAAACGTCTATTAAATGTGAGCTTTTTCAATTGGAAGACTATTTTGTTTTTGAGAGAGAGAGAGAGAGAGAAAGAGAGAGAGTTTTCCTCATCTGCAATGTCTGTGTTTTCTCTTGGATGTAAAAGGACATTCCGCAGATGTCATTGAGATGTTTTTTATTTAGAATGTATTTAAATCTACTCTTTTTAATATGTCTACAGATATAGCCTATAACTATCAGGTCATCATCCAACTGTTAAATATCTCAAAAAATGTTCTGCTTTAAATGTAGTTAGCTACTTTTTGTTAGCAACTTGTAGAGTAGCTTACTACTTTAGTAGCTAAACTGTAATTCAAGTTCCAAGTAGCTTGGGAAACTACAGTTTCAAAGATTCTTCCCCAACACTGTTGCACACCAATCTATTGTACACTATGTGCAAATCCATTAGGGGAGTATTTAATCATTCAATTGCATACTGCAGGTGGTGACATTATTAATGTTTGAAACAGGAGAAACATTGAGTAAAAATTGGTAGTGCAAATAAAAATCTGAACTGGCCTGATCATGCCATCACAAAAAAAAATCATTATTGTTTCACATTTCCTGAGTTTCAATAAACATTCAAGGGTTTCCATTGTTGGCCTGCTGTATGATGTTGTTACTAAGGGTAATATGGAGCTTTCTCCACTGCACTAAACTCCCAAGAGTGGCTTCTACTCCCACAGACAAAAGTCTCTTCCTCTGCATATTCATTGTGACCTTGAGCGAGCTCTTAAATCAGAAGCAAACACAGGGGTCAGATAAACACCCACACTGTTTTTCTTTCCCAACAAAGGTGCAGGGCTATAGCAGAATATTGTGTAGAATGCAGATTACGCAATTATGAGATGACATGATGGAGTGACTGGGCTCCTCCCTGGGCGTACGGGGGAGATAGATTGCTGCCGTGCTAATTAGTCATACCGTTGAGGTAATTACTTTGCTTTCTTCAGGTTTGGACTTCCTCTACACCATCGTAAATCAGCTCAACTGCTTTGGTCTTGGCAAATGTTTGTCCTGTTCCAAGTTTAATGTCTAGCTAGTGCATCAACACCTTATAATGCAAAACAACAGACTGTGACTGTGAAGCTATGTAGTGATTTGAATAAATTACAGAGACAAGAACAAGTAAAGTAAAATTACAAAGGAACAAGATAAGCAATACTCTTGATGATTGAAAACTCCTCCAACCATTTATAACTGATCATGTGTTCAACTATGTTTGCCAGGGTAGTAATGGATTACATGTAATCTGGATTATGTATGTAATAAGATTATTAAATAAAGTATTTGTAATTGGATAAAATTACATTATAAATTCCTCAATCAGTTTGTTTACTTTTTATATACACTGTGTATGTACTCTATATGCCTCAACCATAACTCTTACAAAGATTTGAAGACACTAACCTGGCAAGCTTTCCAGTTTTGTGTGCAACATGCATCAGATCACTCGCTGTCTGAAGGTCACTCTAGGCTTTGAGCATGTGAAATAACTTTTGACCCTGCAACAAATATAGAAACAGGATATAATGTCATGCTCTAGGATTTCTGTTTTAAATAAATAATAAAATATGACAACTGGTGGTGCAGCAAGGCTATTCTAATTGCTCAGCAAACAATGCCCAAAATATGCCATGGATGCTTTGCCAGAAGGGAGGGACACAATGTGTGTGGTTGGTGAAAAGCATTTAAGTAAAACCAACAAGTGAGTTCTGTAACCTTCTGCCATGGCAAACTTTGTGAGTGGCAGTGAGCAAGAGGGCTATGCTTTTTATGTCAGGAAGTATATGCATCTACTCTGCAAATTTAATTCTAAGACTTTTATTTATCATGCAGAATGTGTCACCTTTAGCCAAACCGCATTCATTCAACATCTTCCTCTGAAAGGGTATGAATATATCATCAGAAATTAAAGCAGCAATGTGCAAAAGAATTCCAAAAATGCAAGTATGCTTTAGTACAAAGTAGGTCTTTAAGTAGTTCTTCATAAGAGCGAAGGCGAGGGGGGCACGTTGGTAATTATTAGCCAACACCAAAAAGAAGTCGGAACATGTTTTTCCAAATTCTTTAAGAACGCCCATTTTCGGAGCAATATACAATATGCTTTGCAGTGTGAACTGACTAGTGCTATTTTCAGTTTCATTAACATTAAAGAAGACAGGATGTTCAGGTTGTTTGCATGTTGTATGAATGATAGACCATTGCTAGAATTTCGTATGCAATAACTCTAAATGTTAATCGCATCATTGTTGATATTTGCTTGTAACATGAGAATGATATACTGACCATTTATAAACATAGAAAATGAATGGCTATGTAATGAAATAAGTATTAGAAATTAAATGACTATTATTGGTTAAAAATCTGTCTTATTAAAATTGCCGCAATAACCTGGGCATTGGCAAATGGGGAGAATGCAACTAAACAGAAATTATTAAACATTGATTATCAGAATCGTTATTTTGTCTGATCTGATTGCCGATACATTTTAAAATGTGCTCTGTTGGCTCTGATGCCACAGCCAGTGAACGCCTCTCTCTGAAAGCTTAATGCTTGTAATCCTGCCAACAGTATTATCGGATTGGTTATATGTCACGAATAAATGGCCAATCAACACTTTACTCTGTATTCATGGGGGAGAGTCGGTAAAGAAGAAAGCAGCAAGAGAAAGATGCTTCAGAGAGGACGAGCGGTTTTCAAATGTAAGAATGCAGATTCTGAAGTTGCAATAAACATCTCAATACAAACCAATCTCATGAAAATTAGTACATAATTTATGAATTGGCTATTTCGTATGATCTTGCACTATGTTGTTAGCATAAACTCGTATGACTTCTTCACGTGCAAATTCCCTGATATCTAATGCGGAAGTAAGTGTGAGTTCCATGCACAAGGTTTTAAGGAGATACTTATTGAAATGATGCCCTTACCCAAACCCCTTATCTAACCTTAACCAATCAGTAGGGTATGTAAACATGATAGGAAGCTGTTGTGTGTGACAGAAGCTAATCATTTTTGTGTATTAGATGGAAACGATGTCCAGCGATGCCATTGGCTGTATTGAAAGTTGTAAGAATTCAAAAGAGTGCAGTCACAGGATAGCATTCAAATTTATCATTTATCAAACATATCATTTAGTTTTACGAGTTTTAGTTTTCAAGTCTTACGAATCCTGACGATTTTGCCGTGAGAATGTGTTGTTGCCCCATGTCACCATTTTTACACTTTAGGTTAGCAGCACGACAAAACAACAGAGCTGTGTACACCGCAAGCCCTCCGGGGTGTAGATAGCACAGATCTTTCAGTGCCATATCTTTCAATATGTTTCTCTTGCACCGAACTCACTTCATCAATGCCCTTTCACACTCCACACAGGTTCCCCCTCGGCCAGCGGCATGACGCGCTACATAGCAGAGCTGCAGACGCAGTTACTTTAAAGACAGCAGACCATAACAAAGAAATAAAGTGAGCAGCAATATGCAGTAGATAGGCGGCAGAGATAAGGACTGATTTAACAGAGTACTCGCTCATATGAGTTGTTTTGTTTGCATGTTATAGTGAATGATGGCATTGAAAGTGGTAGCTAGCTAACCAATGTTATGAGTAACGTAACGTAAACTTTGCTAGCATTAAATCTTTCACCTCCTTTCTGAATAAAATCCCATTGCCCTATTTGCATTTGACTAAACGGGTTAGCCAGCAAGCTACATGAAGTGTGTCAACTCCAGAAACATTGAGTCTCTTCTGTTATCACATGTTCATACATAACATTCTGTTGTGAGCTTTTTAGTTAATTATGACTATATATTTAAAGTCTCAGTTCAAAAGAAATGCTGCTTGTAGCTCCCTCTACTTTATTTATGAAACAATTATGCAGATTTGTTGTTTTCCAGTATTTTATAAAAGATATTGAAATGCTCAGTTTTGCAGTATTTCATTACAAACATGTTCATTGGCATTTAAAGAACATTTTGTGTTTGTTAGTGTAAATTTTGACTCTAAAATTATAATTTTTACTGCAAATGTATACCGGCCCCAAATATCGGTTATCGGTCTCTTTTATTCCTTATATTTAGTATCGTATCGGCCCTGAAAAAACATATTATCGACCCCTAGTTTGTACGAATTTCAAATGTTCTAGAACAGCCTTTTTTAAACTTATTGTCCCTTGCTCTGGGCTTTACATTAGGGACTTTAGACTGAATAGTCAAGAGAGGCTGTGAGTTCAGGGATTTTCTATTTAAAAATGGCCCTGTGATTCACTATCTAGGAGGATTTGAGCACAGATCTATGGAGGAGCTGTGTTTGCTTGGTGTAGTCTTTAGTGATTTGAGTAACTCACTCTACTCGCCACAATAACTAGAGTTTCATGTGGACCCCTCTATCTAATATACAGTATATAAAAGATGTTTATATAACATAATGACATGTTTGCACATCCTGTATATGGCCCTTCTAAGACCAGTGTCAAAACATTCAAAGCATTTTGGTAATTAAACCATATAAATCTAGAATATCGTTTTTCATCACAATACATGATGACATGCAGTATATGCAGCTTCTCTCATGTGCACATGTATTCCCTTTATCTCCATGAGATAACCTTATCTACATTTGTGTGTGAGCAAGTGATCACTTGGTCAGTCATTCCTGACTTTTTTTAAATGGATAATTCTAAATGTTTTCTGTCATATTGACAGATAATAAAATAGCAAGAAAGGAAAGCCATAATGACATAGTCAAATTAAAAACTATGGAAATATATAAAAGTACTCTAAGTGTAAATTGTTAATTTTGTTCATTAAGTATAGAGAATGTATTTTGCAAGTATATTGAAAAATAGTCCATTTATACAAATCTACAAAAAGAAATACAAAATAGTGTATTTCGAAAATGAAGTGAAACCGACTGGATTGTGTCATTCACAGTGCATCATGGGAGTGTGTGATCACTGCAAAGCCCTTTTGGTAGTGTAGTTCTTCACCGGGAATACTCCTAATAATCAAGAAGATGATGACTTCAAAAGAAGCTTATTAATTAATCTCTGAGCTTCTTTAAAGTATTTAAAGGATAATATATTATAGTTAAAAATCTATTTGCCTATGAAAATGAATGGGATTTCTACTACCGGAACCAAACTGTTGCATTGACTTGTACATGGCTTATATTACTTGGTGGAATAGTTGTTTATTGTGTATAATAAAGAGGTAAATGGACACATGTCTAACACTACTTCAACAGTGAAATAATCCCTTTTATTGATTTAAAAACAACATTAACATTTCGATCAAAATTATCTTCGTCAGGCCTGTTGTTTTTAAATCAATAAAAGGGAATAGTAAATGTTCTGCACTTATATAGCGCCTTTTTAACCTTAACGTTATTCAAAGCAATTTACACTGTGATTCATTCACACACACATTCATACACCAATGGCGGCAGATCTGCCATGCAAGGCGCTAGCCTGCCATTGGGAGCAACTTGGGGTTCAGTGTCTTGCCCAAGGACACTTCAGGATGTGAAGTCGCATGGGCCGGGAATCGAACCACCAACCCTGCGATTAGTGGCCGACCCACTCTACCACCTGAGCCATGACTTTATGACTTTAATCATATTGTTGTTGCTGTCATTTTATAAAGCAATAAGAAATGAAACTTCGGTTAAAGGGTGGTTTAGGCATTCCAACCCCATGGAAAAATACTGCTTTATTTTAGGTCTCTCTTTCCACAGTCAATAGAATACAAAAGTCTATTTTATTTCACCTCTATACTCAATGTTATGCTCATGCAACATGCTTATCCTTTAAATACATTTTACCTTATACCTTATCTCTGCAGAAGGACCTTCTTCCATTCTTGCTTACTATAGTGAATCTGGCCTTTTTGTCCAACCACATAGTGTGTGTGCAATAATGCAATCTAAAGCTGACCTCAGCCTTGACTTTTCTGAGCCACGCTGGGTGTGAGGCCACCAACCCAGTGATTGAATGTCTTTCTTATATCACGAGACGCTGTCGAGTCAAGTTTTCATATAAGGATAACAACCCAATTTTTTCACAAGTGGTCATGGTCTGGCTGCATGGCCTTTAAAATGTGCCCATTTATTCTGATGAAATAAAATCATATAAATACATGAAATTACAGTAAATGTTTTACCACCCTGCTGTAAAAAAAAAAAAAAAAAGCTAAAACAAGCCTAAACTGGTCGGCTAGTCTTAGCTGGTCTCCCAGCCTGGTTTGGAAGGTCAGTTGAATGGTTTTGGTTTTAGGTGGATTTTGGGCACAAAATAGCTGGACAGGCTGGAAGACAATCTTAATAAATTTTTTATTGTTTGTTTGTTTTTTAAGCTCTCTGACCCCCTTGGTTTTATATGTGGAAAGGTGACAGTGAAAGCATGATTCTTATGAAAGACAAAATTTACTTCCAACTGAAGTTAATATTGTGTGAGATGTTGTTTATTTAGCCAGTCAGACTGCACGGGATGCTGTAATGTGTAGGAGGGTAATGTGTCTGAGATTAAGCATTAGTGAGAACAGCTTCAGTGTGGCCTGAGACTTGTATTACAGGATTTATCTGCTTCCACTGATTAATTTCTACTGTTATTGCCGCAATACAGCAGCCTTGGCTCTATATATTTACAGTCTATGCTAAATGGTGAATTAACTAAAAAAAACGTCCACAAAATTATACTGTGTATGTTTTGTGAAGACATTCAAACAAGACAGTTTTGATAATGTGTGCCTATTTAAGAATATTTAGCACAAAAAAGGGGGGGGCACTGGCCATAGTGTCTTTTGTGCTAAATTCTCTTTCCTTTTTTCTTTTTATTAACTGTGGCAATGCCTGCTGGTGAGAGAACATACTTCAATATGCTTCATTCAGCTAAAGTTTTTATTTTTTACTCCCCTTATAAACTATTTAGTATGAATCTACAACATTTCTATCAAAATACTGGATCAACATTTCCCATTTTATAGGGAAAGTAGTATAAAGCGTCTCTAAAAAGTAACAAATACCTAATATTTAAGGTTTGAACATCATTGCATAGATACAAAATTATGAATGAATTTGCGTTTGCAAACAAAAGATGCAGGACTTTTACTCAGAACTAACTTAAACCATCTATTGCTTTATAATTTAAAACCTAACAAAAAGTGAAATATTTTGTTCGAAAAGTGTGCTTGCGCCAACATGACAACTCGTAATTATATATAAAATATGGTGAAATTATAGGATATCGAATGACTTGGCTTGAGGTATGAATTTTATTTCCATAGAGACCAATAAATTAACAAATACAATTAGAAACAATAGAAACATTGCATATTAGCTAGCCTCCAGCACTTTATTTTAAGAAAGACAATGTATGCGAACAAATTTGGATACTAATTCCATATTTATTTATGCACTTCCTCTTCTTTGACGTTTTCTTCTGTGGTGCACAAAAGTTATTTTCCTATTAAAATCATGGTTAGATTTAGGGTTTGGGTAAGAATTTAAACAATATTTCGGTTTGGGTTGAGGGTTATATTGTAATAACATTATTCCTTGGTTCCTTTATTTTTCTCTATAAAAGTTGTACGTTTTTGTATGAGCCAACACGTACAATTGCAAACTATTATTCTCACACAATTCTGATTGTCATGAGACTGGGTTGGCTTGTGCTAACTTTAAAATAAATGCCACTTGCTTTGATATTATGTTATCTAAAGCAATGAAATCATCATAACACTTTGGCTTAATTCCCAACTTTTTTAGAACCACTCTATATTTATTTTAATATTTAATATACTTTGGTATTATGAATACATAATATATGGTAATTTCAGCATTAATTTGAGTTAAGAAATAAAACTAGAAATATTTTGCAACGTTCTGCGGTTAAGGCAGAAACTTGCAGTTGAGTGGGTAGCTTCAGTTGACCAGTCAGAGTCCATTCCACCTTCCAATTTCAGAGCAGACAAAACACCCTTTCAAACAGTCTGCTGCCAAAACAACTGTGAAATAGAGTTGCGAGAAAGAGCAAGGTGCGTTTGAAAACATCTAATCATTTTTGCTTCACTCTTTGAGTTTCCTGAAAAAGAAATATCTTATAGCAACAATAGCTACAGCATTACTTTTGTAAAGTGCAATATAGGGCACCTTTTGCATGTGAACGTAACTTTAGCCTTTTTTGATAGGTTTGTTGGTAAGCTATATTCAAAACACGATACAGGAAAACATCTTTAGTGAGGCAAGCTGCTTTGTACAGGAATGAGTCCATGGAAACCAGGTCCGGGAGTCATTGCGCTATCCTGTATGTTTGCTCAGAGAGATACGTTCATGCAATTCCTCTTGAGCTGTAAAATTTAGCTCTTTTTAGGCAGGAATGAACAGCTGAGTTTTCTTTCACATATAATTGGTCTTTTTACAGTATTGAGAAGCAATTACAGTAGTTTAGTTTGAAACATTAAAGGAATAATCCGCATTCGATAGAAGTTAAGCTCAATCAACAGCATTTGTGGCATAATGTGACTCGTCCCTCCTTTTCTTTAAAAAAGCAAACATTGAGGTTAAAGTGAGGCACTTAAAATAGAAGTGAATAGGAGAAATCTGTAAACATTATATGCTCACTGTTTTAAATGTATAGCCACAAGACATAAACAGTATGCGTGTTAAAGTGATTTTAGTGTGATAAAATTGACAGTAGATCCAATTTGTCAACTACGTTGCCATGACTCCGTAATGTTGTGAACCCTAATACCCTAAAATGACCGTAAATACGATGATTTAAATCATTTAACAGCTCAAATAAATCACAAGTTTTAACAGAATAATTAATGTAAGTGTTTTTATAAAATTATATGTAGCCAAGTGAAGAAATGCAATGTAATTTAACTCTAGTAATCAATTGGACTAGGCCCTTAGAAGAACCAGTGTTTTGTGACACCTGCTTTTCTCTTGTGTTAAAGACATGAGAACATATGTTGTGCAAAAGAGCTCCCAGTTTTGTTCATTGTTTGAGAATTCTTGGGTAAATATCAAATTGGACACAAAATGCTAATGAAATGCACTAAATATGTGTTCTGAAGAGTGGTTTTTATGGGTTATTTTTGAAGGATGCACATGGATTGTATGTGTTGAGTTTGACCACGTTTTGTACACATGCGAGGACTGGGTATGTAAATTTAGAATTATTTAATGATTTATAGGCCTGTTTTCCATTTAAGTGAACATGTAATGACAATTTTATTGTTTAAACTGTTCCATGTCTTTAAAGCCTGGTTAAGCATGTATTAAGTATGCTGAAGCATATGGGTAGGCTAATGCCCTATCTGTGTTTTCATTTAACATTAGCCTATATCATATTTTATTGTACCATATTTCACTTTTGTTTTTCATTTTCGTTTATATATATATATATATATATATATATATATATATATATATACAGCCATCAGATAAAACCCATCAAAAAATTGTTTTTGTTTAATAATACTGACCCCTGATGTAGAGTTAATTGTGTTAATTGCTATAATAAATTACCAGGTAAGTAGAGATAATTATATAATTTATATTTATGCTTAGCCTTTATAAACAGAAAATATCCCTATTCAGCTAAGTTTGATTTAATTAAATTTCAAAAAACGGATTAAAGTGCTGCGTACCTCCACCATTATATGTAGGAAATTTGGTATGTGTGAGCTAGGAATTAAATTAAACTGTCCATATTCTACCTTATTAAGAAAGAAAATCTATAATGGGATTATTTGCGTTCGACAACCATTATAAATGAGATAAATGACCACAATTAATTCGTAATAAAACGTCTCGTTGTATCCTCTCACAATTTCTATTGTAAGGAATTGGCTTTAATAAGGGAATTATGATTAATTATCTTATTGGAATAATATTATCCTCATGGCTTATTGAAAATAATATTACACATATTTAGGTACAGCTTTAAAGCGAAATCATTTAAAAACAGGGACAAGTTTATATATCAAAATATACCACAGTCAAATTATCTTTGAATACAGACATGGCGGAGGAACACCAGACAGTGTTCTCTTCTCATCCACCTCACGCGATCACTGATCCGTAGTGCACGCGACCCAGCTTTTCAGTCCGTGGGAAAACAGCGTCTAGTTTAAACATAATCGAGAACAGCGCGCGCGCATCTGAGGAACAGCCAGTCACGGGATTTTTGACTGTTTGTGAGGTTAAATGTTTTCTGTTTTGTTTAAATGTATTTGTCACATCTGTGACCCCCACTGGAGCTATCGCTGGGCTGCGGATCTGACATATCACAGTACTGTTTGAATAGACTTCGCTGCACACCGGAGTGTTTTTGTGTGTAACACAATGTAGCGTCAAGTTAGAAAGCGAATGCTGATTGGTCATTTACTGTGTCTGTCAGATGTCTGCTCCACTTCTGAGTGGCTTGTCTTACGGTGCTGGGCGGAGCAGAGCGAGCATATTCAGCTCATTCATGCTCGCGCCAGTGGAAAAAAGCGCTAATGCACCGTCACAGACTGTTTTGAAATATATCGGCCAACGGAAATATGTATCGGCCGATGCCGATATCTAAAAAATTCCCAATATCGGCCGATATATCGGCCTCGGCGATATATCGGTCGACCACTACACCCGACACCCAGCCTGATCCGGAAAGTGCTGACCAGCATCATCTTCTCCTTGGTCCATGCTCTAATGGGCCTCAGACAGGAGGTAAATGAACAAAATCTGCAAGTCACAGAGTTCCACAGGGATCCAAACCCCACTCAGCAAGAGAAAGCACAGAACAGATGCAGGCACCCTGACAGAATGGAGCAACAGAAGGAGATTAGCAGTCTTCAGGAGGTTCTGACAGCTGGAGACAGCCACCAGACAGGATTTGGAAAGAGAACTGTTTCACACAAGGGAAAAGCTCTCTGCTTAACAATTCACCAACCAGTTTCCTAAAAGCCTCTGCAGTCACAGAAGGAAAAGGATTAATTAAGACAAACCCTGAAACGACACGTGTAGTGACACTCAAAGACCTCAACCGATTGTCCACAAACATCCCTACATTTGCACCAGATCTCTCAGGAGACCACAACATCCATGCTTACCTGAAAGACATTGACTTTCATCTGCAGTCTTTGACCAGTGTGAACCACCCAGACAGACTCTATCTACTCTGGATCAATTCCAGCCCAGAGTTGTGATGCTTTCTGGCTCGGCAGCCAGGAAACATCCAATCAGACTGCCAGCAGCTGAAACAAGCCATCATAAAGGAATTCTCAGACCCAGAGTCTGAAAACAGACTGAGCGCTGCCCTAGACACCAAACAGGGCTGGCAGGAAACTCCTATGTTTACTATCACAGACTCAGACAAAGCTTACTTTGGAGCTCGCAACAAACCTGGGATGGAGGAGGACACCAGCTTAAAGAGCCTTTTCCTCCGAAACCTCCATCCTATTTTAAGTCACCCTTAAGGCATTAGGGCCTGCCCTCAAACAATGCCTATTCCACAACTGTGTGACCTGACACAGAAGGCCATTAACAAACAAAAGGCCTCCTAATAAAGGGTTTGTAAGACCCCAGTGATTCTGAACTGCAAAACCCAGAATCCAAAGCTGGCATCAGAATGCACCCAACATTGCCACAATGCAAGACCCATCAACAAAAATCTCCTAGCCAGCAGAGGGCAAAACCATCACCATGGCAACAGACCCAGGTACCAGACTAACTGCTGGGAGGAGCCATGGAAAAGAACATCTTCACCCTGCAAACACCACAGGATGTCCCACAGCAGCATACAGTAACATCCTCCTCCACACCCTTCACACAGGTGCCAAACGGAGGCAGCACAAAGACAGCAGGACACGTCTACTTCTGAGTTACAGGAGGTACTGACACTAGCTTTGAACATAATTCACCTGAGGAGCACAGGGAGGAACAAATGTCTGACTCCTTGCACAGCACAATTCAATCAAGCTCAAGTCCGCACCGCCACCAGAGCAAGTGACACTTCAGACGCCTTGTGACTGGGGGCAGAACCGAGGGTGAACGACCAGCTGCTGCCCTTTTACCACCAGTAGTAGGTCAGTCTGAAACTCTTCACCCTACACAACTCTCATAACCACTTTCTGCAACCACAAACAAACACATATCCCAAACAAACTGACTTCAGGATGAAAGGTGACACTGCCAAGGCACCTGCTGCCTGGACACATAGGCCTAGGGATAGCCTAGGGTCCTGAACCTTGCTACGGTCTACACAATCCGCCATGGCACAACCACCACTCCAGGAGGCACAAACAACCAGGGAGCCCACCACAGCCTTAAAACCTTGTGTGCCAGATGTGTGTCTGATCTTTCGCCACCTTTGATGTAGCTCGCTGTTGTCTATAGGACGGACAACGTTTGAAAGGGGGGATATATGTAGCATTTGGACAATCAGACACAAAATTATTCATTATTTAATTAATAATACAACAGACGTCTCAAGACCATAACAAGAAAAGGTCAGAGTAGGTGCTCTCCCACTGATCATTATCAGCTTTTACTTTTACTTTGCTTATAATGGTCCAGCAACTAGTGGACCTCAGAGACATTCCAGGTGGGGGAAGGTAGCCACATGCAAAGCAAAGGCAGTAATTCACTCCATTCCCCCATAGGAACATAAAGCCAATAAACAGACTTTTTTTCAGTTACAGACAAATTGTTCTGTAAATGAACATGCATATCCCCTGGACATTGTGTGTATGATTATTACTGTCTCGTATAGTGTCTATTGTACTGTATACTGTTTTACTCAGGTTTTATGACAGAACCATTAGATAATGTAAAATTATTGGTATCATGCTTCCTATCAAATTAATCCTTGTGTGACGCCCTGCCCATTGGTGTATATCACCTCTTTATAGCATGCATTGTATGCTTGTATTATTAATCAGAGCATAAAGGGGCACAATCTGCCAGCTTACTCCAATCATACAAACAAGTCAGCTTCTAAACAAAGGAACTTTTCCCGCTGGAAAATTGCACCTTTCTTATTGGTCAAGCCAAACTCAAGAGGAATGACCTCCCTCAGGAGTTAAAGGGCACTGTCAGAGTGATCTCCCTCTCTCTTTTCTTGGTTGCTGTTCATGTGGGACCGGAAACACCCGGTCCGACCGCGAGGTCGCAGGCCGGCAGGCCTCAACACATCAAGCCATGTGTAACTTCCTCGACCATAACAAACTAACACTGCAAGTTCATCATTATTTCTTCATTCAAGGCAGAAGAAGTTGATTGCAAATTCAACACCATCGACTCAAGAAACAATCAAGAATTTCTCCTGAGACTGCACCCGGGCACTCTCTCAAAAGCCAAGACATTGCAAGTATCATACAATTAACTAACTAAACAGAGGTTTAAGCTGTGAACCCCTTTGTTAACAAAGGCACTTTGAAGTAAGAAACTGATGGTTCTTTCAGATGGATAAATTACTCTTTTCATAGCTTCATTCCCCTGTTCTGTTCCAGTTTCATTCACTTTCACTTTTCCGTTTCCCATGTATGCGTGATTTGTGTGTATGTGTTTGTTTAGATTAGTTATGTGTTCATGATTTAGTTAAATATATATTTTGTGTATATTCAAATCAACGTCAATATAAATGATTTTATCACAGCTACATGCTAAGAAAGAGTTATTTTTCTGTGGCCATGATAAATATCCTTTCCGAGAGTTGATATTGGATCAATGCTGAGTGTTCACTGGACGAACAGAGTAATTGATTGTAATATTAATTTAGCTACATCAAGTTAATTCTATTAACTAATCCAATTATTTATATTTAATTATAACAGGTTGTGATTAATTATTCATATTTCACTTTTAAAGATAATTTGACTGTGGTATATTTGGATAAATAATCTCATCCCTGTTTTTAAAAGATTTTGAGAGTTTGAGAATTGGTTACTATGATGACAAAAGTTCATGGGAAGTCCTAAAGAGACTCTTCCGGGGCAACTAACCATGCATGCGCAACCTGCCGACAATATATTGTCAACATAGCA
Source organism: Xyrauchen texanus (assembly GCF_025860055.1). Taxonomy (NCBI): domain Eukaryota; kingdom Metazoa; phylum Chordata; class Actinopteri; order Cypriniformes; family Catostomidae; genus Xyrauchen; species Xyrauchen texanus. The sequence continues at coordinate 7,554,299 of NC_068297.1, forward strand.
CAGCTAAGCTAATAACACAGCACAGCTAAGCTAATAGCACAGATAAGGTAATAGCACAGCACAGCTAAGCTGTACTAACAAGTTAGCGGTATTTAAGCTTATACTAAACCCTAGCATCAAAAGCTAGCAATTAGCATCCAGTGGCCTGTTACAGTTAAATACAGATTGTGTTTGAACAAACTTTAAGCAATTTAACCCTTTCACTTCTCAAAATTTAAACACACATTTGTCTCTCTCTTATGCATTTTATAAAAAATGTCTCTTTCTCCATTATCTCCTGACACAAATTACTGTCTTAAGTACTTGAGTTAATTTAAGCAGAGTTGTGATTTGTGTCTTCATGCTTCATTTATTTCCACTTGTCAATTTCTTATCAAAGCTGAACTACTTGATGATGATGATAATAATAAGTCTGAAACAGTTCAAGTTTAAAGAAAGCTTACAGCTGCCTCTCATTCTTATTATCTACCACCCATTAGTTTCCATCTTATTTTTAATTACTTATTGGCTGTTTTATTTTATTTTTATTTATTTTGTGTGTTTGGCACTGAGCTGATTCTGTTCTATGTGGAGGGCCCCCACTCTGGACATAATCGACTCAATCTCCTGGCCATACAGAATAAAATTTCCCCCATTGTGGAATTTAAAATTTATAAAATCCCTCCAATAAAATTATTTTACACAATCACAATCAACAAGCACCAAGCCTCAATCAGAATCCCTGATATTAAGCATAACATCAGAAAATTTTGTGGTGGATTTTGTTAATTTAGTCTTTGTTAATTTTCCATTTAATTTTCAAATCTCTGTCTCCCTCTAACTTTTCTCTCCCTACTGTTTACAGTCTAGAGACAAAGCCTATGGAACCACAGATAATTCTGGTTAAAATATTTGTCATCAATAATAGTTATGTTGAAATGTCAAATAATTAACCAAATTGTGTGTTCTCCCTAGTCGTATCCTCACGCAACTACTTTCTTTGTGTTTATCAACGCAATCCAAATTCCGGCATTTAAAAAAAAGCCGTGTCCAGAAATAAATTGTAAAGAGAAACACCAAGTAACATTCACCGCCCCCCAAGCGTGCCTTTGAGGCATCTGTGGTAAGCAGTTCTACTGTACTGCATAAATAGGCGTATGGTGTCAATCCTGCCAGATTGGAAAATAAAGAAACATTAAATTACACTTCACTAGTTGTTCAACCCCGTGCAGATCTGTGTCAGTCTCTCTCTCCCTAGTCTTCTACTACAGTGTGCCAACCTGTGAAAAGGGGGCACAGTCTGATACAGTTTACAACAGTATAGCATACATGTAAGTGCAGCATGGTTTTAGCGGGAAGACAAGCAGCTGTACATCATCGCACCATTAGCTGGGTAATTCCCAGCCAATCACATGTAAGCCATTGCTTTATAAGTCTGCTCACAATCTATCACATTGCTGTTTCAGTGTGCTAATGCAGCAACTCCACCACCCCACCACCACCAGTTGAGTCCCGTCCTGCACGGACATAGGCTCCTCGCCCCTGCCTCCTATTTCCGGCAGGATATGATGGTTCCGAGTTCTACAACTGCGGACCACCAGACGAGGCCTACGCCAAAGAGAGACATTACTTTTCTGTTTTATATTCATCAAATAAATGTCATCTTCAATTTCACTCAAGTCTGCGAGTCTTCCTGATAGAAATGTTCTTACAACACACCTTTAACGCACCAAAACACTATAGGGAAATATCAAACTGTTTTCCTCATAGATAAAGACGACAAGAACTAGGGCTTTCAAATTATATAAATATATGTATGATTATTTAAGTCTAAATATCATTTATCAATAATATTTTATACAGCAATTGTTACAAAAATCTTCCCCGGCCAACATACTTCATTAGACAACTGCATTTTCAACCATTTTAATTACAAGCTAGAGGGGAACTTGTGTATGAAATATACATAATTGTGTAGGCAATGTAGAATAGCAGACATATTAGAAATATAATCTATTGTTTAAAAGTTATGACCATTCTAGTGATTAGTGGGAAAACAGAATAAAACAAACATTTAGAATGTTAAGATACATGACCACTCCCCAAATACTCCTTTGAGCACCTGTAATAATACATTGAGATTGCATCTGAAATTTAAGGACACAAACACTGAAATGTACATTTTATGTGTTCAATAAAACACACACTTTATTTAATTTGAACATTAGAATTACACACAAGTTACATAGCAAAACATACAAAATCAAACTTTCGAACTTTCTACAGTAAAGACATTTATAATAAAGAGTGCAGGAAAATAATATATATAAATTCATAAAAACTCAACAACTGCAATACCTTTGGAGAGAAGAGAGGGAGAAAAGAGGGGAGGGGGAGAATAACATCAGTAAACACAGCACAACCCATGCCTCTTTGCGAAACTGGTCACACTCAGCTGAGTGCCAAGACTGAACCAAACAAAGTCTTTTGCCATTACATCCCGGCGTGCAAAAAGCTACTTTTGTTTTATTTTCAGTCCTACTTTTCCGATAGCATAGCCAACATCTCTTAGAGGACTCTTCAAATGTAGGGACATGGGCTGTGTGGAGTGATGACAAAGGAAGGACTACAGGCTTTAGTGTCTAAAGGATGGGAGGTATCAATACCTCCCAGCTGACGAGCCAGGTTTCCTCTGAAATCTATCTGGGTTAAGTTCAACGGTCTACGCTCATCACCTGGTGCTGCATGAATGTGTTGCCATTCCTTAAACAATATGAAACTATTGATGACAGCGAAGTCTATCAAGTGGAAAAAAAAGAGTCTTCAACCACTTATGAGTTTTTTGTAGGACGTTGTAAGATTTTATCATTTGGTCTGACCTATCAATACCACCCATGTTTTTGTTATAATCACTGATGACAGTGGGCTGGAGGGCTACTTCCTTTGTCCAGTCGCCATAATTTTTTACAAACCTAGTAATTTCGGTTGAGCCATTCGCATTGTGGAAATTGGAGGGTCATGTAACTGCACACGTGTCCTTCCACTGAATTACAAGTATATTCCCCTCAGTCCTACACCACCTTATATCCCCACGAGCTGTCTTGCATTCCCATCTTTTGATGTCTTTAAATTCAGCAGGAAATAGTTTACTATTCACCCTGCATGTCCCACAGGCATTAGTTCCCATTTCTAACAACTTAACCATAAGAGCTGGGGATGAGTAAAAGTTGTCAAACCAAACATTGTGGCCCAGGTCTTTGAATGGCTGCAGTAACGATTCAACTACTTTGGTAGCCAAGTCAGTGACACCCCCATCATGAATACCTGTGCAAACATTAAAGTCGAGAATATACCCAGAGTCTGATTTACCCATAATTTAAAACCCCACCGAGTAGGCTTGCCCTTCATGTATTGTTTAAATCCTGACTGAGCTTTAGACTTGACCATACGTTCATCTATTGCAAGATTTTGGTATGGCTGACAGAGCTGCTGGCATTTTTGTTTGAGGTGGTCCATAAGATAATGCAACTTCCTCTGAGGTAGGGTCAACATGTAGAGCTGATAAAAGAGCCTTGTAGCGGTCACGCGACATGAATCCCCTCACCCACGAGCCCTGAAGTGACTTGGTTCCCCAATGACGATGGGAATCAGGGAGAATTGAAAACCCCATGTAAAGGAGCAACCCAAGAAATTTTTTAAATTCATCGGGGGTCACCTCCATCCAAGCTCCTTTGTAGCTAGAATATGATGGACAGTTAAGTATGAGCTCCCACCCCTGACAGTTAAAGCCCGAGTTAAAAAAACAGCATGAAAAAGTAAATTTCTTGCAACATCATATTGGAGGTTGACCGCACAGCCTGACGCACGCTATCTAAGTCAATAACGAATGGACGGCTAGGCTTAAATATTAGAGGTTTTGATGCCTGTGAATCGATGTCAGAGTACGAGGGATAAGAAACAGAGTCAGGGAAGCGTTTACGCTTGGCTAGCCATAGCCAAAATAATATGATTAACAGTGTGTGGCAGGGTGGAGGGCGGGGCCGGGTCGTGATTCTACACCCCCGGTCCCTTATCAGGCTAATCAAGCCTCCGAGAGGGATAAAGGCAGACTGCGGAGGATGGTGCAGGAGAGAGAGATCGTTTACGGACATGTCCGTCATGTGTGTGTGTTTGTCTTTTGTTTAAGTTAACCATTAAAATATTATTTATATTGCCAAGCCGGTTCTCTCCTCCTCCTTTCCACTGGATTGCTTTACACAGTGTTAGTGTTACTCTGAGTATCAGTCATATGAGAAATAGAAACAAACAATACATACACATTCATGCATACCCAGTTGATGGTCCTGGCTGGGGATCAGGTTCCAACTCATCCTCCATATCCTCTTGATCCTGCAATAGTTCATGGTCCAGCAGATCTTCCTCCTTTGTGCTCATGCCATCATGAGCCTTGTCCTCCTCTGCTATGAACCTAAGCTCATCAGCAGTCAGCTGCCTCCTCCTCTTGAGGGTGCTGAGCAGGAAGCCATAGTCTTTATCCAGCTCTACAACAGAAAAAATAAGTACAATTGGTAGCCAGCAGTGTGTTCTTCATAAATCTATACAATATATCTGACTTTGACCAGTTTAAAAAATAAATAAAAAAAGTCTGAACAGCATCTGCTCTCAGCCTCACATTACTTTAGGTGGATTTTTCACAAGTGACAGAATTGGCAATAAAAGTTATTGATATTTAGTTAATAATGTACATAGTATTGCTAGCTAATGTTTATTTAGCAAGTTTTACAGAAATGTGCTTAAAAATAGAGGCTAACTGCCTGTCCGATGAACGCCGTAATTTTTTCCAGAAAAAAATCTAGCGTTACTCCTATAAATAAATGCTTCGTAACTAAAACTTTTTGACTTTCAATAGACAATATTGACAACACATGTTAAATAACATGTCTTACCTTGAAATATCGCCTCAGTTTTCAATTTGAAGCAGTAAATCCAACACTGGAGGTAATCTCCCATGAATTGGCAATAAAAGTTATTGATATTTAGATAAAAATGTACATAGTATTGCTAGCTAATGTTTATTTAGCAAATTTCACAGAAATTGTTTCACTGGAGGTAATCTCCCATGACGTCCTCTCTGGCTCCGCTCAGGCAAATGGAGGATGACGCAGATGAGCGATAATGTTTTTTATTAACACTCAGTAATCCCTAACCAATCATATGTGCCTTTAGCTTATATTGTCATGAGTATCTGGCTGTTTTTAGAAATAAAATCGGTGTTTGGACGGCGAAGATATTGAAACAGGAACCATGGGAATAATTGTTCCCAAATTTGAATGCTCCGGCTGGAAAGGGTTAAGGTACTCCCTAGCTACCCTACACTAAGTTCATACGAGGTCACACTAACCACTCAAAACAGGTTATGTAACTTACCCAAACATTATGATAGGACACACTCAACAGGCAAAATGTTAAAGCTAATCCTATTAGCTAGCTAAAACGTCAAGGGCATTATATCATGATTGACCCTTTATGCTTTTCATTCACAAGCCACCATGAATTCATAAAGCATTCAGAAAGCTTTGTGCAAATAAGACATTTATCTGTAATATAATACGATATTGTGGACAAAGAAACTGTCTCAACTAAATTGAATGAGTTTACCGTGTTACGCTACACAATTTAACCATGTGGATCAATTTCTAAAAGAACACAATCCTTCATATTTATGACTTAGCCTTAGGTACTTCCCGTGTGAAGAGTGTCAAATGAAACTCCTTTAAAATCCTTCTGGTTTTAAATGGGTACTTCACCCTCAGTTCTGAATCATGACAGAAACAGGGCAGAAGGATTTCACCAAACTGAACTGAACAATATCTCGTATTCATGACAATTTACCTCAACCAAATCCAAATGACCCTTCTTGGTTTCTGAACCACTAAGAATAATTAAGTATGACTCTAAAACACAAACTATCATAGAAGAGTCCAAATAATGTCAAAATATCCCAAGAATCCTTTGAACGCGAAAACACTTACTGAATAATTCATTATTCTGCACCAGTGCTTTAGCTTTGATGGAGGTGTTGTATTGATGTTTGCTTGTGTTTGTCTTCTTCTGCTTTTTTCTAGTAATTGCAGATGTTTGCTTCCACTTCAAACTTCCGCACTCGAAGAGGAGAATATGTAGGATTATCCTACACTGTCGATTGGCTTAACATGTATTGAACCTGGAATATTCCATGTAATAATAAGCATGGAGAATTAAAGCCAATAGTTATTGTTATATATAAAAGAGAGGTAGATAACCAAATCTGATTTGTTTTATTTGGAAACATGTCAATTTCAATGTTTGCTGGCAGCATTGTATTAGTATTCCTCAAAATTCTGTTTTTTCAAAACCCCTAACCCTTCATATTAAACGTACTAATTAATTCAGCCAGAACTGCTTAATTTACAGACTTCATTCAAATTGTTTCTGTTTTATTCTTTATATATTTGTATTCTGGATTGTGAACGGTCTTCTTTTACATGATTTTGCATGTTAAACAGTGATTGGTCTGTTCATCTATTTATCCATCATTCTCCCTCTTTATCAATATTTAAGTTTACAACTTTTCTAGCTTTTATTTAATCTAACTTGTCATCACTATTCTTTTTTTGCCTTGCAAGCACTGGTATTTCCTTTCAAATCATAATAATACATTTCAGAAAGGGGCAAAGACTAATCCAACTTGAGTAGCCATTAGCATGTACATTACAAAACTGATTTAGCTGATAACCACAAACACTGAACACCATAATTTGCCTGCTCAATTGGTGGTTACATATGATGTTTTTCAAGATTTTATCCACTAAACATAAAGTGCTGAATACCTGCAGCCTTCTCTGCAGTTTTTGTTTTTCTTCTTCTTGTAGAAAAAGGTACAGTAGGTGGTGATTTATTTTTCTGCTTTGTTATTAGACCTAAAGTTTGAGTGATGGGATGTGAGAGTCAAGAAATTTCCAGATAATAATTTTTTTTTTTTCCATCCTTGTTTGAATTACAGTTTATGGGCTATACAGAGCAGTTTCTCTTAAAAAGCAATAGAAAATCCTAGTCCACAATAAATTGCAATAAACTGCCAGAAAAAAGCTGTGCCCTCATGTTATGATGTCCATCTTATAATAAAACAGTAACACTGCAATGATCCACTGTAGCATCTTAAAAAATGAATAATAAATAAAAACTCCGACCTCCATCCTCCATAACCATGGCAAACAGTCTAGCCAACACTAGCTACTAAAGCCAACACTGAAAAAAAAAAACTAACAAGAACTAATTATAATTTTTATTCAAATAATATTACTTGTGAGTTGTGGGCTGGTTTAGTGGCAAAGCCTTCGGACATGTTTGGCCATCAACATTAACCTTCATTTCAGCATTTAACTTAATTTTTAGGGCGTGTGTCTAACATGACAGCTTTTCAGTTCCAGTTAATTACCTGTCACTCTAGGTCTGCCTTCTCTGAGCTCTATTACTATGCAAACCGAACTTGTCAGAGAAAGAGATGGGTTGATATTCCTGACCTGACCTTCCCCTGTCCAGCAGTATAGTTTAGTTTACTCCGTATTAATTGTACAAAGTCAGAGTTTTACCCATTGGCATTAATTCTAGTTGACTTTGCAGCTTACTCTGGCCAGAAATTAACCACTTACACAGGAATAGACTGCTGGATCGACATGTAAAATGACCAAACACCCTGCTCAATCAGCAAGGTCTCTCTGGATACCAGCATAAAAAGCTTGGTACCAGTATCCAAAACACCACATGTGGTGGTTTTTTAAACAGGACACAGTCAAATATTTTACAAGACATTCAAGAGGCAGACAAAATATGAATATGATGATACCACAATAATAGACTGGAATATAAAATTGAGCTCAAGGATATCCAATTCTCTTGCTACTAGGTTTCTAAAACAATAACTTTTTTCAAGACTAGATGTCACGAATTTCACAACCTTTCTTCCTAGGAACTGCTCAATGTAGCAGCCTGGTATATTATAAAAAAAAGTTTGTTTTGTAGCAGACCAATGGACCCTGTGTAAAGGCAGCAAATCAGATTTCAGTGGTCTCCTTTATCTTATTCATCCAATCACACTTAGTAAGGAATTTTCTTGGAACAGTATTGGCTCTGATACTGACGTTTTTTACCTGGATCATGTACCGGTCCAAAGAGCCTGATCCAAATCTGATACCACATGTTAGTTATAGTTACAAACAAACTCAAAGAGTGACATAAAATCTTCTTTAAAGCAGTCCATATAACTTGTGCATTTTGTTTAAAGGCATACGATAACTTTGTAAATAGTAAAAAGCCTTTGTTTAATAAATAAATATACAGTCTGCATGCGCACCACACTTCCCTGAATAAGTACAACTTTGTTGACAAATACATGTAAGCTTCTTTAGAATAATGTCAAGACACCTCTGATGTAAATTCGTATAGGGTTATTTGGAATCTTAAATACCATGGCAATCTCAACGCTTTTATAGTTTTTATTCCTATCTTCCTATAATATTTTTTTTAGCAGGAAGTGTGGCTCTTACAACAGACTTTAAAATAGTCCTCTTATATTTTCCCAAACTGCTTCAAAAACTTTTAGAATAATGTCAAATACCAAATGCATGTGTCCACTTTGCATTGTTTTCCGAAAGCCACCGTAAGGAAATGTACCATTTGTTCTTTGGCCCATCAACGCTGCTTGCAGCTATATTTGTTTTTTGTTTTCCTATAATGCAAAAATATGTAGTTTTTGTTTCTTTACACATAAAAGAGTCCTCCCAATCTGTTCCGCACAGTGAGTTATAGATATTCTAAACAATTAAGAAAAAACAACAAAATTGGTATCGGATCGATATCGTCCTGACTGTAACCTAGATTTTTGATTTTTTAAAGAAAAGAGGGGACATGTCAAAATGTATATTGTGGTAGTCAACATTACACCACAAATGCTGTTGATTGAGCTTAATTTGTAATGAAACTAGAATATTTCTTTAAATATAAACATGCACATTATGAGGCAGAAAACTGGCCCTACAGCAAATATGTTCTCTTTAATTGAAGCACTAATCATTTAAAGTTAAAAGTAAAATTAATTAAAGTTGAGGAGAGCAAAATATTGCAAATATTCCCTGTCAGACATTCTGGCTAAATTTAAAGGGGCTTTGGTTTAAGAATGTTAGAATGTGGTATCACGTAGTAGTTCTCCCCTGTTCCTACCTAGCCTGTGTGAACCCGGCTTGTCAAATCATCTAATTAAAAATCACAGTACTTTCAGCTCAGCGCCGGTTACTTATGTAAGGCTAAATGAGGTCTGTCAGCACTGCTCTTTCTCAAGTCGGTAAAGTTAATCGCTTTATAAAATTGTACCTTAAGCACAGAGATCTCTAGAAATACAGTGTGTAGCTGGCTTTTTGTTCATCCTAATTATTCAGTTTTACCTGCAGATATATGTGAAATGGGTCATTCTGTAAAACCGCTAAAGGGCTGTTGCTGCTGCCAGATTCTAAGAATTACATATAGAATTTTAGTTTTTAATGCTTTTTGTGTGAATTGACCACAGCAGGAAGAATATGAGTCTTTTTCCAAAATCTAGTGAGCTGCCTCTCTGCCTACATAGGCTGCTACCTTCTAAGGGATCATGCTAACAGAGATTACAAATCATATGTGATTGATTTGGAACGTATAAACAGCATCTTGAATGTGCCACACAAATACCAATAGAGTATGGTATTGCATGAGTATGCTCAAAAGCTTGGCACCATTCTAGAATCACCACAATGCCCTAATATTCATAAAAATAGGGTAAAATAGTGATTTTAGTAATTATATTATAAAATTGACTTAATTTGGTTTGGCCATTTTTATCCATAGTTGTCAGTAATGCATGAATTAAAAGTATTTTTATAAACATTTCTCTCGCTTGGTCCACTAGTTTGGATTTGACACATCGCATACACATGCATTGTCCGCAAAGTATAAATGCAGTGCTGTTTGAAAATTTGGCCAAAACTAGGTATTTTAGGGGGCGTTCACAAAGAACACATTTTTGCTTCCGCATACATGGTGTTTTAATTGCTTTCTATGTAAACATGGGCTGGACGGATGTCTTTGACCACTGCAACGTGTCTCACTGTTTATCCAGCATCACGCATTTAAAATGCCGTTTCAAGTTAAAAGAACTTCAAAATAATTTTTAAATTGCATCTTGAGACAACAGCATTCTGTTTCATTTGTTGGATTGTGTCCATCTTTTTAAACACAGGAATGTGATCTGTGTGAATGGCCCCTAAGATATCTAGTTTTGGGTCAAATAATTATGCTGTCTACCAACAACCTCTGCATCTGTAGCACACCTATGATGCCACAAAATGCTCACTAGGTTTTGGAACAGAGCTTATAATGACACTACAAAAGCACAAAAGGCCCTCTGATAAGGACTATCACAACCCTTTCAGTGACAGCTTCACATTGCTGTGGCTTTTCTTGTGGCACCAGAAGAAAGCCTGACATGTTTCCATTAAATATCTGTATAAATTAGCTTAAGTTATGCTCACTCTCATCTGCTAACAGAACAGCTAAAGCCAATCAGTGACAGTACAGGTTATCAAACTTGTACTGAATGAAATCCTGTGGGGGAATTCATCTCTGTGGACAAGATTAACACAAGCCACATATGGCAAGGAGACAGACTTCTGATTGAATACTGATTTGAGCACATAATGGAATCTTGAGCCCAGTCAGTGATAGTGTGAACTGTGTCTGTGACTGTGAGGAACATCCATCAAAGTAGAGTTTCAAGTGTTTGGAACTGGTTTTTAGACAAGGCCGTTGCTAATGGGGTGAAAGGTGGGAATGATTTTAGGGACTGACTGGTACAGGGTGCCCCCATATTAATTCTAGCAAGACTGATGGAAGATTCAGTAGAATTAATTAAATGTTAATTAAATTTTTTTAATCCACAAATGCAATGAAACTACTTTTTAATTGATAGTTTGCCCCAAAATTGTAATCATCACTTATTCACCCTCATGCCATCTCAAACTCGTATGACTTTTTTTCTTCTGCAGAACACAAACTACACACTATTTTGAAGCATGCCATGTATCATGTGTTTTTGTCTATACAATGTAAGTCAATGGGGTTGAAAACATTAAGATCCAAAAGGGACATGAAGGCAGCATAAAAGTAACCCACTTGTCTCGAGTGGCTTAATCCAAGTCTTCTGAAGTGATTGCTTTGAGTGCAGTGGTGGACGAAGTACACATACCATGTACTTGAGTTAAGTAAAGATACTCAAGGTCAAGGACTGTTCCCATAAGGTATAATACATTTACAGTATTTACTGTATATATTTTTCTCGAGTGTCTATGGTCATAATTATTAACATCCTAATGTTATGATACATTCACATAAACCTGCACAATGCCATTAAATTATATATATATATATATATATATATATATATATATACACATATATATACATATATATACACACACATATATATATACACACATATATACACACATATATACACACATATATACACACACACACACACACATATATATATACACACATATATACACACACACACACACACGTTGTGTTTCCATGTTTTATGGGGACTTTCCATAGACATAATGGTTTTTATACTGTACAAACTTTATATTCTTTCCCCTAAACCTAACCCTACCCCTAAACCTAACCCTCACAGAAAACTTTCTGCATTTTTACATTTTCAAAAAACATTGTTTAGTATGATTTATAAGCTGTTTTCCTCATGGGGACCGACAAAATGTCCCCACAAGGTCAAACATTTCGGGTTTTACTATCCTTATGGGGACATTTGGTCCCCACAAAGTGATAAATACACGCTCACACACACACACACACACACACACACACACACACATATATATATATTCTATGTTATGGGAGCAGCCAATTTCCCTCAAATTAAACACAAAAACGTATTAATGCAGTGTTTCTGCTACTCCCCAGAAAAAAAATGCTATTATATGCAAGTCATTTTAGTGTCAACATAATAAGCAATGTACATTATGCGTCAATATTTACCGATAATTGCTGCAATAATAGCTGCTGCTCTCTGCCCCGCTTAAAATCATTTGCAACGCAATTTGTTTGGAACTATTGAGAGCTACACGAATCACGTGACCGCCCGGCGGCGAGATCACTGTCGCAACCGTCTGTGTTCGCAACTCTCATATTTAACGGCTCTGGGGTGCGTTTCCTGTACAACGATGTAACTTGCTGCTCCACTACCGTAGTACGATGCACTGTTGAAGAAATCAACTTGCTAGTCACGACTTTTTCCCGAAACCGTATTGTCGCAAATTGGTTGTTCAACCACGTTGGTTAATGATGTCACACATGTGGTGGAATAAAAACTACTTTTAATGAATCTGTTTGCGATCGAATTAATGCTAGATGTTTTGCTATAAATTACGGACATGTCATCTGAGGACTATCTCATATTTTTCTCCGTTATTTGCTTTATTTCCAGATTCAATCATAGGCTCGTTCTTACGCACTAGAGCACGTTCACACATGCGCACTCTTCAAAAACGGTGCTTTAAATCTACTGACAGACTAAAAGACATAAAGGACATTTGTATGTCTTCTAAATAAAAGATACTGATTGTACTGAATGTCATCTTGCTTATTTGGCTCAAGATAATAATTTATTAAGCCCACGTTATAATAACAAGAAACTCTGCTTCTAACCACAGGTCGAGAGCTGTCGTTCCAACCACACAACTCTGCGATGCTGTTTGCGAATGTTCGTTGGAACGATGGTTTCGGGAAACACCGACTCCTTGAACTATGATGATAATAACGGAACTTGCGACCATAGTTGGCTAACGATGCTTTTGGGAAACGCACCCCTGGTTCGCGCTTAGTAGATGCCGCCGAGGCAAGTTAAAAAAAAAGCGCGCGCGCGCTGTACTGTGATTGGTGGCTCGTTTGACCAGTTACGTTTTTATCCACTCATAAATAAAAAGGAACGACTGATTTTGAAAATGTAGTAGAGTAAAAAGTAAGATATTTGACTTTGAAATGTAGTGGAGTTAAAGTAAAAGTCTCCCCAAATTTAAATACTTCAGTAAAGTACAGATACGCAAAAAAGCTACTTAAGTACAGTAACGAATTACATTTACTTCGTTACTGTCCACCACTGTTTGAGTGACAAAATGTTTCTTACATGTTTGTTTTTCATGTTATTACCACAAAACCTAAATGGAAAAGACCTGTTTATAGTTGTAATTTCTAGCTTTTCACTTAAATGGAGTTAACAATGAAAAATATGCTGTATCAGAAAAATGCTAAAAAAATCTATTTGTGAGTTGTTTCGTTAAAGTCATTGAATGATGCTTCAGTAATGACACATTCAGAGAAATTAAATGAATAAAATATAAATGAACATATCTATAAATGCATGCTGAGGCTTAAAACATTTGTTATTGAAGAGGCAAACATGGGTTACAAAAACGGACTCTTGATGCAGCAGCTTTGTATTCTGTTCAAATAGAATATAGTGTCACTATGAAGAGGTTGAGGGAGAGAGAATATTACTAAAAGAGGGTGAGGTAGAAAGAATGAGCAAACAGCAGAGAGAGCAATGCATTAATATCGTTGCATGAATAATGCAGAGGGAATTTTCATACTGCTTTTAATGCCTTGCAGGGACTTGTGTTTTCACTACAATCAGCATCTGTCAGGCATGTAGGAAACAAGATATTTTGATATATTACCTTTCTATAACACAGCAACAAAGACACATCAGATCCCCTGGCAGACACATGTTTGGAGTGCACTTGCAAAATCTGCATACCAAATACACACTAAAAGATGGCAGGGGGCAGTGGTGGCTCAGTGGTTGAGGCTCAGGGTTACTGACCAGAAGGTCGGGGGTTCAAGCCCCAGCACCACCAAGATCCCACTGTTGGGCCCTTGAGCAAGGCCCTTAACCCTATCTGCTTCAGGGGGATTGTCCCTGTAATAAGTGCACTGTAAATCGCTTTGGATAAAAGTGTCTGCCAAATGCATAAATGTAAATGTAAAAGATGCACATATTTATGCATACCAATCAACAAACTTATTAAGACCTCTATGATAAAACACAATGAAAGTTAAAAGATAATTCAATGAAGTGTGTAATTTCTGTGCCACTAGCGTAAACAAACGGAATTGTAAAAATAACTGTTTTTTTAACACTCTCCACATCTGCCATTGGTTGGTCAAAAACATATAGCCTAGTAGGCCTACTGCCCCAAACTCACACCACTGGTTGAGGCAATGCCATCAAGCTTAACGGGATTCTATAACAAACAGCAATATTTTGAAAGCACCAAATATGGCGTTCATATAGTAAACAACTTGTAGTAAATTATCTCTGTAAATAACATTGGAAAAACTACACACTTCAGCTTTAATTTAATACTTAAAGTAAATAAAAAAAATCAAATCATACGAAACGCCCAAGTTGTTTTATGTAATCTTTCAAAATTATGTTAAAACAGCCAAAGAGCAATATATTTGTAATGCAACGATAAACGTTGCTTGAAGGTTTTCCAGACAGATCTCTTAGAATCAAATTACCATACCTTCATTTTTGCTAAAGTAATTTATGTGGCTCGTTGTATGAATTACAGCAGTTCCATGGTGAAATGAACCAGGGTTGTTACTAGCTTATAAGCAGGAACTTGGGGCCCTCGAGCCACCAGGTGGCCCTGCAAAGCAAAATGGAATGCCTGGATGTGGGGGTACAGAGGTTTAATTTCGGGGGTCCTCCTAGTAGGATTACATTTAGAGCACCCATTACTAAGAAATGGCCCTGAGATGAACACTCGAGGCACTTCAACAATGACTTTCACTTCACATGAGTATCTAAAAACACAGCTCTTTATATTATTTTTAAAAGATGTAAACATAATGATAAATAAAAAAATAAAAATAAAAAATAAAAAGTCTCTCGTCCTCCTTGCTAATCTCTAAACAATTGTGAAACTTGTATTACAGCACTTGTGTTACTACTGCCTCCCTAGGATGATTCGCTTCTGTTGTTTTCCTCATTTGTAAATCGCTTTGGATTAAAACGTCTGCTAAATGAATAAATGTAAATGTAATACTTTTCACCCTGTTCCAAACACAATGCTATCTTATGACATCAAATTACTTTTACGAAACCACTAGACTTATAAGGTGATACATTTAAATGTTTGATTATATAACCAACTTCATTTAGGATCTTACTGGAGTGCGGTTATATCATGCAGTATTTCAACTGATAGAGTGTTGCATTTGCAATGTGAAGGACAAGGGTACGAGTCCTAAAGAATACGCTATTCAGCACTTGAGCCAAAAGTGTCATAGAAGCACCACAAAATGACATGGTCACATTTGCTTTTTATGACACGGTTTTTATCGGTTAGATTTAAGGTTTGGGTAGGGAGGCTTAAACTAGATACACAATTAACTGTTAAAAGCTCATCAGTTTTGGAGAATAGTTAACTCTCTTTTAGTGCTACACAGTGGACATTACACCTCAGAACTGCTGCTGCGATACGTGCATGGAGCCATATAATATAATTTTTCAAAATGTTCTTCATTGTCACAATTTTAATGAGATCATGCTGACATTTTCTTTAGCAGACTGTGTTAAGGAATCAGATTACAGGGACAGTTTGAAAGCACTGGATTCATCACCATAATGCACATCTTAAGGTCAGCGGGTCTCTATAGTATCGTCAAATTACTTGTATAATGCTTTAATAATTCCAGCCACCTATGTGTCCCTTGAAGGCGGACTGGTGGGATGAGGTTGATCCAGCCAAAGAATCAAGCTCTGATTAAACAGACTGGACAATTAGAACATCTGAGTCACAGAAAGAGAGAGAGAAGGAGAGAGGATCGTTGAGAGGGAAGTGCAAAAGGGAATGTGCCCTGTGATTACTAATCAGGCAGGGGGGCTCAATGACTGACAATTGTGACCTTCCTCTTCAGAGAGCTTTCAGGTCTGGACTCGTCAGCTTAATGCCAAGCACAAGAAGGGAAAGCTAATGGTGTTTGGCTCAGCTCCAGGACTGCATGTAAAACATAGTGCAGCTCTACATCCACATCTGCTATATGCCCACACCCAACAGACTACAGCTTTTTTGACAGCAGAGATACTGCTGCAACATGTCATAATCTAATTAAATCTCTGGTTGTCCCCGCTCACTATTTTCTCTCTCTGTCTCTCCCCCAAGCTGATGCAGAGTTGATTTCTTATCTTTTTCTCTGGCTTACTAACGGCATATTGATGGACAGGGACACAACACATATGGAACTATCCTCACTTCACGGTTGATTGAGATGCAAATGCATTCATAAAGTCAGGG
Organism: Xyrauchen texanus; assembly: GCF_025860055.1. NCBI lineage: Eukaryota > Metazoa > Chordata > Actinopteri > Cypriniformes > Catostomidae > Xyrauchen > Xyrauchen texanus. The sequence continues at coordinate 7,570,723 of NC_068297.1, forward strand.
CTACTCTGCATCAGCTTCATCACAAATCATCTCACTAGATCCACTTCTAATTTAAAGTTGGAGGGGGTGTATGTTAAATGGCAGCATAAAATAACTTTTTATAGTTATAAAATAACACAGTCTGATCTGAAAACATTTGGCTGTTATGAATCGCAAAAACAAATACATTAGTGTAGTCACTTTACTTGAAAAGTGTTAATATAATGTACTCATGCCTAGCCAAGATCACTATTGGTGCCCCCGTTTGGGTGGGGTGGGGGGAGTTATTGGGGTGCATGGTAGTGGTTCAATGGGGACCAAACATCTAAAGCTACAAAAAAATTGGAAATGGTTTTAAGATTTGTATTTGTCTACTTTTTTATTTATTTAAAAATCTAATAAATAGATTTTTCACTACTGGTCTTTGATTTTTGAACTCCACTGTTTAATAAATACTAATATTTACTATGGCTGTCAAATTAACATGTTATTTATATGTGATTAATTATATGAAGAAGAAAAAAAGAGTGTTAAAAATTTTAATGCAATGAATCATGCCCCTGACCATGAATTGTACGTAAATTCTGTAATAAGGAATGTTCATACAATTGGAGCAATTCAAGCTTTACAGTATGTACCACCTTGATGCAGTAGGGGGCAATCAGACTCCAACTCTACAGGCAACACACCTCGTCAAACCAATAAATCAACAGGCAGCATAGCCTTCCACAGACACGCATTTATGTTTAAAAACAGCTGGCCCAAACATGCAGGGATCTCGAGACGAAATGCAGGGGTCTCAAGCCGGTATATTCTACATCTAGTCATATGCTTATGACTAGATGAAGAATGGAAATCTATTTAGTTTCTTACTAGTTTTTTACGACACTAGTTTCTTCCTGCATTGCATGTCGCACGGAACATACCAATAAAAGATTATGTTCAATGATATAGAAATATTTCACTTTTAAATCCAGTTTTTGTATTGTCCAAATACATTTTGTATTGTCCAAATGCTTTTCTTGTCTGTTGCCACAATATTATGTTATGTATTTGAATTATCTGTTATATATTATAATATGTATTAGGTCTTCAGTTTGTTACATTTCAGCCTGGTCTCAAGAAACTGAAATTACGTGCTTCATTACACATTTGGCTGCAGTTTACAAGTGAAATGTCCAGCGGGGAGTGCCAAAACAGAGCGAAAGGAGATTGTGATCAGACAAGGTTTTTGAGGTGAAATTTAGATGGAGGTTTTAAGAAGTAAACGTACCTCCCTAATCAAAAACTGTACCCTAAACTTAACCAATAGTGTCCAAAAAGATAAAGAGTTTTAATCTATGTGTAGTGTTTTAAAATGTAAATTAAAAAGAAAAAAAGAAAACTACACATTAACTGAAGCAGCCATAACATTTTGTGTCACTTCTATGCCACTTTCACTTTCATGCATCTTTGGCTTGACTCGAACCGTGGCCGTCGAGCCCAAATCAGGTGAGCTACCAAGCAAGCTAATAACACAGGAATAAATGTGTGTATATGTTGGTGGGTCTGTAATACAAGTTTTAAAATGTTTTATTTTCAAATCAAGCGCTGAAGTAAAAGTGTTTTGATATCATAACATAGCGGTGAGTGAGTACTAGAATTAAAAATACGTTTTTATAAAATCAAAATCATCAATTGTACTCGTGATTGTGTGACATAAACCACACAGTTGTTGAAGCACCTCTAGTGCCCATTTCACCAGGAAACTGCAGCGAAATGTAGAAAGCAACACATACAAGTCAGTTTGCAAAAATTTATGTAGATTAACATTCATTCTATGAGACGACATTACAATATTTATAATTATTTTAATCAAATCTAAATTACCTTTATTTGTGGGCCTTTCTCAGTAAATATTAGTCTGCAATTAATTTGTTTAATTATCCGGCACATCATGTAATTAATTTTATTATATATTTTAATCGATTGACAGCTCTAAAATTTACCTATTCATGGTTATACCTTTAAAAATGATTGGCTATAAAACAAGAAAATCCCAAATTGCATGATAAATCAAATTGCAAAAATCCCAAATATTCAGAAAGTCTCACCATGAATACAAAAGCATGATAATGTATGATAATACGGAAAAAGAAAGGTATGGAAACCAAAGCAGTGGTTAAAATTATTAATGACAAAAGTTTAGGAATGACAATGTTATGCAGTGTTGGGTTACTCCAAAAAAGCAATCCACTTACAATTACTAATTATTAGTTCTAGGGAAGTATCACCTAATATTCCAACATATATCATGCCAAGACAGGAACATTAATAGAAGGGGACACCTGAAAGGATGACAGGGTTTTTGTCACTAAAGACAACAGAACTTTGAATTTATTTTGAAGGGTTTTTATGCAGAAAGGGGATGGTTTACTCCACAAACAGTGACTTTAACCTTCTACAGGCACACTGATGCAGAGGGCACATAAGGGTCAGTGCAACTTCAGCAGAGTGTAAGCAAGAGAAAAAGAGAGAGCAAGAGATCAATGGAGTGTGAAAGTGATTAGACGAAAGAATGCCTCTCTGAGAACAGAGAATGACAACGGAAAGTAGGATACGTGGATGGATGGAATATGGAATGAGGGAACTAGAAAGTATGAAGAATGAAATAGAGGAAATGTCGTGAGGATGAAAAAGGATGGATGAAAATAAGCAAACTAAAAATGGAAGGAAAATGAAAGGGGGGTAAGGTAATGTGTTGAATTATGAATAGAGGAGAAAATAAAAAAGAATAGATGAGAGAAGGGAGGGAGGATTTGAGAGATAACAGATGAGGGGAAAGGAGAGCAGTACTAATGTGGGACAACTAGGGAGGAGAGAGCAATTTAGGAAATAGAGGGAAGGATCAGACATGGGGGGGGGGTAGGACACAGAGAGATCACTAGGTGAATAGAGTACAAAACATAAAGAAAATAGAGAGAATATAGTAGCAGTGAAGGGGAAATAATGACTAAAGGCCGAAACATACTTCACGCAAGTACGCTTGAACAACGCATGGTACCGTTGTACATACATTACATGCGCTCTTGCATTGCTCTGGTGGTAACAAACCTCAGACAATAAAAGGGCAATAGATTTTTTAGGTGTGACCACAAAACCGGTGCTGTGTCCAAAACCAGGACATTGCTACCTTAGTAGGCTGTATACGGAGGCAGGATGAAAATAGGGTGCTTTTATAAACTGTTTGGAGTCCAGTTTCCAGAGTTCCATTCATTCAAAACAGCTGTCAGTTAAGTCATTAACCAATTAGTCAGTAAGTCAGCTGCCTATGTTTTTGGATGCAGCCCAGATGTTGTAGATGAGTGGATAGTTGAGGATTGGCAGAGACATGGAGAAAAAACAAGTTCATTTGAATTTACTGGGAACAAAAAGTCGTAAATATTTTTCAAGAAGATTTAGCTCAAATTGCTGCCTGAGTCTGCCATGACAGTTGTTGATTGAAAGAAGAAAATCCACTCTAGTGCCCCTTGTGGTTACTTTCGTCGTGTTATGAATTGAGCACTGACACATTTCACAATGCAACAACGCATGAAATCGAGCTTGCATAGAAAGGTGCGTCTGCATTTATGTACTTGCATAGAGTATGGTTGGGCCTTAAAAGTGTTGAGGCAGCTCTCTGGAGAGAGGTAGAAATGGTTAAAAGGCAGAAAGTGAGTGAAAATAAGAGGCAAAACATGGTAAGCTACCTAAAGGGTCGTTTACACAGAGCAAGTTTTTGTACTCATCTTCCCTGTTTTGTAATTGTTATTCTGTGAAAATTATTCTTGATTTAAGTCAAGTGTGCCGCACAAGCCCTCAAAAGTGAAGCCAAAACGTCTCGATCGCCCCCCGGTGACTGGTCCTAGTATAGGTCATAAATCCCGCCTCCCCATGTTATTCAACGGGACTTGAGACCAACTAAACAATTAAATTGCACTTCACATATCTTTTTTCCAAAGATAGATTCTATCAGTTAATGACAGTTACTATCACGTTGATGTAATTTCAAGTGTTTGTTTTCAAAATAAGTTTGTTTTTAGTTCGTTATTTGATGCTATAAAAACGGTGCTGTGACATCATGATTGACAGATGTGATTGACAGGTTTTCTGAGCGAAGTAGTCACTGAAGCACCAACTGACTTTTTTCGGGATCTTCGGAGGACTGAGGAATTTGGAGCTTTAAATTTAATATCTACATTTCTATAGTTCATTATTTCACACCTTCATAATCAAAAGTCAAAAGTGCAGGGGCGTGTCCTTGCGATTGATTCAGTGAGAGTGAGGGCGGGGCCTTGATTTTGCGACTTTACTTCCTGCTCACTACTGCGCAGGTCTGGTCCAGAAATCGCAACTGCACAGATTCAAGTCCCAAGATGTCAGCGCCATATCGGGACTCTGGCGGCTTCAGTTCTCACCAATGGAAAAGAGCGAAGGTACATCGTCCATCGTTTATTACAGTCTATGATTTAAGTCTTTAAACTCTTGCACTTATCGCTGTTTTTTTCAGCATCTCATGCATAAGCACAGTGTTTTTAGATGCTGCTTCAAGTTAAAAATAACATTTAAGAACGCACACGAATGCATTCAGTTTGAACCGCCCTATAGGTTCAATACAAGTTAAGCTCAATTTGACTGCATTTGTGACATAATGTTGATTACCACAAAAATGTGTTTCGAGTCGACCAGCCTTTTATTAAAAAAATTACATTAAATCTGGGTTACACTAATGCACTTACTGGAATGGGGCCAATCCATAAACATTTTACCATTTTACTTGAGGGGCATTATATGTATGACTGACAGAGTTGTTGCATATGTACAGCTTCCCAAGTTGCTGGTGACTTGTGAGGTCAAATTTCAGTTACAATACTGCCTTTTAAGGAAGCTTCCTCCATAGGGCTGCTGATGTCTACAATACAGTGGCCAGCTGCATTTTCCAGCTCAGTGGTGAGCTAGAATGATCTGTATATAGTAATCCATAAGACTCAGCTCTGTGCACACAAACAGACTTGATTTCCTCTGTACAAGTACACATGATTGAGAGGTCACCATATAGCAGGGTAAGAGGTGATATAGAACCCAAATGTCAACCACAATCATTTCTTCCTGTACCAGCAGCAGACAACTCAGTTAATTCTGTATTTATTGCTGTTCCAAGACACTGATCGTCCATCTACTTCTGGCATGCTGTCACAATCCTCTATGAGGCTTGGATCTCCCTGTTAGTATATATGCATATGGACATGTGCATGAGTTGATTAGGAAAAGCAGTTATAAATTCCAATGCAGTCTAGGAGTTAAAAATCTCGGCTGGCAACCAAAAGGTTGCAGGTTTGTAAAATGCTAGAGGCAACCCTTAAAGGAAGGTTCTGGGTTCAATGCAAGTTAAGCTTAAATCAACAGCATTTGTGGCATGTTCATTAACCCATACAGTTATATCGACTCGTCCCTTATTTATTGGAGAAAAAAAATTAGTTAAAAAGAGTGTGGTACTGTGAGACGCTTTCTCTTTTAATGGAAATCCAAAACTGAAATCCCGTTTTGAAAAGCACGTTTCTAGAAAGATTATGTACATGTGTTTCAGCACCATGGACAGCGCACACACCCAGAGCATTCAAGGTTTTCACCATGTACATAAAATAACAGGCAAGACAATGTCCTAACGTCAAGATATCAAGTCAGTATAACTGATATAGACAGCATATAGTTTGAAAACTATTAATTTAAAAGTGATGTATTCATTCACACAATGGGGCCAAAGTACTCCCTGTTTCAAAGGTATAGCCACAAGACATAAACATTATACATGTTAACATGATTTCAGTGTGACTAAATAACTTACATTTTCCAATGTTATATCCAATATTAAAACTTTGTTGTCATGATGACGAAAGCCTGTAAACCCTGTCATCTGGTATATGCAGTAATGTCATTAAATCCATGTGCATTTAAAAAGTTATGGCCTGGTCCTATGTACTTCTATCGTAAGTGCCTTACTTTAACTATGATTTATTCGTTTATTTGTTTTTGTTTATAATGAAGGATAAGTGGATATATTTTTTGTAGTAATCAACATTATGCCACAAATGCTGCCAATTAAAAACAACTTTGATCATTATTGTAATGTGATTTTGTGGGGATGAATAAAAACAACAGTATAACCTTAACCATGCAAATTGTGTATACGGGACCAATGACATGTTACAGCTCAGGAATACCACACATACTATAAACAAACACGCTTGATTACACTTGAGAATGATACTTAATCAAAGACAGGAAAAGCCGGTCTGATGATGTCAACACAAACTGCACTTTGCTATTAGCATGCCAAGAAACATGTTCCCTGATTAACCACACATGAGAGTACATTTGTAAATCACAGAATCACAGATGTCTAAACAGATGAAACTGCTGGAAAAACTTGCGTATTGACAAACAGAAAGGCAGATGGGAAAACATTTAACTGGTTTTGTAAATCACATTTCTAGATAAATGAGGTGCATGTGATTCAGCTAAATGTTTCAGCACCATGGACAGCACGCACACACCCAAAGCACAAGAAAACATTCACGGTTTTCACCATATACATTAAAATAATTACCAAGACAATCTCCAACAGTCAAGATATAAAGTCAGTATAACTGATATAAACAGCATATTGTTTGAAAACTATGAATGTAAAGGTGATGTATGCCATTTAGTTTCTTTGATTAGAGTTTAATGTACTGAGACAACTACGAGTAAGCCATTCACAACTCGATGGCTTGAGTTAAGGGTGGGACTACTATAATAAGCTATTTGTGGGGAATTGACTTGATCAATGACAAACAGGATAGGCATCTGAGTAACCTTTTTGGAAAGCAGAATTATTTTTGCAACCCTGTTTGGTGCCATGTTGCAAAAACGATCTGAAAAGCAGAGCTAATTTCAAATACATTTTAGTGCATCTAGATCCTATAATTCAACACGACCATGGATATGTAATTATTAAATATGAAACTTCATAAGTACTAATATTTGTAGACTTGTAATGAAGAGGGTAACTAAGGATATCAACAACCCAAAAAATGTCATTTTATTAAGAACTCTAATCTATGTGGACTATAATTATGTATGTGTTTGAGTGTAGGCCCACATATACTATAGGCTTGCAGCAAATAAAACAGGGTGTGATATTTGAGCTTTAAGTGAGAAGAAGTATACTTTGTGTTTATATAGTACATACAGTATAAAACATGTACATATGTTTAGATAGTACAAGCAAATCTTTATTGTCTCAGAAAATATATTTTAAAAACTAAAGCCAAAAGAAACACACAATAAACCCGATACACTATAGTAATTTCCCTTCTTCACCATCATATATTTTAACAAACTAAGTGAAAAAAAAAATGGAAGTAGAGCAAGAGATGTTTGAGTTGTTTGCCACTGTTTCGTAGTCAAAATAACAAACCCTATTAAACATGATAAGCAGAATATCTGCCTTTTAATTTTATTTCCTTTAGTTTCATACATAGGCTGCAGGGACGTCACCTTAAATGTTTTCTCTTGGTTTATCATAATCACCATCCTTATCTAAATCTGTTTATCCCTCGCATTCTATATATATATATATATATATATATATATATATATATATATATATATATATATATATATATTATGTAAACGTATTTTAGACATTATGGTGGTATTTTTTTTGTATTAACTTTCATTTGTGTTGATGTATATACAATAAAAACATTGTATTAAAGTTGTTTGTCATACTGTAAAACATTACTGCATTCCAGTCATAATAATATAACAAGAGTCATCTCCAAAATGTGACCTATTTCTGATTTAAAAAAACATACCAAAATGAGAAAAAATTAATAGGGTAGGACTTTTTATTAATAGGGAATGTGAAAAGTAGGCGATTCCTTCCAGAATGAAGCAAGTAAGGCATTTTTGCATTATTTTGAATAATGTAAACTAATATCGGACATTAATAAGACCACATCACAGAGCAAAATACTCTGAAAGAGTTTTACTTGTGATTTGAACTGATGAAAAAAAAAAGTCTATTTGTTAGATTTGTTGTCTGTGTCTGCGTGTGAAGAAATTGCTTCTATCACTTTGACCTCATATATCCACTTCTCTTTTATTCTTTGTCAATTATTCACACATCAATCATTGTTTTGCATCATGAGAAGCACTCACTAGACATAATAAAAAAAGATACAACAAACTATCTTAATTTGCAAATAAGCTTAAGTCTCAAATAAGTATTAAATGCAACTAATATAATGAAAATGTGTTATTAGTGCTTTTTTCCAATAAAAATCCAATAAACATAAAACACTGCAGCATTTTTTTTATTTAAAGTATTGCTTCTTTTCAAGTCAATAAACTTGGAAAGGTTTATTCCACTGCATACATCAAATCAATGCAAGACTTCCACCCTTGTTATCCATTTCTTCCTGCACACGCACAACCTTTCAGGACTCAATCAAGTCACATCAATAACTATGCACGCTCGCATAAAGATTTTATATATCAGAGCACTGTGCTCTGAATACTATTACATCTTCCACAGTTGCAACAAGACATTTTCATAAGGCCCTACTAGTGGGCTTTGGGTTCTTTTTTATTCCAAGAAATGAATTTTACCAAACAACATAAATAATAAAAAAAAATGTATTTGGAATTCATTGTTATTGCACCGGAGGTAAGTAAATTACACATGAGCCTAAAATTAATTCAGGCTTAAACAGGTTGATGTTGTAGCTTTGGGTAAAATTTAAGCATTATTCTGCTGCTGCTGCTGGTTATTCTTGTTTATTCTTGTGCCAATGACCAGGAAAACAAAGCCGCCACTCACAAACCTCACAGATTTTTGAGTCTCTCAGGCAAATTCTAGGCCCTATTATCTCAGCAGACCCAGCTTTAACAATTAACCCCCTTAAAGTCTCTTCTTTTTAACGCTCTTTTTTTCTCTTAGCCCTTTCTCCAGACTGCTTAATTGTCCATTAAGACAAAGTGTTCTGATGCTCCCTGCTGTTTTACATGGATTAGCTGATGTACAGTCAGTACAGAAACATGGGAGGACCAGCATGGAATTTGCACCTGCAGAACTCAAGTGAAAGCTCCACAGAATTTTAACAGCCATCAGCAATTAAAAATAAAGCATAATGTGTTATACATTGACCCCTGTATGTCAGGCCGTTTTCATTATAATTGCATTTTGAAAGACTTTTTGAAAGAAAAAATGTCAACATGAGATCAATATATATAATATTTTATTTAGTAAAAAACAAATATTCCAGGTCCATTATAAGTTAAACTAAATTGACAGCATTTGTGGCATAATGTTGTTGAGGTGAGTAACCGCACCACCATGAGAACCTACTAAGTAAAGGGAATTGGGCATTCCAAACTGGGAGAAAATTAAATAAAATAAAATAAATAAATAAAGAAAGTACCAATTTCCTTCTGAAACAGAAAAATCTGTAGAGTATGCCAAACTTTAGGCAGCTTGTGTTTGTGTATATATATATATATAACATATTATATATTATAATTTTATAAAAGCACTTTCATTAATTCTTTTGTAAAAACTTGTGTATTATTTGAGCTGTGAAATTTTATTAAATCATTGTTTTTACATTTGTATAAGGATTAGGGTGTTTAAAGTGTTACGTCGTCATGGCAACAAATGATAAAACTTTAAATAGAAAAGGTGAGTAAGTGATTTAATTGCACTAAAATCATGTTAACATGCATATTGTGTATGTATTGTGGCTATAATTTTAAAACGGTGTGTATTTTAATGTAAAAAATGCAGGGACAAGTCCAAAGTAATTTCTGTGGTGAACAACATAATGCCACAAATGCTATCGATTGAGCTTAACATCTACTGAACCCGGAATATTCCTTTAATAGACCTTCCTAATTTTATTGTGCTTGATTCACCATGCACATTCCGAATGTTTGTCATTAATCTTCAATGATAATATAATAAACTAATAAACCCGCCTCTGAAATTACTTTTCGAACTAATTAATTCCTGATGGGGAAGTAAGATATATATATATATATATATATATATATATATATATATATATATATATAGTGATCAGCCACAACATTAAAACAGCCTATCTAATATTGTGTAGGTCCCCCTCGTGCAGCCAAAACAGCATCAACCCACATCTCAGAATAACATTCTGAGATGCTATTCTTCTCACCAAAAATGTACAGAGTGGTTATCGGAGTTACCATAGACTGCAGTTCGTACCAGTCTGGCCATTCTCTGTTGACCTCTCTCATCAATAAGGCATTTCCATCCACAGAACTGCCCCTCACTGGATGTTTTTTTGCTTTTGGCACCATTCGGAGTAAATACTATAGTATTTATAGTATAGTAGAGACTGTTGTGCCTGAAAATCCCTGGAGATCAGCAGTTACAGGAATACTCATACAGCCATCTGGCACCATTCATTTGAAAAAAGTAATTTTAATCAAATCTAGAAAGGCCCCATTTCCAGGAGCCATCCCTCCAACACCTTGTCCTTGAGTAATCATGCTAAATTGCTAATTTGGTAATAGAAAATCACTTGCCATTATATCAAACACAGTTGAAAGATATTTGGTTTGTTAAATGAAGCTTAACATTGTCTTTGTGTTTGTGAGTTACCACAGTATCCAATAGACTGGCATGTCTTAAGGTCAATATTAGGTAAACAATTTCAAAATAGAAACAGCTTTCTCTAGAAACTCATCGGTCAATCATTGTTTTGAGAAATGAAGCCTATACAATGCTTGAAATTGCCAAAAAAACTGAATATTTCATACAAAAGGTGTACACTACAATCTTCAAAGACAAGACAACTGGCTCTAACAAGGACAGAAAGAGATGTGAAAGGCCAATGTACATCTAAACAAGAAGATAAGTACATCAGAGTCTCTAGTATGAGAAATAGATGCCTCACATGTCCTCAGCTGACAGCTTCATTGAATTCTACCCGCTCAACACCAGTTTCATGTACAACAGTAAAGAGAAGACTCAGGGGTGCAGGCCTTATGGGAAGAATTGTAAAGAAAAAGCCACTTTTGAAACAAAATAAATGGTTAGAGTGGGCAAAGAAACACAGACATTGGACAACAGATAATTGGAAAAGAGTGTTATGGATCTTAACCCCATTGAGCTTTTGTGGGATCAGCTAGACTGTAACGTGTGAGAGAAGTGCCAGACAAGACAGCCACAACTATGGCATGTGCTACAAGAAGTGTGGAGTGAAATGTCACTTGAGAATCTGGACAAACTGACTGCTAGTCATTGCTGCACTTGGAGGATTTTTTTGATGTGAACTCTTTGAAGTTCTGCATTTTTTTTTTTTTCAAATTGTAATATTAATTGTTCACATTATAAATGGCCTGGCTATACATTGTGATCAGTGGAATGACACTTTGGTTAATAAAAGTACAATTTTCTTTCCATATGAGCAAAATCTGTACATTATTCCCAGAATATGTGTGTTTGTTTGTGTGTGTGTGTGTGTGTGTGTGTGTGTGTGTGTTCTTATCCTGCTTTGTTTATAAATACATTATATTTAAAAAAAAAAAAAAAAAAGTTGCAAATGATTTTCAAACAGTCGGATTGACTATAGAAAAAGTAAGATTAAGTATAAGTATATTTGAATAACTGACATCACAGTTTAATACATTTCACCATGTTCTGCATTTCAGAGTTTCCACCACAGCACAGAAAATGTGAAAAAAAATATTTTGCGTAGATCTAATCATGGGCATTACAAATCAAATAAGACACTTTGTTTTCATACTTGTCTTTTATCTAAATGTATTGTTGAAATAATCAATAGTTAAAGAATAAATCCACTACAAGATGGGGACTAGCACCCAATATATACATTTCCTGATAAACCTTCATACTGTTTTCTTTTAGAGCCAACTGGACCTTTGTACTCCGGTTAATCCTAAATGTCCTTTAAATCAATGTGATGGTGCAGTGACCAGCCTTGAATACTTCTATGTGTAGAGCTGGACAGAACCAGAAATACATATTATATACAGCATAATACATTATTTTTACAAAACCCTCTCAGCGTTTTTGCATTCATTCACAGTCACTGACCTTGAGCAGAGAATACTGGAGGAGAGAGTGCTTTGAACACAGTTTGACAGGACCACAAATCTATATTGATCTAAATCTTTGAAATATCCTGGAAAGAAGAGATTTCTGCAACATTGTGAACAGTAGGTATAGTGTCTTATTACTTTAACCTAAAAATCTTTGTAAATAGCTTCTCAATCGTATGTTCAGTAACCGTCACCCCAGAGCCCTGACTGCAAGACAGAAAAGGCGAAAGGATTTATAAATCTGTATATGGTTGGATCTCTTAAAATCCTCAAAGTGACATCTCCAGCCTAGTTTCAACAAATATTTCAGCTACTGAATATTTCATTGTGTCAGGGTTCACATTGATTCTCATATTCCATTATGGTTCAGAAATCTTTAAATAGGGATCATTTCAGACAGTAGCCTGTTGGGGTCAAGCTGAATGGGATAGATAATAGCTGACAGCAGGTGTTAGAGAGAACTCGCCCTGTAAATTGTTGTGCATCAAGTAAAAGTTTGGTCTATGTTTATGAAGAAACAATATTGGCAAGGTTAAAATGAAAATCGTAATTAAATCAATGGAAAATCTATGTTTTTACCTAGTCCTAATCTACCATAAATTGGAAGCGAACTTTTGATGTTTGTGTAGCTCATGTTTACATTGAAAAACTACAAATAAGCAGTGCAGATGGATGCAAGAGCCCATATTCTGTGTGAAAGGGCACTTAGAATCACTCTTAAAGAAAAGAGCACAAAGGCATAGACAGATGAAGAAAGAGAACACAGGGGCACGATTTATTGGTAGCAAGTCATGAGCTAACATAGGGAGAGTTGTGTGGTTTACCAGTCTAACCCGCTGGGACATGAGCATTTGCTTAAGCATTATCAGACCGATAAATTACACACAAGGCTTGGAAAGTGCTCTGTTCCATCACACTTACACAAACTGTCCTCATCTGCAGCATCCAGTCCCCTTGTGTCCAAAGCAACCCTCTCCCTTTTAATTACTGCAGGACTCTTCCTTCTTTTTTATCTCTCTAATTTTCAAATTTTTCTCTTTACCAGTCCCTCTCTCTTTCAGTCTCCTTTGTTCTCTGGCTCTTTGTTTCCCTCTCTCTCAGTCCTGCTATCATTCTTTTTCCTCTCATGGTGCCACTCTGGGGGTAATGCATTCTGCTGCTTTGCTCTGACTCGAGATAAAACTCTCATCTGTTTAAATTGAGTTCTGACATCAAACTCTCCATCCATATTAAAACCTGTCCCTTTCCTTGCGGAGTTTGAGTATACATGGCTACAGCAAAACGGCATCTTCAGCCCAACAGCAGGCCAGATTTAACACAGCAAAAACCTGCACTCACATTAACACCTCGGGCCGCACATACAGCCCAGGCTGTAATCGCCTCTCTGCTATTATCTAATGCGGGTCATTAACTTCCTGCTGTCAGAAGAAACAAGGGATTTCACTCTGAAGGAACTCACACACTGCAAACTACTTCACATCTCCCCTTGGGTCAATCAGTCTTGGAGAGAGAAGTAGATGGAAAGAAAGAAAACAAAAAATAATGAGACAGACAAAATTAATGATAAAAGAATGAAAGAAGAAAGAAGAAAGAAAAGATCAAAGTGTGATATTAACACAGAATGAAAGAAAGACATATTGACATAGGATTTTACATAGCAACTTGCCCAAAAGTTGAGCGCTGTACTTTTCTGCATACCGCAGCATCGTTTTGTGATCCATTCTGCATAACGTGCCGGCTCATTTTAGATTATTGCGGCCAATTTGGCCTATTTCGCGGACGACCCACTGGCCCGCTCGGTTCTCCCGATGGCCTGTCCGCCCCTGATCGGCCCCAGAGTGCATTGGCCCACCGGGAAATTGCCCGGTATGCCAGATTACCAGTCCAGCCCTGCATTCTAGTATAAAAATGTATGCAATGCAAGATTTTCATCTTGATAAAACGGCAACAACATGTTCACATTTCCATTTTGTTTTACTGTTTTTATATGCTTGGGGGCCCACCTGTCACTGAAAATCTAACTAAACAGCTGAAAACCGGAACCTCAGAAACAGTTAAAATACATAATCTGTTCATCTACTGCCATTTCCATAGAATATGGGAGCAAACTGATGAATTTCTGATGAGCAGAGAGTAAACTGTAGGTAGGAGAACCATTCAACAGCAGAACCACACATTTCACCATCTTAAAAAGGAAGATCTGCCTTTTTTCTAATCTAAAAGCCCTGACAAAAGCATCTACTGCTTTCGTTTCTCCAGGCATGTGGATTTTACACAGCACAACACCTCCAGTGCTCATGTGGATGATTTAACTGGCAGCTCCTTCATGCAGCATGCAGCAGATGCAGAGAGAGAGATAATGGAGAATGGCTGTGTGTGAATGTTTGTAAAAGGCATGCTGTCGTATGCATACATGTGAAACACATGTCTGATTTCCCCATATCAGCAGCATTAAGGATTTTCCCTGGTGGGAGTTCAACTTAATATTTCCTTAAGAACATATAGCAAACTTGTGGTGTGTTATTTTATGTGAGAAGGCAATTATCTGCTGGGTTAATTTCAGTTTCTGTAAGACAATTTTTCTTTGATAAATGTGAATTTGATCGAATCTCAGATTTACAATGTTCCAACAGTAGGTCATCATTCATGCAGCTGTGCTGTAACAAACTGGCCATGGAAACTGGCCATGGAGATGGTGTTAGGATCCATGTGCAGGAAGATTATTAAAAGAGACACAAGCAAACAATCCAAAACAGCAGGCAGAGAGACTTAGTGGTAAAGCAGCCAGATAAATCCAATAAACCACATAGACAGTCCAACCAGACAAACAAAACAAAGGGTAATCCAAAAAGCAGTAAATCCAGAAAAACAGGCAATGGTCATAACATGAATCAAGAAACAATAATCCTAATCTAATAGTCCACCACTGGCACTGCAGATGGATCTCCTGACCAAGGGAACATGGGGGTTGGTAGCCCAGCATGCATTGGAAAGGGGTTAGCCCCATAGAAGTATGAGTGAGGGAATTCTGTGCTTATTCGTCCCAGGGCAAGAAGTCACTCCACTTCTCTTGTTCACAGCTATAGTAGCTATGAAGATATCTGCCAATCTCCTGGTTTAAACATTCCACCTGTCCATTGGCTTGGGCGTGACTAACATTGATGTTGCTTACAGAATGCCTGCCAAACTCGGGACTTGAACTGTGAACCGCGATCGGACACAATGTCTTCTGGTAATCCATAGACTCTGAATACTTGGTGGAATAGAGAATTAGCAGTTTCCATAGCTGTGGGCAAACCCTAGAGTAGGACAAATCTACATGATTTTGAAAATCGGTCAATAATTATCCAATGCTGGTGTTAAGACAAGGCATGGAGACAATGTTCATGACAGAAACTTGACCACTGCGTGAGCTCACCCTGGTTCCAGGATATAGAAGGGTTGTGGTTGGCCAGCCAAGGATGACCCAGGATAAGAGCATGATTGGGTGAGTTTATGACATATAGTGAAATGTTCTCCACATGAAATAGTCCAATATTGATGGTTATGGGAACAGTCTGTTGAGTTATACCAGTACCAATGGGAGCGTTGTCAGCTGTGGTGATATTAATTGTTGGAACGCATTGAATGGTGGGTATACTGAGTTATTGTACGATCTCTTGATTTATGAGATTCACAGCAGCCTCAGAATCCACTAAAGCCATAAAAAATTGTATATGATCAACAATGGAGATCTCTACAGGCAACAAAAAACTGTGAAGGATAGATGATACAAAGTTTGTGGTACTCACTTTCAGCTTTGATTCATGGGAACTTGGTTTCTTGTGTGGGTATGCAGCACTGAGATGACCTGGTTCACCACAGTAATAGCAAAGTTTTCCGTTACATCGACGTTGGCGTTCCTCCATAGAAGCACAGGCTGAAAAAACTTGCATAGGTTCTGGTGATTCAGTGGATGCCTGTGCCTTTACCGAGACTGTAGACTTAGAAATGGAGTGAAACTGGGGCCGTGGAGCATTACGAAGCAGGTTAGCAATCTTGATAGCCATAGTAATGAATTCTGACAGAGTAGAACCCTCACCCTTGCATGTCAGTTCCACCTTGAGATCTTGGTGAAGATCCTCGCGGTCAGAGCGACATCATTCCACCCACATTGAGTCGCTAGCATCCTGAACAGAATCACATAGTCTGTAGCAGATTGATGGCCCTGGCATAAATGAAGCAGCTGAACAGATATATCTTGACTACCCGCTGGATACCCAAATACTTTGTGGATCTGTTGTACGAAGTGAGGTCTGGATTTGAGGAGATTTGTCCCAAACAGTGGTGGCCCAATTGAGTGCTTTAACAGTAAGCCATCATAAAAGGTACATTACTTGGTGTCTTGATAAAATGATTCATGATGGTTAGAGAAATAGACTTTACACTGTCATAAAAAACAGCATTTCTCAGTAGAACCATCAAACTTGTCAGGATGAGCAAAGCTTACCGGTTTATCATAGGAAGCTGGTAGTGAGTGAATGTAGTGAGTCAAACATTTGTTGGTGGCTCGTAGGTTGTTCAGCTGGTCTTGATAACCCTTTAAAACCTTGCACTGGTGTGCAAATGCAGACTGGAGCTATGAGACTTCTGCTGGATCCATGGTAGGCGAAGTATTCAGTAACAAATTGGCCATGGAGACGGTGTTAGGATCCATGTGCAGGATGTTTATTAAAAGAGACACAAGCAAACAATCCAAAACAGCAAGCAGAGAGATGTAGTCATAAAGCAGGCAGATAAATCCAATAAACCAAATAGACAGTCCAACCAGGCAAACAAAACAAAGGGTAATCCAAAAATCAGTAAATCCAGAAAAACAGGCTGTAAGGCTGTCTATACAAGGATGACAGGAAGCCAGACTTCAAGATACGGTAAGCCTTTTTAATTTCCCCTGTTTGTGCCAACAGTATTCACAGTTTTTCACAATAATTTTCACAGTCTCTTTATGTTCGAACAGCTGAGTTCAGTAGTCCGTCTCTGACTCCCTCTGTTCTGTGGCTGCTGGCTTTTTAACCGCTCTCCTCGCTCTACTGCAATTAGAGACAGGTGTTAGACATAATTTAGCCCAGGTGTGAGCGCCCTTACCGCTTTTCTCTCCCGGACGGGCGCTTGACCACGCCCCCGCTGCCACACAGGCAATGGTCATAACATGAATCAAGAAACAATTTCAATGGAAAAATGCTCAGTAAGGCATGGTAAACTGGCAATACTTCACAATGAACAAGGGAACTGTGAAGAAATGGGTGAAGATCAGTATTCGGTAGAGGAACCAACCCTCTGGTGGTTGTTAGGTTGGGTAACAACCTTAGATGTTACATGTGCGTTACTTTTGGAACTTTTTTTCTTTCACAGAGCTTCCTTTGTGTAGTGTTGGTGTTTATGAAGCTAGCTGTCCTTTCAGTATGGGCCAGATCATGGTCTCTTTATTCTTGCTATTGTCCTTTACCGGCCAGGCTTTCTTATGGGTGTATTTCTTGTCATCCTCCTCCTCATAAAGTCTGAGTTACAGATATGTTCCAAAATCCAACAAGTGAGGTTTCTGGCCCCACAAATGGGCGGTTAAAGATCTAGGCTGGTGACCAGAAGATTGAAGGCTATTATCATCATCATTCACTTGCGCACTGCACTTAACCCTCGTTGCTCCAGTGGGACTGTCTCTGTAATAAAATGTACTATGCACTGTACACTATGGATAAAAGCATCTGCTAAATAGAAAATTTTTCTAGATTCATAGCTAGTCTCCATCAAAATGTTTAACCTGAGCAGATGTTGTTGTTTCCGGTAATCCGGTAATTCATTATTTCTGTCAAATGAATTGGATGGTCTTCTTCAGGAAGCACAAATCACTACATTGCAGCAATCTAACATAGTTCAATCATCCACGATTTTGAATCTGGCTTCCATTCAAAAGAGCCACATAGTGCAAACCATTATATTCCCATTATAAAGGGAATCCATTGTATAAATAACTGTAACCTATTTTTACACTACATCTAATACAATCCACATTCTAGATTTCTAGTTGAACAAACAAATTGCTTAATGCAACAACTAACAAGGAACCCAACACACGTCGAGATCTCAGAAGCCATCTCGGAAGCCATCACTTACAGAATATTAAAAAATAGCTCTTTAGCAATATTGCCTTATTCCTGTGAGTGTCTCTCTCTCTCTTTGCAGCTGGTTAGGTAAAATCAGACTAAATGAAAGTATTTATCAATGAATAATTGATTAAATATCTCCTATCGCAGTGAGCAAAGCAATCTAATGTGTTCCTCTTGTAGATGGGGCACAGAGGAAAATGCTATTAGCAGCATTGTGATACCAGCACAAAGTATGGTCTGGGAATTTTAGAGATAGTGCAGGTCAATTTGAGACATGCAGGGAAGTGTTGCACAGCAATGCAAAGGTCCATGAGATAAAACGGGCAGACTGTTACCATCAGATATTAATTTAGCATTTATTTGTCTCCAGGAATCAGCACTGATCTGTAGATCTCGCCTCCTGTAGAGCTCCACATATGCCCAGCAAGGCTCATCAATAAGGATTATTTCAACTGCTCCGATCAGGCCAGTAGTTTTTACTTGTCTTGCTGAAATTTTAGACATTTATATTTTTTTTTTACATAAAAGATTGAGATTTTATATGCCCATAAACATGTTTTATTTAGCATAATTTGCAACAACAACAGACTGATCGCACTGTGAATTTAGTAAGAGTAGGTCGAAAGTTCTGCTTCTGAAAATGGATGCATACCAAAATGTAAAACTTGTTGCTTCCCATTGGCCGAAGTTGGAAGTGTTGTAAAACCTATTGGTGACATGAGAGCTCCAGGTTGAAACAAGAGTTTGTCCACAGAGTGGCGCCAAAAGCAAGTTGTATTTTTAGTTGTAAATTATGTAATACAGTCAAGAGGAATGCATATCTTTTTGGCCCTACTCAAACCCCAACCCTAAACATAACCGTCAGTCGAGTAAAAACTTAATTTTAGAGTGAAAAGTAAACCTCCACATTGTGTTCACCATTGTTTATGTGAACGAAATTACTTCCTGGTTCCCCATAGGACCTGAACCAATGTCAAGGAAATTGCTTGCGCATCACGCTATCAGTAGCGCTAGAGGGAAATGTGCTTATACTAGTGTTCATGATTGATAAAACAAATCGATGAATTGTCATTAATAATTTGATCGATTAAGCTTATTGACCATTGATTCATTAATTTCAGGACAAATACGTTCAGTAGTCATGACAGCAGATGTTGACAAGGCTGTCTATAAAGTCACCCGCCACTAGAGGGCGCTTGTGTACTGCATCTCATGGTTTATCCGTTAAAATAAAGAAGAGCCACACTAATACACAGATCAAAGATAAAGTGGGCTCAATATAAACAATTTTGGAGCTTTTCTCTACTAATGAACATTAATGTGTTTTACACACACCGTGATAGTGTTAAAGTTCAAAATGACAACAACAACTGTTGATCTCCTTGTTTCATCCCAATGAACAATTACATCCGTGATCACTAGAAAAGCATGAAGGCACATTCAGCTGACATCTCACCATCACTAGAGAAGCGGTAGTGTGTTTTATGTACTGTGTTTATGCAGCGTGTTATAATTTGACTTTATTTATAATAAAAAAATAAGTCCAAAGTTCCGAAATATCCCACGATCTACAACCTGAAGTTTTTAATTAACAGTAATATGTATACAAGTGATATATCTTGTTATCTTAAGATATAAGTTAATTTTAACAGTAATTCATTTAGTGATTAAACAATTCCCAAATTGGGCTAAACACAGCCTAAATGTATTTAAATACACTGAACTAAGCATATTTTAAGATGAAAATGCTAATACTTGCATTTCTTAAGTGTATTCATTTAAATGATATTTAAAAAGTAGGCTACATGCACATGCAGGAAACCGATGGAGTGCGTACTCCAGGTAGGGAATGAGGTTTTGCCCCAAGTGAAGGAGTTCAAGTACCTCGGGGTCTTGTTCACGAGTGAGGGGACAATGGAGCGGGAGGTTGGCCGGAGAATCGGGGCAGTATTGCACTCGCTCTATCGCACCGTTGTCACGAAAAGAGAGCTGAGCCGAAAGGCAAAGCTCTCGATCTACCGGTCAATTTTTGTTCCTACCCTCACCTATGGTCATGAAGGTTGGGTCATGACCGAAAGAACTAGGTCGCGAGTACAAGCGGCCGAAATGGGCTTCCTCAGAAGGGTGGCGGGCTTCTCCCTTAGAGATAGGGTGAGGAGCTCAGTCATCCATGAGGAGCTCGGAGTAAAGCCGCTGCTCCTTTGCGTTGAAAGGAGTCAGTTGAGGTGGTTTGGGCATCTGGTAAGGATGCCCCCTGGCCGCCTCCCAAGGGAGGTGTTTCAGGCACGTCCAGCTGGGAGGAGGCCTCGGGGAAGACCCAGCACTAGGTGGAGAGATTACATCTCCACACTGGCCTGGGAATGCCTCAGGGTCCCCCAGTCAGAGTTGGTTAATGTGGCTCGGGATAGGGAAGTTTGGGGCCCCCTGCTGGAGCAGCTGCCCCCGTGACCCGCCTTCGGATAAGCGGTTGAAGATGGATGGATGGATGGCTACATGCACATATTTTCCACCATGTCCACCATGTGCGTTTTGCACAATATTAACTTTATCGATTAATTGATCGTTTATTTCTATGACGATCGATTATGAAAATGGCAAAAAATTGACATAACCTAGCTTATGCCTGAATTGATGCAAAACATCTGATGGGGGATTGTCAATAATTGGGTTGAATGGTCTTGATTTCAGGGTACATTAACTTTCTGAAGTCGATTTCCAAATGTTTTGTACGTCACAGAAAACCAAATCTTTCATTTTACAAGGCATAAAAACACATGTATAAGATCAACAAATGTAAGATTTAGAGAAGAGAATGTCAACGGGCCAATAATCTCTCACACTGGCACCAGGCCGGTAGGCCTTCCTCATTGCTGAGCCCTGGCCAAGGTCCACAACCCAGGGAAGATGAGAAGAATAGGGAGTGGCTATGGTTCAGTCAAGGTCCTGTATTACTGGAACAGCACAGGACTGTGTGGAGAAGTGATGGGTGAAGACAAGCAGACAGCTCGCCTCCCATGAGCCCCTCTGGGCCGTAGAACTAAGAAGCTGATTGGCCAACACTGAGTCACAATGTTTGAGAGGACACATGAAAGAGCACAAAGAAACATTGTAATTAAAAATGAAGACTGCCACTTCTCCAAAGGAAAAAAAAAGGAGAAACACAAGTGGAAGGAGGGGGAAAGGAATCTTTGATCTTATGAGTCAGTTTCATTGAAATTCTTCGTCTCATCTCTCCCCCACCCCTGGTTGGTTGGCTCGTTCCTCTGTCTTTAAGGGATAACAAGCTCACACCGCTTGAAGGAAGATGCCTCACAGACTGCGGTGTCGACCCAAGTGTTTGGATAGGAAGGGAGAGCAAAATCAAATGAACAAGAAGCAAGCATAGATTGGTAATGAGTATTCTGTTGACACTCAAAGAGAGCAAGTCACCCAACAATGGACCACTCATGCGTGTCTCTCGTTTACTCTAATGGGCTTATCACACTTGAAATTGTTAACCCAGGGTCATTATTAACCTTGGGTTCCATGTTTCACACTTGTCATATTTTACTCTGGGTTAGTAACCCACCTACAGTATTTACGCTTCAAAATGCACATCATTTTAAAATGTATTGCTTATGCTTCAAGACGCTGATAAGAGAGTAAGAAGGACAAAGACCTCCACCGAAGTCATTGTAAGTGCTTTTATCATTTGAGTTTTAGCATTCAAATGTGCTTTTTTATTTTAAATGCGATGAATATAAACATCTCTAAAAATATATATAAAAAGCTTTATAGCCAAGTGAGCTGAGGAAATAACAACACACTTTAACTGTTGTAGTTAATGAAGGCTAAATGTATGGGTTTAATTTTTTTAATACTTTTTGTTTTGCGTTAAATAAATAACACTTATTACAAAGTTAAATATTTTAAAAAGTAATATATATTTGCCCCTTTAAATAGCTCCAACTTAGTTAGCTATATGTTTTGTTAGTAGCTTGTAGTGAGCTGTACCACTGTAAATTCTGAGTAGCTCGTACATGTCTTGACGAGATATAAACAAGATCAATGTAGCTCTCCTAACACTGATAGCTGATAACAAAGAATCTACATATTCTTGCTCTGTCTCTCTGTTTCTCACTTTCTGTAATTATCTCACTCTCTCCCGGCATCCCAATACAGATGGTGCAACCAGCATGGCTCCCGCTACCAATCACTTAACAGGCCAAGCTGTAGAGACTCTGCTGTCTCAAGCCACAGGAACCTGGCTCTCTGAACCGGGGCTATCGACAGAGGAGAGGCTTCGTAACATGCATATAATCAAGCACACAATATTATTGGCATGTGACTCCACAAACCATGCCCTTATCCGAAATCTGACCGGGATCACCACGGTTTCATTTCCGTTATGCCTCACTGAACTAAATGTGTTAAATTGGCTGAACCTGGAGCTTCACGTATCATTACTGCAGGTACTTGTGAAGCATTTTCTTGATGTTTCTCCCTATGAGAGCACAGAAGTATTTAAAGACACAGGAGTTTTCTGAGTATTAGCGAGCAAGGGAGTCATTGAAAATTAATAGAATACTTGGAGATTGAAGAGTGTAGCAACTGTTTTGCTCATGAAAAATGTAGATGGGACAGATGGTTCATAAATTGCAGAATTAAAAAGGCACTGTAAAGAATTTATGTTTGCACTTCACACATACTAAGGATCTCTGGCACATAGAGGTGCATGTTCTTCCAAGAACAGCATGGCACTATGTTGATCCATCAGATATGGCGGTGCATGTCAGCCCAGTTCAAGGCTGTAGGGACATTTGGGTATTTACAAAATGGTAACAGACATTGTGAACCCACAAAGACAAAATTGACAGACGCCAATTCTTAAGCTCTTTAATATAGTAGATCAACCGATATTGGTGTTTTAAAGGCCAATACTGATGTAGATATAATGTGATATATAACCTAAATGGTTTAATGAGGAATATACAATCGTTTACATGCATTAAAAGCAGATTATTAAAAAAACTGACGATGTAAGAAACCCATGCGTACATGAGATGTGAAATCATTGAATTACAGTTTTTGACATCAAAATGTAAACAGGCATGTGCACTTACGACATTGGATGAACCAGTAAGAACGGCGATAAAGGTGTTTGCATGCAAAGGAATGCAATTTAAAGGTTCAGGCCATTATATCGGTCTATCTTTAGTTTAAAGATCTTTAAAATCAGCAACCAAAGCATGTAAATTAAAGGTATTTTATTTCTTAGATTCTTCAAATTCTTTGTTTAGATTAGAGCTCTGCACATTCTATATATTTTCTCAAACAACATCATGAAGTGCCACTCAAGATGGTTTTTAAATAGTGTTAAAGGAGTTCACATTTCTGCTTGACACTTACTGGCCCCTTTACTCTCATGTTTAACTTAAAGCATTATTTTTGTTTTGAATTCATATATATATACACACACAATTTATATAATCAATATCACATGAGCAAGAGTGCAATGTGTCCCTATATCAGGCCACAGGCCGAGTGCCGTAGGTATTTACAGCAGTGCTGATTTAGGGCCATATGGCACAATTGTGAGTGTGATATTGCTTATATATAACAATTCAATGAACAAGTAAATTAGCATGGTCACAAAAAACGCATTTGTGCATGGAACTACTTTCTTACATGACAGATCAGAATCTACCATTGCTGGTTCAAACCAAATGACGCATTCAAGCCTCTCAAAAACATCACTTCAGAACTACTAGTATCACAGCTTGGGCTGTTTCTAGCATAACATTGGAGAATCAAGTGTGTGTGTGTGTGAGAGAGAGAGAGAGAGAGAGAGAGAGAGAGAGAAAAGGAGCATGTGCGATCACCTGTTGATCATGCTGTAGTCTGTTAGTCAGCTTTCTGAAGATAATGTCATTTTGGTGAAATTCATCACCAAGACTCATATCACCAACTGTCTCATATTACACACAAACATTTTCTGTTGCCTCCACCTGCTGGCTAATATATGTAATTTCACAAAATAAAATGTAAAGAGACGGCTCTTAACACATCTGCACTGCGCTTACACTTTCGTTTACAATGGCACGAACACAAGTGATACACATAGTGAACATCTGAGTGCTGATGGTGTGAGACCATCAATACTCATGGAATGTCTCTCATTCAATCAAATTCGAGAACCGGAGCTAACTGTTGTATATTTGTCAGCAAAACTGATTTCCAGAATTTTCAGCATATGCCTTTAGATTAAAAGTTATTTAAGGTCATAGAGATACTATACACTGTGGCGGTGTCTCGTTTCGAAAGCTGCATCCTCCGGAGGTCACATTTTCTGGCCACATATGTAATCAAGGCTGTCTCGTTTCAGAAAAGCGGAGGATGTATGAGGTGTATCTTTCATGAGCACTCACAACCCACAATGCTTTGCTTCAACGGAAATTAACTTCCATTTGTCTAAATAAGATGATGCCAATTTGCTCGAAAATATGATGTTCAAATGCAAGTAATGTTAATTCCCAACTTGAAGTACCTCAGTAGATGGCTGCAAAGTATATTATATGCATAATTATATTAATATATAATTAAAATAAAGTATTATAGACTAAAAGTACACCTGAGAGATTTCTCTCTTTATCATTATATATCTCCTAAAATTTATCTCATACATTCCCTTACAAAAGTACTTTATTCCCTTCTCACTCAAAAAGAGTGCCATGCTGTCATAGCAACCATGATAAGTTCTGTTTCCATTTGTCTTACGAAGGCTGTCTCATTTAAATGAGTCTTGTTTAAAGGAGGACACCCTGTATACTTCAACCTTTAAAGGTCGCATCCAAGTGTGCAGCCATCGAAACGAGACACAGTCATCGAGTCAGGTGTGTGTTTCATTTTTTGACTGGTGACGTAGGTAACAAATCATTTGAAGATTCTTGGTGGATCTGTAATGCTTCAACGCAAACATGTGCTGTCAATATGTGGGTAAAATAAAATACAAATAAATTATAAATATAAATAGTAAAATAAAGTTATTTTTAAAAAATAAAACAGAATTAAAGAGAGCATAATGTGAAAGTTCTCTTAAAATAACTGTTCTCCTTCCACACTGCAAAATTAATAAAAAATGTTGTCTTGGTTTTTTATTCAAATATCAAGAAACAATCTTTACTAATTGTTTTTTTTTCTTCTCTTCTTCCTATTTTTCTTCTTGTAAAGTCATTTTGTTTTAAGGATGTTTACATATTTGTATTTCAAAACAAGACACAAATACTTGTAGCCATGTGGAGCAATTTCATGTAATTTTGCTCTTGTCATGAGTTGAATGTGGCCCCTTTGAGAACTGGAGTTTTGTGTCACCTGCTTTCCAGCACACTCTCTTGTTAGAAACATGAGAACATACATTTTGCAAGAGAGCTCCCGGTTTTGTTCATCGTTTGAGAATTCTTTATTTAAATATCAATTTTTACACAAAATGCTGATAAATTATATTAAATATGTGTTCAGAAGAGTTGTATGTTAAAATTTAGTATTTGTTATGAGTTATTTTTGAAGGATGAAAATGGATTGCTTGTGTGGAGTTAGGTATGTACATTTTGAATTAATCATATCTTATTTAATGATTTATAGCCCAGAGTGTTGTCCAGTTTAGTGAATAAGTGAAATATGTGTAATGATAATAAAATTATTTAAATTGTTATATACATATGTCTTAAAGCCTGGTTAGAAATGCATAAAATGCTTTGAGTGATTTACGCATGTGTAAAATGCTTAAAATACTGTGAGTGCTTAAGCATGACTTAAATGTAAAAGATGATTTGAGTGGTTAGAGCAAGTAGTGCATGGTGAGCTGTGAATGATATAGGTATGTGTTGAAGCATGTGGGTAGACTACTGCCCTCTTTGTGTTTTCTTTTGACATTAGACTCTACCACATTTCATAACCAAATTTCTTCTCTTTTTATATATATATATATATGGCCCCATCGACCACTGTTTTTTTTTCTCTCTCTCTTTTGTAATCAGCCATCAGAATAAAATCCAAAATATATATATTACAACCCACAGCTACATAGTGATTTAAGAAAATGTTTTTTGCAGTGTAGCACAGTATAATTTCATATGATTTAATTTTGGATTCAATCTCTACGTCTTAGGTCTGTGGATTCTAGTCAATTCCTCCATGTTAAGAGTATATTTGAGAGTCTCCCTGTTTCTATGTCATGCATCTCTCTCTCTCTCTCTCTCTCTCTCTCTCTCTCTCTCTCTCGTGCGCATGTGCGGTGTGACTGTGGGGAGCGTGTGTTTGGAGTGAGCGTGTAGTTGCTGTGTGAGGTACGAGTGTTTTTTTCTCTATCTCTTCTCTTTTCTTTATTTAGTTGTCATTCTTTAGTTACAGTTTGTGGTTTTCTTTTCTTTTTTTGTGGAGATTTATCTTTGTAAAAGGAAAGTAAGTGTTGTGTCTTAGCCTGGGTGTCAGCCCCGCTTGTCGGGAGCATGGCTGCCCCAGGCAGCGGAGTTTTAACTCCTGACAAGGCGTCATGGTGTCAAAATAGATTCTGCTGCTGGTGTGGAGGGATGCAGTTTAGCGGTGGGAGAAGTAGTTGGTTGTGAGAACATTGTATCGGCGTCCCGTATGAACAGCGCTGTTGTTGTATTTGTGAAGACTGTTGATCTAGCAAATGAGTTAGTGCAAAACGGTGTTGTGATTAACGGTATTTTTACACCAGTGCTGCCGTTGTCTACACCTTCAAAAAGGTGACGTTATCTAACGTGCCACCATTCATCCCAAACGAAGTCTTGATCAAAATGCTTGCCCGCTATGGTAAAATAGTTTCTCCGATTAAGATGATTCCGATTGGTACCAAATCCCTCTGTTAAAACACGTTGTGTCTTTTAGGCGATACGTTTATATGATCCTGCAGGACAACCTTGACGAACTAGATTTGTCGCTTAATTTTAGATTTGAGGATTTTAACTACGTTATCTTTGCCACTACGAACAACATGAAGTGTTTCAACTGTGGCGAGATGGGGCACTTGATCCGTGCGTGCCCAAGTAACGGTAGACAAGATAGGCCAAATGAGGGACCTGTACAGGTGGTAAATGACGGAGATGCTGTGAATGTTACCGAAAATCAGAGCGTTGTTGCGACTGTCACTGATAATGAGGTAGCTGGACCAAGTTCAGTGCAGACAGCAGCTGCTGTGATTGTTGCTGAGGCAGTGGATGTAGAGCAGGTAGTTCGCTCTGAGGAAGATGAAGCTATGATGGTTACTGTGGGCGAAGAGAATAAAGTGGAGAATGGAGACGCTGTTGCTGATGCCGCGGACATTCTTTCTGTTAATGATGATGAAGCTGCGATAATGACTGAGCTGGATGAATGTGTTTTTAAGACGCCACAGAAGCGAAGTTTAGGGCAACGTCCTACAAAACGGCAAGCGAAAAGAGGTTTCAGTTGTGATCTGAGTCAAACGGACACTGAAAGTGAAAGTGATCTCTCGGATTTTAGTGTTACGTGCAGTTTGCCACTAAGTGGTTTTTCTAATAGGGATTACAGTGCGGAGGATATCAAATCCTTTTTAAAGATAACAAAGAATGCAAGGAATGTCCGTATTGAAGAGTACTTTCCTGATGTTATACAGTTCATTGACAAAGCAAAAGTTTATAGGAGTGAAGGGTGCTTTAGCAATGTAGAAGTATTTCGTCTGAAGAAAATACTTGCTAAACTTAATGTTCAACTAGGGTCCAATACTAGTAAGGAAAAATGAAAAGTACATTCATGTTGGCTTTTTATTTGAGTCTAATTGTTTTTTGCTTTCTTCATTTATGGGAGAAATATGCATTGCTTCTCTGAATGTTAATGGAGCAAGAGAGGGAAAAAACGTTTTTATCTTTTTGAAACCTTTAAACAGAAAAAGGTTGATGTTTTATTTGCTCAAGAGACTCATAGTGATGAGATAAACGCAAGTGATTGGGCAAGAGAGTTTGATGGATTATCTCTTCTTAGTCATTTGAGCTCCACCAGTGGAGGCGTTGCTATTTTGTTTTCCAAAGGTTTTATTCCTCTTTCATATCATGTGGAAGAGATCATAAAAGGCAGACTTTTAAAAGTCAGAGCTCAGTTTGAGAATTGTTTTTTGTATTTATTTCTGTATATGTTCCTACCAGGACAGTTGAAAGAATGTGTTTTTTAGATACTTTGAGTCAGGTTTTAGCAAACTGTAACACAGAGGATGTTCTGATTTTAGGGGGATTTTAATTGCACAGAATGTTTCTGTGACAGAAATCATGTAGAGCCGCATATGCCATCACAAAAGAGGCTTATCGAAATGATGAAGTCTAATGAGATTTTTGATGTATGGAGGAATTTTAATCTCACTCAGAGGCAGTATACTTGGGTTCATGTTCGAGATAATTTAATATCCCTAGCGAGGTTGGACAGATTTTATGGCCATAAACACCAACTTAATATGTTCAGGGGTTGCTCTATCATCCCAGTTGGTTTTTCTGATCACAGTCTAGTTAAGTGTGCTGTGACAGTGAGTTCTGTTAAACCAAAAAGTGCTTATTGGCACTTGAATAATAACCTGTTGTGTGACCATTTTTTTCAAGGTCTTCTTAAGGAATTTTGGGTTGACTTTAGATCCCAGAAATCATCCTTTCAATCTATCCAGCAGTGGTGGGATTTTGCTAAGATACAAGTTAGACAGTTGAGTCAACTTTATACCTTCAATGTCACAAGAGACAGAAACATTGAGATTGAAATGTTAGAAAAGGAACTAAATAATTTGCAAGAACTTGCCAATATCACCGGTGATTTGGCCATTATTAAGAGTTTTAGACAAAAAAGAGCTTTTTAAATGACCTTTTGGATGTAACCACACAAGGAGCACTGGTCAGGTCAAGATTTCAGAACATAGAGCTGATGGATGCACCTTCTAAGTTCTTCTTTAATTTAGAAAAAAGAATGGGCAAAAAAGCTTATTCACTCTCTACGCTCGAGTCTGGAGTTCTGTTGTCAGACCCCTCTGAGATCAGAAACAGGGCAGTTTGCTTCTACAGAAAATTGTATGAGAGTGAATTAACTCATGTTGAAACAGATGTGAGTTTTTTTGCTAACTTACCTCAAGTTCCTGATGAAATCAACGCCGAACTTTGTAAAGCTATAACACTAGTAGAACTAGAAAAGGCACTTAAAAACATGGAGGGTGGTAAAGCACCGGGAATCGACGGGCTACCAGTCGAATTTTACAAAACGTTTTGGACAGAGGTTAGCCCGGATTTACTGCAGGTTTTAAATGAAAGTCTAGTTAATGGGCAGCTACCTCGAAGTTGTAGAAGGGCAGTCCTCACTCTTCTACCAAAGAAAGGTGATCTAAATGAGATCAAAAACTGGAGACCTGTGAGCTTGTTGTGCTCTGACTACAAATTACTCTCTAAAGTTCTAGCAAATAGACTAAGTGAAGTTCTTGGCCGAATTATTCATCCCGACCAGTCTTATTGTGTTCCTGGGAGACGAATCTCTGACAATATCTCCTTTATTAGGGATATTTTGGATATTGGCAAAAATCTAAAATTAGACTTTGGTTTACTGTCCATTGACCAAGAAAAAGCTTTCGACAGAGTGGAACACACGTATTTATGGAATGTTTTAACAGCTTTTGGTTTTAGTAATGTTTTTATCTCCTTGATAAAAGTGTTGTACAATGATGTTGAAAGCGTCTTGAAACTTAATGGAAACTTGTGTGCCCCTTTTAGAGTTTTTAGAGGAATCAGGCAAGGCTGTGCCTTGTCTGGTATGCTATATACATTAGCTATAGAGCCCCTCTTAAACAAAATTAGAGCAAATTTGCATGGTTTACATGTCCCAAGGTGTACTCATGTTTTTAAGCTATCGGCATATGCTGATGATGTTGTTGTTTTAATTAATGGACAAAGAGATATAAATGTTTTGTTGGGAATTCTGAATGATTTTAAAAAGATTTCTGCCACAAAAGTTAATTGGTCAAAGAGTGAAGCAATATTGGTGGGTAATTGGGCCAATATGGAGCCAAGGCTCCCAGAAGGTTTATCTTGGATCAAGGATGGCTTTAAATACTTGGGAGTGTATCTAGGGGACAGAATATTCATGCAAAAGAATTTCGAAGGAATTGTCGAGAAGTTTAAGGGTCAGCCTCAACAAGTGGCTTTTTTACTCCCTAAAATGTCCTATAAGGGACGAATCTTGATTATTAACAACTTAATTGCTTCTACTCTTTGGCACCGATTAATTTGCGTGGATCCTCCACGAGATATATTGCCAAAGTTACAGTCAATTTTAGTTGATTTCTTTTGGGACAAAATGCATTGGGTACTGAAAGCTGTTCTGTATTTACCTAAAGAGGAAGGGGGACATGGCCTAATTCATATACAGAGCAGAATAGCAGCTTTCAGGGTTCAATTCGCTCAAAGACTCTTGACTGGACCAATAGACTCAAGCTGGAAATTCAGCTGCTTGCGTCATTCTGAGGAATTTCAGAAATCTGGACTTTGACAGATCTTTATTTTTGTTGAACCCACAAAAAATGGATCTGTCTAAAATGCCCACCTTTTACCAGAACCTTTTTAAAGTTTGGTCTTTGTTTAAGGTACAGAAGCTAAGCACCACAAGCTCTTTGTACTGGTTACTGCAGGAACCTCTGATTCTTGGGTCACGTTTGGACTTATCCAGCGAAAAGTCCTTTCCTGCAATTTCTGATATTCTTATCAGAACCAGGTTGTTGACACTTGGACATTTGCTTGATCTGGCTGGACCGGCTTTCGAGGATATCGATATAGTTGCTGGACATTTGGGGGTAAAGTCAAAGCGCGTCACGGCCAAGCTACTTGAGGGGTGGAAGTCAGCACTTACGTCAGAGGAACTCATGCTACTGGGGGAATGCACTGAAGGCTCGGTTGCCCCAAATTGCGGTGACCCCTTTCCTGATCTGTACCTATTGGCTGACTTTGGAGAATGTGAAAGTGTTTTTTGCAAACCAACACATTGATGTTAATGGGTTCGAACCCAGTGTCTGGAAAACTCCTGTACAAAAACTGTGTCAAAATTCTGAACAAACAGTCTTTCAACAAAAGAGTCGACACGCCTTGGCGCTCTGTCCTCCATCTGGGAGAAAGTATTAAACCAGAATGGAGAGCATTGTACAAATCACCTTTGCCCAAAAAGGTTGGGGACTTACAGTGGAGAATCCTGCATGGCGCTATTGCGGTGAATGCACTTGTTTCAGTTTTAAACCCTGGTACTAGTGACGAATGTCCATTTTGCTTTCAGAGAGAAAATGTTTTTCATGCCTTTCTGCATTGTAACAGACTTTTACCGTTATTTCAGGTTTTAGAGAGTTTATTTGATCATTTTGACGAGATTTTCACTTTGGAAATGTTTATTTGTGGTTTTAAATTTACTCGAGTCAGTCGATTTTGTTGCCAACTACTGAACTTTCTATTAGGGCAGGCAAAAAAGGCTATTTATGACACTCGGAAGATAAAAATTGAACGAAATTCAAGCATCAATTTACCTATTATGTTTTTTAACCTTGTGAAATCTAGAGTCTTAATTGACTTTCAATATTATAAGTCTATGGGGGATCTTATGTCATTTGAGTTGATTTGGTGCTATAAGGGAGCTCTGTGTGAAGTTATTAACGAGAGTTTACATTTTGTACATGCTTTAGAATGATAGTGTGAAAATATTGCTTTTTTACTTGTTTTTTGTTATGAATTGAATGTGTATAGTACTTTCCTTTTAGGTAGGAACTGATTGTGTTTGTCCGGAAAATTGTAATAAAGGTGTGTTGAAAATTCAATCTCTCTCTCTCTCTCTCTCTCTCTCTCTCTCTCTCTCTCTCTCTCTCTCTCTCTCTCTCTCTCTCTCTCTCTCTCACCAAGCAGACTGCAAAAAGCTGATATTCTGATATGCTTTGCCTCGCTTCAGAGACAGGGGGCCCTAGGGGCCAACAGCTCGAACTGGAGAGCATCTCTACAAATTTAAACAGGCCAGTTAGTGAAAAATAGAGAAATAGGTAGAGAGAGAGAGCATTGTGGAGAAACCAATGTGGATGAAGAGAGAGAACGAGTTTTGTGAAATGTGCAACCATGTAAGCAGGAAAACTCAGCAAGGCCTTCAGTGCAGTTCTTTAATAACAGCTGGGCTTGACTCAAGCAGTGGGAGCTGCTAAGGCCTTTGCAATGTTCTGCTGAGGGTTGTGGTGAGTAGGGCGGGGCCGAGCGGTGTCTGGGCAGAGCGAGGCCGGGAACATAAGTGGTGAACGTGTTCCACCTGTGCACCACACCGGTCTCGCATTCCAGTGAGGGGTTTTGGGAGTATTTAAGGAGAGGAGACAGCAACAGATGTGAAGAGAGAGACGCACGGAGCTGTGTGTATGTACGTTCAACGTGTCTGCAGGGAAGCAGCACATGGAGTTGTTTTTATGTTATGTTTAAGTGAAAATAAATGTCTATATGTTTTGTCAAGCTGGTCCCAGCTTCCTCCTCCTCATGCATTCCTTGAACCCTTGTTAGTGCCGAAACTCGGTAAGAATGCGCTGTAGTGGAGTCCTTACTGCACCAGGAGGCAAGGCAACTGAGGACCAGTCTCTCTCTTCTCTCTCTCCATCCTCCCCACCCTCTTCTCCGGACATGGAGGCCATCCTGACATGCGAAAGCACACTCCCTAGAGTAAGTCACAGTCCGGAGAATTCCCTGGACTGAGTTTAGCAATGGGGGTATGTGCATCTGGGCAGAGTGAGGCCGGGAAGATAAGTGGTATACGAGTTCCACCTGTGCGCCACACCGATCTTGCATTCCAGTGAGGGGCTGTGGGAGTATTTAAGGATAGGAGACAGGGAGAGAGAGATGCACAGAGCTGTGTGTTCAACTTGTGTGGGGAAGCCAAGATCAGGCCAAGAGGCAGAACTCACCACAGAATAGGGAAAGAGTGCCTAAAGCTGCCAGGTTAATCCAGCTTCTTGTGAAAATGACATGCACGCGAAGCATTAAATAGCTCAGAGGCTACACGGCTCTCATGGAACAAACAGCTCACAGCGAGACATAAGCATGTATGCTAATCGCATAAATAGAACATGTGTGCTCAATAAAGAATTGAGCCTAGCGCGTACCTTTACTAACAAGTATGCAACGAGCTCGTCCAGCAGGAAATACACAAACATAAAAGTTATTTTGTGGGTCACACATGCATACCATGAACCCCGTTACAAGGGTGTACAGCTCAGCATCCTGTCATATACTTTCAAGGATAAACTTTCAAACATTTTACAGAAAAGTCAAGGTTTTAAATGATAAAACAATAGATACACTGTTCAAAATGAAGACAAAAGGTGAATCAGTGAGAACTATAAGAGGCCTTTGTCAATGAAATATGTATGCATCTACTTTAACTAAGACAAGGCTGTGTGGAACAGAAGTACACTCCTTGATACAATGTTTTCACAACCTGTGTTTTAAATTTGTGGAGAGATTCATTTTCATAGTTTCATTGGCTGAACACATACACAGCAGTATCACACATTGAACTGATTGTATACATTTGTTTGCATAAAAATAAATATGCCGTATGCTACGACTATGTCATTTTGAAGGGAAAGACCTTCTTAGCTTGAAATATATCTGGTTATATAGCCTCTGCATCATA
This sequence comes from Xyrauchen texanus, assembly GCF_025860055.1. Classification (NCBI taxonomy): domain Eukaryota; kingdom Metazoa; phylum Chordata; class Actinopteri; order Cypriniformes; family Catostomidae; genus Xyrauchen; species Xyrauchen texanus. The sequence continues at coordinate 7,604,682 of NC_068297.1, forward strand.
TGCTAGTTCAGCCTTAGTGTCTCAGTGTTGTAATACCTCAGAGCTTCGGAGCAGTTGCGCAAGTAGGTAAGGAGTGTCAGTAATAAGAGGTCAGAGGCCTTTTCACAGCCTAACCTATTTAGCTTGGTGCTAATGAGGCTAGCTGAGACAGAATGAATAATTTCATGTGGTGTGATGGGCCTCTTAGTACTATCCTTCCTACTTTATCCATGGAAGCATGAACCTGGTTAAAAATGAGTAGCTTTTGTCCTTGTTCCCTTGGCATCTCCATAGCTGAAATTGTATTAGACTGGCCCCTCTCTCCCATGATCAGGAAACTGTATACCATGCCCTATATAGCCCCAAAGGCCAGTTTAGCCCAATTACACTAATGTCAGATATTACTGAAGTAGGCAAAGAAGAGGCCATTAATTCAGCGGGAGATCACTGAAGGGGTATCTGCTTTAAGGGCCTCCCATTCAATAATCAAGAGAGCACGAAGCAATGTCTTGGTCAAATTAAGAGTCTTTTTATGAGAAACCAAGTAAACGAGCTCCAAAGGTATTCTGTACTTAGTGGGGAATGACTAAGGCATTATGAAGGAGCTCTTGTGCCTTTGGGGTGCTATGGCATTGTGGTTAAAGCTCTTGGCTGGAAATCGAAAGGTTCAACCTAGTCTCATATTTGTAATTGCAAACTCTGCACATCCTGGTGAAATTAACTCTAGGGGCGCTACAACAACTGTGTTTTACCCGCTTTCACACAAATCACTAGTACTGATTATGGCTTTTTAAACACTTATTTTTCACACTCAGACACTGCTATGTTATATCATCAAAACACTTTTGCTTTAACACATAATTTCAAAAACGATGCATTTTAATGCTTGTATTTCATTCCATCTACATTTACACACTCTGACATGATTAGCTTCTGCAGTAGCTCACCTGATAGAATGTTGGACTTTGGACTGAGATAACAGAAGTTCAAGACCACTCAAGCATGCGTGCTGACACGTGAGACGAGAATAGTGCCACGAGATGACATGGTTGCTTCACAAAATGTGCTTTTCATTTCTCTTTTTTTTTTTTTGGTGAGGCACTTACAATGGAAGTGAATGGGGCAATTTTTGGAGGGTTTTAGGGCAGAAATTAGCTTATTTTATGAAAGCACTTACATACATTTTTCCTGAATTCATTGTTTGAACTGTCACTTTTATGGTCATTTCAGGATTTTAGGTTTTAAAGCATTGTCACCATGGCAGTTAAGTTGTAAAATGGGATACAACTTTAACAAGAAAAGGTTGACAAGTGATTTTATACACTAAAATGTATTTTAACATTTATTGAATTTTCACTTCCACTGTAAGTGCCTCACAGTAACCCAGGTTTATCCTTTTTTTAAAGAAGAGGGATAAGTAGAAATAATTTTTTGAATGCTGTCGATTGAGCTTAACTTGTATTAAACCAGGAATATTCCTATAAGTCATTATTCATTTTCAAATCAAATCATTTGTAGTCCATAAAACACACTGTGCCAATATGGTGATGACATCCATAACATTTCACTGGTCCTTAAGGCCTCGTATCCAAACACCATGTTGCAAGAACCAATGAGGTTATGACGTTGTGCCCTCAAAAGGTGTGTAAGAACATTTCCAGAAATGATTGGGACATGACCTACCTAATTACAACAGTTGCTACGCCCCTATCTCTCATGCTGCTTATTACAGAGCGGCAGAGTTCCCATGTTGTCAGGCAATGTGGAAGTGAGGAAAGTCTGCTTTTACTGGTGCTCTGATATCTCTATTACTGAAACAGTGATGACTTGTAGATATGCGATGTAAGTAAGTGAGGGAGTGAGTGAGCGAGCAAGTTTTTCCGCAGCCATTCATAGCGTGGGTTCTGGGAATAGCCGAAGGAACTTTTACAGCGCCTGTCATTCCAACTGCATCGTTGAATCTTGCTTTATGATTAAGACACAATCATTGCTCTTTTGACAGACTGTGAAAGTGAAATAAGCAGGCAGAAATGAATGGGCAGATAAGCAGCATTCAGTGCCTGGAGTCAGCGGACAGCGCTGTGCACCTAATAGCCACTCTTACAGACACAGATCATATCACGAGCGTACACTTTGGCCAATGAGGTATGGCCAATTTGGCTGTTCCGCATAGCTTGGATGCAGACTGGCTGAAAATGTACAAGGGCTGCAGTACTGAAGAATGTGAATCTCTCGTCAGAATCAGCTCAGTAGGTCTGCTATAGACAGGCATGACCATCATGTCCAAATGATGGGTCAAATGAGCAACAAATGAATTGCTAAGAAAACATTTTCTTTATATCGGAGCACAGGCTTTTATCAGAATAAGTGAAAATGAAATCAAAATTACCCTTTTCTTCCTGCATTCTTACTGCATGTTTCTGGTCTTATTGTGCACACATTATTCATTGCACATTATTCAAAGTAAAAACTGTCTATTGTAATCTTTGATCAAAATGTAATAACTTGCTCACTAGTTCTTGTAGCTTATATAATGCCCATTTTTCACCCTTCAAATTATTAGTGTAACATGTTAAAGGTTCGGGTATGGAAGGAGGATACAGGGAGCAGTGGCACACTTCAGGTAGGCTTTTTATTGTCTGCCTTCAGACTCTTTGAGTGCAGCCTTCTCAGGGCTTTTCTTATTTCAATGTCACAAAAACAAAAAATGTATTGATTCCATTCATAAAAATAAACGTATTACCAGGATCCTAGTCCACACTCTTTCTCCCATAATCTTTTGAGGGAATGTAAAGCTCCGTCCTCCAGACTCTGGATTATCAGGGAGTAATACACTGATGCCTAATGACCCTTCCCAAAAGCAGCAATCACCACTCCCAGAGTATCTGCCGCACTAGAGGGGTGCATGCCACTCCCAAAACCAGTGCAGAGTAGGTGGCGTAGCTGTAAATACTTGAGATCTGGGAATGCCAAAATGTTGAACCAAATTTTCAAAAGATCTCAATACTGTATTAACCCCCCTCACAATCCAATCTGACCAACAGAAAGTGGACTTAATAATAATAATACATAGTTTAGGGTTCAGCCATATGCTCGAGGCTACGCTTAAATAAATATCCGGGTTAAACACTATGGACACTTTTGTCCATAGCGCATTTAAATGTGAGATAACGGGGTGTGACTTAACTTCTCTGATTGGTTTGATTGAAAGGCTTTGCAGTGGCGAGATAGGGGTAAGAACTTCCTTTTCAATACAATACCAGGGAGGGGCTCTCCCAGGTGGAAGCGACCAATAAGCCAAATGTCTGAGACAGAATGCATAGTAATAAAACTAAATCTCGTGTAGGCCTAACCCACCTTTGTCAATCCTATGTAATTTATTGAAATTTAACCTGGGACACTTACGTTTCAGATGAAGGACTTCGCTATGCTATCAAACTGCTTGAAATAAGACAGGGGGACATCTACAGGGAGAGACTGTAACAGATGAATTTTGGAAAACATTTAATTTTAATAGCATTAACCTTCCCAATCATCGATAAATGTAATGAAGCCCACCTGCCCACATCATTCGAAACCTTTTTATTAAGGGATCAAAATTAAGTTTGCTGGGAATACAATTCCCAAATACTTAATGCCCTGTTTGGGCCACTGGAACATGGAACACTGGAAGTGTATGACTGCACTTGCATTAATACGTACGACCTTCAATGCAGCCAATGATGTCGCTGGACATCGTTTTCATCTAATATGCGACAGTTACTTGCTTCTGTCACACACACAACAGCTTCCTATCATGTTTACACACTACTGATCAGGTAGGTAAGGGTTTTGGGTAATATCATTATATTGGTAAGCATGTCCTTGACTCGCGCTCAGAACTCGCTCTTACCTCCGCATTGCAGATCTGGGTTGTTGCACGTGATGAAATTGTACGAATGTCTGTCCTTGAGGTTTTTCATGGAGAGAAGTGGCTTCTTTGCTGTCCTTCTTGACACCTGTCCAAAAGTCTTTGCCTCATTGTGCGTGCAGATGCACTCACACAACCTGCTGCCAATATTGAGCAAGCTCTGCACTGGTGGTGACACGATTCCGTAGCTGACTCCTCAGGAGGAGACGATCCTGCTGGACACTCTGGGATGTCCTGAATCCTTTCTCTCCTTGAAGTTCTTGATGATCCAGTAAATGGTTCTTTCAGGTGCAATATTCTTTGCAGCAATTTCCTTGCATGTGAGGCTATTTTGATGCAAAGCGATGATGGCTGCATGTCTTTCTTTTGAGGTAACCATTGCTAACAAGAACACAATGATTGGAAGCACTTCTTCCCTCCTTTTATAGCAATCAGTCTGTTCTTATAATCCAATCAGAATGATAGAGTGATTTCACCTGACTAGTACTCGTTCACACATTCCCAGGTGCTGCTGATATGATTAGTGAAATGATGTTTGCTGGTCATTTTGTGCCAGGGCCAAAAAACAGTGAAATTTGGGTTTTTGTGATAAAGTTCACTTTTTTGGCCAATGGAGCTTTTTGCAATTATGTAAAATGCATCTGATCACTCTGCACAATAATCTAGAAACTTGACCAAGCACTTAACTCCAGGTTGCTCTAGAGGGATTGTCCCTGTAATAAGTGCACTGTAAATCGCTTTGGATAAAAGCGTCTGCCAAATGCATAAATGTAAATGTAGATCAAAAGATTTTTAAGATAATGAGAAACATTTCAGTCAATTGTTTCAAAACTTTTGAACGGTAGTGTATGTAAACAGCACTGCTGACTAATCCAGCTGCCAAAACACACCAAAGACACCAAGGAAGATTACAGATGATATGTGTATTCTAGTGTGTGTCCTTTCCAGCCCAATTCCACTGCTTGTAATCTAGGGAACAAAGGAAATCTTTGATGCTTCATTTGATTCAAACTTGTTTGATCACTTATAGAAGTCAGGGTCAAAGGACACTAATTAAGTGGCAGTGGTGGCTCAGTGGTTGAGGCTCTGGGTTACTGACCAAAAGGTCGGGGGTTCAAGCCCCAGCACCACCAAGATGCCTCTGTTGGGCCCTTGAGCAAGGCACTTAACTCCAGGTTGCTCCAGGGGGATTGTCCCTGTAATAAGTGCAATGTAAGTTGCTTTGGATAAAAGCGTCTGCCAAATGTATAAATGTAAATGTAAGTGGAGAACAGATTAGCAATGGACATTGTGTTTAGCACAAATACTTTTTTAATTTTTTTGCTTAATCTACTTTACGGCTCTATATTTTGGGAAAAATGTTACATATAAGTGCATGAATAATCAGTAAATTTGACTCTGACAGAAATGTCCTTAACGTGGGCATGTCGGCAAGCTTTCGGTTTCATTTTAGAGAAATTTCTTTAAGCGAGAAATCTACTCCAAAATCACAGACTTTAATATTACACCATTTAAAGTGAATTAACAACACATAATATGCCCTTAATAAGAATAATATACCATAGCAATTACTGTGCACTCTAATCATATCATTTTGGTTCAACATCCACCCTAATTGCTTTTAAATGGATTGTTCACCCAAAAAATTCTGTCAACATTTTCTCACCCCATGTTGTTCCAAACCTGTTTAACATTCTTTCTTCCATGGAACACATGAGGCAGAATGATAGGGACCAACAGGGCAAGCATCAGTGACCATAGTAAATGGTGACTGAGAAAAACATTCAGCCTAACATCTTTTGTTTTCTACAGAAAAAAGATATATACAGGTTTGGAATAACATGAGGATGAGTGAATGTGACAGAATTTTCATTTTGTGTTAAATTAAATGAAAACCCTTTAATGGTTGATGCTTAATAGGAGTAAAGCAACTGTGGCAGCTCTTTTTCATCTGCTGAAGGTATTGTATCCTGAAACATCTGTTCTCTCTCTTCAGTGTGCACCAGCCCGTGCTAAGCACTATGTCAGAATGAGCAGCATGGTTACCCACGACACATTTGTCGACAGTGCGGTACATTTATGCAAGAAATGCCTCCCCACTTATTTAGCTAACCATATGTCGCGCTGGCCCGCACTTCCTTGTGGTCCTAACGGAGACACGACAAGATGAATACCAAGCAGGCTCCAGGAGATTGACAAGGGAGGGAAAATGGAGCCTTCCAGCTGAGAAAACCAAAACCTTTAGAGGCATCTTTTCAAAGAAGTCCCAGAAAATGCGAGCACTGCAGATAAACATTCTGACATATTACGCTTCAGAGCAATGCAGGCATACACGTGAACATCGGTGGCCTATTGTTAGACAAGCAGCAATCTGGCAGAATTTTTGCTTCTGAGCTTCATTCTGTATGTCCAGTTTCAGAATGTACTTTTTTTAATTTGAAAAGAATACCCAAACATAAAACAAATTTTGACGATATCTATAGTGTGGTATAGCTTATTCTTCTTATTTATTTTCTTATTTTTATATAAAAAAATCTGTGTGGTGGCTCAGTGGTTGAGGCTCAGGGTTACTGACCAGAAGGTTGGGGGTTCAAGCCCCAGCACCACCAAGATGCCACTGTTAGGCCCCTGAGCCAGGCACTTAACTCCAGGTTGCTCTGGGGGGATTGTCCCTGTAATAAGTGGACTGTAAGACACTTTGGATAAAAGTGTCTGCCAAATGCATAAATGTAAATGTAGCTGATACTGATGTTTGGCTGTGTGTCTCTAGTTACCATTAATTACATTTTAGGGTATAAAGGAAAAATTGCTGTCTTCCTTGCAGTTACAAATAATAATAACTATCAAAAATAAAGAACTTTATATTTACAACATATACATATGCTAATGGCAGTGAAGATTTATAATCACAAAATTAATTGTGTTAAATAAAGCAAGACAAACTTCTGCAATATAGATCACTCTGCACCTACTGAATGACAGCGATTGTGTTTTTTTTTTTTATTCGAAATGATGTCACTCATGGGGTTCAGCCCATTCAAGAGCTCAACCAATCACCAGAAGCTGGGCTTCCAGGCGGGAGAAAAATACATCGCTTGAAAGCCCACTGTAGAATCAACAATCAGACAATTTCCCTCATTTAATTAGCGCTTATGAAACTCCTGTAGACTCCAAAGATGCACAGTGAGCCTCTTGTCCAATGAACACTGATCTTTTGCTCTGAGTTCTATGAGCCGTGTGTCCACAAATTCTGATGTACATAATCTTGCAGATATCCTCAATGGAACAAACATTGTGAAAGTGTTGTATACTATTGCTCGCTTTGTTATCTAAAATATTGAATTGAGAGAATAATTATCTGAATTATAGAGAGATTATATACAATTTGATAAATTAGTCATAAAATGTTAGTCATTAAAATTACACAATGATATGCAATGAGTAATTTTAATGACATTTTAAGGGAAGCCATGCTCCCCGTGTTGTCTTAAAGCACTCAGCACTGCTTCCATGAAACACAGAAAGCTTTTAAACATTCAAAACTTGCCTCCTGAAGATGCATTGCGACATGTTTGATGTCAGTGATGTCAAATACCGTTGGCTCTTGGATGTCTTGCAAAAGATTGCAACACACAGAATGTATCGTTTTAAATTAGATTTGAAAGCCATGGCTGGTGAAGATTTAACTTAAACTTTTGCTCTGTTCCTAACACAAAGCTATTGTATGGCTTTAGAGCAGTCATGTCATATGGACTTTCTTTAAGGTAATTTTATCTGCCTGTTACCTTTTTATATATTGTTGTGCAATGGTTAGGTTTAAGGGTGGAGTTTAGGGGCTTGAAAAAATATTATATTACACTGATCAGCCACAATATTAAAACCACTGACAGGTGAAGTGAATAACATTTCTTATCTCGTTCGGCCAAATTTTGATGGCTAGATGTCTGGGTCAGAGCATCTACAAAATGGCAGGAGCTGTGGGGTGTTCCCGGTACGTATTGTTTAGTACCTACCAAAAGTGATTCAAGGAAGGACAATCGTTGAACCGGCGACAGGGTCATGGGCACCCAAGGCTCATTGATGCGCATGGGGAACGAAGGCTAGCCTGTCTGGTCCGATCCAACAGAAGAGTTACTGTAGCACAAATGGCTGAAAAACGTAATACTGACCATGATAGGGACCTGGGTAGCTCAGCAAGTAATGACACTGACTACCACCCCTGGAGTCGCAAGTTCAAATCCAGGGCATGCTGAGTGATTCCAGTCAGGCTTCCTAAGCAACCAATTGGCCCAGTTGCTAGGGTTGTTAGAGTCATGTTGGGTTAACCTCCTTGTGGTCACCATAATGTGGGGCATATGGTGAGTTGTGCATGGATGCCACAGAGAATAGCATGAAGCCTCCACACATGCTAGGTCTCTGCGGGAGGCAGTGAGATAAGCTGGGCAATGTTCTGCTGGGAAACCTTGACACATCCCAACTACCTAAAGATTGTTTCAGACCACATACACCCATTCATGGCAATGGTATTCCCTAATGGCAGTGGCCTCTTTCAGCAGGATAATGCACACTCCCACACTGCAAACATGGTTCAGGAATGGTTTGAGGAACATGACAAAGAGTTAAAGGTGTTGACTTGGCCTCCAAATTCCCCAGATCTCAATCCAAATGAGCATATATTGGATGTGCTGGACAAACAAGTCCAATCCATGGAGGCCCCACCTTGCGATTTAAAGGATGTTACTATTTAATGTTTTAAATAATAAACCACAATAAACATTCTGTTTTGCTGTGGTACTGAAATTGCTTTAAGGGATAGTTAAATTTACTGGTAATTGTATAGTCTACTGAAATTAAGGTATTGTGACAACCCTACTTTGTAGACCACATTAGGTTCTCAGACATCAACCCCATGTATTTAACCTTTTCCTTTGTGACGTTGCCGTTTTATTGCTCTCATTTAATTTGGCACTGCAGTAAACCCATGAGACCATCAGTGCTCCTGTAAACTTCAAACAAATGATAACGGGTGTTGAGCTAAGGCAGCATGTAGTGTTGGGATATTTCTCATCTGTGTATTTATGAGAGCCTGCGGTTCGGTCCCAGAGATCATTATACATAACTTGCTAGTACGACACCTGTCAGCTGCTAAATAAATCACTTTTTTACTCATGAGCTTTTTGCCTTCCTAATGTACATGTAGTAAATATATACAGGAAATTGGGGGGAGAGAGAGGAGGGAATGGTATCGGGACATGATGTAGACCGTACTCGAACCTTGGTCACCATAAACATGCACAATATAGCACTACCCACTGCACTTGGGGCTATCCATCAGTTACAACTTAGTCTAGTTGTGGAGTAAATGGGGACTAAGTCACAATTCACCCACTACTTAATATTTGAGCATTGCACCATTAAACTTGTTATGTCTCTCTTTGGTGTAAGCCCCGTCTGGCAGTCCAAAGAAGTTGTGCATGGGAACCGTCATATCCTGCCGGAGATAGGAGGCAGGGGTGAGGAGCCTACCCCCATGCAGAACGGGACTTAACTTGTGGTGGTGGAGTGGTGGAGGTTGCTGTGTAAGCACACTGAGACAGCAATGTGATAGATTGTGAGCAGACTTATAAAGCAGTGGCTTACAAGTGATTGGCTAGGAGTTACCTAGGTAATGGTGCGATGATGTACAGCCGCTAGTCTTCCCACTAGAACTACGCTGTGCTTACTTGAAAAAAGAATACTTAATGGATCTTCATCTTGAAACCGATTTAACAGTACACTTGTGTGCATCGCAATGTCTCAAGTTTCAACACACAAAATTTCTAGGATATAAAATTAATAAATGTCTATTTTTTTTCAGCCTGTTGTATTAGTATTTATTTATTACCCCTTATTATTTGTAGGTATAGTTCATAAATATTGTTAAATGCATAGGGCAAATATACTATGTAGTAAATCTACTTTTAATACATATCCTATTTCAAAGTGGATATAATAGTTTATTTTTGTTTGCTTTTATTCTCCCCCTTAGGGGAATAGTTTTGCAGCAAGGTGCCAAAATAGACTAACATTCTAATCACAATAAAACACTATACTCAAAAACAACTTGATTACAAATATAATAGTAATACATAATACAAATTGCACAAAATCACAACATATGGTTAAATTAATTTAATCTGACCATGAGTTCAGTAACCCAATGGCCACTGACACAAAGGAGGTCTTAATTCGATTTGCTCTACCTCCTGCCACTCTAAAACAACAACCAGAAGGCATTATCTCAAATTCTTTCTGCAAGGGATGACCACGAATACTGACAATCGAGTGTGCCTTACTTAAAACCTGTCTATAAAAGATATCAATGGGCTGGGCTTGCTTTACCCCAATGACTTTTCCTGCCACCTTTACAAGAGGAGTTAATCCATTTATATTGACAAATTAAGAGTGCCAAACAAAGCCACAATACAAAAGGAAAACACTGATTCAATAAAACGCTTATAAATTAGGGTCATCATTGTAGAACATACAGTACATTCAATGTTTTTAACTTCCTTTAAAATAAAAGTCTTTGTTGATATATTACAGACAGCAGATATATTTGATTCAAAACTTAGTTTGTTGTCAATCACCATTCCTAAATATTTGTAATTGTCAATCAGTGTATTTATCTGATCCGTTTATATTTGTCAACAGTGGACTTGGTATTGCTTCTAAGATCAGTTACCATATCCTTTGTTTGTTTTATTCACATTTAACTGAAAATAGAATTAATTTACTACACCAAGTCATAAAATCATCCACCACAGGACCATGCCCCTGATCCTGTGCCTCAAGAAGTCATTAGTGTCCATAATATATAAAAAATGTGATAAGCAACGTCCTTGAGGTGAACCAGCCGAACAAGATCATTGTTTAGAATATGTATCATTGACTCGAACACACTGTGATCTTCCAGTTAAAAAAATCCTAAATCCATCCAGCAACATTCAAATCAAGATTAAAAAGGGAAATAAGAATCTTTATTAACAAATAAGGCTGAATGGTGTTAAACGCTGAGGAAAAGCTGATAAATAGAAGTCTTGCATGTGCTTTAGGTTTTTCAAGATGTTTAAAAACAAGATTTAAAAGATAAAGAATGGCATCCTCAACACCTCACCCTCTCTATTGGCATACTGCAATGGATCAAGGCTAGCCTCAGTCTGCAGAAAAATCACTTCCCTAACAAATTTTTCAAAACATTTCATAATTAACAATGTTAAGGCGACTGGTCTGATCATTTAATTCCGTTGGAATACAATTTTTTGCCACAGGGACTATAGTAGATTGCTTCCATTTTCTAGGCACTCTTTGTTCTCTGAGACTGTGAACAAATATGCTGAAAAATGTCACAATTGTTCTGCACAAATCTTTAACACCCTGCCTCCGGTATTATCAGGACCTTGGCTTTTCTTAACATCTATATGTTAAAAAAAGCTTTTAACCCTATGAACTTTAATATTTGCAAATTTCCTCGATCTCAACAGTAATTTCAGTTTTAAAATCATAGTTATCAAACCATAAATAAAACTCATTCAAATTATCAGCAAGATGATTATCTTGCTGAACAATCCGAAGTGTTATCCTTACATCCCGCCATAGTTTTCATTCCCTGCCATGCTAATCTTAGATTGCTATACCACCATTAACTGTAATTGTAATGTTGGGGTAGGCAGAGTGGATTCCATTTGTGAATATTTATTGGAAGTGTTCAACAAATAATACAGACAGTATTCCTTAGACGTAGTCAGGTCACAGGCGTGGGACAAATCACAGGTAAATCGATCGACAGGCAAACAAATCCAAAACAGTAATCCAGAGACGTAAATCCAATAAATGTAAGCAATGGTCATAAAAGTAGTCAGAAAAACAAATTATTGGTAAGGCAGATAACTGGCAATACATCACATTTACATTTATGTATTTGGCAGAAGCTTTTATCCAAAGCAACTTACAGAGCCCTTATTACAGGGACAATCCCCCTGGAGCAACCTGGAGTTAAATGCCTTTCTCAAGGACTCAATGGTGGTGGCTGTGGGGCTCGAACCAGCATCCTTCTGATTACCAGTTATGTACTTAGACCACTACACCACCACCACTCCACATGTCATGATATGGGAGTGTGAATGCAAGGCTTATATACAGAGCAAATAGGAAGTGACATGGCAGGAACTGATGTGGCAGGAAACAGGAAGAGACAGACTTCAGTATTCAGGTGAGGCTCCCTCTTGTGGATGGGAGCCTGCTCAGACGTTAAACTGATCTTCAATCTTGTCTTTATAGTTTTGAGCTATCTTTATTCATTTCTGCTCTCACTTTAAGTTTCCCAGCTGAAAATCTATTAAGATTTTGTGCAAAAGATCGTTTGTGCCTTTTGAGATCCAAGGCTTATTGTTTGGAAATACTTTAACCACCTTATAAGGAACAACACTTTCAGGAAAGGAAACATATCCACATACAACCTCAGTGAGTTCATCGATTTTGTCCATAGCAGCTTGAAAGACCCTGTAGGGTCTAGGTATGGGCACAAGTACTTGAGGTCTCGGTATTCGGAAGTGGCAGTAATGATCGATCATGAAAACGATGATCGATAGTGATCATGCATGATGTGACTTTTCACTTAATTCTAAATCCAGCGGCAATAAACTGACTAAACACAAACGTGTCAAAGAGGGAGCTTATTTTTAATTTTGAGATTGATTATGTTGTGATTTTGAGGGGTACATTGATTATCAGAGACTTTCATGGCAAAGAAACTGATACGACGCTGCAATGTTATCGCTACAATAATCAAAATAAAGAGAGTGTAATTAACCGTGTTCTGAACACCTGTCTCTGCAAAACGTTTGCTAAACAAGCTTTATTATCATTTAATGTAAGAACTTTGACTTGTTAATTGATATTATTTAATAAAAGTGAATGATTGTCACTGCCCTGTATGACATAACACACACCTGCATCTCGACAAAATGAATGAATATTTCCGCTTGAGTTTCCAAGTTAGATATCCGATATAAAGTGTCATTCCGTTGCGCTTTCCTCAGTTGAAAGGTGGAAATTCAGACTCTCCGAGTTGAATGGAGAACTTCATGAATCACAGCAACAACAATACAAGAGCGAACATTTGGACACACACACACTTACACATTCACACCAGGCACGTGTGGCAGTGTACAGCAGGCGAGTGTTTGAAACAGCTAGACATAGCGCAGTTAAAGGGAACACAATGCAGCATCTTCAAAACTGAACTTCAACAGACAGTCACAAAAAAAAAATAGTGCGCACTTAAAAAGATTACTATGGTAACCTGAAGGAAGAACAGACTGATGCACGTTGTGCCAATTCTTACAGTGTTGGGCAGCGAATCTTATAATGTTAATCTTATAATGATGAAATATGATGCATTATTTTTTTGATTATGCAATCTTTTGTATATTTTGTAACATACTATTTTATAATAGCCTATAATAATGAATAGATGATACACTGGAGCAACAATACGCAATACAGCAGCCATAGACGTTCGTCAAGGAACTGTCCTCGGTCCAAACTCGATGAACTATGTTATGATCAGAAAAACCAAAAGGAGGACCGACAACAGATTTCATCGCCCCTTAACAGAGCAATAACAGAGCTCTTGTGTCTTATTGCACCTAGGATGACAGGTGACATACTGAAAGAAAGTGCTCTGTGACTTCTTTAAATTACAGTTATTAAAATCTCCAAGAAACAAATTTGTAGAATCTGGCGAAATTGATTGCAGTTTATGAATTGCTTTTCGAACAGTTTCCACTGCAACGTGATTGTTTGCTCTCGGATGAATGTACACCACTGTGATAAATATCTGAGGGAATTCACGCGGTAGATAGAATGGTCATACCGACACAGAAAGTAATTAAATATAAGGTAGACACTGTCTTTCTCTCACTGTGACGTTGGTACACCATAGTCGGTTAATGTACAGACAAACTCCCCAGCCTTGGTTCTTCCCCGTTACCTCTTTATCCCTGTCCAGATTAAGCGGAGCACCAAATCCACCGATCTACAGAGAAGAATTAAATCTCCGTAAATGCAATTAACCTGCGTTCTTTTAATCTCAGAGATGGTTAATGTTTGCCTGCAGTTCATCAACTTTATTTCTCAGAGATTGCACTTTTGCCAGGATTATTGTTGGAAGCGGTATGCGGTTTATCTGCTGTAGCCTTTTCACACGCTCCTGCACATCTCCTTTCCTGCCATGCTTGCTCCTAATTGAATCATATCAAGAAGGCATTTCACCTGGTTTAGTAATGTCTTTGTGACGAGTCTGTATGTCAGGTTTGGCTCGAAACAACAGACAATCCAGGAATACATCCATCGGAATATCAAAATCCTTTGAACTCCATTTAAGTCCCAATAAAATCTCCTGAGAGTACCAGAGTCTGATTGTTTGCTCATAGTACGGATGGCAGGTAACTCCACTAGTGAATAGGTGCCAACATTTTGACACCCCAAAAAGCACATAAAGGCATCATAAATGTAATCCATACAACTCCAGTGTTTTAATCCATATCTTCATTAGTAATATTATAGGTGTGGCTGAGAAACAGATTTATATTTAAGTATTTTTCTGCTATAAATTGATCTACCTGCCCAGTAGGGGGTGATCTGCATGAAGAATGTGAAACACCAAAAACACAAGAAGAAGAATGTGAATGTGATCTGTTTCTCACCCACACCTATCATATTGATTTTGAGAACATTGATTTCACCATTGGAGTCTTATGGATTAATTTCATGCTGATTAATGTGATTTTTTTTTTACATCAACATTTTCTGGCTGTTTTGGCACCCAATCACTTGCATTTATATGGAACAAAAGAGCTGAGAAATTCTTCTAAAAATCTTCATTTGAGTTCAGGAGATGAAAGAGAGTCATACACATCTGGGATGGCATGAGGGTGAGTAAATGATGAGAGAATTTTCTTTTTTGGGTGAAATACTCCTTTAAGAACAGATGGTGCAACCAATTTAAACACTGTCTTATTTGCAAACTAACTTCTAGTTACTTAGCCCTTAGTGTGAACTTTACGTCCCAACTTATGTGAGACTTTACGCACAGCTGGTGCAAACCTACCATGGACTACATCAATCCATCACACCTGTGATTCGAGTACATAGTGTGTACTCTTTGCAATGCACTAAGTAAACTAGGAATATTGTGCTGTGGCATATTAATAATATGAGATCACTGTGAAACAACCTGATTTGCATACTGGACAAATAACAAATCTCTCTCTCTCTCTCTCTCTCTCTCTCTCTCTCTCTCTCTCTCTCTCTTTACATACCAAACACAAAATTTCAGCTTAACAAGGAGAAATTCTTAAAGAAATTACAGTATGGACTTAATATTCAATAACACTAATATTTTAGGCTGTTTAGTGGGGTAATAATAATAGTAATAATAATAATTTTTAACACTGAAATTACATATCAGTAAAAATGATACGAGAAGTATAGAACAAATGGCCACAATAATGCAATGCAAATAATCATATTCAAAATTCATACATTCAGGTACACAAATCAGAGGCAGATTTTATAGTAATTTCCAGTAAGGCAGGTTTGAGCAAAATTAAAAAGTAAAAACTCCCTTACAACTCATGAGTTGAAATTTGAATTTAATTGGCCACACCCAACAGGATGTTGAATTGGAACTTGAATTGAAAAAACAGGAAAAGGGTAAATCGGTATATTCTGCAATGAAGTGTTCTTCAAACACGTGTAAAAAAATTAATTAAAAAAATTAATTTAGAAAATGAGATACATGATATTTAAATATACAGCATTGCTATTTGTGGCGCTTAAACATTAATTAATAGTATGACATGATGTTTCTGTGTACTGTATGATAGCATGGGCAATTCATACTCAATTAAATATATAATTAAAATTACAATACAGCAGTTATTCATTTCTTGAACTTTTGTTCCATTTTGATTCTGCTTTCTTCAAATTCTGAATTACAATTTTACATCCTGTATGGGTCATTTTTTATTTATTCATTTATTCAGTTCTGAATACAAACTGCTTTCCTGGGAAGTACTGTAACTGGTACTATGGTTGAATGGTGGTGGCGTAGTGGCTAAAGCACAGGGCTGTTAATCAGAAGGTCGTTGGTTCGAATCCCATGGCCACCACCATTGTGTTCTTGAGCAAGGCACTTAACTCCAGGTTGCTCTGGGGGGATTGTCCCTGTAATAATTGCACTGTAAGTCACTTTGGATAAAAGCGTCTGCCAAATGCATAAATGTAAATGGTTGAAATTTAGCTTCAGGCTAACACTGTTACGATATGTGTTGTGAATATTCCATAAAAACAAATAATCTGTTTGGTACCTCAATTCAAATTTGAAAAGGCATTCCAAATTCTTATTCAAATGATTCAATTAAATTCTGAATGGTGCTTAGCTATGGCAAATCTGCAGGTGAAAATATCACTGACAATAAGATATAAATAAGCATTTTCATGTCCTTGTAAACTGCATCGTTCAGCATAAAACAGCCAACAATCGAATTCTACCCATAAAATCTAAAGACTCTTTAAATAAAGCAATAAAGTGTTTCAAATACATACATGCCAAGGTTATGCAAGCCCTATCTCTCCTCTGACAGAGAAACAAATGCACTCTCCATATTTCATCCTAATGATGGATGCGAGGAAAAGAGGGTGACAGACAGATCTTCCGCTAACAGGAAGAAGATAATAACCAGAATGATTTAAAAGTGCCTAATCTACATTGTCTTGTTCCAGGGCAGGTTTCGCTAAACATTATGTTAACAAATCTTCTTGTCACTGACTGATAAAAAGAGAGAAAGAGCAAATGAGAGAGAAAGAATCAATTATCGTGATATGTCTCATGGTTGCATCATGTTGTATATTTTAAGCTCTGAGATGCGCAATGTTAACACGGCCACTCATTCAACACAAGTCTTTATATTTGGATTAGTGAACAATTGCTGCACCTTTACTCTGTCCTGCTGTCCAAAAATGAAAATTCTGTCATCATTGTGCTTCTATGTAAACCTGCCTTAGACGGACATCTTTGACCACTGAGCTGCGTCTCACTGTTTTTCTAAGGCTAATAATTCTGCCTAGCATCTATTGTTATGTTATATGGAAGTATATTTTTTTGGTCCGAATAAATGGCTATCTTTGAATGGCCATCAATGAAGAAATTAACTTTTTTCCCATTATGTACAGTAGTTACAGCATTTACCAGTAGGGACAACTGCCTATGCTAACCAGCGAAACCTTGACCTTCCTGAACGGACCATAGTGGCATCATGTAAACTTTCTTTGGCCAATCTATAATGTGTGAACAAACATAAATATAAACCAATATTAAGGCATCTACCTTGCAGCATGAGTAGACAAACAACATGGTCTCTGCACTACATTTTTATAATAACATTCTGTCTGGCTGAATTTGATCAATAGATTTAAAAAAATACGGGCCCACAGCTGCCGTCCCTACCAGGGCTTTTGGCAGAGGAATCTCACCATTAATAACCATGTAATGAAGATGTCACAACACACTCCCGGTGCTGCTAGGAGAGCTTGTCATTGTGACTGCTATCCGTACTGGGCACCCACCAGCCCGCCACACACACATTCATTTTATCAGTGCTCTGTGTGTTCTCAGCGTGTGTCAGATGAAGATTTCATACTGGAGAGCGTGTTGGAGTAAGAATATGGGCAGCCCTCAAGAGCCTTCAAGTCATTACCATTGACTTCATTGTGAAAGAACTTCCCAGCAGCCTCTCCTGAACAGTAAACTGTCCTCTGTATCGATGCTGTACACAACAGAGTCACAAGAGGATAGCAGACTAGCAAAGAATGAAAAGAGCACAAAATGCCAGCCTGCGTTTTAACACTAGTTTTTGGTGCGGACCTGAGTCTGAGTTTGACGTAAGAGTTTTGTTTGTTTGGTTGGCGTGAAAAAAATTTGTGTACATGTATATGTATTTTGAGATGTGTGCAAAGGAATCATAAGGATTTAAGTCAGGGTATAATTCATGTGGACTGAAATGTTTCTCATGATCTTAAAAATCTTTTGATCTGAAGGTGTATGCTTAAGAGTTTGAAATTAGTTTTTTAGACAAAAATATAATTGTGCCACCATATTAATTTATTTCAGTATAAAATAAAATGTAATTAAAAAAAAGGGTTTTGAAATGGATGACTTGGACCAATAATAAAGAAAAGCAGCTAATAAGTGCCCAACTTCAATACTGTTTAAAAAGCATCCCAGGGTGATACCTCAAGAAGTTGGTTGAGAAAATGTCAAGAGTACATGTCTGCAAATTCTAGGCAAAGGGGGACTACTTTGAACATGCTAAAATATAACACAGTTTTTATTTATTTTGGATTTTGTTTAGTCACAACATAATCCCCATAGTACCATGTATATTATTCCATAAATTTGATGACATTACTATCGTTCTAAAATGTGAAAAATAAATTATAATAAAGAATAACAAGAGTTATTGTTTCAAAACTTTTGATTGGTATTGTAAAAGTGATCTGTCCAAATTTGTGGTTTTTAATAGAATTCAACAGTATGGTTTCAAAAGTAAAAATCTCATTTATTTTACCATAAGGGAGCTGATTTTTTAATAATAACTCATAAACCATAAAGACAGACCTACCATGAGCTCTGAGGTTGTTAATCGATGGTATATGCATCTGCTGAAGTCATCAGTCTGCTTTATTTTTTACTTGGTGTAGAAACATTCCCATTTATGCACTATACTACCCATTATCCTGTTGAGAAATATCTGAGAGTCGTGGAAAACAAACCCATAGTTCTGCAGCAGCCACTAACTTCCATGACGCATTGTGAATGGTGCTATCAAGTCGGTCTCCCTACTCTCCCAAACGACTTAAATATTTGTACTGTATATATCTGAATATTTTTGCAATAAACATGATTTTAATTTTTTCATGGTTTTTAATTTGTCATTTGCAATGCTTTGTTGAATTGCTGCTCATTCCCCCACGAAATTGAAGTACTTCAATCTTGTAAATTTTTATTTTTGTCTGATTGCTTCAAATCAAAGCTTGTAACCTTGTGAATTATCTTGAAGCTGGTTGGTCTGGTTCAAATTTTAAAATACTTTTGTGAAGAAAAAAAAATGGGATAAACCCTTCTGGAACCAAGATGGCTGAAATGGTGGTAGGCATTGTTGTACTCTATTGGTATGAAAGCAATGTAGCCTAATTTGTGGATGTTAATTTTCCAGTGTGCTCTAATGTATTCCAATTACTTCTGATCTTCATTAGAATGATCTGGATATTGATTCTTAAAATCCCAAGATCAATATTTTACTTTTACTTTAAATTTTAATTAGGTTTTGGAACTGTTGATTATTAAATCTGTAGCTATTGAACTGTATAGTTTGGCCTATATTGTTGTGTACATTGTAATGTACCATTTTAGAAGGTTTCCTGTTAGCTGAGGATTTATTTAGTCTGTAAGCAAATTGGACATTATAACATAATGTATTTCCAAATGAATCAGAATCAAATCAAATAGTGTAAAAATTCTATACACAGCCCTTGGACATTGTACAGCATTCTACACATCATGGAATAAATAAGCACAATTATTCAAAGTTAATGATGTAATTATTCATGTTTTGTCGCAAAACGTATGTTGGACTACTAAAATTCTTCAGTTTTGTAACTGTGCTTGATTTCTTTTAAATAAAGGAATATTCCGGATTCAATACAAGTTTAGCTCAATCGAAAGCATTTGTGGCATAATGTTGACTACCAAAAAAATTTATTTTGACTCGTCCCTTTTATAAAGGTTCTTTATAAAAAGCAAAAATCGAGGTTACAGTGAGTGAGGCACTTACAATGGAAGTGAATGTGGCCAATTTTTGGAGGGTTTAAAAGGCAGAAGCTTATAATATGGAGTGGGGGTGGCATAGTGGGCTAAAGCACAGAACTGGCTTGCAGAAGGTCGCCGGTTTGATCCCCACAGCCACCACCATTGTGTCCTTGAGCAAGGCACTTAACTCCAGGTTGCTCCGGGGGGATTGTCCCTGTAATAAGTGCACTTTAAGTCATTTTGGATAAAAGCGTCTGCCAAATGCATAAATGTAAATGTAAATATTATAAAAGCACACATTAATTCTTCTTGTAAGACTCATGTATTATTTGAGCTGTAAAGTTCTTTAAATTGTAATTTTCACAACCATTTTAGGGTTTGTTAACATTACATCATCATGGCTATAATTTATACAGAAAAGATTAGTATGTAATTTTCTCACACTAAAATCATGTGATCATATCATGTTGCTATACTTTGGAAAAGTGAATATTTTAACATTAAAAAATTGGCCCCCCCATTAACTTTCATTGTAAGTGTCTCACTGCAACCCATCACATGCCACTAGTGCTGTCGATTGAGCTTAACTTGTATTGAACCCAAAATATTCCTGAAAAACTGAATTCAAACTTAAACCCATGAATTAAAATTAGTTTTGTCCAACTCTGCAAATAATACAGTGTGAAAACAGACTTTTGAGCTGAGAAGGAGATGAATCAGACTTTCAAGTGTGAGAACTGCTGAAAATCTAATTGCCTGGTGCTGACATAAGAACTCTTAGGGCCCAAAAAGAGCTGGGGAGTTAAAGCCTGGCAGAGCGAGAACGCTTGCGTAAAACACTTGATTCTCTGGAAGCTCGTTGGTCTTCTTTGAAGTGCATTTGAGTCACGTTGACTGAAATATATTCTGGTGTGGAGAGAGTAACTAAAGCCTGCTTTCTCGCAATCCCTAAGAAGAGGAAAGGTATAGAGGAATGTCGGTAACAGTCTGAGGCAAAAGAAAACATTCCCTATGTGTGTACCTGTCTTTTGGTTTCTGTGTGTGTGGGGGGGGATAAAACTCTTGCAGCCCTGGGAGACAGAGGGGAGGGGCATCACTCAAATCGACCAATGGGATGCAAGCACCTCAGGAGTGTCTTTTATCTGTCCACTGCAGACTTGGCTTTCTACCTGGCATAGTTTTATCTTGTTGACATATTGAGTGGACTTTGACGGGGCCTGAGCTAGAAAACATATTATACCATTACTCTAGGCCACATACTGGGCTTTCTCTTCCTGTCCTACTTGAATTTCCCTCTCTATATCCCTCCACGTCCAGACCAAAGGTCCAGTAAGCATGATTTGTGGTGCCAAAATCAGACAGAATTAAATTACCAGAACCCACAGTGATCAGGGGTGGTGCCAGGATTGCTAAAAATGGCTCTTGAATGAAAAAAAATAAATAAATCAAATGAAGTTATAATTATTTTATTGTAAATAAAGATAGCACAAGCACATTTTTCAAGCAAATGTTGCTTTAAAAATATTCACATAAATACTTTTTTTAAGTTTTAAATAGAAAAAATACATGTACTGTATATTTATATTTCAGAATGAATATGAAAAGCATCTTGGATACTTTCTGGTTGGCATACTTAATGGAAGTTAGTTCTGTGAAGCGGTCTTGTATCCTTTAATTGCAAATGTATATTTTGTTATCTAGTGTAATGAAATTCAATTTAAGTTTGGTTTCTATTGTAAGTCCGGTTTCCAAATACTTTTAGAATTTTACTGCACACAGACAACATTAGGATGCAAACAGGCAGGCAAAGCTACCAACAGTAGCTTGAAGCATCTAATTGAATAAGCAACACTGGTCAAGTTCGGAACAGCATACAACTATTTCTGCAGTAAATAGCACAAAAATCTACTTTGCTCAGTCTATATGCAGTAAACAGAACATTAGTATTCCCTTGGGAACATAGCCAGTTTCTAATTAGAGTGCAAAAGAGAAAACTTGCAGAATTGTGTAACTTTTTCCTTGGTAAATGGTCTGTACTTATATAGAGCTTTTTTAACCTTAGCGGTTTTCAAAGCGATTTACACTCTGACTCATTCACCCATTCATTCACACACTCACACACCAATGACGACAGAGCTGCCATGCAAGGTGCTAGCCTGCCATTGGGAGCAACTTGGGTTTCAGTATCTTGCCCAAGGACACTTCGGCATGTGGAGTCATGTGGGCCAGGAAACGAACCACCAACCCTGCGATTAGTGGCCAACCCGCTCTACTACCTGAGCCACAGCCACACCTTGTTAATACTGTATACTTTCTTCTATCCCAGTATGCCATTCAAAAGTAAATTTTCTCTAAGCATTGTGTCTCTGCTGTGCTAAAAAAAAATCTTTTGATAGGCCCATCCAGACTGACACAACAACAATAACTCAACCAATGGCCTGAGATGGGAGTTGGAATATCTGTATGTTCAATCAATGGCAGAATTCATATTCAGATGTCGATTTTATACATTTCAGACATTTTTGTATTGACTCCAGGATGTTTACATTCCCCTGTGGTGCAATCAGAAGCACGTTGTGTCGGCAGCATGGGAGACCCTGGTTCAGATGCCTTGTTGTAACTAGGAAGCAATCGTGTTCACATAGTCAGCGGCATGCCCGATTCAGAAGTAGGGATGAGCGGAATGACTAATTTAGACGTTCAACATCTAAAAAGTAAGAAACCCTCAGAAACTATAAAAAAAAAAATTGTGTGTTTGCATAGCCGCGGGAAGTAGGGGTGCTGGAGCATCCCCAATCAGCATTGCTGCACCCCCTGTTAAGTCCTATTAATCTCGTTAACGAATGTAATGACGAAAATGTTAAGGGGAATTTTTGTTATTTCCCCAGCAGCGGCCAACCCTAAACCCCCCAGTACCAACCGTAGCAGGTAAGCCAAATCTAGGAGAGAAAAAATTAACTGAAAAGTGCATTAATCATTGATCTAATATGACAGCTGTTCATTAAAGAACGTTAACCAATAACAGTTACGAAGTAAAAAAATAAATAGCTAGGATAGAAACATATAGTCCTGGCTGTGAGAAATGTACAATAAACCTAATGCATTTTTCTAAACATGATGTGCACACAGAATAAAAGATAGTTTAAACCGTTAAACAGTCGCACATCATTGAAAATAGCACTCTTGATCAGCAGGGTAAAAATTATTTGCATACCTAGCCTAAAATATTTATTTTCTAGACTACTTACTCATGGCACACATTTTGATGATCAAAATTAACAAGTCAACATGGTCTTCTGAAAGATGAGACCTGACTCTCCTCAGGCGATTATACTGCATTTGAAAATGCTAGTTCGGCAGCAAAACTTGTAAGCACTCACAGGTTTAAAGAAGACTCAAATGTGAAAACATCCATAGTGACTTGCAAGCCAACTTTTCGTAAATCTGCTTCCCACACCACCACTAATGTGATTTCAGTAACTACTTTGCTCGTCTTGCTTGAGGACACAGTGAGAGAAGTAAGAAGTACACATGGCCTGGTGTGAAATGAAAGTATACACCTGCTCCAGTCCAGATATCCTCTTTTTTAATAATTATATTGTTAATTATATTTAATCCTTTGTAAAAATGTTGAATAGATTGATGGGCAAAAATATTGACTGAAAATATTTTCGAATAACAGCATAATTACTGCTAAGTCGACTAGTCTTCCACACCACATTAGGTTTATGTTTGTTGTTTGGGTTTGGGGGGCGGGGATTACAGTTTATAAAACATGCATTCCTCTTTACTGTATTACAGCCTGTACAGCTAAAAACAACTCACTTTTGGCACCCCTCTGTGAAACATGCGCCCAGAGGTATGTGGGTAGAGTAGCAAATAACTGTACTCAAGTAAAAGTATAATTACTTAAAAAAATGTATTACTCAAGTAGAAGTAAAAGTAATGATGTTAATAATTACTTGAGTAAGAGTAAAAATGTATCCAATTAAAAGAATACTCAAGTAGCATGTAACTTGTTATTTTTATATGTAAAAATAATTGATGTTTACTCACCAATATTTCATACATAATATACATATAACATGTATTACATAATAATAATAATGTAATAACAATAATAATTATTATTATTATTTGGAATTCTTGCATTATTCACCCTTATGATGTTCCAAACCTGTATGACTTTCTTTCTTCAATACAACATAATTGTGGAGATGTCAGACAGAATGTTAGCCTTATAGTCACCATTTAATTTCACTGCATGTTTTTTCCTCCATATTTTAAACAGGAAAGGTGACGGTCAGCCTCTAACATTCTGTCTAACATTTTTGGGTTCCACAAAATACAGAAAATCACACAGGAACAGCCTTATCACCCATCACTGAAGCTAAGCCTGGATAGTACCTGGATGGGAGACCTCCTGGGGAAAACTAAAGTTGCTGCTGGAAGAGGTGTAAGGTAGGCCAGCAAGGGGTACTCACACTGCAGTCTGTGTGGGTCCTAATGCCCCAGTATAGTGACGGGGTCACTTTACTGTAAAAAGGTACTGTACTTTGGATGAGATGTTAAACTGAGGTCCTGACTCTCTGTGGTCATTAATAATCAGTAGCGGTGAAAAAACAGTAGGGGTGTAACCCTGGTGTCCATGACAAATACCCCCCTTTGGCCTTCCTCAAACATATCCTCCTAATAATCCCCATCCATAAATTGGCACTGTAACTCTACTCTCTCCTTACCACCATTAGCTCGTGTGTGGTGAGTCATTCAGGTGGATGCTGCACACTGGTGGATGTTGAGAGTCCCTTGTTCACTGTGTAAAGTTCTTTGAGTGCAGTCTCTGAAAAAAGCAATATATAAATTCAACATTCAAACAAACATGAGGGAAAATAATGACAGAACATTAATTTATGACTAAATGTCACTTTAAGGATGCTTGTGAGATTTGGATGAATCTTTCAATAAGAAGAGAACCCATAGTTACAGAATCCTCCTCTAAAGGGTCTATAAAAATCAAACTGTAAATTTCCGCTGTCATAAAAGTCTCATTCACAAATCTGTCAATAAATTATGCATTAATTAAAACTTATTTAATTAAAACCAGTAATGTAATAAAAAGAATGTTGCTCATTGTAACGAAGTTAAAAAATAAATAAAAATTCGAAATTTACTTGAGTAAGAGTAAAAAGTACCAACTATTAAACCTATTCTTAAAAGGAAATTTTCTCCAAAAATGTACTTAAGTAAATGTAGCGTGTTACTACACACCTCTGTACCCAGAAAACGGAACTCACATGTGCCCATGCACACAAGAACACTTACTACTTAGGCCACTTTTGGGGCAGTTTCACATTTCAGTAAGCACAGACCAATTTTAGCTAAATAAATTGAACCTACAGTTTCTGACTGATTTTACTATGAGATCAGTCTGCAATATCAATTCTTATGTATTTTCTTATGAAGAATGACAACTGTGAAACTTCTGATCAGCTTTTGCTCTAGCAAATGTCAGTTTTCACTGAAACGGACTGGAGAAGTAAAACTCTACTATGGATATTTATGAATCTTCCCTTACTATTTCTTTAATTTGGCAGCTTTTATGCTTTCCCTTGTAACAGCGGTAGTTCTCAGTTTTAAGATGTAGGTAGTAGGTCATTTGAACCTTTGTTTGTTGTCTGCATTTGTCTGTATGAGTGTACATTGGTGTCATTAATACGTTTCAGATCCAGACTTACATTATCGACCACCAGAACCCCTCTTTGAGCACTTTGCGATGCGCCTCCAGATAGCAGATAACCTTTTCAAACCTGTGAAATAAAGATGCAGGTCAAAGCAACCTTTAAAGGCCTATTGCCACAGCAAACTGCAGTCTAACTCCAAAGCTTCCTCAGCATTCCAATGAGACAGTCTATTTGAATATTTCAGATGTTTTTGTGCAAAAAAAGAAAGAATTTTGCAATCAAATAAATCAACATTAAATTACAGTGAGGTAACAAGAGCATTTGCTATAGACTAATGTATTTTATAACACCTAACCTTTACCCCAACATCAACTGCATGTCTTAAAGTAACATGAAAAATTAACTCTGTCAAGGAAATATCTAGCTAGTTAACCTGTTAGAAGCAACAAATCTGGATTTAAACACATGGTCTGGACATAGTTTATGAGAACAAGTTTGAATTAGAATGATGATAAACTTCCACTTTTACAATGGCATTATTGTAGTTAAAACTCATTGAATACTTTTACCTGATGAGTATTACTGCTATTATAAGCATAATTTAGTGTATTGTGAAAGTGCTATACAAATATAAATGAATTGACTATTATAAGTGTTTTTCGCTGTGGTCCACTTCTTATGATGGTCAAGGTATTTCGGACCAAAAATAGTCGTTATTTAGTTTTTCACAATAATTTTACTCCCAGTCTGTGGGTTGTTTTATTCTTGTTATGCCATTTAAAACTTCTATATAAAAGCGTTTTTCACAAAACCCATTCTCACTTCCAAGGCATCAAATACTTCCGGTTGTGCAAGATCCAGCGTGCCAATCTACAGACGCCAATAGCACCCTCTAGCATCTGTTTCTGACACACAAGGCAGATTAGCCTAAGGAAATATCAAAGGGATCCATCACTGTCAAACTTTGGATAGTCTATCATGTGTGCATTACCGCAATATGCTTTATTATACTAATAAATATATTATAAGAATCAATGTAGGAAAATGGAGCACATTGAAAGATTAATGGCCCTTTACTGCCTCCCACTTCCTTTCCAAAAATGAAGAGTACTACTGAAAAAGTGTTTTTTTCAGCTTCCCTTTGAGATTAATATACAGTAGTTGACTTCATTTTATCAGCACTACAAAAAACACGAACTACAGCTCATTTGAAAAGCATTATTTACCATTTTTAAAATTGAAACACTTTAAAATGTAAACACAGCAAATGTAAACACTTTAAGAATTAGAATTGATTAATAAGAGTTTACTGACATTCATTATATAAAAACTCACATACATGATTGACAAGTTGCTAGTCCTTATGAAGCAACTTGAGTTTTTACATTTGAGGAATGAGTTAAGGTATGATTTGAGGTACACCAAACAGCAACAACATTACAACCACCTGCCTAATATCGTGCACCTCCCTCATGCCCGTCGAGGCACCTCTGAAGGTGCTCTGTGGTATCTGGCAGAAAGTCATTAGCAGCAGATCCTATAAGTTGCAAGGTGGGTCTCCATGGATCGGACTTGTTGGTCCAGCACATCCCATAGATGCTCGATCGGATTGAGATCTGGGGAATTTGGAGGCCAAGTCAACACCTTGAAATCAATGTCATGTTCTGCAAACCATTCCTGAACAATTTTTGCAGTGTGGCAGGGAGCTTTATCCTGCTGAAAGAGGCCACTGCCATCAGGGAATACCATTGTCATGAAGGGGTGTATGTGGTCTGCAGCAATCTTTAGGTAGGTGGTACGTGTCAAAGTAACATCCACATGAATGCCAGAATCCAAGTTTTCCCAGCAAAGCATTGCCCAGAGCATCACACTGCCTCCGCCGGCCTGCCTTCTTCCCTTAGTGAATACTGCTGCCATCACTTCCCCAGGTAAACAAACACAATTTGGTCCTTGTCAAAGTTTCTCAGATCCTTACACTTGCCCATTTTTCCTACTTCCAACACATGAATTTCAAGAACTGATTGTTCACTTGCTGCCTAATATGTCCCACCCCTTGACAGGTGCCAATGTAACTAGATAAATGTTATTCACTTCACCTGTCAGCGGTTTTAATGTTGTGAGTGATCAGAATGTGTCATTTCTGTTGTAAAATAAAATGTGAAAATCTCTTTAATGTTAACCACAGACCTTTACTCATAAAACGAAAACCGCTATTCTAAAAACCCATAAGAAATTACAGAGGGAACCAGTGGCTTGAAAATGCTAATTCTAATGCTAATTCAAACTGAACAGTGCATAAGCAACTCATATAACTCATATAACAGGACATAAGCAAACACAATTCTATAAAAATTTGAAAATTACACAATATAGTCATTAGAAACTTTCCAAAGAACCGAAAGTGATAATAAAGCCAACTCATTACAGCTCTGGACTGGCACATCCTGGCCTATGTGGGTAATTTGTGTCTTTTTTCAATGGCTATGAATCAATGTAAACCCATTCTCTCTTTTTCTCTGTGTTCTGGTTTCATGAGTTTCCTGCTGCAGGAGAAGGTTTAAAAAGCATCCACTCTCTCCCTGTCTAGATGGAGGTCCAGGTGGGGCTGATTGTTTTTAGGCATCTCCCTTTCTCATATACAGTCTTGTTTACCACCTCTCCCCTAGCCAATCAGTTCAATATAACACCATATAACCATATAACTACTCACTGATTTGAAGATTACACCATGATCTGGTGTATTCAGATACAGATGTGAACATAATTCAAATAGATTCAAATTTATTCAAATTATTTAGTGTGATTATTAGTCTGAATATAAAACATAGATAGGTCAGAGCTGTGGCCTAGTGGTTATCATGTGTGCTCTAACATACTGTGAGCTTTGGTGCTCATGTGGGCACTGCAAGTTTGAGTCCAACTCCTCTCTCTCTCTCTCTCTCTCTCTCTCTCTCTCAATTCAATTCAATGGGCTTTATTGGCATGAAAGTTTCAAATACAATGTTGCCAAAGCATCATATAGAATAAATTAAATAAAAGCAAAATCCATTTTGTCCAATAACATGGACAGTATATAATTATTAGTAATAAATAAAAAACAATAATATAAATTACTATTATTTATTTCACCACATCACATTGTGTGTGTGTGTGTGTGTGTGTGTGTGTGTGTGTGTGTGTGTGTGTGTGTGTGTGTGTGTGTGTGTGTGTGTGTCTCACTCTCTCATTTATAGTCCAATCTCAACTATACCTATCAATAAATCAAATCAACGAATATGTAGGAAGTCGGTTAAAACTGGTACACTGATCAATGCAGAACATGGTGCATCACAAGTTACCATGGAAATCACAAGATATATGGTTATCACCAGAGTTGTGCAAAATTGAGGAATTAAGAATTATCCCTTCATGAGTTGGGGCTGGAGTTGAATTGAATGTTCAAAAAGAATGAGCATGTCTAGAATAATTTACTGAATTGTAATTCAAAGTAATTTTACACATTCACACAGTGAGGCATTTCATTAATCCAACATAAGTTTTGTGACATAAATATGTAATTATATTACAATTTATTTTAATACATAAATTATGTACATCATTCATTTTGACTATGCTAATTTATTTCCTGAAATATAGAACATATGTTATTTTGTCCATTTTGAAGACGTTGGGGTAAATTTGAGCATTCTGGGAAAATAAGTTCTTCTACCATGGTCCATAAAATGAAAATGAATGAAAAATATATGTAGTTATATACAAATATTATACAGTATACATTATATAAATAAAATACACGTTTCTATCATCTAAAAATTTTTTGGCATACCCCATGCATTACCCCATTGGTTAATTAATACAGACACAAAAAAATGAAAATAATCTTTAAAAACTAAATTTATAGCTGTTTTCATTACATTTGAAGTCTACTTCCTTTAATTAAAATATATATATATAACTGCAAACTCATTTCAAATTCAGGAATTGAATTGAAATTTAAGAGGTATTCATAATTCAGTTCTAAATGGTGCACTACCCTGATAATCTCATCAAAGCAGAACAACCAAGCAGTTTCACTGACATGTTATCTTTCCATTGCTTGGGTAAGCCTTGACTGTTGCCATCCTTTACAAGCATGTGTTTGGCTCACAGATGACCTCTCTCCACCTCAGAGGTCAGAGAGCCAGAGAAGCAAGGATGTCTCAGCCAGAATACCATTAACCTCATAAGCCTGGACAAATGGAGGCACTGTGATCTCCCTGGTCTGCTAGAACCTCTGGTTGATTGCTGTAGTATCACTCTCTGGGTTACTGAAAGGTACTGACCATTAATCCAGATAGAACCTCTCTATTCCTCTGCTTCAATTTATACGAGTATATTTAAACTCCTGGGTGTTCAGGCAACTTTTGGCAATTTATGTCCCATTGGTTTTATTATGAGCAGATTTAGATTATTTTCTTTTTGTTATATGACGGTCACATTAAAGCTGACGTCAAAACGTTTTGCCATGCTTTCATCATTTGTTTTTCATTTATAATGTATAGATGTGTAGATTTGATTGTTTTAGCTATGTCACAGACCCTGATGTACCCTAGAAAAAAAACTCTTCATATATAATTCCATGGCAACTTTCTGTTATTTTAGAGGGGTTAGCAATATGACAAAATCTTATATCATGATATGAATAATTTTATAACACAATATTCAAAATTTCACATCATGCCAAAATTCAGTCTGATGTAGTTGACCAATATTATTAATAATACAAACTTTGATCAAGAAACTCAGCATCTTCTCAAAGCAATTCAACAAAGGAAATAATATGTAAATAATAAAATATCCAATGAAAATAAACACGTCATTAGGCTGCTGAGTTAAGTTATTTCAGTAGAGAATACATGAATATCCTAAGGCAAACAAGGCCGGTTTGTTTCCAAAAATCTAAATTCATTTAAACTGAATTTTATTAAGGATGATGATGTTCAGTTTTTTAAAAAAAAACCTGCATGACACATAATTGTTGGAGCATGACAAAGTGTTGTAGCCGTTTTCCTCATCAGTGGTGGTTAGAATGTCGGGCGTTTGAAGTGTTTGACTTCCTTCATAGAGCTTTAAGGTGAAGAAACTCTATAAAATTCAAACGGGTCACTTAAAGGGATAGTTCACCATGTGTGTATGACTTTCTTTCTTAACCAGAACACATCTGAAGAAAATTTATGAAATATCTTAGCTCAATAGGTCCTTAAAATGCCAATGATGTGATCTGACTTTTGACAGTCAGCATAAACATCATCCATACGACTCCAGCTGTTAAATGAATGTCTTGTAAAGCAACGCAATTGCTTTTGGTGTGGAAAGGATAAACATTAAGTACTTTTCAGACACTAAATCATGCTTCCGGTTAGCAGCAGTATGCGCGTGTTACATAATTGTATTGGCATTTGAAACACGTGAGATCTGACGCATGTGAGTCACAGTCGGAAGAGCAGCACTGTTTACAAGTGAGAAGGAGGAACGCTGTACAGTAGCTTGGTTGGTTTTGATCTGTATTTGTATCTGCTTCTTTACTCACAATGGTACTGTTGTGTGCTTATCTTGGATGTCTCAACCGAGTGGAGAATGTGAGATTACCTCTGTATCATGACAACACGTATACGTCACATTCCACCCTTTCATGAAGCTTACCGGAAGCGATGATTTAGTGTTAAAAATAACATAAAGATTTATTTTTATTCATTCCAAAAGTGATCATATAGCTTTAGAAGGCATTCATTTAACAGCTGGAGTCGTATCGATGACGTTTATGCTGACTGTCTGTGATTTTTGGAGCTTAAAATATCGGATCACTAACAACAATTTTAAGGACCTACTGAGCTAAGAACATTTTCTAATTTTCTTCAAATGTGTTCTGATGAAGAAAAAATGCATGGCATACACACCTGGGATATATTGAGGGTGAGTAAATAATGAGAGAATTTGTATTTTTGGGTGAACTACCCCTTTAAGTTTTGAGTAAGTGATCCCGCTTTGTGTTACTGCTCCAGAGTCAGGAGAGCGCAGAGATTTCGCAACTCAGCTGTGCATGTCAGATGAGCAGCAGATTTAGAACATGAGATGGATGTCATTAATTTGGCTACGATGGCACAAAAGTTTGCTTAAGCGGATGCCGAAAAATTTTTAGTGCTTAAAAAACCCTTTTCTGCAATTCTCACAGTCTCACGAGAAGCCGCTCCGCCATCCTCCTCCATTTGACAGAATGTGTATAATGTTCGCTATATCGCCCACCCTGATGCCATACAGTAGTATCTACCACATATTTTATAATTAAATATTGAATGGAAATAATAAAGCTTTCCAAATGTCAGGTCTTGGCCCCTGCTGTCTATAGCGTCAGTAAAAAGCCCTGAAGCAGGTCATAATGTATTGCTGTATTTTCTGTGCTGAATCAATGTGCTCATCCCTAAACCCAGATTAAAGTCAACTCTGATCAGATTGCAGTCTAAATTGAGAAGGAAATCCAATCTGGTCACATAGATTCCTTTTAACAAATCCTGCTGTGTGTTAATGTGTCTCAGTGGATGCCAAAGGTTCCAGGAAATAGAAGAGAGCCAGGAAATGGGATTTTCTACACTACCATGTGCTGGCATGTGAGCTCTGCTTATCGCTGCCCTGGAAATTGAATTTTTAAGTAAATTAAAGCAAAGTTGTGAGGCCAGGTACATCTGTGCGCTTGACTTACATTGGCCAGTAAATGGTGTGTCAGCGTGATCTATACTCTGATGGTGAAATCAAAGCAGGTTAGTCAAAAAAGTCTCAAACTCAACTCTTTCTTTCTATCTCTGTTCTTCTTCTATCTATCACCCTTTTATTCTGTTATACTGCCTCCATTAGGGCTGTCACAGTTTTTAAATTCTGCTATTGACAATTGAATTGAATTGTCTATTTTGACTATGTGAGGTCTAACCTTAATACACATACACCCTTAAAGGGATAGCACCCAAAAATGAAAATAAGTTCATCATTCACTCATTTTATGTTGTTACAAACTTGTATGACTTTCTTTCTAAGACAAAATAATATGTTAGGCAGAATGACCGCCTTTCTTGATCATTCACTTATAGCATTTTTATTCCAAACAGTGAAAGTAAACCGCCATTTGTGTCATGTCTCTAAAATGGGCATGTGCAGTTGACAAGTATATTGTTCTTTTCATCAAAAGGAAAGTCCACATGTGATTCAGTGCATATGAACGGGCAAACCGCGGCTGTAACACATTTGCCAAGCATAATGGAACCAAGCATGTAAACAAGCTGTTCATACAAACTTCACTTGGCATTTTAAGAAGCACTTATTACTTGCTCCCATAAACGACTACAAGCAAGCTTGCACTAAACAGAAAGGGAAAAATAACCAAACAAGAAACCACAGGATCAACAAGCTATTGCTGTGCAATGCCTGATATTTTAATGACAGCACTCGCCAAATAAAGCAATTAATTTGGTCACTTTACGCAGCCATAATGACAAGTGAGACACCAACACTCTCGAAAATGAGGGTTGTTTCATTTTATAGACTGTTAAACTTGACAGCATTAAGGGACTACTTGTTTTCAAAGCAAACTAAAAGAGTATGACAATGTGCTAGACTAATATTCCACTTTAATAAGGGCTCTGACTTTGATTGAGGAATATTAAACTATATGCTGTAAAAAATAAAAAATAAAAAAACTGTTATGATTGTTTCCAATGCGCTTGTCAAACGCAGAGCAACAAGCTTTTAACAAGTGTGATTAGCTCAAATGAATGTGTTAAAATAAACTTCCTTTC
Source organism: Xyrauchen texanus (assembly GCF_025860055.1). NCBI lineage: Eukaryota > Metazoa > Chordata > Actinopteri > Cypriniformes > Catostomidae > Xyrauchen > Xyrauchen texanus. The sequence goes on from NC_068297.1 coordinate 7,637,988, forward strand.
AAGGCTTTGAGGTATTGAGAGAAAATGTCGGTTTCTGAATCCCACTGAGTCTCGCTATACGTGAAGAATTCTCACAACCATATATTAAGTCCTAAAGGAAGATTTGTTTAGGGGTAAAGATTTCTTTCATCCAAGAATTTCTAGCAGTAAGAAGCCAAAAGTAAATCCAGGATCATAGCTGAAGCAAACACATGAATATGATCCTCAGTATCAAAATCATCCATTCCAGCAACGTGGAGAAAAACAGGATTATTCCTCTTCCAAAGAAGAAAAACTCTCTTTGCCACATGCACATTAACATTTTATATTGATACATGTTTTGTGAGAGGTTTGGTGAGAAATATACAGTTAATACACTATTCATTTTCGATTCTCTGAATCAATTAGGGTTGCTGTAGTGTTTTTAAAATCAAATTCAAGATTTTTTAAGACATTTTTCAATACCTGAACAAATACAATTAATACTGTATCCCCATACCAAAACAAACCAACACAATCTCAAAATAAATAATGTATCACAGACTCTTACTTAAACAGGCAGGGGCACACATTCAACATGGCCTTAACATTGCTTATCAGTAAAACACATATATCAGACATATTTTCCACATATATCACATTCAAATTGGTTATGTACCATTATATAAATAAATACAAATTAAGGGTTGACAGATATTGGATTGTGCTGATTTGATAATGTGTTGAAAGTAAGCCAGTTTATCTGCCAATATATTTTTTTTTTTTTTTTTTAATAGTAGCCTAAATTAAATGTTCTTAGTACTTTCTTCCTGCGATGGGGAGGGCTAGACAGAGGCTACAAATTTATTTAAATTCAGATGCACTTTATTGATTAATAGCATGGAACTTTTAACTTTAAGGCACTTTAACTTTGAAATACAACAGGGACTCTTATTTTGAAATGTTTGCGCTTCATTGCTTCCAGCTGCTCATTCAAACAAATAAAAGAAATAAAATGTGCACTCCTTCAATAATCTACAACTTATTACAATAAAAACAATAAAAAATTGACATTTTCATATTGCATCAAAACTACATCATCATCATCGTCAACTGTTGATCTTTAGCGATAGCTTGTCATAAATTTCTGATATGGCTTAATGATTGTGAACTGCTCTGCAACAGCTGAAAACACTCACAAGCCCCCGTGTGTTTGGAAAAATCACAACAGTGCCGCATTTTCACTCTGAAGGACAAAGCACATGCATTTATTTAATTAAATTGTATTCTTTTGAAGTTTGATAATCACATTAGGTCATATCACGATTCCTGTCTTTCCTCCCCCAAATTTGAGACCTTTTTAAATAAAAATTAAGACTTTTGTTGTATAATTTACGATATTTAAGACTTTTTTGGAAAACTGAATTTAGGACATTTTAAGACTTTTTAAGGATCCACAGGAACCCTGTCACTGATTTTCCCAAAGCTCTGCCTTTCTAGAACACTATGATCCAACAACTCTAATGCAATATCCGCAGCTGAACTGCAGCTACAAGTATCTGAATTGCATAAAAAGTGATCTTTCAAATTCCCAGTACTCTACAATGTTCATTAACATTCAGATAAATGCGCCTGCTATAGATTAATCATGGAGCATGCTAATGCAGTGATTTGAGTGGGATCAAATGTAGCCCCTGCTGTCGTACCTTTAGGACAAGCATATCTGATGCAGTTCAGAAACATATTTAGAAACACATTTCGATTCTCAGCCTTGTTAAAAGTTACCATTTGCACTTGATCCAATTAAATTAAATAAAAATCAGTATATAAAAATTATATATTTGAAAACTATACATATAATAATTGTGTACTGTATAATGTGTGTGTATTAGAGATGTGCTGGATGGTCGACTAATTGACTAGTTGTCCAACAACTGACTAGTCAATTAAAGGGCTTGACTACTAAGATTAATATTTTTAATGGTGGTGGTTTTAATTTTCATGTTCTCCCTGTGTACATGCCGAATAAGTGAATTGGAAACTCTAAATTGCCTGTTGGTAAGAGTGAGAGTGTGCATGTCTATGTGTGTTTGCCTGTGATGGACTGGCCACCTATCCAGTGTGTTTCCCTGCCTTCAGCCTGAGACAGCTGGGATAGGCTCCAGCATTACCTTTGATCCTACATAGGACAAGCAGTAATAGAAATTGGATGGCTGGATGGTTTTAATGGGTGATGCAATTGTCGAATTAACTGAGAGACGTATATTCTTCGAGACCGTTTATGCATAATGATAGCTTGCTGTGCTTAAAAGTGAATACAATTTAGCTCATTAAAACCTTCTGCAAGAAGTTTAGTCCATTAATGGACCGCTACTGTTTCAGCCATCAAAGCGCTGCATCAACTATACCTTACAAGACTGACAGATCACTGACAGACGTTAAATTCTCTGCTGTGTTTAATCTTCCCATATTTGTCATGTGCTTTGGAGAGATTCAAGTCTTTTGCTGATTCTATCTGACACTGCTTAAACAAATAGTTGCAGTTAAGAAGGTTTGAACTACTTGATGTTGGGAACTAGATGTGTACCAGCATAATTATCTCACAGTTATGTGCTTTTGAATGCGCAGTGAGGATCACCCTGAAACTCCCAAGTGTTCTGCTCACATTGAAGCACATTATTCTGCATTCAGGATGAACATAAGCGGATTTGTGCCTCTCTGTACTGGACGCCTTTCTTATTTCTTACTTCTCTTACTTTGATAGTTTTGTGCAATATGATTTTATATTTAATTAGCTTATATGTTTGTTGAATATCTGTTAGTTACCATGTTGAAGTGCTGAGCTTAACGTCTGTTTATCCCTCTGAAACTTGTATAATCGAGTTCATGTGAATTAAACAGAGTCGACTAGTTGCTCAAACAACCCAAATATCTGATGCTTTTTTAAATATATTTCAAGATATGATATGACTCTAATATCATGCTTTTCTATTACTCTTTTATATGTGTATCCTTGTGTTTGTCCTTTTTGCTCTTGTGTTATTGTTTGATTATGAAAATCGGTAGATTTTCACATCCCTAGTGTATTTACAGTATATAAATCAGGGATTCAAAATCTAATTTACACCTAAAAATAATACATTTTCAGGATTTTGGAAACAAAAATCTAACAAATGTCACAAGGTAAAATGAATAAGAAATGTTTCAGACTTCAGATTTCCTTGCTTAAAGTGAAGCACACAAGATGCTCTGTTCATTCTCAAATCATACTGGATCCCCCTCACCACAAGCCCCCCCCCTCCATTTTAATCATGTGTGTTTGATGACTTCATTTTCTGTAGGAAAGGTGAAATCCAGTTACCAAGTCAATTGATAGCTTTGAACATTTTATCACTAGCAGAAAGCTACAGGGCCTGCAGCACAGCAAACATGCCTTCCATATTACCAATTTTCCACAGAGCTTTTCTTCATGCTCTTCTTTTCACCATCCCAGTGAAGCTTTTGTAGTTGCATTCATGCTGAGCTTGTAAAAAAAATCCAGTCCTAGGTTTCCATACACCACACACAGTTAACGTGTCACTTCTGAGCCCATTATCCCCATGGCTGCACTGAAAAGGACTAAGTGGAATAATGGAATACAGTCTCCAAATTCCAGGTGACAATTGAACACTACAGGCTCCCGTGACACATTACTTTAAATGGAAGAGAAAATGCGAAGATTTATATAGCTGTGCATTGCTATAGCTTCCGATTTGTGTAAATTTCTACAATTAAAGGGATAGTTCACTGAAACATGAGAATTATGTCATTATTTACTCAACCTCATGTTATTCCAAGCCTGTGGCATGGGGACGTGGTCAGTCTGCAGGAGAGCGAGCAGTAAGGCTTGTCACCTGGTTCATAATTAACCCTAACACCTGTCTCTTGTTATAGTGATGCGGAGGGAGACCTAAAAGGCACGCTGAGTGTCCAAAGAGGGAGAGAGAGAGTGACCTAGAAGCCGATAGTGTTTCCCTTTGTTATCCCTTATTTTTTATTCCAACAGTGACCATCGATTGTGTTTGTGTGTTGGCGAAATTAAAGACTGACCTTGAACCTGCGTCGCTGTCTCCTGGCTTCTCCATTGCCCCGAACGAAGAGCTTTTTACGAAGCCCAAATTACTTTTTCTAATGGGAAATACAAACAGAAATGTTTTAATGAATATTGCCATCCATCTTCCCAGTACAATGTCTGTTGACTTACTTTGAAGCTTAAAAACACCGAAAAGTATCAAGACTCATGCAACATATTCCAAGTCATCTGAAACCATATTAACCATTTTTTTTTTCAGCATTAATGTGTGCTATGCAAGAAGCTGGTACACACTGGCAAGCATATTGACGCAAGTACTTGCATTATTTTTAGCGCTAAAATGTGTTCTTGCGCTTAAGGATCTCTCTCTTCCTTCAAATAATGGACAAAAAATATTGAGGACTCATCTTGGATTCATAGATGTATATACTTTAAGCAAGTAAATAGGGTCATTTTTGATTTGATGTTGTCTTTAACCATTAAACAAATTTTTTGTGATTGAGTTTTTAGAACATTTTTATTTTTCCATTCAATTTGTTTGTATGTGAAACAAAAATGGGCGTTTCCAAATCAGTTGCCGTTTTTAAAACAGGATGGGCATTTTTCAACGATCCAATGGCAGCAGGGAATCTTTATGTAGTGGCCATTTCCAAACCAGGATGAGAGATGAAAGTAGGAAATCTCTATGTGTTAGGCAAATTAAGTAAAGTGATTGAAAAATGCCCATGTTGGATTATACACGCAGAAGAATTGAAACGATATGACTTGAATCTAGAGTTTTCAACCTTTGCAGTCCTGTAATTCTTCACCGTCATAAATCAAATGGCCCAGGCATCCTGATTGGTCAGAAAGGCCCCTCTGCAACCTAATCTTCCACACAGAGTTAAAGCAGACTTCTCTTTTGTAAGGTTACAGAGACCATCAGATTTGCACAACTCTAAGACATTTCATATTAATATAGCCTTGCTAGATAATGCTGAAAATCACTTTGAACTGTGGTAACGTTTGCACCTGACAAATTAATGATTATAGACTGATGGAACTCTTTAAAATGTGTGTAGCGATGTGCAATCACCTATAATTGATAAATATAATCTTTAATTCTGAATGATTTATTTCATTCTACTAAGAATGGTAACTATAAGGTTTAACTTCGGCTCTTCGCTCTTCTGCCTGCACGCGCCATGTGAGATCCACGGGAGCTCGGGACTTGACATCCCGAGAAGGAGTGAGAAGGCCTCGCTTCACAGCTAAACTAATTCATACAGACATACAGAAGTCAAAACATTGACGGAACAAACTTTCGACCAAGCGCCAAGAACCAAGGAAACACCACAAAGAACACAAGTACATCTCCAATATTGTGCTCAAAGTGCTGGTGTATTAATCAAATGATTTTGGTAATCCGATAGCAAATCGATGTAGACCCAAAGAAGGATGAAATTTTCTTAAGATATAATGGTTGTCGAACGCGACTAATTCAGTTATACATTTCCTTACTTAATAAGGACAGTTTAATTTAGTTCATAGCTCACATATTTTGAGACCGTAAATTTCCTCCTAAATTTAGCATGCGTGCAAATTACCCTACATACAATGGTAGTAAAATGCGTGCAAAATACCCATTTTAACTGATTGAGTCCACATCTCTAAATTATATATGTAATACCCTACACCCATCACGGTTAGAAAACACCCACTGATTGAGAACCGCCCATTTTTGTTCTGTAGAGACAACAGTCTCTTCAGTTTGGTTCAAAAAAAGATACTTTGGCAGGAGAGTAACGATAGAGACTTCTTTACACATGAGCTCTTAATCATGAGAAGTTTTACGACAGGTGTTTGATGTGAAGGGAAAGAGGACTGGCTTTGCACTCAACACCTTTATGTTTTGAAAATGAAAAATTACACAGATGGACCTTTCTTTCACCCAAGCTGGTGGATCTAAGACAGGGCCTAGAGGGGCGAAAGGGCGCTCTGCGATAACAATGTTATTAGTCTTCTTTCTCCACATTTCACTTTTCCAACAGATCTGAGCACTGATGTGTTATTTTGTTCAGTTTCTGATCCTGTGAAATTGCTGTCAGTATCAGCGGTGCCTTTGAGATGTCATCAGAATGCATTGTGAATGGCAGTCAGGCTGCAAATGGTAAATGCAAAAGAGCTTTTCTTTTACAAATTACCAAAGCAGAAAGCAGAAAACAAATAATTTTCCACACCCGTTCTCTAGCACCGTTGATCTCTTGCAAACTCATTCTCACGTTCTAAATAAAAGTATCTAGACACCCGAGTCATTATCAGCAGAGAAGAGGAAGAGGCACAGAACTGGTGTCAGCATTTCTCTTTAAATTAAAAACTTTTATGCCACTTTTTAAAGATCTGCACAAGCACAAAGGTTCAATGCACTTAACTTGCATTTTAAGGCTCCTACAGGCCCTGTTATGTTAAAAACGTCTGATCCAAAATCCTAATTGTGAAAAATTAGAATGAAATGCCTAGAGAAATGCCATAAATTTAAGGACCAGAAACTGAGGTAGCCTCACAATTCAAATCAATAAAAAGTAATTTTATCCTTATTAAAGATAGATAGCGTGGAACAGCTTCTAAAAACCTAAGTTTTAAAACTAGATTACAGAAGATGTGTTACTTATTTTCTCAAAAATGTAATAGCCTAAACACATCTAGAAACCTTTAACAACAACTTTTATTGTTAAAAAATTCAATAGAGTACAAAAGGAGATGTTAGGTAGATTAAACTCAGTCACCATTCACTTGCATTGCTTTCACATATTAATCTTTTTTTCCATTCATGGAAAAAAGAAAGTCCTAGGATTTGGAGCTAAAGGTGAGCGAATGAAACATGAATAATTATTAATAATAAAGTGAAGACTTATAGATTTAGCCTAATCGGTTTAATATGCATTTATACCAGATACCAGTTAGTGTTACAGCAGCTACAACTTTTTATTTTGGATGATGATGAGTATTTTAAAAAACCTTGTAATCGATGTTTATGCATGGCACACCGTTGTCTCTTTTCCTCAGCATTGCAGTTTATTATCTCAGAACTGTCTAGCAGATAGAGAGGTTTGACTTCCACCTCACACCGCTTTACAATAGAATGTTCTCTGTAGAATTCAAATTGGGTTAACATAAGTTTTATAGTCATAATTACATTATGAATAAATGTAAATGTAACATTAGGAATAATGACAACAACATATCTCATTGCAAATCGTCTAACAACAAACATTATAGTGATCTATTGTAACATGAAAGCAATATCAAATCATGTACTGATATTACAAATGTCCAGCATTAGGCATGCAAAGTATGCCTTTAACATTCTTTGATTTTTATCAAGAAAATACTTTGTTAGTAATACCTCCTGTCAGGTAGGAACATAAATCACCTTGCCTGGAATCCCACTTGGTCAACAGTATTTGAAATTCCATTCACGAAATGTCAAGGTAATATATTCATGGGCAGAAAAGAGTAACTGCAGATGAATATGCATCAAGTGAACATGTGAAGAATGAAGGAGGGGGCAAAAACAATGTTGTACAGTCAAGACTGATACTGTATATGGTATCTGGTTTTCCACATATGGCACACACATTCCACAACACTTCGGTGTCATTCAATTGCTAACTAGGGTTCATGTCTTTTGCCAGCTTGCTTTCATTTCTCAGTGTACTTTTACATTTACATTTATGCATTTGGCAGACGCTTTTATCCAAAGCAAGTTACAGTGCACTTATTACAGGGACAATCCCCCTGGAGCAACCTGGAGATAAGTGCCTTGCTCAAGGACACAATGCAAATCGGCTGTGGGGCTCGAACCAGCATCCTTCTGATCACCAGATTACCAGTTATGTGCTTAGACCACTACACCACCACCACTTTTCTGTGCAAACAATTAGGCGACTTAACTTCATAAGGTAATACATAAATTGTTAGATAATTTAGGTTACATTCACACATCAGTATACAGCTGTCAGTCCTATTCAAAAAGAGCCATTCAGATTTAATGAGTTTTTACGCTAAAAAAGCTAGATGCAACTAAACTAACAGAACAGAATGTAGAGACGTATTTTTAAAGTTTAAGTTCTTTTAACTTCACACAGCCCATAAAAAAAACATGGTGTTTCAGCATAAGACACTGACTGTAGTGGCATGTCTCTCTCTATTTTTTCAAAGACATCGAACTAGAGCATGTTTACATAGTAAAACAACTAAAAACAGTGGAGACAGACATACAAAATGTTTGGTGTGAACAGCCCCTTATAATGTTAAATATGGTTACATCCACAAGGTGATCTGCACAAATAAAATGAATTCCTTATATACATACCACAAACCTAAACAATCTCAAAATAAATCACAGATTCTTTTATGTAAACAGGCTGGATCACACAACCAACATTTGATCCTGTGTTACTACTTATCAGCAAAACAGGGTATGTGTGGATTTGTTTTCCACGTACAATTTTTTACAAAATTAGTTCATGGAAGCAATCTATCAGTAGGAGTCTGCAGTAGTGTGTAAGTGTTTGTCTTAAAGTATTACTCATAGCTAGGCTTAGAGTTGTTTGTTTACTGTGTAACTTGCTGTAACGAATGTAGGAGTGAAGGCAGACGAGGAGGTGCGGATCCAAAAGCAGGTTCTTTATTATAAATCAAAGTGAGGGCAAACCAACAGGAACAAAGAAATATCCACGAGGGGAAAACAACATGAACATGAACATGAACATGAACATGAACATGAACATGAACATGAACATGAACATGAACATGAACATGAACATGAACATGAACATGAACATGAACATGAACATGAACATGAACATGAACATGAACATGAACATGAACATGCAGGAGAAACAACCATAACATTCACGTACAACAACATTCAACGACCGACAAGGGAATGAAGGAACAAACAGGGTTTAAATACACAAGGACAAGGGTAACAAGGCCAATCAACAAACAGAACTCTGAAACAGGATAACGAGATAATTAACTAAAACCAATGACAAACAAGAACTGAATCAAGGTAATCAACCAATGAACCAATAAAACCCAGATACAAAACATGGAGGGAAAACAGGATGTGACAAAACTAGGAACTGAACAGGAATTTTCAAAATAAAAGTACACAAAAGAACAAAGGACAACAATGAACATGACACTTGCATTCTTTAAGCGTGTGTTTTAAAGTGTTTCGCTTGTTTTAGATTATTATTCATTGCTAGGCTTAGATCTGTTTGTTTATTGTGTAGTAAAGTGGCATTTATTCCTGTCCTTTCATCTCACGCAACCCTCATTTTAGAGCTTGATCCAGATCATCAGTCCTTATTCTGCTGGACCTATCTGCAGCGTTCAACACAGTCAACCATCAGATTCTCCTATCCATACTCTCTACTCTGGGCATCAAAGGAACTGTGCTTGGCTGGTTCAAGTCCTATTTCTCAGGTAGGTCTTTCAAGGTAGCCTGGAGAGATGAGGGGTCCAAGTCACATCAGCTACTTACTGGGGCACCTCAGGGCTCAGTGCTTAACCTACTTCTCTTCTCTATATACACAATATCACTGGGACCCATTATTCAAGTACATGGGTTCTCTTTCCACTGCTATGCCAATGACACACAGCTCTACTTGTCTTTCCAGCCCGATGACTCCACGGTGACTGCTCGGATCTCAGCCAGTTTGACAGACATCTCAGCTCGGATGAATGAACACCACCTGCAAATCAACCTAGTAAAGATTGAGCTCCTCATCTTTCCAGCCAACACTGCTGTAGAGCACAACATTACTGTTTAGCTAGGTTTATCTACAATAACACCTTCCAAAATGGTCTGAAATCTAGAGGTTACCATCGACAACTACTCCATTTCACCGACCACATCTCAAAAACAGCACAATCATGTAGATTTGCACTATATAATATCAGGAAAATAAGACCCTTTCTCTCTGAATACACAACTCCTTGTTCAGTCGCTTGTCATATCTAGACTGGACTACTGTAATGCTCTGTTAGTCAGCATTCCTGCATGCACAATTAGGCCTCTGCAAATGATCCAGAATGCAGCAGCAAGTCTGGTCTTCAGGGAACCCAAGGGAGCGCATGTTACACCCCTACTTGTCTCTACACTGGCTGTCGGTTGTTGCACGTATCAAGCTCTGATGCTGGCATACAGAAAGTCACGGGATCTGCTCCAACTTACAATTATTCCTGCAGAGATATGTTCCCACCAGAAGCCTGTGGTCTACAAACAAGTGGCACCATGTTGTACCAACATAAATAGGCTCTAAATCACTTCCCTGGACTTTTGGCTTCACTGTACCTTATTGGTGTAATGACCTTCCCAACTCTATCCATGAAGCAGACACCATATCTGTCTTCAAAATGCAGCTAAAGGCACATCTTTTCCATGAGTACATGACCATACACTCATCATAATAATAAAATAAAAAAATAACTTCTCCTTAAGATGAATTGCTTATGTTGTATTCTTCCTTTTTCTTTTTGTATTCTTTTTGTCATTTGCTTTGAATAAAAGCATCTGCCAAATGAATAAATGTAAATTAAATAATTATTTTTAATCAAATATATGTTATATTAGAATTGGTTTGTGATGCAATATATCAATGTCAATATATTAATAAAAAAGTGCTCCAAATACAGATACTGTATATAATACTCCTATAGTATATAAAAGGAAGTGTGCCAGTCAGAGTCCTCTCTCTTATCTAGCTGTTCAACAACAACAGAGAGAGCTCCAAATACAGAGCTGCAGAGGCCAAAAAACTGCTGTCTGGTCTTATGCAAACATCTTGAATGAAGAGTACCAACTGACATGTGGCTTTTAAGTGCAATTTTAGAAATAGCAACACAAGCAAAGTTCCCTGCAGTGGGAAAAGACTGTTTGTTCTTGTGGTCTCATTTCTGTAAAGGAATAGTTGACCCAAAAAGTACAATTCTGTTATTATTTTACATTCATGTCTTTCCAAACCCCTTTGCTCTAGGCTAATTAAATAAATTATGAAGCTCTTGCAATAGAACAACAATCATGCACCAAAAAGGCACAAAAAAAAAAAAGTATTCCATATGAAGTGTACGCTACATTTCAGTCATTATTACATTTAAGTCATTATTCATCTACAATCCCTCGAATCTCACATTCATAATGTATTTGTGACTACAATTCAAAAGTGGTGCATTGTATTTGGTTACTACTCATGAAAACCAGTGCCATTTTGGCATCATGACACTGATGCACCATTTTTCAATCTAAACATGAGCTAGAATCATATGCTTCGTAGGGCCCAATGATTTCTGACATGTGGAAAGCACAGACAGAACCACAGAATTCAGTCATAAAAATTGAATTAACTCTAAAAATATGGAATTTGACATATTTGGGATAATTAAATGTAAGAATGCACAATTAATCAGAGTAAAATCTTGATATGCCCTAGTATGATGATCAAACCACAGAATTCTGAGATTTAATAAAATAAATATAAAGTCTGCATGTGCTGCTTGCTTTAAAGTGAATGTGTGAAGTTAGCCGTTCATACACTGATAACACTGCATTATAAACAATCATGCATGTTCTGTTTTTGTGTAAATGACCAAGGGCAGTGCACTAATTCACTGTGAAGATTGCAACACATGCAGACTATATACTGTATTTATATTATTAAATTGCAGCCTTTTGTGGGTTAATAAGCACATTAAGCCATGAAGTGCATTGTTTATCCAGAAGCGAGAAGCTTTTGTTAAAAATCAGACAATGTGAAAGTGCTTAATTAATTTCTGAATTAATTTAAGTAGATGAGTAAAATCAATTTATGAAAATGAGTAAAACTGAAGAAATTGTGACAGAACTATATTACTTAGGTTAAGTAAAATTTTATATTTTCTAGTATTAATAAATAATATTAATAATAAATAATACTAATAATAATTTCAATAAAAATAACATATTTAAGCAATCTCAAAAGCAAGAGTGCTGTTGTACTTAAAAGTTTTTATAAATGCTTTCATCAATACTTTAATACTCCACTGTTTAATAATGCAATAGTATGTTAAAAAGTAATTGTTCTGTTGTCATTTGAGTTACATTCTGTGCAAATAGATGAATTGTCTATGCATTTAATTGCATATAAGGCAGCTTTTTTGATGATAAATATAATTTAAATTTAAATTATGGATTTCAGAAATAATTAAACAGAAAACATGGAATATGGGGGGGTTTCATAGGGCCCTAGCTTTGGCAGAGGTGAACTGTTCCACACACAAAGCTATTGTACTTGGAGACTTGGAATGCAGAGCATGAGTCACACATACTACTTTCATGGTGGTCTGTTTGGGCTTTTTTGTCCTTTTTGGGGCTTGACAGACCCTGGTCACTAAAAATTGTTACAGAGCAAAAGCTCTGTAAGGATGCTTCATAATGTTCAACCTTTTTGTTCCAAAGAAAAAAAACATACAACATATATATTTGTAATGGCATGAGACTAAATAATGACAGAATTTTCATTTTTCAGTGAACTATTCATTTAATGTTAATATAATCAAAACAGCATTCAGTAAGGTCTTGACCGAACAAACGTATACTTGCTGTTGTCAATGTTTCTTTTACATAAATATACAATAACATAATAAACATTCCATTTGTGGGCAAATCCAGTGAAGAATATATAAATGTAAATATGTTAGGTGAAAGCTCTGGGAAGTGCTTTTCAGTAAATATAAAATATTGATGGAGTCCAGAGGACCCTATCCTGGTCCACAAGAAAGCCACAAGGCTGCCGGCTTCCACAGCCTGTTTGAAATTGCACACCTGCTTTCACAAAGGGAAAAAAACAGCTCAACCCCCCTAAAGAAATCCTTATGGGAGGAAAATAAAAAATGATACCTCTCTGCATGGTGACCCACCTGGGACAACCACATCCTTTGTTTCTCTGCTGTACTGTAAATGTGCTTCTGTGTGGTTTAGTTTGGCAGAAAAATGAGTCAAGTAAACATAGTCAAATTGGACTTCTGTGCCCAAAATGTGCTGACTGACTACACACTCTCATGGTGAAATAATCGTAGGGATTCATACGACTTTTCAAAATGTGGCTAATTCGTATGATATCGCATGACTTTCACTACAACCAATGACGTCACTGGACATCATTTCCATCTAATATGTGACAGTTACTTGCTTCTGTCACACACAACAGCTTCCTATCATGTTTATACACTCTACTGATCCTATAGGTTTAGATAAGGGGTTTGGGTCAGGGCATAATATTAATAAGCATGTCCTTAATGCCTTGTGCATGAAACTCATGCTTACTTCCACATTAGATATCCGGGCATTTGCACATGATGAAATCGTACAAATTTATATGAACAAAGGTATAAATCAAACTAATAATTAATTTTCATGAGACTGGGTTGTGACTGACACCCTATGGGCATGAAAAGAACTGTATCATACCATTTAAAACAAGAAATGAAATAAAGTTGAAGGATTTGTAAAATGTTGTGAGAGTAATGATGGAAAATGCCGCTTTCTTAGAGATTCTGCACTATTTTGATGTCTCTAATCAAATATAAGCGCATTTTTCACAATGGCCATGTTAACTGATTTCTACTAAAGCCGAACAGTCAGTAACATCAGATGTATGTTTGATTAGTTGATTCAAAAGATTTTGCACAAACTTATATAGTCCATTTCAGCTTAAAGGGGTCCTGACATGAGGAATCAAGAGTTCCTTATATGGACATATATGATGAGGTCATTGTACTATAAAAAACATACTGTAAGTTTCAGAACTCAAAATGTCCTCATCACTGCAAAAGGAGCATTTGTTGAAACCAAGCTGTTAAAACGACTCATCCTCTACTTTTCCACATTGTGATATCACATTGTGGTATGCATATCTATTTGATGTGTACGCTATGTTCCAAATCTTCTGAAGCCACACAATAGGTATGTGACAGGAATGGAATGATATTTAATCATTATTCACAGATAATCCTAATAATTTTTGGAAACATTTTGGAAACAGCTTGACATTTCAAAGGCAAATAAGCTTTCACATGCCAAAACAGATGTTCCATCATAAAAATCTGTTTGTTTAGAGCATCATTTTAAGGACATTATTTTAAAGACCACTGAGTTGGCAGCACCCTTCTCATATATTAGGCTTTGATAGTGGATTCCTTAAAAAAACGAATTTGAATACAGCAGCATTTTCCCATTAAGAGCTCAATTTGTCACTGCGCACTTGCCCAGCATCAAATATTTGTGTCTGATAGTTTTTAAATATGTATACATTTTCTTTCCAAACAAAACTCTTAGTCTGCTGTGTGAACAACAGCCTACAACATTCTACTGACAATTTCACAAAACTACTCATGTGAACACTAACAATTCTTGGGAAAAGTGTTTTTAGATGTCCTCAAAAGAATCTTTGATTACCTTTAGCATCCATATGAGTGATCTAGATGCAAGCAACCTTCATCTGCAAGAATACCATCTAATTTACTGTACATGCATTGTTGAATTCACAAACAATAATATAATCTAGTCTTGAATAAGTCATTAATGTCAACCAGAACCAGTTTGATTTTGCATTCCACACCAGCCTACAAGATCTAATTTTACTGATGAAAATTCATTCTCATGAACAACACCCTTGTGAAATCCCCAGGGAAAAGAACTTCAGAATGTCTTCTGGTAAAACAAATGTTTGCTTCTTTTCTTTCCTTAGTGCCAATTATGGTATCTCCATTCCTGTGTGTTATTTCTTCAAAAGTATTATGGGAAAATCCCACTGTGAACTTTTGAATCTCTTGCCTTTGTTTATTCACAGTGGACTAATTTAAAATCCATTATTCATCCCAGCTCCTCAGTCCTCTAATATATGTGTCTTTAGTGTCACTGCCAAGTGTGACCAACCAAGAGACAAACATCATTAAAGATCCAGTATTACAGTGTACAATAAATATTTCAATCCAAAGCCTCCAAATTAGGTCCAAGTATATTAGAACGTTGACATCAAAATCTGGCACAGATTACTGTGAACGGAAACCCCAACTGGGGAGAAAATGGTTTTAGTTCACAAGTTGGCTGTTCCTAATTCCAGAGAGAGATATATATATATATATAATTATTTTTTATTTTTTTATTAAATAAATTAATATGTTCGCACAATTATATTTTTGTCTACAAAACCATAAACCTTCAGATCAAAAGACTTTAAAGATCATGAGAAACATTTCAGTCAAGTGACCCCAAATGTATTTATATATATAATGCAAATATAATGTATTCTCAGAAGATAACTCTTGGGAAGCTTTTAGATAACATCTGCTTTATATAATGTAAGTTGTTCTTTTTTCTTTATGCAAGCCGATATTTAAAAATAGCTTTTTTAAAACAAGCTTTATGCAAGTCGATATCTTAACACTGATGGAAACAGACTGGGAATTAAAATATGGCACATCTTGTCACACATACATTACTAAAACAGATTTTGAGAAATTGTATGCAGATATTCACAAAATGGCCAAATATAAATTGGCCTGGCTGATATCGGTCTGTCACTAGACTCAAACAGCCAGCAATGTTGAAAACAGCACAGAGCTTACACTTTTCAGTGAAATCTACCAAATGACTTACATATAGGTGTCTGTGCATATTTACATTTAGGAGAATGAATAGGAGACGGTTTTTTGTTTTTGTCCTTTGTCATGCTCGCACTTGTCTTAAGCTGGCTGAATTATTCTAAGAATTGGGCCACCATAAGATTTAATAGAGTTGTACAATTAACTAATAAGGAGTAAAGCAGATTACAGAAAATGTACTGTATGTATTCTATAAATAAACATTGGCTTGAAATTGTGTAAATACATCACAGTGTGTAAATACATCAAAAGAGCTCAAAAATAGGACTATGGACATTGCGTTTCATCTTGCATCAGTTTCTGTTTTTATAATAGTCACAAATGATGCAAGGAACAGACTGAAGACACGGCAAATATTGTTTCACGGCAGTCCGAAAAGATACAGTTTTTTATTTTAACTAGAATCGAAGTGATCTATTCCTTTTGCCTTGCTTAGCATGGTGAAGCAGAAAAATTACATGAGGTTACAAGAAATATCATCTTTGTGAAATGCACAGGCAAGTGGTGTCATCATACTGCATAGTCCTTTATGGAGACACCACAAAATAAATAGTCTGTTTGAACGCCTGGTACATATCCAGAAAGTTAATTAGAGAATGTCTTTGCTTGAGTAAGTACATAGTATGCTGCTCTAAAATTGTGTCAGCTATGCACTTTTCTTATTTTAGACTATATAGAGGAGATGCTGGCATTAGATGTAGCACTATAAGAGCTGAATTCAATAAACAGTTGCAGCACTTTTGTGTACAGTATTTTTGTGGAAAAGCCAGCATCTTATACACTAACCAACACCAATCTAGTTTAATCAGGTGCTTTCTGCCAAGTCATAGCCTATTATTCAGAGCAAACACACAACCTTTCTAAATAAAAACACTTAATAGATTGCACGTCATTTACATTGATCAACAATTAATATTGCACAGTTGTCAACAGAAAAGGTAAGAATTTTGTTTCAAAAAGCATGTGTGTACACATGGTGATCACAGTAGTAGTAATTCACCAAATGATGGAGTAGAGCGCAAAAACTGCTCATGTATACAGATGAGCCGTGCAGTCAAGCACACTTTCAACATTTTTAAGAGCCAAATTAAGTTTGTATTCAAAGGGCAAAATAACCATATTTCTTTCTGTGATAACTGAACAATTGTAAAATTAAATATGCAATATTTTGAGGTCATGTGACAACAATAAAGCATATTACTTTTGTATTGTTTAACGTTGCATAATGAAAACTAATTTACATTAAAATATATAAATATATAATTGTAGGCAGTATTCCAGACAGATCTCATGACAATTACATGACTCCTGCAATGTTGAAATATGTTTTTAGATGTTTTAAAATGTTTGCAAAATGATATTAGGTTCATTACACGCATCGCGGCAGTTCCGAGATGAAATGTCCACTGTGACCTTGAATAGGAGAAAGTGTGTGTGTGTGTGTGTGTGTGTGTGTGTGTGTTTCTGTTTCAGGAATTCAGTAAAGTGAGAATAGCAGTCAAGAGGTCGACAACTGGACCTCATAGACCTACTACTGTCTATTAAGGGAAGACTGTCCTTGGCCTAGGACCTGACTCGGACCATTGGATCCTATTTACGGAACTAAAGCGTCATGCCAACAATCAATGAGATAAACAATGTACATGATGACCATATTCAGAAATGTTCTATGTTATCTATGCTTGTAACCAATCAGAATTCTAGAAGCTATAGCATTAACATCAGCTTGATGCTGTACCTGACTGTAAGTATTGGTGTTTTTGGACCTGAGTTCAGTTCGTGATTCTCCTGTCTTCGGCATTTGTACTGCTGACTTCTGCAATTTCATTTTGCAAACAGCTCTCTTCAGTAAAATTCCAACTAATTTGATTGACACCTTGAATCCTGGTCTTCATTCCAAGCCTACTGGTCTAAGGGCCAAAGCTGTAATCCCCTACAATAGAGATGAGGCATACACTGGGCTGGCAAACCACAAAGAGAGAGTAAAAATGAGGGTGAGTAATCCAATACAGCTAGTGCACATAACATGGAGAAAAGGAGATGGCCGCCCAGGACGACAGAGGGGAAAAATAACAAGGAGCGGAATAATCACTGGGAAATGAGAAGAGCTAAAAATAGAAGAGCAGGGTATAACTTAAAACGTAGATCATTCTAAACAATAAGCACTGAGAACACTAAACGTATGTCTAGAGGATGAAACGTTTAGAGAAAAAAACAGCAAAGTAGTGAGAAAAGAGGGAATATCTACACGCAGCACAAATGAGAACCAGGTAAAGGAAGAGAAGTAGGTCAGCCCAGAATCCAACAGTACCAACCCCCTGGAGGAGCTTTACCTGGTGCTCCAAGATGAGCAGACCTATGACGTCAGTTAAACTTATCAATGAGGGAACGGTCTAAGAAGGTCTACATTATTTAAATTGAAATTACATTTTTTAAATAGGTTAAAGGAGTGTGCTCAATGGCACATTACCATATCAGCATATTTTTGCTCTTGTATCCAGGTATCAAGACCAGGAAATTTCACTGGTATTGGTACCGTCTACTGAAATTTTGGTATCGTGACATCACAATTCAGCATACTGCACAGTATGCAGTAACCTCTGAACACCGTTCTTCCTTCATGTTCTATCTGTTACAGATCATCCGCCACATAACTCTTTAGTATCTCAACATTCCTGTAATTCACATGCAGATAAATATTAGAACCCTCTTCTCGACTTCCTGCTAATGTTCTTGCTGAGCAGCACTTGTATTGCAGCTGTCGAAAGAAAACGAATCGGTTACCTTACGTAACCTCGGTTCTCTCTAGAAGAGGGAACGAGTATTGCGTAAGCTAGCTTACGCTACGGGAAAGATTAATCTTTTCTGAGATATTGAAGCCAAAAAATTATCCTTAATTTTGTATCCATTGTCAACGCAGTGCAGCAACTGCATACCTTGAGCGGGCTAGCTAGCGAGCTCATAGGTTGCTCTGCGGCAACTGCTGCAGCCTATAGACGAACTTGAGTGAACTTGCGTCCAATGACAGGCGCCCGCGCCATCACTGCATCAAAGCCCGCCAAACTGGCCGTGGCTAGAGTGCATATAAGCGTAAGTTCGTAGGCTGGAACCCTGGTTTTCATTGAATGAAGCGAAAATCGCTCGTGGCGCGAGCACAGCCGGCTACGCAATACTCGTTCCCTCATCTAGAGAGAACCGAGGTTACGTTAGGTAACCGATTCGTTCTCTTACGACAGCTGCAATACAAGTGCTGCTCAGCAAGAACATTAGCAGGAAGTCGAGAAGAGGGTTCTAATATTTATCTGCATGTGAATTACAGGAATGTTGAGATATTAAAGAGTTATGTGGCGGATGATCTGTAACAGATAGAACATGAAGGAAGAACCCATTGTCAACGCCGTGCGCGCCAAGCATCCACTGCATGAGCCCCGGGGGTGGGGAGACCCGGGGGAGCCCTTGTGAGTGGGGAAATAATATTTGGCCGGCAAGAGTGCGGGCCAGTGTGTGTGTAATACAGTGTGTGCACATAGTGGGAAGGAAAAGACAGAGCGGCGGTGCCGGTCTGTGTGGAATGTGTCCCATCAGTGCAGCTCACCAGTGGAGCTGTAGCGTATTAAACCGCTAGTAGTTTCGCCTGCAGGGCGGGCACTTCCAGATTGTAAAATCTGACAAAGGTGGAAGCCCAGCCCGCTGCCACACATATGTCGTGAATGGAAATCCCGCTGGACCATGCCCACGAGGAGGCCATGCCTCTAGTGGAGTGAGCCCTAATGCCTAACGGGCATGGTAGGTCCTTTGATGCGTACGCGGCAGCAATAGCGTTCACTATCCATCTAGACAGTGTCTGTTTCGAGGCGGCGAAACCCTTGGTGCGCCCTCCGAATGAAACGAAAAGCTGCTCAGAGCGTCTGAAAGAGGCGGAGCGCGCAGTATACAATCTCAGTGCTCTGACTGGGCAAAGGAGATTGGCGACAGGGGGCGAAGCTTTGACGGTGGTCCGGCCGCGGTGGGACTAAGCCGTCGTTTCCTTAACAAAGCTAGGAGGACTTCGGTTGCTCAGGTTTCAGCGCAATCTTAGGCCGAGGCCCGCAGGGCGGCGGCGGTCTGCGGCGGCTGTCTGAGCACATTCTAGGGCGGCCGCCCTGTCGACGCTGAGAAGTCTGGCTTTGCTGGGCTGGGCGCTGTGAAGAGGCTCGTGCAGGAGGCTGGTCACGTGGGCGGCCTGCAGAGGAGCTAGCGCGACGAGGCAGGAAGAGATTCATGGCTTGGGTGGCTTTCTGGACTTCCGAAAAACGGTCAACAATGCCACTCACCACGGAACTGAAGAGACCGGACGGAGAGAGCGGTGCGTTGAGGAAAGTGGAGCGCTCAGCTTCTCCCATATCAGCTAGTGTTAGCCATAGGTGTCTCTCGGTCACAGTCAGCGCGGCCATGCACTTCCCTAGGGCTTGAGCTGCAGCTTTGGTGGCGCGAAGGGCGAGATCCGTCGCGCTCCTTAGATCTGAAACAGCCTCTGGGTGCCTGCCTTTCTCATCCCATTCTCGGAGAAGGTCCGCTTGGAGGATCTGTAAAACGGCCATGGAATGCAGAGCAGATGCGCTTGGCCGGCGGCGGCATAGGCGCGCCAACACAGGCAGAAGTAGTTCTGCAGGCCTTAGACGGGAGCACTGGCTTAGACCGCCATCTCGCGGAGGGCGGGCAAAGGTGTGCTGCTACCGAATCCTCGACCGGGGGGATGGAAGAGTAGCCCCTCTCAGTGGCGCCATCCACCAGAGCAAGAGAGGTGGAGACGTGGGATCGGTTCCTGGCCGAGAGAGGCGCGTTCCACGATTTTAGAGAGCTCGGCGTGGAGTTCCGGCAGGAAGGGCGCGGCCCGGGCCGCGGGCGCCACGCGGCGACGGCTCTGAAGAAAGCAGGCGTCGAGTCTGTTGGGAGCCTGCTCAGAGGGCGGTGACCACTCGAGCCCGAGGCGGTCGACGGCCTGAGGAGGCGCGTTAGTTCTTCCTCGACTCCGGCGCGGGTCCTGCTGGATTCCTGGGCCGAGGAGGAGGCTTGGGAGCCTGACCACTCCTCGCTGTCCGAAGCCATGATGGAACAGCAGCCCTTATCCTCCGCCTCGTCATCCGAGATGGCAACAGTGCGGCCGCTTCCCGGGAGGGCGGGGAGGGTGAAAGCGAGGCTCGACGGAGAGGCTCCGGCGAGGTAGTCGCTTCTAACACCGGTTCCGGCAGCCTTTGGGAGCAGTGCTTCTTTCTGCACGGCGAAACGAAAGGCGGTGCGGCGGCTTCGGTTTTGAGTGCTTTGAGTCGAGCCCACAGGGTCGACATCGGAAGCTCCTCGCAGAGGTCGCATCCGCCGTCATCGAGGGCGAGCTCTGCATGTTCCAGTCCCAGGCAGAGTGCGCAGATGAGGTGGCGGTCTCCGGCGCTGAGAGGGGCGCGGCATGAGGCGCAGATGGTGCGAGGCATCTTAAAAAAGACGCTCGTTGCTCTTTTTGTGAAGTTCGCTGAGGAACTTGCTTGCTCTAAAAAGGATACGTCGCCGGATGGCGTAGCTCGCAGGATGGCTGAAGGTGGCGAAGACGGCCAGCTTCTTCGAGGCTGTCCAAGCTTGCTAGATGCCCCTCGAACGGTGACGCGGCTTCTGCAGTTCAGAGATGCGAAGAGCTTCGCTGAATAGATGAAAATCAGGGTTCCAGCCTACGAACTTACACTTATATGCACTCTAGCCATGCCCATTTTGGCGGGCTTTGATGCAGTGACGGCGCGGGCGCCTGTCATTGGACGCAAGTTCACTCAAGTTCGTCTATAGGCTGCAGCAGTTGCCGCAGAGCAACCTATGAGCTCGCTAGCTAGCCCGCTCAAGGTATGCAGTTGCTGCACTGCGTTGACAATGGATACAAAATTAAGGATAATGTTTTGGCTTCAATATCTCAGAAAAGATTAATCTTTCCCATTAGCGTAAGCTAGCTTATGCAATACGAGAGGACCTCTCATAAGATAACTAATTTCTCAGCCGTTCTGCTTGCAATCGATACACAAGTGTTGAGTGCAGACACAGACAGATCAATGCAGCAACTGCAGCTGTCCATTTTTTTATAGAATCTAGCAGGGCCCCAGTATGATGGATGAAGCCGATGTTTGGGAGGAGGGTGCTTTGATCCACTCCCAGAACTCTGTCATTTGTCATGTGGAACCTCCAGGGGTGAAGAAGATGGCACTATTTTGCAGTTCATTTAAAAAGTCATCAGAACCCATCTCAGCCAATTAAGACATAAAGCAATCAAAGGAGATGAAGCACACCGTGTGTTGGTATCGACAGATCTGAGAAAAACACATAAATGGTAGATCAATCTTAAACACAAACAATAAAGCCATGTGTTATCGCCATGTCGATATTTTGCTGGTCTTCTTACTTTGATCTTACTAGCTGCCCTCGATTTTTTTTAGCTGTGTAATGAACATGTGCTGTCCACGGTGCTGACCAGCAAGTTCTCCAGGGTGCAGTGACATCTGTGCAGCATGCAGTGTTGGCCATAGAGGTGAGGTAGCAGGGCTTGCATTTGTGCTGGCTGAGCAGCTTTTTCTTACAACACAGTGGCCCCAAAGGAACACAGTAAGATCATACAATGCAGCACAATGTCTAATTTCAGCACAGGCTCAATTACTCATTTGGAGAAACTAGACTTAAAATAGAGGCAGTCTAGTTAAGGGCACTTACATTTCTCATTTGAGGACATAATCACATCAGCAACGTTTCCCAAATAAACAGGTCTGTCATGTTTTTTTTCCTTGTATTATTACCTCATAAAGCCTTGCTAAGAAAGGCAGCAAAAATCTGATTTTAGTCATATCCAACTCAAATCTGCCAAATATTCAGACTTGTTTAAGAAATATTATCTATTAGTTACTTTATATGTTCAACAGTTGTAATATCTCCACATGGCTTATAACAGGCCAAAAACAAAGTCCTAACAAGAAATGAGTGCAACAGACTGGTTCCAGAAGTTAAAATCCCAAAAATGTGGTCCACAGGGAAATAGATTTTTTGCAATTACTTATAAATCTTTATTGACAGACCTACCATGAGCTCATGAGCTACTATGAATGCATTTGCAGAAGCCAAAAAGTCTTAAATTGTGTTTAATAGCGAAATTGTTGGTTAATAACTAAACTGCACATGATCCAGCATAGAAATATCCACCAGTTTGAAAATTGCCGCAAACAAAGTGCACCAACAGAGCTTTGCAGCCACCGCCCACTCTTATGACACATTGTGAATGATGCAATCGAGTTGGTCTCCCTACATGCTCAAACTACTTGTACATTTATGTATTGTTTATATCTGATTATTTAGCAAGACACTTATAACATACTGTATTGTTTCTATCCCTATAACAACTTTAAATCACTAGTTTTATATCTTTCATTGTTTTTACTTCAATTACGTCATTCACAATGCATCATGGGATTGTAGTTCATGTCCATCATGGAAAACGATTGGAAACAAAAGTTTGGGTATAATGATGATGTATATAATGATATACGTATATAATGGTGAATGGAAGTTATAGCTGATCTTTCTTTCAAAAAAGAAAAAAGGCAGTCCTGCTATATACAGATGGTTTCAACAGCAGTGGGCATTTGAATAATTTTTTTTATTGCTACTTACATAATCTGCAAAGAAGAAATTGCAGGGCAGCATAACTCCACGAGACATGTATGCTCGATATGAGGGAGACTAAATTGAGAGCACTAAAATACATTTAACAATTATAATTATGAAAATATCTATTTATAGATATAATTCATGGCTGTAAAAAAATAATTATTTCTCATAATGAGTCCAAATGGTTATTATGGAGAATACCAGCTGGTCCCAACATCACGGTTGAGTACATTTAACTAACAATGCTAAGAGATCCAAGCCAACAACGATTTGTAATTCTACCATACTGAATCATGTTCAAATAGAAATGCTGCTCGAACCCTACTCACCGTGCTCACAACTATTCAGCCCAATGGTGGAAAAGATTCTTACCAATCTTATAGGAAATTTTATAAGAAAAACATGGAATAGAGTGTGATGTGAACAAAGGCAAAAATAATTAGGAAGGGATCCATGACTCCATGGAATCTATGTCCTGCATCATCTTATTTTGAAGTCAGGCCCTGTCTCTCTGTCAGTCTGGGTTTTGACAAAGCAGCACGTTGAGCTCGCTTTGCGACACGTGCCCAGGGCGCAAGCTGTCTTCTTGTTTGTGCTGAGGTTTGGTCACTTCGGTAAGGTGTTGGTTATGTGTGTGTGGCCGAACTCTCACACAAGTGTCTGTTCTCGTCTTGTTTGTTGATTTGGCATGAGTGTATATCGCCTCATTGTCTCGACGATGTGCGCTCGTGCCAATCGGTTGTTTTGCTTGCTTGTGAGAGCATGCCACTTTGTTATTGTTACTGTAGTGCCGCATGCTTCTCGGTCTGACGTCATACCCTGCCTCCTTGATTGATCGCTATTGTTTCATTGTTAACACCTACCCTTGATTAACCCTCTTGATTTCTCTCCCTATTTTAGTCTCCTCGTGTTTGCTGTCCAGTGTAAATTTTTGTCGTTCTCTAGTCAGTTTTGCATGTGTAATAGGATCCTGTTTACCCTGATCACCTTCCTGTTAGGTCCAGTTGGTCCTGTTTCCCTCTGTAATTCCATGGATTAATTTTCCTCTTCAGGGTAGTTTATGTTTCATTAATAAAGTGTTTTTGTTTTTTTTTACTCAGCTTTTGGGTCCTTCTCTCCCCAAATCACGATATTACGAACTGGCCAGCTAGGACCCAGCAGAGTTCATTGGCATTTTTATTTTCCCCTCTTCCTCTCACAAGGCCACCTGCAGCTGGTGATCAGCCAACTCCACTCTCTCCAAGAAGGAGAGGATGATGTGAGTGACTTCAATTCCAGGTTCCTTATTGGTGTTTTAAGGACCCTCTTGGAGCCTGGGAGATGGAAGGGCTGAGGCCTATCTCCTTCTGGGATTTTGTGGGCTATGTCTACTACCGGAAAGATTGAATGACACCTGAATACAGGCAGCTCTCCCACACGGGTCATTCCACCATTCCAGCCTGAGACAGCCGTTCCTGAACCCATCCTAGGAGGAGGAAAAGACCACCTTCTTCTAAGTCGCTGCCTGTATCTCTGCCACGAAGGCTGCTGCATGGCAAGTGCCCACGCCTGCCATGGCCAAAGAGCCAGCATCTGAACCGTTGTCTGTCCCAGTGTCTGAAGTCTCGTCCGTCCCAGAGTGAATGCATGAAGCCTTAGCCGTCCCAGTGCCAGCGTCCCCGGTCATAATGGCTGCTCCCACAGCAGTGCTCCTGGCTGTCCAGAAGAGGAGGAGAAGAGCTCCTGTTTCCCAGTTGCTGCCAGCTTTCCCAGCCACGGAGGCCGTTCCCCAGTCGCTATCAGCACTAACTGCCATTGAGGCTGCTTGCAGTCGCAGACAGTGCCTGTGAGCTGCTCCCTGCTGAACCCTGTCCAGCGACCTCCACCCATGACTCTGTCCCCTCTGCCCTTAGGCCACCTCCCAGGCCTCCTGAACCCACCTCTGCTCTGTGGCCACCTCCCAGGCCTCATAACCTTATCCCTGCCCTGTGGCTGTCTCCCAGGCATTCTGACCATGTCCCTGCCCTCTGGCCATCTCCCAGGCCTCCTGATCCTGTCCCTGTGGCCATCTCCCAGGCCTCTTGACCATGTTCCTGCCCTGTGGCCATCTCCCAGGCTTCCTGTCCCTGCCCTATCCCTGCCCTGTGGTCACCCACCAGGCCACCGGACCCTGCCCCTTATGTATCCTTCCTGGTTTCCTTCCCTTCCCTCCCTCTCTGCTGTGCTTTCTGTTCTGTGTTAGTATTCGTTCTGTGTGTTTGGTGTTTTTTTGTTCCTGTTTTGGCCTGAGAGGGCTGTGGCATTATCCGCCCAAGTCTGTCTTTGTGTGATAGCGCAGTCTCTGTTCTATTCTGTTCTATTGCATGAGCATGCGGGCTGTTTTATTCCTGGCTACGTGTTCTTCTGTCTTTTGTGTTTCATGTCTGAAGTATGGTGTCTAGGTCCTGACTTCCTGTCTAGTTCGGTTCCAGTCTGTGTCACGACACAGAAATTCATACTCCTTGACGGCCACTCGCAGATGCATGTTGAGCTCGCTTTGTGCCTCGCACCCAGGTCCAGAGCTGTCTTCTTATTTGTGTTGTGGTTCCGTCACTTCTGTAAGGTGTCAGGTGTGTGTGTGGCCAAACTCTCACACAAGTATCTGTTCTCATCTTGTTTGGTGATTGGCATGAGTGTAAATTGCCTCATTGTCTCTGCAATGTGCACTCATGCCAATCGGTTGGTTTGCCTGCTTGTGAGAGAGCTGCATGCTTCTCGGTCTGACATCAAACCCTGTCTCCTTGATTTCTTGTATTGTTTCATTGTTAACACCTGCCCTGGATTAACACTCTTGATTTCTCTCCCTTTTTTAGTCTCCTCGTATTTGCTGTCCAGTGCCAGTTCATCTTGTTATCTAGTCAGTTCTGCATGTGTGCTAGAATCCTGTTTAACCCGATCACCTTCCTGTTCCTGTGCGGTCTGGTTGGTCCTGATTCCCTCTGCCATTCCCTGGATTACTTTTTCCCCTCATGGGATTTTGTTTCATTAATGTATTTTTGGTTTTCTCCTCTCCCCAAACCATGACATAATGAGCTCCTCAGAAAGATATGGCTAAAAAATACTATAATGCCATGGCCTTTTCCAAAAATGCTAGTCTGGACATCAAACTCACCTTAACACTTTTGTGTGAAGCTATAAAAATGTTGCTACTACTGCTTAAATGCCAAGTGCCTCTTTTTCTGTTTCCTGCAGTATTACAGACAACAATCATCTCAAATTAAAGCAATAAAGTGATAGTAATATATGAACATTTTCACACATTGATGCATCTGAGTTGGGTCATATATTACTCTCCACCTAATATGTCTTAAAAGGTCTTTGACAACCGTATTGAATTCTAAACACCTTTGCACCTTTCATGCCAAAAGATATCAATCAACAGCTGGCTCGCCAGCTTATCTCTTCTCAACACCATTCTTTCCAAAGCAGTTCTATCTGTCTCTTTAGTGTGAAGAAAATCCTCACCATCAGGGGCTTTAAAAGCCCTTCCTCCCTTTGCTTTCCTGAAGAAGTGAGACGGTTTTATCAAGGCAATTCATCTTAGTATCCCCTCCCCCTCACTGGGCCCTTTGGTACCCTCACATCCACCATCTGCAGTAAATACACATTATCCAAACCCTTGTTAAAATGGGTCATCAACCTTTCCACCCTTACAGCTTTTTATAGAAACAAAAGCCATTCTTTTAGACTCACCTTTTTGTTTCGTTTATTTTTCAGATAGAAAGATGCACTTTTCCGTAGCAATAAAAGCATGCATTTTGCAAACCTCTTAGCCTCATTTATTAAGAAAAATGGGCAGAATGGAGTAATGGAGTTTGTTCTCAAAGCACAGCAGTTCCTTCTCCCTTGCTAATGGTCCGAGTATTGAATTAATAAGCATTGTAGATTACTGTAATGACAGGCAAGTGAGTGGATAGCCTATTTCAAAGGGCACTTTGTCTGTCTATACAGCATGAATTCCAGCAGTATTGCTGCCAGTAGTTTGAATTCTGAGGCAGTTTATGTGAAAAAACTGGGGCTATCTGTCATATGGGGAAGTTGTCACGAGGGCAATATCTCAGTAACTATATGGTTTTGAGGCAAAAGTCAAATTACACAGATGTATGTTTTCTCCAGCAGTATGACTCACATCATTTCTGAACCTTTATATGTACATTTATACGTTTGTTCCTCTTGTACAAAAATGTACCTGCTCATTACATTTTTGTCTCCTTTAGGGAACAAGGGTGCCTCCCTAGTGACTGTTATTATACCTTATAATGTATAGTTTATTACTCCCCTTTTTTTTTTTTAAGGAGTTAGTAGGCTGACAACTTCCACAATGTGTTATCACCCCCCTCCCTCCCTCTCTAAATAAGAGTAAAAAGTGTGACTGGTCTTGGTCTCCCCTATACTGTAGCTGCAAGAACTTTTTACTTCCGGAATGCAACACATACTAGAAAGCTTCCATTTCTGCCACAAAGAGTGTGAAACACTTAAGTCACAATGAAAATAAAACTGGAATTACTGTACAAGCTCTGGCAGCTTTGGTTCTAAAATAACACTTTAGGAGCTTGACAGGAACTACAACTAGCTTTTATTCGTAGTGCTTATATGATTCATCCATGGATGGCCCACATCCTGTTCTTTGAATAGAGTATAAATAAGAGATTTCTGTCATACAGCACAGAGCATTTCAGAGAAATATGGCTCAACAATACTAGAATGTCATGGCCTTTTCCATTCACATGACCTGAAACATAGTTGTCTGGACATCAAACTCACCTAGCACACTTTACAATGAAGCTAAACCTTACTACTCCAGTTTTAATGTCAAGTGTGTCTTTGTGTTTGCCTGCTATGGTATTGACCACAATCATCTATTGTAGACCTAAAGCAATGAAGTGATTTCTACTTGACATCTAGCATGGGTTTTATTTTCTTTTTTGTGCAGGAAAAAGACAAATCTAGATCTCTTACCTACAAAATTAGATTTGATTTGAAAACTAATTTAGTGGAAATGTATAGAATGCATGGTATGACCCATTTAATTATAAATTAACTAAAATAAAAATGATAATTTAAACATTACACTTTTTCATGTTATGGCTTCATGATTAGTAAATTAAACACTGACATCTATTAATGTCATCAGCTTTTAGCAATTATAAATATGCTCAATTTCAGATTCTGCTGGATATTTTTTATCCTAAACATACAAATCAAAACAATCTTCTGAATAATTATGGACTTGCATATGGCTGATATGCTTGTATAGACTTGAGCAATGCCAAATTGTATGCTCAGGCAGTTTGTCATCACAAGCTGAAGATGAACTGGAGCATCTGCTAAACATTGATCTTTCAGTAGGAAGATGCCACCTATCTGTTTCGTTCTTACCGTCTGTCCATGATGGAGTCTTGTGGGTTTTTAAAACTTATTCTTAAGCGATACACCAGGGAAAACAACAGAGTTCGACGCATATGCTGCAACACTTAGCTTTCATTACATTCTACTGTCTGATGGGGTATAAACACGAGCGGAGCGTGAGCGTGAGTGTTAAGCATTGGAAGGCAGAATGTTATTGGAGTCGGCATTCCTGTTTCATCCTGTTAACAGCTGGGTGATTTAATGATTCTTTCTGTTCCCGATTCTCGCTCAGTATTGGTGAGCTCAAAGCACTCTCATCTCACTCGCACTCCACTGAATTTACCTTGATCTCGCTCTGCCTGCTCTTCCAGGGGTCTGGCTCCCAGATCAAAGTTCAAGAACCTGTGATTAAAACTTCAATTATGCTAAAACTGCGCTTTTTCCCAACTTCAATAAGAGATATCATCTGTTGGTTGCCAATTTCCGCTTACAACATGAAAAGCATTACATTTATTTTCTCTTAACGATCAAATCCACAAAACCTTTTATCTTTTAACTGACATCCCCAATGTTAACCTTTTTTTCCATCAATAACTGCCAAGCACCACTAGATTTACAGTATACCACAGTGTTACCTTACAGTTTTACAGAAATATTCTTGTGAGCACATTATATTTAGAGCGCTCTAAATTCACTAATTGCACATTTGCATAATTCCAGTGTTTCTCACAGGATTTGTGAGACAGTGGTGGGTGGACCTCGGACTCTCTAGGGGGGCATGTACCTCTGGAAGAAAATTATTCACAGTTTAAAGTTAAATTCCTCCATTGGGTGCAATTTGAGAGCAAAATTAAGAGGCTAGATCTATATAGAACTTTGTGCTCTTGTAAACTATTTTGTGCTTTAGTACTAATTTAATCATAAACACATTGGTTGTATAGATATGAATGGTGATGACACACCATGACAAAAAATTCACACCCACAAAGCATAAATGAGACAGTGTTTAACGTAGTTCACAAACGGTCAAAACACAAAAATCATCTAGAGCATACATTTGAGCCAGGGTTCGACAATAAATACTGTATTGTCATGTGCTCGTCCTCCGGACAAAATTGATCATTCACTTGTCTGAGTAAAAACGTTACTTGTCCGAAGATAAAAAAGGACATTTAAGTTACATGCTGAAGTATATATACAGAGTTTATGTATATATAAGAGTTTATGTATATATAAAATTATGACCGATGCCCAACCTAATAGTATACCTAAACAATCAACTCAATTCTCTGCAGCAGAAATGTAAACTGCACTGGTAGGGGAGGAGGCTATTGTCAAATGGTACAATTATTTTATGTTATGTATGGTAGTCAAATAAAGATGTCTCCTTCACCATCATGTACAGCAGGGATGCTCACACTTCTTTGGAATGAGATCTACTTTTTTATCATGTTATTGCAGCAAAACATACCATGTAAAGGCTATATGTTATCACAATATCAATATATTTCAGTAGTCAGTAGTGAAATTTGACGATTCTCAATACCTGCTTCAAAACCACAACAAATAATAACACTAAATAATAAGTTAATTATGGAATAATGGTTTCAAGCTCATAAACCTCAAGCTCATTCAAGACTAGTAAACACTCAGTAATAAAATAACAATAAAAAAAACAGCAATAAAATAGAAATAGAAAAAAAATAATAGAACAAAAAATAGAAATTAAGAAAATTCTGTGCTTTTTGTTCAAGTATTCAAGTAATCATTCAGAATGAAATGCAACATAAAACTACTACTGGTCTTCACTGCAAGATTATAATACATTATAAAGCAACCAAAGTTATTCAGTCAATAGCAGTGAGTGTTTTCTTGTTATGGTTATTTGATTATTAAAATGACACATTATACAGCAGTAAATATCTTACAACATCCTATCCAACATTTTAATACAAATCCACTGTTTACGTTCACTTTAGACATCACTCTCTGTGTTTACACGAATACTCCACCAAGGCGGGCATTTTGGCAGTATTTTGAAAGGTATTTGACCCATCAGGTGTGCATTAGCGCAAGCATTTTCGGAACACACGCGCATGTTCAGCACACACACATACGCCGCCTGTCAATCAAACAGGGCGCAGTTGTTACTAGATAACTAGCGAATTATAAAATGACGTGCCCTTGATTACTTTCAACAGCAGAAAAAGTGACGCAGGCCTAGACTATCAAAAACAAAGCTAGGTAATATTTTGTTATTGATGTTTTAATCCCTCTGCTTGTCCGGTCGGACAAGTTAAATTCTCTTTCACTTGCCCCATCAAAAATCCACTTGTCCCGGACAAGTGGACAAGCGATAATGTCGAGCCCTGTGAACCATCATATAAAAAGCTAAATTGGTTACCTGTGTTGAACTTACTCCTTAGATGTTGAAAATAGTAACATGAAATAGTAAGCCGCTGGTAATAACGTTAACATTGCAAAGTGGACAAGCGATAATGTTGAGTCCTGGAACAGGTACACAGAGAAACAGATACAGTGATGTGAATAGTATTAAAATAATATAAAAGGCTTGTCATGACTCCTATAAAAGGACTCAAGTGTGAACACCCTTTCTTAAACAGTGCTTCTATTGGCAGTAGAGCATGTTTGACTTCATTTTGGTAAAAAAAAAACACTTACTGAGGTTTGTTTTTTAAATATGAATAATCATATCGCAGTTTATCGTATCATATCATATCGCATATCGTGATTTTGCAATCACAATATTTTTCTAAATAATCAAAATTACATTTTGTTCAAATCGTTCAGCCCTAGGCTCAATTTAATTTAAGCTTAATCAACAGAATTTGTGGCACAAAAAATCATGTAGAATTAGTTTTAGCTCCTTGGAATTTTTATCTTGTTTTCTTTGTATGTTTAAATAATAACCATGAAGGATATTTCTCATTAGAGCAAAAATGACCAATATACACACGATACATTTTATCCGAATCAAAATCGCCTCATTTACGCAAAATTTGCCCGCTTCCATTCTTCCAATACGTAAATCAGATTTAAAATAAAATCCTTGGGTGAAAAATTACTTCTCGTTCTTAAATTTGTACATATACATCTTACATTTGCCTTATTGTGCAAATGGGTTTGTGTTGTCTTAATTACAATATAACAGCGTTTATTTTCATCTGAGTAGATGTCAAATGCGACCAGGAACAAATCCAGTAGAGAAGCAATAAATGAGCTCCTATCACTCATTGTCTATATTCTATGCATTCTATATATAGAGTGCTGAATTCAGAGGACACCTTGGGCACCAGGGACAGTTCTCTTTATCATATCGTAAGCCTGGCTGCCATTTCCAAACTCAGTGTGGTGATTTCTCTGTCTCAAGGCCCTCTTTCATTATATCTGCCTAGCTGCCGTAGACGGGCTAGTTTTATGAGTTCATAATTCCCAGACCTAACAGTGGCCTAGGGTTCCATAAACGTCTGCCTCACCATCAGCCATGCTGAGGACTTACCAGGACGAGTGCACATCCTTCCAAAAGTCTATTTGAGCATGGTGAATCTGAGAAGAAACCTGATTTGTATCTCCTCTTAGGCAGTACATTTCCATATGCCCATCATGTATAGTGGATGAAATACCAAATTCAAAATTCATATGACTGAAAATCATAATAGTTAGCTTCCCTTTATTACAAATTAAGTGTAAATAAGAGAGAATTTTGATTTGATTAGATTTTTACATTTTCCCCATGTCCCTGTGTGCTTTTTTACTTTAAATACTGTTAATTTAAAGAGTGTTTTTCCATTTTTTTTCCTGTTTCTCAATCAAAATGTTGCAGGCAAAACAAGTTTTCTTGGGAATATTGCTTTAACTGGTAATCAATTGAGAGGCTTTTCCAAGGTCAATTTTACTTTCCATGCTGTAAAAGGGACCGTTCACACAAAACTTGTTTTTGTTTTTCTATGTAAACATGCGCAAGACTGACGTTTTGCTGTTTTTTCAGTATCATGAAAAGGCATTTTTTTAAATGCCATTGCAGGTTTAAAATGAAGAGACTTTTTTAAAGCGTTCTGCATTCACCAGCATTCTGCTCTATTCCTTGCACTGCATCTTTTTTTTACCACAAGAAAGCAATCAGTCTGAACAGACACTTGCTAAAAATTACACCTCCTTAATGACATCATCCTTCAAGAAGTGTTATCAAAAACATGAGCAATTACTGGCAATGGATATAAGGAATTCCATGATGTTTAGTGGGATTAGTAGGGCCCTATGAAATCCGTTTTCTTTTTTCCCAAATTCAGTGCTTTCCATTTTATTTGTTCTGAATTCTGTGTTTGAAATTATTATGAATTTTATATTTTAAAAAAATACTTGTTTTCATTCATAGAACAATCCGAACAATCTATTTTCAACAAGCCATTTGCATTATTTTTATCGAATGAAGTGCTTGCAGATCCTCAAAGCAAAGTCCAAATCACAACATTACATTTTTTTCATGAACAGCCGGTTCCTGCCTCCTCCTTTCCCATTTTTAACCCTGTTACATTGGTGCCGAAGCCCGGGAAGGAGGAGGGATGCACTGTCATAGAGTCCTTGCCACTGCCGTCCCCCCAAAAGAGCAGCCGCGGCCATCCACCAGGGGATGGAGGAGTCGCTGCCGGCCATCTGGATGTGGAGGAACGGCCGCCGTCCGTGAGAGGAGGCAGGGCGTTCTATCTGCCAGGGGTCGGAGGACTCGCTCCAGTCCATCCGGGGAGGAGTGGCTGTCGACCGCCAGAGGGTTGAGGAGTGGTCGAGGACTAGGCAATGGCGTTTCTCTCTCTCCTCTCTTTCACTGTCTCTCCGCCTTGCCCTTGCCCTTGCCCTCTCCTCTTTTTTTCCTCTCCCCTTGTCCCCCTCCCCAGCTCTAGAGAGGTGGAGAAAAGCCTGCTGGCAAGCCCAGCTAGAAGGGCAACACCCCACCCAAAAAGGAGGGGGAGGGGGGTGTATGTCATGCCAGGGGTTCCCTGGCCTGAGGCAAAGTATGTAGGAGTGTGACGAGGAGGAGGGCAGGGCTGGGCTGGGCCATTCAGCAGTTCAAGAGAGAGAGAGCCACACGCATATTTGTGTTTGTCACAAAATCACAATACAGAGGCAACTCTGTCATTTGGACTGACATTTCTTTTTTTCCTTTTTCACTCAGCAGGACAAGTTGACAGCCACTAAACTTAAGGTCATCCACAAAATTGTCTCAGCTATGTTGGCGCTTTCCATTCCTCTGTACCTCCCATAAAAAGCGAAGACAGGTTGTTTATGCCAACACAAATTCTAAATGATGGCTTTACGACAAGCTTCATAAAGGGAACTGCTGCCCGAGTTCAACGATTTACACATTTGCTTATTCATCTTCAACATTTTACGTCCGTCCCTTGACATCTCTGTGCCACGCACATCACACAGTCCAAAGCAGCCTCTTCTGACAGATGGGGGAAATCGTGTCATATCTCTCCTCTGACACACAAACAAATGAGAAACCGTGGTTGTGGTTCCAAAAAATGTGTAAATCATCAACATAAAAAAATAAGAGGCCTGCTATATGGAAAGAAAAGTTATTTGAGAACAATCAACAAAATAGTCATCAAATTTTAGCTAGCCTCCTATCCAACACTTTACACAAAAGTTATTTTCCTATTAAAGTCATGGTTAAGTTTAGATTTAGGTTTGGGTAAGGGATTACATTTATGAAAAATCGTAAGAAAGCTTGTTCAATACCCTGCTGTTTCTATTTCTTACGTGGTACACAACAGTGATTTTTCGATTAAAATCATGCAGGTTTAGAGATTGAGCAAGGGGTTCGACTTTATGGAAATGTTTATGTTTGAGTTAGGGGTTAAACTAGGTTGGTTCTTTTATTTTTCTGTATGGGAGAAAAGGTCATACATTTTTGTATGAGCCAACTCGATCATTTTCTTATGATTTTGCCATCTCATATCGGCTATTTATTAGAACTTGTCATGAGACCGGATTGAAAAAAACAGTCCAAAACTTATGCCACTGGTTGAGCCAATGTTGTTATGTCAGGCTGGTCATTATGCTCTACCCAACAGAGCAATGTTTCAATAAAATCACAGTGTTTTTACTTTTCGGATGAATCAACCAACAAGCAGCTTACTTATAATTGTTTCTGCGTATTAAAATGGGATTGGAAAGTATTTTAACATCCAAAAAATTGCACACAATACCAGATATCGTATAGCCATTGACAGTAACCTGGAATAGAAAATTGTAGCTTCTGTTCTTGTGTCAAAATGTGTCATAGTGGTAGTTTTGTTTACTACAGCCTATCCAGACATTGCCTGGGCAAACAGTTTCTTACGGTGTCTCCAGTAACACTTCATTTCATGCCAGCTACCACAATTAGATTAGCACCATCGTCATTATAGTGTTTGTCCCTCCTACTCATTGTATATTGTTTGCAGGCTCATGGGCTATTGCCAACTACTGCACTGACTGTTTATAATTACAGTTACGATCACGTAATCATATTCATGAATTACAATTTGTGGGGACCATGGGGAGTGAAATATTGAGATCAATATGATAGCAAACTGAAGATGTGAGGTCAGTAATGCAGAAAAATGAAGACCACAAATAGCCATACAGTCCAGCTTTGAACTGGGCGGTATGATGGAAAATAGAAATGTTATATCAAAAGTTTTAAATGTGTTGATTTGTACAGTACAGACAGGTGCTTAAAGTGTTGAAGACATTGAGTTCTTTAGTTTAGACACATCGCAATGTTCTGCTCATTTTCAGTGTAAACACTGTCTAATTGTAGGTTGTTTACGGTTGCCAAGTAACGTCACAACTTTGTGATTTAATAAAAAATATGCATATATCAGTTATTTAACAATGGGTTTCAACATTTCTTATCCAATTAGATTTGTATTCCTGTTTTGGTTTTAACACATGTACTGGTCAACTGATAAGGGATTTTTAATGTCTGATGTCAATGATGAAATCCAGAGAGAGCAGGGTGGCCGATAGGCCGATACAATGCTGATATATCAAACAATGTAATATAGTAAATAACATAAACATAAAATTGCTAAAAAAAAAAAATTATAATAATAATAAAAAACTATTTTTTAGCACTTTCTTTGCAAAATTGCACACAAAATTTTAACTTTGTAAAAAAAAGAGCATAAAAAAAAATAATATTATATTTTAAATGGTAGATAACAGTTTATTCTGAATTCTGTTTAGTCATCACATTTTTGAAAATGTATTTGCATATGAAGAAATTGTTAATATATTAGGAAGAATGAAATAACATGAAATGACTACACAGTAGTCCAGCAACCATGGATAGCATGTCCACGTTAGCAATCGCATTTTCTCAAAAAAAACAAATCAAACCAATTGTGCATACGGTGCATAGTGAATTAGACATTTACTTATAGCACACATGAAGCACTTTTACTTTGAAGTTGCAATTGCGGGCTTGAGCGGATCCAGCACGAGCAGCAATCTCCTGACAGTTAAAACAGCCTAGATCACCTGCTTGAATTGTCACGGACTGACTGTCATGAACTTTTGATCCTGATGTTTTGATTCTGGCTGATAGAATATGCGCTTCAGAGGAAGATATTAGATGAGCGCTTAACGGGAAGAAAATGCTGGATTTCTGTGAGGTTCGTGAATTACATCTGTTTAAACGAGATCTCTGTATATTTGCAAACCATATAAAATAGACGTTTTATTGATATTTGCCTTTTATCTTTAGAAAAGAAAGTTAAACATAACAGGGAACTGTTGAGGAGAGACTGATAAAATACATGCTGTAGAGGTAAATAAATGCCTTGGCTCTGATATGCGGACCGTTTAAATGAGACCGTGTTGCACACGGGACTATAATTGTAGTAACACAATGGCATGTAACAAAAAAACTAACCATGACTGATCGTTTACATGTCTCAGTCACTTCACATGTAAGCAGGCATTTTCGGTGCCCTCAAGAAACAAATCGGCTAAATGGGAAAATGTATCGGCCGATGCCAATAATGAGAAAAGTCAGAATATCGTCCAATTACTCGGCTTCGGTGATATATCGGTCGACCACTAAACTCAAGTGTTTCTTCAAATTATAAATTCTTTTGATTTGCATCCATCAATTTCAAAATATAAAGAAGAAAAATAATAAAATGAGATGGGGTATGAGATTGGAGAGGCAGTACTACATGATTATGTAGCATATATTACATATATTGTTGCTTTGAGTTTCCTAAAGCAAAAATAACTTTATCATGATATATACAATTACATGATGTAAAATTACTAATACCATGAAATAACATTTTGGCCAAACCGCCCACCCCTACCACAGAGAATTATCCTTTCATCTAAACTCTAATAATTACCCCAAAAAAGTCTCTGATTTGAAATCTCCCTGTGATGTTGGATGTGCGTCTTCACAAACTTTAGGTGTGAGGAGGATCTAAACCTGCAACGCAGCGCGTGGGTGGATTGCAACTGGCACTAAAACATTGTGAATCACAGAATGAATCACTCCAAGGATGCTATCTTTAATGAGCACACATCTGTGTGTGGCCCATATAGTGTTAGTCATTTATTTTAAAGAGACAAAGACACATTTAACCTTAATTACCCCCGAATTCATCAGTCGCTTTATCCATTAACCTTTAAACCTCTCATGAGCATCAAACCAACTTTTACGTCTAAGATAAAAATAAAGCGACTTAAGAACGTTCCTGGGCGATTGCACCTCTCGTAATGACTGATTCTGGTCAGTTACTGGCCGTCTTTGAAACTGTAGTTTATCAAGCTACAAGCAACTCATAATTTACAGTATACAGAATGTGAACTAGTCAAGCTGCCCTTTTGAAAATGTTGTAAGCTACACTTCAAGCAACTAATAAAAAAATAGCTAACCACACTGAAGCTCCTGGGGGGCTTTTAAATAAAATTAGAAAACATGGTAATATCATAAAACCGAGTCAGAAACCTAGTGATGTACAGCAGAATTTTATTACATATCATATTATTTGTAAAATAATTGTGGTAAATATAATGATATTATTTTGTACCACTAAAAAAAAAAAAAGATAATGGAAAATGGACAAATTAATCAGTGAATCTGATTAATCCAGGTTCACTTAATTGAACTGTCTGATCAAATTGATTCACTAAAATTAATCAGACTTCCCAAACACTTCAAGAGAGTAAATATTTTAGACAAGTGCATTTGATTATTACCTCCATTCGCTCGGCTATAAAGCTGCGTGTGCAGTGTTTCTATATGCATTTTGCAGTGAAAAAAATTTGCAAAGTAGGTCAATTGCATGATATACATTTTTAGAAAACCTTTCAAAATTTGAAGAAAATATATTTTGATCATGCTCATAGACTCTCATGATACAACACTGCTATTAAATTGGCATTACACCTTTTAGACAGTAAGTATGGATGGTAAATTAGCTTTGGTGTTGTTCTCCAGCATGTCAGCTATACCAGGAAACAAAAATGTTGCTGATAGTGTAAAGCAATCCAAACATATAGCATTTGGAACCATGGTATATATATATATATATATATATATATATATATATATATATATATATATATATATATATATAAAACACAAACTTATATAAACTAAGTGTCAAAAAAAAATCTCAGCTCTCATGGGCACCTTAATTCATCACTTCATCCAACGCTCTCTAGACAGCCAATGAGGACGATCTGGCACATCTATCACGTAAAATCTCGTTCCAAGAGAAACCATCATAGAGACGCCATTAGCCACCATTGCTTGTTAAGACACTCTTTGTGGAATATTTCAGGATCTACATATTGTATTACATTGAGTGTGTGCTTAAATTATCCAGAGCCATCTGCTGTAAGTTGTGATAAGCCATTTTCATGAAGTTATACACTCACCTAAAGGATTATTAGGAACACCATACTAATACTGTGTTTGACCCCCTTTCCCCTTCAGAACTGCCTTAATTCTACGTGGCATTGATTCAACAAGGTGCTGAAAGCATTCTTTAGAAATGTTGGCCCATATTGATAGGATAGCATCTTGCAGTTGATGGAGATTTGTGGGATGCACATCCAGGGCACGAAGCTCCCGTTCCACCACATCCCAAAGATGCTCTATTGGGTTGAGATCTGGTGACTGTGGGGGCCATTTTAGTACAGTGAACTCATTGTCATGTTCAAGAAACCAATTTGAAATGATTCGAGCTTTGTGACATGGTGCATTATCCTGCTGGAAGTAGCCATCAGAGGATGGGTACATGGTGGCCATAAAGGGATGGACATGGTCAGAAACAATGCTCAGGTAGGCCGTGGCATTTAAACGATGCCCAATTGGCACTAAGGGGCCTAAAGTGTGCCAAGAAAACATCCCCCACACCATTACACCACCACCACCAGCCTGCACAGTGGTAACAAGGCATGATGGATCCATGTTCTCATTCTGTTTACGCCAAATTCTGACTCTACCATCTGAATGTCTCAACAGAAATCGAGACTCATCAGACCAAGCAACATTTTTCCAGTCTTCAACTGTCCAATTTTGGTGAGCTCTTGCCAATTGTAGCCTCTTTTTCCTATTTGTAGTGGAGATGAGTGGTACCCGGTGGGGTCTTCTGCTGTTGTAGCCCATCCGCCTCAAGGTTGTGCGTGTTGTGGCTTCACAAATGCTTTGCTGCATACCTCGGTTGTAACGAGTGGTTATTTCAGGCAAAGTTGCTCTTCTATCAGCTTGAATCAGTCGGCCCATTCTCCTCTGACCTCTAGCATCAACAAGGCATTTTTGCCCACAGGACTGCCGCACACTGGATGTTTTTCCCTTTTCACACCATTCTTTGTAAACCCTAGAAATGGTTGTGCGTGAAAATCCCAGTAACTGAGCAGATTGTGAAATACTCAGACCGGCCCGTCTGGCACCAACAACCATGCCACGATCAAAATTGCTTAAACCACCTTTCTTTCCCATTCTGACATTCAGTTTGGAGTTCAGGAGATTGTCTTTACCAGGACCACACCCCTAAATGCATTGAAGCAACTGCCATGTGATTGGTTGATTAGATAATTGCATTAATGACAAATTGAACAGGTGTTCCTAATAATCCTTTAGGTGAGTGTAAACCAAAATTATGACGATTATTCTGTTTTCTCTGTTTATCATACATGTGCATTTCACATGCAAATACAAACTTTAGTTTGATCTCTAAATGAAACAAATCTATTCTTTATATTCTACTAATCAAGACCTTTCAAAAGATACAGGACACATGGCTGTGTGATCTTTTGATCTTTTTACTGATTCTAAATGTGATTGTTGCGATTGAAAATTTGCTTATTTGAGAATTGGCCAAATCCGCTATATTCATTGTAAAGATAAGAGTCTACGCTTTAAAACGACACCTATTTTGTGCAGATCAAGCAAGAGGCTGTTTAGTAATACCATAACATATCTATACATACAGTACATACATAAAATACCAGGCCACGCCGAGTATAAGAGGTTAAAACAAGCAGTTCAGAAACACCACATTCTAAATGGCTCTGACAAAGAAAACTGTAGAAAACATAAATTTGAAGGCTTTTCAATTCTCAGATCACGATGCTTAAAAAACTTTACCATGGATTTACTGCAGTAACACTAACCGTACTGTATTACCTGTGGTAGTTGTGGCAGAAAAACGTTCTAAATGACCTGTGGTTTTCATTACAAAAATGCCATCATTCTTTGCGGGCTTGTGGACACGTGCATAACGGGGGGGACATCGTAGGGGAAACTCTGCTGCGTGTACAATAAAGTATAACAAAAAATAACGATGTAACGCAATAAAAAGCTACACCACTACTAAAGTAGCTTGTTACTGGAAAATCTACCAAC
Organism: Xyrauchen texanus; assembly: GCF_025860055.1. Classification (NCBI taxonomy): domain Eukaryota; kingdom Metazoa; phylum Chordata; class Actinopteri; order Cypriniformes; family Catostomidae; genus Xyrauchen; species Xyrauchen texanus. The sequence continues at coordinate 7,678,664 of NC_068297.1, forward strand.
ATTATTACACAGGATGTCAGCATGTTGTTTGTGAGAGTTTCGGTACCGTAGGATCGGCTATACTATGCCAACTCACCAACAGTGAATGAGACATTTTTGCATAAGCTCCACTGTGTTTGCCTTACTCTGGAAGCTTATTGCATTAGCAGTGTGGGAAATCCGGATTCGGATCCCGCATTAAAACCAGGAAGTAATCGCAAGTTGTTTTGGGGCTGGTTTCAGTCTGGATCTTCTGCTGTTAGTAACAACATGACATTCCCCATATTGTATTCTTCATGTTATTGTTTCATGAAGCAATAAACGAAAGCGTGGCAAAAACATGCTACTAGGGGGAAATTCATAATCGCTTATTTCATGAAACATAAACAAAATATGAAGAATAGCACATCCAGGGCCATCCCTAGGGCGGTGCCCTGCGGCGATTGCTTCTACCACCCCCATCCCCCGGTGCAGTCCTCCCAGTAACCACTACTCACGGGGATATTGCTATCGTGGGTGGCCCCGGAATGCGATCACTACCAATGTGGACAGGAACACTCTCTCTGTGAGTCATCAGGATTACCATAAACACAAATGGGCACCATACTATTTATTCCTCATTCAAATCAGCATTAATTTGTAATATAGGCATACTTCTGGTTCATGTTACTCAGTTTGGACAGGCGGCCAGCTTTAGGAAGAGTCCTGGTTGTTCCAGACTTTTTCCGTTTAAGAATTATGGAGGCCACTGTGCTCCTGGGAACATTCAATGCAACCAAAAAAGATTTTTGTAGCCTTTCCCAGATCTGTGCCTTGATACAATCCTGTCTCTGAGCCCTGCAAGCTCTGAGCTTCCTTGGACCTCATGGCTTGGGTTTTGCATATACATTTTCAACTGTGAGACCTTATATAGACAGGTGTGTGGCTTTCCAAATAATTTCCAATCAATTGAATTTGCCACATGTGGACTCCAATCAAAGTGTAGAAACATCTCTCAAGAGAAATGGGATGCACCTGAGCAAAATTTCAAGTGTCATAGCAAAGGATCAGATCTGAAATCTGAATATATAGGTTATTGGCCATAATGAGCTGTGAATTATCTGTTATCATATCTGTCCATAAATTCCATATCAGTGCATCCCTAATTCAGAGGTTGCTTTTTTCTTCTAATATTACAGTTTTACTACCCTTATGGTTAGGTTTAGATTTGGGATTTGGGTTGGGAGGAACAGCTTGTAAAATATGCATTCCTCTTCATTATTACAGCCTGTACAGCTGAAAACAATTTGCTTCACAGCTCGCTTTTGGCACCCTACATTACACCTGGAAAATGGAGCTCACACATGCCCAACAATACTTAGGCCTACCACTTTGGTCACTGGAGGTAGGGTTTAGCATTTTGGTATGCACAGACCAATTTGAGCTAAAGAAAAGTCAACTCACTGTTTTTAATTTCATTGTGAGATCAGTTTGAATCTAAAGGGCTTGACTCTCTTTGAAAACTGCTTAGCTACTTTCATGCAATTAAATGTTGTTAAAATTAGTAGTGTCACTACTTTAAGTTAGTTAATCCCCAACTCTGCTATCTGTAGTCCAGCATCCATGACAGGGCTGGTGGGATAAGCGGTGCAGAGACAGAATACAACAAGGTCATAGGACTATTTGAGGTCAACATCATTTACTGAGCTCCCCTGAGCCTTTTGCCAGAGAAAGTGCAAAATGCAATCAGATAGGGTTCTCAATAGCTGTATGGCCAAGAACCACAGTACTCTCCATTGTTCCTCAGACACAAAGCAAAGGAGTAGGGCCGGGAAACCTGGATCTCTGGAGAGCTAATTATTTCATAAAGAGGAGGTTCCAACTTGCGTCATTCAACAATTTCTCGTAAATAGAGTTTTAGAGATATAGGAAATATTTGCAGTCAATGTATTTTTTTATAAATCAAGATAACTCAATTAAAGATAACACAGCATTCAAAGTAATTGGATGATAATACATTCAAAACAGTTGAATTCAAGACATTTGTGTACTGCAACAAAGATTTTCATGTTGGTTGTGGATATGAAAAAAACTGCATTCAAATAAGTCTTACCTGTTTTGATGTTTACTGTGCTCATTTAAAATAAGAATTATAGAGACATATTGTTTGCAAGGTATCATTGCTGTGCAACTAACGGCCTCCCAACTGTGACATTTACAAACACACTTTTTTGAAGTCTGGCCAAAATCATAGACATAAATTGGAGGACAGAATTAGAACTTCCTGCAGTGTAGGATTTAATGAGTCTACCTCTCACTTCCTACAGACAGATAAATAGATGATGGCAGATCATGTGGGTTGCTTTTTCTCATGGGAGGCTTGAAAAATCAAATGCAAGTCACAAACTTTCTGCTTTGGATCTGTTGGTTTTTCTGTATTTCTCCCTAAAGCTTTGAACTGCCTGTGGTTTTCTATGTTACTAAACCTGAGTGCTTCGGAGCAACACTCCTCTGCATGAACTATGAACAAACAATGTATGTCCTGCCTGATGTACATGCCTCTCACATGAGAGCTACAGACTCATTTGGAAAATATTTCCACAATTGGTTGCAAATTTAACCTCAAATGAGGCTAAAAGCTTCTTGATACTATAATTTTATTTGCCAAGATGAGCTGTTCGCAAACAAACAATATCAACATGAATTCAAATAGAAGGACACTTCAAACATAGTCAACATAAAGTGTGTCCAAAAAGCACACACTTTTGCACTATCCTGTGTCATTCTGAAGTGTAAGTAGTGCGAGTAGTAAGTTAACACTGAAAATACAACAAAAAGAAATGTACTAAAAGTACCCGGTGTTGTGTATTGAAGTATACGTAACACTAGATGGCGCTGTGTACTGTATATATATATAGAGAGAGAGAGAGAGAGAGAGAGAGAGAGAGAGAGAGAGAGCGAGCACAGAGGAAGAGGGTTATGAAGAGTTGTGAGATGTACAATAAAGAGCTTGTAGGTAATACGAGAATCCTGAAGTTATTCTGGTAAATACACCACACCCGGTTGATGCACTTCTTTAACTCTCAAAGTGGAGTGTGGAATATCGGACACTTAATGCTCTCAGCGCTCGCAGCTCGCAAAGGGGTGGAGTTTGCTGGCTGCATTGCTGGTCTGACATAATAATTGTAAATAATGGAAAATGCAGCAACTAGCAAAACTTCATGGAGGCAGCATCTTACAAATGTAAGTTGAATGCTTTGACATCACCCCTTGCTGTGTAAAGATGTACAGTATGCACGTTGTTTGAGATACAAAGAAGTGTTGAACTGAGGTTGGCTAATGCGCTAAAGCTAGTAGCAACACCTTGCATGCATTTGAAATGTCACTTCTTTCAGCTGTTGAATGGTGAATACTTCCGTGTAGCATAAAAGTGTTACATTTGGAACAATACACTTTTAAAATTCATACACTACATGGCAGCGTGCATAGTGTACTGTATATTGTTAGTGCATAGTGCATCATTTGGGACACAGCTATTGACTGTTCACTGATGAATATTTCACACAAAACCTCACAAAAAGATTTCTCGACTGAAACGCAACTTCCAGGAGTGAGGGCTGACTGAACTTGTTTTACCATGTTATGTTTTACCATGTTATCACCTGTCTATTAGGCATTTAGTTTAGTAAAGTAAGATTTAATTGGAGCCACAAACCTCACTAATCCAGTGATTAGTTCTACCTCTTAAGTGCTCAAGATATCAACCTGTTAGCTCTTTAAACATGATTTTGTTTCCCATTGGACGATCAAAGGTATGGTCAAAGGTTTGTGTCCTTCTCACGTACCCACTCTATCTTGTGGCTGTGGAAAGAGCAGATCAAGAGCAATGTCCAGCACACATCTTCCTCAGAGTGACAGGGTGGCATCACCCAGGCTCAGCACAGGTGTTTGGTGACAGGAACATGTCTATATTAACTATTCATTACTCAGTGCTGGCAGGCCAGGCTTTTATCCACAGGTCCCCTGTCAGCACAGCTGGAGGCCAAGGTGATGTTCAGGGACTAAGAGGACATTGAAGTGAGATACTGGAGTTGCCTCAGCATCAGTATACCAAGAAACCTGCTTCAAAAGTATGTACCCGCTGTTGCCATTCTAAAAGATAAATGAAGACCCAAAGATCCAAAAGATGCATTAGTAGACGTGCAGAGAAATTGAGCCCAAAAGAACCCTGCTGAAACTTGCAAGTTCAGTTAGGATCCATATATTAGATGGCATTAGCAAGGAAATATTATATGATAATTATACTATATGAATCACTTGGGAGGTAACTTGATTAGCTCTGCTCATTGGATTCCCATTCAAGAGCATTGTCAACCTTTACATCCAGACAATGTCTCTGTCAGCAAGTCTTATAAATGTTACCACATTACGTTACACACAACCTATATGAAAAAGTGTCATGAATAGAAATTGTGGCTGCTGTCATTTATGCCTAAAGGCAGACATTTACTCAGCAGATGTTAACGTTGTCTGTCAGATGTTCTGTCCATATGTACAAAATGCTACTGGCAAAAATAACAACTCTAAAGTTGTTATATTGTAGCCTATCTCCTGAAGCACCAAATTTTGCACACATTGTTTTTTGTTCTCAGGTAGTTCACTTTTGCAAAGTTACAGTATAATTGATTATAGTCTTTGTTTTTTAACCAAGTTTGTTTTATTTGTTGCAAAGGAACAGCCTATTATGCACAACAAGCTAATGTGCCAAATTAACCAATTTCTAAAGATAATTCAAAGATAAACTTTAACATGAATGTGCAAACTAGGGTTGTCAACTGAGCAGAGAAACTAAGTTCGAGTTTTTCCCGTAAATATTTTCAAAATTCAAGTAATATTAAATTGACATTGTTTCTTTAGTCCACAATTAAATAAATAAACCACGAAAAGACGCATTAAACACATAAACCATACAGCACTGTTAGATTACTGCATATAACATTCCTGGCTGTTAAAAAAAAGCACTTCAGTAGACAGTTCACATGGTGTTTCACTTACTGATGCCATAGTATACTACCCCCGGCACAAACGTCATAATAACAGCGAAATACCACATTGTTTTTTATTCATTACAGTGTATGTGGGTAGCAGTGGTATTCGGCTGAAATCGGTGGTGAAGTGGCTCAGACTATGAGCCCAGGGAAGGGGTTGTTCAATCAAACGGAAAATGGAACCGAATGCAAGGATCTCAAGATAGACACACATTTCCACTCCTTTCCTGACAAAGCGTTTAAAAAACGTATTGCTTAATTTGAGAAACACTTATTAAGAGAGCAAGATGCTATGGCTAATTACCTCCACCAACTGTAAAGGGCTGTTAACTCTGAATGCTTTTGCAACCATCCATTTGTTTTTCTATGTAAACGCACCCTAGACGAACATCTTGTTTCACTTTGGTTTTGTTTATTCAGCATCTAGTGCAGGAGAGAGAGAGTTTTTTAGATGAAGTCTACTTTAAAAAGAACTTTAAAAAGCTTCTTGTAAGAATGTGATCAATCTGAAGTCATTGTCAATGCTTGGCACACATCCAAAATTAGAATACACAGTTTAGCATTCGAATGTGCATTTTTTCTTTAATCCGACGAATATTTTAAATTTGAAAATGTATTTGACAGCCCTAGTGCACACTTTTTAGCTTAAAAATGAGGAATGGTTAGAACAGAATTGTGTCCAAAAAAAAAAATGTTTGTCACAATTTACTTATTCATGTTGTTTCAAACCCATATGCCCTTTTTTCTTCCATGAAACACAAAAGGAGATTTTAGGTAAATGGTATCCTTAGTCACCAATATCTTTCGTGGATCTGTTTTACATACAAAGAAAGTGAATGAGGCCAAAATTCTGCCTAATGTCCAATTTTATGTTACACAGAAGAAAGTCATAAGGGTTTGGAAAAACATTGAAGGTAGTAAATTATGATTTTTTTAACATGACATGTACATGTACTGTAGGTACAAAGGTTTTTGAAAACATTCAACATGTTTTTTGGACCTTTATATTCCAAAATGTCTCCTCAATTGAAATACCATCCTACAAAATTAAATATGTAACATTGCTGATATTCTGCTGCAATTAATAACAGTTATTATAAGAGATCCAGATATCTGTGCTGAAGCGAAGCATGGAGATTTCCCTTCATTAGCAAACTAGAAGAAAATCTTCAAGATTTTATTAATTTCATCCCTAAAGCTTTCATCCATAATCACACACACGCGCGCACACACACACACACACACACACACACACACACACACACACACACAAACTATTAATTAATGTTCTTCTGCCTCCATGTGGTAGACTTATTCCTGTCCTGAGTCAGCCCATATTATGCATGAATAACGCTTTTCTAAATCAATGTAGGAAACTATATTCTACAGCAGTTAATGGATGAGGGATGTTACAGACTCCTGACAATGATGAATTTACTTTGATAAGTTGCATCAACAAATATTTAACTTAAGTAATAGCTAATATTATCTGTCACAGGCTGTTTCAGGGTCCAAAATTAACACTCAGCAAGCACCAAACAAGAGCAGAAATGGCCTGTGGCGAGCAAATAAAACAGTGTTATTTGCCAGTTGGCTGGTAACTTTATTAGGAACTGAAACATTGCACTGTTTATAAAAAATTGTAAGAACAATAGTGAACAGTAAGAAACATTTTGGCTGGTCAATTTTCACAATTTAACAGCACTGGCAGGTGTAGCCAAAAAATAAGTTTGGACCCTGGCCTGTTCACATGGCTCATAAAAAATTGCTGTGACTGTACAATGGTACAGTGATGGTACTGGTAATGAATGATTAACATAATATACATAAATATAATATAATATAATTATATACATATAATAATATACAAAAAAAAACGTAATATACATAAAAGGTGCAATATGTAATATATTTAATGTACTAAAGCATAAAATTATCATAACGTGTTATCAAGATTTAACATGCTAAGTTGATATACTGGCTTCTCTGAAAACAATGCTTCAGCCAGTATTCTATTTGTAATGTCCGGAATTTCTGTTCATGTTGTGGCCTGTGTGATCTCACCCTCTGCCCATTTCCCAAGAGTATTACGACACCCGGGTTGCCAGATTTGAAACAAGTAGCGGGCAAACACAGCACACTGTAGCCATGGAAGCCAGCAAAAATCCACATGAGCTGGTTTATAATTTGCAAACAATAAAACATTGCAAATGATTACATCTGCTGATCAACTTACAGTGTAAGGCTCATCGCTTGCCATTGTCAATTTGCTCATTCCTGTTGCATGTCCTCAGTCTAGGGAGGATGGTGCGAGGGAGACAACTCTCTCCAATATTTTGAATTTGGACTGCAGTACCCATTTTAAATGCTTGAAGTCAATGTTACATATTGCTCCTTTAAAAACATAATACCATGGTTTTTCTGTACTTTTTTGTTAATGGGAACATTTCTATATGTTTAGGCTTTAAAAGCCTCATTTTAAACAAATTCCAAACTAGTTTCAGTCTGGTGCCATAGAAAAAGCTCAGATGTTTTCAATCCAATAGTCAACCAGTGCACGGGCTCACTATCCCTCTTGCCATCTTTGTTTACCCAATGACAACAGTACTATTAATGTTTCTCCAGGTTAAACAGATCTCAGTGGAGAGCAAGACTGCACTTATGGGACGTCTAAAGCCAGACTCACAGATAGACTCAGCGTACCATAGAGTCTGTAAACCATTGATTTGTTTATGAAGGAAAAATATTGAATGAATGAGCCCTGCTTTTCTTACTTTAATAGCACGTGTGGTTTTTGAAAAGAAACCAGAGAAATCATGCCAAAAAATAAATAAAAGCTATAATATATATATATGATTATATAATAAATGAACAAACCTAATTTTTTATTTCAAGGCATAATTTGTGTTTATAGGTTTAAAAGTAGAATTATATATATATATATATATAATTCTACTTTTTAAACCTATAAACACAAATTATGCCTTGAAATAAAAAATTAGGTTTGTTCATTTATTATATAATCATGAATAACATCTCTTTCTAAACCCATATGACTTTCTTAAAACACAAAAGGAGATTTTCATATCTCCTCTTTCTTTTCCACATTCAGAATTGTAATGAATATTGTGGTCAGTCTTCTTAATACAATGACAATGGATAGTGCCTAATTTTAAAGCTTAAAAAAAGAACCCAAAAGAATCATAAAAAAAAATCATAAAAGTGTCAAAGTCTAGTCTGACATATTCTGAAGTAGGAAGTCTTCTGAAGGCATACGATAGGATTCAACTTGTAATATGATGGAATAGGAGTCATATGGACAAATTTTATTATACTTTTGGGTCCTTTTTTTAAGCTTTAACATGAGGCACTATCCACTGATCTTGTACTGAGAAGACAGACAGCGATATTCATTTAAGCAATCTAACTTCGTGTACTGCTTAAGAAAGCCATACGGGTTTGGTACAATATGAGGGTTAATAAATTATGATAGACATTACCATTTTTGGGTGCACTATTCCTTTACACAAACAAAACAATATGTAGGAGTCAGCTCAGCAATTAGTTTGGATTGCAAGTTTGAACATATTAGCATGTATCAGGCAGAAAAATGCATACAAATTGCATAATCGAGGTACCATTTTTGCAAAACTAAAGACGTGTTTCAAGGCACATTTGGCTGCATTTTCCAAGTGAAATGTGCAGCAGCACGCCAAAAGCAAGTTAAATGGTGACATAATCAGATGAGGTTTTTAGATGAATGTAATATGTAAAACATACATCCCTAACCAAAAATTTTAATTGTATCATGGCATGAGGAATCACATTTTCCTTGATATTTTGACATAAGACTTCGATATGTTCTGACATAAGCAACGTAAGTTTCAGAACTGAAAAAAGCATTTATTTAAACCAGGCTGCTGAAATGGCTCATTTGGAATGTGTGGAAATTGTGATGTCACAAGGACCAAATACATCTGCAGAAGACATCAATGCCTATTTTTCGTCATTGCACCCTTGGCCCCACCCACGGATGTTCAGTTACACAGGTGTAGGGGAGAGAGGGCCTGTTATGGGAGATTTATCTACAGCAAAGGGGACTTACACAGGACACCTTCATGTGCCTATCTGGATTTAAATGTTTTTATACACAAGATGAATGGCTTTGACCATTATATGCATCTCATGCCTCTTTTAAAAGACCCAATGTCAAGTTATAACTCTACAAAATGAGACCTCCATTCTATTTCATTCAGCTGCGTTGTATCTTGCTGTTTTGAAGGCATCCTTGGCTGTTTTTCCACCCATCTGTGCTATATTTAATTGATGTTCTTTTGTAAACATGCACTGGATGGACGTCTTTGATTGTTTTGATGCATTTTCATCAATGTGTGCCACCTTTTAAGAGTGGTACAAGCGCAACTTTTAAAAACGTGTCTCATTCTGCTGTTGACACAGGGAGAAACACATGCGTGTGTAAACAAAGATGGAAGATGTGAGATATCACTACCGTGAAGATCAGCATCTTAGCTTTGGCCTTTTGAAGCACCCAACATCATGATGGATTACGTTTGCATATTCAGAACATTTCAGGGTGGATTGTGTGTGTATTTGGCTCATACCAGCAAAGATTGCTTGTGAACCAGTCACAAAATGATTAAGATAACTGTGCAGCAGTTAAACACTACCAGACCCATAAGTAAACAGTTTCATTCACAAATGTTTCAAATGTCATGACTGTTTGATAGCTGCTGTGCTTGAGTGAACATGTTGATACGTTCAGATTAAATGTGTTGGGTTTACATTGTGTTATCCCTGAAATTTTGTTTTATAAATTATAATGTGAAGCTTGATAATTTTCTTCTGATTGAGTTTCAAATATAGCTGTATTTGAGGGGCTGCACGAAGTTAGCCAATCATAACAGTGCACGTTTGCATTGATGTCTTAAAGGGCCAGATAGCTTAAAACGGAGTGTTTCAGACAGAGGGCCAAAGACAGTGTGTTGGGGGGTATGGGGGGTTGGGTGGGGGTGATTATCATATATTATTAAATTATGACTGTTGTGGGACAAAAACAACTATTGACATTATAAGTGGTCCTCATGGAAGATATTAAAATTGCAAAAAAATAATAAATAATAATTAAAAAAATTGTACATCATGACCCCTTTAACATAATTAAAAAGGAGATGAAGCCTCTTAACATCCCTGTTTTTTTCCTATAGTGTTGGTTGTTTGTAGTTTAAAAGTGAATCATTGGACCAATAATGGCCAATTATATAAGCTAAAAGAAACATTTCTGGTTTGGTGTCAATGAAGTACTTGAGCCCTACTGATTTGTGCTGTGTGGGGTACACAAGGAAATAATGTTGGGAAACTACAACCCTATTATATTTTATTACATTATTTTTAATGTTCAAAATGTTTTTAAAGGTCAAACACAAAGATACCTCTTGACTATAAAAGTAATTTAGCTTCTCTTCAATTCTTTCTTTAAAACATGGTACAAATCAATAAGTTAAGGAATTTTAGTTGCAAACAGAACTGCCAAAAATAATGTTAGAGTACATTGTTTATTTCATGCGAAGCAGCAACACTGAGCTTTTTCTATCGAAACATTCCCCTCCAGTCATCTCTACAGAGACACCCGTAGAAAGGTTTTAAAATCTAACACAGCACTGCTAAGGGGACCTTAAGAGGGAAAAATGAAATAAAACCCTGCTCAATAACCAGAGGAGGAAACAACAGCCAACACAAACTCAGTTAAGCAGCTTTGAGATATTTTTCAAGAAGAACTATATGAAAACACATAGGCCCAATTCCAGCCATCATTACTTTCAGCTGTTTCCGAGATCTTGAGATTTCACAAAGACTCCTCTTACAGATAATAATAGTCAATCTTCATACAAATAACCCAACTGCAAAGAACATCAAAGCAGATGTCTAGTATAAATGCTGATGGTGCAGTCATGCACAACTTTAAAACTGATTTCCCTTTTTCACACAGGATTAGCTTTAACAAAGAAACACGGTTGTTTAATCTTAGCTATCTCTTCTCATCTCCATTTACTTCACCGATTTTAACTTCTTACAAGAGACCATATGATTTAACATCTGGTTTATGTAATAATAACCAGAATGTTGGATAAATATTAATGAAAGGCAATAAATAAAAAAGATGTGGTTATCTAACAATAAATCATTGACGTTGTATTGATTTATTTGGAATGTCTAAATTAGCCCAATTTATTCATTAACAAGCATTAACATAATGTTATATAAAATAATAAGGATCATTTATTTTCTCTAAAATGAGGGTTCAACTCTGATGTTTCTTTATTTATAGAAATCAGCCTGCAATAGGTTTAAGGAACTAGGCTACTAGATTTTTTAAAGTCAACATGAAATCAAAATAGACCCTTTTAACTTTCTTAATACATGTTTCTGGTCTTACTGTGTATATTTCTTCAGTGCACATTGTTCCAAAGAATAAGACTATATAAGAATTGTAACTATATAATATAGATAAATAGCTATTCAGGCATACATTTAAGCTACTGTTGTAGGTAATACAGTCATACAACAATCTTGCCAATTGTAAACACAGCAATTTAATGCAGGTTAATGTAATAAAGGCTACAGCAATATCACCAAATAATGACAGATTTGAAAAACAAGTCCATATAGATAATGAAACACCACTGACACTTGCAAAGCCAATTGGATGCAAAAGGTTTAGAAAGTTAAGAAAGTGATTCACCTCTCCTGGCCAATGCAATATCCTTTCACCAAACAACCAAATAAGCCACCTTATTTTGTAATGGAACAAGCACATGTGGTAAATAATGTGCTTGTTTCGTTACAAAACATTCCCATTCAGTTATGAAAAACCAGTATATTTAATACATTTTTAAATATTTAATTTCTCAAATATGTAAGCACAAAATAACAACAGGTTGACAATTAAGGTCAATGGTTTAATAAACCACTTGTTTTACCACATAATGGTCCAAATTCCAAAAGAAAAACCTTATATGTGAACAAATATTTTTTTCAGCATGAAATGGCAAGTCAGAAAACGACAAAAGGAATTAATTTTAGGTGGATTTGTAAGGCTGGAAACAGGAAGACGATCGATTTTCAACAGTACGCACTGGACTGAAAGTTAGAACATGTGCGGAAGCTTTAAACAAATCATATTTTGTCTGCGCTCTCTTCTATTCTCTAATACCCCTCCATCTCTCTTTCTTTCTTTCTCTCATACAATCACTCTTTCTCATTCTCTTAGGCTATGCAGTTTTTCAGTGTGGCTTTTAGCGCAATCAGACAGCAGCTGCACACTTGGCTATAGAACATGTAAACACAAACTGGATTAGACTTGGCAGAGCTGTTATGGCTGTGCTCCTGAGGACAACTAGCTTTACAGTTCACTTTTGACTGCTGAGCTTTTCCCCTCAGCACCATTGTTTCCTTGTAACAGGCTTTCAGTTCTGCAGGCACAGAAGTGTAAGACATCGATTATGGCCTATGCGCTGCCTCTCTAGTCATTTGGCCATTGTTAGTTGAGCTCTGACAACCAGGTGTATTCAAGGCCTGCTATCAGAAGGAGAGAAAATCAATTGGATCTGATTTAATGCTACCCATAAGAATTGCCACGTTGGTTTGAGTTGTATAATTCAGAAAGTTTGGTGGAGTTGCATTGGGATTGTTGGTGTACCTTGCTGTCCATCAAGTGGCTGTAGAAAACAGAGGAAGACAGAAACAAAAGCAGATGACAGAAACAAAAGCAGATTAACTAAATTTGAGTAAAGACTCCCTTGATTGGTGAAGCTCTCCAGCAGTGGAATCTAGCACCTGCTTTTATAGCAGCCTTGGTTCCAGAAGTACTTTTACCATTTATTCTTCTATAAAACGTCCAAAATAGATACCATTTTGTTTTCAGAAAAAAAAGTATAATGAAATCCAACAAATAGACAAAAGGAACAAGAGTGAACTATGTATCCCATAAAGCACAGCAAATGATGTAACCAAATCAAAAATGACAGTCCATCCATCCACCTTCAACCACTTATCCGAAGTCGGGTCGCGGGGGCAGCTGCTCCAGCAGGGGGTCCCAAACTTCCCTATCCCGAGCCACATTAACCAGCTCTGACTAGGGGACCCCGAGGCGTTCCCAGGCCAGTGTGGAGATGGGTCTTCCCCGAGGCCTCCTCCCAGCTGGACGCGCCTGAAACACCTCCCTAGGGAGGCAGCCAGGGGGCATCCTTACCAGATGCCAAAACCACTTCAACTGACTCCTTTCGTCGCAAAGGAGCAGAGGCTCTACTCCGAGCTCCTCACGGATGACTGAGCTCCTCACCCTATCTCTAAGGGAGAAGCCCGCCACCCTTCTGAGGAAGCCCATTTCGGCCGCTTGTACTCGTGACCTAGTTCTTTCGGTCATGACCCAGCCTTCATGACCATAGGTCAAAAATTGACCGGTAGATCGAGAGCTTTGCCTTTCGGCTCAGCTCTCTTTTCGTGACAACGGTGCGATAGAGCGAGTGCAATACCGCCCCCCGCTGCCCCGATTTCGCCGGCCAACCTCCCGCTCCATTGTCCCCTCACTCGTGAACAAGACCCCGAGGTACTTGAACTCCTTCACTTGGGGCAATACCTCCTTCCCAACCTGGAGTAAGCACTCCATCGGTTTCCTGCTGAGAAAATGACAGTACAACATATAAATACTGACTTAAAACTGCTGTGTTGAAATCTGCAAAGATCTCATCACAGGTTACTAAGGGCAGTAAATGCAATTAAATTGCATTTCTTATATAAATATTTATTTCTGAAAAGTAAATGGAATCATTAATGAATCCCAATTATTAAGGAGAAATAGACTATGAAACCCCAGTCTTTAAAGGAATAGTTCAACCAAAAATGAAAATTAGCTCATTTACTCATTTACTCAATTTAGCTCAATAGGTCCTTAAAATGTAACTGAATTGTGATTTCTCTTTTAAAGTTACAAAAGTCTTGTAAAACGACATGATCGCTTTTGGTGTGAAAAAGATAAATAAGTACTTTTTAAACTCTAAATCATGTTTGCAGACGGCTGCAGTACGTGCATGTGACGTAATTGCATTGGCATTTGAAACACGTGAGAACTGGTGCACGTGCATCACAGCCGGAAGAGCAGTGCTGTTTACAAGTGAGGAGGAGGATCGCTGTACAGTAGCTTGGTTGATTTTGGTCTAGATCTGTTATTATCTGTTTCTTTATTCACAATGGTGCATTTGTGTGATTATCCTGGATGTCTCAACCGAGTGGAGAATGTGAGAATACATCGGTATCCATGGTAACGCGAATACGTCACACAAGAGACTGCTTGGACTCCACCCATTCCTGAAGCATTGGATAATTGTTTAAATGTACTTAAATATTGATATTTCTTTGCACCAAAAGCGATCGTATCGCTTTAGAAGGCATTCCTTTAACAGCTGCCGTCGTATCGATAATGTATATGGTGACTGTCTGTGATTTTTGAACCTCAAAAGAGAAATCGCCATTCACTTGCATTTTAAGGATCTACTGAGCGAAGACATTTTTTTTCTTCAAATGTGTTCTGGTGAAGAAAGAAAGTCATACACACTTGGGATATCATGAGGGTGAGTAAATAATGAGAGAACTTACATTTTTGGATGAAGTATCCCTTTAAGTTCCTACAATTCCCATCCCGATTGGTGGATATTTCTTCAAGATTGTAGTGTACATCATCACCAATTTTGCCATTAAATATTGAAATCACACTGACTTACAACTTCTACAGAATCATACATTATATTGGAACTCATGGTAGGTCATTCTTGAAAGGTTTATACTGCATGTTATTGTTAAAAATATAATATACTCCATGGAGAAATTGTAGGATTTTTTTTTTCCAGTACCTCACTGTTGCACTCTTTTCTAAGGACAACAGAAGAATCGGTTGGGGAAAAACTGGCACCAGAGACCATCTGTAAAGTGATGAATGTGCCTCTAGGGCCACCATAAATGCCACATCAGCAAATCAACCTGGCACAATATGTGGTCAAGGTAAGGTGAGCGGCAGAAGGGGACAAGGGGACCAGAACTTGTGTTTGAAAGAGAAGGCAGCTTTGTTCGTACCTTCCCAGAGTGGGTCATTTATTGTGCCTCTGGGTGACGCACATCCTGCCAGAAAGAGTCCTAAAACATGTCTGATTTAGCCCCTGTACTAACACTGGTAGACAAAACCTTGGTGTCAGCATCTACTCCCTCACACAGGCAGTTTCATAAATCTCAGCCTTGCTTTCGGAAAAAAAGTGCCTTCAAACAAACTCGTTAAGAAGGAAATTGAGCTGTGATTTTGTGGTAAACGTCAAAGTCCTGCAAGCATGTCTGGAAGGGTGAAGAAGGACTTAAGTAAGTGTTAAAGGCATTGCAGGTTGGCCAAAGGGAGGGATCTAGCTCTGGTCAAACAGGACATTGGACGAAAGGCTCTGCTAGCCAAGCGAGAGACATGATGATGTATTACCTCTGTTGCTAGGGTTCCATTGGCAGCAGGCACACAGAGACTTCCAACATGCCCTCAAGCACCAATTACAATTTAGGAGTGGCTCTCTACAGCAGGGGGTTTTTCCAATCAAGCTTCTCACATTTTGAAGGCACACAAAGCTTTGTGTCAATCCCTCACTCCCCAATCTGTCCACTCTCCCTCTCTCTCATTCACTTGCTGTCTTACTCCACTGTTTGCATTCACTCTTCCCCCAATCATCTCCCCTCTTTTTCTCTTTCACCAAGCAGATAAAATGAGTCCCTCGTTCCCTATGGTCTGAAGTGTCTCTCCAGCGAGGAAACTGTAGTTTATCTGAAGTGCGGTATTTATTACTACATCATGCATTATGCAGGTCCCATTTCAAGCTCAATAATGTATCAAGTGTGCACTGTATCTGGGAGCCCCTTGTAGCCGTTCCAGGTGACTGTAGTTTAGAAAGTGGAATTCGTGAGAATTGTAGTGTCTGATGTCGTAAAGACAAAAAGGATGTCTAACTTTCTCAGAAACACATTCACATGCAACATGCATCAGATAAACAATCCCAAACTGGTTAATTTTCTCACATGATACCAAAATGCTCAAATTCAAATTCTAGCCTCAAGCAAACTGTGCAATGTGAATAATGGTTTCGCATGAAGTACTTCAATCATATAAAAACAAATGAGCAATTTGATATGTTAATTCATACATGCCACACAAAAGAGCCATACCCAACCGATAGTGTCAGAAAAAAGCAAATGTGAGATGAAAATGTTCTGGTACTTCTACGACACTTTCAGCTCACGTTGACTCGTGTGCTCTTCAGGACTCATACCCCAATCATTTGCATCACAAGTTCAATGCTTTATCAGTTGAGCTACCGTGCAATTTGTTTGCACCTGCACAAGATTATAAATGTAGTTGTTTAAATAATGTAAACGTTAAAGTTTTAGTTAAGTTATTTTGTGAAAATGTAGGCTTAGTAATGTGAGTTTATGAGACCAGGTAACTTGGTTTAATTAGACATTCTTCCCAAGGCAATTATTACTTTTGTTCATTCTTAGTTTAAGGAATTTCAACAAACCCCTAAATTTAAATAAATGACAGGCACACATATTTGCATCTCCTAAAATGTATCAACAGTACCATGCAAGTGTTCTTGATAAAGGAAGCATCTATAATCCATAACTGATATGATTAATGATATTAACTAATATGATTAAAGACAGAGTGACTTTGATTTTAATACACAGCTATGCATACTTAAAGTAATATAGAATTGCTCATTGCACGTTGACAAAAATATCTGGTCACCCAAAAAACCTACCCCTTAGACATTTATGCTAATTGTTTGATCCCATCTGTGTTGTGCATCTGAGAGCAATAGAGCTGATTGAAATTTAGTAAACGATTTACTATTGACGTGAAGCCATAAAACAATTCTGCATTCCCACAGTGCATCTTTATGTACCATGCAGGTTATAAGCTCGTAGTAATTAGTCCCATCATAATGGTTTCATAATTAGTATAAATACTCTCCACATATCCTTTTACTCAGAGTCTGATCTTTACATCCACCCCCACCAACCCTTCTCCACAATCTCATTAACTTTAAGCCAGTCATTTCAACAGCTTAATAGAAAGTGATCTTCCAGAGTGGTATGGGTTTTCTAATATGTCTGCAAGCATTCTGGCATTTCTTTCTCTTGTGCAGCAGATGGGAGACGGTGGTGATGACAGCTCAAGATCCCTGCACACTCATGGCTCACTGTACTGTCTGCATCACAGACGTGGTTGGGTTTTAAAGTTTTATTCACATCAGTCCCAAATAATAAAATGTCAGCGGCAATGCAATACACCCTTGGCATAACTATACTAACAAGGGCAACAGTAGGAGATACAGCTATTTGGATTCTGAAAAATCGAAATGCTTTGTACAAATACACACCATGTAATGTTCAATATAAGGAGTATGCACTATAATCTGGGTGAATCACACAACTTGTCAAGTACATGTCTGGGAAACATGTTTTAAGAACAAAATACAAAAAGAAAAACAAATATAACTTAATAGCATATTATTTAATGCACTAACCAAAGAGTCACAAATGTTGCTTATACTTTATAAATAATGGACTTTGGACAATTTTACATTTTATTGTTTTTGTGTGAAGGTAATATCTAGTTACAACAGGATTTGTACTTTGTTGGACAAGAAAAACTTAATGCCATGTGACCCACGGTTGGTTTTCGAACACTGAAAATTTAAATAATTTATAATAATTTACACATGGTGCCATGTTGAGAGCCCCATAATTCTGGTACTTAAGCAAATAGGGCCTCTGAGCCAGAATCTCAAAAGATATTAAGATATCTTAAATACTTCTGGAGTTATAGGCACCATTTTATAAAATATTTTGTGCACACTTTATACAACAATGGTTGCTGACATCATATGATTTTAGTAATAGACCCTGTAAAAATAAAAATGATGCAACCACCTTAAAGGATATTTGTTTACCTGTATTTTCGCTCCAAAATTCTCATTTTGACATACCTCTACAAATGGATTTCTTAGTAAATATTGATTTAATATTTTGCTTTCATCATCATTTGTTTATCTTTCTTCAGAAGAAGAAATGTGAAATGTGTTTATTTGACATGCTCAACGATCAGCCACAACACTAAAACCACCTGGCTAATATTGTGTAGGTCCTCCTCGTGCCACCAAAACGGCACCAACCCGCATCTCAGAATTGCATTCTGTCTCTAGAATGAACAAAAAACATTCAGTGAGGGGCAGTTCTGTGGATGGAAATGCCTTGTTGATGAGAGAGGTCAATGGAGAATGGCCAGATTGGTTTGAACTGACCAAGTCTTCAGTATCTCAGATAACTGCTCTGTACAATTGTGGGGAGAAGAATAGCATCTCAGAATGTTACTCTGAGATGTTGGTTGGCGCTGTTTTGGCGGCATGAGTGGGACCTACACAATATTATCCAGGTGGTTTTAATGTTGTGGCTGATCGGTGTAGAATAACCCACTAAAAATGATACACTTTACCCCCAATCTCATTACAGTAAAAATTGTATATTGTTTAAATTGTAAAATATGTACATGCAACATACTGTACACTTTATACTTAAATTAGATTTTCAGATAAACTGGGACAAACTATTTTTCGTGAGATTTACCCAAGCAAATAGGGATAGTTCATCCAAAAACAGTGAAAGTATATGGGGAACAGGGACAATTGTAGTCACCATTCGCTTGCGTTGCATGAAAAAGAGCATTGAACATTCTGTTAGATAACTCCTTGTGTTCCACGAAAGTGGACATATGGTGGTACAAAATAAAGTCATATGGATTTGGAACAACATGAGGGTGACATAATGATTAAATCTTTTTGTTTTACATAATGTTAGGGTGAACTTCCCCTTTAAGTGAGCCTACTGTACCACCTAGGCTATCAGATATAGAATTAAGCCCCATTACGTGCAACCATCATACGGTGAACTATTTTTCCCATTTCCTCTTCTGACCAGTAACTGTTGGTTTTCCGCAAAACAATATAAAAATAAAACAAAAAGCCAGCAATTTTTGAAAATGATCCATCCTTGCTTCCGCTGTGGAAACATTAAACTCACATTCCACTGGGCTATTGGTATGTAAGCTTTCATACTGTCACCGTATAGCATTTGACCTTGAAACATAGATACATTATGCACATGATGTGTAATGTAACCCTGCTCTGAAACAAAGCCAAGTACTTTAATAGCACTACCTGTTCCATTATGCACAATCAAGCCTCATAATGGGCCTGTCTGCAAACTACATGGGAGGCGGCCATGTGCGACATCAAACACTCTTTGGCCTGGATGTGGGCACCCCAGCGATGTAAACAAGGACAGAGGGGAAGGACACGCACATACAAAGCTCTCTCTTGACCAGGGATACAAATATTTTAAAATTGCCAGCCCAGCCCAACATGACTAAACAAACCATTTGAAGCTGCCATCTACCATCTAAAATAATAAAATCTATATTTTATTATATATTTTTTTCTATTTTTGAGTACAATTTTGAGTAAAAATAACGCTAAATAAAAGTTTATTGAATTTTTAGCAATTTTATGTACGTCATTTACTATCATATTCAATTGTATTATATTTATCTCCATTACATCAGCCACCATGCTATCTAGATATTGGTATTGGCCATTAAAAAAAAAAACATATTGTTCTGTCATTATAATGCACCACAAATTGTTCCATCTATGATGACACAAATTTCAAACTGTAGTAGATATTTAGAAAACTCAGATGGCCTGCATCAGAGAAAAATCTGTCACTGGATCAGAACAAGTTTGCAAAGTTCATGCATAAAATCTTCCAAATATTTTCAAGCATTAAGTTTAAAGCATTTAGATCAACTAAATCTTCTAATTTGTCCCATGTTGTATTTGTAACATTTCATTGTGAAGCAGCACCATTATTTGCTGTCAACCCTTTGCTAATCCGTGTATCTTCCGTTTATTCCATATCCATTTTGAAATGGTCATTTAATTTAGCAATTATTTGCTTTGGTAAATTATTCTCTAAAACAGTTTTTTTTCCCTTTTATAAAAATGCATTATGCATTCGGGGAATTAAGTTTGAGAAAAATTACCTTAATACTGATTTTTGTAAATTAGATTTTCCAATTTTCTGTAACTCATCTGTTGGCTGTTATTTCCTGAAATGTCCACGGAAGGTTGCATAAAGTCTAACGAGGATTGACACTTTTAGCCTACAGATGAAGTCAGAAGTTTACATACACTTTGTTAGTATTTGGTAGCATTGCTGTCAAAGAGCCCATATTATGCTAATTTACAGGTTCATAATTTTATTTTGGGGGTCTACTAGAATAGGTTTACATGCTTTAATGTTAAAAAAACACATAATATTTTTTGTAATGTACTTTTCTTTTCCCCTCTTTCCCCTCTGTCCCCTCTGTCCGAAACGCTCTGATTTACCTCCTGTCTTTTTAAAGCCCCACTTTCCGAAAAGCCTAGTCTGCTCTGATTGGTCATCTGGTCTAGTCTGTTGTGATTGGTCAACCGCGTAGGGCGTGTGTTGGAAATCTATCTCCCCTTACCAAAACCGAGTTTCAGCTCCCGCAACACTAATATAACTATGGTAACAGTGGCGTTAGTTTTTGCCGTACCAGCTCTAGCCCGAGTCTGATAATGAATAAAATAATGAAAGTTTGGAAGAACAAGCTGATCGACCCAAACCACCTTCGCAAGCACAATTTGAAGAGGACGTATCACAGTGGTAAGTTTTAATTTTGTAGCTTTCTTACAAGTCGACTTTTGATTATTGTTAACCTAACAAACTTCAAGTAAAAGACACGTAGTGCATCTAAGTTAGTCATCTTTTGCTGGAATGGGTGTAGCTGAAATTTTTTCACCCGAGATATGAACTGAGAACAAAGGCTTACTCCCAGTTGGACATTACCAGCGATATTACAGAGTTAGTGAGCAAGTTAGCCATGGAAAATTGATAGCGGCCATAAGATTAGAGCTTGTAATTATATAATTAATAAGACTCTTGAGATCAACCATTTTGTTACACAGTTTTAGGTCAAATCCGGTGCACACAAATCCGGATGGTATTCTTCGACTCGCAAGCCTCACCATTTTCCTCCAAAAATAACGATGGTCATTATGGCCAAACAGTTCAATTTTTGTTTCATTAGACCAAAGGGCATTTCTCCAAAAAGTAAGATCTTTGTTCCCATGTGCACTTGCAGACTGTAGTCTGGCTTTGTATGGCGGTTTTGGAGCAGTGGCTTCTTCCTTGCTGAGCAGCCTTTAAGGTTATGTCAATATAGGACTCGTTTTACTGTGGATATAGATACTTGTCTACCTGTTTCCTCTAACATCTTCACCAGGTCCTTTGCTGTTGTTCTGGGATTGATTTGCACTTTTCACACCAAGCTACGTTCATCTCTAGGAGACATAATGTGTATCCTGCCTGAGCTGTATTATGGCTGAGTGGTCCCTTGGTGTTTATGTTTGCATACTATTATTTATACGGATGAACATGGTACCTTCAGATGTTTGGAAATTGCTCCCAAGGATGAACCAGACTTGTGGAGGTACACAATTGTGTTTATGAGGTCTTGGCTGATTTATTTTGATTTTCCCATTATGTCAAGCAAAGATGTACTGAATTTGAAGGTAAGCCTTAAATTACATCCACAGGTACACCTCCAATTCAATACACCTCCTATCAGAAGCTAATTGGAAGCTAAATGCAGAAGACACAATCTCTATGATTTCTGCAAGCATAGCTAAAGTTCCATCATGCAAATCAACTGTAAATTTACAGACATCTGCAGTAATAACATACAGACATATGTACGATAACATTATCCCATCCAAATAGGGCTTTCCTTTCCCCTTAAAAGTCCCTTTAATGTTGACTCTCTTCATTAATGGTTTGTGTTATGTGTCATGCTGATGGAGCAACCAATACAAATTTAAAGTCCCTTTACTGTATATCCCTTAAAATCACCATGATAAAAACAGTTATCCACAAAATGCCATATTTACTATACCATTATTTATCATCTGAATGGTCACTCCCTTTCACCACATGTAAAATATATAATTGGTCTCTTATCTTCAATCCCCCTGCTGGTGACTTTTTTTAAAGTGTTGATGTGAAGAGTAATGTAAATTAAAAATAGGATTTTCTTTAGATTTTCTATTTAAGGGAGGATGAGAAACAAAAAATATAAAAAGGCTTTTATTTTTTTTTTTAAATGAATCAATTTGTAGATGAAAACACTTTTTTTTTTTTTACCTAAAAACGGAAATTGAATGAATGAATGGAAGATTTTTGCTGTATGCTGGTTTATTAATGTGATGATTTTGATTTCAGATTTACCTGTCCTTAAACTTTGCTTACAAAAAAAAGTTATTTGTGCTCTGCTATTTTACATGTCAATCAGACCACCCTTTCTGATTGGCCCATTTTATTTGACTCAATGCAAATATAGTCAGTTTTGGGAGATTAAATTAAATCAAGCATTAATTAAAATATAAAAAACGCAAGTAATTTTCTGTGTTTGAGACGAATTGCACATTCAAAATTTAGCAAACAGTTTCTATGAATTTAATTTTATTTAATGGAAAATACTTTTCATTTATTCATCTTTTCATATGATATATATATATATATATATATATATATATATATATATATATATATATATATATATATATATATATATATATATATATATTCATCATTATTCATCATTGCAATAGTAAACAATTAAAAATAATAACCCTTGCTATGGACTCACATGCTCCTTGCAGCACAGCAAAAACCTACCTGTACAACTCTATGTGAGTGAGGTGTGGGGGAATGGCTGTAATTTGAGAGCAGTGTTGATGTGCTTGAACCAACAAAAAGTGAGCTGTAGGCAGAATTGTAGCACTTTGCCCCTGTTGCAGCTGTAGGAAATTATAGGCTGGGGCCCTTGAGAGGCTTTTTGTGGCCCCTGGAGTCAAAATCAAAAAGGAAACGTTGATGTGTTCCACCAGATAGGCTTTATTATGAGTCCATGTTTTGAAGAGCTTTACTCAAAACCTCTGCGATCCCCTGTTAAAGTTCTCCTAAGAGGCTGCAAACTGTGAAGAGGTAGCCCACAGTTAGCTGCTCCAAACACATCCTAAACCCTAGAAGCCATGGCCATTCCCTTCACTCTGCTGCCCACATCAGCTAGTGGACCGGTGTCCAATTAAAATCACTCTGCTTGGACTTCTTCCCAGATCAGCTGCATTGCCAGAGCACAACAATTCAGACAGGGGAAGATGAAAACGGATGCAATCTCATTTAGGCAGACCAGCATTGCTGCTGCTTTTTTATTTCATTTGGAAGGTGGAGATTGTCCTCAAATTTGATATTGAATGCAAACGCAATCTTGTGAAAATCAAAAATATTGCCAGGTATATGATTTAAAGAGGCTTGCTGAGACTATTCTGACCTAGATATAGAAAATCATACCCTCAAATTGCAATTGGTTTGACACATTAGAAGACTAGCCACAGCTGTGCTGTACACCAAGACAGAAACTCCATATATTTTGAGAAAGAAAAAAACACAAGCAACACATTTTCTAGGTGCTTTGGTAAGGAAATCAATAGAAACACTGAAGTTCCAATCCAGCCTAATTGCATCTCAAATCAGCGACGCAAAGCCACAGTCTATAGTTTTACAAGGATCAACAGTGCCCTCTCTTGGGCATCTGATGCAGGACACCTTCTCCAAGAGTTCTTATCTCCACATCAAACCGCCTCATCTCCTTTCCTTGTCCCTGAAGATTACAAGAAGGTATGAGGTTCAAACAGGCCCTCAAATGAAACATTATTACAGCAGCTACTCTGATCCATCAAAGCATTTCAACACATAAGCATTAATATCAATGGTGGAAACTGATATCTAATATAAAAGCAATTATTTTCCTGACCAGCTCTCTCTGAGGAAACTTCAAATACTGTCAATGCTTCTTTGCAAAAATGTACAATGAATATCATAGTTTCTTATAAAACAGGTAGCTTAAAAAATCCCATAGACTTGTAATGAACAAAGAACCCAAGCCATAAAAGGGATGGCATTTTTACATATTTACCAGTAAACATACCCTAGCAATGCCCTAAGAACTACACAAAGTACCCTAGCAACACTATAGTAATGCCATATAAATGCCTGGTGTTCTGAGATTTTCTGTTGCACTGGGCGGAGCATACAGGAATATTCATGAGTTTCCGGTTTCGTGTAAAAGCGATACTGAAAATATTAGTGCCTCCATCCCGTATCACATTTCATCTAAACTATGTTTTCGTTTCAGCGTCAAACGAAGATAAACTTAAACTATATCTGTTCATCATCAATTCACCTCAATTTATAGATTGGGTTTTATTCACAATGATTACAGTCATTGATTGTAACATAGTCATATTTTCCCTTAAGCTTTGAAACTGTGTTGTTGGATAATTTGTCATAAATGTAGCCTATCTATGGTGGCATAATAAAGTTTATTTTGTGATTATTCTCTGCCATCCTTAATCTCTTGCTCATTTGGTAAATAACCAGGCTTTGATGCATTTCTTCTTGTTATTAGCTTTTTCTATTTAGTCATTGCTTTGGTACTACTTTTAGAAGTGGTACATTTTCAAAACTTTAAAGGTGCAATCGTCACCTTCCTAAAATAATTGCCTAAGTCATTTTTTCACTTTTCTCAGAAAACACAAAACACTGAACCAATAATTGAATATATGATATTTATTGATAATGTCACTCAAAAAGGTTATGGCATAAGATGACTACTGACATACTAATAACAATGCATGTCAATTATGTAACGTAACGGGAATAAATGACTTAGGCAGATTTTTGAACATGCCTTTGTTACTTAGGCAATTTTAAATTGACAACTCTGTCAACAATAAAACACTAACAAACAAACTAAACATCATTCTGAGGAGGCATGAGTAGCTTTTCCATCTTCTTGATGCACCTGCCATCTTAAAAAACTTGTAAAATTGTCTCATTGCCTTTTGACTTAGGCAAAATAAAGCGGCCTAAGTCACACACTTGACATAGGCCATTATACTATAGGGGTAGAATTGCATGATCTGTTCAACTGAGGATGTGGGCGATTTTACCAAAGGTGGCCAGCATCATGAGGAGATGACTTATGCAAAAAAATCATTTTTGTCAAAAAATGACTTAGGCAATTATTTTAGGAAGGTGACGTAATATATTTACTGTACTAAAGCATACAATTAGCATAATATGTTGTCAGAGATTTAGGAAACATGCTAAATTGAAATACTGGTTTTTCCGAAAACAGGTCTACAGCCAGTATATTCTACTTTGAAATGTCCGTATTACCAGAACAAGATCAACGGCACCACAGACACTAGCAGCTTGTTTAGAACATTCAACACACTTCTCTGCCCTCCCCCTCCACCACCTGACACATCACTGACAGCAGATGTCGTCACCAAATTTTTTACTAATAAGTTTACAACCACTTTAATAAGTGTTCTCTTCTCTGACTGACACTGAGGTCTCTAAACTCCTCCTCTCGAACCACCCCACCACCTGTTCCATTGACCGCATTCCTTCACCTTCTCCAGGCCATCTCTCCGTCCATCCTACCTGCACTCACACACATAATTAACACATCTCTATTTACAAGCACTTTTTTTATTTCCACTACGTTTAAGCAGGCTCAAGTAACCCCACTGCTGAAGAAACCTGCACTTAACCCCACACAAATAGAACACTACAGACCAGTCTCTCTCATCCCATTCATGTTAAAAACACTTGAAAGGGCAGTTTTCAATGAAATCTCTGCCTATCTCTTGCAGCTGCTGGGTGACAATCAGTCAGGCTTCAAAAGTGGACACTCCACTGAGACTGCCCTGCTGTCTGTCACTGAGTCGCTGAGGCAGGCGAAAGCTGAATCCAGATCATCTGTCCTGATTCTGCTGGACCTTTCTGCAGCCTTTGACACAGTCAACCATCAGATCTTACTCTCTACCCTCTCCACTGGGCATCACAGGAACTGTGCTAGACTGGTTTAATTCCTATCTCTCAGATAGGTCCTTCAAGGTAACCTGGAGAGGTGAGGTGTCCAAGCCACATACTTACTGGGGTACCTCAGGGTTCAGTGCTTGGGCCACTTCTCTTCTCTATATACACAACATCACTGGGACCCATCATTCAGGCACATGGTTTTTCTTACCACTGCTATGCCGATGGCACACAGCTCTACTTGTCTTTCCAGCCCAATGACACCACAGTGACTGCTCGAATCTCTGCCTTCCTGGTAGACATCTCAGCCTGGATGAAGGAACACCACCTGCAACTTAACCCAGCCAAGAACGAACACCTTGTCTTTCCAGCCAACCCTGCTGTTGAAAACAATATCACTGTGCAGCTGGATGCAACTACAGTAATGCCTTCCAAAACTGTCAGAAATCAAGGGGTTACCATGGTAAACAATCTAAATTTCACAGACCACATCTCAAAGACCGCAAGATCGTGTAGATTTACACTCTACAATATCAGGAAGATAAGACACTTCCTCTCTGAACATGCCACACAAATTCTTGTTCAGTCACTTGTCATAACGCTCTCATTGCAGGCCTCCCTGCATGTGCATTTAGACCTCTGCAAATGATGCAGAATGCAGCAGCACGTCTGTCTTTAATCAACCAAAGAGAGCGCATGTTACACCACTCCTTGTCTCTCTTCACTGGCTGCCGGTTGATGCACGTATCAAGTTCAAGGCTCTGATGCTGGCATACAGAACAGTCACTGGGTCTGCTCCAGCATACCTAAAATCATTTCTGCAGAGCTATGTGCCCATAGAAGCCTGCGGTAAGCCAAATAACGTCACCTTGATGTACCAACACAAAGAGGCACCAAAACAGTTTCATTTGGCATTTAAGGCTAATTTATTTCATAACTTTACAAATCTTACACCCACCAAATATATCCCAAATTGCAAATGAAATGATGAAAATTGCAGATCATACATCTCACGGTCGTCATGCAAACATGCTCACAACAGAGATGAGCTGTGCATGCAGTTAAACTGCTGCAAGTTTTGAACTTGACAAACATCTGACCTTTTGCTTGTTAGATTTCCACTTTCATTAATATGGCAGCTTGTTTGGTGCCAGATTTCCCTGCTGTTAGAATCACCTTAAAGCATTTAAGCTAATTAGGTAAGAACATTTTTGGGGGGGCCTAGGTAGCTCAGCAAGTAAAGACGCTGGCTACCACACCTTGAGTCACAAGTTTGAATCCAGGGTGTGCTGAGTGACTTCAGTCAGGCTTTCTAAGCAACCAGTTGGCTCAGTTGCTAGGGTGGGTAGATTCACATTGGGTTAACCTCCTCGTGGTCACTATAATGTGGCTCTCGCTCTCGGTGGGGCTTGTGTTGAGTTGTGTGTGGATGCTGCAGAGAATAGCGTGAAGACTCCACGCACACTAGGTCTCCGCTGTAATGCACTCAACAAGCCACGTAATAAAATGCATGGATTGACGGTCTCAGACACGGAGGCAACTGAGATTCATCCTCCGCCACCCGGATGGAGGCCAAACACTGCGACAGATAGCTGAAGCCATTAAATAGCTGATATTTATCATTTATATATGATTTATGTATATTTATGTATATATTTTAACTTGAGTGATCACTCACCACCTAAAACCAATGCATGTTTATGCAGTGCTGTACTATGACCAATGTAAGTTGCAAAACAAAATTGTGGATCAATGGGAAAATTCCATATATAAAGTGATTTGCAAGCCTGTAAATCCTTACTGTTTTACTAAATAGGCTGAAAAACATCTGTATGCACTTTTCAGTTTGTATCCATTATTATTCATAATTAATATTTTTCAGGAATCTGACAATAAAAACTGCACATGAGAAACATGAGGTTGAAACTATTGAGACAAGCAAGCTTTGAGAATGAATAATGAACCTACAGGATGATATCAGGACTGAAATAGCATGTGAGTTTATCCACAAAGACCTCTGAAATCTGCTCCATCCTTTAAATGCAGTGGTTGTCTAAAATTCACTATCATCTCTGGAAGCAACTCAACTGCAGAATAGTGTAGGGAAATGGGAAACTTCTCAAGTAACTTTATTTTTTTGTTTTTGTTCTGTAAGCTTCAGCTAGAGAATGCAATGCAGCAAAGATGAATTGACTGCAGTCTGAGCTGAAAACTAAAGTACATGAGATAGAGTCCATGGAGGAGAGCAAATCCTCGAACAATAAAACACTGTTTATTTGTGTGTCTTAAAACATGTAGAACTTATGGAAATGTAGTGTTCTGACTGTTTGTATACAGTATGTTTTAGCTTTACAAAGCCCAATAAAACTCCCAAACAATGGTACAATGCATGCTAAAGGAATAGTTCAAAATGAAAAAAAAAAAAACATTCTCTCATCATTTACTCCCCCTCATGCCATCCCAGATGTTTATGACATTCTTTCTTCTGTTAAACACAAACAATGATTTTTAGAAGAATATCTCAGCTCTGTAGATCTATACAATTCAAGTGAATGGTGGCCAGAACTTTGAAAGTCCAAAAAGTACATAAAGGCAGCATAAATGTAATCCATGCAATTATAGTGGTTAAATCCACGTCTTTAGAAGAAATATGATAGCTGTGGGTGAGAAACAGATCAACATTTAAGTTATTTCTTTACAAAAAATTATTCCACTTTTACCAGCCCTCCTAAGTCCTCTTCTCTCCTACGAGTTCTTCTTTTGTTTTTGGTGATTTGCATTCTTCCTGCATATTGTCACCTAATGGGCGAGGAGGATAATTTATGGTAAAACTGACTTAAATATTGATCTGTTTCTTACCCACACCTGTCATATCACTTTTGAAGACATGGATTTAACCACCGGACTCGTATGGATTACTTCTATGCTGCTTTTATCTGTGTTTGGATATTCAGATTTCTGGCAATCATTCACTTCCATTGAAGCTACCAACAGAGCTGAGATATTCTTCTTAAAATCTTTGTTTGTGTTCTGCAGAAGAAAGAAAGTCATACACACCTGGCATGAGGGCGAGTTAACAGTGTGAGAATTTTAGTGTTTGGTGAGCTATTTCTTTAAACTCTTACTGTTACCTGTAAACATTACTGTACATTGCAGTCGAGAAAAAGAAAATATTGAAGGAAACTATAAAGATGTCTTTGATGAGCTGAACCAATGGCTGTCGGATAAAGCCAGTAAGCAGATCCTGGTATCAGTAAAACAGAATGAGATCAAGTTATTAAAGGACTAAATTGTCCAGGTGCAAACAGCTAACAGGGCAAACAGGGCATTAAAGAAGACATGATACAGAAAAGTAATCTAAGAGAGAGAGAGAGAGAGAGAGAGAGAGAGAGAGAGAGAGAGAGTGTGTGTGTGTGTGTGTGTGTGTGTGTGTGTGTGTGTGTGTGTGTGTGTGTGTGTGTGTGTGTGTGTGTGTGAGCGTGTATTTATCACTTTGTGGAGACCAAATGTCCCCATAAGGATAGTAAAACCCGAACTTTTTGACCTTGTGGGGACATTTTGTTGGTCCCCATGAGGAAAACAGCTTATAAATCATACTAAATTATGTTTTCTGAAAATGTAAAAATGCAGAAAGTTTTCTGTGAGGGTTAGGTTTAGGGGTAGGGTTAGGTTTAGGGGATAGAATATAAAGTTTGTACAGTATAAAAACCATTATGTCTATGGAAAGTCCCCGTAAAACATGGAAACACAACATGTTTGCCCTTGTGGGGACATTGTTTTGTCCCCATGAGAAAAACAGCTTATAAATCATACTAAATTGTGTTTTTTTATTTTATTTAAAAATGCAGAAAGTTTTCTGTGAGGGTTAGGGGATCGAATATAAAGTTTTATGTATAAATTATGTCTATGGAAAGTCCCCATAAAACATGGAAATACAACGTGTGTGTGTGTGTGTGTGTGTGTGTGTGTGTGTGTGTGTGTGTGTGTGTGTGTGTGTGTGTGTGTGTGTGTGTGTGTGTGAATTTTCACTCCAAAATAAGAGAGCTGTGGTTCATTTCATATTATTTCCTTTGCAGATAGAGAAAATTGTTCTTAAGATGAAAGAACAAGGAGAAATCAGTGCAGAAACACGCAAATAGCTCATTTTCATTACATCAGAACTCAAAGACAGATGAGACAGTCACACAGTGTAATACTGTAAGCATTCGCACACATTGTACAATGATGAAACAAAATGAAACAAACAAAATGAGGGAAAAAGTCAGCATTAAATTCAAGGAATATTCCGGGTTCAATACAAGTTAAGCTCAATTAAGAGCATTTGTGGCATAATGTTGATTACCACATTTTTTTTTATTTTTTATTTATTTATTTTTTTTCGTTTTATTAAGCCATTTAATTCTTCTGGTTTCAAAACGAAAGTTGTAGCAACGTCACAAAAATTAAGTATATGCGTAAATTCCGAGTTATTATTTATAGGACAGCATGTATTTATTTCATTAGATTCTGAGAGTTTTCCACATTATTCATGAGAAGGAACACTTTCATCCAATCACAGCGCTGTCTCATGCATGAGCTGGCATTACAGAGAAGCGGAAACTCATGAACATAACGAACGAGACTTCAACAGCTCTTATGAGCAATATGCTTGAAAGCATGTTTTTAGTGTGATAAAATCACAAGCTTTTCTGTGTAAAATTATTTTAAAAAAATTCAACTTAATTGCCATGACAACGTACCACTGTAAAGTTGTAATGTGTAACCTGTAATGCTGCAAAAACAACGATTTAAACAACGTTACAGCTCAACAAAAAAAAACAACAAAAAAAAAAAAAAATGTGTTTACAGAAGAATTATTGCTTTTATAAAATTCTAAGCTGCACAATTCTGCGTTTGATTCCCATTTTATGTGTCTCACTGTAACCGCGATTTTTGCTTCTTTTTTTTTAAGTAAGAAAAGGAAGAACGAATTAAAATAAATGTTTGTGGTAATCAACATTATGCCACAATTTCTTTCAGCTGAGCTTAACTTGAACACTAGAATATTCCTTTAACGTTGGTGTGGATTTTATAGTGTAGTTGCCAACTTGCCTTGTAATGTATCCATCTGGTAAAAATCTCCAACTGGAGAAAAATATTGCCAGACTGACTGCATCAAAAATCAAGTGCAAAGAATGTCTCCATGTGAAGATCTGTAAGACAGAGGAAATTGATTGGCAAAAGTAACCCATGATTCTCATCCATTTAAAAAAATAAAAAACTGCAGTTTGTTTGTTTCTTCATCTATTGTCAACGAATCATTTTTCAAATGTATTCATCAATAGGGAGTTTCAGAAATAACTGCTCCACATGGCAGTAGTATTTGAACAGAAAGTTCAGGCCCTTCAGAGCAGATTGCAAAGATATAAGGAGGTAGACATCTTTGAGAAACTCATGACTCAAAATGACTGGCCGCTCCATGGTTAATACACTCTTTTTGGATGGGATCAAAACCTTAAATCTCTCTTTAGATGTCAGATCTGAAGCATTGATTTCCTGCCTTGGGCAGGTCCCATTGAGTGGCCATCACATTGAGCTTTTAAAATGCTTTCCTTCAAAGGCACAATGTGCATAGATGACCTTTAATACAGCTGAGTCCTGGACTGCCCTTAGATGTTATATAGTTCACCCAGTCAATAGGCGTCTGTCTGGTCTCTATATATGAGCTCATCAAAGGAATACCAAATCAGACTTCCCCTCTTCACCTTGTGGATACTGCATTGTAAATTGAATGGCATGTTGTCTTTTGTATGCTGTGTATTCATTTAATTGCTGTTGCTGTCTTGCAAAATAATTTACCCTCGTGGACAAAGATATAGATGTCTAACTCTCTGTATTTCATTCATATTTCTTCCCAAAGTCAAAATGGAAAATAACAAATTGTAATTTGAAAAAAGAACTTGAAGCCTATTTTTAATTGTTTGTTGTACAAATACATACAATATTTACAGTAATTTGCAAATATTATAAAATGTTTTACATATATATATATATATATATATATATATATATATATATATATATATATATATCATTCCGCTTGTGTTCCTGCTGTTCTAAATTAAAGTGTAAGTGTATTAGGAGTATGTGTTAGGAGTTACTGTCTTTATTTTTGAAATTACATATGTTAACCAGCAGGTGGTGGCAAAAGATAATTTCTGTGTGTAATATGAGCTAGTTGGTGACGTAAAGTGAATCCGTTAGTCATTGTTCACATAGAACAGCGCTTTTTCAGATTGGAAAGACAGCAAGCTAAAAATAACCAAATTCAAGAACTAATGATTAACGGTAATATTAGTAATGACCCTAAAGATATCGCAAAGTTCTGTGCCCAATTTTACAGTGATTTGTATACTTCTAAATTTTCCCAACAACATATGAATGATTTCTTTCAATCATTACCTAACATAAACCAGTTAAGTGATTTAGATAAACACTTTTGTGACGCCTCTATTACATTGAAGGAGATAGAGGAAGCTATTAACTGTTTAAAAACCAACAAATCTCCCGGAACAGACGGACTCAGCTCAGAATTTTACAAGCTATTTAATCATAGTATAGCACCATTCTTATTAAAGGTGTACGAGGAAAGTATAGAAAAACTTCCAGCATTACTTCCAGCCACATTATGTCAAGGATTAATAACTCTTATACCAAAATTAAATAAAGATCCCCTCCTAATAGACAACTGGCATCCAATTACACTATTAAATAATGATTATAAAATAATAGCTGCAGTCCTAGCAAAAAGATTAAAATATGTTTTGAACTCTATAATTGACGAAACACAGTCAGGATTTATGCAGAAAAGACACTTTTCTAATAATATACGGTTAATACTAGATATGATAGACTATTCAGACTTAATTGACAGTGATGGCTTCATTTTCTTTTTAGATTATTACAAAGCCTTCGAGACATTGGAACACAAATTTTTATTTCAGGCTCTTCGAAAAATTGGCAAGATGGCCCAAATGCTTTACATAAACGGAAACAGCTCAATTAAGCTAAGTAATGGTACTTCACCTAAATTCTTTTTAAAACGAGGAGTTAGACAAGGATGTCCAGTTTCCCCTTACCTATTTTTAATTGCAACACAATTCCTTAGCGTACATATCAATGGTAGCTCTTTAAAGGGTATCACAATTTGTAACACTAAAATAAAAATGAGTCAGTTAGCAGATGATACAGCTTTATTCTTGAATGATTCTTCACAAGTTCCAGTGGCTTTGGGTATTCTTAAATCCTTTTCTGAAGCCTCTGGATTAAATCTAAATTTTAATAAATGTGAACTGCTACCCATTAAAAATTGCTCTCTAACCTCAATTGAGAATATTACTGTTAAAAATAGGGTAACATATTTAGGTATACAAATTAGTAAAGATGTATGTAGGTGTTCAGCAAACTTCAAACCTATTATTACCAAGACTCAAAGAAGATGCAATTGCTGGTTACAAAGGGATCTGTCCTTAAAAGGAAGAACACTGCTAACTAAGGCAGAGGGTCTGTCTCATTTGTCCTATG
Organism: Xyrauchen texanus; assembly: GCF_025860055.1. NCBI lineage: Eukaryota > Metazoa > Chordata > Actinopteri > Cypriniformes > Catostomidae > Xyrauchen > Xyrauchen texanus. Next base: position 7,712,365 of record NC_068297.1, read on the forward strand.
CAGCTCAGTCTCTTTTTGTGGATAAGCCCACTTCTAAATTAATTAATGAGGTTTTAACAAAATTCTTATGGAAAAATAAGTTTCATTATATGAGAAAATCAGTCATATTAAACTCTTATAATAATGGTGGTCTGAATTTTATTGATTTTGACTCCCTCAACAATACATTCAAAATGAATTGGCTGAATCAGTACCTAGCCAAACCATCTTCTATTTGGAATGTTTTTCCTCAACTTGTTTTTTTCACAACTTGGTGGCATTAATTTTCTCTTAATGTGTAATTATGATATATCCAAACTCCCTATCAAACTCTCCAACTTTCATCGTCAGGTTCTCTTAGCATGGGCTCTAATTTATAAACATAACTTTTCTCCACAGAGATGTTTTATTTGGAACAATAAGAACATCTTATTCAAGAATAAGTCTCTATTTTATGATAATTGGTTCAATAATGGGTTCATTTTAGTGTAGCATTTGTTTAATAAGCAAGGTCTTTTATTCAGATATTCAGAATTTCTTTCTGAATACCAAATATCAGTAACCCCAAAATAATTTGCTACAGTAATGGGTGCTATTCCCTCTGGTTTATGTATGTTATTATCACCCCAGTATCTACTGCATCCTTTCCTAAACCTTGTGATACTTCTGTTGGTCAAATCTGTTTTTCAGAGTCGAAAGCTAAAAATTATAAAATAAGATCTTTATTTCTTAAGGATTTGATTTCTGTTCCACCTGTTATTTCCTTTTGGAATAATTTGTTTGGTAACCTTAATTGGAAAAAAATCTGGTCTTAGCAGAAATTCATTCTCACAAATAAAGTGAAAGAAATGTCCTTTAAGTTGATACACAGGTTCTATCCTGTTAAGAAATTTATACAAAGATTTAAATCTGACATTGAGCTATCATGCTCTTTTTGTGTGAATTCTGATGAAACAGTGGTTCATTTATTTTGGTCGTGTCATTACACTCAGAAGCTTTGGAATGATATTGATGTATTTATCAAGTGTAAGATTTTGCCAGGCTTCTCAATATATATGAGAAACATTATATTTGGGTATTTTGATTCAGACCCCACAAACGAAAATGTCTGATTTGTTATTAAATTAATTATTTTCCTAAGCAAATTCTATATTCACAAATGCAAATTTTTAAACTGTAATCTTCTCTGTCTTCTTAAAAGAAATAGAAAATTATCTAAATTTGATTTCAGTATCTACTAATAAGAAAGCCATAATGACTGTTAGAATCTGCACTGCATTTGATCTCTTCATGTGAACATTTTTGTGTGATGTAATGGCCCTACCTCTTCTTTTATTGTTATACATTATTATTATTATTATTATTATTATTATTATTATTTTTTTTATTATTATTTATTTTATTTTTTTTCTATTTATTTTTGTCTTCTTTATTGTTTTGGTTGATATTATGTGATGTAGGCTACGTATGCTTTTTCTTTTGTATGTTCCTGTTCTTTGCATTAAAAAAAAAAAAAAGGAAAAAATAGAAAGTATCAGTAGCAAGCAGCTCACTGAGCGCTGTTCTATGTTTTCTTTTTTTTTTCTTTTTTTTTTTAACTGATTTTTTTTTTCAATGAACAAGAACATTTTCAAAAATAAGAAAAACGCATTTGTGCATGGACTACTTTATTACGCGGCCGATCAGAATCTGTCGATGCTGGTTCAAAACAAATGATGCGTCCAAGCCTCCATTTTTTTTTTTTACTGTTTAAAATGGCGGAGGACTTCGCTGTTTATATAGTGAATGACATTTACGCACCGGCTACCCTGAAATAGAGAGGAATACCCCGCTTGGACGTCTATATTCCACTGAGAAATCTGACCTTCAGAAAACTGTAAGCATCTCTGATTGGGTGTGGCAACAGGTGATCCCACATACTCCATCTTCCTCTCTCTCTCACACACACACACTAATGGAGGCTTGGACGCATCATTTGTTTTGAACCAGCAACGACAGATTCTGATCGGCCGCGTAATAAAGTAGTCCATGCACAAATGCGTTTTTCTTATTTTTGAAAATGTTCTTGTTCATTGAACTGTTGTATATAAGCAATATCACACTCGCATTATATGGACCTACATCAGCACTGCTATATATATATATATATATATATATATATATATATATATATATATATATATATATATATATATATATATATTCCTAAGCAAATTCTATATTCACAAATATATATATATTGTGTTATTGCATTGCAAATTTCATGAGAATTCAGCACTCAAGTATAAAACTATATTTGAATTGTATAGGCTGAATTGGCATAGCGTAATGCGTAAATGTATGCTGATTTATATTAAACCAATCCAGACAGAATGACATTCATTACTGTTTTATAGTATGACATTTTTTCATATTACATTAATGAAAGTCTGGGAAAATGTGCTTAATTTTCATGAAAACAATGTAAAACGATGCATAAATATCTTTAAAATATGATTCTAAAAAATTTATAAAATTTGAGAATATGTATATCTCCTTCTAATGCAGAAACTCTATGGCCTCATAGCCATGCTGATGTAGGGCCATACAGCACTCTTGCTTGTGTGATATTGCTTTAATATATACATATACACAGGGTTGGGGAGTAACTGAATACATGGAACTGGATTACGTATTTAAAATACAAAATATAAGTTACAGTTTTCCACTATAGTTACAATTGAATGCTGAAGTAAGTGTGGAGCAGTATAAAAATAAATATATAGAAATAAACCTTGTGTAAATTGTCAGCTTTATGCTAAGCTAAAATGCTATTTCTTGCCATTTTACATGCACATGTTACCAGACACAATAATATTTTGTATCAAGAAAATTCACGTTGGATCATAATTTTTTTTTTTTCTAGTAAGACCTTTGATATAATCATTTTTGTATTGTTTTCCTGTAGGTTCCTGTAGGTTTTTCAGAGAATGTATATTTAATGTGTGTGTTGTCTTACTGTACTGGCAGAGTTTTTATAGTCAAAACAAGTGAAATAATCTTCCAGTGCTGAAGAAGTAATCCAAAGTATTTAGAATACGTTACTGGCCTTTAGTAATCTATTGAAAAACATTACAAATTACATTTTACAGCATACGTATTCTGTCATCTGTGGTGGAATTAATTTCTAAATGAACCCTCCCAACCGTGCATATACATATATTTAAATATATTTAATACAAGTTTTAATTAATATATAAAAAGGATGTTTAATTGTCATGAATGTAATGTTAAAATATTAAATCTTCAATTTTGTAATGCATAATAACATTTATTATTTTGCTTTTGGTACAAAATGGTGATTTTGTGAGATTCATCTGTTAACATGGAAGCATGTGAGGATGAGAGAGAAAATACATCAGTCTCTCAAGACTCTTAAAGAGGAAAATGAAGAGTATGTAAGCAAGATTAATGCAGCCTCAAACTAACAAAGAAGAGATATGGAGAACTGCTCGAGGAGGTCTGACATGTTATACAAAGTATAACACGTCCTCAATACATTATATCTAAGGCATGTTGTTTTTGTAGGAGAAGAAACTCCAAGATCATGTTTTGAGTTTAGTGATGGAGGGCCTTTCAGAGGAGCAGGCCAGTGCAAACAATAAGAGAATACAAATGGAAAAGAACTACCAGGATGAAATTCAACAGCTTCTAGGATGAGAGAGAGCCCATATGTTGAAACTAACATTAACCAAGATTAACAAGTGATGTAATAGTATTTTTAATTGTTAGTTCATGTGAAATACATCCTTATTGTAAAGTGTTGCTGCTAATTCAAATGTCATTAGAGCCGGATGTAGTTTGGCTATGCTTGTTTATTGGCAACCTGAATAAATAGTACTAATTGTGTTTTCAAAAGAGGGATGCAGAATCAATCGCCCAATCTTGCCAAGAGAAAGAGCAGGAGCTCAATGTCCAAGAGTCAGACTTAGAGGAGGTTAAGTCTCAGTTTGATATTACCACAGGTACCTGGCATAATTTCTGTTCTCCTCATAACTCATGTGAACTGTGTTGTCATATATTGTTTTTCAGCTAGTCATCTGTTTAAAATGCCAATTTCTCCATGAGACCACGAGTTATAACATATTTTTTTCCAAAACAACTGGGTTATTTTACAGTGGTGATGGAAAATGTCCACGTTTCTCGAAATTCCATAAAAAATTGTGATTGTTAAAAATAGTTTGATTCCTTTTTAAATGACAGTGGTGTTATGATATTTCTTTTATCTTGTAATCTGTTATAGCGATCAATGTGAGCATTTTTGCTTTTGCAATACCTTCCTGCGTCATGAAAATAAACTTTAAAAACTAAAAACTTTGCATTTGAAAAGGCATTGATTTTGCTACATTTACACCCTTCATCCACATTGGGATGTTGTTTTCCTCCACCAAGAACGGAGACTTTCAAAAACTCTTTCCATAACACATACTTTGGAAAACAATGACATTAGCAAACTAAAAACAGAGTATTCAAACATGATTGGAATGAAATGGAGATACTGGACTTAACTATTGGTCTTTTTTGCACCAAAAGCTATTGTATGGCTTTAGAAGACATTAGTTTAACATTTGGAGTCGTATAGATGACGTTTATGCTGACTGTCTGTGATTTTTGGAGCTTCAAAGGTCTGATCACCATCCACTTGCATTTTAAGGACCTACTGAGCTGAGATATTTTTCAGCTTTTCCTCAAGTGTGTTCTGCTGAAGAAAGAAAGTCATATACATCTGGGATGGACAGAGGGTTAGTAAATGATGAGAGATTTTTTATTTTTGGATGAGCTATACCTTTAATCAGATATTTGCCAATTGTGTAAATAAGCAATTTCATTTAATTTATTTTTTAAACGCTATACCTGTTTTAGTGTTTTAAATAAAAAAGTAAGTATTGTATACACTAATGTATGAATGATGAGATTTATTTGTATATTTCAGCTACTGTACAAAAGCTACGGTAATAATCCAACTTCTACAGTAGACATAACCATATTTAATTTTCATATTTTAGTATGAATTCTTTCTTTTTTCATTACCATAGTTGGAAACCCAAAAAATGATCTTGTGCTCTCCATTCAGGAAGTCACAAAGCAGACAGCATTTCTCTTTAAACCAAAGATTATATTTCCCAGTTGTGTAATATGAGTATTTCCCTACTCATTGTATTGAGCTTTTAGCTTTACAGTCAATTTGTTCCATTTCTGTCATGTGGTATGACCTGAAGAGAGAGTTGGAGTCCTTATGGAGATGTTAACTGTTCAATGCACAGAGATTAGTGCCATTGTAAAAAGCATCTATGAAAACAGAGTCATGCTCGAGCAAGTTCAAATGGAAAACAGTCATCTTCATCTGGTACATAAGTTCATATTTTATTAAGCATTCCATTAATCAGCAGCACAGACACTTGTTAGTAAATGTCACTTGAGATTTCTTCAACAGTACTTTCTGTATTTTCAGTGCATTGAGCAAATTAATGAAGACATATCTAATGCAAAAAGAAAGAAAAGAAGTACACAAAGAGGCAGAGTGGAAGATAGTGGCAGTGCAGGCCCTTTTAAGTCTGTTGTTGGTCACTTTAACACTTTACAGTAAGCTGCTGTTACAGTGTGATGATCCAGCATGCTGGATGTGTGATGGTCAGTTCTTAACTCTGGATGGATTTCTTTGATCGCCCACAGATACACTCTGCTATTTCCTGATAAATGTCTCTTTTCCTTTCAGAGAGTCTGATAGATGCCTTGACTACAGATACAGTGCTTACTGAGGTACAAGCAAGAATAAATGGCTAAATGTATTACAGCTAAAGGAATGTTGCAGGTTCAAAACAGTTAATCTGAGCCCACTAATTACCACAGAAAACAAATGTCACATTGTCCATGAAAACAAACAAAAATGGTCAGAAATCAGTCCCTTCAATGGGCTGTACTTTAGTTTGAAGTGGATAAATGCATTAGGGACCCCCCATAAATTAAATAAAAAATAGACTTTGTGGGGGCCTATATTTATTTACTAAAAATATTTTAGTAAAGATAATAATGACTTTAAAATAATTTTATTTATACAGCTAGGATATGGTACATTTTGGTGTGAGGTGCAAGTGAGGCACTTACAATGGAAGTGACTGAGGACAGTCCATAAATGTTAAAATAATATCAGCTTTTTAAAAGTATAGCTAGAATAAGTAAACATTATGTGTTAACATGATTTTAGTGTGGTAAAATTGCTTACTAACCTTTTCTGTGTGGTTATATCCAATAATATACAACAGTTTGTTCTGGTCCTCGTATCTGATTGGACGGGAGACGTTCCATGAGTACTGATGTCTCAGTACATCAGCACTCAGACTCTTCACTGTTTGTATCACTCCGCTTTTATTTGTTCTAAACTAAGAGCAGTGCAGATGTATAAAGAGCTAGATGTGTCTCTTTACATTTATTTTTGTGACATCACAGATTGTTGCCAGCAGGTGGCAGCAAAAGACTATTTTTGTGTGTAAATGAGTCAGCGGAGGTGACGTGCATTGCCAGTCAGTCAGTATTTCAATTCATCGACACTCTGTGATTTCTCGGATTACTATTACACTACTAAAGCTGGGAAAAACAGCTTTAAACCAACAATTTCAGCATTAAGGCTCATCACAGCTGAGAGACACAACAGACTGATTAATTACGCAAACTCAAGGAGCTTACCTCTTACTGGAATTTCCACATTAGAGACAACATACTGTTCAAAATGGCAGAGGACATTGCGGTTTCTATAGTGAATTACTTTTGTAGATGGGCTAACATGAAACAAGGAGGAATACCCCCACTTGGATGGCTAATTTTCCACAGAGAAAATAGGATGCATTTGACAAAATTGACATTATCTTCAGAAAGTTGACTAACATACTACAGTATCTCTGCTTGGGAGTGGCAACTGTGCAGGTGACTGCACACGCCCCATATATCTCTCACACACACACCTACATCTATCCTTGTTTCTTCAATAACTTGTTAGAAACAGCCCAAGCCGTGATACTACTTCTAAGTGGCTTGGACACATAATTTGGTTTGAATCACCATCAGCAGATTCTGATCATAGCATATGAAAGTAGTTCCATGCACAAATGCGGCACGCGCCAAATCACCGCAGTGCTGACGTAGGGCCATATCGCGCTCTTGCTCATGTGATATTGCTTAATTACGTCTTTGTTACCATGACAACGGAAACCCCTGAACCCCTGGGATAAATAGAAAATATTTTCTGTGGTAACCAACATATGCCACAAATGCTGTTGATTGAGCTTAACTTGCATTGAACCAAGAACACTCCTTTAAGACATATTTATTGTTCAAACAGCATATTTTTATGCAGAATTAATAGAAGTTTTTCACCAAAAATGTTATCAGTGTTGTTGTTTTTTTGCTTTTATGTCCTGTGAAATAAACGTACAACAGCAATGCAAAAAGCTGTTACAATAATTTAACAAGTCAAACATGGTTGACAAACATTAATTTTTATAGATCTGATGGTCATAGAATTAATTCAACACCATCATGTAAAACATCACATACTACATGTTGAATAAAATGTTCTGTTTAAAACATCTCAACAATTAACTTATATATGTCAAAGACCAGGGTCTTGAGAACATTGAAAACTATTCAGAATCATTAATACAATGTGTAAGCAGATTTACATCTTCAGCAGCAAAACTTACAGTATAGGTTCATATAACACCACTTGCAAATTAGATGTATGTCTCTCAATATTCATAAGTTTAGCTAACTTGATAAAAGGAAATACAATGACATATTTGGCACAGAAAATGTTACATCTTTTGAACAAAGTAACTACAGGGCTCTCTGGAAATTCACAGACCAGCTGTTTCATACAACACAAAAAATGTCCAACATGATGGGATGATTTGTATCTATTCATGAAAATAGATCTTATAAAGTACCAAAATCTAAATGACAAATATTAATCTGTCAGTTACCATAAATGTACAGACACACTGACTATTTTCCAAAATTATGAGCAAGTGCACGTGAAGCAATATTGTGAAGTTCCAAAGAAAACACACACACACTGAAAAAGAACATTCTCCACAAAGGATCTCTATGCAAGCATACGTCACCGTAGTTTGTTTGATTATTTTTCAGAACAATAAAGAATCCTTATTCACGACATAAGTGCAGCATACACAACACAATCTTCATGGCAACATACTATGTTGTGAGCATTGGCAAAATGTTTCATTTATGGCTCTTTGGTGCCAAAGGTCTCATTAAATTAAAAGTCATGCACTGTCATTGGATCCCTAGTTCCCATGGCGATGGAACATTTGTTTCATGGTGGCAGTGTGCCTCCTACACAGGATATGACATCAGTGTCCATTTCCTCCCTCTGATAGAATTCTGTTTGGCTCAGTGAACCTGGCTGTCAGTAAGTAGAATAAGGCAGGTCCGGGCACAAGAGCCAACAGAGGCAAATCTTGCTCCAGTTTATCCAGGCGGGAAATGGAGATTATACCATAGGCATGCAGAAGCCAATGGCTAAAGAGAACCACAAGCCTTTTCTTCTTAGCGACAAGGTTTTTGAAAGACTGTGGGAGAGGATAGAGTAAAAACACTTCATAGATAAGTTGAAGAAGAAAAACTATTCAGTCATTCTGTGTAAACTCAACTTGTTAACTTTTCAAATGAAACGTCTATAATTTTAAAGCTAAACTACATGTAAAACAAAATTAACCACAGAAAGGTGACAGCATCATTGTTTTATTTTTGCTTCTAAATTGGTAGGTCTATTACCAAAATCATTTGACTTAAGCACCCCTTGTTTCATTATACGAGTCAAAAAATAAATAAATAATTTCCCCAAAGTGCTTACAAATTTTCTTTTAGTTCTGGTTCAGAACAAGCTTTCCTTTTGGTATCTTAATTTTTCCTTAAAAAGGCATATAAAATTTTAAATTGGTGTTTGGCCCCAAATTATGCATTTCAGAGCTGTGCAGATGAACATTTCTGAAATCTAAAAAACTAAATATACTGTAGATATTGCACTAACTGAAGAGCTACATGTGTCGTTACTTCTTAATTATAATGTATTTTTGGACATTATTGCTTTACACTCACTGAGCACTTTATTAGGAACACATGTACACCTACTTATTCATTATCTAATCAGCCAATCATGTAATTGTAGTGCAGTGCATGAAATCATGCAGATACGGGTCAGGATCTTCAGTTAAAGTTCACATCAACCATCAGAATGGGGAAAAATTTGATCTCAGTGGCATGATTGTTGGTGCCAGATGGGCTGATTGGAGTATTTCTGTAACTGCTGATTTCCAGAGATTTTCATGCACAACAGTATCTAGAATTTACTCAGAATGGCGCTAAAATCAAAAAACATCCAGTGAGCAGCAGTCCTGCGGTCAGAAATGCCTTGTTGATAAGAGATCAACAGAGAATGGCCTGACTGGTTCAAGCTGACAGAATGGCTACGGTAACTCAGATAACCCCTCTGTACAATTACAGTGAGCAAAATAGCATCAACATGTCAAGCCTTGATGGGCTACAACAAAATCTTTGTTTTGCTGAAATATAAAAACCACCTTTATACCACTTGACCCAGATTTTTTTATCGACCAATGAAAATGGGTAAAATGTAAAACTTCCTGGATAGGAGTCACATTGAGAGCCCCATATAGGGCCTTACAAATTAAAATGAAAATTTGTTTGGAACCAGAATCTAAAAGGGTATTAAGATATCTTATAAGATTTTGAGCCAGTTTCAAAAATTTGGTTAATTTGACATGGACTTACCCTGTTGAGAACATGCACATACATAAACTAATAAATGGACGTAGGATGTATTTACCTGTATTTCTGAAGCTGACATGTAAACCGCCAAGGTGACCAAAGATAAGACCAAAATAATATAGGGGAATGCATAGTCTAACAAAAAAAAAGACAAAATATTAAATGTTAACTTAATGTACACATAAGTGCTCAAATACAGGATGTGTTCCTGTTGCTCAACTGGTAGAGCATGGCACTAGCAACACCAAAGTTATGGGTTTGATTCCCAGGGAACACGCAGGCTATGTTCAGAAAGCAATACTGGCAACAAAAAAAAAAAAAAGAACTGAGCACAGTATGCATACTGTATACTGCAGCAATAGTCATGTTGTAAGTTATTATGATATTCCAAAACATAGCCACATACTGATAATAATGTATATGTTGAATGCACTTTAAAGATCAAATTGATGAATGTAAATATTCCAGGTTCTTCTGTTAAAACTGTAGCACTCACATAGAAGACCTCCTCCAACCGCCTGCAGTACAGTCAGAATGGGGAAGAAATAGAGCGCTGCATAGATGCTTTTGAAACGATCCGTTTTGCCTAAACCACACGCAATCTTTTTAACCAGCAGAGGCCGCAGCATCATCATAAAGACCAGACAGAAGGCGTAGTATATCAACACAATAGTGTACCTAGAGAACATAGTACAAGAGAAAACTAGAACCACCTTACAGAAATAACTGGTGTCTCAAATCAAATATAAATCAATGAAACATTGTGAAAAGAGCACTCACAGAGGGAACACGGCCTCCTGTGTGCAGTGCAGTGTAGTCACATAGTCAGGGCTGGGGTTATATAGCATGGTGTACCAATCAGAAAGCATCTTAACCTTACAGGAGCAAATGGACACATGGCCGACAGGATCGTTGAGCAGCAGAGTCACTACAGCAGCAGTCGTGCATTCAAACAGGGCGGTGATATGCTGAAAGAGTGCACTGGAACTGCAAATTACATTAACAGAATAAACATCACATTTCAGTTTTCCTTTACCGTAGATGACCAGCATCAAACTTTAACCCTTGTGTTCTGTTTATATTGGAGTAACACTCGTACTGTTCCCGAAAAAAATGATCTGAAATGAAATGTTTTTCAAAATAAGCGATTATACATTTATTGACATATTCAGTTGGTCACACGTCTAAGTTCACTGCTTTCAAAGTTATTAACACCATTTTTGGGGAGACTTTATGGATATAGAACTCAAATTACATAATTATATTTTTATATAAAATAAGCACATTCTGTGTTACCTTCAATTCAGTAAAAATCTAAGTTTAATATTTATGAAAAGGCTGCTATATGTCATGCAATAGGACTGTCTTCTGGAAAAAAAACAACCATTTGTCAATTTCATCACAATGTCAAGTATAGCTTATAGGTGGCCTCAATGTTCCCCTTAATGTTAAAGGGAAAGTTCACCCAGGGATAGTGAAAATTCTCTCATCATTTACTCACCTTCATGCCATAACAAATTAGTAGGTACTTTCATTCTTCTGTAAAACACAAAGATTTTCAGAAGAATATCTCGGCTATGTAGGTCCTCAAAATGCAAGTGAATGTGACCAGACATTTGAAGGTCCAAAAGGGACATAAAGTAATAAAAGTAATCCATAAGACTCTAGTGGTTAAATCCATATCTTCTTAAGCGATGTGATGTGTGGATGAGAAACAGATCAATATTGAAATCTTTTTACTGAAAATCTACACTTTCACGTTCAGCCACCTACTGGTTGGGGCTTGTCAAAGGTTGAGACAGCTAGTAAAAAGGACTTAAATATTGATGTTTCTCACCCTCACCTATCATATCACTTCAGAAGATATGGATTTAACCACTGGAGTTGGATTACTTTATACTTCCCTTTATGTCCTTTTTGGACCTTCTGAGTCCTGGTCACCATTCACTTGCACTGTGAGGACCTACAGATGTGAATTATTCTTAAAAAAAACACACATGTGTGTTCTGCAGAAGAACTCAATTCATACACATCTGGGATGGCATGAGGGTGAGTAAATGATGAGAGAATTTGAATTTTGGGGTGAACTCTTCCTTTAAATGGTGTAACTTAATTTATAGATATTCCAAATTATACATTTGCATATATATATGTAGGCCTTCTAAACGACAATTATTTGTCAAAGTGCAAAAATGTTTTTATTTTACCATTTGCTCTGAATATTGTTTTTGCACTAATGCTACATTAAACACACAATACACAGTCAAACCGTAACAGGGTGTTACAAAGAGAAGTTATCTACAGTTTATTTTGCAAACATCATTCAATAAACTCAAAGCTGTGAGAATTATTTTTTTTTGCATGGAAATATAAGGGTTTCCGTAACAAAATCAAATGCAATGTTTTGTCTGAAAGAGTCATTTAGTTCTGCATGTGTGTGGGTAATGTGTGTGTTCTGCATTGTCGCGGTGTCGTAGTCTCACACATTTATTTCTGACTGTCTTGGTGTGTGTGTGTTCTGCACTGTGGCAGTGTTACAGTCTCAACAATTAATTCATGCGTGTGTTCTGCATGGTCTCTTTGTTCTGGTCTCACATGCTTATTTCCCCGTTGATTTCTATGATCTGACAAATTTGTTCGAGAACATTGCAAGTGTGACTTTTTTGTAAAAACCATCTAAACTTAATGGCATCTTTTGTGTGTGTGTGTGTGTGTGTGTGTGTGTTTATTAAGATGTTAAACAGAGGAAAGGTCACACCACTCGATCATGATCAGTGGAAACATAAAAATGCTTTATGCTGGGACCAAATCGGACAAAAATATCAGAACAAGACAGAAGGGTTCAAGCAAGATATCTCAACACAAGAAGCAAATTAATGCTGATACATCCCTAAAGTCATCCAATTCTTATTTCCAGGTACAAATGATAGTATTACTTTAAGCATTACTATATGATATTGTTTGTGCCATTGGTAAGAGCAAGAAATATTATTGACTACCTTTTCTTCCCCGAATACCACTCAATAAAGAACCAGTGCAGGACTAGAGGCAGCATGGCCATGAAACCCAAGTACAGCCAATCATAGAGCTCAGGAGATCCGGTGCATTTCTCGCATATCTTCTGGATGTTTGTCCTCTGGCCACGTGGGCAAACCTTGATCATAACAATAATAACTAAGCATATCGACAATTAAAATGAGACTAAAACATTGAGTCAAGTACACAAAGCACCATTAAACCTTAAATATCATTCGATTTAAAATCGAGAGTGCTGTTGCAGACATAGGATTTGCATTAACCTTTGTGTGTGTCAATAAAAAAATAAAAAATAATTACTCAGAGGTCCTTCGTGGACAAAAATGTCCACATCAAAATACTGGCATAATAATATTATATATGAATATTATTTTCCACTTTCAATTAATTAATTTTATTTAACCCACATCAGTCCTGATCATAACTATCACATATTCATTCATTTTCAGGATTTCAACCCTTTAATTGCCAGTTTGTTTATATAATACCACTGTAGTTTTTTTATGAAAAAAAATAAATAATTCTATATACTAAATGCTGGGGGGTTCACAGTCTGGGATATGTCAATGATTAGCAACAACATTGACTTTGATACTTTATTATTTTTTGTGCAGTGGCAGATTAAAATAAATAAACAAACAAACTCAGGATCTTAAAGGATAAAAATGTCCATATCAAAAAACTGCAATAATAATATTATATATTTATATTACTTTCCACTTTCACAGATATTTAATCCAACATCAGACCTGATCATAACTACTACTTTCAGGATTTTAACCCTTTAAATGTCAGTTTGTTTACATAATGTTTTATTACACACACACACACACACATTTCTCAATACACATACAAAACACACTCTGACATCCATACCAACACACCCACACAATTTTAGCTGCATCATTTATTCAACTGGCCTGCAGTGCTCTAAAATACAGCAAACAGAAAATAGGGGAAAAAAAACATGTATTTGCTCCACAGGCTTAACATAAGAAAAATGGCCCAATCTGGTGGAAAATTTTAATTTTAAAGCCAGGGCTCTAGAATGAAAGCATAACATCATAGAATTCATGATTTCATACGTTAATGGCACTGGGATCAAATATTGCAGTTTTAATGTGTTTCAATGGGGACATTTTTGTCCTGAGTGTAACTATTTTGTGTACACAGCGTATTATAGATGTATTTTAGGAACTGCGGTTAAAATATAAAAATTCCTCCAAAAATACACGCTGTTGGCATTAGCAGAGCCAAAATGATCGAAAAAGACAAAATGCCCCGAAGGTCGCACAAGGGTTAATGAAATGCACGATGTTTTTGTTTTTTTTTAACAAATAAAGTAAAATGTACAAAGGACATGGAAGTTTCATATGTATGGACACAATTGTGCTGTTTAACACACCACACTCTTGCATTGGTATACAAAGACCAATTATAATTAGCCAGTTAAACAAAATATTTGTCTTTTATTTTAAATCCCAGGCACTTACCCCACATTCTCCTTCAATGGACTCATTTATTATGGTTCTTCCACAGTACAGCCCAGGACAAGTCGAGCTCATTGCTACAGCTAAAGCAAAACCACGACATTAAAGATTGTGAGTGTAAATGACATACTTCAATTCAAAACATAGACTTCAAAATCAATTCAAAAGAACTGAATTTTGTTGTTATGCCACCTAACTAACGACAAGCGACAGCAAACCCAGCAAAACACGCGTGGATTAGTCACTGTCATTAGCTAACTGCAGATAATACTGACAGTTATAACATACCCATGTCATTTGAGCAGCATTACAGAGCGATCAATCGATCAGTTCATTTAATCAGTTGACGATAAATTGCGAAATCTCTTTCGACGTGACAGAAACCGGAAGAGTATGTCAACGTCTCGGTCTTCTTCATTGGATGTGGGACGTGTTGTTGTAATTTCATCATTTCACAGCGCCACTAACTGGTCGGATATATTGCTGAGACAGAAAGATGCTTTGTTTTTGTTTTGTATTTTGACAAATTAAGATAGTGCTTATTAATAATTACTTCTGCAAAGGATGCACCATTTTTGCTGTTAATTTCAAGCACATCTGGCATTTCATAATTTCACAATCTCAAGTATTCTATAAACAAAATAATCACCATTGAGATTGGATCAGCCAATGTGAGCTCACTTTGAACATTCTTCATAACAAATCTATATCCCTCTCTTAAGAAAAACAGTGCGTTTAATGGGGCCTTTAGCCCCAATACTATGCTTTCACATATTGGACAGCTGTTTCCTACATTATCAATGGCTTTTGTCATATTGATCAAAATATATTATACTGGTTCTCTGTTGGATAGTTTAACCCCCCAAAATATGCATTAGTTCATTGCATAAGTCATTAAATGCTAAATGGTTGAACCTGTTGTCATAATGTGTCAAGCATATTTTCTATACATATCTATTAGGCTTTTTTGTAAATGTGTCCTCAATTGATTAATTGCTCTCATGTGAACCTTGACTGTCGCTAATGAAGGGGAATGTGTGTAGATCAACCAATGGTCGACCTAATCCTTCTCTAAAATAGCTCAGAGATGCATTTCATCAATGCATCACATTTTTCTTTTCTGTATCGTACTGTAATTTGTTTACAGACCAACAGTAAAAGCGTAAATGTGAACCCTGTCCAATCTCTTGCAATCAATATCAATATCTTGTTTGTGAACAATGACACAGGGACTTGACATTCTGGGGACACTGATATGTTATTTATTTTGTGAGATAAACTAAGGATTTTGAGCAAGTTAAAGGCTTGCAGGCAATCCATTGTGTGGTGCTGTTTGTACAAATTGTTTCAAGAAATGCACTTACTGGTTTGCAAATGTTAAGGATGATACGAGAAATGTACCAAAGGGACTGAGAAAAACAATAATACCATTTATCATAGTAGACTACCATGTAAATACCACAGTACATGGTGTCTTTATCAAAAGGACAGACAGACAGACAGATAGATAGATAGATAAGTAACACGTGTATGCAAGTTTCACGTATTGTGACAGTACGCATAAATTGTGCGATAATGGTAACGCTCGCGGGTTTGCATCAGCGATGCGCACAAAGCACAACGAATTAAACCAATCTTAATAGGAAAGTGCGTAACTGGGGAGCAGATCCGGTGCCATAGCAACCGCTTCAAACGTCACAGGGAGGTGCTGGACCCTGCATCTGTATCATAGAAAAAGATTGAGCGAATAGAACGGAGATCATCACGAAATGGTTGCAAAAAATGGGCCAGGCACAGTGGCCCGGTCGTTGTGTCTGATTGGTCAGATACAATGGGTCGAAATTATAATTGTTCAGTATTAACTTTTCACAGCATATTTTCGATCCAACGGCTATTAAAGTTTCTATGTGCCATTTTTTATGTATTCATTATTGTCAAAACCGCTAGTGAAGTGGCACGCAAATGGTGGAGTCACGTTGCATCTGTTCCTTTTCTCAACGCTGTTTATGATGGACTA
The DNA here is from genome assembly GCF_025860055.1 of Xyrauchen texanus. Taxonomy (NCBI): domain Eukaryota; kingdom Metazoa; phylum Chordata; class Actinopteri; order Cypriniformes; family Catostomidae; genus Xyrauchen; species Xyrauchen texanus. The sequence continues at coordinate 7,728,730 of NC_068297.1, forward strand.
ATCACAGTCGTTTGCGAGTTCTGGATGAAGTGGTTTTTAAAATATATTTTATAGGTTTTACTGAGGTATATTTCATTTGTATTACAAATTACAAATCTATAGAAGTATAAGAATTAAAATACTATATATTTTGACGTAAAAACGAGACAGAACAATGCAAAACAACTCCTAAGATATACAAACAGCTCAATGAGGAATTCGGCTTTGTGAGCGTCAAAGCGCCCTCTAAAGGAACAACAACGTTTCGTCTCACAGAAAAGTTCAACATAAAATATTTCCAGCACACTATGGGAGGCGGAGATTCAGAAAAGGAGAGTGGGGAGGGGATTTGGAATGCATTTTCAGCATGCAGATGAATTGTGCTGCCTGACAATCCATGCATAGAAGTGGGACATTAGTTACCTAAAACATATTGTTTTGCATCAAAGGACGACACACAGATCATGAGACGGGACTGCATTGTTCTGCAAACTCATTTTTACAGTGATACTGTTACGGGAGATACAGACAAGGGATGAATTCTCTCCTACCCCGTGGATGCGCCCTAATCGTGTCCAATGGATCTCCCCGGCATTGGCAATACGACCACAGACAATATGTCTGGATCGGGCTTCATTTTGGAGATAGTCACCATCAAACCTGTTCTAAACAGTCTGACCACTCAGGCCAGCGCTGGAAGCAACCACACAGCTGGGGGCGAGATGCACCGCAACATCCCAGTGAGGAGTTTGGAGGGGAACTCGGTTCTCCAGGGGATCGCGGTGGCCGCGCAAGCACTGCTGCTCTTGGCAATATTCTTGCTGTCCAGTCTGGGTAATTCAGCCGTTGTTGTGGTCATAATCAAACACAGACAGCTGAGAACAGTGACCAATGCATTCATTATGTCCCTCTCCCTTTCTGACTTCCTGACGGCCATTCTTTGTTTACCCTTCTCCTTCATGATGCTCTTCAGCAAGAATGGCAGGTGGATGTTTGGTGAGCGCTTCTGTATCGCCAACGGCTTTTTCAACACCTGCTTCGGCATCATCTCCACCCTGACCATGACTCTCATCTCATTTGATCGATATTATGCCATTGTCAGACAGCCACAGGCCAAAATCGGTAGGAGGAGAGCGATTCAGCTCCTGGTGGCCGTTTGGTTATCTGCTATGGTCTTCTCCTTCCCGTGGTACCTGCTTGTGCAGACCTCAGGGCGCATGGTGGTGCACAAACAGGGCTTTTACCATTGCATGTACGTGTTCCATTCGGGCAACTCCAGGATGGGCACTGCCTACAGCGTAGCTTTAATAGTGGTGTGTTACCTCCTCCCATTCGCCCTCATGTGCTTCTGCCACTACAACATCTGTAAAACTGTCCGGCTGTCGGAGATCAGGGTGCGGCCGGTGACCACTTACGCGCACCTGTTGCGCTTCTACAGTGAGATGCGCACCGCAACCACCGTGCTCATCATGATCGTGTTCAGCATCTTCTGCTGGGGGCCCTATTGTCTGATGGGCATCATCACAGCCCTGGGGAATTACTCTTTTAATCCTGCTATGGACACTGTGGCTATTTGGATGGCATGGGCCAATGGTGCCATTAATCCTTTGATTTACGCTATTAGGAACCCGAATATATCCATGCTGTTGGGCCGGAGCAGGGAGGAGGGCTATAGGACTAGAAACATCGCTGCGTACCTGTCCACGCAGACGCAGCGCAGGGACGCAGTCCGGACGCGGGCGGACCGAACACGGGATCGGTACGTGAGCCGGCACGGCGCGAACAGCCGCCTGTCTTCCTCCAGCCCGGCCAACGGGGGTGAATTGGCTATGTGGGCCTGTAAGAACCCGGCAGTTTTTTTCTGTAGAGATGCCCATCCTGATACAATAACTGAAACCGCGGTGCCCAAGGTTGAGACGGCTGACACCAGTTTGTAATTGTGGTGTCCAGTCTGCCATTATGTACTTTCAAATGCATCATTAAATAAATAATTAAATTTCCTGGCAATTTTGTTTATTTGAATGTACATTAACAGACATTATTTGGGTGCATGGTGGCCCTAAAAAGCAAAATTGTATTAAAAGAATATTCTGGGTTCAATACAAGTTAAGCTCAGTCGACAGCATTTGTGGCATAATGTTGATTACCACAAACATTTATTTTGACTTGCCCATCCTTTTCTTTAAAAAAACAAAAAAATCTGGTTTATAATATATATATATATATATTTTTTTTACTGGATGTAAGTCAGTTCCCCTCAAGTTTAAACAGGTGTCAATATAACTCCTGGTGTAATTCATATTTATTCCACTAAATTTGACAACCATAAAGTGCCCAAATACCTTTTGTCTTTATTTTAAACACTGTACATTTTGTTTTATCATATAAAACCTATACAATTTAATTGAGTCTTTTCTTGTTTTTCGATAAAGGTGAAGTGCATCATTTCTGTCCCACCAAATGGAATTGCAAAAATATATATTGTTTTCAAACCTTGTTGAGCACGTTACCGTGAAGACGTAGCATGTGTGGAGGCTTCTCCACAGCATTTACACACAACACACCACGAGCCCTACCGAGAGCGGTTACCCAGGCCCCCCATTTTTAAATGTCCAAATACTTTTTGGGACCACTGTATAAAGTTGAACAGATCAGTAGTTGATGTACTGTACATTCACATTCTGTATGGATATACAGAAAATCAAAGTTTCATAATAATTCGGAATGTATTCCAATATATTTGTTGATAATTCAACATTGCATTAAATAATGCTGAACAGATCAATAGTGGATGTACATTCAAAGTGTCATCCGATCAAAATTTCCAACTATTAGAATGTACAATATATGATCTGCAATGCATTATATAATGTAATAATGTTTATAACTTATTAATAAGCCATTTTGAAGTATTACTGTTGTAAAATTAGCGATTTACAACATGTTAATTTGTTGAACAATGTGTGCATATTGCTGTTGTCATGATGCAAAGACTGAAGGATCATCAGCATACAGACTGATTGAGGATCAGGAGACCCTCAACAGCACTATCCTTGTCATATTGAACAAAAATATATCAATAATATGCTAATGTGTATTGTTGCTAGCTAGCAGCAAGTTGTTAAATTGAGAGGTGTAATTTGGACAGATCTAATTTAAGTGAGATTCACTTAATTCCTTTGGGGTTATGCAGCACAAAATGTTTAAGTGGAGCCTACATTTTCATTTCATATTAAGGACACTCATTTTCATTATGTGGAACCGAAGTCCATAATTGAATTACGTAAATCCCCCCAAAAAAATTCCAGTGTATATACTCACACATTATAATGTCAGGACATTTTCTTGACAGGTTTCATGAGAATCACCCATATTTGAAACCAAACTCTTCAGATAAAAGTTTATTAGTCTAATGGATAAGCAGAAAATGTGTGTACAGCCGTGGCCAAAAGTATTGCCAGAGACATACATTTTGTGTTTCGGAAAGTTTTCTCCTTCAGTTGTGGTGTTGATTCACATTGTTTCTAGAATATCGTGCAGAGTGATCAGATGCATTTTAAATAATTGCAAAAAGCTTCATTGGCCAAAAAAATTTACTTAATCACAAAAAACAAAATTTCACTGTATTTGGGCCTGGCACAAAATGACCAGCAAACATCATTTCACTAATCATATCAGCAGCGCCTGGGAATGTGTGAACGAGTACTAGTCAGGTGAAATCACTCTATCATTCTGATTGGATTATAAGAGCAGACTGATTGCTATAAAAGGAGGGAAGAAGTGCTTCCAATCATTGTGTTCTTGTTAGCAATGGTTACCTCTAAAGAAAGACCTGCAGCCATCATCGCTTTGCATCAAAATGGCCTCTCATGCAAGGAAATTGCTGCAAAGAATATTGCACCTGAAAGAACCATTTACCGGAACTTCAAGGAGAGAGGTTCAACTGCAGTAAGAAGGCTTCAGGACGTCCCAGAATGTCCAGCAAGCACCAGGACCGTCTCCTCCTGAGGAGTCAGCTACGGAATCATGTCACCACCAGTGCAGAGCTTGCTCAATATTGGCAGCAGGTTGTGTGAGTGCATCTGCATGCACAGTGAGGCAAGACTTTTGGACAATGGCCTGGTGTCAAGAAGGGCATCAAAGAAGCCAATTCTCTCCAGGATAAACATCAAGGACAGACTGAAATTCTGCAGGAAGTACAAGGATTGAACAGCAGAAGACTGGTGCAAAGATATTTTCTCTGATGAAGCCCCCTTCCAACTGTTTGGGACATCTGTATAATCGGTAGTCCAGAGAAGAAAAGGTGAACGCTACCATGAGTCCTGTGTCTTGCCAACAGTGAAGCATCCTGAGATCATCCATGTGTGGGGTTGCTTTTCATCCAAGGGAGTGGGCTCTCTCACAATTCTGCCCAAAAACACTGCCATGAATAAAGAATGATATCAAAACGTCCTGCAAGAGCAACTTCTCCCAACGACCCAGAAGCAATTTGGTGATGATCTGTGCATTTTCCAGCATAATGGAGCACCATGTCACAAGGTAAGAGTGATAATGAAGTGGCTCGGAGATCATTGCATTGAAATTAAAGCTCTGTGGGCAGGCAACTCCTCGAATCTTGTCAATCCTCAAAAGGCGAGTGGACAAGCAGAAGCTCAGAAATTGTGATAAAATCCGAGCACTAATAAGACAAGAATGGATCACCATCAGTCAGGATTTGATCAGAAGCTGATATCCAGCATGCCAGTGAGAATTGCAGAGGTTATGAAGAACAAGGGTCAACACTGTAAATATTGACTCTTTGCATGTATTGAATGTTTTTTGCCAATAAAAACCTTTAAAACTTATGAAATGCTTATCATTGTTTTCCAGTATACCATAGAAACATGTGAAAAAAATATCTACAAATTCTGAAGCCGCAAACACAAAATGTATGTCACTGCCAATACTTTTGGCCACGACTGTAGATTAGATGTGTGTGTGTGTGTGTGTGTGTGTGTGTGTAAACATAGAAAGTCACTCAAATGAGCCTAATGCAAATGCTATACAACACTGTGAATGAAGTTTACACACATCTCTCACATACTCCTTTTCTCCATATGGTTTGGGGTCAGTTAAATCAGTTAAAATGAAATATTCGCCTAAGAAATAAGGCTATAACCTTTTCTTTGCGGCTTTGCATTGTAGAATATATTTATTTGCTTCCAAGTTTATACCCTTCACACGTCAGGTGTCCATGATATACCATAATAAGACCCTATGATCACTTCCTGATTTTCAAACACTTAAAATGAAATGAAAATGCGCCAGGCAGACAGGTAACCATTATATAACTGTCAAAGAAATGCTAATATTTTTGAAAGAAACAAAGTTATTTTGTATCTCAAAGATAAAGATATTTTGGAAGATGAAGCCTGTAAATAACAAATTTAACCAACAACTGCCTTCATTATTGGATGTAGCATGGCTTACAGACTGCAAAACTGCACAAATAGTGACTGATTTATATTCAGAAAAATGTTAATGTCTTGCATTTTTATTTGAACTTTTTTTTGTGGTTGTCACACTGGGGGTATGCATTTATCATGTACGTTACTGTACAATCAGACTATGCCATATATTATTTTGATGTTAGAAGTTAAGCCTGCATTTATTTAGGCTCTTTCATTGTTTCTTAGTCTTAAACATATGTTTAGTTTTAGTATTATTTTTAACCTTATCCATTTACCTTTATATATCAATGTGAAGACCACCAATAGAGATTTGGAGAGGTATGTTGTGTTGATAATCCAAAGGGACTTCAAACAAAAGCACAAGTGTCCGCAGGTATCAAATAATCATATTAAGTGTTCATTTTTACTCCCGTTTAAGCATGCTTACATTGTTGCTTAAAATTATGTTGAAGAGACACATTTTTTCAGCATACACTGGTGTTCATTATTATGTAATTGCATTTTTATACACCCAATTTATTAATTTTTGGAATATTAAAGACATTTCAGGTTTGGTCCAAATGAAATAAATATCAACAACATTGTGTCTTTCAAAGCAGTTTGTAAAGTTTAAAATGTTTGCTTGTCAGTTATTAAATGACATCTTTATGAACTGTCTTCTGATAGCATCATTTATTTTACAAACCTAAAAGGATTTTTTTTTAAATTACACTATTTATTAACTAATGTTGTGCAATTATGTCACATAAACTGATAAATAACCTTGAATCATGTTGAAGAATCATAAGACACAAATCAAGAGTCATTCCAAAATTAAATGACCCTCTGGGTTTATTTATTGATTATCTATCTCACATCAAAAAGATTTCTTAAATAAAGACTAAACAAACCCGCAGACAAAGGAAACTATTACAAAGTAATACAATATTACAATTTAGTGAAAAGATTAAATGGCATCTGATCAACAGGAAAAAGTTTTAGCACAAAATCGTAGTGTCAAGGGCTGAGAATAAGCCTTGGTCTGAGGAGTTAACGATGGGCATATGTACATATATACAAGCATAGACACAAACAAAAGAAATCACAATAATTTACATGCAACAGTTTGATTTGTGTAAGATGCATTGTTTTTTCTTATTAATGTTATTTTTGGTAACCATGGGAAAATAGGGATATTGTGATGATTTTATCATAAATATATCTGCAATCAAAGTTTGACCTTAACATTTTTTTTCCCACTATAATTCCTGTCAGCATATTTAATACATGGAATCTGTAGAACACTTTGATTTCGTAAAGTTTGTTCGTTCTGTGCATTGTACTTTAACAGGTCTGGGATGGGCAGCGTACAAGCACATAGTTGTTTGTGCTCGCGATACAAGCGTAACAGAATTAAATATTCACTTGGCAAAATGAGAAGGCTGTAAATTTGTGCAGACCATTGGTTTCAACGTTTGTGTCACACATATTTACAACAATGAATTATGCAAACTGCTTTACTAAGTCCAATTTATTTTTGTAAAGCTTTGCTAGACCATATGTTGCAAAACATGGCCTGTGTTGATTGCATAGTTTGCACACCAATTATTGTAATTAAATTACAAATCCATACAGCGTCAGAGTGGACGTACATATATCAATGTGCCCAGAGTTCTTAGGTATTAGGGTATGTCTTAAAAGTAAATTTGCTCTGTAAAAATATAACTTTTAAAAGGGAGTTTCTACATTTCAACACCAGTTGTTTGTGATGCTTATAAAGAATGACGCCCTTTCTAGCCATTCTTTCTTGGAAGAAAACTATTGAATCCTTGTGGCATCTAACCTGAGCTTACCAGCACCATGCAAACTATTGTCATAGTCAAAACACTGTCAATTGGAAAAGCATTTATTAAACGTTTGGCATTTTGGCAACCAGCAAGGGTCAAATGAGTCTGGAAACCCTCTCCAGTTATAAACGTAGAGGTAGAGCCTTTCTCTGACCCGAGCTACAACAAAACATTCCTCCTGTGAGTGTAGTTCAGTTCACACCAAGTAGACTCTGATTTAATTTCACGGGTTTACAACCAGGGGGCGGCACTCACTTGCACAGCTCTCTCAGATGTTGAGTTTGGCAATAGGCCTCTCCCTGCTGCTCTCAGCGCTCTGTTTGGCAGGACGTTTACGCTTGTGTTTGAACTTTGTCATATCTTTGTCGAACACCTCGCCAGATCGCAGTGCAGATACTAAATCGTCGAATTCTCCGTCCTCCTCGCAGTTCTCTTTGGCCTTCCGGGCTTTTCTCTCTCTCTCACGCTGTTCTTTGAGCTGTTTAGAGACAGATCCCAGTTTAAGATTAATAATCAGTGGTATATCTATTTTCTATTTACCTTAGTCACTGACATTGTGCACTTTGGAGCGTGCTTATTTTAGTGAATGTCAAATAGGGTATGCCCAGAATGGAATACTAACATACTGCCCACTGCCAAAGTGCAAGTCCGTCCACTCGGCTATCTTTAGAACATCCCCGGGGGCAGGCAAGGTAGATATTTTCAATGAAAACAATTTGCATAAAAGTACAGCTCCTATCTACTTAAATGGGAAAAGACTGAAAACTGGAACATGGTTGGTGAAGAATTACGATCAAATAGCATTTTTTAAATGAGCAGTAAAATATGATAACAATGGTATCATAAATATTACTTCTTTAGCTCAGGCTATTTTTCAGGCTGGTTCAGCTTATGCAAATGCACATTCTCGAGTTGAATGACCGCATCTAAAAGGTGATTAGTTCTATTACCTGTAAGGCAGGAATTCCTTTTCTACATCCATTGCCCGTTCCAATCTCTCCCATTCATTTTAATATCAGTGGTCCATTTCAGATAAACTGTCTCTGATACTAGACATAAAACGGATAGTTCTGGTCCTGGATGCTGATTGGACAATAGCCGTGCTTTACTCATTATAAATCAAAACCAAGCTACTGTATTGTACCACTGCACAGCACCCAAACTGATCATTATTTTTATACATTTAGTGCATTTCAATAAACAAATGTGACCTTAAAGGAATGTTCTCAATCAAAGCTCAATCAAAAGCATTTGTAGCATAATGTTGACTACCACAAAAATTAATTTATGCTCGTCCTTTCTTTAAAAAAAAAAAAGAAAACAAAAATCTGGGTTACAAGGAGGCACTTAAAATGGAAGTGAATGTGGGCCAATTTTTTGGTTTCAAAAGTATAGCCACAAAATATAAACAATATACATGTAAACATGATTTTAGTGTGATAAATCGCTTACTAACCTTTTCTGTGTAAAGTTATTGCTAATTTGACATCTTTGTTGCCATGACGATGTAATGTCAAGAAAACTTGATGAAAAAAAATTACGATTTAAACAACTTTACAGCTCAAATTATACATGAGTTACATTTACATTCATGCATTTGGCAGAAGCTTTTACCCAAAGCAACTTACAGTGCCCTTATTACAGGGACAATCCCCCCTTAGCAACCAGGAGTTAAGTGCCTTGCTCAAGGACACAATGGTGGTGGCTGTGGGGATCGAACCATCAACCTTCTGATTACCAGTTATGTGTTTTATCCAGTTTTAACAGAAGAATTAATGCAAGTGCTTTTATAAAATTAAGCTTCACATTTCTACTTTTAAACCCCTCAAAAATTGGCCCCATTCACTTCCATTGAATGTGCCTCACTGTAACCTCCATTTTTGCTTTTTTGTTTAAAGAAAAGGATAGACGAGTCGAAATTCATTTTATTAGTGATCAACATTATGCCACAAATGCTGTTGATTGAGCTTTACTTGTATTGAACCCGGACCCAGTGTTGGGGAGTAGCTATACCTACAAGTAGCATCGCTAATAACTTAACTACATTTTTCAGTAGCTTGACAGTAGCTCAGCTGCTTTTAAAACACTGTAGCTTTTCCAGTAGCAAACTTCTTTTTCCAGCAAGTAGCGGTGTAGCGCAACCAAACGTTACATTGTGTTTTGGTCAAATTATAACTAATAGCAGAATCAGGCAGCATCTTTCTTCTTCTTTAGTAATGGTAGATCACAGACTAAAATAATGCATTACCACCATCTACTGGCAGCTTATAACAGCTCACTTGGGTTACTGTATGTAAAGCGATAAACCAGTTTTACTTTTACAAGGCGTACAGGGGCGGGTATATATGGAAATCAGAACATTTTGTTTTATGAAATAAAGAATTTTTCAGAAACTTTGTTGTTAATAGACAACACAACAGCATATTTACCTTTAATTTTTAAAAATAAAATAAATAAAGTTATAATTGCCTTTTGAGGGATTTATTTTCTGTTCTGAATATGTTTATATCATTTCTCATTATCTGTGCATTATTGGGATCAGAAAGAGAAATAATTCCTACATATATTTGCTGTTGTATGTTACTATTCATTAAAAGCATTTTGTTAATTCATTTATTAATTAAAAAATGTTATAAGTGTAAATTTAATATTAATATTATTGGTTTGATAGTAATACTGTAAAAATAAATATTGCTTCATTAAGTAGCTTCAATGTAGCTAGCTAAGCTTTTTAATAGTAACTTGTAATGTAGCTAACTACTTTTTCAAAATGGTAGCTTGACTGTAGCTTAACTACTTTCAATTATGAGTAGCTTGTAGCTTGTCAAACTACAGTTACAAAGTAGCTTCCCCAACACTGCCCGGAACATTACTTGTGTTAACCGTTTTATAAAAGCTATACCTGTGCCTCCAAGCGGGCTCTGCGCTCCTCCTCATCTTTGCGTCGTTGCATGTTCTCATTGTCGTGCTTAGCTTCAGTGAAGGCCTGCAGGAACTGATCAAAGATTCCAAAGAACTCATCAGGCTGCATGCGCGTGGCGTCTTCTCCAAAGTGTTTCACTGCCTGCTCAAACTCAAATAAAATAGAAGAAAATTTGGATGGTGAACTGTTATTTTAAGTAATGAAGGTTTTTCATTATACACAATGGATTTCTCTGGCACAAACTTGTGAGTAATAAAAGAAGAAATTGTCGTAATGAACCCGGTGACACTAATTGAGACCAGGCAGCTAAATCTAAAGCTTCTGTATGGATACCCATATATGAATGCATTGAAATGGAAACAGTGATTAGATTCTCAACTTTTTACTAAGATTTTGCCAACCCTGAAAGAGTTACTCATTTTGTGCCCTTTCGGAAACCAACTAAGGCGCAACATAAATAATACTCAGCCACTTCAGTGACATAAAATTCATTCCATGTGTGACTTCATGAACAATATCAAACTGGAAGAAACTGCCTTTGAAACTGATACTATTGGCCAGTTGCAGTTAAAGATTAAAGCACATGTTTCTAGTGGTTCCAATGTCCACGTAGGCATAGCAAAGCACAATAAACTTGATCAAAAAACAAAAGCAGTGATTTAACTTAAGAAGTTTGAGTATGTTAGCCAGCATGGTTAGGGAGTTTGGTAAAATCGCTCATTTCAGGCATTTAACGGCCACTTTATAGTTTCTGTGAAACAACTTTATGTGTGCTTTAACATTAAAGCAGCCAGATAGAGTTACAGGCTTTGCCATGTTCAAACCTCTCATAAACCTTTAATATCCCTTACCTGATCAGCGAACAGTGGTGAGCTTTCATTCTTACCAAATCCTTGGCCTCCTGAAGAGAGTCTTCAACGTCAGAGAAACTAAAACCAGCCACGGTGATGAACTGACCGACGACAGACAAAAACTTATCGCCGTAAGTCTGAGGTTGACCCCTCTGGTACTCAAGCTCCTGTTGAGAATTACATTCTGTTATAAAGATGGAGGGATCGAGAAAAGTAATATGATAGAGATGAATAATCATTCAATCTATCCATCCATCCACGGGTGTCAATTTTTTTCAAAAAGTGGTGGGGACAATTTGGGAGGCGGTGCTGATTGTGACATCATGAAACTCATGATTATTAATAAGGTTATGCATAGATAATTTCAAATAATCTTAAACTGTTTTGATTATCAGTCATTCTTGATCAAGCACTCCAATTCATAATGATATTTTACATAATTAGTTTGGTAACTTTATCCTTAAATTAACGTTTTTATCAGTCTGTGGATAAAGACATGGATCAACAATTTGCTAAGTGATGTAGTGGTCTCGTAGGAAAGTTTTCGCCTCTAGTACAAGGAGTTCCCGAATCTAATCAGCCCTAGTATAACGTTTTATTTTTATTAACCAAGAATAAATGTGTGCATCAGTAGATATACTGTATATCTTGATTTGGGACACGTTTGCATTTTACTTTGTGATTTAGTTGTGTCTGTATGCACGAGAGAACACTTCCGCTATCACTTGTCACTCAGTGTCATTGATAAAGGCTGCAAAGAAACACTCACCATAACCTTCAAAAAACACATTTGAGCACTGGATCACCACTTATTATTATAACACACATGAATGAAATGGAAACTCTTGCTCAAGACCTGGCAATGTTTCCTCTGGATTAGACACTTACCTGATGAAAGCTATTTCAAAAAGTGAAAGGAACAAAATTGGCAGAGGCAAAAATTGGTAGGGACATGTCCCAACCATAAATTACACCTCTAGCAACTGGCTTGCAAAACTTTTTTTACTGGTTTCAAGTGTTGTAATCATAAATTATGATTTTCAGCCAATCAGATTTGCATGGCCGGATCTAACTGTTGTTTAAATTGCCACACTGGATGAATTCATAAGCTATGGAGCTTGCTACAAATCTGGACAAAGGAGAGCAACTCACTGTCTCCACACTCTTTAAACCAAAGCTCAGGTTGTTGATGTCTTTCTCCAGCTCATTCATGCTGGAAAAAAAACAGAAAGAGAAATAAGTTGGAAAGAAAGAGAGATAACATTTCACTGGAACAACATTCTTGCTTAAAGCCAATTAACACTAAAATCAAAGAGGAATGATAGGTTGGATAAGAATGTTGTTATAGCCTCAACCCCAGCACTAATCCTAACCCTGTCCATCCAGGAACATGAAAGGCAAAACTATAATAATCATCTTCCCATATTCCTGTGTCTTTGGTTACATTACACTGTATTTAGGGGCATGAAAGCTCTTTAAAAATGTATATGTTGGTGCAAAATTGAAACTTGACGTAAAATAATCGCTTTAGTGCTTACTTGACTTTGGCAGCAGATGGAATGCTCAGCAGATCCTCGTGAACCAGAGCGACTTCAGGGTACTTCTGCTCAAGCATGGTTATCAGGTAGTGCAATAGAGTGATGTTCCTATAGACACACACATCAGTTCTAGAATCAAAATTCTGATCATTTCCATTCAAAGCTCTGTAGACAATTCCATCCAAATCATAAAGACAAATGCAATGCTCTGCAGCCACATTGGCTTGTATAAACGCATGGCTTATAAAGGAGTGTGATGTATAGTACTCACTCAAACCAAAACCATGTCTTACTTGTCAATGCTGGACTTTGTGTCTGCAATCTTGTTGAGTGAGGACACTTTGAAGCCATAGGCATTCCCTCGCTGGCCTTTATTCATGTAGTTACCAAAGGCCAGCACCACCTCCAGAAGCTGTCTGAGATTCCTGCTCTGAAGAACCTCTTTAGATGCTTTGCTGAGAGCTGTGCAATACATAGCGTCTTCAGTATCTCTCCTACAATTTGCATAATCCACATGTATAGTGATGTATATGTACTTACCTTCCACTTTCGGCTTGATTTCAGCAACTCTTTCTGCAAACTTCTTTTTGAAGTATAACGACTGCAGCCGTTGTTGGTAGTGGTTGATTCTGTGGGGTAAATTTATGACCAAAATGAAACACCTCAAGTTATAGGATTATATCTTGTTTATTTTTCAGCAATAAGGTACTAGAGGCAATACTATATATAGACTATATATTGTGAATATAGTCACAGCCTTACGACACCCACAAAATGTTATTTAATTAAGCATATTCATTAAATGCCATCCTTCCACCAGAATCTACAGTCCCTATAGATGTGTAAAAACTAAGGTTAATAGTTGGTATCTATAGGTGCTGAGCAATGATACACAGAGTAGCAAGAGTGTCACATCACAGCTCTTACAACATCGTGGATTTAATCATGGCTATGGTATGGATCAATCAGCATCCAGGTCCAGAACTTTCCACTTTTTAAAAATCTAATTACATCTAGCATAATATAATAAATATTTAACAGAAAAGAAGATATATTGGATCTTAAGCACTTCCAAAATTGTAAAACATGTATTAATAAGTAGTGCACTTGTGACACACTGCTACAAAAAGTCGAAAACTTTAATAGCCAAATATTCTTCTGTAGTTTTTCATTGTTTTATTACAGTTCGTGACACATTGGTCCAATTAAAAGTCCAATAACACCTGGAACTTGTTTATTTCTTGTTTGGTAGCAGATCTCTAGATCGGTCCATTTTTCATGCCGTTTGTCTTTGTTGGCTGATACTCCACAGTGATTAATGACATTAAAAGCTGCACAATGAAGAGGTCATAAATGACATCATGTATATAGCCCTGTTTAAAATGTCTCAGTCGATTACAGACTTTTTAAAAATGAAGAGAAACTGCACGTGGTAGCTTAAGTCAAGGATTACTGATTGAGACAAAGCAAGCCAAGATAAGAACATCATTCTATATAACAATTTATTTTCCACATAGTAACCTCTACATCATCCATAATTGTCATGTGATTTTTTTTATACCTAAGACATATGCTCTGTCTACTCTGATAAACATAATCTATGCTGATCATGTCTAAACTAGGCAACTTTCAGTGACCTGAATTTATTGTTACCTGCTCATCTCATAGAGGAACCGGTCTGCCTTCGCCATCCGATCCAACTCATGTTTGTGCTCCTCAAGAAGGTCCATGTCACCTTTTTCTGGAACAAACTTCAGCAGCTGCGGGGGGAAGAGAGAATGCATTATTTAGCCATATATGGCCATATATTCTTTTAGACATATTCTAACGTTCACAACACAAAGCACCTTCCCCAATCCACCTGGAATATTTATGAAAAGAAAGCAGCAAAATGGCACTCAGAAATCAACATGGTATTAAAATGAGATCTATGAGCACATTGATATATATAAACTGGCAGCCAAAAGTTTGGAATAATGTACAGATTTTGCTCTTATGGAAAGAAATGGGTACTTTTATTCACCAAAGTGTCATTCACCTGATCACAATGTATAGTCAGGACATTAATAATGGGAAAAATTACTATTACAATTAGAAAAATTTCAGAACTTCTTAAACTACTTCAAAGAGTCTCATCATAAAATCCTCCATGTGCAGCAATGACAGCTTTGCAGATCCTTGACAAACTAGCTGTCAGTTTGTCCAGATACTCAGGTGACATTTCACCCCACACTTCCTGTAGCACTTGCCATAGATGTGGCTGTCTTGTCAGGCACTTCTCACATACCTTACAGTCTATCTGATCCCACAAAAGCTCAATGGGGTTAAGATCCATAACACTCTTTTCCAATTATCATTTGCCCAATATCAGTGTTTCTTTGCCCACTCTAACCTTTTCTTTTTGTATTTCTGTTTCAAAAGTGGCTTTTTCTTTGCAATTCTTCCCATAAGGCAAGCACCCCTGAGTCTTCTCTTTACTGTTGTACATGAAACTGGTGTTGAGCGATTAACATTCAATGAAGCTGTCAGCTGAGGACATGCAAGGCGCCTATTTATCAAACTAGAGACTTTGATGTACTTATCCTCTTGTTTAGTTGTAAATCTGGCCTTCCACATCTCTTTCTCTCCTTGGTAGAGCCAGTTATCCTTTGTCTTTGAAGACCTTTGTATGAAATCTTAAGTTTTTTTTGGCAGTTTGAAGCATTGTATAGCCTTCATTCCTCAAAACAATGATTGACTGACAAGTTTCTAGAGAAAGTCATTTCTTTTTTGCCATTTTTGACCTAATATTGACCACAAGACATATTTTGCAAGAGTTTATTTCATACTGTGGCAACTCAAAAACAAACACAAAGACAATGTTAAGCTTTATTTAACAAACCAAATAGCTTACAGCAGTGTTTGATATAATGGCAAGTGATCTTCTAGTACCAAATTAGCAATTTAGCATGATTACTCAAGGACAAGGTGTTGGAGGGATGGCTGCAGGAAATTTGATCAAAAATTAAATTTTTCAAATAGTGACGATACTGTTTTTTTTACATCAGTAATTTCCTGGATATACTTTGTAATCAGTTGAATGCCACTTTGGTGAATTAAATACCAATTTCCTTCTGAAACAGCTAAATCTGTACATTATTCCAAACTTTTGGCCACCAGTGTACATATTTTTTGTTTTACATATCAACACCTACTAAGAAGTGTGGCAGTGATATGTTTGCTCACTGTACATGTCAAGTGTTTAGCCAATCATATCAGAGGCCATTTATGTATTGAAATCCTTAAAGTACAGAAGAACCGCCTATTTCAGGAAAATGAAAACCGCCTATTCACAAGAAGCTAAATTACGATTTTTGGTGCAGGAAACCTTGACTGGCATTATTAACCTTACAAAAGTGTAGAATATGGCATGTTTACGTCCTTTCAACATCTATTTAATAATCTTGTATTCCATCCACCCAACAATGAGAGTTTAATTAGGGGTTGAATTAAGACAACAGCAGTCAGCGGACCTAAAAAACCTGACTGCAATTATATTGCTTTTTCAGACCATTTCGCAAACGTTGAGATTGTTCTGTTGCTTTTCTTATTTGATGATAGACAATCTATCTACATGGCTTGATTGTGTTTTAATTACACCATAAAAAGGCACACTAATGTACACGAATATTCAGAATATACACAACAAACTTATTAAAGTATGTGAAGAACAGGTTTCATCTAAAACATTATTCTCCACTGATACAGGCGTCTCTATACGTCAATAAGAAATGGTGTATTGCAAAATTGCTTCAGCTAAACAACAATTACATGCTGCCTTTGCCTGTGCAGACGGTGTATCAGCTTATCACAGTTCTGAAATGTGACGTCAATCCACTGCAGTAAAGCAGGTTTGTTTTGGACACATGCCATCTTGAGTAATAAGTATATTAGTGAGCTAAGTGAATGAGTTTTTGGTGATGTATCTCACCTGCTCCAGCATATCCTTAGGCAGATCTTCCTGCTCATCCATTGTTAATATGGCTCTCTTGATCTCATCGTTTGATAGTTTTAACCTAGAATAAGATTTGACCAAACCAATGTTACTCTGGTGAAAACATGTAGCCTGTCAGGTGAATCTCACAAATAAATGTCTGGATCATGCATACAAAAAATTATAATTTTCCTCCCAAATTCCTTTTACTATAATATGTAAAATCACATTCTTATTATTTAAATACAGTAATACAAATCTTCATCTTCTTTTTTTTTTTTGCATTACAGTAATGAGAAAAAAAGTTAATAATTTTTTTTTACAAAACTGAGAATGAGATTTTTGGGATAACAGTAATGATAATCATTTCATTGTATTACAGTAATGAGAATTATTTTCTGCATTTCAGTAAAGAATGAGGCTTTTTTTTGTATTACAGAAATGAGAATAATTTATTTGCATTATAGTTATGATTTTTTATTTATTATTATAATAATTCATAATTGTATTACAGTAATGAGAATGAGATTTTAGGGGCATTACAGTAATGAGAATAATTTTTTTTGCATTACAGTAACAAATGTTTGTGTGTGTGTGTTACAATAATGAAAATGTAATGTTTATTGTTATTAATTTTTTTCTTTTTTGCACAGGCAACTGACAAAAGTACTTAATTGTCATGAAAATCACAGTACAAATTGTAATCAAAAAGTTAAAGGCCTTTAAAATAGGCTTTACCTTTTTTGCTAAATATAATTTCTCATTATTATTTTTTTTATTGTTTGAATTTTAGGGTGGAATATGACCCTGATAGTTCTTGTCATTTTTCATCATACTCTTGTACTTCTTA